>NC_090937.1:344146659-345445979 GCF_040938575.1 Ambystoma mexicanum | reverse complement strand
GATACTCCCTATGTCAAAATTCTCCTCTAGCGTTACCCTAGATGGTCTTGGAGTTGCTCCCTCTGACTGGAAGAATTCCTCTATATCACCCCATGATATTACTGGACTTAGTTCCATTAACTCTTTCTGAATGCAATCAATAATGCGTCCCCTTTGTCACTTTTTTCACTCCGTTTCTTTGTCTAATTCTCTTCGCTTTCTTGCTTGCCATCTAACTCTTTCCTCTCCTTGCCTTTTCTCTTCCCTTTTTTCATTCACTCTATGCACTTCTTCTCCCCTTCGTCTTTGTATTCTTTTATCCCTTAATCGATGCACTTCCTCCTCTTCTCTCTTCCCTTTTTCCTATCTCGTTTTTCGATTGCTCTCTGCCTGTTGTCATATTTCCTTTGTTCCTCTGCCCTTTCTTCCTTCTTTTGCTGTTGTTCCTGATACATTGTTTTCATCCCTGCCTATTCTTGCTCTTCTGTTCATCCTCTTTCAATCACTTTTCTGGTTCCTTGTCTTTCCGATGCTGCTCATCTTGATCTTCCCTTTGCCTAACTTCCTCAATACATTTCCCATGAAGTTTCAGAAATATCTGCTCTGCCATCCGTTCTGTACGAGCGTTACCTCATCAGCTTTATCCTTTTCTCCCATTCCATCTCTTAATTTCTCGTTCTATCTCTGTGGGTATATTTGGTTGCCACTTTTCTCCTCTCTGTCTTGTAAGTCCTTAAAGATCTCCTCTTTTCTTCTAGTCTGTTCTGAACTATCGTCACTGTTATGAGCAGGTGGTTCATTTACCGGGTTACTATACCCTGTCGCCACTTTCAGTTCCTTTAACGGACACAATACTGCGTTTTCTGCACTATCGCCTTTTACTTCTGGCGAGGTAAGGGGAGCAGAAGGCTCAGCAACTTCCTCCTTACACTGATTAAGCATCCAATCCTCAGGAGGCGGATCCTCACTCTCTTACTGATGCATTTTCCAGATGTCTAAAATAGCTAACCTTTTTTCCAATTTCTTCTCCATGTACGCAGCGTGCAGTTATGTGGTCATGTGTTGCAAAACCGCTTTTGACAGCGATACCCCTTGTGGGCATGGCATGAGCATTTTATCTGCTGTGCCTTTTACCCATTCTGCACTATACTGTTTGAGTTTAGGCGCGAGTTACGGCAGTGTCTTGCACAGGTGCATCATTGGAGAAATATCTCCCATTGTGACGAGTCTCAATTGACTGTCAATACTTACCGTTGGTTACACAGATAAGTTTCAGAAAAACAACAAATATGAGCGCGCTCCAACCTTCGCGGCTCAAAGCCTCTATCTCTCAATAATCTCAACCTACTTTTTGGTCGGCGCCGACAATGACTGAAAATAGGTATTAACATTTTATCTCTATTTCACTTTACACAGTTTATTCCTGTCGCTGTTTGACACCTTTTTTCATTTACAAAATACACAACATACACACCGACAGACTAGTCGACTTTTCACATACACACCATTGTAATCCTTTTCTCCTAGCCCCTAAAATGCTCATATTGGAGTTTGAGTCATTCCCTACCATAAACCTGTTTATGTGCTGCCTAGTTACCCCTGATTGGGGTTTTGAAATGACTCCTTTTAGTCCTGCCTTTAGGTAGGAAACCAGGCTTTACAAACGCTCCATGTTTTCACTATGACGCTCCTTGTTATATACCAAATGCCCTTCGTTTCTATTAAACAACCCCTGTTACTTTTCTACATTACCAGAATCCCATGCCCTTATTTTGCCAGTCCCTCAATCTACTCACCATTCGCTCTTCAGCTCAAGGCATTCAGCATTGTTCCCTCCTCCAACCGACCACTGTTGCCGTCAGTCTGCTCAGTGCCTGTGGAAACCAGGATGGATTTAATCAAGGAGGGACCCATCCCACCTATATCGATTTTCTTGCAAGTTTTCTATATCAGCCACTCTCCACAGGAAACTTTGCTATCTTCCGGCTAGATGGCCGATTGTCTGAAACACTGGAGACCTACTGGTTAATGGGTGTTTCAAACCATCCTATCTCTGCTACCACATGATCTGGTAGGCCCTTTAAGCGAGGTAATAATTAATTAGATGTGAGGAGATGCAGAAGTTACTCTGACACCAATAATAAGACAGACTCAGGAATTAGGCAAAACCTAGTTGTTTTATCAGCAATTATGTAAAACAGGGAGTACAATTGACATCGACAACCGTTCGCTCAAGTATCTCAACGATTCAAATTAAAAAACACACTTTTATAACAAAAAACTCATAGTTAGTGACATCATGGCAAAATAAGAAAACCTACTTAAGGTTGTGATAGGCTTAAGGGGAACATCTATGTATACTTTCTATGGGGGATAGGATCGTGGTTGGATCTCTAACATCAGGGTGGACAACTTATGCCCACCCCTAGTGCAAGTCATCTTCGCTATCATAAAATTCACAACATTTCATTGGCTTTAAACTATAGGGCTCTTTACTATGTGGCCCTCTACGATTGGTTGGCACGCTTGTACCCTTTGGGAATATTCCACTCGCTAGCAGCACGCAAGCTGGTACCACAGGTGCTCGTGGGTGGACTTGACCAGGCCTTCCCACCTAATTAGCCCACCATCCATCATCACTCCTGCTGTCTGCCATTCAAATTGTCTTTGAACTCGGCCACATAAAGTATCACTGTGCCTGAGAATAAAAGGTTGTGTGAGCACAGTCTTATCTTCAGTCTCGATGCGGCTTGCCCAACATCTATTTTTATCTGGACCATGTGACAGGAGACCGTGTTTGAGCCCTTTTCTTTGTATTTAATACTATTCAATTAATGAGACTTGGCACTCAAGTTTTTCCATGCACCTCAAACAGGAGCTCACCTTGCTTCTCACATTCATAGTATCTTCTCGAATAGATAACCAGTTTCTTGGCTGCCTCAACCCTTGACACTGGGCCAGACAAGCCTTCTCAAATCTTCCCTCATCGTCAGGCTAGGTACCATTATCGGCATCGTGCATGTCACAATTTCCAGTTTCCAACATATAGGACGAATGGGGGGCAGGACTTTGGCATTTGGTTCCTCCTCTACAAAGGCTCTTAATTCTATTTAAATGGTTTGCATGGTAAGATTAGCAGCTGAGCGTTTTAGAGGAGGAAAGTCAGTTTTAAGAGCAGTTGTCTATGAGAGTTTTTGCTAGCAATGCCCTTTTAAGAGCCAGATTATAACAAACCTATTCCTAAAGGACCAAGAAAAGCCACAAAGAAATGAAATTACCAGCAGGAATATTTTGAATAGCAACATAAGCCTCCTAACAGAAATATGTTACAAAAAGAAGGATTAGTTGTCAAAATAAATTTTAGCTGGGAAGTTATCTACAGGCCCCCAACAAGCAGTCAAAAGGCACTTGTTGGTACAATGTGCAGCCCGGTCATACTGACCACACTACAAAGTATTCGAATCAAGTTAAGGAGAAATACAAAAAAAACATCAACTATGTTTTTTAAGATTTCCATTGAAGTAAAATGCTCATGCAGATTCATGCTTTGGAAGGATATATATACTAGGGGTTCATACAGTGTCCAGGGGCAGGTTAAATTCCCAGCCTCGGAACAACATTGAGACAAACAGAAGGTGAGCTCCTGGAGCACCAAGTGAGCTGTTCTCTATGCTGATTTCAGTCACTGATTTCATAATGAAAAAATAGGCAAAGCCTCACCAGCTGCGCCTCTCCTCAGACTTTGGCGTCACTGCCACAGCGATGTTCCTGAGCAATTACTTCCCTGAAATCGGTGACTGAAATCAGCATAGAGCATAAAAGTTCATTCGGTGCTCCAGGAGCTACTCTATTTGCCACATATTCCACATCTCTCATCTTACATAAACACTGCCCCCAGACCCATTAAGTTATCGGTGCAGCAGGATCTGCCAATTTAGGTGGCAATCACGTTCTTCACCAAGCCACGCCACCCAAAAACATGTTTTATTTAATATCAAGATTTTCCTGAAGGATATGTAAACAAATGTATTCAGACAATTTTCAAATGTTCTCTCCTTTGTCACCAACTTGCTTTATGTGCAATAATATTTAAATGTTACTTTTTCATTTATTATTTTACTCCTTACATCCATTTTCCTTGCTAATGCTGATAAAGCATGACAGCTGCCATTACAGCTGATACCCTAAAACTGAGCTTACTCTTTGCGAATATAAAAGAGCAAGCAGGATCCACAGGAATCCTACCAATCTGCCCACATCCAAATTGTGATCTGGATTAAGATGGGGCAGATTTCCTGCATGGGAGTGCAGGGACATCATTTCACCAAATGCCAGGGGTCACAGAAGTGACATCACAATGCCACGCCCCCAAGAGTAACATCACAGGAAGTGATGTCATTTGACCACGCCCTGCGTGACATCACACTATGTGATGTCATCTGACCAAAACCCGTCCTACATCACAGGCATTGGCATCCCATAGCCTTGTTTCTAAGTACACTTCGAACAATATGGTCACGATAACCCTGTACATTGATGTACATTTCATACATGAATGGATCACCATATGTATTGTTAATATCAGTGCGTATTGGCCCATATTACCAAATCATTGTGAATGCAAGCAGACATCGAAGGCCAAACGATAATGATGTTTTATTATATAGCACTTACGCTTAAGCACTTCATTTAGAACAACTATACATACAATATCACACTCCCAGGACAACAAATCACAGAATGTAAACCTAAAACCAGGACTGACGTCACGGTTTTGCCAGACCTGTCTGTCCCGGAATAGGTGCTCTGTCTTCCTCTCTCAAGCCCAAACACTGCGACTTTCTGCTATGCATGTATATAATATTTATTTTTACAGAACATATGAGGCAAGTGAGTTGGTAAATGCACCGTGCTATGAAGCGCTTAATCGAATAACAGTGACAGGACAAGAACCTCTGACCATGCATTATCATAAAGACATTGCTGGACTTGCATGTCTTGTGAATTATAAATGATACATTTGCAACAAGAGTAAGCATAGTCCAAGGTAACAGTGCGAATTTCCAGATATTCACATGGCACCCTAAGCAGCTAACCTGGGGTGGACTGGGAACCAAAAGAAGCCCTGGAAATAATGTTGACAGTGGTCCCATATAACACATTTTCAACAAGCCATCTCCAGAGTTCCCTATAGGCCAGTGCCACCCATGTCAGCTAATGCTCCTGAGTGTGGTGCTGCCCGATGACAGGCACGCACGCGGCGGCCTGACGTTGCACGCCGCCGCGTGCAGCATAAATAAACGGGGCATTTCCCGGCCGGGCAGAGCGACCGGGAAGCCCGAACCGCAAGGACCTGTGTAAGGTGTCGTCCTTGTTAGTTGGGGGCTACGGGACCGCATGGGGGCATGGACGAACCCTCAACAGTGGCGACGAGTGGGGGGAAACGATGCCCGGACCCGGCGGTGAATATTAATACAATTTTTTCACCGAAATGAGGTGGATGCAACACTTCGTTTCTTTGCTGCGGGTAGTGCGTTACCCACGCGACTGGCGGCCATTTTGGAAAACAAGCTGTGGGACTTCACGAGGCTCCGGTTTCGGCTCGGAAGCGGCCCCAAGCTTAATTTTTGGAACCCCTGACAGCAGGAAGGCATACCTGCAGGAATATGTGCCTATCTTCAATTTTGGCTTTTTTTAGGGTTTACTACGTCGAGTGGAAGCAAGGAGAAAGGCTTTGGGCCTAGGATCTATATGACCCACACACTTTTTCCTCTTCCAATTTTTGGAACATTTGAAGGCTGAACAGTTCATCCTCATCTCTTTCATCATCAGGCTGAGGGACACACTCTGTTTCATCCTCTTCATCATCAAGGTGGTGCATCTTCATCAACAGGTGGGTGGCCACGCTGATTTTACCCTCTTCGTCATCACAAGGTGCTGCAGTGACTGTGGAGTTTGAGTTTGCGGCCCCGGTGTTCCATGCTGGGGTGCCTGTGCGCTCAGACTCATGAGTGACACTGAGGACCAAGGTGGCGCAGCGGGAGTTCAGCGGCCTCCTCCACCCCCACCACGTGCGCCACCTCAGGGGCAGCTTGTGCAGCAACCTCCACTTATTCAGGCGGCTCCTCAAGGTCTTCCACTTTTGGTACAGCTGGCGGCGGGGCCCGTTGCTCCACAGAACCCTCCGGTCATGGCCCAGGTGCGCACCCAGGCGGCTCTGCAGCCCATCCGCGAGTTTGATGTGTCGGGCCCACCATCTAGCCTAGGGCCCAGATGGAGAAGGTGGGTGGACCGTCTGGACATGTACTTTCGAGTGGCCCAGGTGGTGGATGATGACACCATGCTGGCAACCATGCTGTATTGACAGGACCGTCCGTGCAAGAGATCTTTGAATCGCTGCCGCCTGGGGATGGATCATATGGTCAGGCGAAGGCTGCCCTGCAGGCTTACTTCTTGCCTCTTGCCAACGCGGACTATGAGTGTTTTGTGATGCTATCGGCCAAGCAGAAGGACGACGAATCTCTGGACTCATTCTATGGCCGCCTGAGGCGTCTCTCCTTAGCCTACACCTGGGGGGATGCAGAGGACATGATTAGGACAATGCTCATCCAGGCATGCTCATCGGGCAAACTCAGGCGCCAGGTGCTACAAGAACCAGGCATCACGCTGCAGCGCATCCTTCAACTGGGGAGGTGCCATGAGGTGTCAGAGGCAAGAGCAACCAAGATGGAGGCAGGGTCGCGCCCCATCAAGACTGAGGAGGTATGTGCGATGTGGAGCGGCGGCAGGGGTGTCAGAAGGCCTGGAGGTGCTCCCCGAGAGAGGGCCGGAAGGGCAGGGGAAATTTGCATAAAGTGTGGATACGTCCTGCCCCACCCAGCAGAGTGCCCGGCGGCAGGAAAGACATATGGGCGGTGTGGCTTGCCAGACCATTTTTCCAGGGTATGCAAGGCGGCAACGCCCGTGCTGGTACCGAGAGGCCCAGGCCGGGCAAGTTTCACCCGCCAGGGCCGGCCGCCCAACGTCGCTCAGGTGGATCAGAGCGAGGAGGACGCCCAGGTGGAGGAAGTGGAGGAGGACGAGGAAGAAAATGTGTTTTTTGTTTCGAGTGTGGGGGTCCTGAAGCCGAAAACCCAAGCAGCCCGACGCTGTCAGGATCTGCGTTGACATGAGGCTCCCAAATAAGGCCATCAGGATAGAAAGACACCTCACCCCGACGATTGACGATGTCATTGCAGAGGTACAAGGTGCTCGCTTCTTCTCGAAACTGGACCTCAGGGTGGGGTATCACCAGGTTGTCCTCCACCCCGAGTCGAGATATATCACCACCTTCACCACACATCGGGGGCTCTACCGTTACAAGAGGTTTAGTTTTGGTGTCTCCTCGGCGGCCGAGGTATTCCAGAACATAATCCGGGGTGCCCTAGCGGACTTGGAGGGTGTTCTGAATATTAGCGACGACATCTTGGTGTTCGTGAGAACGGAGGTCGATCATCTACGGCATCTGGCAAAGACATTTCAGAGACTGCAGTCCTTGGGCCTCACCCTGCACAAGGAGAAGTGTGAATTCCTCTGACCATCCATAGAGTTCTTTGGTTTTGTGTTCAAGGAGGGGGGAGTGTCTCCTGATCCCAAGAAGGTGCAGGACATAAAGAAGGCGCTGCCTCCGGAGTCTGTGTCTGAGGTACGGAGCTTTCTGGGCATGGTTACGTACTGTGGACGGTTTATCAAGAATCTTGCCTCCAGGTCGGAACCGCTCAGGGCACTAACTAGGAAGGACACGATCTGGAACTGGGGTCTGCTGGAACAGGCCGCGTTTGACGATATTAAGGGCGCACTGGCAGCCGAGGACACCATGTCCTTCTTCGATCCCATGTTACCATCGGAGATCATTGTTGACGCCAGCCCGTTCGGACTGGGCGCCGTCCTGACCCAGGTAGACCGGGATGGGGGTGTCCGCCCGGTGGCCTACGCCAGCAAGGCCCTGTCAGAGGCGGAACAACGATACTCGCAAATTGAGCGGGAGGCACTGGCGGTGCTCTGGGGATGCCGGCATTTCCGTCTCTATGTCCTGGGACGCCCGGTGACGGTCGTGACGGACCACAAACCGTTGCTGCCCATCCTGGCGGGGTCATCTTCCAAGCCACCCGCGCGGATTGAATCTATCGGCCTGGGGCGAACAACGCGGCCGATTACCTCTCCAGACCCCCGGGGGCACCTGGCGGAGGAGACCCGGACACGTGCACTGAGGAGGCCGAAGAACATGTCCGGGTGGTAGTGGAGAGGCGGCGACACCGAATGCCATGCCTCTCCAAGAGCTGGAGGTGGCGGCAGCAGAGGATGAGTGCTTTAACATCCTGAAGCAGTCCATGCAGCACGGCTCTTGGAAGTCGGTGCTGGAGGCCCTGGCAGGGCGCAAGCAGGAGGCCAGGACTGTGCAGGAGCAGCTATGGAAAGTCCGGGAAGAGCTATCATTTTCTACGTCCGGACTCCTGCTCAGGGATGACCGGATTGTGGTGCTCCAGTCGAAGGTGGGCGACGTGATCGTGCTGGCCCATCGTGGTCACCAGGGTGCCGCCAAGACCAAGGCCCGCCTAAGGCTGAAAGTGTGGTTTCCGGAACTCGAGCGCAAGGTGGATGATTTCGTGGCGGCCTGTGTGTGGTGACAGGCGGCTTCTCCACTACAGCAAGAGCCGGAGATAGAGGTGATGCCTCGCGGGACGCGACCATGGGAGGTCGTCCATGCGGACTTCGGCTCCACCATGATGGGCACTCACTTCTTGGTCATAGTTGACGAGTATTCCAGATATCCAGAGGTGGAGTTTGTGGATTCAGTAGCGTTTGAGCACGTTGTGGTGGCCGTGGAGAAAATATTTGCGGCCCATGGGTTCCCTCAGACGCTGTGCTCGGTCAATGGCTCACCATTCCAGAGCGAACATTTTTCAGAGCTGCTGCAGAGCTATTGGGTGGTGCACAGGAAAATCACTCCCCTGTGGCCAAGGGCCAATGGTGAAGCTGAACGGCTCATGAGGACCCTTAACAAGACCTTTAGAATTGCCCAGGGGCAGGGACAGCCATTGCAGAGAGCATTGTACCAATTTCTGAGGGTCTATCGCACCACGCCCCACGCATCCACTGAAGTGGCCCCGGCGGAGGCCCAGTTCAGGCGTTGCCCACGTG
Organism: Ambystoma mexicanum; assembly: GCF_040938575.1. NCBI lineage: Eukaryota > Metazoa > Chordata > Amphibia > Caudata > Ambystomatidae > Ambystoma > Ambystoma mexicanum. The sequence goes on along the minus strand of NC_090937.1, from coordinate 345,436,820 downwards.
GGCTGCTACCCGAAGTGGGGGAGAAGGAACCGGGCGTGATCGATGATCGGCAGGTTGAGGCGGACCGAAAGGCACGGATCGAGCAGGAGAATGCTCGGAGAGGGCTTCGCCCACAAAGACTGGAACCAGGGGACGAGGTCCTCATTCGCAACAGACATCCACATGGAAAGCTCTCTCTGCCCTATGAGCCAGAACCGTTGGACGTTGTTGCGGTAAAAGGGTCCATGATAACTGCATTAGACGGCCGGTCTGCGGTCACTCGAAATGATTCGTGATTGTAAGACAAGGGACTGCTCTCCCTTCCCTCGGCTTCCCGATTTGCTTCCGCCTCTCAAGTCTTGATAGGCTTTTTCGATCCTATCTCTGATACTCCCTATGTCAAAATTCTCCTCTAGCGTTACCCTAGATGGTCTTGGAGTTGCTCCCTCTGACTGGAAGAATTCCTCTATATCACCCCATGATATTACTGGACTTAGTTCCATTAACTCTTTCTGAATGCAATCAATAATGCGTCCCCTTTGTCTCTTTTTTCACTCCGTTTCTTTGTCTAATTCTCTTCGCTTTCTTGCTTGCCATCTAACTCTTTCCTCTCCTTGCCTTTTCTCTTCCCTTTTTTCATTCACTCTATGCACTTCTTCTCCCCTTCGTCTTTGTATTCTTTTATCCCTTAATCGATGCACTTCCTCCTCTTCTCTCTTCCCTTTTTCCTATCTCGTTTTTCGATTGCTCTCTGCCTGTTGTCATATTTCCTTTGTTCCTCTGCCCTTTCTTCCTTCTTTTGCTGTTGTTCCTGATACATTTGTTTTCATCCCTGCCTATTCTTGCTCTTCTGTTCATCCTCTTTCAATCACTTTTCTGGTTCCTTGTCTTTCCGATGCTGCTCATCTTGATCTTCCCTTTGCCTAACTTCCTCAATACATTTCCCATGAAGTTTCAGAAATATCTGCTCTGCCATCCGTTCTGTACGAGCGTTACCTCATCAGCTTTATCCTTTTCTCCATTCCATCTCTTAATTTCTCGTTCTATCTCTGTGGGTATATTTGGTTGCCACTTTTCTCCTCTCTGTCTTGTAAGTCCTTAAAGATCTCCTCTTTTCTTCTAGTCTGTTCTGAACTATCGTCACTGTTATGAGCAGGTGGTTCATTTACCGGGTTACTATACCCTGTCGCCACTTTCAGTTCCTTTAACGGACACAATACTGCGTTTTCTGCACTATCGCCTTTTACTTCTGGCGAGGTAAGGGGAGCAGAAGGCTCAGCAACTTCCTCCTTACACTGATTAAGCATCCAATCCTCAGGAGGCGGATCCTCACTCTCTTACTGATGCATTTTCCAGATGTCTAAAATAGCTAACCTTTTTTCCAATTTCTTCTCCATGTACGCAGCGTGCAGTTATGTGGTCATGTGTTGCAAAACCGCTTTTGACAGCGATACCCCTTGTGGGCATGGCATGAGCATTTTATCTGCTGTGCCTTTTACCCATTCTGCACTATACTGTTTGAGTTTAGGCGCGAGTTACGGCAGTGTCTTGCACAGGTGCATCATTGGAGAAATATCTCCCATTGTGACGAGTCTCAATTGACTGTCAATACTTACCGTTGGTTACACAGATAAGTTTCAGAAAAACAACAAATATGAGCGCGCTCCAACCTTCGCGGCTCAAAGCCTCTATCTCTCAATAATCTCAACCTACTTTTTGGTCGGCGCCGACAATGACTGAAAATAGGTATTAACATTTTATCTCTATTTCACTTTACACAGTTTATTCCTGTCGCTGTTTGACACCTTTTTTCATTTACAAAATACACAACATACACACCGACAGACTAGTCGACTTTTCACATACACACCATTGTAATCCTTTTCTCCTAGCCCCTAAAATGCTCATATTGGAGTTTGAGTCATTCCCTACCATAAACCTGTTTATGTGCTGCCTAGTTACCCCTGATTGGGGTTTTGAAATGACTCCTTTTAGTCCTGCCTTTAGGTAGGAAACCAGGCTTTACAAACGCTCCATGTTTTCACTATGACGCTCCTTGTTATATACCAAATGCCCTTCGTTTCTATTAAACAACCCCTGTTACTTTTCTACATTACCAGAATCCCATGCCCTTATTTTGCCAGTCCCCTCAATCTACTCACCATTCGCTCTTCAGCTCAAGGCATTCAGCATCGTTCCCTCCTCCAACCGACCACTGTTGCCGTCAGTCTGCTCAGTGCCTGTGGAAACCAGGATGGATTTAATCAAGGAGGGACCCATCCCACCTATATCGATTTTCTTGCAAGTTTTCTATATCAGCCACTCTCCACAGGAAACTTTGCTATCTTCCGGCTAGATGGCCGATTGTCTGAAACACTGGAGACCTACTGGTTAATGGGTGTTTTCAAACCATCCTATCTCTGCTACCACATGATCTGGTAGGCCCTTTAAGCGAGGTAATAATTTATTAGATGTGAGGAGATGCAGAAGTTACTCTGACACCAATAATAAGACAGACTCAGGAATTAGGCAAAACCTAGTTGTTTTATCAGCAATTATGTAAAACAGGGAGTACAATTGACATCGACAACCGTTCGCTCAAGTATCTCAACGATTCAAATTAAAAAACACACTTTTATAACAAAAACTCATAGTTAGTGACATCATGGCAAAATAAGAAAACCTACTTAAGGTTGTGATAGGCTTAAGGGGAACATCTATGTATACTTTCTATGGGGGATAGGATCGTGGTTGGATCTCTAACATCAGGTGGACAACTTATGCCCACCCCTAGTGCAAGTCATCTTCGCTATCATAAAATTCACAACATTTCATTGGCTTTCAAACTATAGGGCTCTTTACTATGTGGCCCTCTACAATTGGTTGGCACGCTTGTACCCTTCGGGAATATTCCACTCGCTAGCAGCACGCAAGCTGGTACCACAGGTGCTCGTGGGTGGACTTGACCAGGCCTTCCCACCTAATTAGCCCACCATCCATCATCACTCCTGCTGTCTGCCATTCAAATTGTCTTTGAACTCGGCCACATAAAGTATCACTGTGCCTGAGAATAAAAGGTTGTGTGAGCACAGTCTTATCTTCAGTCTCGATGCGGCTTGCCCAACATCTATTTTTATCTGGACCATGTGACAGGAGACCGTGTTTGAGCCCTTTTCTTTGTATTTAATACTATTCAATTAATGAGACTTGGCACTCAAGTTTTTCCATGCACCTCAAACAGGAGCTCACCTTGCTTCTCACATTCATAGTATCTTCTCGAATAGATAACCAGTTTCTTGGCTGCCTCAACCCTTGACACTGGGCCAGACAAGCCTTCTCAAATCTTCCCTCATCGTCAGGCTAGGTACCATTATCGGCATCGTGCATGTCACAATTTCCAGTTTCCAACATATAGGACGAATGGGGGGCAGGACTTTGGCATTTGGTTCCTCCTCTACAAAGGCTCTTAATTCTATTTAAATGGTTTGCATGGTAAGATTAGCAGCTGAGCGTTTTAGAGGAGGAAAGTCAGTTTTAAGAGCAGTTGTCTATGAGAGTTTTTGCTAGCAATGCCCTTTTAAGAGCCAGATTATAACAAACCTATTCCTAAAGGACCAAGAAAAGCCACAAAGAAATGAAATTACCAGCAGGAATATTTTGAATAGCAACATAAGCCTCCTAACAGAAATATGTTACAAAAAGAAGGATTAGTTGTCAAAATAAATTTTAGCTGGGAAGTTATCTACAGGCCCCCAACAAGCAGTCAAAAGGCACTTGTTGGTACAATGTGCAGCCCGGTCATACTGACCACACTACAAAGTATTCGAATCAAGTTAAGGAGAAATACAAAAAAAACATCAACTATGTTTTTAAGATTTCCATTTGAAGTAAAATGCTCATGCAGATTCATGCTTTGGAAGGATATATATACTAGGGGTTCATACAGTGTCCAGGGGCAGGTTAAATTCCCAGCCTCGGAACAACATTGAGACAAACAGAAGGTGAGCTCCTGGAGCACCAAGTGAGCTGTTCTCTATGCTGATTTCAGTCACTGATTTCATAATGAAAAAATAGGCAAAAGCCTCACCAGCTGCGCCTCTCCTCAGACTTTGTGCGTCACTGCCACAGCGATGTTCCTGAGCAATTACTTCCCTGAAATCGGTGACTGAAATCAGCATAGAGCATAAAAGTTCATTCGGTGCTCCAGGAGCTACTCTATTTGCCACATATTCCACATCTCTCATCTTACATAAACACTGCCCCCAGACCCATTAAGTTATCGGTGCAGCAGGATCTGCCAATTTAGGTGGCAATCACGTTCTTCACCAAGCCACGCCACCCAAAAACATGTTTTATTTAATATCAAGATTTTCCTGAAGGATATGTAAACAAATGTATTCAGACAATTTTCAAATGTTCTCTCCTTTGTCACCAACTTGCTTTATGTGCAATAATATTTAAATGTTACTTTTTCATTTATTATTTTACTCCTTACATCCATTTTCCTTGCTAATGCTGATAAAGCATGACAGCTGCCATTACAGCTGATACCCTAAAACTGAGCTTACTCTTTGCGAATATAAAAGAGCAAGCAGGATCCACAGGAATCCTACCAATCTGCCCACATCCAAATTGTGATCTGGATTAAGATGGGGCAGATTTCCTGCATGGAGTGCAGGGACATCATTTCACCAAAATGCCAGGGGTCACAGAAGTGACATCACAATGCCACGCCCCCAAGAGTAACATCACAGGAAGTGATGTCATTTGACCACGCCCTGCGTGACATCACACTATGTGATGTCATCTGACCAAAACCCGTCCTACATCACAGGCATTGGCATCCCATAGCCTTGTTTCTAAGTACACTTCGAACAATATGGTCACGATAACCCTGTACATTGATGTACATTTCATACATGAATGGATCACCATATGTATTGTTAATATCAGTGCGTATTGGCCCATATTACCAAATCACTGTGAATGCAAGCAGACATCGAAGGCCAAACGATAATGATGTTTTATTATATAGCACTTACGCTTAAGCACTTCATTTAGAACAACTATACATACAATATCACACTCCCAGGACAACAAATCACAGAATGTAAACCTAAAACCAGGACTGACGTCACGGTTTTGCCAGACCTGTCTGTCCCGGAATAGGTGCTCTGTCTTCCTCTCTCAAGCCCAAACACTGCGACTTTCTGCTATGCATGTATATAATATTTATTTTTACAGAACATATGAGGCAAGTGAGTTGGTAAATGCACCGTGCTATGAAGCGCTTAATCGAATAACAGTGACAGGACAAGAACCTCTGACCATGCATTATCATAAAGACATTGCTGGACTTGCATGTCTTGTGAATTATAAATGATACATTTGCAACAAGAGTAAGCATAGTCCAAGGTAACAGTGCGAATTTCCAGATATTCACATGGCACCCTAAGCAGCTAACCTGGGGTGGACTGGGAACCAAAAGAAGCCCTGGAAATAATGTTGACAGTGGTCCCATATAACACATTTTCAACAAGCCATCTCCAGAGTTCCCTATAGGCCAGTGCCACCCATGTCAGCTAATGCTCCTGAGTGTGGTGCTGCCCGATGACAGGCACGCACGCGGCGGCCTGACGTTGCACGCCGCCGCGTGCAGCATAAATAAACGGGGCATTTCCCGGCCGGGCAGAGCGACCGGGAAGCCCGAACCGCAAGGACCTGTGTAAGGTGTCGTCCTTGTTAGTTGGGGGCTACGGGACCGCATGGGGGCATGGACGAACCCTCAACAGTGGCGACGAGTGGGGGGAAACGATGCCCGGACCCGGCGGTGAATATTAATACAATTTTTTCACCGAAATGAGGTGGATGCAACACTTCGTTTCTTTGCTGCGGGTAGTGCGTTACCCACGCGACTGGCGGCCATTTTGGAAAACAAGCTGTGGGACTTCACGAGGCTCCGGTTTCGGCTCGGAAGCGGCCCCAAGCTTAATTTTTGGAACCCCTGACAGCAGGAAGGCATACCTGCAGGAATATGTGCCTATCTTCAATTTTGGCTTTTTTTAGGGTTTACTACGTCGAGTGGAAGCAAGGAGAAAGGCTTTGGGCCTAGGATCTATATGACCCACACACTTTTTCCTCTTCCAATTTTTGGAACATTTGAAGGCTGAACAGTTCATCCTCATCTCTTTCATCATCAGGCTGAGGGACACACTCTGTTTCATCCTCTTCATCATCAAGGTGGTGCATCTTCATCAACAGGTGGGTGGCCACGCTGATTTTACCCTCTTCGTCATCACAAGGTGCTGCAGTGACTGTGGAGTTTGAGTTTGCGGCCCCGGTGTTCCATGCTGGGGTGCCTGTGCGCTCAGACTCATGAGTGACACTGAGGACCAAGGTGGCGCAGCGGGAGTTCAGCGGCCTCCTCCACCCCCACCACGTGCGCCACCTCAGGGGCAGCTTGTGCAGCAACCTCCACTTATTCAGGCGGCTCCTCAAGGTCTTCCACTTTTGGTACAGCTGGCGGCGGGGCCCGTTGCTCCACAGAACCCTCCGGTCATGGCCCAGGTGCGCACCCAGGCGGCTCTGCAGCCCATCCGCGAGTTTGATGTGTCGGGCCCACCATCTAGCCTAGGGCCCAGATGGAGAAGGTGGGTGGACCGTCTGGACATGTACTTTCGAGTGGCCCAGGTGGTGGATGATGACACCATGCTGGCAACCATGCTGTATTGACAGGACCGTCCGTGCAAGAGATCTTTGAATCGCTGCCGCCTGGGGATGGATCATATGGTCAGGCGAAGGCTGCCCTGCAGGCTTACTTCTTGCCTCTTGCCAACGCGGACTATGAGTGTTTTGTGATGCTATCGGCCAAGCAGAAGGACGACGAATCTCTGGACTCATTCTATGGCCGCCTGAGGCGTCTCTCCTTAGCCTACACCTGGGGGGATGCAGAGGACATGATTAGGACAATGCTCATCCAGGCATGCTCATCGGGCAAACTCAGGCGCCAGGTGCTACAAGAACCAGGCATCACGCTGCAGCGCATCCTTCAACTGGGGAGGTGCCATGAGGTGTCAGAGGCAAGAGCAACCAAGATGGAGGCAGGGTCGCGCCCCATCAAGACTGAGGAGGTATGTGCGATGTGGAGCGGCGGCAGGGGTGTCAGAAGGCCTGGAGGTGCTCCCCGAGAGAGGGCCGGAAGGGCAGGGGAAATTTGCATAAAGTGTGGATACGTCCTGCCCCACCCAGCAGAGTGCCCGGCGGCAGGAAAGACATATGGGCGGTGTGGCTTGCCAGACCATTTTTCCAGGGTATGCAAGGCGGCAACGCCCGTGCTGGTACCGAGAGGCCCAGGCCGGGCAAGTTTCACCCGCCAGGGCCGGCCGCCCAACGTCGCTCAGGTGGATCAGAGCGAGGAGGACGCCCAGGTGGAGGAAGTGGAGGAGGACGAGGAAGAAAATGTGTTTTTTGTTTCGAGTGTGGGGGTCCTGAAGCCGAAAACCCAAGCAGCCCGACGCTGTCAGGATCTGCGTTGACATGAGGCTCCCAAATAAGGCCATCAGGATAGAAAGACACCTCACCCCGACGATTGACGATGTCATTGCAGAGGTACAAGGTGCTCGCTTCTTCTCGAAACTGGACCTCAGGGTGGGGTATCACCAGGTTGTCCTCCACCCCGAGTCGAGATATATCACCACCTTCACCACACATCGGGGGCTCTACCGTTACAAGAGGTTTAGTTTTGGTGTCTCCTCGGCGGCCGAGGTATTCCAGAACATAATCCGGGGTGCCCTAGCGGACTTGGAGGGTGTTCTGAATATTAGCGACGACATCTTGGTGTTCGTGAGAACGGAGGTCGATCATCTACGGCATCTGGCAAAGACATTTCAGAGACTGCAGTCCTTGGGCCTCACCCTGCACAAGGAGAAGTGTGAATTCCTCTGACCATCCATAGAGTTCTTTGGTTTTGTGTTCAAGGAGGGGGGAGTGTCTCCTGATCCCAAGAAGGTGCAGGACATAAAGAAGGCGCTGCCTCCGGAGTCTGTGTCTGAGGTACGGAGCTTTCTGGGCATGGTTACGTACTGTGGACGGTTTATCAAGAATCTTGCCTCCAGGTCGGAACCGCTCAGGGCACTAACTAGGAAGGACACGATCTGGAACTGGGGTCTGCTGGAACAGGCCGCGTTTGACGATATTAAGGGCGCACTGGCAGCCGAGGACACCATGTCCTTCTTCGATCCCATGTTACCATCGGAGATCATTGTTGACGCCAGCCCGTTCGGACTGGGCGCCGTCCTGACCCAGGTAGACCGGGATGGGGGTGTCCGCCCGGTGGCCTACGCCAGCAAGGCCCTGTCAGAGGCGGAACAACGATACTCGCAAATTGAGCGGGAGGCACTGGCGGTGCTCTGGGGATGCCGGCATTTCCGTCTCTATGTCCTGGGACGCCCGGTGACGGTCGTGACGGACCACAAACCGTTGCTGCCCATCCTGGCGGGGTCATCTTCCAAGCCACCCGCGCGGATTGAATCTATCGGCCTGGGGCGAACAACGCGGCCGATTACCTCTCCAGACCCCCGGGGGCACCTGGCGGAGGAGACCCGGACACGTGCACTGAGGAGGCCGAAGAACATGTCCGGGTGGTAGTGGAGAGGCGGCGACACCGAATGCCATGCCTCTCCAAGAGCTGGAGGTGGCGGCAGCAGAGGATGAGTGCTTTAACATCCTGAAGCAGTCCATGCAGCACGGCTCTTGGAAGTCGGTGCTGGAGGCCCTGGCAGGGCGCAAGCAGGAGGCCAGGACTGTGCAGGAGCAGCTATGGAAAGTCCGGGAAGAGCTATCATTTTCTACGTCCGGACTCCTGCTCAGGGATGACCGGATTGTGGTGCTCCAGTCGAAGGTGGGCGACGTGATCGTGCTGGCCCATCGTGGTCACCAGGGTGCCGCCAAGACCAAGGCCCGCCTAAGGCTGAAAGTGTGGTTTCCGGAACTCGAGCGCAAGGTGGATGATTTCGTGGCGGCCTGTGTGTGGTGACAGGCGGCTTCTCCACTACAGCAAGAGCCGGAGATAGAGGTGATGCCTCGCGGGACGCGACCATGGGAGGTCGTCCATGCGGACTTCGGCTCCACCATGATGGGCACTCACTTCTTGGTCATAGTTGACGAGTATTCCAGATATCCAGAGGTGGAGTTTGTGGATTCAGTAGCGTTTGAGCACGTTGTGGTGGCCGTGGAGAAAATATTTGCGGCCCATGGGTTCCCTCAGACGCTGTGCTCGGACAATGGCTCACCATTCCAGAGCGAACATTTTTCAGAGCTGCTGCAGAGCTATGGGGTGGTGCACAGGAAAATCACTCCCCTGTGGCCAAGGGCCAATGGTGAAGCTGAACGGCTCATGAGGACCCTTAACAAGACCTTTAGAATTGCCCAGGGGCAGGGACAGCCATTGCAGAGAGCATTGTACCAATTTCTGAGGGTCTATCGCACCACGCCCCACGCATCCACTGAAGTGGCCCCGGCGGAGGCCCAGTTCAGGCGTTGCCCACGTGGGCTGCTACCCGAAGTGGGGGAGAAGGAACCGGGCGTGATCGATGATCGGCAGGTTGAGGCGGACCGAAAGGCACGGATCGAGCAGGAGAATGCTCGGAGAGGGCTTCGCCCACAAAGACTGGAACCAGGGGACGAGGTCCTCATTCGCAACAGACATCCACATGGAAAGCTCTCTCTGCCCTATGAGCCAGAACCGTTGGACGTTGTTGCGGTAAAAGGGTCCATGATAACTGCATTAGACGGCCGGTCTGCGGTCACTCGAAATGTCAGCTTCTTCGAGAAGCTACGGGATCCAAGAACTGACCCACCTCCTGAGCCCGATCCCGGTGAGCTCCCAGAGGACTATGATGAAACACCGGGCCTGCCTGAGTCTCCAGCCAGACCAACACCTGTGGACAGATCACCCGTGCCGGAGGTGAGCAGGAGGTACCCCCAGAGGGCTGGGCGAGGGAAACCTGCTCGCCTCACTGATTACGTACTTGGACATTTGGCTGAATACTGTAGCGGTAATCACTGTTGAAGTAAGGGGACCCGGGTGGCTGGTAATAAGGGGAGTTTTCCGACAACGGGGAATGTTAAAATGTTATTGTTATGGTGCATCGTGTGCAGTGCATAATTGTAGTGTGTGTTTGTTTGTTCTCCTGGAAAAAGGAGGAGTGTGGCGTTGCCCGATGACGGGCAAGCACGTGGCGGCGTGACGTTGCACGCCGCCGCGTGCAGCATAAATAAACGCGTTTCCTGGGCAGGGCAGAGCGACCGGGAAGCCCGAACCGCAAGGACCTGTGTAAGGTGTCGTCCTTGTTAGTTGGGGGCTACGGGACCGCATGGGGGCATGGACGAACCCTCAACACTGAGTAGCGAGCAAAGTGAAAGTGGATGAAGCAACGTGCCCAGGGACACACGGATGCCGTGATTTGAGCCCAGGACTTTCACATCTGACCCACTGCACAGCAGTAAGTAACTTAAATGCACTCTCAACTTAACACATGTTCTCACACCGGGTCAGGGTGGGTTCAAGTCAGTTGCCGAGCACACTCACCCCCGACCTGCGTCCTACACTGAGAGAGGGCATTGCAAATTGCATTAGAGAAAAATGTCCTCTACTACTTGAAGTAGTAAGGGAATGTACAGGGATAAAAGGCATTTCAAACAACATCATGTGGCAGTAAAAAAGTAAATCTCTCTTGTGTTCCCCCTCCACGCTGTGGCTTATGGAGGAGGCCTGGGAAATGACAATTATATTACTGGGATTGAAGCTCAGGGGCACAGTCTCTATACCTGCTGCATAATGATAACAATAAGGACTATTAATATAATTGCCCGACCCGACCCATTGAATCGGTGCGGTTCGACCTTTAATGGGAAGCTGCCAGGTGCCTTTACAAATGATGAGGCGAGGGTTGGCACCATCCATCTTGGTGTACCCGCACCCTCCTATCTGAGATCAGCACAATGCGCTGGCGCGTTGATGAAGTATTTTGAGGAGCACCAGAGATATGGTATTGTTTCTGAGTGAAGGTAAAATCTCACAACTGACACAGGCATTTGTCAGGGACCCCCCTTCACCGCGATTAATAATGGGCGTGCTGAGAGTGCGGGGTCACTGGCATGTACGACAGTGCACTTCCCTTCTGCACCCCTCCCCCTTTCCCGTGTCACCCCACAATGGGATATTGATGGACCCCATGACAAGTTCATTAATAACAAAAGATATGCGTGGGGGACACTCGCCTGGGTGGCCGAGGCCCTGCAGGCTTCTGGCGAGCGCAGCTGCCGTGACCTACCAGCAGCACTGCACACACGACGAGGAGGACCCACCACCGTCCCCACCCAGCACTAAGAACAGTGCGCTCTCACCCGTCCCCGACCTTCCTTGTCAGTCATAGTGGGCGGCCGGCGCCGCAGCTCTGCAGGCCACAGTGGCCTCTGACCAACAGGCTGCAGCACACATGATGAGGACCGACCAGCCCCACCCAGCACTGAGCACACTAGACTCTCTGTCACTCGCCGTCTTACCGTGTTTTGGAGCTTGGACGCTCATCGGCACGCACGCGCAGGGAAAACCAGTGATCCACACGACACACACGCTGCTGTGTGAGGCGAGGCAAAATGGCGGAACCAAGCACACACGGCACCGTGCTTGGAAGCTGTGGCCACGCCCCCACAGCTGACACGCTCCCGTCCTCGTGAAAGTGAAACAAAGGTTATCTCCATGGAGAAGAGGTCTCCCACAGCTTTAATGAGCTGAACTTCTGCGGCCGATTTTCAACACAAGAATTCGGTTCTGGACAAAATCCGGCTTTTCTAGAAATATGTTTAGTGACATGTAGGGACTGGAACCCTGAAATAAATAAATAACACATGTTGTGTTATGTATATGCATTTTTAAGGAAAGCTTTGGGAAAAATATTGCTCTCGCAGACAGGGCACGCAGTTTTAACATACACAGCGCTTTTTTGTAGGCGAGGTCGGACTAAGTTCATGGTTGCCAGGCAACCATGACCTTGAGTGCCAGCCTCCAGACCTAGTGGAGCCGCGCCCGCCCCCAGTCCGGCATCATGGAGCCTGCCCTGCAAGTCGCTGCGCGCACGATTCAGGCCACCAGTGACTTAACTCATAATTCTATTTAAAATAATCAGAGGTTGAAGGCACTGGCAGGTTGACTCGCGCGCACGGTAACCTGCAAGGCAATCTCCATGACCTCTGCAATCTTTTTGCAACCTCTGATTATTTTAAAAATAATTATGCAGCAAGGCCTTAATCAGAGGTCGCAAAAAGATCACAGAGGTCGCAAGGGAATCGCCAGAGGCCGCAGTTGCAACCTCTGGCGACCCCCAAATGACATCCCTGATGGAGTGGGGAAACACACCGAGAGGATGTTCCACTATGTGTATAGGCGCGTTATAAAAGCCACATCATATCATATCACCTCTCTGACTTTGTGCAGGGAATTGTATTGAAAATGGGATAGATACGTGAAAACCCAAGGAGAGTTTGTCTCCCAGGATCTTTCGGTATCTGTGTCATTTTAAAACACATGCAAAATAGGCCTGTAAGCGAACTAGAAATAATGTACACCAAATGATATCAACTGTGCCTCCTTGAACATAAATTAGTTTGTGGAACATTTAAATTAAGTTAAATAGGCACTGGTAGGATGCACAGTTAGTGGCTGATAGAGCACAGATGTAGGACATGAAAGGTAGCGGGAGAGCACAAGGTCATGCACAGCTATGGGCACAGCTTGAGCAAATCCTTGAGCAAAATGGCTACATTGATGCGACACATGTCAGATAGCAAAATGTCAGAGAAGCTATGTAAAATAAAAACACTTGGTTGTGCAAATAAACACTCAGCATAAAATAGCATAACAGTAGTTGGTACTCAACCCACCAATCTCTCTCTGGAAGCACCCTGAAGAATCTAAACCATCCGTTGAAAACTACAGAACGTTTTGTGAGTATGGATCTAATGGTAAAAACAAACATTAGCACCCTAACGTGGGGTGCTAGACAATAACTTAAGCTTGGAATGTCCGTTTTATTCTCTGGTATGAGCCTGCTTGGTTGGTGCCCCCCGTTCCTTGAATTTCACCCCCAGAATCCATGTACCTCCAACACGGGTGCTAACAACGCTTTACATTTAACCAAAAAAAATACCTTCCACAAGCCACACATTGTGGGTTACGTTTTTACGTCTACTCAAAGCGGTGGTTGTGGGGATGAATGGAAAGTATTCAACTATCGCATGAGGTGCTGAAAAAGTGTATTGCTTCTTTTAAGTGTGGTGCACAAGCAGAAATTGTATAGAGAAATATTGTGCAGATAAAGCAAGTAGGTAGGTGCCTCAGGTAATGGAGAGAACCTAACATAAGACATGGCAAAGTCTCAATGTAAATCAAGGCATTGCTTTATCCATTAACATTTCTCAGCAGGCACTTGCTTCCATGAGAGACAGTACAAGGCAAATGACACAGGGCCTCATTATAAGCTTGGTGGTCGGGAAATAAGGGTGCCAGTAGCAACGTACTGGCACCCTTTCCGGACTGCCAGACTACGATTATGACTCCAGAAGCCAGTGCTCCAGCATCTGCTGGCATGCTTTTCACAGAGGCGGTTAGCAACAGTGGCGGTGCTTCTGTGTTCCCATTCCTGTGGAATACTATGGGACTCCACAGGAAAGGGGACTTACATGTGCCACTGCCTGACATCCCGGTCCAACACCACATAGAATATCCCGGTGGCACCGGGATATCAGGTGGCCGAACAGTGTTACGGGGTCGGCAGCAACCCGCCAGTAGCACCGGCGGGTTACCGGCGACCTCGTAATGAGGCCCACAGAGTTGGTCACATGTGAACAATGAAAGGAAAAGTGAGTTCCCTAAACTGTGAACTCCCGTCCCCTGTACACTATCTTGGGATAGTTACCAAACAGTATGTATTCAAAAGTGATAGGCTCTAGCCATAGTTTGAGAAAATGTGGTCTGAATTTACAAGTAGATACATATCTTTAGACATAGCACGACTTCTTTCATACAACCTATAAACAAAGGTGATGCACAAGTGATTTTAATAAAAATATCCAACATCATCAAACATAAAATTTGTCATGTGTCAATAATTGAGTCCCAATGCGTTTCGAGAGGTTCTTTCTTCATCAGGGGAGTTCTCCTTGTCACATTTCTACAACTAATTACAAAAAAGTATCTCAAACCTCTACTCATGCTATTCAACTCAGTTCAACCTATACAACTCTGATTCAGCAAATCCAAATGTTACCTGTGTCCTTGAATGTGTAAGTAGTTTATTTCACAAGTTCTGATGTTATTCAATCTCCATAGTAAATTGGGGAAATCCTCATTAGTGAAGTGCTATCCAATAGATCAGCGTACTTATCGCTCTGTATAGTGAAATGAAAAGTCAGTCCAGTGCTACCTGGCTGCTCTATTTTTGAGCTTTTCAGTGGGTCAAGAATATATATGGATCTTATTCTAAAAAATTGTCTTTAGAAGTCTGCTCTTCTCGCATGTACCTCTAATCTGCAATCTGCAATGTGCAAAGGATAGGATGTATAAGATGTCATAGGTCAAATTCCTTAAACCATGGTGCCTGTGTTTTTAGCTTACCCTGCCTCCATAAATCTAGTAATCTCCTTCTGTCCTGTAACTCTTACTATGGAGATACCTGAATTAAAAAATTAAATGTTAAATTATGATGTCTACAAATATCCATACTTCATAGCATAACTGAAGTGAAACAAATAGCCCTAAGGATTAAATGTACTTACTCTAAGTACTCCATAAACAACATACAGAAACCATTTATATTGTTTACCTAAGGGTGTGCAAAGTGCTACATTGGATACACACATGAACAATGCACAGAAAGCAAAAAGAAATGGCGCCAGTTACAAACCAGGGAAACATTATTCATGTTGAAAACAACACTTGTCTATTGTGAAGGCATTATGAAGTAGACACAGGCAACTGAGTTGAGTTTTGGGATACAAACTTTTATTAATATAAGAGTCATGTTGGAAAAAGGCCTAACTTGACATATGCTAAGGTAGGAGTTACCCCATCTAAATGAAACTAATGATAGTCTATGTCTGGAAGTCCAAAGCCAATGTCTGTCCTTGTTCAAAACCTTTACTTGCCCTCACATCTAACTGTATACAATGTGTAGGGAAGTCAGCAACAAATTAGAAGTGTTAAAAAAAAGTTCAGAGCTTCTTCCAGCTCTTGAATGGAAAAGGTTTTTCCCTTCTCCAAGGTTCAAATAGTTCAGGTTATCAGATATGGGTTCTCTTCCCCATGCGTTCAAGTCTCTCAAGGTTCTCCAGATTTCACAATGTTCCAAACAACATAACTCACTGGGAAACTCCCCAGCTCTTCTTGTTTAGTCACTTTTCACAAAGTTATAGAATGTGTTCCTTAATTTCAGATCACATATATCTTCCTTGATTCAGTCACAAACGTGGCTTTTCCATATGTGGATGCACTTGGTCTAGGCACAGTTATTGGACCACATGGTCCACCCATTACAGGTCACGCAACCGTTGCATCTTACTTGTGTTGGTTTCATATGCATTATGCCACAGTTTCAGCTTTTCAATGAGGCTTGACTTTCATTCACATATCCTTGATACTTGATACTTGATTATATCTTGCTTTATCAGCATTCCCTTATAGTTCTTGCTCAAAAAACCAGTATAAGCTTCCCAGTACACTCTCCTGCTAGGAAACATGGACACTGTTTCTTGACTCTTGTCTATGCTTGTTTGACTCTTGGCAATGCTCGTTTAAACTCTTGACAATGCTCATTAAATGCATGTATTCCTATCAACAATAGCTTGCTTCTTTGCAAATGTTTACTTGATTACTGGCAATGCCTCTTTGCCTCTTGAACATTTTCATAACAATCATTCATTTCTTTCAAAAATAACTTGCTTCTTTGCAAATGTTCACTTGATTCCAGACAATGCCTCTTTTCCTCTTGCCACTTGGAAATGTTCATTTCAATCATTCATTGATAATGTGGTTTTTACTTTCCCACCTCCTGCTGTTCATTTGACACGTCCTGGGGTCCTTCAGCCTTCTGGGCAGACTCACTGGTCCCCATTCGTATGTCGATTGGCATCTGTATGGCACTGGAGAACCTCCTTTGGCCATCTCTGTCTTGCAACACCTTTCCACAGCCTTGGGCACATTCGCACTGGACCTCGCCTCACCCTGCTGCCTTCCCTGGAGCACTAGTAATCGCTGTGCTCACGTTCCTGCAGCTGCAGATGCCTGGGTATCTCCTCTCTGCTCCTGGTGTCTCCGGAGAATTCCACAGCACCGGTTCCCTTTCTCCATTGTCTGTGAGTCTGGACCTGGCTTCTCTCAGTTTCCCGCTCCTCCGCTGTTGCAGCCGCTCCGGGTCCCCCCCATGTTCCCACAGGGAAACAGAAGTCCCACCAATGCGTCCTCGTTTTAAAGTTCCCTGCATCGATTACGATGTCAGAAAGACTAGACCGCTTAGTTTCAAATCAACAGTCTTTCTTCCGTGTTTGATGCCTCTTCCTCGTCTCAGTATCAAAGTGATGTCCATGTATGTAAAAGTCATTATAGAGAGAATGTATGTGTCACGCTCACCTGATTCCCACGGAGGCGCAGGTCTGGCTTCGAGTGCTGATGCTTCTTCAATGGTGAAGCGCAGGACTCTGATGATGGACAGGAAGGGCCCCTCTACTCTGGCTTTTCTGGCTCGCAGGAATATTCCCCTGTGCGTGAAAAGGGAGTATTACCTACTGACGGAATAATGCTCAAGCCTCCCACTCCCTTCCAACCCTCCTCGATACCCTTCCACGATTCCCCGTGAAGTCTCAACTTAGGGTTTGGAATGATGAGTTCTCCATCCTGCTTCTGATGCGGGGGCGCGTTGAAACCCAGTTACTTCACTGGATTGAGGTTTGATGGGAGTTCAATATAAGCTTGACTATTCAGGTGAGGCGCTGTAAGAGTTCTGTTGCAAGTTCAAAAGTTCAAGCTTAATAATAATCTTCATTGTCTTATTGCAGCAAGCGCTAATGCTTATGTCTTTTTCCCCTTAGGGGCCGGGGTTCGGAATGCCAGAGATATGGCGCCGACCCGAAGTGTAAGTTCTGGATGAGCGTTCAGGTAATGTCTTTGCATTCGCTCATTCAATGCCTTTGTCTTTTTTCCCCATTGGGGCCGGGGTCCGGAATGCCTGGAAGCGGCAGGACCCGAAATGAAATGGGAATGACCCAACAGGTAAGTCTTAGAAGGAAACTGAGCTTTTCCTTTTTCCCTTCCTTCTCTCACCTTGTTTTCTTGTCTTTTCTCTCTAGGCTCTGGGAAGTGGGTGCGGATCCGGATGATCGCTGCTGAAGATGGAGGCGCCCAGGAAAGGTGAGTGAAATACAGCGCTGCAGCGATCGAAACGAAATGCTTTTAAAATTATGTCTTCCCTTTCAGGATCGTCGGTGTGATGTCCCCATGAAGCAGTTTTAGCAGGTAAGGTCTTCTTTCTCTCCAATTCCTTCTTATCTCCTTTTGCAGGCGACCCAGGATGCTGACAGGCGTGGCTGAAGTCCAGATGCAGGAGCTGACACGGTGAGCGTCGAGCTGCGAGGAGCAGAACAACGCGAAGCATGAGTTGCTGATCGGGCGTGGTTTAAATAGCTTTGGAAGAAGTTCCAGGTACCCTTCCACCGATCAGGTATGTATCCTTCCCCGACCACACCCAGGTGGAAAGTAGTCCCACAGGTAAAGTAGTTCCATTCAGGCCTCAAGAGGGCCTGGATGTAGCAGCATGGTCTGCATCAGGTAAGTGCACATTAAAACACTTGAACACATGTCTAGCTTTATGAGCCTGGCGCCTAAGGCGCCAGGACAGGGGTCCAACATGAGCCTGGCGCCTAAGGCGCCAGGACTGTGTCCAAAGGGCCCCAGCTTGGGCCCGCTGGCACTTCCCTTTGGGGAATGATGCCTGCCTCTGGGGTTGCTGGGTCGGACCTGGCTCCTTGGAGGTAGGCATCATGATAGTACCCCCCTTCAAGGCCCCTCCCAAGGTTGTTCCCTCCGGGGGTTTTGGCTTGTTCGGAAATCTCTGGTGGAACCTTTGTATTAATCGAGATGCGTGAACATGGTTACTAGGCTCCCACGATCTCTCCTGAGGTCCATATCCCTTCCAGTCAACAAGATAGAAGAGTTTTGACTTTAATACCTTGGAGTCTAAAATGTCTTTAACTTCGAATTCTAATTCCCCTTCAATTTGAACTGGATCTGGAGGCTTGGACAGTCGGGTCCCTGGTTGTACTGGCTTCAAAAGTGATGCATGAAAAACTGGATGAATACGCATGTTAGACGGTAAATCCAGTTTAAATGCCACAGGATTGATTATAGCCTTGATGGGATAAGGTCCTCTGAATCTGGGATTGAAGGTTTGCGGGCCCTTGAGCGGTAAATGTTTCGTTGCTAGCCATACCCGGTCTCCTACTTGGTAAGGAGGAGTTTTACTTCGGTGCAAATCAGCATTTTCTTTATACTTTTTCTTGGCTTGCTGTAAATGAGTTGCAGCTTCTTTGAAGGCTCGGGTTATTGTGGAATGCAGATGATTTACTGCGGGCATTTCCAGGGTCAGAGGTGGATCTAGGTCAGAGGTCCGAGGATGGTGACCATACAAAGTATGAAAAGGAGTTTGTCCGGTTCCAGAATGCACTGAATTGTTGTATGCATATTCTGCGATCCAAAGGATGTCTTTCCAATTTAACTCGGATTGGTGTAACATGCACCAAAGATATTGCTCGAGAGTCTGATTGGTTCTCTCGGTTTGTCCGTCGGTCTGGGGGTGGTGGCTGGTGGATAACCGCACATTTATTTGTGTTAGTTGACAACATTTCTTCCAAAAATGGGAGATAAATTGACTTCCACGATCCGAGACTAATATGGAAGGGAAACCATGCATGCGAACTATATTCTCCAGAAATTCCTTGGCCAAGGTGGAAGCTAAAGGCAAACCTTTTAAAAGGATAAAGTGGGCCATTTTGGAGAATAGATCCACAATTACAAGGATAGTGTTATATCCAGCACAAGGAGGCGGGTCAGTTATAAAGTCCATTGACAAGGTGTGCCATGGTGCCGGTGGAATATCCAAGGGTTGAAGTAGGCCGGCTGGCCTTTTCTTTTGACCCTTGTTTTGGGCGCAAATTCCGCAAGACAATACAAAAGACTTTATGTCTTTTCTCCAAGAAGGCCACCAGAAGTGGTGTTTGATTTTTTCCTCCGTTTTAGCGATACCAGGGTGTCCTTCCATTAATGATTCATGATGATGGGCAATAACAAGTTCTTGCAATTCTTTACTTGGCAGAAACAACTGCTCCTGGAAGTAGGGTAAATCATCCTTAACGGTGTAATGAGGACCCTTTTGACTCCATTCCAGTAAGGCTGAAGAGTCTAGAAGTTGTTTTACTTGCGTTTGGATGTCCTCAATAGTTTGCAATGAAGTTAGGCCTAAGATTCTTTGTTCAGGTATGATTGGCACAGATTCTAAACTCAAATTGGGTTCTTCCATGCCAATCCGGGATAAGGCGTCCGCTTTACCATTCTTGCAGCCAGGGCGATAGGTAATTACGAAATCAAATTCCGCAAAGAAAAGAGCCCATTGGAGTTGTCGTGAAGATTGAGCTTTGGCCGTCTTTAAATATTGTAAATTTCTGTGGTCCGTAATTACAGTGATGGTGTGTCTTGCCCCGAGAAGGTAGTGACGCCAAGCCTTGAAAGCAGATTTAATAGCCAGTAACTCCTTGTCGGTAATTGCGTAGTTGATTTCAGGAGGAGAAAATTTCCTGGACCAAAAGGCCACAGGGTGTAGTTGGTTAGTTTCTGGGTCTCTTTGCGACAAGACAGCTCCCATGGCCGAACTGGATGCGTCGGTTTCCACAATGTAAGGGAGATCTGGGTGCGGGTGCTTTAATACAGGTGCAGAGGTGAATTTGGTTTTCAGGTCCTGAAAGGCTTGTTCGGCCTCAAGAGTCCATTCAAAGTGTTTGTTTTTCTTTAGGAGAGCTGTGATGGGTTGGACTGTTCGGGAAAATTCCGGAATGAATCTTCGATAGAAATTGGCGAAGCCGAGCATGCTCTGAACTCCCTTCACCGAGCTAGGAGATGGCCATTTGAGGATGGCGTCCACCTTTTGCGAGTCAATTCGGACTCCTTGAGGTGTCAGGATGAATCCGAGAAACTCAACTTCTGTGGTATGGAAGACGCATTTTTCGAGCTTTGCAAATAGTCTGTGCTGGCGCAATTTCTGAAGAACTGCCCTAACATGTTTTCTGTGATCGGATTCTGAAGAAGAGTACACCAGGATGTCGTCAATATAAACAATGACACAGACATCGATAAGTTCCCGAAGAACATCATTCATAAAGTACTGAAAGGCAGCAGGTGCATTGCACAAACCGAAGGGCATCACCTGATATTCGAAGAGCCCAAATTTGGTGCGGAATGCAGTCTTCCATTCGTCGCCTTCTTTTATACGCACCAGGTGATAAGCTCCTCGGAGATCTAACTTGGTGTACACACAAGCGTCTTTCACCTGGTCGATAAGCTCAGGGATCAGGGGCAGAAGATAACGATTCTTAATCGTTATTTGATTTAGGGCGCGATAGTCTATACATGTTCTAAGGTCGCCCTCTTTTTTCGGCATGAAGAACAGAGCTGAGGAGACAGGAGACTTGGACGGGCGAATAAAACCATTGGCTAGGTACAGATCTAAATACTGACGCAAATGCAGGTTCTCAGGTTCCGTAAGAGCATAAATCCTACTACAAGGTAGTTGAGCATTGGGTACCAGATCGATTTGGCAATCATAAGAACGATGGGGAGGTAACGTGTTAGCCTGTTCCTTCTGAAAAACGTCTTGGAATTCTTGGTATTCTGACGGTAGCTGTACAGGGGTGGAAGTTGCTGAGGCTAGACCCATAACTGGATTTCTTGGATAACAAGTTGGTTCACAATCAGGAAAACTTATCTTCTTTGCTCGCCAGTCGATTCTGGGATTATGTGTTTCTAACCAAGGAATTCCAACAACATCTTGAAATTGTGGGGCCTTGATCACATCAAACACGATTGCTTCCCGATGTCCATCCTGACCCACCAGTGTCATTTCAACAGTGGAATGCGTTACAGGTCCTGAGGCTATTTCGGTTCCATCTACTGTAGTAATGACATCTTGGGTTACTTTCGGGCGGAGAGAGAGCTTAATCCTGGAAGCCAATTCACGGTCTATGTAGTTTCCAATAGCTCCACTGTCGATGTATGCTTTTACAGCATGCAACTGCTGAGGCTGTTTTGGGTCCACGAGCACCACTGGCATGACAAAATGCGAGGTCAAAGAGTTTGTTTTCAAGCTCGGCAAGCTGACCCCTACGCTTGTCGGGCTAGGTCGTTTCCCGAATCAGGTGTCAATAAATCGTTATCAGTGGCTCCAACCACCTTCTTAGGTGGTTTAACCGGACAATTTCGAAGAAAGTGACCGGAAGTCCCGCAATACAGACAAAGTTGCATTTGCCGCCTTCTCTCTCGTTCCTTCTGCGTTAATGGTCCTTTAACACCGCCGATTTGCATAGGTTCAGATACGTCGATACTCTTGGAGTTAGCGTGGTTTTTGATCGGTACTCGGGTTTCGTACTTGAACCGATCTGCTTTTCTATTTTGAAGTCTGTGATCAAGTTGAACCACCAAGTCTATGTAGTCTGCGCAGACCTGGGGTAGATCTACTATCTGAGATAGAACATCCTTAAGCTCTCCGCGCAGGCCTCGATGAAACAATGTGATCCTTTTGTTTTCTGGCCATCCAGTTTCCACAACCAGTCTATTAAAGGTGGCAACGTAGGACAGGAGATCCTGATTACCTTGTCGTAAGGATAGCAGTTCGTTATCAGGGGCCTGTCCTTGAGAGTGTCGAGCAAACAATCTTTCCATGCTGGCCTGGAAGCCCTGAAAATCCTGGAGAATTGGATCATCCTGATTTACCAATGGAATAGACCAATCGGCAGCACTGCCACTGAGGTAAGATAATATAAAGGCTACCTTGGTGTGGTCGCATAGAAAGTGTAAACGACATTGGTTCATAAAGACGGCATATTTCTTGGGATCCCCCGCAAAACGTTCAGGCGGGGCCAAAGGCATGTGTCCAGGTAGATTGATTTGTACCGGGTTATTCAAACCCATTGATGTGGTAGTACCTCCGGAATTAGGTAAAGGAGTGTGCCCTGCCTGGGCCTGCAACAACCTTTTGGCCAGGTCATCAGTTCTTTCCTTGGATAGGATCAGTTCTCTTTTGAGAGCGTTAGTCTCCTGGCGGGCTGAGTGCACTTCTGCCCGTAATTCCCCCAAAAGCTGGGCCAGCTGATCTGTCTCGGAAGTCTCCATAGCGCCCGGGTGGGAGATTGTCAGTAGGCTTCGCGTTCTGTCACGATCACCTGATTCCCACGGAGGCGCAGGTCTGGCTTCGAGTGCTGATGCTTCTTCAATGGTGAAGCGCAGGACTCTGATGATGGACAGGACGGGCCCCTCTACTCTGGCTTTTCTGGCTCGCAGGAATATTCCCCTGTGCGTGAAAAGGGAGTATTACCTACTGACGGAATAATGCTCAAGCCTCCCACTCCCTTCCAACCCTCCTCGATACCCTTCCACGATTCCCCGTGAAGTCTCACCTTAGGGTTTGGAATGATGAGTTCTCCATCCTGCTTCTGATGCAGGGGCGCGTTGAAACCCAGTTACTTCACTGGATTGAGGTTTGATGGGAGTTCAATATAAGCTTGACTATTCAGGTGATGCGCTGTAAGAGTTCTGTTGCAAGTTTAAAAGTTCAAGCTTAATAATAATGTTCATTGTCTTATTGCAGCAAGCGCTAATGCTTATGTCTTTTTCCCCTTAGGGGCCGGGGTTCGGAATGCCGGAGATATGGCGCCGACCCGAAGTGTAAGTTCTGGATGAGCGTTCAGGTAATGTCTTTGCATTCGCTCATTCAATGCCTTTGTCTTTTTTCCCCATTGGGGCCGGGGTCCGGAATGCCTGGAAGCGGCAGGACCCGAAATGAAATGGGAATGACCCAACAGGTAAGTCTTAGAAGGAAACTGAGCTTTTCCTTTTTCCCTTCCTTCTCTCACCTTGTTTTCTTGTCTTTTCTCTCTAGGCTCTGGGAAGTGGGTGCGGATCCGGATGATCGCTGCTGAAGATGGAGGCGCCCAGGAAAGGTGAGTGAAATACAGCGCTGCAGCGATCGAAACAAAATGCTTTTAAAATGATGTCTTCCCTTTCAGGATTGTCGGTGTGATGTCCCCGTGATGCAGCTTTAGCAGGTAAGGTCTTCTTTCTCTCCAATTCCTTCTTATCTCCTTTTGCAGGCGACCCAGGATGCTGACAGGCGTGGCTGAAGTCCAGATGCAGGAGCTGACACGGTGAGCGTCCAGCTGCGAGGAGCAGAACAACGCGAAGCGTGAGTTGCTGATCGGGCGTGGTTTAAATAGCTTTGGAAGAAGTTCCAGGCATGTACCCTTCCACCGATCAGGTATGTATCCTTCCCCGACCACACCCAGGTGGAAAGTAGTCCCACAGGTAAAGTAGTTCCATTCAGGCCTCAAGAGGGCCTGGATGTAGCAGCATGGTCTGCATCAGGTAAGTGCACATTAAAACACTTGAACACATGTATAGCTTTATGAGCCTGGCGCCTAAGGCGCCAGGAGAGGGGTCCAACATGAGCCTCGCGCCTAAGGCGCCAGGACTGTGGCCAAAGGGCCCCAGCTTGGGCCCGCTGGCACTTCCCTGGGGGGAATGATGCCTGCCTCTGGGGTTGCTGGGTCGGACCTGGCTCCTTGGAGGTAGGCATCATGACAGTATGGTTCTGCTGTGTCTTTTCCTCGTCATAGTACCCAAATGATGTCTACTGGGAAATGATGTAGGGGAAAAATAGGGAAGGGACTTATAGAAACCTACAAAGGCCTGGGGTATATCAGAATCTTTGGAGCAGGGAAATGGGGAATATCATGTGTGACCCAAGGGTGCCTCATCCCCATTCCCCAAATCTCCTCCATCCATGTGATCCTTCCTCGCGTATACACCCGAAGTATCAGGATCCGATAATGAAAGCTGTTCCCTGGCCACCTGAGGGGAGGATATATTGGGGAAAGCAGTGAGGACACCCTTAGATTCCTCACACTATGTATTCACCTGTAATACTATATATCAAAATGTTAGTATGTGTATAAAATGAAGCACCAAAGTGTATGACCTTATTATTGATAGTGTTTAAATTGGAAATATGATTCTTTGTTTACCTTATGTTAAACAATAAGGAGTGAAGTATAAAGAATATTTAATCAGAATGGCATGCAACATTTCATGCAGAAAAGATCAATAGAGGCATTGATTACACTTCTTCCCTCCTTAAGGATTACAATAGGGTGGTTTATGTTCCTATGAGAATAGTCTGGGCATTTCAGAGTGGAAAGATTTATTTTATGCTTTAATCATGAAAAACCCATTAACATTCAACAACAAAAGGCCCAACTGGACAATGCCCCTCCCACAAGAGGCGAGTTGAAGAATATATACTAAAATTCCTCAAAGCTGAAATTCTTGGTGTGCTCACTGATAACTACCAGGGCAGCCCCCATGGCAAACCACTATCTTCTT
The DNA here is from genome assembly GCF_040938575.1 of Ambystoma mexicanum. NCBI lineage: Eukaryota > Metazoa > Chordata > Amphibia > Caudata > Ambystomatidae > Ambystoma > Ambystoma mexicanum. Next base: position 345,412,090 of record NC_090937.1, on the reverse strand, counting down.
CTAAGAAACATGTTTGTATTTAATATATCACCTTTAAACTTCGGCTCTCATAAAACATGTCCATATGGTCAGCTTAATGGGCCTAATGGATATTGAAATAATAGAGGGCTTGCAGGCAGATCTAGGTTCATCATCGGTTGAGGACAAGTGTGGGCATGTAAATTTCCCATTAAATGTCAAGCACTTAATATTTAGCAGTTGCATGTTAAATAACAGATAATGATTTTTCGCTTATAGAATCACAATTACTTGAAACACTTGTGTATAGGCGCGTTAAGAATGCCATATCATATCATATCAATCATACCATTTACAAACAGGTCAAAAAGTGCACATAATAGCTGATAATCTCTTCTATCATATGGCACTTAATCTGAATCGTCATTTCATTATTGAATACAATTTTTAATACTCATAACGTCATCAATAAACATCTGACATAGTATGCCGAATAGCCAAACATCCGTCTGCGATAACAGATTTCAGAAATCTATATTTAATTGAGGTATTGAGGTCGCATGTTTCTACCCAGAATTATGGAATGAAAATAATTTTTAATTCAAAAGTTTGAGTGTGAAAGAACCCCACCTTTGCTCATGTCAAAACATAGAAATTATGATTAACCAACAAAAACTGGGAGGGTTGTATTCTATGGTGGTGTTCGAATATTGAGTAAGCCAATGGAAAGATTTGACTTCTAGTGTGACATAAGCGTGGGAATATTGCACATTATAATAAGCAGGAACACCCAGGAAATAGGATTCTGAGTTGACTCTTGAATCAAAGGTTACACAGAACAGATACCATCTGTTCCACATAGATAGATGCTGAACTTGGATATTACCTGGCAAACTGCACCATACCCACGAGGAGATTTTCTTTTCAAGAGAGAGCAGAGTCCGACTGGGATTTCATATGAAAACTCATGAGGGCTCAATTTGGCTCAGCACTTTAAAGAATCTTTCAAAGTGAGTATGAACATTCTTCAAATGGTATTAGATAACCTCCCTAGAATCATTGCCCTGTTAAGTCCCTGGGGTGTAAGGGAATTGGGGCAGTGATTTCCACTGGAGGGCAATCATTCCAAATAGAAACACTTGATATTTTTTAAAACCCAGTGCGATTTGACTAACTGCAAAGGACAGAGGGGATGACAAATAGTTATTCACGAAAAGACAATAGGATATTGTAGTTTGCTAGTGTGTTACGCTCACCTGGTCTCTGTGGAGGCATCCAAGCACGGTTGCAGTCCTCCCGGGGGAGAGGTCGCTCGGGTCCGACTTCAACCTCTGCGCTTGTGGTGACTGGTGGTAATAGGTGATGCTGCTCAGGACTCCTCCTGTTGATTAGCTTTGGCGAGCACTCCGTCCTGCTGCTTCTGGCAGGGGCGTCTGTATGATCTGGACTGAGTTCCTTCACTGGTCCCTTGCACGTGGTAGTCCTGCTGCGACTAAGCCACTATACTTCATGTAAGTGTTCTTGTTTGCCTTCGTCTTTCCTCGTCTGTTTTTGTTGTATTGTAAAGTTTGTTGTCTTGTATTGCTGTCCGTTCCACTTTTGATATTTGCTCTTTTGCTTTTTTCCCTTGCAGGTGATGTTGTCGGCCCGGCAGAAGCTGCAGAGATGGAGCGGCAGCCAGAGGGAATGAGGAACCCACCAGGTTCAGCCTGCCTGGCACACCCTGCCACACCTGATGAGTCAGCACATGAAGACCAGGCCTAGGGAGCCACACCTGATGAGTCAGCACATGAGGGTGTTCTCTGGAATAAAGTCTTTCAGCTCCTGGAACGCTCTTGTAAAATAAAAGCACTCCTGCACTGAAATAAAGTAAAAGCACTCCTGCACTGAAATAAAGTGTTCCTGCTCACATCTCTATATGAGCCTGTCGCCAAAGGTGCCAGGACTGAGTCCAGCCAGGGCCCCTGTGTTTATGGGTCCCAAAGGGACATAAGTGAGTCAAGTGACTTGTTGCCCCATAACTAGATGGTGTGGCTTTTGTGTGTTGGGGCCTGTGGCCATGACATAGTGTGAGTTCTGTACTGTTTTAATTGTATTAATGCTTAGGGAGCTCATATTTCGTTGAGAACCAAGATGCCTTTTCTCTTTGCATGTGCTCTGTAAAACAGGGAATATGTTCCAGTGCTGACAGTGCAGCATCTGGTAAATGATAGCTAAAATAAATAGAATCATTGCAGTTTCCACAGACATAGTCAACATTGGGCAGCCGTACAAAGGCAGCTGGCATCAGAACCCAAAGAAGAATTGCTTAGTAATGTGTGATCTGTGAAAATTAAAGATACTTTAAAAAGAATTTGGGAATTAGAGGGCGTTTAATTGTGTCACTTGACCACCCCTACAAAATGACAATAATGTAAATTGAATTCCCCCTTCACGCTGGACCTTGCACAGAATAACCCTGTTTGCAAAGTGAAAGGGGAGGGGTACTCATGCCTGTATCAGAAAATTCTAAACCCATTCTCCTTGGTAGGGTTGGTAAACCAAGATCCGTTGGATTCTAAATTGAAAGCACTGTTTTTCTATACCAAAATTACAGAATTCAATGAAACTCATCATGACGTTTAAACTGAATTTATATGCTAGTAATCCACAACGGCACATTCACACAAGGGTGGAAAATGTATGTACATAAGTGTACATGAATGTAATTTTTCTATGCCACTTTTTTCTGGTACCAATACTTGATTTTGATACCATAGAAAATTAAATGTTCTGGGCTTAATATATATGGGCTCAAGCTGCTTTTGTATAAATGTTAATTCAAGAGAATAAACTGACCTAAAAGCAGGAATGTTATCATAACATTGAGAATGCTGTTTAGAGGTGGTCTCACATTATTCCGGATGCCAATATAAGAAATACATGTATTTTATATTAGAGTGTGACTCATAGCAAGACTGTCACAGGTAGGCCTGCTCTAATTGTGTATATCATTTTTCATATCCATATATATGAGTAATTGGTTTCCCTTGCATAAAGTAAGGGGACCACCTTTGATTCATTTTGTTTGAAAAATAGTTTGAACCATAAGCCTGTTCCTTTTGCTAAAATTGTGGGTGGTGCCATTTATCAGGGAGTGTTAAACTGGTGATGCCCACGTAGCGAAAAGACCAATATATTAGCCAATATCTTCGACAATGTAATAGTGCTGGCAGTATTAAAACATGCAGTAACGCCACCACACCCCATTTAAGTCCTAAAGGACTGCAGAATGGGGATGTAACAAAGATGCATACTTTGGCAGTAAATTACAATTAACACTGTAAATTCATCTTGGCTGTATTAGTGTTAAATGTGCCTCCAATTTTGGTATTAAGTTTGTTTGTTTGTTTATTCATTTGTTAAGTGCACCAGACTCGTAAGTAAAAGGGCGCCGCAGTATGAAAATGCAAAGCTTACAAAGTTGCGAATTATACACCAAATACAATGCTTACATGCTTACAAAATATACACAATACACAGTATACAAGATAAGAGCAAAAACTAGGGATGGCCTATGTAATTACAGAAAATAAATAGTGAACAATGTACAAAAAATATAGGTTGCAAAAGTGATGCCCGCCGTATATCACTCAGGCTTACAGGTAAGCTATATTACACATGGTCTTCAAGTGTTAACACACTATTGCAATATTAATGCAGGGTGAGTAGGTCACTTCAGTAGCGGGCACAGCCAAAATGGATACTGGGAGACTAGGGGTTAGTAGCGATGATGTGTTTTATTACATTTTTTCTAAAGTGTAAGTAAGGTTGGTCAGCTCTCAGATCTTGTGGCAGTGAGTTCCAGAATTTACCTGCCTTTACAGGGAAGCTATTACCACCGATGGTGGTGAGCTTATATTTAGGTATGGTAAGACAGTTAACATTCCCACTTCTGGTAGGTCTGAGGGAAACTCTTCTCTGGAGTTTATCTGTAAGGTAGCTGGGGGCTGCGTTGTTGAGGGTTGAGGTTGTATATTTCTAAGCATTGCTTTGTATATTTAATTGCTGTGTATATTTAAATTAGGGTAATTAGTTGCATTGTCACCTAGGTTTAATTTTAATTAAAAAAGTTAAACACATATACATATGCATCACAATGTTTCATCATTAAAAATGTACTGTGCAGAGTGTGTGAGGATTAATAAGCTTCAGACAGAAAATGAATGTGTTAATATGTAAATTGACGTATCTTTGGTCTATGTGAGTTATTTAACCATTTAAGTAGCGACCATTTTGGGCTCAGAATATACAGGACTTGCCCTCCACTATCAATTTAGGTTGTACATGTACGTACAAAGAGAAAGATAAGAACACCTTTTTTGGCATATAACTCTCTGCCTCTCTGAAACTTGAGGAGCACCTCAAGACCTTCCTATTTGCTTCTTCCTTCTTTCTTCCTCTCTCCTGCTGATTTCCTGTCTGATACTCCACTAGTCACCTGGCTACCCTCTGATTTCGGTCCCAGGTCTTGCCCGGCCAGTTGCACGCCCGCACTGCCTCCCGGCAACACTTTCTCCCTTGTATCGGGTGAACCACATCCCACTCATGACACCATTTGTGAAGGCATCTTGGAGTAAGAAACAGACAACAGATTCTGAATAATAAAAGTTTATTAACTGTAAAGGTCAGGATGGACAAATTCCTATCTTGGACTATTCTATGGTGGGATTTCCCTACCAGGCCAAAACTAAGAAAAAGTCAAAGTCCAAGAGTTCAACTTAAGAATCTGTCTGGTGTCCAAAACCTATACTTTCCCCTCACAACTAATCTATATACGATATAATGATGTCAGAAATCAATAAAATAGTGTTCAGCATAAGGTTCTGAGCTCTGTCCAGCTCGGAGCTTTCATTCAGCTCCCTTGTCCAAGTGTAAACCAGTTTGAATAAAAGTCTCAGGATAGCCTTAAATTCAGATGTAAAGGTCACAAATACCCAGATTCAAATCCCCAAGTTTCAAAATATAGTTCCAACCACAAAAGTAAGTTAGACCTCAGGGTTCCCTTCCCCAAGATTGACTTCCAACATGTAAGGAGTCATTTTTTGAAGTATGTATGGTAGGAGTGCACTCCTCTGCAATTGGGAGGAAATAGTTGTGGCAGGTCAACATACCAAATGGTTGAGGGTTTTTAATGCTCCTTTGGGTTGCTTCCTTTGATGAGAAGACATTATTGATTTTGTATTGAATTGTGCACCTGTTGTATTTCTTGCTGATCAGATTTACTGAAGAGATATTTGCTTTTTTTGTGGGTCTGGGTGTCTTCTTTGATCTTTATTGTATTATGATCTGTGGTGGTACCAGACTACCAGTGAAAGCCGTGGGTAGGTGTTCAGGGATTTTGCTTTGGAATGGGAGGAGTCAAAGCTTCTTCGGCGATACTGTGCTTATCATGGACATTTGTAATATCAGTGATGCGCGAAGCACTGTTTTTCGGCAATTGTAGAAACTTTGACTCTTTTTCTCAGTGAGCAGCCTCTGACAAATGTATTTGTTTTTCCCCATTGCTGATAGGCCTAAAGGTAAACTAATTGCACCTCTCCACTCTGTGCACAGTATATCAATTGACAGTACCCTCAGTGCATATGTGCTACATTTTGTCCATATTCTGGGGCAACCAATGTTTCCAAAAGGGCTAAAGTGAAAATGCTGCCGCCAGGGTGTTACTCAGACACTGTCTCTGGGTGTGACAACTCAACCAGCGGCAAAATGGGGCACATTAAAGTACCTCTGCTTTAGCTTCTGTATCGGCTACTGAGGGCAGCGCATAAGAAAGTATAATTTCATTCTTCATGGAACTTTGGATGAAGTCACACGTTTGACAAAAATAAATGAGGAGGGCGAACATCCTGCAGAAATTGCCAGGGGCTAAGAACGTAATAAAAAAAATGAAAAGGAGATTTTTGTTACCTTAGATACATACTCAAAAAACTCTATAACCTCATGTAGAGCCAGGTTGCCATTCAACCAAATACCCTCCCTTATTACAAAATTCCTAACCTTTATCATGAATATGTTCATCAAGCCTGTCTTAGAAAGTACAATGTTTTATCAACCTGCTTAAGACAGTAATAAAGTCATCAACATATGAACCGATTCTCCCACTTTTTTCTCTTTGTACCAAATCTGTACTTCTCTGGCATGTTTGATGTTCATCGAATTTCTTGATACAATTTTAAAAAACCTTTAACTTGCTTCTACTCTTCTTCTCATTGGAATGTTCTCAAAGTACATGTTGGAGCTCTGGGAACCTTTGAACAAGTGCTGCCCCTGTGGTCCAAGGGAACGATACATCAAATCCTTCACCTTTCCCACCCCAAAGGTTCCCCATAAACTGCAAACAAGTTTTGCAAAAAGCCATCCTTCCACTAACTCCACTTAGCTTGAGGCACACCAGCAGAGGGAATAAAGAATGTGGGCCCTGACACATCCTGCATTTTTAGGTTGATCAGGGCATCTCGTTAGCTATTATGTGTACCCCTTAATCTCATAAGCAAGCAGAATTTAGTTTGATATATGCCTCCACCTAATCGTAGAACACATTTCAAAGGTGGAGCCAAAGTCCCCGGGGACCACAAAACAGTGAACACAACCCTCAGGACTTAATTCCCTGCAACAACAGAAGCAAAATATCAGGTAGAACCAATGCAATTTGGCACCATAAAGTATGTGATGCCGTCCATGTGGTATTGTTTCCCAGGGACAATAACATTAAGAAATACCTGGCAGTACTGTAGGGAAATCTTGTGAGAGTGTGACCTTGGAACACCATGCCGACCTTATGCTTTTCAGAGACAATGTCATCATGATGAAAATACAGACGCTGGCCAAATCCCATGATCCTTCACAAGAAACACCTTTGGTGAGTCAGTCTTTCAATTGTATCACACCACAAGGTAGCGTACATCTAAGTACCACTTTCAGCCCCGCTCACCCTATTTATTTGGTGAAAAACATTCTAATCTCCAAACAATGATACACAGGTACCTCAATGTCCTTGTTGAACACTCGATCCGTACAAGATGTCACCTTCAAATTACTTCAACTGTGATGAGCCTATTCTCTTCTTTTTGTTAATGGCTTCTTTGCCACTTTGTCTGCTGGGGTCTATAGTGAAGTGCCACCTTTTCACTAGTTTTGTAGATCAAAGCAAGCACAATTCACACACAACAAGTTAATTTGCATTCAGGGATACATTCTTATTATTAGGTTATAGCATGCAAATACAAAAATGCCACAACTGCTCAGACCAGCCTGCCCTACTTCAACTGTTCTTTTTCAAACGCCTGGAATAATATCTGATCACACTCTACATTTCAAGCATTTAGTAAGGCAAAATTGTGACATTGTACGTCTCAGTGCAGAATGTGCCCATTGACACCCAACCCTTTCTTTGGTAGACTTCAGAATAATTTTCAGCCTGCTCATGAATGCTTACAATTGTTATCAATGTTTAGAAGTTTCTTTGTGAAGTCTCCTTCTGAAGTCAAGGTAGATGTAACTGCATTTATTAGTTTTGAACCAAAAAAGACATTGGAATGCATTCAAATGGAATGGGTACTGCATTATGATGATGCTCAGTCAAGCACAATATCTAGTAAGATAAGTAAAAACATAGGGCAGAGGGACGAGGCTGAAATGTGGACACGTACAAAGGCTATAGGAACTATTTCAAAGCCAAGTATGAAAAGAGAAGAAAACATACTCACCACAGTGGGTATGTTTTCTGCAGTGTTATCATCACAACATCACAGCAGCGTGAGATGATGATTGATTGATTGATCCATTTATAACGCGCTGTGAACAAACCAAATCGAATCAAGGCGCTAATCATCTGCAATGACATGATTGTGAGTGAACATAAATGGAAGCATAGACAGATTAAACTAGCGGTTACCATACTTATTCAAACAGGTGTTTTTTTTTACCACTTTGTGGAACTTAGGAAAAGACTGCAGATCTCTAAAGGGAGATGGTTCCATTCTTTGGGGCCAAAAACGGAAATTCTCCAGTCACCTCTGGACACACAGGACGACGGGGGAACAGTCAAAAGAAAATTGTTCTGCAAACGAAAGGCCTGTGTTGGCAAATAAGGCTTTAATATTTCAGTAAGATATGTTAGATCCAACTTGTACAGACACTTGTAAATCAGACAGATGATCTTAAACCTGATCCTATCCTCCACTGCTCGCCAGTGTAAGGATCGCCGTAACCCTGAGATGGGTGTGGATTTACTAACCTGGAACACCACTCCAATTCTGGCGTTTTTCGCCTTTTGAAGTCATTGAACCTGATTTGCTGGAACTAAAAACAGAAGGCTATTGCAATAGTCCAAATGTGAGTTAACCATAGTGCCCACCACTACTGCGTCATCACTCACTGGGGCAAAGGGAAGAGCTTGACAAGGAATAGAAAACAGCCTGACCTTTGGCTGCAATTTGAGCTTCACAGCCCAAATCATTCGGCCATATGTATCTGAGATTTTTTTTATCTGGGTGCAAATCTTAATTCTGTGCCCAACAAGGCCGGGACATCTATCCTTAGTAAGGAGATGTTTTGGACCGAACAACGCAATTTCCGTCTTGTTGGAATTAAGTAAAAGGGAATTGACCGACATCCAACTGCTGATTTCATCCAGACAAACTGTTATCCTTGACAAAGCTTCCTCCACTGTCAAGTCTTATGAAAAGCTGTGTGCCATTGGCATATGACTGGAAACCCACTCCATGCTTACTCATTATATGCATAAGTGGCCTCAGGTATATATTAAATAAAAGAGGTGAAAGCGATGACCCTCGGGGTACCTGATGGAATCTGACAGAAAACCTCCCACCCGTACCTGTTGGCGGTGTTCTGACAGAAATTATTTAAACCAGCTAATGGCTTTGTCTGAGACCATCCCCACTTCCCTTAAATGGTTGACGAGGATGGCATGATCCACTGTATCAAGGGCTGCTGGCAGGTCTAACATCACCAGCAGAGAGAGTTGTCTCTAATCCGCTACTCGCAGCAGACTGTCCATGCACTCAATAATGCCGTTTCCATCCCAGAATGTGGCCAGAACCCTGCCTGTAGCGAGTCCAGGAGATATCCCTTATCCACAAATGCCTGCAATTGTGTGGTGACGATCTTCTCCAAGATTTTCGCCAGCCATGGTAGGCCTGCCTCTGGACGGTAATTCTGGAAATTCTTAGTGTCCAAATCTGATTTTTCAATGACGTGGAAATTACAGATTTTTTAAAAGTCAGCAGGAACACATCCCTGCTCCAGTGATTTATTAACAAAACAAGTTAAAAAAAGGAGTGATATCAGCTGCCAGACAAGTTGCACTCCATGTAGGCCGGTGAACGAGGACATCATTAGTAGGTTTAAGTGCTTTTACCAAAGAAAAAAAACTGTTTCTTTTAGCACCGGTTTCAAATTAAAGACTGCCCTTCTGTGAAGAGGGGCTTCCACCCACCCCACCAATCTGATCGTCCACTATTTGATCTTGCTTCCGATGTCTATTTAAGGCAATTTTTGCTTGAATACTTTTAATTTTATCGCAGAAACATATGTTCAAAGAATTATCCTAGCTGAATGAGGCATCCCTAATCCATGAGGCTGATTTAGGTCAAACGAAATTGGATATTACCGAAAATAATTCTCTAGCATGAATTTTCGGCACCTCAGTCTTGACAGATAAATAATTCCTTTTTGAATTAAAAATAGCCACTTTATATATTCTCAGTGTTAGTTTAACCGTAGCAGTCCACTGTCTTTTCTCCATTTCCATTCCACTAATTCATATTAATTTTGAAGAGTAGCCAATATTGGGGTGAACCATTGTTTTGAGATTTTATTTAATATCTTTGGTCTCAACGGAGAAACTAATAAGCAGGTACTCCTCCCCAAGCTCAAAGAATTGTTCACAACCAAGTGAAGGGTCAGTTTCCTCTAGGGCTCTCCTCAACTCAGTTCCTGATATTTTTCAAGATCTTTAAATCTGTGGAAAGAAAGCACGTCTTTGGTGTTTGCCGCCTGTTCTATATGCAGATGTATGGTGATGTTGAATAATCTTAGGAAATGATCTGACCAAGAGATTGGGTACATATGTGTTACTGAGCTGCCCCAACCTCTTGCCAGTATAACCTCCAAGCAATGTCGCTGGATGTGAGAGGGTGAAAGCACCAAGGGAGTTAAGCCCTGTATTTCACTCCAGTGGTAACGAGGTAATCACTGAATGTGTCAATAAAGACCCTAGCTGGACCGGGAGACCTGTACCCAAACAAGATCTTTATTGAACTACTGGGTGAAGTACACAGCACAAATGTCCAATCTTTGTGGAATCATCCCACTCCAAATCTTCGAGGTGGGAGAACTTAACACTGGATCTATGAATCAATGCAATCCCTCCTCCTCTTTTCCCAATTCTGTGAAAATATTGAATTTCATACCCCTCAGGTAGCAGGCTCTGAATGGACACAAGGGTGATTCCACGTCAAGGGTCCTTGCAAGGATTTCTGCCTTCATGAGCGCATGGCCAACTTACTCTCCTTTCATCCCATCTACAGTGAGTGCATGTTTGCCCCTTCTAGAGCCAGGCTACTTCACGCTTGTCCCCCAGAGCGGGCGCCAACATTTGTGGCTGCCAATAATTTCCATACCATAAAATTGACATCTCACAGCTTTTGCTTTTAAAGAAAAAGCAACACCACAACATTATTGTATCTAGATTATTGTATCTAGAAAAAATGGGAGATTAGGCAACTGTTTCCAGAGGAAAAAGGCAATTTTCTAAAAAATATTCAGATGATAGTCTTTGTGCTAGGACCATTTCTTCCCATTGTGCTCAGAGAGCCTTATTTACATAATCAATTTTCGGAGGGGAAAAATCAGGCCTATGTATAATGTCTGTCCCTTCTCAAGATGTGCATTCTCTTGAATTAACCTGAAGAAATTATTCTTACACCTGCCTGAATTATTTAGAGAACAGTAGGCTTGTTGAGATCAGTGTGTGTTGAAGTGGGTGGAAGGGGAATGAAGGATGAAGCAAAGCCCACAGGCTGCAGCTTCTGTTACTCGCAGCCGACAACCTGTGTATGAGGCATGGCTCTGTTGTAGTGTGCAGCGCCATCTCTAACAAACCATCTGCCGCCTGCCCCACCCCCTCCAGCGAGCAAGCACCTCCTAATCACCCTTCTGTAGAGATATCAGGCAGCCGAGCAGAGCACCGGGGCCTAGCGTTGCGCTCCTCCAGTGCAGAGGGGTTGGCTGATCAATATTGTCCTTGGTCTCTTTCTTGGAATTTAATTAAGATGCATGAGGTGAACAGCACCTGGCAGCAAGCTATGAAGGCCTATTGAAATGTGTGATGCTCCACTTTCATGGTGACACGAGAGCATGTATTCATTTTTATTTTTTTTACAAAACACGATATTAACATCTGGCTCGGACAACAGCATGCTTACCTTGTCAAGTCTAATGCTACGTCCAGGGAACTCATTACAGCAGACGAGAATGTGTGTGGCCTAAAATGAAATTGCAAACAAGAACTTCAACTAATGTATGCAATCTGGTTCTTAGCAGCTATTCAAATGAACAGAAACAATTTTAGAACATTCTCAAAATATGCCACCTCATTTCCAATTCCTCAGAGATAGAGCTTTGCCATCATTCCATATCTTCCAAGGTTGTGTTATTTTGGCAGAAAGCGCACTGGGATAATGCTTCTGGTATGTTGCCACGAAATAATGAGGTTCTAGGTAGTGGGATGACATTTCTGGCACTGACTGCCTTTGTCTACTGCAGCCCCAATCCTCTGTGTGTGTGTGTGTGTGTTCCTGCAACTTGCTTATTTAATCACCAGTGGAATGCAAAATCAAGCTCAGCCTTTCAGTGCAATCTCCTTCAAGCTGAGAGGGGAAGAGGGGGAGGATGGGGGAGAGGGAGGGAGAATGGTAGACAGCTCAAATGAGATTGCAGCTCAGATGTTCTGGAAAAAAAGGCAGCAAATCCCTCAGGCCTGGCAGGCTCGGTTGCCATGAGAACTGCTGACATTCCCATTGTGATGGCTTGCTCCAGCCGCCATCTGTTACACCCATTTGATTAGGAAGTACAGTTCTGCTTGGGAGGGGTTTTCATCACACCTTAGCCCATGGCATCGATGCACTCTTGCCTTCTTTGTGGCATGCTAAACAGAATGACATTTCAGGGCATATATGCTGAGGCTTAGAGAGTCTAGTGAAAGTCTGCAATGAGGTCGCGAGGGGTGGTGTCACTGAGAAGGAAGCACAGGGGAAACATCTGGGGTTCAGTGCTTGACATGGGGAGATACATTCTGAGTCTAGCTATTGCACATTCTTGTCAAGAGACGATGTTCCCATTACCGCATGGCAATTAAAATGAATGCCCTGCGCCCACGCGCATTTGTCCAGCTCTAGATGTAGCAGCTGCCCTTGACTGACAAGAACTGAAACATCTAACGCAGCGTGACGCAGTGAATATATGGAGTACACACTGCACGGGCACTAACATTTTATGAAGCTACTTGACCTTTACTGAGGCAGGGAGGCTCCTTCACAGTTCCATGAAGCCTTTCTGTGATTTACTGCTTCTCTGCGCAATGCTGCTGACTCTAGGCCTGGTGCATCAAGCAAAACGAAACGGCCTTTCCTTCTGTTAGAACCTCCTAATGATATCCATGGGTAGCCAGACCTCGAGGGTCTACAAAATGGAAGAAACGGTCTTGCAAAATCAATCAGGGCAACGAAATGCTTCAATCGTTGAATCCCCCTTGTTTTTTAAGTAGTCTATTTTGGTGACAGAGTTTTATCATGACACAAGGCAGTGAAATGTAAAATGCAATTTTTTTCAAACATCGTTTTTTTCAGATGTTTTTTTAAAAATGTGAGCTCTTTTCCTTTTAATGATTCCACTGTCAAGCAGTGTGGCATTGTTTATCATGCACAGACGTTCTACCCCTACTGGCAGTAAGTGAATCAATATTTTTTGACAGTGCACACTGCAAGGATTCTTGCTTCTGGGAACTTTCGAGAAGAAATGGTGTGGATTTGAAGGCTGGTGCACACTGTCCTCATTTATTGGTATCCCTGGACCCTGTATAAACTGAAATCTTGTCTTGGCAGAATGCACCTACATCAAGAAAGACTTTCTTGAGGAGGTTCCTGCAGGAAGACTTGTAGTTTCCCCTTGCCAGCCCATTGAGCCCGGTGACCCAAGTTGAACATCTACTTGCTGACTGCAAGGAACAAGACATAGCAGCAAGTTGCCTCGTTCTTTCTGCAACTCGATGGCGTGCCCTGTTTGGTACCATCATATCCATTGTTGCAGAAGTGAGGTGCTTTGGGATATGGTCCCAGGTCCAGCACCACTGAATGTTATACACTGGAAGTGTTGTTAGGGTGGGAGCAATTTCTTAAAATTCAAGAGAAAATTGTTTCCCTGCTCGTAGAAATTGCATGGAAACCCTTTGTTTCCAAAGTGGGGCTGCCAGGACCAATAAGAAAGCAACTTCTTGCACTCCATCTAATATGTGCCTGGTTTCCCTAGCGTGTCTAACTTCTTCTGAGGCAGTACTGATTCAGGAGGTATGGATATTCCCTCAGCACTCTCATTAGGTGAAGGTTCAACAGCATTTCAGCTAGTAAGTTATGCGCAACACATCTGAAAGTGCTTTGTGCAAAGACACTTTTCTTTATTAGCAATAATTTGACTTTATTGGTTTGGTCATTACATCATTTAAAAAATTAAAAAATTAAAAAAATAGTATATGGTTTCAAAATAAACCTTTATCAAACCTTCCAATGTGACATGCCAATAAACAATATCCATTGGTTTCCAAAAGTGAACAATTAAAAGTCTAGAATATTAATTAATGAAACATTTTTCAAAAAGTGCAACAAAGAAATACTGGTAACTATACTTTGTCCTCTCAATAGCAGTGACCAAGTCTCTCTCTCGTCTAAGGATCTGTATGATTCCACGATTTTTTATCTTATGTCTGGTTCTTAGGTCTATCAAACCCAGGCAAAATAGCGCCACATGCTTTAATGATGAATCTGCATCCCTTCACGAAAGCTTTCCCATAGATATTTAGCAACTGGTTAGTAGGGTACAAGTCAAATCTAAAGCGAAGTAAACGATCTCTGTACAAGGCATTGGAGGTAATGACAAGGTACTTTGGGAGAGCTCCATAAAGTTTGTTTCTTGAGCTAGAGAAGCCGTAAGGCGATGAGAATGTATCTCCTCGATTGTAGTAATCCAATCACAACACCATAGCTTTATCTTGAGTCTCTCAGGGAAATTACACAGTTCCTCCCCATCTGACTGTAAGTCATTACATAATTTTGCCCTGTGTTTTGAATGGTTCTATATGTATTGAGAAGAGATTCAAAAATTGGAAAGGGAGACTCGCGCTCAGGGTATTGTATCTCAGAAAGAGTTTTGATTCTAGATCGCCTTAAATCGGCAATGAGTAAGAAATGGGATCGATCCCATGACCACCGTTTCTGGGATCGATCCCATTTCTTACTCATTGCCAATTTAAGAGGATATAGAATCTCTCAAGCAACACCTTTTGATCGGATTTGGATAATGGACCTATTATTTGTCAGAATCAAGCTTATGTCGACGCATACCGCGTTTCGCAGTTGAGAAATGCAACCTGCTCACAGATGCTATTTGGGCTTTATCACTGAATGACAACTCCTATCACCCCATAAAAATTGCCTGATTATACTCAAATCTATTCCTCATCATTGGATTGGATACCGCAGTACAAGAAAGGTCCTTGAAAATGACCAAGAGGTCGAAACACGTGTCGGCTGTGCACATCATGGAATACATTTTACGCACAATTTGAATAACTTGTCTATTGTATACTATTTTGACTATCCGAATCATAACTATTTCGGAGATACAATACCCTGAGCGCGAGTCACCCTTTCCAACTTTTGAATCTCCCGGCTGATCACATTTTTTCAAATTTAGAGTGGTCAATAGCGCACGGATCCTATATCGAACCCATTGACCATATTCATCATTCTATATATATTGACCTTCTACTCTTCAAAAAACATGTCCTACATTTGGGCCCACACCACCATAGAAAAGGAACGCATTCTGTGGGCTTTTAGAGCGTGTTCAGTAGCATTGCTGGTGCAGATCTACAACTGACATGGTGGGCTAGACACCGTTAAATCTTAAGTATTCATCAAGTCCATTGTCCCTAATAGAGGCAGAACACTCACAGGAACATTCTTGTGACAGAGATGACGCAAGCACTAATTTAAGAAATAGCACAGCTGCCAAAACCTGCAGCGAGGTGTTGTCTTTCCTTGCATGTGTATTACCAGAAGTTCGTTATGCAGCTTTGTCAGGGAAAATTATCTTTTGTTGCTGCAAGGATCATTCAGCAAGGAACCATTGCACTCACCTGTGCAGCTCCACTAGTAGACTTCTGATCATAGGGCTACAAACAGATACAGCCAGAAATACACAGGCAGGAAAATAAAGCAAGGATAAGGGAGAAAAACAGGGATATAGTATGAGGTAAATGATATGATATGTTGTGATATGGCATTTCTAACGTGCCTATACACAAGTGTTTCAATGTTTCACAAATGATATAAAAGAGGGAGCACAGAAAAATAGAGAGACCTAAGAACCAGATAAGAATCATAAATGAGGACGAGGACAATGTTGAAAAAGAACTAGATAGATTATCAATAATCAAATGCCATTTAAGATCATATTTCATCATTAAGTGACGTGATGTAGCAAGGCACTTTTCTCATATTTGCTCATTATAAATAGCATTACACCACACTCTAAAATTCATATTTTGAACTGGCTTCAAGTTTGCAGTAATGATTTGGATTGCAATTAACCCAAAGAGATCAAAAAGAGTAATAATACATTCATCAGCAGGGGAGTCAAATATAAGGCTAAACAACAAAATGTTTTCAAATGTAAGGGGGGGATTAATATAGAATGTCTGTTGCAGTATTGCGTTGGTATGTCGTAAATTTTTTTAAAGAAGGAAGCCAGAATGGCAAGAGGAAGCTTTTAAGGAAAGCAGTGTACAATGGGAGACATAGGCCCTCATTACAAC
The DNA here is from genome assembly GCF_040938575.1 of Ambystoma mexicanum. NCBI lineage: Eukaryota > Metazoa > Chordata > Amphibia > Caudata > Ambystomatidae > Ambystoma > Ambystoma mexicanum. The sequence goes on along the minus strand of NC_090937.1, from coordinate 345,395,979 downwards.
CCCGGCGCTAAACCATGGCGCTATTAGCACCATGGTTGGTGCCGGTGTTGTAACGAGTCCGCCATGGTGGAATGGGGAAATACCGCCCCATTCCAAAGTTGGCGGGGCGGTATTTCCCCATTTCATCATGGCCTTTCCCCATTCCCATTTTTCGCCCCATAGGTTTCAATGGGACTGGGGAAGGCGCTAAGTATGGTACTGCAAATTGCGGTACCGTAATTAGCACCGAGGTCCCTTTGCGGCACCCTACTTTGACGGCTGGTAAAACCAGCTGTTAAGGTCGGGTCCCGCAAAGGGACCTCGTAATCAGGCGCTAAGGGTTTAACGGCGCTGACACCTTTTACAGCGCCGTTAAACCCTTAACGCCAGGGTCGTAATGACCCCCATAATGTCATTTAAATCACCTCTAACTGGCCCGACCAAGTTAAATATAATGGGGACCATGAACTAAAATGGTTATGGAGCCTAGTAAATAAATATGAAGAATTATGTTTGATAATTTCCTTGCATGGTGATTAGATATGTACCCCTAGATACTTGATACCATTCTGACACCATTCCATACCCTAATTAAGGACATTCTGTTTAATGCAGTATGGCTTTTGGTAGAGTATTTCTGACTTCTCTACATTTAAATTGTATTTAGAAACTGAATCAAAGAGAGCAATAATGTCAAAAAGGCTATGAAGATTTCTTTAAAGATTTGTCAAGGAAATTAGAACATCAACTGCATATGCCTCAAGTTTAATCTCAATTTCGCTACACTTTATGTTGTCATTTCATCTAATTAGTTCTAGAAATGGTTACAACAAAAGGTTAAATAGGATTGGAGATAGGGCACACCCCTGTCTGTATGCCTAAATAAGTAACGTGATGCAGAAAAATTACCATTTATGAAAGTAGAGGCTTTAGGATTGCTATATAGATGCTTAATTAAAGAAATTAACTGAGACTCAAATGCATTACAGTTTAACAATGCTGGGAATATCCAATAAGAGTCTAGAGTTGGCAGAGGTGAGAAGACATTTAACAAAACCATTTTGATCAGCCATAATCAATATAGATATACAGTGATTAACTGTATTAGCAATAACTATACCAAAAATGTTTTAATTAGAATTAATTAGTGATATAGGTGATTTTGGGAAGTTCATAGTCTTTATCAGGCTTTGAGAAAAATATCAGCATAGCCTTAGAGAACAAACCCATGAATGTGCAAGTTGCTTGAAAGGGGCAAAACGGTCCAACAATATTGGAGCCAGAATGTCAGGTAATTGTGAAGAACAATTAGCAGAGAAAGATCTAAAACCTTGTCACTTAAACTTTTTAAGATCATGCATTGTTTTGTGAATTTCTTCCAAACAAATGGACCATCCAAGGAACTAAGGTCACATGCCAGGAATGGAATACGTGGTATGTCCTTGAATAAACTATCAGTTAGACTTAGTGTATACATGATCAGATCTATACACATTTTATACAATTTAGTAAAGAACGACAGAATATCCCTATATATAACACATCCTCATTTTCAGTACACAGACTTCTAGAATGTTCCTTTCTAAACTTTAGATGTGAAGCAATTGATTTACCAGCCTTATTTGAAGTTTCATAAATATGTATTCATGTTGACCAAGACTGCAATAATACAATTAAGTACATTGGCATTAAGTTTGTCAATATAAACTTTTTCAAATTAATTAAGTTGTGTTAATACCGAGTCTGAAACAGTTCTAGCATTTCTCTATTTAGATGCAACAAATGAAATGTACTCTAAGGGTTGCCTTATAAAATTTACAGGTATTTACCACTGAAGTATATTTATTTTTATTAAATTCAAAACACTGTTGATAGAATGCTTTAAAGGTTTGAACAAATATTCCATCACTTACAAGAGAATTATTAATTCTTCATGTATTAGAAATAATTTTACTTCTACAAATGTTCAAAGCATACAGCCAAAGGTGCATGGTCAGATAGAACCATACAGTCAATCTCAGAATCAATTAAGGCATCAGTTAGAGATAGTTTCATACAAATATAATCAATACATGACAGTGTTATGTAAAAGTGAGTGAAATGTAAACTTAACGGCCCTCATTACGAGTTTGCCGGTAGCCATTGCCGCCAAAATCACATCCGGTTCCGGGTCCTCAGAATGAGGAATAACTGGGCCATTCCGAGTTCGGAAGGCCCGGTAATTCCTCCCTCCAAGGACCCGGACCCGGTCCTTCCCCATTCGCATTTCAGCCCCCATAGGGCTGAATGGGAATGGGAGAGGGAGCAAACAACGGGCCATTACGAGTTGGCCCATTGTTTGTTCCCTCTTCTCCTCGCGGGACCCGGTAAGCACGCCTGGTTTGACTAGGCGTTGCTTCCTAGGTCCCGCGAGGGGACCTCGTAATGAGGCGGGACGGGGTAAACGGCACCAGCAGATTTTACGGCGCCGTTTACCCCATACCGCTAGGGTCGTAATGAGGCCCAATATCAGTAGGGTGAGCCAAACTCCATGAATCTACCAGTCCCTATTCCGAGATACTCCAACTCCAACTGATATTCCAACTGCAATATTAATGTCCTCACTAACACCCCCTGTTTATGGTCTGACCATCATATCATAACCTTTAATATTGAAGCAATCCCTCGGGTCCCGACGCTGATAGCTCCAGCCCTCCCACTAGAAATAAAAAGGACATAACCAAGAAGAAACTCCTCCCATTGCTACTCCCATCCCTCAATGCTGCCTTAGACACATTTAAGTCCAAAACGAAATTATGGCTCTTCAACCAGCACTAGACTTGTTCTGTACACCATAGTCCTACTTACTCTGGCCCACTGCCCTGCCTATTATACACTCTACATAGATAAACTGTACATTATGTTGTTATGTCTCATGCTTACATTTGCATTGTAATTTATGTATATAGAAATTCTTGTTTATTACCCTGTCTATAATTTTATGTATGTATATTTTGCTCTGTATGTAACTTTGCTCAATTTGCGCCCTGATGCCTCCGGGCCTGATGGTGTGCGGTACAAATAAAACAAATACAAATACAAAATAAAAATGATTTATGAGGTTTACTGCTTTTAAACATAAATTCACATTTTCTATCCATATGTGGGTCCCTGTAATAAGTGTTTTTAATTGACCAAGTAGGAGGGATCAGGAATAGAAGGACCATGCAAATCTGTTGTATAAATACGTTTTCATTCAGGTAATAGTAGGACCCACCTACTTTATGATCTGATTCACTATGTAATCATTTATATTTTAGAGATTTATAAATTTGAATAGAAACACATTTCTTCCCCAACGACAGCACTTAACAATACCTCCTCTACCCACATTTTTATAAACTCAGCTACTTCCTGTAATGATAAATGTGTCTCTTGCAAAAAGGCAACTATTGGATTACATCTTTTACGATATGATAAGACTTTTTGTCTAATAAGTGGATGGACTGTTTAAACTTTTCACATTCCACGAAATACATTGCAACAACATTTCGAAGACAAAGTGAGTATTCTAATGATCCATTTTGGAGTCAACAGGATAAACAATATAAACCACCATTTTAATATCTTGAAAGGAAGCATGAGTAAGCAAAATTAGAAGCAGTGACACTATAATCGTGTCTGAACCCTGCCCAAAAATATAAAAGGGTAGACATAAAACATGAAAAAAAACAACCAATAAATTACTTTGGACCAGCATCCGATGAATTATTGAAGCATTTGATAGTAAAAATGTCAGACAATACTATAGCCGCAAAAGCCCAAGCTAAAGAGATATTAAGGGCCTGATTTACAAAAAAAGTATAGCATGTGAAAGTCCCATTGAAAACATTTTTGTAAATCAGGCCCTAAATCAGGAGAGTACAGCCAAATGCCCCAGCCACCAATACCACAGCCTCTTTCTGCATTAAAATTAGCAATTCAATATATAAGTTCCAAAACAAGCAGTCCCAGTAAAGTGCCTAGTATTTAAGTGTTTCCATTTGAAGTAGACAGTACCTAATCACCTGAAGTGAGCGAGGTTTCAATTTCTTTCATTTTGCATGAGCGAATGTACTGTTTAAGATAAATAGGGTCATCAAACGTTGCAGTATGACCCCAGAGGGTCAACTTTGAATAATAGGGACGAACAATGCCATAACAAGCATTTAGCTGATTGAAGGTGGGATGAAAAAGATTTCCCCGTAAAGCACAGGCATTTGAGACACCCTGCGCAATATAGACCTTATGCCCATTCTATGGTCCTTGATGCTCAAACTTTGTTAATTATCAGTCGTATTGGGAACTCTAATATGTTATGTTATCTTGCATTTGTATTTATATACTGCCTACTGCCATAATATAATATAGACAAAATAAAATTTCTAGACCCTTATTTTCTACTTGTAGAGGGCCTTGCAGGTCTCATCCTCTGAGTGCTTTGGATGTTTAAACCTACAGTTTTAGGCAAGGTGAGCCGTTCGGGTAACATGCTTAGTAAAGAGCGAATAGGGTCACTATCCTCCACTCCCTCTGGAATACTGATAATGTAGAGATTATTACGCCTACTCCAATTTTCAGATTTTTGGTGTGTTTCTCAAATGCTTTCAGGTCTGATCGAAGGTATATAACTTTATTGGAAACATCTTCCACCTTGTTAATCCTTCTATCCATTTCTTCTATCCTGGCTTTATAGGAGGATCATCTGTCACCTAGTTGCTGGAATTTAGTGTTAACCTTTAGGAAAGGTGAACCCGAAGGCCTATTAGGCGAGGTAACAATTTATTAGATGGTTGGGGATGCAGAAGTTACTCTGGGCCTCATTAGGACCCAGGCGGTAAGGGGTTTACGGCGGCGTAAACAGCGCGACCCTTACCGCCTGATTCCGAGGTCCCTTAGCGCCATGGAGGATTTAACACCTGCTTTTAGCAGGTGTTAAAATCCATGGCGCTAAGGGACCTTGTTGTTAATTACGCCACCGTGATTTACGGTGGCGTAATTAACGCCTTCCCCACTCCCATTATGCCCTATGGGGCAAAAATGGGAATGGGGAAGGGTAAATGGGTTAATGGGGACTTACCGCCCCGCCAACCTCGGAATGGGGTGGTAAGTCCGCCAACCACCATGGCGTAAACATAGTTTACGCCATGGGGGTAAAGGTACGACCCAGGCGGTAACTTACCGCCTGGGTCGTAATGAGGCCCTCTGACACCAATAATAAGACTGACTCAGGAAGTTGGCAAAACTTAAGCTGTTTTATTTGAAATTATCGAAAACAGGGAGGACAACGGACATCAACGGACATCACCGGATGTTCGCTGAAGTCTCTCAACGATTGACATGAAAAAAAAACACTTTTATAACAAAAACTCATCATTAGTGATGTCATACTACGTGACAAAATAGGAAAACCTACTTAAGGTTGTGATAGGCTTAAGGGGAACATCCAGGTATCCTTTCTATGGAGTATACGATCGTGATTGGATCTCTAACATCAGGTAGACAACTTATGCCCACCCCTAGTGCAAGTCATCTTTTCTGTCATAAAATACACGTTTCATTGGCTTTCAAACTATAGGGCTCTTTACTATGTGCCCCTCTACAATTGGTTGGCATGCTTGTACCCTTCTGGAATATTCCACTCGCTAGTAGCATGCAAGCTGGTACCCCAGGTGCTTGTGTGTGGACTTGACCATGCCTTCCAACCTAATTAGTCCACCATCCATTATCACTCCTGTTGTCTGCCATTTGAATTGTCTTTGAACTCAGTCTCGTAAAGTATCACTGCGCCTGAGAATAAAAGGGAGTGTGAGCATCTTCAGTATCTTCAGTCTCAATGTGGCTTGCCCAAAGTCTAGTTTCATCTGGAACATATGACTGGAGACTGTCTTTGAGCTCCATTCTTCGTATTTAATACTATTAAATTAATAAGACTTGGCACTCATAGTTTTTCCCATGAACCTCAAACAGGAGCTTGCCTCACTTCTCACGTTCATGGAATCTTCTTGAATAGATAACCAGTTTCTTGACTGCCTCAACCCTTGAAACTGGGCCAGACAAGTCTTCTCGAATCTTCCCTCATCGTCAGCGTCTTTCTTTGCTGCGCCACGCTTCCAGTTCTTTTCTGTTCATGGGGTCCTTAGTTTGCTAAAACACGACGTGGAACATCCAGATTCTATACTCATATATATATATATATATATTGGTGGCACTGCCTGGAGTCTATTCACTACGTATAGCCAGCCTTATGATTACTTAGTCTACTTGCGTAAAAGCATCTGTACAATTATAAAATTATTTCCATTTTCTTCAGTGCTCTTCGCATGTGCAATCTTCATTCCTGCACATGAAATGTTACTTGACTCTTCCTATTGTAATCAGAGTCTATAAGGTCTATATACTTTCTTCTTTGGCATCTCTTCTTGGTGCGTCATCTCTGCTTCATGTGACATCACCAGTGTCTTGCCTTTGTCACTTCGCACTCCTTCAGGAACCTCCTTTAGAAGACTGTCATTTCTCTGCAGGTACATTATGTAGGGCTTTCTCAATGGATACCTAGTTTTGAGTAATCTTTGTGGGATAGGTACCATTATCGGCATCGTACATGTCACAATTTCCAGCTTCTAACATATTGGAAGAATTGGGGCAGGACTTCCGGTAGAGTCATTTGGCTTCTTCTCTACACTCCCCCCACCGGTTGATTCATCGATCACTTTCCCATCAGTCTTCACATCTAGACATCCTCGTCTGAAAAAGTGCTTCTTTGGAACCCCTATCTTCATTACTCCTTTCAGAGATCCTGCTGATTGTACATGTTCATCAACACTCCAGGTCATGTGACTACATTGTCCATTTGGCCTGCAGTAAATCCGTCTTCCCACATACTTCTTGTGGTTTCTCGGATATAGGAACTTCATTCCATCAGATGCTAAAATGCTTTGTTTTATGTATTTTCTGATTTCTTCATTTGTCAGCTCTTTGGGTCCAAACCCAGACTCGACATCTTGATTCCGACTGCCTTCTTTGCTGTCTTCTTAGACTGTGTGATTATTATTCTGATCACAGAGAATACGAACATGATCCTCGCCAATAGTGCTTCGAGGAACTTCAAGATATTCGCCATCCATTGTGGAACCGATAGAAGATTGATGCAAGCCAGCCGTCATCTGCAATGTCTTCTGTCTCATCTTCCATCTTGATGTGCAAGTTCGTCAACTTTGTTATAGCCTCCGTCAAGGTCCCATTCTCCTTGTCATGAGAAGGTATGAATGTGCAACATGATTCTCCTATTTTGGCACAAACACCTCCATCCATAGCTGTGATTATATCCAAACATATCTATTCTGCAGGGTCCTTAGTCTTATAGCTCTCAACTCTTCCTTGATAGTGGTGAATGCTTTTATAGTAGTATTTATTAATCGTTTGCAAAAGTTCCTATCTGGTAATCTGTAACTATTTGGCATTTGCCATTGTCTGAATCCCTGGCTTGGAGATATTTGTGAATACTGCAGCCATTTCACTGAACAACCTGTGTTCATACAGAATCGAATCAAAGGCTTCTATGGACTTAGCAGAAAAGTAATTCTCCCTCTTTGTTCGATTGAGAAATCCAACTGATCGCTTCTTCCTCAAGTGAGCATCTGCTTTTGGGAAGTCTCCAATGTTCAGATCACTCCTCGGAATCACCAATGCAGGAGCATGAATGAGCACTATGGGACACAGCCCTCCACAGTCTTTGGCCAACTTCATATATGCTCTGGATCCGCAAGCCCAGTAGTTGTCCATTATCAATACTGTTCCATCCTTCATTCCTGGTACATCGAAAATTCGGCCGCACTGCTGATCCATTGGAACCTTCCTGGTGCCATTATATCTGAAATACAAGGATGTATTCGCTAGAGGTACTATGTGCAATGGTCCTCCTTTATCATCAACTCATGTCAGTAACTTTGCAATGTTTGGCCAATGATGATTGCATTCATTTTCTGCATGCCACACAATTGCTTTAGATTGTCTGTTTAGTGCTGGCCTTTTACACACAATCAGGCATTCCATCCTTCCCTTTGGAGTTAGTACTGTTCCCTTGACTTGCAGCTGACCTCTCTCCTTGCTTCATAGTATTTCTTCAGGGTCCTTTCCTTGACAGTTGAGCTTTTTGTTTACTTCCCATCTGATTCCTGCTCCATTAATTCCAGGTTGTTCATATCTTATCACATGATCTCTGGTATGGGCTCTCTTTCTTGTCTCTCAATCTTGTACATGATCATCTTCTTCTGGAGCTGTCTTGTCGGTCACCCATACCACGGATGCTGTTCGACCCTGGAACTCTCGTATGGCAGAGTGCAAGGTGTGTCAGGCAATGAGCTTTCTAAACTTCTACTTCTATAGCTATGAATATCTTGGAATTCCACATGGCGTAAAGTATGAGAGCACAAACATAGCAACTCTCCTTGGGTGTTCTCTCTCCCACCTTTTTCATGTGCTGATACCACGTATTATTACTCAAGTGTGCTGTGCTGTCTAGGTCATTATTTAACTCATAATCATCTTCCCTTGTGCTTCTCCTGTGTCTCCCTCTTTCAAGGAAGGTGCGTGCATAATGCTCATGAAGTATATCAATGAGGGTCCTCCCTATGGGAGGAATCATAGGAATACTTGTCATAGAAATGGATGGCCTCACACATGCCACTGGTGTGGGGACAATCACAAATGATCTTGGTCTTTCAGTAATAGATAAATCTGTGAGAATCACTAATGTTGGACGAATCAAAGCGACTTCTACCTTGCTTGGACTAATGAAGTAAACAGTATGGATCAACAAAATCAGGAAGACAATAATAAATGCTAAGCACGCATGTATTATGCACCAGTACATCATTCCCCGCCATTTACGATTCTCCACTCATCGTTGAACTTGCTCACTTTCCAAAACTGTACCATTCTCGAGTTTTCTCTATGTGCGTGTGCACTGCTTTAAGGAAGGATAAAACCTTTTTAAAATCAGGCAACCATGTTAAATGATCAAGTAAATGTTGGATCTCTTCTACTATCACCATAAGCAGCCTCCTAATTGCAGGGCCATTTTTAGGATCTTGCAGAAAAATATGTATATTAGTACTATGTCCAACAAGAGCAGGATAAGCTCAAAGTATGTAAACAAAAACACAGAGAAGCAGCCTATGGGCATCGGCATCTGACAGGACCACCTGGATTAAGCAAAAAGAAACTAAAGTGAGGAATGAATCTCGAAACTGCTCACGTTTCTAGTCGCCAAATTCAAACTCCAGATTTGGCATATTTAGAACATCAACACTTTCTAAAGTCCAATTCAAAGATTCCTGTGACTCGAGAACTTGGTTTGCACCCTTGCTGTAATATCTATAATGAGTGTCTGGGGTGAGTCACAGTCCAAATGCACACTTGCATTTATTTAATCAGCAATCTTAGCATCCTTCTTCCTCGTCATCGATCGGGTCTGCACATGCTGAACTTCTTCTTCTTCTTGCTTCTGAATCAACGGTTGGGGTGCTTCGGTCTCAGCAACATATGGCTTTACGTTGCTTAGATGGATCCATGCGCGTCTCTCTTGGACCTTTACTACTGAGGGAGTAATGTTCTCAACTATAAAGGGACCAATAAAGCGTGGCTCGTGCCACTTTCGGGTGAAATAATGCACTAATACTGGGTCTCCAACAAATAGTCTTGGTACAGGTAAAAGTTCTTGAGTTCTGGTTTCTGAATGGTCTTCATCTGTGTCCTGAGACCGACCCCTTCTTGCGCTTCAGTTAATCTGAAATGACAGAGATCTTAGCAGTCATACATGTCAAATAAGCAAGTAACTCATTTCGTAACATTTCTGCAGTCTTCTGGGTGTCACTTCTGCTCCTCGATGGCATTCTCATTTGCCTCTCTGTGACTAGCTTGTGGGGTGTGAGGTGGTGGTCCGACCCAGGCCGATTCCTTAATGCATATGATGCAAGGGGCAGGCAATATAGCCGTCCCTTCTTCAGTGTCAATTTTTATTTTGAAATTCTCTCTTTAAGGAGACGTTGAGTCTCTCACATATTCCGATTACTGGCAGGTGATAAGCAAAAGAAAACATGTGTTTTATACTAAACGATAGACTAATATGTTCACATACTTCGTTAACAAAATGGGGCCCATTGTCGGATCTCGGCACCTCACATACTTCTCATCTGGGAAAGACTTCTCGAACTAAAATCTTTGCTGCACAAGTTGCGCACAAGGATCTGCTTTGATTCACCTGGAAAAGGGACACACCACCACGATAATACGATAATGATGTGTTATTTATATAGTGCCTTAATTCCAAAGCGCTTTACAGAGCACATATTTACATACAATATCACCCAACTGAAATTGGTACTCATTTATTGACCTCGGAAGGATGAAAGGCTGAGTTGGCCTTGCTGGTATTTGAACCTGTGACCTGCAGATCACGCTCAGGTCGCAGCAGCAAGCTCTCAACCCGCTGAGCTATCTTACCGCCTGTACATACTTGTATCTACTACATACTTGCAGCATATCAACAATCGATATGTAAATGCTGTAAAGGACCATTTGGTCGAGGAATCACTCCTCTGATGGTTCGTAGTGTATGCCTAGCAGTAAACTTTTGACATCCGAAGCAATTTACTACATAAAATGCAACGTGTTCTAACAAGTTTGCAATAGCTGCTGCAAAGCTTTCCCTAGTTACATGCCTGGGTAGTGCAGCTGTTCAAACGCTACCCTTAACAATGCTACTGGCATCAACGGCTAACCAGTGCTGTCCTGTCACCATAATGCTCCAGAGGGGGACAAAGAACGCCCTCTCCTTTTCCACAATTCCTGCTCTTCTTGTGGTGCACTGCCTTGAACTTCCATCAACTGTGTTTGTTACACTGATTAAACCCTTCATTTACTGTCATAATCGTGACTACTTTCTCCTTTACTTCTAGAGTATCAAAACTTGAAATATCTGGTGAATATGCAACCCTCTTGGCCTCGTCATCTGTGGCTTCGTTCCCAGGAGAGATAAAGTCTGTTTGCTTAGTATGTGCTGTACATTTAACTATTGCAATGGCTACTGGGAGTTGTAGTGCCCTAATAAGCCTGTCCAATAATGCTGGTTGTTTCACTGGAGTGCCATCCGCTTGGAGGTAGCCCCTCCTTTTCCAACATGCTAACCCTGCGTGCATGGTTGACATCACATAGGCGGAGTCACTGTACACTGTTACTTCCTGCCCTGCATGTTTTTAAAGTGTGACAATAAGCACCACCAATTCTGCTGCTTTCACTGAAAAGTGAGACGTAGCCTTGCACTTGCTACCACCTCAAATTCACCATTAGCTGTGTGTCTTACCACAGCTGAAACTGAATGCCTTTCCCCACTAGTTTGATCAATTTTTGAAGAACCATCAATAAACAGAATCCCCCCCCCCCGTTAGCGCATTTTCCTTTACGCATGGGATGTCATCATAGAATTCCTCATAGTTAGTGCAATCATGCACATGCTCACCCTCTACCACAGGCATAGCTACATGCGTGGCAGGGTTCACTATTTTACACCTAACTATTTTGATTGCTGGATTCGATATAACTACCTCACATGTGGAAGCTCTCTGAGATGTCAATGTACCCTTAGGTTTCTCCAAAAGGGCAAACAAAGCATGCTCCTCAACAAATAATGTCCCACTTAGCAAGCCCCGCCCAGCTGGTGCCTTCCTGGTTGCTGCTCCTTTCCCTACTTAAGGAGCCCTCTAGCCTCTTTTCCTTTGCAGATGGGGAGCAGGTGCAAGTGGGTGTAGGTCACCTGGCCTAAGCACCTACCACCTTCTTAGCCCTTCCTCTTCCTTCCTGATCTTAACTCTTAGATCAAGGGCGTCTCTCGGCCGGGCGTCCGAAGCGCAGACAAAGAAAAGGGCAATTCCTGTTTGGACCTGTTTAGACAGGATGTAAGCATGCACCAACATGTGTTTACTCCCTCTGTCCCCACAGGCCATCCCCATCCCTCTGGTCCCCCCATGAGGTTCTGTGTCCCCCCTTTTGCGCACACAGGTGTTGCCTACTTTGCTTGATTCTTCTAACCTGCTCCACCTGTCCCCCTCTATCCTATGTATACAGGAGTCTGTTCTGATACATTCTGATTTCACCATCACCGTCTTGTGGCCAATGCTGGATTTTACTTTTATGGACTTCATTGATTAACGGTCCGTCACCCTTTCTCACGGTGGCCCTGAATCATGCTGTTCCCATCTTCATCTTGTATCCAGGCTGGAAACATTATGTGTTACTACTGATTTCTGCAATTGTATTCGGTCTCCTCTCTTGCTTCTCAACTCTTTTTGACTGCTTACTCTCTATTCTCTCCTCCTCTTTCTTTCTCCCTTTTCCTAACTCCTCCCCTCCTCCCCTTACTTCCTTCTATGCACTTACTCTATCCGAATTGTCCCTGGAGCTAATATGATAGCAACCTCATCTGTCTCTTCCCCCCTCCACTTACTTGTTCCCTCTCTCCAGCACTATTTGAAATGTCATCAGGCCTAGTACCATAGTCGCTTGTTTTGTTCCTCCCCTCTTTTTCTGTACCCCTCTCCCTCACCTTTTGTTTTCTCCAGCTCTACCAGAAATGTGACCAGGCCTAGTACTGTAGTCGCCTGTCTGTCTCCATTTCCTTCCCACTCTCCCCCTCCCTTCCTTATCTATGTTTTAGCTCTTGCACCATCTGAAATGTCGTCAGGCCGAGTACGATAGTTAATTTCACATCCTTACTGTTCATGGCCTGTAAGAATGTCATTGTATTTTCCATTGTTCCCTCCCTTGCCTTGAATCACTTTGAAACACATTTTGTATAGGCGCTATATAATCAAACTATCATATCATATCATATCATAGAACACCCCATCACAATATTGGTAGACCTATCTATTGCGAACGTGGCTGCTGTCAGCGATTGTTTGCAAGGAAAGTGCCCTTTCATAACTGGATCAAGAATCCCACTATAATATGCCAGAGGTTTATACCCTAATGTAGTACTCTGTGTAAGCACTGATGTCATATCTGTCCCATTCGTGTGTGAAAATAAAAAGAACTCATCGTCATAATTGGGAATTCCTAAAACTGGAGCCGTACAAATTGCTTTTTTCAGTTCTTCAAACTCTTCCTCCATTTCCTCAGTCCATTCTATTGTTTCCTTATTCACTTGTGCTTTCTTCAGAGCCTGCAAAAGGGGTCTTGTATATGAACTATAATCAAACACCCATTCTCTAACAAAGTTGCATAATCCCAAAAACTGTTGCATGTGTTTTATCGTGTGGGGTTTTGCTGTTTTCATGATCGCCTCAGCTCTTTCAGGTGTAACCCTTTTCCCCTCATGTGAGATCAACTGGCCCATATACAACACTTCTTCTTGACAATATTGCAACTTCTCTTTGTCTACCTTATATCCCTTGTCTGCTAGGATAGTTATTAACTGAATCGAGTCTTGTCTGCACTCATCTTCTGTTGTGCTACAAACCAAAATAGCATCTACGTACTGTATCACAATGCTTTTCAAAACAATATTGCTTAGGTCCATCTGAAAGACCCTGTCAAAGATCGATGGAGACTCACAGTACCCTTGGAGCAAACAAGTACTTTTCAGTTTAGTTTGGTGAAACGTAAAAGATGGAAGATCTTGAGAGTCCTTAAGCATCTGGATTGAGAAAAATGCATTTTTCAAATGTATCACTGTACAATATCGTGCTTCTGCTGGGATACTACACAATATCGCTGCCAGATTCAGAACTAAAGGAAACTCTGCTTCTATAATCTGGTTAATCAGTCTCATATCTTGTATGAATCTCCACGACCCTTCCTTTGATATTTTGATAGGATACACCGCAGTATTACACACAGTGACTCTGACATCACTAAAATACCTTGCTCCATCAAGGCTGATATAATGTTAAAAAAAAACCTCATCTGCCTTCCGAGACATTGGGTACTGTCTTGCGCGAGGTAAAATTGCTCCTAGCTTCAGCTTAATCTTAACCTCCCCTACTCCCTTTCATTAGGCCTAAGTCATAGGGGCCTGTAGTTCATCAAAAAATGCTGGGCGCTGATTTACTATAACCATTTGCAGAGGGATCTCTTTTTTCTCTATTCTGGTCCAATATGTAATACTCATCTCGAACATCACGTCATCATCTGATGGATCATCTCTAAACATGTCTTTGTCTGTGATGTCAGAAATCTATACCCTTCTCCAATGGCAAGCACTGTTCTCCATGGCCTGCCCTCGTCATCGGTTCCTTCGAGCATGGACATCTCCCCTCACACTATGGCTGCATTAAACTCTAGGGGAATAATCTGTCCCCTCTCTTTATCCATAGGTATCAGTGGCCTGAACAAAAACTCATCAGGTATTCTCATAATCTTTCCCATTGAGCCGGGTAGCCATGTCAACAAAATACGTACCCCATAAAGAAAGACTTCTGGCTCTAATAGCATTCCTCACAGAGCCATTTTCCCTGTAAACGCCACTATAAATTCGCCCACATTCATATAATGTATCCCTGGAGTAGAACACACTATGCCTTCGTCAGTGAAAGAAATTGCCATATTTAATTTTGTCATTAAATCTCTTCCTAGAATGTTGACTGGACCAAGTGGAAAAGAGACTATTACAAGGACATCTGAAGTAGATCAAATACTACCAGCTCCAGCGTTGCTGGAAAAGGCTCAAGAGGGAGATAACTTCCCAATTAATGAATAACAGCAAATAAAAATCTTAATTGATCTATCAACCTATTCAATTTCAGAAGGAGAAGAAATTACCACTCCTGTTGACTATCGAGTGAGTCAACAAAAGAGTGAAAGTATTCAACAGGAAGATTCCATATGTCAGGAGTCGGATTCAGAGAATGAAAAATCCCCATTAAGAGGTACCGTACAGGGGCGAACTGAATTAAGAGCGAATCAACAACTAATAGCGAGAATGAGAGAAAGGGAACGAGCCATGGAACATAATCACAACATAAGTCCATCAATTGGGGATACATCCTCTTTCGAACCAGTCAGCGATGTGACCAAATTCTCAGAGACTATTCAGTGCCCGAAACTGGTGGGTAAAGAAAGAAATAAAGCTGTGAAATTTGACTCTGCTGAACAACTTTCTTAGTTCATTCCTCAAAGTCTTAAAGGATACAAAATTGAAAGCACATTTATGACAATGGATGAAAAAATTGAGAAAATAAAATCAGTAACAAAAGTGAGAAACAAGCGCACCATGAAGAGTCCTCGTCTATAGCAACACGGTCTTCGGAAATGAAATTCGAAGATAATTGCACCTATCGACTTTTGCTGGAGAGAGTTCTCAAGATAAATGACGAACTAGTGCTAAATCGTGCAAATTGTCTAAGACAAATGCATTGTATTCCCTCTTTAAGAAATATCCAAACAAAGGATATGCCTCTGGTGGAGTTCCCGGAAGACAATAGACTGAAAAAGTGGTCATCTATGTTGCCTCGAAGGAAAGAAACATTAAAATAATGAATGCAGCAGCTAAGCTCCTTTCCATGGGTTTCTGGGTATCTATATATGATGAGGAACTGCAACCAGAAGACAACGTTTATAAGAGGATGAAGGAGAATGTGAGCTTCCAGAAAAAGGCAAAACCTACCCTATAGAGCCTAGAAGGCTACAGCAGATGAATAGAGTACGAGCTGGAGCTCATGAGGAAGAAGATAGCCCACTGCAAATTATAGTAAACACTGATAAAAATAATAGTGCTTACACGAAAAGGAAAGTTCTAAGGAATAATGTGAACCTAGAGCAAAATTGGTCCTGGCTGGCGGGAGTTCGAACAGCGGGAAGGAACAACTCGTAGCCAGAGATATTGAACAAGGATTGGGAAAGCACAAAGATAAGTAACACTATTCCCTTGGCATCATGGAATACAACGGGCTTTACCCACCGTTTCTGTCCAAGCACCTTGTAATTCAAGAACTATGAGATAATATGTGTGCAAGAGACCTGGCAGTGTCATCAAGAGATGAACAACCACTGCTAGAAGGTTACGATGTATATATAAATTCAGCTGTGAAACGGGAGAAAGACCGACCAACAGCTGGCCTCCTTATGGCCCTAAAAAAGAATATTAACACCCAAGTGGTAAAAAGATACTGCCCGTTGCCCTTGATCCAAGCCCTTTTAATTGACATAGACACGAAGAAATGGAATCAGGTGTCAAATTTACTACTGATTAACTTGTACTGGAACCCATTAGCTATTGCTGATGAGGAATTCATAAAACTGGATATAAAAATCATGGATGATGGAATGGTACATAGAGCATACTTTTACAATATCTGTCATGATGCCTACCTCCAAGGAGCCAGGTCCGACCCAGCAACCCCAGAGGCAGGCATCATTTCCTCCAGGGAAGTGCCAGCGGGCCCAAGCTGGGGCCCTTTGGACACAGTCCTGGCGCCTTAGGCGCCAGGCTCATGTTGGACCCCTGTCCTGGCGCCTTAGGCGCCAGGCTCATAAAGCTAGACATGTCTTCAAGTGTTTTAATGTGCACTTACCTGATGCAGACCATGCTGCTACATCCAGGCCCTCTTGAGGCCTGAATGGAACTACTTTACCTGTGGACCTACTTTCCCCTGGGTGTGGTCGGGGAAGGATACATACCTGATCGGTGGAAGGATACATACCTGGAACTTCTTCCAAAGCTATTTAAACCACGCCCGATCAACAATTCACGCTTCGCGTTGTTCTGCTCCTCGCAGCTGGACGCTCACCGTGTCAGCTCCTGCATCTGGACTTCAGCCATGCCTGTCAGCATCCTGGGTCACCTGCTAAGAGAGAATTGGGGAGAAAGAAGACCTTACCTGCTAAAGCTGCATCACAGAGACTTCACACCGACGATCCTGAAAGGGAAGACATCATTTTAAAAGCATTTCGCTTCGATCGCTGCAGCGCTGCATTTCACTCACCTTTCCTGGGCACCTCCATCTTCAGCAGCGATCATCCGGATCCGCAGCCACTTCCCAGAGCCTAGAGAGGAAAAGACAAG
This sequence comes from Ambystoma mexicanum, assembly GCF_040938575.1. Classification (NCBI taxonomy): domain Eukaryota; kingdom Metazoa; phylum Chordata; class Amphibia; order Caudata; family Ambystomatidae; genus Ambystoma; species Ambystoma mexicanum. The sequence goes on along the minus strand of NC_090937.1, from coordinate 345,378,920 downwards.
AACACAAGGTGAGAGAAGGAAGGGAATAGGAAAAGCTCAGTTTCCTTCTAAGACTTACCTGTTGGGTCATTCCCATTTCATTTCGGGTCCTGCCGCTTCCTGGCATTCCGGACCCCGGCCCCAATGGGGAAAAAAGACAAAGACATTGAATGAGCGAATGCAAAGACATTACCCGAACGCTCATCCAGAACTTACCTGTCATTTACTGGAACTGCACGTTTCACTTCGGGTCGGCGCCATATCTCTGGCATTCCGAAACCCGGCCCCTAAGGGGAAAAAGACATAAGCGTTAGCGCTTGCTGCAATAAGACAATGAACATTATTATTAAGCTTGAACGTTTGAACTTGCTACAGAACTCTTACAGCGCCTTACCTGAATAGTCAAGCTTATTTGAACTCCCATCAAACCTCAATCCAGTGAAGTAACTGGGTTTCAACGCGCCCCTGCATCAGAAGCAGGATGGAGAACTCATCCTTCCAGACCCTAAGGTGAGACTTCACGGGGAATCGAGGAAGGGTATCGTGGAGGGTTGGAAGGGAGTGGGAGGCTTGAGCATTATTCCGTCAGTAGGTAATACTCCCTTTTCATGCACAGGGGAATATTCCTGCGAGCCAGTGAGTCCATCTTCAGAGTCCTGCGCTTCACCATAGAAGAAGCATCAGCACTCGAAGCCAGACCTGCGCCTCCGTGGGAATCAGGTGAGCGTGACAGAACGCGAAGCCTACCCACAATTTCCCACCCGGGCGCTATGGTGACTTCCAAGACAGATCAGCTGGCCCAACTTTTGGGGGAATTACGGGCAGAAGTGCACTCAGCCCGCCAGGAGACTAACGCTCTCAAAAGAGAACTGATCCTATCCAAGGAAAGAACAGATGACCTGGCCAAAAGGTTATTGCAGGCCCAGGCAGGGCACACTCCTTTACCTAATTCCGGAGATACTTCCACATCAATGGGTTTGAATAACCCGGTACAAATCAATCTACCTGGACACATGCCTTTGGCCCCGCCTGAACGTTTTGCGAGGGATCCCAAGAAATATGCCGTCTTTATGAACCAATGTCGTTTACACTTTCTATGCAGACCCGGGGCCTTCCCTAACGACCAGACCAAGGTAGCCTTTATACTATCTTACCTCAGTGGCAGTGCTGCCGATTGGTCTATTCCATTGGTAAATCAGGATGATCCCATTCTCCAGAATTTTCAGGGTTTCCAGGCCAGCATGGAAAGATTGTTTGCTCGACACTCTCAAGGACAGGCCCTTGATAACGAACTGCTATCCTTACGACAAGGTAATCAGGATCTTCTGTCCTACGTTGCCACCTTTAATAGACTGGTTGTGGAAACTGGATGGCCAGAAAACAAAAGGATCACATTGTTTCATCGAGGCCTGCGCGGAGAGCTTAAGGATGTTCTAGCTCAGATAGTAGATCCACCCCAGGTCTGCACAGACTACATAGACTTGGTGGTTCAAATTGATCACAGACTTCAAAATAGAAAAGCAGATCGGTTCAAGTACGAAACCCGAGTACTGATCAAAACCCACGCTAACTCCAAGAGTACCGATGTATCCGAACCTATGCAAATCGGCGGTGTTAAAGGACCATTAACACAGAAGGAACGAGAGAGAAGGCGGCAAATACAACTTTGCCTGTATTGCGGGACTTCCGGTCACTTTCTTCGAAATTGTCCGGTTAAACCACCTAAGAAGGTGGTTGGAGCCACTGATAACGATTTATTGACACCTGATTCGGGAAACGACCTAGCCCGACAAGCGTAGGGGTCCGCTTGCCGAGCTTGAAAACAAACTCTTTGACCTCGCATTTTGTCATGCCAATGGTACTCGTGGATCCAAAACAGCCTCAGCTGTTGCATGCTATAAAAGCATACATCGACAGTGGAGCTATTGGAAATTACATAGACCGTGATTTGGCTTCCAGGATTAAGCTCCCTCTCCGCCAGAAAGTAACCCAAGATGTCATTACTACAGTAGATGGAACCGAAATAGCCTCAGGGCCTGTAACGCATTCCACTGTTGAAATGACACTGGTGGGTCAGGATGGACATCGGGAAGCAATCGTGTTTGATGTGATCAAGGCCCCACAATTTCATGTAATTCTTGGAATTCCTTGGTTAGAAACACATAATCCCAGAATTGACTGGCGAGCAAAGAAGATAAGTTTTCCTGATTGTGAACCAACTTGTTACCCAAGGAATCCAGTTATGGGTCTAGCCTCAGCAACTTCCACCCCTGTACAGCTACCGTCAGAATACCAAGAATTCCAAGACGTTTTTCAGAAGGAACAGGCTAACACGTTACCTCCCCATCGGTCTTATGATTGCCAAATCGATCTGGTACCCAATGCTCAACTACCTTGTAGTAGGATTTATGCTCTTACGGAACCTGAGAACCTACATTTGCGTCAGTATTTAGATCAGTACCTAGCCAATGGTTTTATTCACCCGTCCAAATCTCCTGTCTCCTTAGCTCTGTTCTTCGTGCCGAAAAAAGAGGGCGACCTTAGAACATGTATAGACTATCGCGCCCTAAATCAAATAACGATTAAGAATCGTTATCCTCTGCCCCTGATCCCTGAGCTTATGGACCAGGTGAAAGACGCTTGTGTGTACACCAAGTTGGATCTCCGAGGAGCTTATCACCTGGTGCGTATAAAAGAAGGTGACGAATGGAAGACTGCATTCCGCACCAGATTTGGGCTCTTCGAATATCAGGTGATGCACTTCGGTTTGTGCAATGCACCTGCCGCCTTTCAGTACTTTATGAATGATGTTCTTCTGGAACTTATCGACGTCTGTGTCATTGTTTATATTGACGACATCCTGGTGTACTCCTCTTCAGAATCCGATCACAGAAAACATGTTAGGGCAGTTCTTGAGAAATTGCGCCAGCACAGACTATTTGCAAAGCTCGAAAAATGCGTTTTTCATACCACTGAAGTGGAGTTTCTCGGATTCATCCTGACACCTCAAGGAGTCTGAATGGACTCGCGAAAGGTGGACGCCATCCTCAAATGGCCATCTCCTAGCTCGGTGAAGGGAGTTCAGAGCATGCTCGGCTTCGCCAATTTCTATCGAAGATTCATCTCGGAATTTTCCTGAACAGTCCAACCCATCACAGCTCTCCTAAAGAAAAACAAACGCTTTAAATGGACTCTTGAGGCTGAACAAGCCTTTCAGGACCTGAAAACCAAATTCACCTCTGCACCTATATTGAAGCACCCGCACCCAGATCTCCCTTACATTGTGGAAACCGACGCATCCAGTTCGGCCATGGGAGCTGTCCTGTCGCAAAGAGACCCAGAAACTAACCAACTACACCCTGTGGCCTTTTGGTCCAGGAAATTTTCTCCTCCTGAAATCAACTACGCAATTACCGACAAAGAGTTACTGGCTATTAAATCTGCTTTCAAGGCTTGGCGTCACTACCTTCTCGGGGCAAGACACACCATCACCGTAATTACGGACCACAGAAATTTACAGTATTTAAAGACGGCCAAGGCTCAATCTTCACGACAACTCCGATGGGCTCTATTCTTTGCAGAATTTGATTTTGTAATTACCTATCGCCCTGGCTGCAAGAATGGTAAAGCGGACGCCTTATCCCGGATTGGCATGGACGAACCCAATTCGAGTTTAGAACCAGTGCCAATCATACCAGAACAAAGAATCTTAGGCCTAACTTCATTGCAAACTATTGAGGACTTCCAAACACAAGTAAAACAACTTCTAGACTCTTCAGCCTTACTGGAATGGAGTCAAAAGGGTCCTCATTACACCGTTAAGGATGACTTACCCTACTTCCAGGAACGGTTGTTTCTGCCTAGTAAAGAATTGCAAGAACTTGTTATTGCCCATCATCATGAATCATTAATGGAAGGACACCCTGGTATCGCTAAAACGGAAGAAAAAATCAAACGCCACTTCTGGTGGCCTTCTTGGAGAAAAGACATAAAGTTTTTTGTATTGTCTTGCGGAATTTGCGCCTAAAACAAGTGTCAAAAGAAAAGGCCAGCCGGCCTACTTCAACCCTTGGATATTCCACCGGCACCATGGCACACCTTGTCAATGGACTTTATAACTGACCTGCCTCCTTGTGCAGGTAACAACACTATCCTTGTAATTGTGGATCTATTCTCCAAAATGGCCCACTTTATCCCTTTAAAAGGTTTGCCTTCAGCTTCCACCTTGGCCAAGGAATTTCTGGAGAATATAGTTCGCATACATGGTTTCCCTTCCATATTAGTCTCGGATCGTGGAAGTCAATTTATCTCCCATTTTTGGAAGAAGTGTTGCCAACTAGCACAAATAGATGTGCGGCTATCCACCAGCCACCACCCCCAGACCGACGGACAAACCGAGAGAACCAATCAGACTCTCGAGCGATATCTTCGGTGCATGTTTCACCAATCCGAGTTAAATTGGAAAGACATCCTTTGGATCGCAGAATATGCCTACAACAATTCAGTGCATTCTGGAACCGGACAAACTCCTTTTTATACTTTGTATGGTCACCATCCTCGGACCTCTGATCTAGATCCACCTCTGACCCTGGAAATGCCCGCAGTAAATCATCTGCTTTCCACAATAACCCAAGCCTTCAAAGAAGCTGCAACTCATTTACAGCAAGCCAAGAAAAAGTATAAAGAAAACGCTGATTTGCACCGAAGTAAAACTCCTCCTTACTAAGTAGGAGATCAGGTATGGCTAGCAACGAAACATTTACCCCTCAAGGGCCAGCGAACCTTAAATCCCAGATTCATAGGACCTTATCCCATCAAGGCTATAATCAATCCCGTGGCCTTTAAACTGGATTTACCGTCTAACATGCGTATTCATCCAGTTTTTCATGCATCACTTTTGAAGCCATTACAACCAGGGACCCGACTGTCCAAGCCTCCAGACCCAGTTCAAATTGAAGGCGAATTAGAATTCGAAGTTAAAGACATTTTAGACTCCAAGGTGTTAAAGTCCAAACTCTTCTATCTGGTTGACTGGAAGGGATATGGACCTCAGGAGAGATCGTGGGAGCCTAGTAACCATGTTCACGCACCTCGATTAATACAAAGGTTCCACCGGAGATTTCCCAACAAGCCAAAACCCCCGGAGGGAACAACCTTGGGAGGGGCCTTGAGGGGGGGTACTGTCATGATGCCTACCTCCAAGGAGCCAGGTCCGACCCAGCAACCCCAGAGGCAGGCATCATTTCCCCCAGGGAAGTGCCAGCGGGCCCAAGCTGGGGCCCTTTGGACACAGTCCTGGCGCCTTAGGCGCCAGGCTCATGTTGGACCCCCGTCCTGGCGCCTTAGGCGCCAGGCTCATAAAGCTAGACATGTGTTCAAGTGTTTTAAGGTGCACTTACCTGATGCAGACCATGCTGCTACATCCAGACCCTCTTGAGGCCTGAATGGAACTACTTTACCTGTGGACCTACTTTCCCCTGGGTGTGGTCGGGGAAGGATACATACCTGATCGGTGGAAGGATACATACCTGGAACTTCTTCCAAAGCTATTTAAACCACGCCCGATCAGCAACTCACGCTTCGCGTTGTTCTGCTCCTTGCAGCTGGACGCTCACCGTGTCAGCTCCTGCATCTGGACTTCAGCCACGCCTGTCAGCATCCTGGGTCACCTGCTAAGGGAGAATTGGAGAGAAAGAAGACCTTACCTGCTAAAGCTGCATCACAGAGACTTCACACCGACGATCCTGAAAGGGAAGACATCATTTTAAAAGCATTTCGCTTCGATCGCTGCAGCGCTGCATTTCACTCACCTTTCCTGGGCACCTCCATCTTCAGCAGCGATCATTCATCCGGATCCGCAGCCACTTCCCAGAGCCTAGAGAGGAAAAGACAAGAGCACAAGGTGAGAGAAGGAAGGGAATAGGAAAAGCTCAGTTTCCTTCTAAGACTTACCTGTTGGGTCATTCCCATTTCATTTCGGGTCCTGCCGCTTCCTGGCATTCCGGACCCCGGCCCCAATGGGGAAAAAAGACAAAGACATTGAATGAGCGAATGCAAAGACATTACCCGAACGCTCATCCAGAACTTACCTGTCATTTACTGGAACTGCACGTTTCACTTCGGGTCGGCGCCATATCTCCGGCATTCCGAACCCCGGCCCCTAAGGGGAAAAAGACATAAGCGTTAGCGCTTGCTGCAATAAGACAATGAACATTATTATTAAGCTTGAACTTTTGAACTTGCTACAGAACTCTTACAGCGCCTTACCTGAATAGTCAAGCTTATTTGAACTCCTATCAAACCTCAATCCAGTGAAGTAACTAGGTTTCAACGCGCCCCTGCATCAGAAGCAGGATGGAGAACTCATCCTTCCAGACCCTAAAGTGAGACTTCACGGGGAATCAAGGCAGGGTATCGTGGAGGGTTGGAAGGGAGTGGGAGGCTTGAGCATTATTCCGTCAGTAGGTAATACTCCCTTTTCAAGCACAGGGGAATATTCCTGCGAGCCAGTGAGTCCATCTTCAGAGTCCTGCGCTTCACCATAGAAGAAGCATCAGCACTCGAAGCCAGACCTGCGCCTCCGTGGGAATCAGGTGAGCGTGACAATATCTAATCTGTCGTGATTTCAACTTCTATTGCTTTGATGATCAGGCTCGAATCTTAAGAAAAAGATGTTTACATCCGTCACCACAAGTCTTGAGAGGCCTCTTATGGAGAGAGGAAATGCTTGAAAGGAACATTGGCATGGTGAACGAGCACATACAGGGCGATGTCCCTGAAAAAGTTACTTGGAGACGAGGAAAAGACCAACAAACATTGGATTACTTATTTGCTTCAGAAATCATAATGGATAATTTAAGTAATCTAAAAATACTTGAATCTGAGGCCGGTGATCACAATATTTTAACTGTTTCCTTACGAAACTGGCCTTACTGTAAGCAAATGGAAATCGCAGTTAATCTGTATATGAATGGACGTAACAGACTTTAACTAAACTTTGAAGAAACAGAAGCACAAAACGATTTAAATTTGTAAATTTTTGAGACAAAAGCATCTGGCAATAGTAACGTAGGATTTAGGAGATCCCATGCTTTCCATCCTGTTGTAATGAGTAAAAAGAAAGCCTTGAGATGCGCTATATATAAACAGAAAGGAACATAATAGTAAGCAAGATATTAAAAAATTAAAACTACATTTTAAAAACTGGCTAAAAGGCAGGAAATGGCTACTTTATCAGCACAACGCTGAGGAGATGTTAAAAATGATCTCCACTAAAAACACCTCAGGAACGTGAAGAATCCTGAATGGAATAAATGCACCACAAAATGCCCTTACAACAAATGGAGTAACACCGGAATCCTGGAGAAAGCACTTTGAGAGACTTTTTAAGTCAAATCAAGTAAAACAATCTCTTGCTAGCTAGCGAGGCATGGTCCTTCTCGACTGAAAAGCATGACATCAGATCCTTAATATTATCATCAAGTAATTCCAGGGCCCCGGGCCCAGACGGCCTGACGAACTGTAGGTTACAAGAGAACCCGGATGGATGGGCGGACCTGATGTTTGATCTTTTCAATGAAATTGAAATAACTAAGAAGGTCCCTCCAACTTGGACGTTGTCAATTGTTGTACCGATTTTCAAGAAGGGCGATAGGTCGGAACCTGCCAATTACACACATATCACCCTTCTTGACATGATGGGGAAGATCTTTGGAGCCCTGATCTGGAGAAAGAATGCAGGTCATTCGATAAGTGGCAAGCAGGCTTGGAACAGCTCTCAACCTTTTCTTAATTAATCACATGAAGGCAGTTACTAAATCCAGGAAAGGAAGCAGGGTATACCTTGCCTCAATTGATTTGGCTAAGGCCTTTGATGTGATCGAAAGACCAATCTTATTGAAGAAACTAAAAGCCTGGAACTGCCCTGTGGACCTGAGAGAGGCTCTAACGGTATTACACAATAATACAAGTATAAAAATCAAATTGGACAAAAAAGGTACACTTACAGAATACATTGAAACAACAATAGGATTGAAACAAGGGTGCACATTAGCTCCAACCATCTTTAACCAATTTATCTTTGATATTCCTAATGCCTTTGAAAACATCAGGTCTTTCCCCCCCCACAGCTGGCAGGAGAACCAGTAGGTCGTCTGTTTTATGCAGATGACCTAATACTACTGGATCAGATGAAAATTGGTCTACAAAGACAATTGGATGCAACTTCAAAATATTTGGATGACAATAGACTGATTGCAAATGCGTCCAAATCAAAAATACTTACTTTGGCCGGGAAAATCGCTCATAAAATATCATCTAAACAGACGTGGAATTTGAAGGGGGAAAACATTTCAGAAGTAAGCAGTTTGATATACTTGGGAATTTGCATTAACAACAGTATTGTAGAGAGACTGCAAGTACTCAAAGTGAAAATTAGAAATATGACATTGCAAGGAAAAATAATTGTCAGAAAAAACTGTAGATTTACACTAAGGCCTCTAGTGGACATTTACAAAATGAAAGTTGTGCCAACAATCACTTATGGTTGTGAGCGTGACTCTCTTGTTCCTAACGATTTTTTGCCCAATTTGGAGGGTGCTTATTGGAGTAATTCATCACTTCCGAATTGTACTCCTATTGAATTGATAAGAGAAGCGATGGGCCAAACATTGCTCTACGCTGCTGTTAAATGGAAAAAGCTGTCCTTCTTCTGCAAATGCCTCCTAGGTGAGCTGGAAGGTGGTTTTAAAGTCTTGAAAAGGCCTTTCAGGAACAAACCAACAAAGAGCTAATGAATTGGAGCACATCGTGTAGGACCATCTTGGAAGAACTGGGTACAACAGAAGAACTCTTAATTATCTGCCCAGATAAGATTTAAAAAAAAAGCTCTTTGATTTAGATTGGAACCTAACGATAGAGAAGGCAAGATCGTTTAAAATATATGGACAAAAAGATCCTGCCTATAGTCCCAGAGGGCGTCTGAGAAGCTATCTAAAACGTTTTCCAAGCGCAGAATGGTTTTTTTGAGATTTCGTATGAACTTATTGCCAACAAAAGAAAGGCTGGAATCAAGGAAAGCATTAAACCTAAGAGACTACAATTGCAGGCTTTGTGAGGGTCAGAAAGAAACTCTATTTCATTTTACGATGTACTGTTCTGACCTTCATCAAGAGCTTAAAAGATGGTTGGGCAATTATTTTTCAAAATATACTACGAGAACCGTAGGGGATTCGTGGTTTGAAATTTTACAAGGGGAATGGCTGTCCCTTACACTCGCTCTTCTGGCCTTCTTGAATGTTATATTTAAAAAAAAATAGAAGAAAAGGGACAGTTTCCTGAAAATTGATAGGAAAATGTTCTGTTGACATACGGAATACTTGTGTTTGTTTTGCCTGACGATGCCTACTTGCTTCCATGATTGGATTGATATTTGTCTTTTATTCTGTTTTACCTCATTTTGTTATATTTTCTTTAATTTTATATTTTAGTATTTGTGATATGATAAAAGCTTAAGGTTTTCTTTTGTTAAACCAAATGCATAATAACTTTTTTTTAAAAAAAGAATGTTGACTGGTGTCTGCCTTGAGTACAATAATGGAACAGACATGTCACACTCTCCTATGGAGACTGGTAATTCATCAGTAAAAGAAACTCAACTTGTAGATCCCGAGAACCCTTGCGCATTCATGGCATTTCCCGACATTGCAAATTTGCCCTCTCATATACATGAACGAGTAGCCCCAGTGTCTACTAAAAAAGAAAAAGATTAGCCTCCTATCAGCACATCAACCTTTGGTTACTCTTGAGGGTCTGGTGTCACTGATAGTACTGAACACATCATGTTGCCCAGTGAGCTGTCCTTTTGTGGATACATACTTATCCCCATAACCATGAAAGGACTTCCTCCTGCCACAGTGACACACCCTATTATAGGTGTCAGTAGCTGTCCGGTGTTTGCATTCTGCTGTATCTGCATAGGTGCGTGCCTTGACTGCCCTTGTGGAGGATTCAATGGTGCTTGCTGTGGCTGCAATGCCTATTGCATTTGCGGCGCTTGTGCTTGATACACTGTTTGATCATGGGCAAGCCCATCCCTAACTTGTGAGCTACATGCTGGAGATAAGCTGTCCACCTCTTGAGGACTGCCCATTCTGTACATTCCCTTGGCTTCCACATGTGTGCTCAATGTGTCCTGTCATCCAACATGTCCAACATACAAGAGGAGCTCTTCTGATTTGCCCTCCTTGATTAAATCCTCCTTACATATTCTGATTATCATTCTGCATATTCTGAAAACCACCTTGTTTATTCTGAAAACCACCACTTCCCCTGTAGCCTATTTCTCGCCTCGCGGCAAAAACCCATTCCCTCCTTGATCCATCTGGTGTTGATTATTCACCTGCAATGTACCGACTGCTTGCTGCGTTCCCAATTCTTTTCCGCTTGTCAACACCGCCCCTTCTATGGCATACTTTGACAATTTCTTCTGAACTAACTTGGCTTCCTCAAGTTTTCTAGCATCTTCCTTATTCCTATTTTTCTCTTGTAACAGTCGACAGTGATGCACTATGGTCAACTGTATCTCTCTCTGTCCGTGGCTTTGCTTCCATTCCCATTACTTTCTTGAGCTGTCTCTGTACCTATTCTGGCAATCCTTGACATAAAATGTGGTAAAATACTGCCACTGATTTTCCCCATGGACCCGCATTTCAAGAGTCCACCATTCCTGAATACTTTTAATATAAGCAAGCAGATCTTTGTCATCTTTCATTTTACGTGCCATAATTGCACCCCTATCCGACATATCAGAATACTGTACCCTGAGCACTCTCCAGACACCACCGTGTGCTTTGTTCTGTGCTGTGAAACTTGAGTATCCTGCTGTCGTCCAAATGTCATCAGCCTTTTCCCCAAGAATGGCTTGTAGGAGAATCTTAATGTCCCCTATTGCTAACGTATTACCCCCTGTCATTTTCTCTAACTCATAGATCCATTTTCCCGCACCCACCGTTAATCTCAGAAGTTTACACCTTAAATTATCCTTATCCATTCGTGGCTAAGGAATGTACTGCAGTCTGGCTCCTCTTTTCTCCAATAAAGGGAACTGCTTTAACCCCAACCCTCAATCGGCTACCATCGTCTGCCTATCCATAGTGGGGACCTATCACCTTCCTGATCATCTTCTACCTGGCAATGACCTCAGCCTGTTCACATATGGTGTTGACTCTCTCTTCTCGCTATGTGATCGTCCTTTAGGTCGCTCTGGATATGCTATAGGATCTGCTATCCTATCTTTAGGCTGCTCTAGATCAGACCATCTCACTTCCTTGTCTGTCTCCAGACATCCCTCGCAACCGCATGAGGTTTCTCATTCTTCGTCTGACATATCTAGTCCCCAACTAGTATGGCTCTCTTATCTTTCACCCCTATCTAAAATCAGCCTCTCTGAGAAAAAGGCTCAATGGATCTCTTTCTTTGATTCGCGATTGGAAGACAAGGGACTGCTCTCCCTTCCCTCGGCTTCCCGATTTGCTTCCGCCTCTCAAGTCTTGATAGGCTTTTTCGATCCTATCTCTGATACTCCCTATGTCAAAATTCTCCTCTAGCGTTACCCTAGATGGTCTTGGAGTTGCTCCCTCTGACTGGAGGAATTCCTCTATATCACCCCATGATATTACTGGACTTAGTTCCATTAACTCTTTCTGAATGCAATCAATAATGCGTCCCCTTTGTCTCCTTTTTCGCTCGGTTTCTTTGTCTAATTCTCTTCGCTTTCTTGCTTGCCATCTAACTCTTTCCTCTCCTTGCCTTTTCTCTTCCCTTTTTTCATTCACTCTATGCACTTCTTCTCCCCTTCGTCTTTGTATTCTTTTATTCCTTAATCGATGCACTTCCTCCTCTTCTCTCTTCCCTTTTTCCTATCTCGTTTTTCGATTGCTCTCTGCCTGTTGTCATATTTTCTTTGTTCCTCTGCCCTTTCTTCCTTCTTTTGCTGTTGTTCCTGATACATTTGTTTTCATCCCTGCCTACTCTTGCTCTTCTGTTCATCCTCTTTCAATCACTTTTCTGGTTCCTTGTCTTTCCTATGCTGCTCATCTTGATTTTCCCTTTGCCTAACTTCCTCAATACATTTCCCATGAAGCTTCAGAAATATCTGCTCTGCCATCCATTCGTTCTGTACGAGCGTTACCTCATCAGCTTTATCCTTTTCTCCATTCCATCTCTTAAATTCTCATTCTATCTCTGTGGGTATATTTGGTTGCCACTTTTCTCCTCTCTGTCTTGTAAGTCCTTAAAGATCTCCTCTTTTCTTCTAGTCTGTTCTGAACTATCGTCACTGTTATGAGCAGGTGGTTCATTTACCGGGTTACTATACCCTGTCGCCACTTTCAGTTCCTTTAACGGACACAATACTGCGTTTTCTGCACTATCGCCTTTTACTTCTGGCGAGGTAAGGGGAGCAGAAGGCTCAGCAACTTCCTCCTTACACTGATTAAGCATCCAATCCTCAGGAGGCGGATCCTCACTCTCTTACTGATGCATTTTCCAGATGTCTAAAATAGCTAACCTTTTTTCCAATTTCTTCTCCATGTACGCAGCGTGCAGTTATGTGGTCATGTGTTGCAAAACCGCTTTTGACAGCGATACCCCTTGTGGGCATGGCATGACATTTTATCTGCTGTGCCTTTTACCCATTCTGCACTATACTGTTTGAGTTTAGGCGCGAGTTACGGCAGTGTCTTGCACAGGTGCATCATTGGAGAAATATCTCCCATTGTGACGAGTCTCAATTGACTGTCAATACTTACCGTTGGTTACACAGATAAGTTTCAGAAAAACAACAAATATGAGCGCGCTCCAACCTTCGCGGCTCAAAGCCTCTATCTCTCAATAATCTCAACCTACTTTTTGGTCGGCGCCGACAATGACTGAAAATAGGTATTAACATTTTATCTCTATTTCACTTTACACAGTTTATTCCTGTCGCTGTTTGACACCTTTTTTCATTTACAAAATACACAACATACACACCGACAGACTAGTCGACTTTTCACATATACACCATTGTAATCCTTTTCGCCTAGCCCCTAAAATGCTCATATTGGAGTTTGAGTCATTCCCTACCATAAACCTGTTTATGTGCTGCCTAGTTACCCCTGATTGGGGTTTTGAAATGACTCCTTTTAGTCCTGCCTTTAGGTAGGAAACCAGGCTTTACAAACGCTCCATGTTTTCACTATGACGCTCCTTGTTATGTACCAAATGCCCTTCGTTTCTATTAAACAACCCCTGTTACTTTTCTACATTACCAGAATCCCATTCCCTTATTTTGCCAGTCCCCTCAATCTACTCACCATTCGCTCTTCAGCTCAAGGCATTCAGCATCGTCCCCTCCTCCAACCGACCACTGTTGCCGTCAGTCTGCACAGTACCTGTGGAAACCAGGATGGATTTAATCAAGGAGGGACCCATCCCACCTATATCGATTTTCTTGCAAGTTTTCTATATCAGCCACTCTCCACAGGAAACTTTGCTATCTTCCGGCTAGATGGCCGATTGTCTGAAACACTGGAGACCTACTGGTTAATGGGTGTTTTCAAACCATCCTATCTCTGGTACCACATGATCTGGTAGGCCCTTTAAGCGAGGTAATAATTTATTAGATGTGAGGAGATGCAGAAGTTACTCTGACACCAATAATAAGACAGACTCAGGAATTAGGCAAAACCTAGTTGTTTTATCAGCAATTATGTAAAACAGGGAGTACAATTGACATCGACAGACGTTCGCTCAAGTATCTCAACGATTCAAATTAAAAAACACACTTTTATAACAAAAACTCATAGTTAGTGACATCATGGCAAAATAAGAAAACCTACTTAAGGTTGTGATAGGCTTAAGGGGAACATCTATGTATACTTTCTATGGGGGATAGGATCGTGGTTGGATCTCTAACATCAGGTGGACAACTTATGCCCACCCCTAGTGCAAGTCATCTTCGCTATCATAAAATTTACAACATTTCATTGGCTTTCAAACTATAGGGCTCTTTACTATGTGGCCCTCTACAATTGGTTGGCACGCTTGTACCCTTTGGGAATATTCCATTCGCTAGCAGCACGCAAGCTGGTACCACAGGTGCTCGTGGGTGGACTTGACCAGGCCTTCCCACCTAATTAGCCCACCATCCATCATCACTCCTGCTGTCTGCCATTCAAATTGTCTTTGAACTCGGCCACATAAAGTATCACTGTGCCTGAGAATAAAAGGTTGTGTGAGCACAGTCTTATCTTCAGTCTCGATGCGGCTTGCCCAACATCTATTTTTATCTGGACCATGTGACAGGAGACCGTGTTTGAGCCCTTTTCTTTGTATTTAATACTATTCAATTAATGAGACTTGGCACTCAAGTTTTTCCATGCACCTCAAACAGGAGCTCACCTTGCTTCTCACATTCATAGTATCTTCTCGAATAGATAACCAGTTTCTTGGCTGCCTCAACCCTTGACACTGGGCCAGACAAGCCTTCTCAAATCTTCCCTCATCGTCAGGCTAGGTACCATTATCGGCATCGTGCATGTCACAATTTCCAGTTTCCAACATATAGGACGAATGGGGGGCAGGACTTTGGCATTTGGTTCCTCCTCTACAAAGGCTCTTAATTCTATTTAAATGGTTTGCATGGTAAGATTAGCAGCTGAGCGTTTTAGAGGAGGAAAGTCAGTTTTAAGAGCAGTTGTCTATGAGAGTTTTTGCTAGCAATGCCCTTTTAAGAGCCAGATTATAACAAACCTATTCCTAAAGGACCAAGAAAAGCCACAAAGAAATGAAATTACCAGCAGGAATATTTTGAATAGCAACATAAGCCTCCTAACAGAAATATGTTACAAAAAGAAGGATTAGTTGTCAAAATAAATTTTAGCTGGGAAGTTATCTACAGGCCCCCAACAAGCAGTCAAAAGGCACTTGTTGGTACAATGTGCAGCCCGGTCATACTGACCACACTACAAAGTATTCGAATCAAGTTAAGGAGAAATACAAAAAAAACATCAACTATGTTTTTAAGATTTCCATTTGAAGTAAAATGCTCATGCAGATTCATGCTTTGGAAGGATATATATACTAGGGGTTCATACAGTGTCCAGGGGCAGGTTAAATTCCCAGCCTCGGAACAACATTGAGACAAACAGAAGGTGAGCTCCTGGAGCACCAAGTGAGCTGTTCTCTATGCTGATTTCAGTCACTGATTTCATAATGAAAAAATAGGCAAAAGCCTCACCAGCTGCGCCTCTCCTCAGACTTTGTGCGTCACTGCCACAGCGATGTTCCTGAGCAATTACTTCCCTGAAATCGGTGACTGAAATCAGCATAGAGCATAAAAGTTCATTCGGTGCTCCAGGAGCTACTCTATTTGCCACATATTCCACATCTCTCATCTTACATAAACACTGCCCCCAGACCCATTAAGTTATCGGTGCAGCAGGATCTGCCAATTTAGGTGGCAATCACGTTCTTCACCAAGCCACGCCACCCAAAAACATGTTTTATTTAATATCAAGATTTTCCTGAAGGCTATGTAAACAAATGTATTCAGACAATTTTCAAATGTTCTCTCCTTTGTCACCCAACTTGCTTTATGTGCAATAATATTTAAATGTTACTTTTTCATTTATTATTTTACTCCTTACATCCATTTTCCTTGCTAATGCTGATAAAGCATGACAGCTGCCATTACAGCTGATACCCTAAAACTGAGCTTACTCTTTGCGAATATAAAAGAGCAAGCAGGATCCACAGGAATCCTACCAATCTGCCCACATCCAAATTGCGATCTGGATTAAGATGGGGCAGATTTCCTGCATGGAGTGCAGGGACATCATTTCACCAAAATGCCAGGGGTCGCAGAAGTGACATCACAATGCCACGGCCCCAAGAGTAACATCACAGGAAGTGATGTCATTTGACCACGCCCTGCGTGACATCACACTATGTGATGTCATCTGACCAAAACCCGGCCTACATCACAGGGATTGGCATCCCATAGCCTTGTTTCTAAGTACACTACGAACAATATGGTCACGATAACCCTGTACATTGATGTACATTTCATACATGAATGGATCACCATATGTATTGTTAATATCAGTGCGTATTGGCCCATATTACCAAATCACTGTGAATGCAAGCAGACATCGAAGGCCAAACGATAATGATGTTTTATTATATAGCACTTACGCTTAAGCACTTCATTTAGAACAACTATACATACAATATCACACTCCCAGGACTACAAATCACAGAAT
The DNA here is from genome assembly GCF_040938575.1 of Ambystoma mexicanum. Lineage (NCBI taxonomy): Eukaryota > Metazoa > Chordata > Amphibia > Caudata > Ambystomatidae > Ambystoma > Ambystoma mexicanum. Next base: position 345,362,637 of record NC_090937.1, on the reverse strand, counting down.
GTAAACCTAAAACCAGGACTGACGTCACGGTTTTGCCAGACCTGTCTGTCCCGGAATAGGTGCTCTGTCTTCCTCTCTCAAGCCCAAACACTGCGACTTTCTGCTATGCATGTATATAATATTTATTTTTACAGAGCATATGAGGCAAGTGAGTTGGTAAATGCACCGTGCTATGAAGCGCTTAATCGAATAACAGTGACAGGACAAGAACCTCTGACCATGCATTATCATAAAGACATTGCTGGACTTGCATGTCTTGTGAATTATAAATGATACATTTGCAACAAGAGTAAGCATAGTCCAAGGTAACAATTTTCCAGATATTCACATGGCACCACAAGCAGCTAACCTGGGGTGGACTGGGAACCAAAAGAAGCCCTGGAAATAATGTTGACAGTGGTCCCATATAACACATTTTCAACAAGCCATCTCCAGAGTTCCCTATAGGCCAGTGCCACCCATGTCAGCTAATGCTCCTGAGTGTGGTGCTGCCCGATGACAGGCACGCACGTGGCGGCCTGACGTTGCACGCCGCCGCGTGCAGCATAAATAAACGGGGCATTTCCCGGCCGGGCAGAGCGACCGGGAAGCCCGAACCGCAAGGACCTGTGTAAGGTGTCGTCCTTGTTAGTTGGGGGCTACGGGACCGCATGGGGGCATGGACGAACCCTCAACAGTGGCGACGAGTGGGGGGAAACGATGCCTGGACCCGGCGGTGAATATTAATACAATTTTTTCACCGAAATGAGGTGGATGCAACACTTCGTTTCTTTGCTGCGGGTAGTGCGTTACCCACGCGACTGGTGGCCATTTTGGAAAACAAGCTGTGGGACTTCACGAGGCTCCGGTTTCGGCTCGGAAGCGGCCCCAAGCTTAATTTTTGGAACCCCTGACAGCAGGAAGGCATACCTGCAGGAATATGTGCCTATCTTCAATTTTGGCTTTTTTTAGGGTTTACTACGTCGAGTGGAAGCAAGGAGAAAGGCTTTGGGCCTAGGATCTATATGACCCACACACTTTTTCCTCTTCTAATTTTTGGAACATTTGAAGGCTGAACAGTTCATCCTCATCTCTTTCATCATCAGGCTGAGGGACACACTCTGTTTCATCCTCTTCATCATCAAGGTGGTGCATCTTCATCAACAGGTGGGTGGCCACGCTGATTTTACCCTCTTCGTCATCACAAGGTGCTGCAGTGACTGTGGAGTTTGAGTTGCGGCCCCGGTGTTCCATGCTGGGGTGCCTGTGCGCTCAGACTCATGAGTGACACTGAGGACCAAGGTGGCGCAGCGGGAGTTCAGCGGCCTCCTCCACCCCCACCACGTGCGCCACCTCAGGGGCAGCTTGTGCAGCAACCTCCACTTATTCAGGCGGCTCCTCAAGGTCTTCCACTTTTGGTACAGCCGGCGGCGGGGCCCGTTGCTCCACAGAACCCTCCGGTCATGGCCCAGGTGCGCATCCAGGCGGCTCTGCAGCCCATCCGCGAGTTTGATGTGTCGGGCCCACCATCTAGCCTAGGGCCCAGATGGAGAAGGTGGGTGGACCGTCTGGACATGTACTTTCGAGTGGCCCAGGTGGTGGATGATGACACCATGCTGGCAACCATGCTGTATTGACAGGACCGTCCGTGCAAGAGATCTTTGAATCGCTGCCGCCTGGGGATGGATCATATGGTCAGGCGAAGGCTGCCCTGCAGGCTTACTTCTTGCCTCTTGCCAACGCGGACTATGAGTGTTTTGTGATGCTATCGGCCAAGCAGACGGACGACGAATCTCTGGACTCATTCTATGGCTGCCTGAGGCGTCTCTCCTTAGCCTACACCTGGGGGGATGCAGAGGGCATGATTAGGACAATGCTCATCCAGGCATGCTCATCGGGCAAACTCAGGCGCCAGGTGCTACAAGAACCAGGCATCACGCTGCAGCGCATCCTTCAACTGGGGAGGTACCATGAGGTGTCAGAGGCAAAAGCAACCAAGATGGAGGCAGGGTCGCGCCCCATCAAGACTGAGGAGGTATGTGCGATGTGGAGCGGCGGCAGGGGTGTCAGAAGGCCTGGAGGTGCTCCCCGAGAGAGGGCTGGAAGGGCAGGGGAAATTTGCATAAAGTGTGGATACGTCCTGCCCCACCCAGCAGAGTGCCCGGCGGCAGGAAAGACATATGGGCGGTGTGGCTTGCCAGACCATTTTTCCAGGGTATGCAAGGCGGCAACGCCCGTGCTGGTACCGAGAGGCCCAGGCCGGGCAAGTTTCACCCGCCAGGGCCGGCCGCCCAACGTCGCTCAGGTGGATCAGAGCGAGTAGGACGCCCAGGTGGAGGAAGTGGGGGAGGACGAGGAAGAAAATGTGTTTTTTGTTTCGAGTGTGGGGGTCCTGAAGCCGAAAACCCAAGCAGCCCGACGCTGTCAGGATCTGCGTTGACATAAGGCTCCCAAATAAGGCCATCAGGATAGAAAGACACCTCACCCCGACGATTGACGATGTCATTGCAGAGGTACAAGGTGCTCGCTTCTTCTCGAAACTGGACCTCAGGGTGGGGTATCACCAGGTTGTCCTCCACCCCGAGTCGAGATATATCACCACCTTCACCACACATCGGGGGCTCTACCGTTACAAGAGGTTTAGTTTTGGTGTCTCCTCGGCGGCCGAGGTATTCCAGAACATAATCCGGGGTGCCCTAGCGGACTTGGAGGGTGTTCTGAATATTAGCGACGACATCTTGGTGTTCGCGAGAACGGAGGTCGATCATCTACGGCATCAGGCAAAGACATTTCAGAGACTGCAGTCCTTGGGCCTCACCCTGCACAAGGAGAAGTGTGAATTCCTCTGACCATCCATAGAGTTCTTTGGTTTTGTGTTCAAGGAGGGGGGAGTGTCTCCTGATCCCAAGAAGGTGCAGGACATAAAGAAGGCGCTGCCTCCGGAGTCTGTGTCTGAGGTACGGAGCTTTCTGGGCATGGTTACGTACTGTGGACGGTTTATCAAGAATCTTGCCTCCAGGTCGGAACCGCTCAGGGCACTAACTAGGAAGGACACGATCTGGAACTGGGGTCTGCTGGAACAGGCCGCGTTTGACGATATTAAGGGCGCACTGGCAGCCGAGGACACCATGTCCTTCTTCGATCCCATGTTACCATCGGAGATCATTGTTGACGCCAGCCCGTTCGGACTGGGCGCCGTCCTGACCCAGGTAGACCGGGATGGGGGTGTCCGCCCGGTGGCCTACGCCAGCAAGGCCCTGTCAGAGGCGGAACAACGATACTCGCAAATTGAGCGGGAGGCACTGGCGGTGCTCTGGGGATGCCGGCATTTCCGTCTCTATGTCCTGGGACGCCCGGTGACGGTCGTGACGGACCACAAAATCGTTGCTGCCCATCCTGGCGGGGTCATCTTCCAAGCCACCCGCGCGGATTGAATCTATCGGCCTGGGGCGAACAACGCGGCCGATTACCTCTCCAGACCCCCGGGGGCACCTGGCGGAGGAGACCCGGACACGTGCACTGAGGAGGCCGAAGAACATGTCCGGTGGTAGTGGAGAGGCGGCGACACCGAATGCCATGCCTCTCCAAGAGCTGGAGGTGGCGGCAGCCGAGGATGAGTGCTTTAACATCCTGAAGCAGTCCATGCAGCACGGCTCTTGGAAGTTGGTGCTGGAGGCCCTGGCAGGGCGCAAGCAGGAGGCCAGGACTGTGCTGGAGCAGCTATGGAAAGTCCGGGAAGAGCTATCATTTTCTACGTCCGGACTCCTGCTCAGGGATGACCGGATTGTGGTGCTCCAGTCGAAGGTGGGCGACGTGATCGTGCTGGCCCATCGTGGTCACCAGGGTGCCGCCAAGACCAAGGCCCGCCTAAGGCTGAAAGTGTGGTTTCCGGAACTCGAGCGCAAGGTGGATGATTTCGTGGCGGCCTGTGTGTGGTGACAGGCGGCTTCTCCACTACAGCAAGAGCCGGAGATAGAGGTGATGCCTCGCGGGACGCGACCATGGGAGGTCGTCCATGCGGACTTCGGCTCCACCATGATGGGCACTCACTTCTTGGTCATAGTTGACGAGTATTCCAGATATCCAGAGGTGGAGTTTGTGGATTCAGTAGCGTTTGAGCACGTTGTGGTGGCCGTGGAGAAAATATTTGCGGCCCATGGGTTCTCTCAGACGCTGTGCTCGGACAATGGCTCACCATTGCAGAGCGAACATTTTTCAGAGCTGCTGCAGAGCTATGGGGTGGTGCACAGGAAAATCACTCCCCTGTGACCAAGGGCCAATGGTGAAGCTGAACGGCTCATGAGGACCCTTAACAAGACCTTTAGAATTGCCCAGGGGCAGGGACAGCCATTGCAGAGAGCATTGTACCAATTTCTGAGGGTCTATCGCACCACGCCCCACGCATCCACTGGAGTGGCCCCGGCGGAGGCCCAGTTCAGGCGTTGCCCACGTGGGCTGCTACCCGAAGTGGGGGAGAAGGAACCGGGCGTGATCGATGATCGGCAGGTCGAGGCGGACCGAAAGGCACGGATCGAGCAGGAGAATGCTCGGAGAGGGCTTCGCCCACAAAGACTGGAACCAGGGGACGAGGTCCTCATTCGCAACAGACATCCACATGGAAAGCTCTCTCTGCCCTATGAGCCAGAACCGTTGGACGTTGTTGCGGTAAAAGGGTCCATGATAACTGCATTAGACGGCCGGTCTGCGGTCACTCGAAATGTCAGCTTCTTCAAGAAGCTACGGGATCCAAGAACTGACCCACCTCCTGAGCCCGATCCCGGTGAGCTCCCAGAGGACTATGATGAAACACCGGGCCTGCCTGAGTCTCCAGCCAGACCAACACCTGTGGACAGATCACCCGTGCCGGAGGTGAGCAGGAGGTACCCCCAGAGGGCTGGGCGAGGGAAACCTGCTCGCCTCACTGATTACGTACTTGGACATTTGGCTGAATACTGTAGCGGTAATCACTGTTGAAGTAAGGGGACCCGGGTGGCTGGTAATAAGGGGAGTTTTCCAACAACGGGGAATGTTAAAATGTTATTGTTATGGTGCATCGTGTGCAGTGCATAATTGTAGTGTGTGTTTGTTTGTTCTCCTGGAAAAAGGAGGAGTGTGGCGTTGCCCGATGACGGGCACGCACGTGGCGGCGTGACGTTGCACGCCGCCGCGTGCAGCATAAATAAACACGTTTCCTGGGCCGGGCAGAGCGACCGGGAAGCCCGAACCGCAAGGACCTGTGTAAGGTGTCGTCCTTGTTAGTTGGGGGCTACGGGACCGCATGGGGGCATGGACGAACCCTCAACACTGAGTAGCGAGCAAAGTGAAAGTGGATGAAGCAACGTGCCCAGGGACACACGGATGCCGTGATTTGAGCCCAGGACTTTCACATCTGACCCACTGCACAGCAGTAAGTAACTTAAATGCACTCTCAACTTAACACATCTTCTCACACCGGGTCAGGGTGGGTTCAAGTCAGTTGCCGAGCACACTAACCCCCGACCTGCGTCCTACACTGAGAGAGGGCATTGCAAATTGCATTAGAGAAAAATGTCCTCTACTACTTGAAGTAGTAAGGGAATGTACAGGGATAAAAGGCATTTCAAACAACATCATGTGGCAGTAAAAAAGTAAATCTCTCTTGTGTTCCCCCTCCACGCTGTGGCTTATGGAGGAGGCCTGGGAAATGACAATTATATTACTGGGATTGAAGCTCAGGGGCACAGTCTCTATACCTGCTGCATAATGATAACAATAAGGACTATTAATATAATTGCCCGACCCGACCCATTGAATCGGTGCGGTTCGACCTTTAATGGGAAGCTGCCAGGTGCCTTTACAAATGATGAGGCGAGGGTTGGCACCATCCATCTTGGTGTACCCGCACCCTCCTATCTGAGATCAGCACAATGCGCTGGCGCGTTGATGAAGTATTTTGAGGAGCACCAGAGATATGGTATTGTTTCTGAGTGAAGGTAAAATCTCACAACTGACACAGGCATTTGTCAGGGACCCCCCTTCACCGCGATTAATAATGGGCGTGCTGAGAGTGCGGGGTCACTGGCATGTACGACAGTGCACTTCCCTTCTGCACCCCTCCCCCTTTCCCGTGTCACCCCACAATGGGATATTGATGGACCCCATGACAAGTTCATTAATAACAAAAGATATGCGTGGGGGACACTCGCCTGGGTGGCCGAGGCCCTGCAGGCTTCTGGCGAGCGCAGCTGCCGTGACCTACCAGCAGCACTGCACACACGACGAGGAGGACCCACCACCGTCCCCACCCAGCACTAAGAACAGTGCGCTCTCACCCGTCCCCGACCTTCCTTGTCAGTCATAGTGGGCGGCCGACGCCGCATTCTGCAGGCCACAGTGGCCCCTGACCAACAGGCTGCAGCACACATGATGAGGACCGACCAGCCCCACCCAGCACTGAGCACACTAGACTCTCTGTCACTCGCCGTTTTACCGTGTTTTGGAGCTTGGACGCTCATCGGCACGCACGCGCAGGGAGAACCAGTGATCCACACGACACACACGCTGCTGTGTGAGGCGAGGCAAAATGGCGGAACCAAGCACACACGGCACCGTACTTGGAAGCTGTGGCCACGCCCCCACAGCTGACACGCTCCCGTCCTCGTGAAAGTGAAACAAAGGTTATCTCCATGGAGAAGAGGTCTCCCACAGCTTTAATGAGCTGAACTTCTGCGGCCGATTTTCAACACAAGAATTCGGTTCTGGACAAAATCCGGCTCTTCTAGAAATATGTTTAGTGACATGTAGGGACTGGAACCCTGAAATAAATAAATAACACATGTTGTGTTATGTATATGCATTTTTAAGGAAAGCTTTGGGAAAAATATTGCTCTCGCAGACAGGGCACGCAGTTTTAACATACACAGTGCTTTTTTGTAGGCGAGGTCGGACTAAGTTCATGGTTGCCAGGCAACCATGACCTTGAGTGCCAGCCTCCAGACCTAGTGGAGCCGCGCCCGCCCCCAGTCCGGCATCATGGAGCCTGCCCTGCAAGTCGCTGCGCGCACGATTCAGGCCACCAGTGACTTAACTCATAATTCTATTTAAAATAATCAGAGGTTGAAGGCACTGGCAGGTTGACTCGCGCGCACGGTAACCTGCAAGGCAATCTCCATGACCTCTGCAATCTTTTTGCAACCTCTGATTATTTTAAAAATAATTATGCAGCAAGGCCTTAATCAGAGGTCGCAAAAAGATCACAGAGGTCGCAAGGGAATCGCCAGAGGCCGCAGTTGCAACCTCTGGCGACCCCCAAATGACGTCCCTGATGGAGTGGGGAAACACACCGAGAGGATGTTCCACTATGTGTATAGGCGCGTTATAAAAGCCACATCATATCATATCACCTGTCTGACTTTGTGCAGGGAATTGTATTGAAAATGGGATAGATACGTGAAAACCCAAGGAGAGTTTGTCTCCCAGGATCTTTCGGTATCTGTGTCATTTTAAAACACATGCAAAATAGGCCTGTAAGCGAACTAGAAATAATGTACACCAAATGATATCAACTGTGCCTCCTTGAACATAAATTAGTTTGTGGAACATTTAAATTAAGTTAAATAGGCACTGGTAGGATGCACAGTTAGTGGCTGATAGAGCACAGATGTAGGACATGAAAGGTAGCGGGAAAGCACAAGGTCATGCACAGCTATGGGCACAGCTTGAGCAAATTCTTGAGCAAAATGGCTACATTGATGCGACACATGTCAGATAGCAAAATGTCAGAGAAGCTATGTAAAATAAAAACACTTGGTTGTGCAAATAAACACTCAGCATAAAATAGCATAACAGTAGTTGGTACTCAACCCACCAATCTCTCTCTGGAAGCACCCTGAAGAATCTAAACCATCCGTTGAAAACTACAGAACGTTTTGTGAGTATGGATCTAATGGTAAAAACAAACATTAGCACCCTAACGTGGGGTGCTAGACAATAACTTAAGCTTGGAATGTCCGTTTTATTCTCTGGTATGAGCCTGCTTGGTTGGTGCCCCCCGTTCCTTGAATTTCACCCCCAGAATCCATGTACCTCCAACACGGGTGCTAACAACGCTTTACATTTAACCAAAAAAAATACCTTCCACAAGCCGCACATTGTGGGTTACGTTTTTACGTCTACTCAAAGCGGTGGTTGTGGGGATGAATGGAAAGTATTCAACTATCGCATGAGGTGCTGAAAAAGTGTATTGCTTCTTTTAAGTGTGGTACACAAGCAGAAATTGTATAGAGAAATATTGTGCAGATAAAGCAAGTAGGTAGGTGCCTCAGGTAATGGAGAGAACCTAACATAAGACATGGCAAAGTCTCAATGTAAATCAAGGCATTGCTTTATCCATTAACATTTCTCAGCAGGCACTTGCTTCCATGAGAGACAGTACAAGGCAAATGACACAGGGCCTCATTATAAGCTTGGTGGTCGGGAAATAAGGGTGCCAGTAGCAACGTACCGGCACCCTTTCCGGACTGCCAGACTACGATTATGACTCCAGAAGCCAGTGCTCCAGCATCTGCTGGCATGCTTTTCACAGAGGCGGTTAGCAACAGTGGCGGTGCTTCTGTGTTCCCATTCTTGTGGAATACTATGGGACTCCACAGGAAAGGGGACTTACATGTGCCACTGCCTGACATCCCGGTCCAACACCACATAGAATATCCCGGTGGCACCGGGATATCAGGTGGCCGAACAGTGTTACGGGGTCGGCAGCAACCCGCCAGTAGCACGACTTCTTTCATACAACCTATAAACAAAGGTGATGCACAAGTGATTTTAATAAAAATATCCAACATCATCAAACATAAAATTTGTCATGTGTCAATAATTGAGTCCCAATGCGTTTCGAGAGGTTCTTTCTTCATCAGGGGAGTTCTCCTTGTCACATTTCTACAACTAATTACAAAAAAGTATCTCAAACCTCTACTCATGTTATTCAACTCAGTTCAACCTATACAACTCTGATTCAGCAAATCCAAATGTTACCTGTGTCCTTGAATGTGTAAGTAGTTTATTTCACAAGTTCTGATGTTATTCAATCTCCATAGTAAATTGGGGAAATCCTCATTAGTGAAGTGCTATCCAATAGATCAGCGTACTTATCGCTCTGTATAGTGAAATGAAAAGTCAGTCCAGTGCTACCTGGCTGCTCTATTTTTGAGCTTTTCAGTGGGTCAAGAATATATATAGATCTTATTCTAAAAATTGTCTTTAGAAGTCTGCTCTTCTCGCAGGTACCTCTAATCTGCAATCCGCAATGTGCAAAGGATAGGATGTATAAGATGTCATAGGTCAAATTCCTTAAACCATGGTGCCTGTGTTTTTAGTTTACCGTGCCTCCATAAATCTAGTAATCGCCTTCTGTCCTGTAACTCTCACTATGGAGATACCTGAATTAAAACATTAAATGTTAAATTATGATGTCTACAAATATCCATACTTCATAGCATAACTGAAGTGAAACAAATAGCCCCAAGGATTAAATGTACTTACTCTAAGTACTCAATAAACAACATACAGAAACCATTTATATTGTTTACCTAAGGGTGTGGAAAGTGCTACATTGGATACACACATGAACAATGCACAGAAAGCAAAAAGAAATGGCGCCAGTTACAAACCAGGGAAACATTATTCATGTTGAAAACAACACTTGTCTATTGTGAAGGCATTATGAAGTAGACACAGGCAACTGAGTCGAGTTTTGGGATATAAACTTTTATTAATATAAGAGTCGTGTTGGAAAAAGGCCTAACTTGACATATGCTAAGGTAGGAGTTCCCCCATCTAAATGAAACTAATGATAGTCTATGTCTGGAAGTCCAAAGCCAATGTCTGTCCTTGTTCAAAACCTTTACTTGCCCTCACATCTAACTGTATACAATGTGTAGGGAAGTCAGCAACAAATTAGAAGTGTTAAAAAAAAGTTCAGAGCTTCTTCCAGCTCTTGAATGGAAAAGGTTTTTCCCTTCTCCAAGGTTCAAATAGTTCAGGTTATCAGATATGGGTTCTCTTCCCCATGCGTTCAAGTCTCTCAAGGTTCTCCAGATTTCACAATGTTCCAAACAACATAAATCACTGGGAAACTCCCCAGCTCTTCTTGTTTAGTCACTTTTCACAAAGTTATAGAATGTGTTCCTTAATTTCAGATCACATATATCTTCCTTGATTCAGTCACAAACGTGGCTTTTCCATATGTGGATGCACTCGGTCTAGGCACAGTTATTGGACCACACGGTCCACCCGTTACAGGTCACGCAACCGTTGCATCTTACTTGTGTTGGTTTCATATGCATTATGCCACAGTTTCAGCTTTTCAATGAGGCTTGACTTTCATTCACATATCCTTGATACTTGATACTTGATTATATCTTGCTTTATCAGCATTCCCTTATAGTTCTTGCTCAAAAAGGCCAGTATAAGCTTCCCAGTACACTCTCCTGCTAGGAAACATGGACACTGTTTCTTGACTCTTGTCTATGCTTGTTTGACTCTTGGCAATGCTCGTTTAAACTCTTGACAATGCTCATTAAATGCATGTATTCCTATCAACAATAGCTTGCTTCTTTGCAAATGTTTACTTGATTACTGGCAATGCCTCTTTGCCTCTTGAACATTTTCATAACAATCATTCATTTATTTCAAAAATAAATTGCTTCTTTGCAAATGTTCACTTGATTCCAGACAATGCCTCTTTTCCTCTTGCCACTTGGAAATGTTCATTTCAATCATTCATTGATAATGTGGTTTTTACTTTCCCACCTCCTGCTGTTCATTTGACACGTCCTGTGGTCCTTCAGCCTTCTGGGCAGACTCACTGGTCCCCATTCGTATGTCGATTGGCATATGTATGGCAATGGAGAACCTCCTTTGGCCATCTCTGTCTTGCAACACCTTTCCACAGCCTTGGGCACATTCGCACTGGACCTCGCTTCACCCTGCTGCCTTCCCTGGAGCACTAGTAATCGTTGTGCTCACGTTCCTGCAGCTGTAGATGCCTGGGTATCTCCTCTCTGCTCCTGGTGTCTCTGGAGAATTCCACAGCACCGGTTCCCTTTCTCCATTGTCTGTGAGTCTGGACCTGGCTTCTCTCAGTTTCCCGCTCCTCCGCTGTTGCAGCCGCTCCGGGTCCCACCCATGTTCCCACAGGGAAACAGAAGTCCCACCAATGCGGCCTCGTTTTAAAGTTCCCTGCATCGTTTACGATGTCAGAAACACTAGACCGCTTAGTTTCAAATCAACAGTCTTTCTTCCGTGTTTGATGCCTCTTCCTCGTCTCAGTATCAAAGTGATGTCCATGTATGTACAAGTCATTATAGAGAGGATGTATGTGTCACGCTCACCTGATTCCCATGGAGGCGCAGGTCTGGCTTCGAGTGCTGATGCTTCTTCAATGGTGAAGCGCAGGACTCTGATGATGGACAGGAAGGGCCCCTCTACTCTGGCTTTTCTGGCTCGCAGGAATATTCCCCTGTGCGTGAAAAGGGAGTATTACCTACTGACGGAATAATGCTCAAGCCTCCCACTCCCTTCCAACCCTCCTCGATACCCTTCCACGATTCCCCGTGAAGTCTCACCTTAGGGTTTGGAATGATGAGTTCTCCATCCTGCTTCTGAAGCAGGGGCGCGTTGAAACCCAGTTACTTCACTGGATTGAGGTTTGATTGGAGTTCAATATAAGCTTGACTATTCAGGTGAGGCGCTGTAAGAGTTCTGTTGCAAGTTCAAAAGTTCAAGCTTAATAATAATGTTCATTGTCTTATTGCAGCAAGCGCTAATGCTTATGTCTTTTTCCCCTTAGGGGCCGGGGTTCTGAATGCCGGAGATATGGCGCCGACCCGAAGTGTAAGTTCTGGATGAGCGTTCAGGTAATGTCTTTGCATTCGCTCATTCAATGCCTTTGTCTTTTTTCCCCATTGGGGCCGGGGTCCGGAATGCCTGGAAGCGGCAGGACCCGAAATGAAATGGGAATGACCCAACAGGTAAGTCTTAGAAGGAAACTGAGCTTTTCCTTTTTCCCTTCCTTCTCTCACCTTGTTTTCTTGTCTTTTCTCTCTAGGCTCTGGGAAGTGGGTGCGGATCCGGATGATTGCTGCTGAAGATGGAGGCACCCAGGAAAGGTGAGTGAAATACAGCGCTGCAGCAATCGAAACAAAATGCTTTTAAAATGATGTCTTCCCTTTCAGGATCGTCGGTGTGATGTCCCCGTGATGCAGCTTTAGCAGGTAAGGTCTTCTTTCTCTCCAATTCCTTCTTATCTCCTTTTGCAGGCGACCCAGGATGCTGACAGGCGTGGCTGAAGTCCAGATGCAGGAGCTGACACGGTGAGCGTCCAGCTGCGAGGAGCAGAACAACGCGAAGCGTGAGTTGCTGATCGGGCGTGGTTTAAATAGCTTTGGAAGAAGTTCCAGGCATGTACCCTTCCATCGATCAGGTATGTATCCTTCCCCGACCACACCCAGGTGGAAAGTAGTCCCACAGGTAAAGTAGTTCCATTCAGGCCTCAAGAGGGCCTGGATGTAGCAGCATGGTCTGCATCAGGTAAGTGCACATTAAAACACTTGAACACATGTCTAACTTTATGAGCCTGGCGCCTAAGGCGCCAGGACAGGGGTCTAAAATGAGCCTGGCGCCTAAGGCGCCAGGACTGTGTCCAAAGGGCCCCAGCTTGGGCCCGCTGGCACTTCCCTGGGGGGAATGATGCCTGCCTCTGGGGTTGCTGGGTCGGACCTGGCTCCTTGGAGGTAGGCATCATGACAGTATGGTTCTGCTGTGTCTTTTCCTCGTCATAGTACCCAAATGATGTCTACTGGGAAATGATGTAGGGGAAAAATAGGGAAGGGACTTATAGAAACCTACAAAGGCCTGGGGTATATCAGAATCTTTGGAGCAGGGAAATGGGGAATATCATGTGTCACCCAAGGGTGCCTCATCCCCATTCCCCAAATCTCCTCCATCCATGTGATCCTTCCTCGCGTATACACCCGAAGTATCAGGATCTGATAATGAAAGCTGTTCCCTGGCCACCTGAGGGGAGGATATATTGGGGAAAGCAGTGAGGACACCCTTAGATTCCTCACACTATGTATTCACCTGTAATACTATATATCAAAATGTTAGTATGTGTATAAAATGAAGCACCAAAGTGTATGACCTTATTATTGATAGTGTTTAAATTGGAAATATGATTCTTTGTTTACATTATGTTAAACAATAAGGAGTGAAGTATAAAGAATATTTAATCAGAATGGCATGCAACATTTCATGCAAAAAAGATCAATAGAGGCATTGGTTACACTTCTTCCCTCCTTAAGGATTCCAATAGGGTGGTTTATGTTCCTATGAGAATAGTCTGGGCATTTCAGAGTGGAAAGATTTATTTTATGCTTTAATCATGAAAAACCCATTAACATTCAACAACAAAAGGCCCAACTGGACAATGCCCCTCCCACAAGAGGCGAGTTGAAGAATATATACTAAAATTCCTCAAAGCTGAAATTCTTGGTGTGCTCACTGATAACTACCAGGGCAGCCCCCATGGCAAACCACTATCTTCTTCTAAGAAACATGTGTGTATTTAATATATCACCTTTAAACTTCGGCTCTCATAAAACATGTCCATATGGTCAGCTTAATGGGCCTAATGGATATTGAAATAATAGAGGGCTTGCAGGCAGATCTAGGTTCATCTTCGGTTGAGGACAAATGTGGGCATGTAAATTTCCCATTAAATGTCAAGCACTTAATATTTAGCAGTTGCATGTTAAATAACAGATAATGATTTTTCGCTTATAGAATCACAATTACTTGAAACACTTGTGTATAGGCGCGTTAAGAATGCCATATCATATCATATCATATCAATCATACCATTTACAAACAGGTCAAAAAGTGCACATAATAGCTGATAATCTCCTCTATCATATGGCACTTAATCTGAATCGTCATTTCATTATTGAATACAATTTTTAATATTCATAACGTCATCAATAAACATCTGACATAGTATGCCGAATAGCCAAACATCCGTCTGCGATAACAGATTTCAGAAATCTATATTTAATTGAGGTATTGAGGTCGCATGTTTCTACCCAGAATTATGGAATTAAAATAATTTTTAATTCAAAAGTGTGAGTGTGAAAGAACCCCACCTTTGCTCATGTCAAAACATAGAAATTATGATTAACCAACAAAAACTGGGAGGGTTGTATTCTATGGTAGTGTTCGAATATTGAGTAAGCCAATGGAAAGATTTGACTACTAGTGTGACATAAGCGTGGGAATATTGCCCATTATAATAAGCAGGAACATCCAGGAAATAGGATTCTGAGTTGACTCTTGAATCAAAGGTTACACAGAACAGATACCATCTGTTCCACATAGATAGATGCTGAACTTGGATATTACCTGGCAAACTGCACCATACCCACGAGGAGAATATTACCTAGTCCAGATTTTCTTTTCAAGAGAGAGCAGAGTCCGACTGGGATTTCATATGAAAACTCATGAGGGCTCAATTTGGCTCAGCACTTTAAAGAATCTTTCAAAGTGAGTATGAACATTCTTCAAATGTTATTAGATAACCTCCCTAGAATCATTGCCCTGTTAAGTCCCTGGGGTGCAAGGGAATTGGGGCAGTGATTTCCACTGGAGGGCAATCATTCCAAATAGAAACACTTGATATTCTTTAAAACCCAGTGCGATTTGACTAACTGCAAAGGACAGAGGGGATGACAAATAGTTATTCACGAAAAGACAATAGAATATTGTAGTTTGCTAGTGTGTTATGCTCACCTGGTCTCTGTGGAGGCGTCCGAGCACGGTTGCAGTCCTCCCGGGGGAGAGGTCCCTCGGGTCCGACTTCAACCTCTGCGCTTGTGGTGACTGGTGGTAATAGGTGATGCTGCTCAGGACTGCTCCTGTTGATTAGTTTTGGCGAGCACTCCGTCCTGCTGCTTCTGGCAGGGGCGTCTGTATGATCTGGACTGAGTTCCTTCACTGGTCCCTTGCATGTGGTAGTCCTGCTGCGACTAAGCCACTATACTTCATGTAAGTGTTCTCGTTTGCCTTTGTCTTTCCTCGTCTGTTTTTGTTGTATTGTAAAGTTTGTTGTCTTGTATTGCTGTTCGTTCCACTTTTGATATTTGCTCTTTTGCTTTTTTCCCTTGCAGGTGATGTTGTCGGCCCGGCAGAAGCTGCAGGGATGGAGCGCCAGCCAGAGGGAATGAGGAACGAAGCTGCAGCGGTACAGTAGCTGGTAAATTGTTAACTAGGGGGCGCGCGTGGTTCAAATGTGGCGTGGCCTTAGGACGGATGTTCTAACCTTGTCTTTCTTCTTCTTCACAGGGTCCAAGTTCATGGATGCGGAGTGCGGTGCTGCGGCATTGGGATCAAGATCACTGGATGTCAGGAGATGAGTCTGCAGATGAAGCGATGAATCACCTGTTTCCTGGAGGTGAGTATGCCAGGAGAACACCTGGTTTCAAAGGTAAGTAAACTGGTCCAAGCGACGGTGAGCGTCACGTTGCATGAGAGTGCACAGTAACGTGAAGCACCGGCCTTAAGGATGGAGCAGCTTATATAGCTAAGCTTCTGAAGCCTCACCCACCAGGTTCAGCCTGCCTGGCACACCCTGCCACACCTGATGAGTCAGCACATGAAGACCAGGCCTAGGGAGCCACACCCGATGAGTCAGCACATGAGGATGTTCTCTGGAATAAAGGCTTTCAGCTCCTGGAAAGTTCTTGTAAAATAAAAGCACTCCTGCACTGAAATAAAGTAAAAGCACTCCTGCACTGAAATAAAGTGTTCCTGCTCACATCTCTATATGAGCCTGTCACCAAAGGTGCCAGGACTGAGTCCAGCCAGGGCCCCTGTGTTTATGGGTCCCAAAGGGACATAAGTGAGTCAAGTGACTTGTTGCCCCATAACTAGATGGTGTGGCTTTTGTGTGTTGGGGCCTGTGGCCATGACATAGTGTGAGTTCTGTACTGTTTTAATTGTATTAATGCTTAGGGAGCTCATATTTCGTTGAGAACCAAGATGCCTTTTCTCTGTGCATGTGCTCTGTAAAACAGGGAATATGTTCCAGTGCTGACAGTGCAGCATCTGGTAAATGATAGCTAAAATAAATAGAATCATTGCAGTTTCCACAGACATAGTCAACATTGGGCAGCCGTACAAAGGCAGCTGGCATCAGAACCCAAAGAAGAATTGCTTAGTAATGTATGATCTGTGAAAATTAAAGATACTTTAAAAAGAATTGGGGAATTAGAGGGCGTTTAATTGTGTCACTTGACCACCCCTACAAAATGACAATAATGTAAATTGAATTCCCCCTTCAAGCCGGACCTTGCACAGAATAACCCTGTTTGCAAAGTGAAAGGGGAGGGGTACTCATGCCTGTATCAGAAAATTCTAAACCCATTCTCCTTGGTAGGGTTGGTAAACCAAGATCCGTTGGATTCTAAATTGAAAGCACTGTTTTTCTATACCAAAATTACAGAATTCAATGAAACTCATCATGACGTTTAAACTGAATTTATATGCTAGTAATCCACAACGGCACATTCACACAAGGGTGGAAAATGTATGTACATAAGTGTACATGAATGTAATTTTTCTATGCCACTTTTTTCTGGTACCAATACTTGATTTTGATACCATAGAAAATTAAATGTTCTGGGCTTAATATATATGGGCTCAAGCTGCTTTTGTATAAATGTTAACTCAAGAGAATAAACTGACCTAAAAGCAGGAATGTTATCATAACATTGAGAATGCTGTTTAGAGGTGGTCTCACATTATTCCGGATGCCAATATAAGAAATGCATGTATTTTATATTATAGTGTGACTCATAGCAAGACTGTCACAGGTAGGCCTGCTCTAATTGTGTATATCATTTTTCATATCCATATATATGAGTAATTGGTTTCCCTTGCATAAAGTAAGGGGACCACCTTTGATTCATTTTGTTTGAAAAATAGTTTGAACCATAAGCCTGTTCCTTTTGCTAAAATTGTGGGTGGTACCATTTATCAGGGAGTGTTAAACTGGTGATGCCCACTTAGCGAAAAGACCAATATATTAGCCAATATCTTCGACAATGTAATAGTGCTGGCAGTATTAAAACATGCAGTAACGCCACCACAACCCATTTTTAGTCCTAAAGGACTGCAGAATGGGGAGTAACAAAATGCATACTTTGGCAGTAAATTACAATTAACACTGTAAATTCATCTTGGCTGTATTAGTGTTAAATGTGCCTCCAATTTTGGTATTAGGTTTGTTTGTTTGTTTATTCATTTGATAAGTGCACCAGACTCGTAAGTAAAAGGGCGCCGCAGTATGAAAATGCAAAGCTTACAAAGTTGCGAAATATACACCAAATACAATGCTTACATGCTTACAAAATATACACAATACACAGTATACAAGATAAGAGCAAAAACTAGGGATGGCCTATGTAATTACAGAAAATAAATAGTGAACAATGTACAAAAAATATAGGTTGCAAAAGTGATGCCCGCCGTGTATCACTCAGGCTTACAGGTAAACTATATTACACATGGTCTTCAAGTGTTAACACACTATTGCAATATTAATGCAGGGTGAGTAGGTCACTTCAGTAGCGGGCACAGCCAAAATGGATACTGGGAGACTAGGGGTCAGTAGCGATGATGTGTTTTATTACATTTTTTCGAAAGTGTAAGTAAGGTTGGTCAGCTCTCAGATCTTGTGGCAGTGAGTTCCAGAATTTACCTGCCTTTACAGGGAAGCTATTACCACCGATGGTAGGTATTGTAAGACAGTTAACATTCCCACTTCTGGTAGGTCTGAGGGAAACTCTTCTCTGGAGTTTATCTGTAAGGTAGCTGGGGGCTGCGTTGTTGAGGGTTGAGGTTGTATATTTCTAAGCATTGCTTTGTATATTTAATTGCTGTGTATATTTAAATTAGGGTAATTAGTTGCATTGTCATCTAGGTTTAATTTTAATTAAAAAAGTTAAACACATATACATATGCATCACAATGTTTCATCATTAAAAATGTACTGTGCAGAGTGTGTGAGGATTAATAAGCTTCAGAGTGAAAATGAATGTGTTAATATGTAAATTGACGTATCTTTGGTCTATGTGAGTTATTTAACCATTTGAGTAGCGACCCTTTTGGGCTCAGAATATACAGGACTTGCCCTCCACTATCAATTTAGGTTGTACATGTACGTACAAAGAGAAAGATAAGAACACCTTTTTTGGCATATAACTCTCTGCCTCTCTGAAACTTGAGGAGCACCTCAAGACCTTCCTATTTGCTTCTGCCTTCTTTCTTCCTCTCTCCTGCTGATTTCCTATCTGATACTCCACTAGTCACCTGGCTACCCTCTGATTTCGGTCCCAGGTCCTTGCCCGGCCAGTTGCACGCCCGCACTGCCTCCCAGCAACCCTTTCTCCCTTGTATCGGGTGAACCACATCCCACTCATGACACCATTTGTGAAGGCATCTTGGAGTAAGAAACAGACAACAGATTCTGAATAATAAAAGTTTATTAACTGTAAAGGTCAGGATGGACTAATTCCTATCTTGGCCTATTCTATGGTGGGATTTCCCTACCAGGCCAAAACTAAGAAAAAGTCAAAGTCCAAGAGTTCAACTTAAGAATCTGTCTGTTGTCCAAAACCTATACTTTCCCTCACAACTAATGTATATACGATATAGGGATGTCAGAAATCAATAAAATAGTGTTCAACATAAGGTTCTGAGCTCTGTCCAGCTCGGAGCTTTCTTTCAGCTCCCTTGTCCAAGTGTAAACCAGTTTGAATAAACGTCTCAGGATAGCCTTAAATTCAGATGTAAAGGTCACAGATACCCAGATTTCAAATCCCCAAGTTTCAAAATATAGTTCCAACCACAAAAGTAAGTTAGACCTCAGGGTTCCCTTCCCCAAGATTGACTTCCAACATGTAAGGAGTCATTTTTTGAAGTATGTATGGTAGGAGTGGTCTCCTCTGCAATTGGGAGGAAATAGTTGTGGCAGGTCAACATACCAAATGGTTGAGGGTTTTTAATGCTCCTTTGGGTTGCTTCCTTTGATGAGCAGACATTATTGATTTTGTATTGAATTGTGCACCTGTTTTATTTCTTGCTGATCAGATTTACTGAAGAGATATTTGCTTTTTTTGTGGGTCTGGGTGTCTTCTTTGATCTTTATTGTATTATGATCTGTGGTGGTACCAGACTACCAGTGCAAGCCGTGGGTAGGTGTTCAGGGATTTTGCT
Source organism: Ambystoma mexicanum (assembly GCF_040938575.1). Taxonomy (NCBI): domain Eukaryota; kingdom Metazoa; phylum Chordata; class Amphibia; order Caudata; family Ambystomatidae; genus Ambystoma; species Ambystoma mexicanum. The sequence continues at coordinate 345,343,353 of NC_090937.1, read as the reverse complement.
TTGGAATGGGAGGAGTCAAAGCTTCTTCGGCGATACTGTGCTTATCATGGACATTTGTAATATCAGTAATGCGCGAAGCACTGTTTTCGGCAATTGGAGAATCTTTGACTCTTTTTCTCAGTGAGCAGCCTCTGACAAATGTATTTGTTTTTCCCCATTGCTGATAGGCCTAAAGGTAAACTAATTGCACCTCTCCACTCTGTGCACAGTATATCAATTGACAGTACCCTCAATGCATATGTGCTACATTTTGTCCATATTCTGGGGCAACCAATGTTTCCAAAAGGGCTAAAGTGAAAATGCTGCCGCCAGGGTGTTACTCAGACACTGTCTCTGGGTGTGACAACTCAACCAGCGGCAAAATGGGGCACATTAAAGTACCTCTGCTTTAGCTTCTGTATCGGCTACTGAGGGCAGCGCATAAGAAAGTATCATTTCATTCTTCATGGAACTTTGGATGAAGTCACACGTTTGACAAAAATAAATGAGGAGGGCGAAAATCCTGCAGAAATTGCCAGGGGCTAAGAACGTAATAAAAAAAATGAAAAGGAGATTTTTGTTACCTTAGATACATACTCAAAAAACTCTATAACCTCATGTAGAGCCAGGTTGCCATTCAACCAAATACCATCCCTTATTACAAAATTCCTAACCTTTATCATGAATATGTTCATCAAGCCTGTCTTAGAAAGTACAATGTTTTATCAACCTGCTTAAGACAGTAATAAAGTCATCAACATATGAACCGATTCTCCCACTGTTTTCTCTTTGTACCAAATCTGTACTTCTCTGGCATGTTTGATGTTCATCAAATTTCTTGATACCATTTTAAAAAACCTTTAACTTGCTTCTACTCTTCTTCTCATTGGAATGTTCTCAAAGTACATTTTGGAGCTCTGGGAACCTTTGAACAAGTGCTGCCCCTGTGGTCCAAGGGAACGATACATCAAATCCTTCACCTTTCCCACCCCAAAGGTTCCCCATAAACTGCAAACAAGTTTTGCAAAAAGCCATCCTTCCACCAACTCCACTTAGCTTGAGGCACACCAGCAGAGGGAATAAAGAATGAGGGCCCTGACACATCCTGCATTTTTAGGTTGATCAGGGCATCTCGTTAGCTATTATTTGTACCCCTTAATCTCATAAGCAAGCAGAATTTAGTTTGATATATGCCTCCACCTAATCGTAGAACACATTTCAAAGGTGGAGCCAAAGTCCCCGGGGACCACAAAACAGTGAACACAACCCTCAGGACTTAATTCCCTGCAACAACAGAAGCAAAATATCAGGTAGAACCAATGCAATTGGGCACCATAAAGTATGTGATGCCGTCCCTGTGGTATTGTTTCCCAGGGACAATAACATTAAGAAATACCTGGCAGTACTGTAGGGAAATCTTGTGAGAGTGTGACCTTGGAACACCATGCCGACCTTATGCTTTTCAGAGACAATGTCATCATGATGAAAATACAGACGCTGGCCAAATCCCATGATCCTTCACAAGAAAAACCTTTGGTGAGTCAGTCTTTCAATTGTATCACACCACAAGGTAGCGTACATCTAAGTACCACTTTCAGCCCCGCTCACCCTATTTATTTGGTGAAAAACATTCTAATCTCCAAACAATGATACACAGGTACCTCAATGTCCTTGTTGAACACTCGATCCGTACAAGATGTCACCTTCAAATTACTTCAACTGTGATGAGCCTATTCTATTCTTTTTGTTAATGGCTTCTTTGCCACTTTGTCTGCTGGGGTCAATAGTGAAGTGCCACCTTTTCACTAGTTTTGTAGATCAAAGCAAGCACAATTCACACACAACAAGTTAATTTGCATTCAGGGATACATTCTTATTATTAGGTTATATCATGCAAATACAAAAATGCCACAACTGCTCAGACCAGACTGCCCTACTTCAACTGTTCTTTTTCAAACACCTGGAATAATATCTGATCACACTCTACATTTCAAGCATTTAGTAAGGCAAAATTGTGACATTGTACGTCTCAGTGCAGAATGTGCCCATTTACACCCAACCCTTTCTTGGGTAGACTTCAGAATAATTTTCAGCCTGCTCATGAATGCTTACAATTGTTATCAATGTTTAGAAGTTTCTTTGTGAAGTCTCCTTCTGAAGTCAAGGTAGATGTAACTGCATTTATTAGTTTTGAACCAAAAAAGACATTGGAATGCATTCAAATGGAATGGGTACTGCATTATGATGATGCTCAGTCAAGCACAATATCTAGTAAGATAAGTAAAAACATAGGGGAGAGGGACGAGGCTGAAATGTGGACACGTACAAAGGCTATAGGAACTACTTCAAAGCCAAGTATGAAAAGAGAAGAAAACATACTCACCACAGTGGATAGGGTCTGCAGTTCTGCAGTGTTATCATCACAACATCACAGCAGCGTGAGATGATGATTGATTGATTGATCCATTTATAACGCGCTGTGAACAAATCAAATCGAATCAAGGCGCTAATCATCTGCAATGACATGATTGTGAGTGAACATAAATGGAAGCATAGACAGATTAAACTAGCGGTTACCATACTTATTCAAACAGGTGTTTTTTTTACCACTTTGTGGAACTTAGGAAAAGACTGCAGATCTCTAAAGGGAGATGGTTCCATTCTTTGGGTCCAAAAACGGAAATTCTCCAGTCACTTCTGGACACACAGGACGACGGGGGAACAGTCAAAAGAAAATTGTTCTGCAAACGAAAGGCCTGTGTTGGCAAATAAGGCTTTAATATTTCAGTAAGATATGTTAGATCCAACTTGTACAGACACTTGTAAATCAGACAGATGATCTTAAACCTGATCCTATCCTCCACTGCTCGCCAGTGTAAGGATCGCCGTAACCCTGAGATGGGTGTGGATTTACTAACCTGGAACACCACTCCAATTCTGGCGTTTTTCGCCTTTTGAAGTCATTGAACCTGATTTGCTGGAACTAAAAACAGAAGGCTATTGCATTAGTCCAAATGTGAGTTAAACATAGTGCCCACCACTACTGCGTCATCACTCACTGGGGCAAAGGGAAGAGCTTGACTGAGTAGTCACAAGGAATAGAAAACAGCCTGAACTTTGGCTGCAATTTGACCTTCACAGCCCAAATCATTCGGCCATATGTATCTGAGATTTTTTTTATCTGGGTGCAAATCTTAATTCTGTGCCCAACAAGGCCGGGACATCTATCCTTAGTAAGGAGATGTTTTGGACCAAACAACGCAATTTCCGTCTTGTTGGAATTAAGTAAAAGGGAATTGACAGACATTCAACTGCTGATTTCATCCAGACAAACTGTTATCCTTGACAAAGCTTCCTCCACTGTCAAGTCTTATGAAAACCTGTGTGCCATTGACAGATGACTGGAAACCCACTCCATGCTTACTCATTATATGCATAAGTGGCCTCAGGTATATATTAAATAAAAGAGGTGAAAGCGATGACCCTTGGGGTACCTGATGGAATCTGACAGAAAACCTCCCACCCGTACCTGTTGGCGGTGTTCTGACAGAAATTATTTAAACCAGCTAATGGCTTTGTCTGAGACCATCCCCACTTCCCTTAAATGGTTGACGAGGATGGCATGATCCACTGTATCAAGGGCTGCTGGCAGGTCTAACATCACCAGCAGAGAGAGTTGTCTCTAATCCGCTACTCGCAGCAGACTGTCCATGCACTCAATAATGCCGTTTCCATCCCAGAATGTGGCCAGAACCCTGCCTGTAGCGGGTCCAGGAGATACTCCTTACCAACAAATGCCTGCAATTGTGTAGTGACGATCTTCTCCAAGATTTTCGCCAGCCATGGTAGGCCTGCCCCTGGACGGTAATTCTGGAAATTCTTAGTGTCCAAATCTGATTTTTCAATGACGTGGAAATTACAGATTTTTTAAAAGTCAGCAGGAACACATCCCTGCTCCAGTGATTTATTAACAAAACAAGTTAAAAAAAAGGAGTGATATCAGCTGCCAGACAAATTGCACTCCATGTATGCTGGTGAAAGAGGACATCATTAGTAGGTTTAAGTGCTTTAACCAAAGCAAAAAATTGTTTCTTTTAGCACCGGTTTCAAATTAAAGACTGCCCTTCTGTGAAGAGGGGCTTCCACCCACCCCACCAATCTGATCGTCCACTATTTGATCTTGCTTCCGATTTCTATTTAAGGCAATTTTTGCTTGAATACTTTTAATTTTATCGCAGAAACATATGTTCAAAGAATTATCCTGGCTGAATGAGGCATCCCTAATCCATAAGGCTGATTTAGGTCAAACGAAATTGGATATTACCGAAAATAATTCTCTAGCATGAATTTTTGCCACCTCAGTCTTGACAGATAAATAATTCCTTTTTGCATTAAAAATAGCCACTTTATATATTCTCAGTGCTAGCTTAACCGTAGCAGTCCACTGTCTTTTCTCCATTTCCATTCCACTAATTCATATTAATTTTGAAGAGAGGCCAATATTGGGGTGAACCATTGTTTTGAGATTTTATTTAATATCTTTGGTCCCAACAGAGAAACTAATAAGCAGGTACTCTACATAGTTTCCTCCCCAAGCTCAAAGAATTGTTCACAACCAAGTGAAGGGTCAGTCTCCTCTAGGGCTCTCCTCAACTCAGTTCCTGATATTTTTTCAAGATCTTTAAATCTGTGGAAAGAAAGCACGTCTTTGGTGTTCGCCGCCTGTTCTATATGCAGATGTATGGTGATGATGAATAATCTTAGGAAATGATCTGACCAAGAGATTGGGTACATATGTGTTACTGAGCTGCCCCAACCTCTTGCCAGTATAACCTCCAAGCAATGTCGCTGGATGTGAGAGGGTGAAAGCACCAAGGGAGTTAAGCCCTGTATTTCACCCCAGTGGTAACGAGGTAATCACTGAATGTGTCAATAAAGACCCTAGCTGGACCGGGAGACCTGTACCCAAACAAGATCCTTATTGAACTACTGGGTGAAGTACACAGCACAAATGTCCAATCTTTGTGGAATCATCCCACTCCAAATCTTCGAGGTGGGAGAACTTAGCACTGGATCTATGAATCAATGCAGTCCCTCCTCCTCTTTTCCCATTTCTGTTAATACATTGAATTTCATACCCCTCGGGTAGCAGGCTCTGAATGGACACAAGGGTGATTCCACGCCAAGGGTCCTTGGAAGGATTTCTGCCTTCATGAGCGCATGGCCAATTTACTCTCCCATCATCCCATCTACAGTGAGTGCATATTTGCCCCTTCTAGAGCCAGGCTACTTCACGCTTGTCCCCCACGGCGGGTGCCAACATTTGCGGCTGCCAATAATTTCCTTACCATAAAATTGACGTCTCGCAGCTTTTGCTTTTAAAGAAATAGCAACAGCACACCATTATTGTTTCTAGGAAAAAAGGGGAGTTTAGGCAACTATTTCCAGATGAAAAAGACAATGTTAAAAAAATATTCAGTTAATAGTCTTTGTGCTAGGACCATTTCTTCCCATTGTGCTCAGAGAGCCTTATTTACATAATCAGTTTTCAATGGGAAAAATCAGGTCTATAATGTCTGTCCCTTCCCAACATCTGCATTCTCTTGAATTAAACTGAAGAAATTATTCTTACACCTGCCTGAATTATTTAGAGAACAGTAGGCTTGTTGAGATCAGTGTGTGTTGAAGTGGGTGGAAGGGGGATGAAGCAAAGCCCACAGGCTGCAGGCTTATGTTACTCGCAGCCAACAACCTGTGTATGAGGCATGGCTCTGTTGTAGTGTGCAGCGCCATCTCTAACAAACCATCTGCAGCCTGCCCACCCCCTCCAGCGAGCAAGCACCTCCTAATCACCCATCTGTAGAGATATCGGGCAGCCGAGCAGACCACCGGGGCCTAGCGTTGCGCTTCTCCAGTGCAGAGGGGTAGGTTGATCAATATTGTCTTTGGTCTCTTTCTTGGAATTTAATTAAGATGCATGAGGTGAACAGCACCTGGCAGCAAGCTATGAAGCCCTATTGAAATGTGTGATGCTCCACTTTCATGGTGACACGAGAGCATGTATATCATTTTTATTTTTTTTACAAAACACGATATTAACATCTGGCTCGGACAACAGCATGCTTACCTTGTCAAGTCTAATGCTACATCCAGGGAACTCATTACAGCAGACGAGAATGTGTGTGGCCTAAAATGAAATTGCAAACAAGAACTTCAACTAATGTATGCAATCTGGTTCTTAGCAGCTATTCAAATGGACTGAAACAATTTTAGAACATTCTCAAAATATGCCACCTCATTTCCAATTCCTCAGAGATAGAGCTTTGCCATCATTCCATATCTTCCAAGGTTGTGTTATGTTGACAGAAAGCGCACTGGGATAATGCTTCTGTTATGTTGCCACGAAATAATGAGGTTCTAGGTAGTGGGATGAACGTGCTGCCATGGGAGGCCTTTGTCTACCGCAGCCCCAATCCTCTGTTTCTGTCTGTTCCTGCGAAGTGTTTATTTAATCACCAGTGGAATGCAAAATCAAGCTCAGCCTTTCAGTGCAATCTCCTTCAAGCTGAGAGGGGAAGAGGGGGAGGATGGGGAGAGGGAGGGAGAATGGTAGACAGCTCAAATGAGATTGCAGCTCAGATGTCCTGGAAAAAAAGGCAGAAAATCCCTCAGGCCTGGCAGGCTCGGTTGCCATGAGAACTGCTGACATTCCCATTGTGATGGCTTGCTCCAGCCGCCATCTGTTACACCCATTTGATTAGGAAGTACAGTTCTGCTTGGGAAGGGTTTTCATCACACCTTAGCCCACAGCATCCCCGATGCACTCTTGCCTTCTTTGTGGCATGCTAAACAGAATGACATTTCAGGGCATATATGCTGAGGCTTAGAGAGTCTAGTGAAAGTCTGCAATGAGGTCGCGAGGGGTGGTGTCACTGAGAAGGAAGCACAGGGGAAACATCTGGGGTTCAGTGCTTGACATGGGGAGATACATTCTGAGTCTAGCTATTGCACATTCTTGTCAAGAGAGGATGTTCCCATTACCGCATGGCAATTAAAATGAATGCCCTGCGCCCACGCGCATTTGTCCAGCTCTAGATGTAGCAGCTGCCCTTGACTGACAAGAACTGAAACATCTAATGCAGCGTGACGCAGTGAATATATGGAGTACACACTGCACGGGCACTAACATTTTATGAAGCTACTTGACCTTTACTGAGGCAGGGTGGCTCCTTCACAGTTCCATGAAGCCTTTCTGTGATTTACTGCTTCTCTGCGCAATGCTGCTGACTCTAGGCCTGGTGCATCAAGCAAAACGAAACGGCCTTTCCTTCTGCTAGAACCTCCTAATGATATCCACGGGTAACCAGACCTAGAGGGTCTACAAAATGTAAGAAATGGTCTTGCAAAATCAATCAGGGCAACGAAATGCTTCAATCATTGAATCCCCCTTGTTTTTCAAGTAGTCTATTTTGGTGACAGAGTTTGTTCATGACACAAGGCAGTGAAATGTAAAATGCAATTTTTTTCAAACATCGTTTTTTTCAGATGTTTTTTTAAAAATGTGAGCTCTTTTCCTTTTAATGATTCCACTGTCAAGCAGTGTGGCATTGTTTATCATGCACAAACGTTCTACCCCTATTGGCAGTAAGTGAATCAATATTTTTTGACAGTGCACACTGCAAGGATTCTTGCTTCTGGGAACCACCAGAAATGGTGTGGATTTGAAGGCTGGTGCACACTGTCCTGATTTATTGGTATCCCTGGATCCAGTATAAACTGAAATCTTGTCTTGGAAGAATGCACCTACATCAAGAAAGACTTTCTTGAGGAGGTTCCTGCAGGAAGACTTGTAGTCTTCCCCTTGCCAGCCCATTGAGCCAGGTGACCCAAGTTGAACATCTACTTGCTGACTGCAAGGAACAAGACATAGCAGCAAGTTGCCTCGTTCTTTCTGCAACTCGATGGCGTGCCCTGTTTGGTACCATCATATCCATTGTTGCAGAAGTGAGGTGCTTTGGGATATGGTCCCAGGTCCAGCAACACTGAATGTTATACACTGGAAGTGTTGTTAGGGCGGGAGCAATTTCTTAAAATTCAAGAGAAAATTGTTTCCCTGCTCGTAGAAATTGCATGGAAACCCTTTGTTTCCAAAGTGGGGCTGCCAGGACCAATAAGAAAGCAACTTCTTGCACTCCATCTAATATGTGCCTGGTTTCCCTAGCGTGTCTAACTTCTTCTGAGGCAGTACTGATTCAGGAGGTATGGATATTCCCTCAGCACTCTCATTAGGTGAAGGTTCAACAGCATTTCAGCTAGTAAGTTATGCGCAACACATCTGAAAGTGCTTTGTGCAAAGACCCTTTTCTTTATTAGCAATAATTTGACTTTATTGGTTTGGCCATTACATCATTTAAAAAATTAAAAAATTAAAAAAATAGTATATGGTTTCAAAATAAACCTTTATCAAACCTTCCAATGTGACACGCCAATAAACAATATCCATTGGTTTCCAAAAGTGAACAATTAAAAGTCTAGAATATTAATTAATGAAACATTTTTCAAAAAGTGCAACAAAGAAATACTGGTAACTATACTTTGTCCTCTCAATAGCAGTGACCAAGTCTCTCTCTCGTCTAAGGATCTGTATGATTCCACGATTTTTTATCTTATGTCTGGTTCTTAGGTCTATCAAACCCATGCAAAATAGCGCCACATGCTTTAATGATGAATCTGCATCCCTTCACGAAAGCTTTCCCATAGATATTTAGCAACTGGTTAGTAGGGTACAAGTCAAATCTAAAGCGAAGAAAACGATCTCTGTACAAGGCATTGGAGGTAATGACAAGGTACTTTGGGAGAGCTCCATAAAGTTTGTTTCTTGAGCTAGAGAAGCCGTAAGGCGATGAGAATGTATCTCCTCGATTGTAGTAATCCAATCACAACACCATAGCTTTATCTTGAGTCTGTCAGGGAAATTACACAGTTCCTCCCCATCTGACTGTAAGTCATTACATCATTTTGCCCTGTGTTTTGAATGGTTCTATATGTATTGAGAAGAGATTCAAAAATTGGAAAGGGAGACTCACGCTCAGGGTATTGTATCTCAGAAAGAGTTTTGATTCTAGATCGCCTTAAATCGGCAATGAGTAAGAAATGGGATCGATCCCATGACCACCGTTTCTGGGATCGATCCCATTTCTTACTCATTGCCAATTTAAGACGATATAGAATCTCTCAAGCAACACCTTTTGATCGGATTTGGATAATGGACCTATTATTTGTCAGAATCAAGCTTATGTCGACGCATACCGCGTTTCGCAGTTGAGAATTGCAACCTGCTCACAGATGCTATTTGGGCTTTATCACTGAATGACAACTCCTATCACCCCATAAAAATTGCCTGATTATACTCAAATCTATTCCTCATCATAGGATTGGATACCGCAGTACAAGAAAGGTCCTTGAAAATGACCAAGAGGTCGAAACACGTGTCAGCTGTGCACATCATGGAATACATTTTACGCACAATTTGAATAACTTGTCTATTGTATACTATTTTGACTATCCAAATCATAACTATTTCGGAGATACAATACCCTGAGCGCGAGTCACCCTTTCCAACTTTTGAATCTCTTCTTCATATTTTCCAAACCCTAGTGGGTGGATTTGGGGGAAAGGGTGACTGCTCCCGGCCGATCACATTTTTTCAAATTTAGAGTGGTCAATAGCGCACGGATCCTATATCGAACCCATTGACCATATTCATCATTCTATATATATTGACCTTCTACTCTTCTAAAAACATGTCCTACATTTGGGCCCACACCACCATAGAAAAGGAACGCATTCTGTGGGCTTTTAGAGCGTGTTCAGTAGCATTGCTGGTGCAGATCTACAACTGACATGGTGGGCTAGACACCGTTAAATCTTAAGTATTCATCAAGTCCATTGTCCCTAATAGAGGCAGAACAATCACAGGAACATTCTTGTGACAGAGATGACGCAAGCACTAATTTAAGAAATAGCACAGCTGCCAAAACCTGCAGCGAGGTGTTGTCTTTCCTTGCATGTGTATTACCAGAAGTTCGTTATGCAGCTTTGTCAGGGAAAATTATCTTTTGTTGCTGCAAGGATCATTCAGCAAGGAACCATTGCACTCACCTGTGCAGCTCCACTAGTACACTTCTGATCATAGGGCTACAAACAGATACAGCCAGAAATACACAGGCAGGAAAATAAAGCAAGGATAAGGGAGAAAAACAGGGATATAGTATGAGGTAAATGATATGATATGATGTGATATGGCATTTCTAACGTGCCTATACACAAGTGTTTCAATGTTTCACAAATGATATAAAAGAGGGAGCACAGAAAAATAGAGAGACCTAAGAACCAGATAAGAATCATAAATGAGGACGAGGACAATGTTGAAAAAGAACTAGATAGATTATCAATAATCAAATGCCATTTAAGATCATATTTCATCATTAAGTGACGTGATGTAGCAAGGCACTTTTCTCATCTTTGCTCATTATAAATAGCATTACACCACACTCTAAAATTCATATTTTGAACTGGCTTCAAGTTTGCAGTAATGATTTGGATTGCAATTAACCCAAAGAGATCAAAAAGAGTAATAATACATTCATCAGCAGGGGAGTCAAATATAAGGCTAAACAACAAAATGTTTTCAAATGTAAGGGGGGGATTAATATAGAATGTCTGTTGCAGTATTGCGTTGGTATGTCGTAAATTTTTTTAAAGAAGGAAGCCAGAATGGCAAGAGGAAGCTTATAAGGAAAGCAGTGTACAATGGGAGACATAGGCCCTCATTACAACCCCGGCGCTAAACCATGGCACTATTAGCACCATGGTTGGTGCCGGTGTTGTAACGAGTCCGCCATGGTGGAATGGGGAAATACCGCCCCATTCCAAAGTTGGCGGGGCGGTATTTCCCCATTTCACCATGGCCTTTCCCCATTCCCATTTTTCGCCCCATAGGTTTCAATGGGACTGGGGAAGGCGCTAAGTATGGTACTGCAAATTGCGGTACCGTAATTAGCACCGAGGTCCCTTTGCGGCACCCTACTTTAACGGCTGGTAAAACCAGCTGTTAAGGTCGGGTCCCGCAAAGGTACCTCGTAATCAGGCGTTAAGGGTTTAACGGCGCTGACACCTTTTACATCGCCGTTAAACCCTTAACGCCAGGGTCGTAATGACCCCCATAATGTCATTTAAATCACCTCTAACTGGCCCGACCAAGTTAAATATAATGGGGACCATGAACTAAAATGGTTATGGAGCCTAGTAAATGAATATGAAGAATTATGTTTGATAATTTCCTTGCATGGTGATTAGATATGTACCCCTAGATACTTGATACCATTCTGACACCATTCCATACCCTAATTAAGGACATTCTGTTTAATGCAGTATGGCTTTTGGTAGAGTATTTCTGACTTCTCTACATTTAAATTGTATTTAGAAACTGAATTAAAGAGAGCAATAATGTCAAAAAGGCTATGAAGATTTCTTTAAAGATTTGTCAAGGAAATTAGAACATCAACTGCATATGCCTCAAGTTTAATCTCAATTTCGCTACACTTTATGTTGTCATTTCATCTAATTAGTTCTAGAAATGGTTACAACAAAAGGTTAAATAGGATTGGAGATAGGGCACACCCCTGTCTGTATGCCTAAATAAGTAACGTGATGCAGAAAAATTACCATTTATGAAAGTAGAGGCTTTAGGATTGCTATATAGATGCTTAATTAAAGAAATTAACTGAGACCCAAATGCATTACAGTTTAACAATGCTGGGAATATCCAATAAGAGTCTAGAGTTGGCAGAGGTGAGAAGACATTTAACAAAACCATTTTGATCAGCCATAATCAATATAGATATACAGTGATTAACTGTATTAGCAATAACTATACCAAAAATGTTTAAATTAGAATTAATTAGTAATATAGGTCTTAAGATTTTGGGAAGTTCATAGTCTTTATCAGGCTTTGAGAAAAATATCAGCATAGCCTTAGAGAACAAACCCATGAATGTGCAAGTTGCTTGAAAGGGGCAAAACGGTCCAACAATATTGGAGCCAGAATGTCAGGTAACTGTGAAGAACAATTAGCGGAGAAAGATCTAAAACCTTGTCACTTAAACTTTTTAAGATCATGCATTGTTTTGTGAATTTCTTCCAAACAAATGGACCATCCAAGGAACTAAGGTCACATGCCAGGAATGGAATACGTGGTATGTCCTTGAATAAACTATCAGTTAGACTTAGTGTACACATGATCAGATCTATACACATTTTATACAATTTAGTAAAGACCGACAGAATATCCCTATATATAACACATTCTCATTTTCAGTACACAGACTTCTAGAATGTTCCTTTCTAAACTTTAGATGTGAAGCAATTGATTTACCAGCCTTATTTGAAGTTTCATAAATATGTATTCATGTTGACCAAGACTGCAATAATACAATTAAGTACATTGGCATTAAGTTTGTCAATATAAACTTTTTCAAATTAATTAAGTTGTCTTAATACCGAGTCTGAAACAGTTCTAGCATTTCTCTATTTAGATGCAACAAATGAAATGTACTCTAAGGGTTGCCTTATAAAATGTACAGGTATTTACCACTGAAGTATATTTATTTTTATTAAATTCAAAACACTGTTGATTTAATGCTTTAAAGGTTTGAACAAATATTCCATCACTTACAAGAGAATTATTAATTCTTCATGTATTAGAAATAATTTTACTTCTACAAATGTTCAAAGCATACAGCCAAAGGTGCATGGTCAGATAGAACCATACAGTCAATCTCAGAATCAATTAAGGCATCAGTTAGAGATAGTTTCATACAAATATAATCAATACATGACAGTGTTATGTAAAAGTGAGTGAAATGTAAACTTAACAGCCCTCATTACGAGTTTGGCGGTAGCCATTGCCGCCGAAATCACATCCGGTTCCGGGTCCTCAGAATGAGGAATAACTGGGCCATTCCGAGTTCGGAAGGCCCGGTAATTCCTCCCTCCAAGGACCCGGACCCGGTCCTTCCCCATTCGCATTTCAGCCCCCATAGGGCTGAATGGGAATGGGAGAGGGAGCAAACAACGGGCCATTACGAGTTGGCCCATTATTTGCTCCCTCTTCTCCTCGCGGGACCCGGTAAGCACGCCTGGTTTGACTAGGCGTTGCTTCCTAGGTCCCGCGAGGGGACCTCGTAATGAGGCGGGACGGGGTAAACGGCGCCAGCAGATTTTACGGCGCCGTTTACCCCATACTGCCAGGGTCGTAATGAGGCCCAATATCAGTAGGGTGAGCCAAACTCCATGAATCTACCAGTCCCTATTCCGAGATACTCCAACTCCAACTGATATTCCAACTGCAATATTAATGTCCTCACTAACACCCCCTGTTTATGGTCTGACCATCATATCATAACCTTTAATATTGAAGCAATCCCTCGGGTCCCGACGCTGATAGCTCCAGCCCTCCCACTAGAAATAAAAAGGACATAACCAAGAAGAAACTCCTCCCATTGCTACTCCCATCCCTCAATGCTGCCTTAGACACATTTAAGTCCAAAACGAAATTATGGCTCTTCAACCAGCACTAGACTTGTTCTGTACACCATAGTCCTACTTACTCTGGCCCACTGCCCTGCCTATTATACACTCTACATAGATAAACTGTACATTATGTTGTTATGTCTCATGCTTACATTTGCATTGTAACTTATGTATATAGAAATTCTTGTTTATTACCCTGTCTATAATTTTATGTATGTATATTTTGCTCTGTATGTAACTTTGCTCAATTTGCGCCCTGATGCCTCCAGGCCTGATGGTGTGTGGTACAAATAAAACAAATACAAATACAAAATAGAAATGATTTATGAGGTTTACTGCTTTTAAACATAAATTCACATTTTCTATCCATATATGGGTCCCTGTAATAAGTGTTTTTAATTGACCAAGTAGGAGGGATCAGGAATAGAAGGACCATGCAAATCTGTTGTATAAATAGGTTTTTATTCAGGTAATAGTAGGACCCACCTACTTTATGATCTGATTCACTATGTATTCATTTATATTTTAGAGATTTATAAATTTGAATAGAAACACATTTCTTCCCCAACGACAGCACTTAACAATACCTCCTCTACCCACATTTTTTTAAACTCAGCTACTTCCTGTAATGATAAATGTGTCTCTTGCAAAAAGGCAACTATTGGATTACATCTTTTACGATATGATAAGACTTTTTGTCTAATAAGTGGATGGACTGTTTAAACTTTTCACATTCCACGAAATACATTGCAACAACATTTCAAAGACAAAGTGAGTATTCTAATGATCCATTTTGGAGTCAACAGGATAAACAATATAAACCACCATTTTAATATCTTGAAAGGAAGCATGAGTAAGAAAAATTAGAAGCAGTGACACTATAATCGTGTCTGAACCCTGCCCAAAAATATAAAAGGGTAGACATAAAACATGAAAAAAAACAACCAATAAATTACTTTGGACCAGCATCCTATGAATTATTGAAGCATTTGATAGTAAAAATGTCAGACAATTCTATAGCCTCAAAAGCCCAAGCTAAAGAGATATTAAGGGCCTGATTTACAAAAAAAGTATAACATGTGAAAGTCCCATTGAAAACATTTTTGTAAATCAGGCCCTAAATCAGGAGAGTACAGCCAAATGCCCCAGCCACCAATACCACAGCCTCTTTCTGCATTAAAATTAGCAATTCAATATATAAGTTCCAAAACAAGCAGTCCCAGTAAAGTGCCTAGTATTTAAGTCTTTCCATTTGAAGTAGACATTACCTAATCACCTGAAGTGAGCGAGGTTTCAATTTCTTTCATTTTGCATGAGCGAATGTACTGTTTAAGATAAATAGGGTCATCAAACGTTGCAGTATGACCCCAGAGGGTCAACTTTGAAGAATAGGGATGAACAATGCCATAACAAGCATTTAGCTGATTGAAGGTGGGATGAAAAAGATTTCCCCGTAAAGCAGAGGCATTTGAGACACCCTGCGCAATATAGACCTTATGCCCATTCCATGGTCCTTGATGCTCAAACTTTGTTAATTATCAGTCGTATTGGGAACTCTAATATGTTATGTTATCTTGCATTTGTATTTATATACTGCCTACTGCCATAATATAATATAGACAAAATAAAATTTCTAGACCCTTATTTTCTACTTGTAGAGGGCCTTGCAGGTCTCATCCTCTGAGTGCTTTGGATGTTTAAACCTACAGTTTTAGGCAAGGTGAGCCGTTCGGGTAACATGCTTAGTAAAGAGTGAATAGGGTCACTATCCTCCACTCCCTCTGGAAGACTGATAATGTAGAGATTATTACGCCTACTCCAATTTTCAGATTTTTGGTGTGTTTCTCAAATGCTTTCAGGACTGATCGAAGGTATATAACTTTATTGGAAACATCTTCCACCTTGCTAATCCTTCTATCCATTTCTTCTATCCTGGCTTTATAGGAGGATCATCTGTCACCTAGTTGCTGGAATTTAGTGTTAACCTTTAGGAAAGGTGAACCCGAAGGCCCATTAGGCGAGGTAACAATTTATTAGATGGTTGGGGATGCAGAAGTTACTCTGACACCAATAATAAGACTGACTCAGGAAGTTGGCAAAACTTAAGCTGTTTTAATTGAAATTATCGAAACAGGGAGGACAACGGACATCAACGGACATCACCGGATGTTCGCTGAAGTCTCTCAACGATTGACATGAAAAAAAAACACTTTTATAACAAAAACTCATCATTAGTGATGTCATACTATGTGACAAAATAGGAAAACCTACTTAAGGTTGTGATAGGCTTAAGGGGAACATTCAGGTATCCTTTCTATGGAGTATACGATCGTGATTGGATCTCTAACATCAGGTAGACAACTTATACCCACCCCTAGTGCAAGTCATCTTTTCTGTCATAAAATACACGTTTCATTGGCTTTCAAACTATAGGGCTCTTTACTATGTGCCCCTCTACAATTGGTTGGCATGCTTGTACCCTTCTGGAATATTCCACTCGCTAGTAGCATGCAAGCTGGTACCCCAGGTGCTTGTGTGTGGACTTGACCATGCCTTCCAACCTAATTAGTCCACCATCCATTATCACTCCTGTTGTCTGCCATTTGAATTGTCTTTGAACTCAGTCTCGTAAAGTATCACTGCGCCTGAGAATAAAAGGGAGTGTGAGCATCTTCAGTATCTTCAGTCTCAATGTGACTTGCCCAAAGTCTAGTTTCATCTGGAACATATGACTGGAGACTGTCTTTGAGCTCCATTCTTCGTATTTAATACTATTAAATTAATAAGACTTGGCACTCATAGTTTTTCCCATGAACCTCAAACAGGAGCTTGCCTCACTTCTCACGTTCATGGAATCTTCTTGAATAGATAACCAGTTTCTTGACTGCCTCAACCCTTGAAACTGGGCCAGACAAGTCTTCTCGAATCTTCCCTCATCGTCAGCGTCTTTCTTTGCTGCGCCACGCTTCCAGTTCTTTTCTGTTCATGGGGTCCTTAGTTTGCTAAAACACGACGTGGAACATCCAGATTCTATACTCATATATATATATATATATTGGTGGCACTGCCTGCAGTCTATTCACTACGTATAGCCAGCCTTATGATTACTTAGTCTACTTGCGTAAAAGCATCTGTACAATTATAAAATTATTTCCATTTTCTTCAGTGCTCTTCGCATGTGCAATCTTCATTCCTGCACATGAAATGTTACTTGACTCTTCCTATTGTCATCAGAGTCTATAAGGTCTATATACTTTCTTCTTTGGCATCTCTTCTTGGTGTGTCATCTCTGCTTCATGTGACATCACCAGTGTCTTGCCTTTGTCACTTCGCACTCCTTCAGGAACCTCCTTTAGAAGACTGTCATTTTCTGCAGGTACATTATGTAGGGCTTTCTCAATGGATACCTAGTTTTGAGTAATCTTTGTGGGATAGGTACCATTATCGGCATCGTACATGTCACAATTTCCAGCTTCTAACATATTGGAAGAATGGGGGCAGGACTTCCGGTAGAGTCATTTGGCTTCTTCTCTACACTCCCCACACCGGTTGATTCATCGATCACTCTCCCATCAGTCTTCACATCTAGACATCCTCGTCTGAAAAAGTGCTTCTTTGGAACCCCTATCTTCATTACTCCTTTCAGAGATCCTGCTGATTGTACATGTTCATCAACACTCCAGGTCATGTGACTACATTGTCCATTTGGCCTGCAGTAAATCCGTCTTCCCACATACTTCTTGTGGTTTCTCGGATACAGGAACTTCATTCCATCAGATGCTAAAATGCTTTGTTTTATGTATTTTCTGATTTCTTCATTTGTCAGCTCTTTGGGTCCAAACCCAGACTCGACATCTTGATTCCGACTGCCTTCTTTGCTGTCTTCTTAGACTGTGTGATTATTATTCTGATCACAGAGAATACGAACATGATCATCGCCAATAGTGCTTCGAGGAACTTCAAGATATTCGCCATCCATTGTGGAATCGATAGAAGATTGATGCAAGCCAGCCGTCATCTGCAATGTCTTCTGTCTCATCTTCCATCTTGATGTGCAAGTTCGTCAACTTTGTTATAGCCTCCGTCAAGGTCCCATTCTCCTTGTCATGAGAAGGTATGAATGTGCAACATGATTCTCCTATTTTGGCACAAACACCTCCATCCATAGCTGTGATTATATCCAAGACATATCTATTCTGCAGGGTCCTTAGTCTTATAGCTCTCAACTCTTCCTTGATAGTGGTGAATGCTTTTATAGTAGTATTTATTAATAGTTTGCAAAAGTTCCTATCTGGTAATCTGTAACTATTTGGCATTTGCCATTGTCTGAATCCCTGGCTTGGAGATATTTGTGAATACTGCAGCCGTTTCACTGAACAACCTGTGTTCATACAGAATCGAATCAAAGGCTTCTATGGACTTAGCAGAAAAGTAATTCTCCCTCTTTGTTCAATTGAGAAATCCAACTGATCGCTTCTTCCTCAAGTGAGCATCTGCTTTTGGGAACTCTCCAATGTTCAGATCACTCCTCGGAATCACCAATGCAGGAGCATGAATGAGCACTATGGGACACAGCCCTCCACAGTCTTTGGCCAACTTCATATATGCTCTGGATCCGCAAGCCCAGTAGTTGTCCATTATCAATACTGTTCCATCCTTCATTCCTGGTACATCGAAAATTCGGCCGCACTGCTGATCCATTGGAACCTTCCTGGTGCCATTATTTCTGAAATACAAGGATGTATTCGCTAGAGGTACTATGTGCAATGGTCCTCCTTTATCATCAACTCATGTCAGTAACTTTGCAATGTTTGGCCAATGATGATTGCATTCATTTTCTGCATGCCACACAATTGCTTTAGATTGTCTGTTTAGTGCTGGCCTTTTACACACAATCAGGCATTCCATCCTTCCCTTTGGAGTAAGTACTGTTCCCTTGACTTGCAGCTGACCTCTCTCCTTGCTTCATAGTATTTCTTCAGGGTCCTTTCCTTGACAGTTGAGCTTTTTGTTTACTTCCCATCTGATTCCTGCTCCATTAATTCCAGGTTGTTCATATCTTATCACATGATCTCTGGTATGGGCTCTCTTTCTTGTCTCTCAATCTTGTACATGATCATCTTCTTCTGGAGCTGTCTTGTCGGTCACCCATACCACGGATGCTGTTCGACCCTGGAACTCTCGTATGGCAGAGTGCAAGGTGTGTCAGGCAATGAGCTTTCTAAACTTCTACTTCTATAGCTATGAATATCTTGGAATTCCACATGGCGTAAAGTATGAGAGCACAAACATAGCAACTCTCCTTGGGTGTTCTCTCTCCCACCTTTTTCATGTGCTGATACCACGTATTATTACTCAAGTGTGCTGTGCTGTCTAGGTCCTTATTTAACTCATAATCATCTTCCCTTGTGCTTCTCCTGTGTCTCCCTCTTTCAAGGAAGGTGCGTGCATAATGCTCATGAAGTATATCAATGAGGGTCCTCCCTATGGGAGGAATCATAGGAATACTTGTCATAGAAATGGATGGCCTCACACATGCCACTGGTGTGGGGACAATCACAAATGATCTTGGTCTTTCAGTAATAGATAAATCTGTGAGAATCACTAATGTTGGACGAATCAAATCGACTTCTACCTTGCTTGGACTAATGAAGTAAACAGTATGGATCAACAAAATCAGGAAGACAATAATAAATGCTAAGCACGCATGTATTATGCACCAGTACATCATTCCCCGCCATTTACGATTCTCCACTCATCGTTTAACTTGCTCACTTTCCAAAACTGTACCATTCTCGAGTTTTCTCTATGTGCGTGTGCACTGCTTTAAGGAAGGATAAAACCTTTTTAAAATCAGGCAACCATGTTAAATGATCAAGTAAATGTTGGATCTCTTCTACTATCACCATAAGCAGCCTCCTAATTGCAGGGCCATTTTTAGGATCTTGCAGAAAAATATGTATATTAGTACTATGTCCAACAAGAGCAGGATAAGCTCAAAGTATGTAAACAAAAACACAGAGAAGCAGCCTATGGGCATCGGCATCTGACAGGACCATCTGGATTAAGCAAAAAGAAACTAAAGTGAGGAATGAATCTCGAAACTGCTCACGTTTCTAGTCGCCAAATTCAAACTCCAGATTTGGCATATTTAGAACATCAACACTTTCTAAAGTCCAATTCAAAGATTCCTGTGACTCGAGAACTTGGTTTGCACCCTTGCTATAATATCTATAATGAGTGTCTGGGGTGAGTCACAGTCCAAATGCACACTTGCATTTATTTAATCAGCAATCTTAGCATCCTTCTTCCTCGTCATCGATCGGGTCTGCACATGCTGAACTTCTTCTTCTTCTTGCTTCTGAATCAACGGTTGGGGTGCTTCGGTCTCAGCAACATATGGCTTTACGTTGCTTAGATGGATCCATGCGCATCTCTCTTGGACCTTTACTACTGAGGGAGTAATGTTCTCAACTATAAAGGGACCAATAAAGCGTGGCTCGTGCCACTTTCGGGTGAAATAATGCACTAATACTGGGTCTCCAACAAATAGTCTTGGTACAGGTAAAAGTTCTTGAGTTCTGGTTTCTGAATGGTCTTCATCTGTGTCCTGAGACCGACCCCTTCTTGCGCTTCAGTTAATCTGAAATGACACAGATATTAGCAGTCATACATGTTAAATAAGCAAGTAACTAATTTCGTAACATTTCTGCAGTCTTCTGGGTATCACTTCTGCTCCTCGATGGAGAAGACAAAGGCATTCTCATTTGCCTCTCTGTGACTAGCTTGTGGGGTGTGAGGTGATGGTCCGACCCAGGCCGATTCTTTAATGCATATGATGCAAGGGGCAGGCAATATAGCCGTCCCTTCTTCAGTGTCAATTTTTATTTTGAAATTCTCTCTTTAGGGAGACGTTGAGTCTCTCACATATTCCGTTCACTGGCAGGTGATAAGCAAAAGAAAACATGTGTTTTATACTAAACGATAGACTAATATGTTCACATACTTCGTTAACAAAATGGGGCCCATTGTCGGATCTCGGCACCTCACATACTCCTCATCTGGGAAAGACTTCTCGAACTAAAATCTTTGCTGCACAAGTTGCGCACAAGGATCTGCTTTGATTCACCTGGAAAAGGGACACACCACCACGATAATACGATAATGATGTGTTATTTATATAGCGCCTTAATCCAAAGCGCTTTACAGAGCACATATTTACATACAATATCACCCAACTGAAATTGGTACTCATTTATTGACCTCGGAAGGATGAAAGGCTGAGTTGGCCTTGCTGGTATTTGAACCTGTGACCTGCAGATCACGCTCAGGTCGCAGCAGCAAGCTCTCAACCCGCTGAGCTATCTTAACATCTGTACATACCTGTATCTATTACATACTTGCAGCATATCAACAATCAATATGTAAATGCTGTAAAGGACCATTTGGTCGAGGAATCACTCCTCTGATGGTTCGTAGTGTATGCCTAGCAGTAAACTTTTGACATCCGAAGCAATTTACTACATAAAATGCAACGTGTTCTAACAAGTTTGCAATAGCTGCTGCAAAGCTTTCCCTAGTTACATGCCTGGGTAGTGCAGCTGTTCAAACGCTACCCTTAACAATGCTACTGGCATCAACGGCTAACCAGTGCTGTCCTGTCACCATAATGCTCCAGAGGGGGACAAAGAACGCCCTCTCCTTTTCCACAATTCCTGCTCTTCTTGTGGTGAACTGCCTTGAACTTCCATCAACTGTGTTTGTTACACTGATTAAACCCTTCATTTACTGTCATAATCGTGACTACTTTCTCCTTTACTTCTAGAGTATCAAAACTTGAAATATCTGGTGAATATGCAACCCTCTTGGCCTCGTCATCTGCGGCTTCGTTCCCACGAGAGATAAAGTCTGTTTGCTTAGTATGTGCTGTACATTTAACTATTGCAATGGCTACTGGGAGTTGTAGTGCCCTAATAAGCCTGTCCAATAATGCTGGTTGTTTCACTGGAGTGCCATCCGCTTGGAGGTAGCCCCTCCTTTTCCAACATGCTAACCCTGCGTGCATGGTTGACATCACATAGGCGGAGTCACTGTACACTGTTACTTCCTGCCCTGCATGTTTTTAAAGTGTGACAATAAGCACCACCAATTCTGCTGCTTTCACTGAAAAGTGAGACGTAGCCTTGCACTTGATACCACCTCAAATTCACCATTAGCTGTGTGTTTTACCACAGCTGAAACTGAATGCCTTTCCCCACTAGTTTGATCAATTTTTGAAGAACCATCAATAAACAGAATCTCCCCCCCGTTAGCGCATTTTCCTTTACGCATGGGATGTCATCATAGAATTCCTCATAGTTAGTGCAATCATGCACATGCTCACCCTCTACCACAGGCTTAGCTACATGCATGGCAGGGTTCACTATTTTACACCTAACTATTTTGATTGCTGGATTCGATATAACTACCTCACATGTGGAAGCTCTCTGAGATGTCAATGTACCCTTAGGTTTCTCCAAAAGGGCAAACAAAGCATGCTCCTCAACAAGTAATGTCCCACTTAGCAAGCCCCGCCCAGCTGGTGCCTTCCTGGTTGCTGCTCCTTTCCCTGCTTAAGGAGCCCTCTAGCCTCTTTTCCTTTGCAGATGGGGAGCAGGTGCAAGTGGGTGTAGGTCACCTGGCCTAAGCACCTACCACCTTCTTAGCCCTTCCTCTTCCTTCCTGATCTTAACTCTTAGATCAAGGGCGTCTCTCGGCCGGGCGTCTGAAGCGCAGACAAAGAAAAGGGCAATTCCTGTTTGGACCTGTTTAGACAGGATGTAAGCATGCACCAACATGTGTTTACTCCCTCTGTCCCCACAGGCCATCCCCATCCCTCTGGTCCCCCCATGAGGTTCTGTGTCCCCCCTTTTGCGCACACAGGTGTTGCCTACTTTGCTTGATTCTTCTAACCTGCACCACCTGTCCCCCTCTATCCTATGTATACAGGAGTCTGTTCTGATACATTCTGGTTTCACCATCACCGTCTTGTGGCCAATGCTGGATTTTACTTTTATAGACTTCATTGATTCACGGTGCGTCACCCTTTCTCACGGTGGCCCTGAATCATGCTGTTCCCATCTTCATCTTGTATCCAGGCTGGAAACATTATGTGTTACTACTGATTTCTGCAATTGTACTCGGTCTCCTCTCTTGCTTCTCCACTCTTTTTGACTGCTTACTCTCTATTCTCTCCTCCTCTTTCTTTATCCCTTTTCCTAACTCCTCCACTCCTCCCCTTACTTCCTTCTATGCACTTACTCTATCCGAATTGTCCCTGGAGCTGATATGATAGCAACCTTATCTGTCTCTTCCCCCCTCCACTTACTTGTTCCCTCTCTCCAGCACTATTTGAAATGTCATCAGGCCTAGTACCATAGTCGCTTGTTTTGTTCCTCCCCTCTTTTTCTGTACCCCTCCCCCTCACCTTTTGTTTTCTCCAGCTCTACCAGAAATGTGACCAGGCCTAGTACGGTAGTCGCCTGTCTGTCTCCATTTCCTTCCCACTCTCCCCCTCCCTTCCTTATCTATGTTTTAGCTCTTGCACCATCTGAAATGTCGTCAGGCCGAGTACGATAGTTAATTTCACATCCTTACTGTTCATGGCCTGTAAGAATGTCATTGTATTTTCCATTGTTCCCTCCCTTGCCTTGAATCACTTTGAAACACATTTTGTATAGGTGCTATATAATCAAACTATCATATCATATCATATCATCGAACACCCCATCACAATATCGGTAGACCTATCTATTGCGAACGTGGCTGCTGTCAGCGATTGTTTGCAAGGAAAGTGCCCTTTCATAACTGGATCAAGAATCCCACTATAATATGCCAGAGGCTTATACCCTAATGTAGTACTCTGTGTAAGCACTGATGTCATATCTGTCCCATTCGTGTGTGAAAATAAAAAGAACTCATCGTCATAGTTGGGAATTCCTAAAACTGGAGCCGTACAAATTGCTTTTTTCAGTTCTTCAAACCCTTCCTCCATTTCCTCAGTCCATTCTATTGTTTCCTTATTCACTTGTGCTTTCTTCAGAGCCTGCAAAAGGGGTCTTGTATATGAACTATAATCAAACACCCATTCTCTAACAAAGTTGCATAATCCCAAAAACTGTTGCATGGGGTTTTGCTGTTTTCATGATCGCCTCAGCTCTTTCAGGTGTAACCCTTTTCCCCTCATGTGAGATCAACTGGCCCATATACAACACTTCTTCTTGACAATATTGCAACTTCTCTTTGTCTACCTTATATCCCTTGTCTGCGAGGATAGTTATTAACTGAATCGAGTCTTGCCTGCACTCATCTTCTGTTGTGCTACAAACCAAAATAGCATCTACGTACTGTATCACAATGCTTTTCAAAACAATATTGCTTAGGTCCATCTGAAAGACCCTGTCAAAGATCGATGGAGACTCACAGTACCCTTGGAGCAAACAAGTACTTTTCAGTTTAGTTTGGTGAAACGTAAAAGATGGAAGATCTTGGGAGTCCTTAAGCATCTGGATTGAGAAAAATGCATTTTTCAAATGTATCACTGTACAATATCGTGCTTCTGCTGGGATACTACACAATATCGCTGCCAGATTCAGAACTAAAGGAAACTCTGCTTCTATAATCTGGTTAATCAGTCTCATGTCTTGTATGAATCTCCACGACCCTTCCTTTGATATTTTGATAGGATACACCGCGGTATTACACACAGTGACTCTGACATCACTAAAATACCTTGCTCCATCAAGGCTGATATAATGTTAAAAAAAAAACTCATCTGCCTTCCGAGACATTGGGTACTGTCTTGCGCGAGGTAAAATTGCTCCTAGCTTCAGATTAATCTTAACCTCCCCTACTCCCTTTCATTAGGCCTAAGTCATAGGGGCCTGTAGTTCATCAAAAAATGCTGGGCGCTGATTTACTATAACCATTTGCAGAGGGATCTCTTTTTTCTCTATTCTGGTCCAATATGTAATATTCATCTCGAACATCACGTCATCATCTGATGGATCATCTCTAAACATGTCTTTGTCTGTGATGTCAGAAATCTATACCCTTCCCCAATGGCAAGCACTGTTCTCCATGGCCTGCCCTCGTCATCGGTTCCTTCGAGCATGGCCATCTCCCCTCACACTATGGCTGCATTAAACTCTAGGGGAATAATCTGTCCCCTCTCTTTATCCATAGGTATCAGTGGCCTGAACAAAAACTCATCAGGTATTCTCATAATCTTTCCCATTGAGCCGGGTAGCCATGTCAACAAAATACGTACCCCATAAAGAAAGACTTCTGGCTCTAATAGCATTCCTCACAGAGCCATTTTCCCTGTAAACGCCACTATAAATTCGCCCACATTCATATAATGGGCCTCATTACGACCCAGGCGGTAAGTTACCGCCTGGGCCGTGACTTTACCACCATGGCGTAAACTATGCTTACGCCATGGTGGTTGGCGGATTTACCGCCCCTTTCCGACCTTGGCGGGGCGGTAAATCCCCATTTTCCCATTTACCCTTCCCCATTCCCATTTTGCCCCATAGGGCATAATGGGAGTGGGGAAGGCGTTAATTACGCCACCGTAAATTACGGTGGCGTAATTAACTCCATGGTCCCTTAGCGCCATGGATTTTAACACCTGCTAAAAGCAGGTGTTAAAAGCTCCATGGCGCTAAGGGACCTTGTACTCAGGCGGTAAGGGTCGGCGCTGTTTACGCCGCCGTAAAACCCTTACCGCCTGGGTCGTAATGAGGCCCTATGCCTTCGTCAGTGAAAGAAATTGCCATATTTAATTTTGTCATTAAATCTCTTCCTAGAATGTTGACTGGACCAAGTGGAAAAGAGACTATTACAAGGACATCTGAAGTAGATCAAATACTACCAGCTCCACCGTTGCTGGAAAAGGCTCAAGTGGGAGATAACTTCCCAATTAATGAATAACAGCAAATAAAAATCTTAATTGATCTATCAACCTATTCAATTTCAGAAGGAGAATAAATAACCACTCCTGTTGACTATCGAGTGAGTCAACAAAAGAGTGAAAGTATTCAACAGGAAGATTCCATATGCCAGGAGTCGGATTCAGAG
This sequence comes from Ambystoma mexicanum, assembly GCF_040938575.1. NCBI lineage: Eukaryota > Metazoa > Chordata > Amphibia > Caudata > Ambystomatidae > Ambystoma > Ambystoma mexicanum. Next base: position 345,317,661 of record NC_090937.1, on the reverse strand, counting down.
AATGAAAAATCCCCATTAAGAGGTACCGTACAGGGGCGAACTGAATTAAGAGCGAATCAACAACTAATAGCGAGAATGAGAGAAAGGGAACAAGCCATGGAAAATAATAACAACATAAGTCCATCAATTGGGGATACATCCTCTTTCGAACCAGTCAGCGATGTGACCAAATTCTCAGAGATTATTCTGTGCCCGAAACTGGTGGGTAAAGAAAGAAATAAAGCTGTGAAATTTGACTCTGATGAACAACTTTCTGAGTTCATTCCTCAAAGTCTTAAAAGATACAAAATTGAAAGCACATTTATGACAATGGATGAAAAAATTGAGAAAATAAAATCAGTAACAAAAGTGAGAAACAAGCACACCATGAAGAGTCCTCGTCTATAGCAACACGTTCTTCGGAAATGAAATTCGAAGATAATTGCACCTATCGACTTTTGCTGGAGAGAGTTCTTATGATAAATGACGAACTAGTGCTAAATCGTGCAAATTGTCTAAGACAAATGCATTGTATTCCCTCTTTAAGAAATATCCAAACAAAGGATATGCATCTGGTGGAGTTCCCGGAAGACAATAGACTGAAAAAGTGGTCATCTATGTTGCCTCGAAGGAAAGAAACATTAAAATAATGAATGCAGCAGCTAAGCTCCTTTCCATGGGTTTCTGGGTATCTATATATGATGAGGAACTGCAACCAGAAGACAACGTTTATAAGAGGATGAAGGAGAATGTGAGCTTCCAGAAAAAGGCAAAACCTACCCTATAGAGCCTAGAAGGCTACAGCAGATGAATAGAGTACGAGCTGGAGCTCATGAGGAAGAAGATAGCCCACTGCAAATTATAGTAAACACTGATAAAAATAATAGTGCTTACACGAAAAGGAAAGTTCTAAGGAATAATGTGAACCTAGAGCAAAATTGGTCCTGGCTGGCGGGAGTTCGAACAGCGGGAAGGAACAAGTCGTAGCCAGAGATATTGAACAAGGATTGGGAAAGCACAAAGAGAAGTAACACTATTCCCTTGGCATCATGGAATACAACGGGCTTTACCCACCGTTTCTGTCCAAGCACCTTGTAATTCAAGAACTATGAGATAATATGTGTGCAAGAGACCTGGCAGTGTCATCAAGAGATGAACAACCACTGCTAGAAGGTTACGATGTATATATAAATTCAGCTGTGAAACGGGAGAAAGACCGACCAACAGCTGGCCTCCTTATGGCCCTAAAAAAGAATATTAACACCCAAGTGGTAAAAAGATACTGCCCGTTGCCCTTGATCCAAGCCCTTTTTATTGACATAGACACGAAGAAATGGAATCAGGTGTCAAATGTACTACTGATTAACTTGTACTGGAACCCATTAGCTATTGCTGATGAGGAATTCATAAAACTGGATATAAAAATCATGGATGATGGAATGGTACATAGAGCATACTTTTACAATATCTGTCATGATGCCTACCTCCAAGGAGCCAGGTCCGACCCAGCAACCCCAGAGGCAGGCATCATTTCCTCCAGGGAAGTGCCAGCGGGTCCAAGCTGGGGCCCTTTGGACACAGTCCTGGCGCCTTAAAGCTAGACATGTCTTCAAGTGTTTTAAGGTGCACTTACCTGATGCAGACCATGCTGCTACATCCAGGCCCTCTTGAGGCCTGAATGGAACTACTTTACCTGTGGGACTACATTCCACCTGGGTGTGGTCGGGGAAGGATACATACCTGATCGGTGGAAGGATACATACCTGGAACTTCTTCCAAAGCTATTTAAACCACGCCCGATCAACAATTCACGCTTCGCGTTGTTCTGCTCCTCGCAGCTGGACGCTCACCGTGTCAGCTCCTGCATCTGGACTTCAGCCACGCCTGTCAGCATCCTGGGTCACCTGCTAAGAAAGAATTGGGGAGAAAGAAGACCTTACCTGCTAAAGCTGCATCACGGAGACTTCACACCGACGATCCTGAAAGGGAAGACATCATTTTAAAAGCATTTCGCTTCGATCGCTGCAGCGCTGCATTTCACTCACCTTTCCTGGGCACCTCCATCTTCAGCAGCGATCATCCGGATCCGCAGCCACTTCCCAGAGCCTAGAGAGGAAAAGACAAGAACACAAGGTGAGAGACGGAAGGGAATAGGAAAAGCTCAGTTTCCTTCTAAGACTTACCTGTTGGGTCATTCCCATTTCATTTCGGGTCCTGCCGCTTCCTGGCATTCCGGACCCCGGCCCCAATGGGGAAAAAAGACAAAGACATTGAATGAGCGAATGCAAAGACATTACCCGAACGCTCATCTAGAACTTACCTGTCATTTACTGGAACTGCACGTTTCACTTCGGGTCGGCGCCATATCTCTGGCATTCCGAACCCCGGCCCCTAAGGGAAAAAAGACATAAGCGTTAGCGCTTGCTGCAATAAGACAATGAACATTATTATTAAGCTTGAACTTTTGAACTTGCTACAGAACTCTTACAGCGCCTTACCTGAATAGTCAAGCTTATTTGAACTCCCATCAAACCTCAATCCAGTGAAGTAACTGGGTTTCAACGCGCCCCTGCATCAGAAGCAGGATGGAGAACTCATCCTTCCAGACCCTAAGGTGAGACTTCACGGGGAATCGAGGAAGGGTATCGTGGAGGGTTGGAAGGGAGTGGGAGGCTTGAGCATTATTCCGTCAGTAGGTAATACTCCCTTTTCATGCACAGGGGAATATTCCTGCGAGCCAGTGAGTCCATCTTCAGAGTCCTGCGCTTCACCATAGAAGAAGCATCAGCACTCGAAGCCAGACCTGCGCCTCCGTGGGAATCAGGTGAGCGTGACAGAACGCGAAGCCTACCCACAATTTCCCACCCGGGCGCTATGGAGACTTCCGAGACAGATCAGCTGGCCCAGCTTTTGGGGGAATTACGGGCAGAAGTGCACTCAGCCCGCCAGGAAACTAACGCTCTCAAAAGAGAACTGATCCTATCCAAGGAAAGAACAGATGACCTGGCCAAAAGGTTATTGCAGGCCCAGGCAGGGCACACTCCTTTACCTAATTCCGGAGATACTTCCACATCAATGGGTTTGAATAACCCGGTACAAATCAATCTACCTGGACACATGCCTTTGGCCCCGCCTGAACGTTTTGCGAGGGATCCCAAGAAATATGCCATCTTTATGAACCAATGTCGTTTACACTTTCTATGCAGACCCGGGGCCTTCCCTAACAACCAGACCAAGGTAGCCTTTATACTATCTTACCTCAGTGGCAGTGCTGCCGATTGGTCTATTCCATTGGTAAATCAGGATGATCCCATTCTCCAGAATTTTCAGGGTTTCCAGGCCAGCATGGAAAGATTGTTTGCTCGACACTCTCAAGGACAGGCCCTTGATAACGAACTGCTATCCTTACGACAAGGTAATCAGGATCTTCTGTCCTACGTTGCCACCTTTAATAGACTGGTTGTGGAAACTGGATGGCCAGAAAACAAAAGGATCACATTGTTTCATCGAGGCCTGCGCGGAGAGCTTAAGGATGTTCTAGCTCAGATAGTAGATCCACCCCAGGTCTGCACAGACTACATAGACTTGGTGGTTCAACTTGATCACAGACTTCAAAATAGAAAAGCAGATCGGTTCAAGTACGAACCCGAGTACTGATCAAAACCCACGCTAACTCCAAGAGTACCGATGTATCCGAACCTATGCAAATCGGCGGTGTTAAAGGACCATTAACACAGAAGGAACGAGAGAGAAGGCGGCAAATGCAACTTTGCCTGTATTGCGGGACTTCCGGTCACTTTCTTCGAAATTGTCCGGTTAAACCACCTAAGAAGGTGGTTGGAGCCACTGATAATGATTTATTGACACCTGATTCAGGAAACGACCTAGCCCGACAAGCGTAGGGGTCCGCTTGCCGAGCTTGAAAACAAACCCTTTGACCTCGCATTTTGTCATGCCAATGGTGCTCGTGGATCCAAAACAGCCTCAGCTGTTGCATGCTATAAAAGCATACATCGACAGAGGAGCTATTGGAAATTACATAGACCGTGATTTGGCTTCCAGGATTAAGCTCCCTCTCCGCCCGAAAGTAACCCAAGATGTCATTACTACAGTAGATGGAACCGAAATAGCCTCAGGGCCTGTAACGCATTCCACTGTTGAAATGACACTGGTGGGTCAGGATGGACATCGGGAAGCAATCGTGTTTGATGTGATCAAGGCCCCACAATTTCAAGTAATTCTTGGAATTCCTTGGTTAGAAACACATAATCCCAGAATTGACTGGCGAGCAAAGAAGATAAGTTTTCCTGATTGTGAACCAACTTGTTACCCAAGGAATCCAGTTATGGGTCTAGCCTCAGCAACTTCCACCCCTGTACAACTACCGTCAGAATACCAAGAATTCCAAGACGTTTTTCAGAAGGAACAGGCTAACACGTTACCTCCCCATCGGTCTTATGATTGCCAAATCGATCTGGTACCCAATGCTCAACTACCTTGTAGTAGGATTTATGCTCTTACGGAACCTGAGAACCTACATTTGCGTCAGTATTTAGATCAGTACCTAGCCAATGGTTTTATTCACCCGTCCAAGTCTCCTGTCTCCTCAGCTCTGTTCTTCGTGCCGAAAAAAGAGGGCGACCTTAGAACATGTATAGACTATCGCGCCCTAAATCAAATAACGATTAAGAATCGTTATCCTCTGCCCCTGATCCCTGAGCTTATCGACAAGGTGAAAGACGCTTGTGTGTACACCAAGTTAGATCTCCGAGGAGCTTATCACCTGGTGCGTATAAAAGAAGGCGACAAATGGAAGACTGCATTCCGCACCAAATTTGGGCTCTTCGAATATCAGGTGATGCACTTCGGTTTGTGCAATGCACCTGCCGCCTTTCAGTACTTTATGAATGATGTTCTTCGGGAACTTATCGACGTCTGTGTCATTGTTTATATTGACAACATCCTGGTGTACTCCTCTTCAGAATCCGATCACAGAAAACATGTTAGGGCAGTTCTTGAGAAATTGCGCCAGCACAGACTATTTGCAAAGCTCGAAAAATGCGTTTTTCATACCACTGAAGTGGAGTTTCTCGGATTCATCCTGACACCTCAAGGAGTCTGAATGGACTCACAAAAGGTGGACGCCATCCTCAAATGGCCATCTCCTAGCTCGGTGAAGGGAGTTCAAAGCATGCTCGGCTTCGCCAATTTCTATCGAAGATTCATCCCGGAATTTTCCCGAACAGTCCAACCCATCACAGCTCTCCTAAAGAAAAACAAACGCTTTAAATGGACTCTTGAGGCCGAACAAGCCTTTCAGGACCTGAAAACCAAATTCACCTCTGCACCTTTATTGAAGCACCCGCACCCAGATCTCCCTTACATTGTGGAAACCAACGCATTCAGTTAGGCCATGGGAGCTGTCCTGTCGCAAAGAGACCCAGAAACTAACCAACTACACCCTGTGGCCTTTTGGTCCAGGAAATTTTCTCCTCCTGAAATCAACTACGCAATTACCGACAAAGAGTTACTGGCTATTAAATCTGCTTTCAAGGCTTGGCGTCACTACCTTCTCGGGGCAAGACACACCATCACCGTAATTACGGACCACAGAAATTTACAGTATTTAAAGACGGCCAAGGCTCAATCTTCACGACAACTCCAATGGGCTCTATTCTTTGCGGAATTTGATTTTGTAATTACCTATCGCCCTGGCTGCAAGAATGGTAAAGCGGACGCCTTATCCCGGATTGGCATGGAAGAACCCAATTCGAGTTTAGAACCTGTGCCAATCATACCAGAACAAAGAATCTTAGGCCTAACTTCATTGCAAACTATTGAGGACATCCAAACACAAGTAAAACAACTTCTAGACTCTTCAGCCTTACTGGAATGGAGTCAAAAGGGTCCTCATTACACCGTTAAGGATGACTTACCCTACTTCCAGGAGCGGTTGTTTCTGCCTAGTAAAGAATTGCAAGAACTTGTTATTGCCCATCATCATGAATCATTAATGGAAGGACACCCTGGTATCGCTAAAAGGGAGGAAAAAATCAAACGCCACTTCTGGTGGCCTTCTTGGAGAAAAGACATAAAGTCTTTTGTATTGTCTTGCGGAATTTGCGCCCAAAACAAGTGTCAAAAGAAAAGGCCAGCCGGCCTACTTCAACCCTTGGATATTCCACCGGCACCATGGCACACCTTGTCAATGGACTTTATAACTGACCTGCCTCCTAGTGCAGGTTACAACACTATCCTTGTAATTGTGGATCTATTCTCCAAAATGGCCCACTTTATCCCTTTAAAAGGTTTGCCTTCAGCTTCCACCTTGGCCAAGGAATTTCTGGAGAATATAGTTCGCATACATGGTTTCCCTTCCATATTAGTCTCGGATCGTGGAAGTCAATTTATCTCCCATTTTTGGAAGAAGGCAACACTTCTAGCACAAATAGATGTGTGGCTATCCACCAGCCACCACCCCCAGACCGACGGACAAACCGAGAGAACCAATCAGACTCTCGAGCAATATCTTCGGTGCATGTTTCACCAATCCGAGTTAAATTGGAAAGACATCCTTTGGATCGCAGAATATGCCTACAACAATTCAGTGCATTCTGGAACCGGACAAACTCCTTTTTATACTTTGTATGGTCACCATCCTCGGACCTCTGATCTAGATCCACCTCTGACCCTGGAAATGCCCGCAGTAAATCATCTGCATTCCACAATAACCCAAGCCTTCAAAGAAGCTGCAACTCATTTACAGCAAGCCAAGAAAAAGTATAAAGAAAACGCTGATTTGCACCGAAGTAAAACTCCTCCTTACCAAGTAGGAGATCAGGTATGGCTAGCAACGAAACATTTACCCCTCAAGGGCCCGCGAACCTTAAATCCCAGATTCATAGGACCTTATCCCATCAAGGCTATAATCAATCCCGTGGCCTTTAAACTGGATTTACCGTTTAACATGCGTATTCATCCAGTTTTTCATGCATCACTTTTGAAGCCAGTACAACCAGGGACCCGACTATCCAAGCCTCCAGACCCAGTTCAAATTGAAGGCGAATTAGAATTCGAAGTTAAAGACATTTTAGACTCCAAGGTGTTAAAGTCCAAACTCTTCTATCTTGTTGACTGGAAGGGATATGGACCTCAGGAGAGATCGTGGGAGCCTAGTAACCATGTTCACGCACCTCGATTAATACAAAGGTTCCACCGGAGATTTCCCAACAAGCCAAAACCCCCGGAGGGAACAACCTTGGGAGGGGCCTTGAGGGGGGGTACTGTCATGATGCCTACCTCCAAGGAGCCAGGTCCGACCCAGCAACCCCAGAGGCAGGCATCATTTCCCCCAGGGAAGTGCCAGCGGGCCCAAGCTGGGGCCCTTTGGACACAGTCCTGGCGCCTTAGGCGCCAGGCTCATGTTGGACCCCTGTCCTGGCGCCTTAGGCACCAGGCTCATAAAGCTAGACATGTGTTCAATTGTTTTAAGGTGCACTTACCTGATGCAGACCATGCTGCTACATCCAGACCCTCTTGAGGCCTGAATGGAACTACTTTACCTGTGGACCTACTTTCCCCTGGGTGTGGTCGGGGAAGGATACATACCTGATCGGTGGAAGGATACATACCTGGAACTTCTTCCAAAGCTATTTAAACCACGCCCGATCAGCAACTCACGCTTCGCGTTGTTCTGCTCCTCGCAGCTGGACGCTCACCGTGTCAGCTCCTGCATCTGGACTTCAGCCACGCCTGTCAGCATCCTGGGTCACCTGCTAAGGGAGAATTGGAGAGAAAGAAGACCTTACGTGCTAACGCTGCATCACAGAGACTTCACACCGACGTTCCTGAAAGGGAAGATATCATTTTAAAAGCATTTCGCTTCGATCGCTGCAGCGCTGCATTTCACTCACCTTTCCTGGGCACCTCCATCTTCAGCAGCGATCATCCGGATCCACAGCCACTTCCCAGAGCCTAGAGAGGAAAAGACAAGAGCACAAGGTGAGAGAAGGAAGGGAATAGGAAAAGCTCAGTTTCCTTCTAAGACTTACCTGTTGGGTCATTCCCATTTCATTTCGGGTCCTGCCGCTTCCTGGCATTCCGGACCCCGGCCCCAATGGGGAAAAAAGACAAAGACATTGAATGAGCGAATGCAAAGACATTACCCGAACGCTCTTCCAGAACTTACCTGTCATTTACTGGAACTGCACGTTTCACTTCGGGTCGGCGCCATATCTCCGGCATTCCAACCCCGGCCCCTAAGGGGAAAAAGACATAAGCGTTAGCGCTTGCTGCAATAAGACAATGAACATTGTTATTAAGCTTGAACTTTTGAACTTGCTACAGAACTCTTACTCGAATCTTAAGAAAAAGATGTTTACATCCGTCACCACAAGTCTTGAGAGGCCTCTTATGGAGAGAGGAAATGGTTGAAAGGAACATTGGCGTGGTGAACGAGCACATACAGGGCGATGTCCCTGAAAAAGTTACTTGGAGACGAGGAAAAGACCAACAAACATTGGATTACTTATTTGCTTCAGAAATCATAATGGATAATTTAAGTAATCTAAAAGTACTTGAATCTGAGGCCGGTGATCACAATATTTTAACTGTTTCCTTACGAAACTGGCCTTACTGTAAGCAAATGGAAATCGCAGTTAATCTGTATATGAATGGACGTAACAGGCTTTAACTAAACTTTGAAGAAACAGAAGCACAAAACGATTTAAATTTGTAAATTTTTGAGACAAAAGCATCTGGCAATAGTAACGTAGGATTTAGGAGATCCCATGCTTTCCATCCTGTTGTAATGAGTAAAAAGAAAGCCTTGAGATGCGCTATATATAAACAGAAAGGAACATAATAGTAAGCAAGATATTAAAAAATTAAAACTACATTTTAAAAACTGGCTAAAAGGCAGGAAATGGCTACTTTATCAGCACAACGCTGAGGAGATGTTAAAAATGATCGCCACTTAAAACACCTCAGGAACGTGAAGAATCCTGAATGGAATAAATGCACCACAAAATGCCCTTACAACAAATGGAGTAACACCGGAATCCTGGAGAAAGCACTTTGAGAGACTTTTTAAGTCGGATCAAGTAAAACAATCTCTTGCTAGCTAGCGAGGCATGGTCCTTCTCGACTGAAAAGCATGACATCAGATCCTTAATATTATCATCAAGTAATTCCAGGGCCCCAGGCCCAGACGGCCTGACGAACTGTAGGTTACAAGGATGGGCGGACCTGATGTTTGATCTTTTCAATGAAATTGAAATAACTAAGAAGGTCCCTCCAACTTGGACGTTGTCAATTGTTGTACCGATTTTCAAGAAGGGCGATAGATCGGAACCTGCCAATTACACACATATCGCCCTTCTTGACATGATGGGGAAGATCTTTGGAGCCCTGATCTGGACAAAGAATGCAGGTCATTCGATAAGTGGCAAGCAGGCTTGGAACAGCTCTCAACCTTTTCTTAATTAATCACATCAAGGCAGTTACTAAATCCAGGAAAGGAAGCAGGGTATACCTTGCCTCAATTGATTTGGCTAAGGCCTTTGATGTGATCGAAAGACCAATCTTATTGAAGAAACTAAAAGCCTGGAACTGCCCTGTGGACCTGAGAGAGGCTCTAACGGTATTACACAATAATACAAGTATAAAAATCAAATTGGACAAAAAAGGTACACTTACAGAATACATTGAAACAACAATAGGATTGAAACAAGGGTGCACATTAGCTCCAACCATCTTTAACCAATTTATCTTTGATATTCCTAATGCCTTTGAAAACATCAGGTCTTTCCCCCCCACAGCTGGCAGGAGAACCAGTAGGTCGTCTGTTTTATGCAGATGACCTAATACTACTGGATCAGATGAAAATTGGTCTACAAAGACAATTGGATGCAACTTCAAAATATTTGGACGACAACCGACTGATTGCAAATGCGTCCAAATCAAAAATACTTACTTTGGCCGGGAAAATCGCTCATAAAATATCATCTAAACAGACGTGGAATTTGAAGGGGGAAAACATTTCAGAAGTAAGCAGTTTGATATACTTGGGAATTTGCATTAACAACAGTATTGTAGAGAGACTGCAAGTACTCAAAGTGAAAATTAGAAATATGACATTGCAAGGAAAAATAATTGTCAGAAAAAACTGTAGATTTACACTAAGGCCTCTAGTGGACATTTACAAAATGAAAGTTGTGCCAACAATCACTTATGGTTGTGAGCGTGACTCTCTTGTTCCTAACGATTTTTTGCCCAATTTGGAGGGTGCTTATTGGAGTAATTCATCACTTCCGAATTGTACTCCTATTGAATTGATAAGAGAAGAGATGGGCCAAACATTGCTCTACGCTGCTGTTAAATGGAAAAAGCTGTCCTTCTTCTGCAAATGCCTCCTAGGTGAGCTGGAAGGTGGTTTTAAAGTCTTGAAAAGGCCTTTCAGGAACAAACCAACAAAGAGCTAATGAATTGGAGCACATCGTGTAGGACCATCTTGGAAGAACTGGGTACAACAGAAGAACTCTTAATTATCTGACCAGATAAGATTTTAAAAAAAGCTCTTTGATTTAGATTGGAACCTAACGATAGAGAAGGCAAGATCGTTTAAAATATATGGACAAAAAGATCCTGCCTATAGTCCCAGAGGGCGTCTGAGATCTAAAACGTTTTCCAAGCGCAGAATGGTCTTTTTGAGATTTCGTATGAACTTATTGCCAACAAAAGAAAGGCTGGAATCAAGGAAAGCATTAAACCTAAGAGACTACAATTGCAGGCTTTGTGAGGGTCAGAAAGAAACTCTATTTCATTTTACGATGTACTGTTCTGACCTTCATCAAGACCTTAAAAGATGGTTGGGCAATTATTTTTCAAAATATACTACGAGAACCGTAGGGGATTCGTGGTTTGAAATTTTACAAGGGGAATGGCTGTCCCTTACACTCTCTCTTCTGGCCTTCTTGAATGTTATATTTAAAAAAAATAGAAGAAAAGGGACAGTTTCCTGAAAATTGATAGGAAAATGTTCTGTTGACATACGGAATACTTGTGTTTGTTTTGCCTGACGATGCCTACTTGCTTCCATGATTGGATTGATATTTGTCTTTTATTCTGTTTTACCTCATTTTGTTATATTTTCTTTAATTTTATATTTTAGTATTTGTGATATGATAAAAGCTTAAGGTTTTCTTTTGTTAAACCAAATGCATAATAACTTTTTTTTAAAAAAAGAATGTTGACTGGTGTCTGCCTTGAGTACAATAATGGAACAGACATGTCACACTCTCCTATGGAGACTGGTAATTCATCAGTAAAAGAAACTCAACTTGTAGATCCCGAGAACCCTTGCGCATTCATGGCATTTCCCGACATTGCAAATTTGCCCTCTCATATACATGAACGAGTAGCCCCAGTGTCTACTAAAAAAGAAAAAGATTAGCCTCCTATCAGCACATCAACCTTTGGTTACTCTTGAGGGTCTGGTGTCACTGATAGTACTGAACACATCATGTTGCCCAGTGAGCTGTCCTTTTGTGGATACATACTTATCCCCATAACCATGAAAGGACTTCCTCCTGCCACAGTGACACACCCTACTATAGGTGTCAGTAGCTGTCCGGTGTTTGCATTCTGCTGTATCTGCATAGGTGCGTGCCTTGACTGCCCTTGTGGAGGATTCAATGGTGCTTGCTGTGGCTGCAATGCCTATTGCATTTGCGGCGCTTGTGCTTGATACACTGTTTAATCATGGGCAAACCCATCCCTAACTTGTGAGCTACATGCTGGAGGATAAGCTGTCCACCTCTTGAGGACTGCCCATTCTGTACATTCCCTTGGCTTCCACATGTGTGCTCAATGTGTCCTGTCATCCAACATGTCCAACATACAGGAGGAGCTCTTCTGATTTGCCCTCCTTGATTAAATCCTCCTTACATATTCTGATTATCATTCTGCATATTCTGAAAACCACCTTGTTTATTCTGAAAACCACCACTTCCTCTGTAGCCTATTTCTCACCTCGCAGCAAAAACCCATTCCCTCCTTGATCCATCTGGTGTTGATTATTCACCTGCAATGTACCCACTGCTTGCTGCGTTCCCAATTCTTTTCCGCTTGTCAACACCGCCCCTTCTATGGCATACTTTGACAATTTCTTCTGAACTAACTTGGCTTCCTCAAGTTTTCTAGCATCTTCCTTATTCCTATTTTTCTCTTGTAACAGTTGACAGTGATGCACTATGGTCAACTGTATCTCTCTCTGCCCGTGGCTTTGCTTCCATTCCCATTACTTTCTTGAGCTGTCTCTGTACCTATTCTGGCAATCCTTGACATAAAATGTGGTAAAATACTGCCACTGATTTTCCCCATGGCCCCCGCATTTCAAGAGTCCACCATTCCTGAATACTTTTAATATAAGCAAGCAGATCTTTATCATCTTTCATTTTACGTGCCATAATTGCACCCCTATCCGACATATCAGAATACTGTACCCTGAGCACTCTCCAGACACCACAGTGTGCTTTGTTCTGTGCTGTGAAACTTGAGTATCCTGCTGTCGTCCAAATGTCATCAGCCTTTTCCCCCACAATGGCTTGTAGGAGAATCTTAATGTCCCCTATTGCTAACGTATTACCCCCTGTCATTTTCTCTAACTCATAGATCCATTTTCCCGCACCCACCGTTAATCACAGAAGTTTACACCTTAAATTATCCTTATCCATTCATGGCTAAGGAATGTACTGCAGTCTGGCTCCTCTTTTCTCCAATAAAGGGAACTGCGTCAACCCCAACCCTCAATCGGCTACCATCGTCTGCCTATCCATAGTGGGGACCTATCACCTTCCTGATCACCTTCTACCTGGCGATGACCTCAGCCTGTTCACATATGGTGTTGACTCTCTCTTCTCGCTATGTGATCGTCCTTTAGGTCGCTCTGGATATGCTATAGGATCTGCTATCCTATCTTTAGGCTGCTCTAGATCAGACCATCTCACTTCCTTGTCTGTCTCCAGACATCCCTCGCAACCGCATGAGGTTTCTCATTCTTCGTCTGACATATCTAGTCCCCAACTAGTATGGCTCTCTTATCTTTCACCCCTATCTAAAGTCAGCCTCTCTGAGAAAAAGGCTCAATGGATCTCTTTCTTCGATTCGTGATTGGAAGACAAGGGACTGCTCTCCCTTCCCTCAGCTTCCCGATTTGCTTCCGCCTCTCAAGTCTTGATAGGCTTTTTCGATCCTATCTCTGATACTCCCTATGTCAAAATTCTCCTCTAGCGTTACCCTAGATGGTCTTGGAGTTGCTCCCTCTGACTGGAAGAATTCCTCTATATCACCCCATGATATTACTGGACTTAGTTCCATTAACTCTTTCTGAATGCAATCAATAATGCGTCCCCTTTGTCTCTTTTTTCGCTCCGTTTCTTTGTCTAATTCTCTTCGCTTTCTTGCTTGCCATCTAACTCTTTCCTCTCCTTGCCTTTTCTCTTCCCTTTTTTCATTCACTCTATGCACTTCTTCTCCCCTTCGTCTTTGTATTCTTTTATCCCTTAATCGATGCACTTCCTCCTCTTCTCTCTTCCCTTTTTGCTATCTCGTTTTTCGATTGCTCTCTGCCTGTTGTCATATTTCCTTTGTTCCTCTGCCCTTTCTTCCTTCTTTTGCTGTTGTTCCTGATACATTTGTTTTCATCCCTGCCTATTCTTGCTCTTCTGTTCATCCTCTTTCAATCACTTTTCTGGTTCCTTGTCTTTCCGATGCTGCTCATCTTGATCTTCCCTTTGCCTAACTTCCTCAATACATTTCCCATGAAGTTTCAGAAATATCTGCTCTGCCATCCGTTCTGTACGAGCGTTACCTCATCAGCTTTATCCTTTTCTCCATTCCATCTCTTAATTTCTCGTTCTATCTCTGTGGGTATATTTGGTTGCCACTTTTCTCCTCTCTGTCTTGTAAGTCCTTAAAGATCTCCTCTTTTCTTCTAGTCTGTTCTGAACTATCGTCACTGTTATGAGCAGGTGGTTCATTTACCGGGTTACTATACCCTGTCGCCACTTTCAGTTCCTTTAACGGACACAATACTGCGTTTTCTGCACTATCGCCTTTTACTTCTGGCGAGGTAAGGGGAGCAGAAAGCTCAGCAACTTCCTCCTTACACTGATTAAGCATCCAATCCTCAGGAGGCGGATCCTCACTCTCTTACTGATGCATTTTCCAGATGTCTAAAATAGCTAACCTTTTTTCCAATTTCTTCTCCATGTACGCAGCGTGCAGTTATGTGGTCATGTGTTGCAAAACCGCTTTTGACAGCGATACCCCTTGTGGGCATGGCATGAGCATTTTATCTGCTGTGCCTTTTACCCATTCTGCACTATACTGTTTGAGTTTAGGCGCGAGTTACGGCAGTGTCTTGCACAGGTGCATCATTGGAGAAATATCTCCCATTGTGACGAGTCTCAATTGACTGTCAATACTTACCGTTGGTTACACAGATAAGTTTCAGAAAAACAACAAATATGAGCGCGCTCCAACCTTCGCGGCTCAAAGCCTCTATCTCTCAATAATCTCAACCTACTTTTTGGTCGGCGCCGACAATGACTGAAAATAGGTATTAACATTTTATCTCTATTTCACTTTACACAGTTTATTCCTGTCGCTGTTTGACACCTTTTTCCATTTACAAAATACACAACATACACACCGACAGACTAGTCGACTTTTCACATACACACCATTGTAATCCTTTTCTCCTAGCCCCTAAAATGCTCATATTGGAGTTTGAGTCATTCCCTACCATAAACCTGTTTATGTGCTGCCTAGTTACCCCTGATTGGGGTTTTGAAATGACTCCTTTTAGTCCTGCCTTTAGGTAGGAAACCAGGCTTTACAAACGCTCCATGTTTTCACTATGACGCTCCTTGTTATATACCAAATGCCCTTCGTTTCTATTAAACAACCCCTGTTACTTTTCTACATTACCAGAATCCCATGCCCTTATTTTGCCAGTCCCCTCAATCTACTCACCATTCGCTCTTCAGCTCAAGGCATTCAGCATCGTTCCCTCCTCCAACCGACCACTGTTGCCGTCAGTCTGCTCAGTGCCTGTGGAAACCAGGATGGATTTAATCAAGGAGGGACCCATCCCACCTATATCGATTTTCTTGCAAGTTTTCTATATCAGCCACTCTCCACAGGAAACTTTGCTATCTTCCGGCTAGATGGCCGATTGTCTGAAACACTGGAGACCTACTGGTTAATGGGTGTTTTCAAACCATCCTATCTCTGCTACCACATGATCTGGTAGGCCCTTTAAGCGAGGTAATAATTTATTAGATGTGAGGAGATGCAGAAGTTACTCTGACACCAATAATAAGACAGACTCAGGAATTAGGCAAAACCTAATTGTTTTATCAGCAATTATGTAAAACAGGGAGTACAATTGACATCGACAACCGTTCGCTCAAGTATCTCAACGATTCAAATTAAAAAACACACTTTTATAACAAAAACTCATAGTTAGTGACATCATGGCAAAATAAGAAAACCTACTTAAGGTTGTGATAGGCTTAAGGGGAACATCTATGTATACTTTCTATGGGGGATAGGATCGTGGTTGGATCTCTAACATCAGGTGGACAACTTATGCCCACCCCTAGTGCAAGTCATCTTCGCTATCATAAAATTCACAACATTTCATTGGCTTTCAAACTATAGGGCTCTTTACTATGTGGCCCTCTACAATTGGTTGGCACGCTTGTACCCTTCGGGAATATTCCACTCGCTAGCAGCACGCAAGCTGGTACCACAGGTGCTCGTGGGTGGACTTGACCAGGCCTTCCCACCTAATTAGCCCACCATCCATCATCACTCCTGCTGTCTGCCATTCAAATTGTCTTTGAACTCGGCCACATAAAGTATCACTGTGCCTGAGAATAAAAGGTTGTGTGAGCACAGTCTTATCTTCAGTCTCGATGCGGCTTGCCCAACATCTATTTTTATCTGGACCATGTGACAGGAGACCGTGTTTGAGCCCTTTTCTTTGTATTTAATACTATTCAATTAATGAGACTTGGCACTCAAGTTTTTCCATGCACCTCAAACAGGAGCTCACCTTGCTTCTCACATTCATAGTATCTTCTCGAATAGATAACCAGTTTCTTGGCTGCCTCAACCCTTGACACTGGGCCAGACAAGCCTTCTCAAATCTTCCCTCATCGTCAGGCTAGGTACCATTATCGGCATCGTGCATGTCACAATTTCCAGTTTCCAACATATAGGACGAATGGGGGGCAGGACTTCGGCATTTGGTTCCTCCTCTACAAAGGCTCTTAATTCTATTTAAATGGTTTGCATGGTAAGATTAGCAGCTGAGCGTTTTAGAGGAGGAAAGTCAGTTTTAAGAGCAGTTGTCTATGAGAGTTTTTGCTTGCAATGCCCTTTTAAGAGCCAGATAATAACACACTTATTCCTAAAGGACCAAGAAAAGCCACAAAGAAATGAAATTACCAGCAGGAATATTTTGAATAGCAACATAAGCCTCCTAACAGAAATATGTTACAAAAAGAAGGATTAGTTGTCAAAATAAATTTTAGCTGGGAAGTTATCTACAGGCCCCCAACAAGCAGTCAAAAGGCACTTGTTGGTACAATGTGCAGCCCGGTCATACTGACCACACTACAAAGTATTCGAATCAAGTTAAGGAGAAATACAAAAAAAACATCAACTATGTTTTTAAGATTTCCATTTGAAGTAAAATGCTCATGCAGATTCATGCTTTGGAAGGATATATATACTAGGGGTTCATACAGTGTCCAGGGGCAGGTTAAATTCCCAGCCTCGGAACAACATTGAGACAAACAGAAGGTGAGCTCCTGGAGCACCAAGTGAGCTGTTCTCTATGCTGATTTCAGTCACTGATTTCATAATGAAAAAATAGGCAAAAGCCTCACCAGCAGCGCCTCT
Organism: Ambystoma mexicanum; assembly: GCF_040938575.1. Classification (NCBI taxonomy): domain Eukaryota; kingdom Metazoa; phylum Chordata; class Amphibia; order Caudata; family Ambystomatidae; genus Ambystoma; species Ambystoma mexicanum. The sequence goes on along the minus strand of NC_090937.1, from coordinate 345,300,708 downwards.
CCTCAGACTTTGTGCGTCACTGCCACAGCGATGTTCCTGAGCAATTACTTCCCTGAAATCGGTGACTGAAATCAGCATAGAGCATAAAAGCTCATTCGGTGCTCCAGGAGCTACTCTATTTCCCACATATTCCACATCTCTCATCTTACATAAACACTGCCCCCAGACCCATTAAGTTATCGGTGCAGCAGGATCTGCCAATTTAGGTGGCAATCACGTTCTTCACCAAGCCACGCCACCCAAAAACATGTTTTATTTAATATCAAGATTTTCCTGAAGGCTATGTAAACAAATGTATTCAGACAATTTTCAAATGTTCTCTCCTTTGTCACCCAACTTGCTTTATGTGCAATAATATTTAAATGTTACTTTTTCATTTATTATTTTACTCCTTACATCCATTTTCCTTGCTAATGCTGATAAAGCATGACAGCTGCCATTACAGCTGATACCCTAAAACTGAGCTTACTCTTTGCGAATATAAAAGAGCAAGCAGGATCCACAGGAATCCTACCAATCTGCCCACATCCAAATTGCGATCTGGATTAAGAAGGGGGAGATTTCCTGCATGGAGTGCAGGGACATCATTTCACCAAAATGCCAGGGGTCGCAGAAGTGACATCACAATGCTACGCCCCCAAGAGTAACATCACAGGAAGTGATGTCATTTGACCACGCCCTGCGTGACATCACACTATGTGATGTCATCTGACCAAAACCCGGCCTACATCACAGGGATTGGCATCCCATAGCCTTGTTTCTAAGTACACTACGAACAATATGGTCACGATAACCCTGTACATTGATGTACATTTCATACATGAATGGATCACCATATGTATTGTTAATATCAGTGCGTATTGGCCCATATTACCAAATCACTGTGAATGCAAGCAGACATCGAAGGCCAAACGATAATGATGTTTTATTATATAGCACTTACGCTTAAGCACTTCATTTAGAACAACTATACATACAATACCACACTCCCAGGACTACAAATCACAGAATGTAAACCTAAAACCAGGACTGACGTCACGGTTTTGCCACACCTGTCTGTCCCGGAATAGGTGCTCTGTCCTCCTCTCTCAAGCCCAAACACTGCGACTTTCTGCTATGCATCTATATAATATTTATTTTTACAGAGCATATGAGGCAAGTGAGTTGGTAAATGCACCACGCTATGAAGCGCTTAATCGAATAACAGTGACAGGACAAGAACCTCTGACCATGCATTATCATAAAGACATTGCTGGACTTGCATGTCTTGTGAATTATAAATGATACATTTGCAACAAGAGTAAGCATAGTCCAAGGTAACAGTGCGAATTTCCAGATATTCACATGGCACCACAAGCAGGTAACCTGGGGTGGACTGGGAACCACAAGAAGCCCTGGAAATAATGTTGACAGTGGTCCCATATAACACATTTTCAACAAGCCATCTCCAGAGTTCCCTATAGGCCAGTGCCACCCATGTCAGCTAATGCTCCTGAGTGTGGCGCTGCCCGATGACAGGCACGCATGCGGTGGCGTGACGTTGCACGCCGCCGTGTGCAGCATAAATAAACGGGGCGTTTCCAGGCCGGGCAGAGCGACCGGGAAGTCCGAACCGCAAGGACCTGTGTAAGGTGTCGTCCTTGTTAGTTGGGGGCTATGGGACCGCATGGGGGCATGGACGAACCCTCAACAGTGGCGACGAGTGGGGGGAAACGATGCCCGGACCCAGCGGTGAATATTAATACAATTTTTTCACCGAAATGAGGTGGATGTAACACTTCGTTTCTTTGCCGCGGGTAGTGCGTTACCCACGCGACTGGCGGCCATTTTGGAAAACAAGCTGTGGGACTTCACGAGGCTCCGGTTTCGGCTCGGAAGTGGCCCCAAGCTTAATTTTTGGAACCCCTGACAGCAGGAAGGCATACCTGCAGGAATATGTGCCTATCTTCAATTTTGGCTTTTTTTGGGGTTTACTACGTCGAGTGGAAGCAAGGAGAAAGGCTTTGGGCCTAGGATCTATATGACCCACACACTTTTTCCTCTTCTAATTTTTGGAACATTTGAAGGCTGAACAGTTCATCCTCATCTCTTTCATCATCAGGCTGAGGGACACACTCTGTTTCATCCTCTTCATCATCAAGGTGGTGCATCTTCATCAACAGGTGGGTGGCCACGCTGATTTTACCCTCTTCATCATCACAAGGTGCTGCAGTGACTGTGGAGTTTGAGTTGCGGCCCCGGTGTTCCATGCTGGGGTGCCTGTGCGCTCAGACTCATGAGTGACACTGAGGACCAAGGTGGCGCAGCGGCAGTTCAGCGGCCTCCTCCACCCCCACCACGTGCGCCACCTCAGGGGCAGCTTGTGCAGCAACCTCCACTTATTCAGGCGGCTCCTCAAGGTCTTCCACTTTTGGTACAGCCGGCGGCGGGGCCCGTTGCTCCACAGAACCCTCCGGTCATGGCCCAGGTGCGCACCCAGGCGGCTCTGCTGCCCATCCGCGAGTTTGATGTGTCAGGCCCACCATCTAGCCTAGGGCCCAGATGGAGAAGGTGGGTGGACCGTCTGGACATGTACTTTCGAGTGGCCCAGGTGGTGTATGATGACACCAGGCTGGCAACCACGCTGTATTCGGCGGGACCGTCCGTGCAAGAGATCTTTGAATCGCTGCCGCCTGGGGATGGATCATATGGTCAGGCGAAGGCTGCCCTGCAGGCTTACTTCTTGCCTCTTGCCAACGCGGACTATGAGTGTTTTGTGATGCTATCGGCCAAGCAGAAGGACGACGAATCTCTGGACTCATTCTATGGCCGCCTGAGGTGTCTCTCCTTAGCCTGCACCTGGGGGGATGCAGAGGACATGATTAGGACAATGCTCATCCAGGCATGCTCATCGGGCAAACTCAGGCGCCAGGTGCTACGAGAACCAGGCATCACGCTGCAGCGCATCCTTGAATTGGGGAGGTGCCATGAGGTGTCAGAGGCAAGAGCAACCAAGATGGAGGCAGGGTCGCGCCCCATCAAGACTGAGGAGGTATGTGCGATGTGGCGCGGCGGCAGGGGTGTCAGAAGGCCTGGAGGTGCTCCCCGAGAGAGGGCCGGAAGGGCAGGGGAAATTTGCATAAAGTGTGGATAAGACCTGCCCCACCCAGCAGAGTGCCCGGCGGCAGGAAAGACATATGGGCGGTGTGGCTTGCCAGACCATTTTTCCAGGGTATGCAAGGCGGCAACGCCCATGCTGGTACCGAGAGGCCCAGGCCGGGCAAGTTTCACCCGCCAGGGCCGGCCGCCCAACGTCGCTCAGGTGGATCAGAGCGAGGAGGACGCCCAGGTGGAGGAAGTGGAGGAGGATGAGGAAGAAAATGTGTTTTTTGTTTCGAGTGTGTGGGTCCTGAAGCCGAAATCCCAAGCAGCCCGACGCTGTCAGGATCTGCGTTGACATGAGGCTCCCAAATAAGGCCATCAGGAGAGAAAGACACCTCACCCCGACGATTGACGATGTCATTGCAGAGGTACAAGGTGCTCGCTTCTTCTCGAAACTGGACCTCAGGGTGGGGTATCACCAGGTTGTCCTCCACCCCGAGTCTAGATATATCACCACCTTCACCACACATCGGGGGCTCTACCGTTACAAGAGGCTTAGTTTTGGTGTCTCCTCGGCGGCCGAGGTATTCCAGAACATAATCCGGGGTGCCCTAGCGGACTTGGAGGGTGTTCTGAATATTAGCGACGACATCTTGGTGTTCGCGAGAACGGAGGTCGATCATCTATGGCATCTGGCAAAGACATTTCAGAGACTGCAGTCCTTGGGCCTCACCCTGCACAAGGAGAAGTGTGAATTCCTCTGACCATCCATAGAGTTCTTTGGTTTTGTGTTCAAGGAGGGGGGAGTGTCTCCTGATCCCAGGAAGGTGCAGGACATAAAGAAGGTGCTGCCTCCGGAGTCTGTGTCTGAGGTACGGAGCTTTCTGGGCATGGTTACGTACTGTGGACGGTTTATCAAGAATCTTGCCTCCAGGTCGGAACCGCTCAGGGCACTAACGAGGAAGGACACGATCTGGAACTGGGGTCTGCTGGAACAGGCCGCGTTTGACGATATTAAGGGCGCACTGGCAGCCGAGGACACCATGTCCTTCTTCGATCCCATGTTACCATCGGAGATCATTGTTGACGCCAGCCCGTTCGGACTGGGCGCCGTCCTGACCCAGGTATACCGGGATGGGGGTGTCCGCCCGGTGGCCTACGCCAGCAAGGCCCTGTCAGAGGCGGAACAATGATACTCGCAAATTGAGCGGGAGGCACTGGCGGTGCTCTGGGGATGCCGGCATTTCCGTCTCTATGTCCTGGGACGCCCGGTGACAGTTGTGACGGACCACAAACCGTTGCTGCCCATCCTGGCGGGGTCATCTTCCAAGCCACCCGCGCGGATTGAAAGATGGATGCTCACCTTGCTGGAGTATGGGGTCACTCTAATCTATCGGCCTGGGGCGAACAACGCGGCCGATTACCTCTCCAGACACCCGGGGGCACCTGGCGGAGGAGACCCGGACACGTGCACTGAGGAGGCCGAAGAACATGTCCGGGTGGTAGTGGAGAGGCGGCGACACCGAATGCCATGCCTTTCCAAGAGCTGGAGGTGGCGGCAGCCGAGGATGAGTGCTTTAACATCCTGAAGCAGTCCATGCAGCACGGCTCTTGGAAGTCGGTGCTGGAGGCCCTGGCAGGGCGCACGCAGGAGGCCAGGACTGTGCTGGAGCAGCTATGGAAAGTCCGGGAAGAGCTATCATTTTCTACGTCCGGACTCCTGCTCAGGGATGACCGGATTGTGGTGCTCCAGTCGAAGGTGGGCGACGTGATCGTGCTGGCCCATCGTGGTCACCAGGGTGCCGCCAAGACCAAGGCCCACCTAAGGCTGAAAGTGTGGTTTCCGGAACTCGAGCGCAAGGTGGATGATTTCGTGGCGGCCTGTGTGTGGTGCCAGGTGGCTTCTCCACTACAGCGAGAGCCGGAGATAGAGGTGATGACTCGCGGGACGCGACCATGGGAGGTCGTCCATGCGGACTTCGGCTCCACCACGATGGGCACTCACTTCTTGGTCATAGTTGACGAGTATTCCAGATATCCAGAGGTGGAGTTTGTGGATTCAGTAGCGTTTGAGCGCGTTGTGGTGGCCGTGGAGAAAATATTTGCGGCCCATGGGTTCCCTCAGACGCTGTGCTCGGACAATGGCTCACCATTCCAGAGCGAACATTTTTCGGAGCTGCTGCAGAGCTATGGGGTGGTGCACAGGAAAATCACTCCCCTGTGGCCAAGGGCCAATGGTGAAGCTGAACGGCTCATGAGGACCCTTAACAAGACCTTTAGAATTCCCCAGGGGCAGGGACAGCCATTGCAGAGAGCATTGTACCAATTTCTGAGGGTCTATCGCACCACGCCCCACACATCCACTGGAGTGGCCCCGGCGGAGGCCCTGTTCAGGCGTTGCCCGCGTGGGCTCCTACCCGAAGTGGGGGAGAAGGAACCGGGCGTGATCGATGATCGGCAGGTCGAGGCGGACCGAAAGGCACAGATCGAGCAGAAGAATGCTTGGAGAGGGCTTCGCCCACAACGACTGGAACCAGGGGACGAGGTCCTCATTCGCAACAGACATCCACATGGAAAGCTCTCTCTGCCCTATGAGCCAGAACCGTTGGACGTTGTTGCGGTAAAAGGGTCCATAATAACTGCATCAGACGGCCGGTCTGCGGTCACTCGAAATGTCAGCTTCTTCGAGAAGCTACGGGATCCAAGAACTGACCCACCTCCTGAGCCCGATCCCGGTGAGCTCCCAGAGGACTATGATGAAACACCGGGCCTGCCTGAGTCTCCAGCCAGACCAACGCCTGTGGACAGATCACCCGTGCCGGGGGTGAGCAGGAGGTACCCCCAGAGGGCTGGGCGAGGGAAACCTGCTCGCCTCACTGATTACGTACTTGTACATTTGGCTGAATACTGTAGCGGTAATCACTGTTGAAGTAAGGGGACCCGGGTGGCTGGTAATAAGGGGAGTTTTCCGACAACGGGGAATGTTAAAATGTTATTGTTATGGTGCATCGTGTGCAGTGCATAATTGTAGTGTGTGTTTGTTCTCCTGGAAAAAGGAGGAGTGTGGCGTTGCCCGATGATGGGCACGCACACGGCGGCGTGACGTTGCACGCCGCCGCGTGCAGCATAAATAAACGCGTTTCCCGGGCCGGGCAGAGCGACCGGGAAGCCCGAACCGCAAGGACCTGTGTAAGGTGTCGTCCTTGTTAGTTGCGGGCTATGGGACCGCATGGGGGCATGGACGAACCCTCAACACTGAGTAGCGAGCAAAGTGAAAGTGGATGAAGCAACGTGCCCAGGGACACACGGATGCCGTGATTTGAGCCCAGGACTTTCACATCTGACCCACTGCACAGCAGTAAGTAACTTAAATGCACTCTCGACTTAACACATCTTCTCACACCGGGTCAGGGTGGGTTCAGGTCAGTTGCCGAGCACACTCACCCCCGACCTGCGTCCTACACTGAGAGAGGGCATTGCAAATTGCATTAGAGAAAAATGTCCTCTACTATTTGAAGTAGTAAGGGAATGTACAGGGATAAAAGGCATTTCAAACAACATCATGTGGCAGTAAAAAAGTAAATCTCTCTTGTGTTCCCCCTCCACGCTGTGGCTTATGGAGGAGGCCTGGGAAATGACAATTATATTACTGGGATTGAAGCTCAGGGGCACAGTCTCTATACCTGCTGCATAATGATAACAATAAGGACTATTAATATAATTGCCCGACCCGACCCATTGAATCGGTGCGGTTCGATCTTTAATGGGAAGCTGCCAGGTGCCTTTACAAATGATGAGGTGAGGCTTGGCACCATCCATCTTGGTGTACCCGCACCCTCCTATCTGAGATCAGCACAATGCGCTGGCGCGTTGATGAAGTATTTTGAGGAGCACCAGAGATATGGTATTGTTTCTGAGTGAAGGTAAAATCTCACAACTGGCACAGGCATTTGTCAGGGACCCCCCTTCACCGCGATTAATAATGGGCATGCGGAGAGTGCGGGGTCACTGGCATGTACGACAGTGCACTTCCCTTCTGCACCCCTCCCCCTTTCCCGTGTCACCCCACAATGGGATATTGATGGACCCCATGACAAGTTCATTAATAACAAAAGATATGCGTGTGGGACACTCGCCTGGGTGGCCGAGGCCCTGCAGGCTTCTGGCGAGCGCAGCTGCCGTGACCTACCAGCAGCACTGCACACACGACGAGGAGGACCCACCACCGTCCCCACCCAGCACTAAGAACACTGCGCTCTCACCCGTCTTCGACCTTCCTTGTCAGTCTTAGTGGGCGGCCGGCGCCGCAGCTCTGCAGGCCACAGCGGCCCCTGACCAACAGGCTGCAGCACACATGATGAGGAGGACTGGACCGACCAGCCCCACCCAGCACTGAGCACACTAGACTCTCTGTCACTCGCCGTCTTACTTACCGTGTTTTGGAGCTTGGACGCTCATCGGCACGCACGCGCAGGGAGAACCAGTGATCCACACGACACACACGCTGCTGTGTGAGGCGAGGCAAAATGGCGGAACCAAGCACACACGGCACCGTGCTTGGAAGCTGTGGCCACGCCCCCACAGCTGACACGCTCCCGTCCTCGTGAAAGTGAAACAAAGGTTAACTCCATGGAGAAGAGGTCTCCCACAGCTTTAATGAGCTGAACTTCTGCGGCCGATTTTCAACACAAGATTTCGGTTCTGGACAAAATCCGGCTCTTCCAGAAATATGTTTAGTGACATATAGGGACTGGAACCCTGAAATAAATAAATAACACATGTTGTGTTATGTATATGCATTTTTAAGGAAAGCTTTGGGAAAAATATTGCTCTCGCAGACAGGGCACGCAGTTTTAACATACACAGCGCTTTTTTGTAGGCGAGGTCGGACAAAGTTCATGGTTGCCAGGCAACCATGACCTTGAGTGCCAGCCTCCAGACCTAGTGGAGCCGTGCCCGCCCCCAGTCCGGCATCATGAAGCCTGCCCTGCAAGTCGCTGCGCGCACGATTCAGGCCACCAGTGACTTAACTCATAATTCTATTTAAAATAATCAGAGGTTGAAGGCACTGGCAGGTTGACTCGCGCGCACGGTAACCTGCAAGGCAATCTCCATGACCTCTGCAATCTTTTTGCAACCTCTGATTATTTTTAAAATAATTATGCAGCAAGGCCTTAATCAGAGGTTGCAAAAAGATCACCGAGGTCGCAAGGGAATCGCCAGAGGCCGCAGTTGCAACCTCTGGCGACCCCCAAATGACGTCCCTGATGGAGTGGGGAAACACACCGAGAGGATGTTCCACTATGTGTATAGGCGCGTTATATAAGCCACATCATATCATATCACCTGTCTGATTTTGTGCAGGAAATTGTATTGAAAATGGGATAGATACGTGAAAACCCAAGGAGAGTTTGTCTTCCAGGATCTTTCGGTATCTGTGTCATTTTAAAACACATGCAAAATAGGCCTGTAAGCGAACTAGCAATAATGTACACCAAATGATATCAACTGTGCCTCCTTGAACATAAATTAGTTTGTGGAACATTTAAATTAAGTTAAATAGGCACTGGTAGGATGCACAGTTAGTGGCTGATAGAGCACAGATGTAGGACATGAAAGGTAGCGGGAGAGCACAAGGTCATGCACAGCTATGGGCACAGCTTGAGCAAATCCTTGAGCAAAATGGCTAAATTGATGCGACACATGTCAGATAGCAAAATGTCAGAGAAGCTATGTAAAATAAAAACACTTGGTTGTGCAAATAAACACTCAGCATAAAATAGCATAACAGTAGTTGGTACTCAACCCACCAATCTCTCTCTGGAAGCACCCTGAAGAATCTAAACCATCCGTTGAAAACTACAGAACTTTTTGTGAGTATGGATCTAATGGTAAAAACAAACATTAGCACCCTAACGTGGGGTGCTAGACAATAACTTAAGCTTGGAATGTCCGTTTTATTCTCTGGTATGAGCCTGCTTGGTTGGTGCCCCCCGTTCCTTGAATTTCACCCCCAGAATCCATGTACCTCCAACACAGATGCTAAGAACGCTTTACATTTAACCAAAAAAAATACCTTTCACAAGCCGCACATTGTGGGTTACGTTTTTACGTCTACTCAAAGCGGTGGTTGTGGGGATGAATGGAAAGTATTCAACTATCGCATGAGGTGCTGAAAAAGTGTATTGCTTCTTTTAAGTGTGGTGCACAAGCAGAAATTGTATAGAGAAATATTGTGCAGATAAAGCAAGTAGGTAGGTGCCTCAGGTAATGTAGAGAACCTAACATAATACATGGCAAAGTCTCAATGTAAATCAAGGCATTGCTTTATCCATTAACATTTCTCAACAGGCACTTGCTTCCATGAGAGACAGTACAAGGCAAATGACACAGGGCCTCATTATAAGCTTGGTGGTCGGGAAATAAGGGTGCCAGACTGCCAGACTACGATTATGACTGCAGAAGCCAGTGCTCCAGCATCTGCTGGCATGCTTTTCACAGAGGCGGTTAGCAACAGTGGCGGTGCTTCTGTGTTCCCATTCCTGTGGAATACTATGGGACTCCACAGGAAAGGGGACTTACATGTGGCACTTGCTTCCATGAGAGACAGTACAAGGCAAATGACACAGAGCCTCATTATAAGCTTGGTGGTCGGGAAATAAGGGTGCCAGACTGCCAGACTACGATTATGACTGCAGAAGCCAGTGCTCCAGCATCTGCTGGCATGCTTTTCACAGAGGCGGTTAGCAACAGTGGCGGTGCTTCTGTGTTCCCATTCCTGTGGAATACTATGGGACTCCACAGGAAAGGGGACTTACATGTGCCACTGCCTGACATCCCGGTCCAACACCACATAGAATATCCCGGTGGCACCGGGATATCAGGTGGCCGAACAGTGTTACGGGGTCGGCAGCAACCCGCCAGTAGCACCGGCGGGTTATCGGCGACCTCGTAATGAGGCCCACAGAGTTGGTCACATGTGAACAATGAAAGGAAAAGTGAGTTCCCTAAACTGGGAACTCCCGTCCCCTGTACACTATCTTGGGATAGTTACCAAACAGTATGTATTCAAAAGTGATAGGCTCTAGCCATAGTTTGAGAAAATGTGGTCTGAATTTACAAGTAGATACATATCTTTAGACATAGCACGACTTCTTTCATACAACCTATAAACAAAGGTGATGCACAAGTGATTTTAATAAAAATATCCAACATCATCAAACATAAAATTTGTCATGTGTCAATAATTGAGTCCCAATGCGTTTCGAGAGGTTCTTTCTTCATCAGGGGAGTTCTCCTTGTCACATTTCTACAACTAATTACAAAAAAGTATCTCAAACCTCTACTCATGCTATTCAACTCAGTTCAACCTATACAACTCTGATTCAGCAAATCCAAATGTTACCTGTGTCCTTGAATGTGTAAGTAGTTTATTTCACAAGTTCTGATGTTATTCAATCTCCATAGTAAATTGGGGAAATCCTCATTAGTGAAGTGCTATCCAATAGATCAGCGTACTTATCGCTCTGTATAGTGAAATGAAAAGTCAGTCCAGTGCTACCTGGCTGCTCTATTTTTGAACTTTTCAGTGGGTCAAGAATATATATTTTTTTTTAAATTGTCTTTAGAAGTGTGCTCTTCTCGCAGGTACCTCTAATCTGCAATCTGCAATGTGCAAAGGATAGGATGTATAAGATGTCATAGGTCAAATTCCTTAAACCATGGTGCCTGTGTTTTTAGCTTACCCTGCCTCCATAAATCTAGTAAATCATAGTAATCTCCTTCTGTCCTGTAACTCTTACTATGGAGATACCTGAATTAAAACATTAAATGTTACATTATGATGTCTACAAATATCCATACTTCATAGCATAACTGAAGTGAAACAAATAGCCCTAAGGATTAAATGTACTTACTCTAAGTACTCCATAAACAACATACAGAAACCATTTATATTGTTTACCTAAGGGTGTGCAAAGTGCTACATTGGATACATTGCTACATTGGATACACACATGAACAATGCACAGAAAGCAAAAAGAAATGGCGCCAGTTACAAACCAGGGAAACATTATTCATGTTGAAAACAACACTTGTCTATTGTGAAGGCATTATGAAGTAGACACAGGCAACTGAGTCGAGTTTTGGGATACAAACTTTTATTAATATAAGAGTGGTGTTGGAAAAAGGCCTAACTTGACATATGCTAAGGTAGGAGTTCCCCCATCTAAATGAAACTAATGATAGTCTATGTCTGGAAGTCCAAAGCCAATGTCTGTCCTTGTTCAAAACCTTTACTTGCCCTCACATCTAACTGTATACAATGTGTAGGGAAGTCAGCAACAAATTAGAAGTGTTAAAAAAAAGTTCAGAGCTTCTTCCAGCTCTTGAATGGAAAAGGTTTTTCCCTTCTCCAAGGTTCAAATAGTTCCGGTTATCAGATATGGGTTCTCTTCCCCATGCGTTCAAGTCTCTCAAGGTTCTCCAGATTTCACAATGTTCCAAACAACATAAATCACTGGGAAACTCCCCAGCTCTTCTTGTTTAGTCACTTTTCACAAAGTTATAGAATGTGTTCCTTAATTTCAGATCACATACATCTTCCTTGATTCAGTCACAAACGTGGCTTTTCCATATGTGGATGCACTCGGTCTAGGCACAGTTATTGGACCACACGGTCCATCCATTACAGGTCACGCAACCGTTACATCTTACTTGTGTTGGTTTCATATGCATTATGCCACAGTTTCAGCTTTTCAATGAGGCTTGACTTTCATTCACATATCCTTGATACTTGATACTTGATTATATCTTGCTTTATCAGCATTCCCTTATAGTTCTTGCTCAAAAAGGCCAGTATAAGCTTCCCAGTACACTCTCCTGCTAGGAAACATGGACACTGTTTCTTGACTCTTGTCTATGCTTGTTTGACTCTTGGCAATGCTCGTTTAAACTCTTGACAATGCTCATTAAATGCATGTATTCCTATCAACAATAGCTTGCTTCTTTGCAAATGTTTATTTGATTCCAGACAATGCCTCTTTTCCTCTTGCCACTTGGAAATGTTCATTTCAATCATTCATTGATAATGTGGTATTTACTTTCCCACCTCCTGCTGTTCATTTGACACGTCCTGGGGTCCTTCAGCCTTCTGGGCAGACTCACTGGTCCCCATTCGTATGTCGATTGGCATCTGTATGGCACTGGAGAACCTCCTTTGGCCATCTCTGTCTTGCAACACCTTTCCACAGCCTTGGGCACATTCGCACTGGACCTCGCTTCACCCTGCTGCCTTCCCTGGAGCACTAGTAATCGCTGTGCTCACGTTCCTGCAGCTGCAGATGCCTGGGTATCTCCTCTCTGCTCCTGGTGTCTCCGGAGAATTCCACAGCACCGGTTCCCTTTCTCCATTGTCTGTGAGTCTGGACCTGGCTTCTCTCAGTTTCCCGCTCCTCCGCTGTTGCAGCCGCTCCGGGTCTCCCCCATGTTCCCACAGGGAAACAGAAGTCCCACCAATGCGTCCTCGTTTTAAAGTTCCCTGCATCGATTACGATGTCAGGAAGACTAGACCGCTTAGTTTCAAATCAACAGTCTTTCTTCCGTGTTTGATGCCTCTTCCTCGTCTCAGTATCAAAGTGATGTCCATGTATGTAAAAGTCATTATAGAGAGGATGTATGTGTCACGCTCACCTGATTCCCACGGAGGCGCAGGTCTGGCTTCGAGTGCTGATGCTTCTTCAATGGTGAAGCGCAGGACTCTGATGATGGACAGGACGGGCCCCTCTACTCTGGCTTTTCTGGCTCGCAGGAATATTCCCCTGTGCGTGAAAAGGGAGTATTACCTACTGACGGAATAATGCTCAAGCCTCCCACTCCCTTCCAACCCTCCTCGATACCCTTCCACGATTCCCCGTGAAGTCTCACCTTAGGGTTTGGAATGATGAGTTCTCCATCCTGCTTCTGATGCAGCGGGGCGTTGAAACCCAGTTACTTCACTGGATTGAGGTTTGATGGGAGTTCAATATAAGCTTGACTATTCAGGTGAGGCGCTGTAAGAGTTCTGTTGCAAGTTTAAAAGTTCAAGCTTAATAATAATGTTCATTGTCTTATTGCAGCAAGCGCTAATGCTTATGTCTTTTTCCCCTTAGGGGCCGGGGTTCGGAATGCCGGAGATATGGCGCCGACCCGAAGTGTAAGTTCTGGATGAGCGTTCAGGTAATGTCTTTGCATTCGCTCATTCAATGCCTTTGTCTTTTTTCCCCATTGGGGCCGGGGTCCGGAATGCCTGGAAGCGGCAGGAACCGAAATTAAATGGGAATGACCCAACAGGTAAGTCTTAGAAGGAAACTGAGCTTTTCCTTTTTCCCTTCCTTCTCTCACCTTGTTTTCTTGTCTTTTCTCTCTAGGCTCTGGGAAGTGGGTGCGGATCCGGATGATCGCTGCTGAAGATGGAGGCGCCCAGGAAAGGTGAGTGAAATACAGCGCTGCAGCGATCGAAACAAAATGCTTTTAAAATGATGTCTTCCCTTTCAGGATTGTCGGTGTGATGTCCCCGTGATGCAGCTTTAGCAGGTAAGGTCTTCTTTCTCTCCAATTCCTTCTTATCTCCTTTTGCAGGCGACCCAGGATGCTGACAGGCGTGGCTGAAGTCCAGATGCAGGAGCTGACACGGTGAGCGTCCAGCTGCGAGGAGCAGAACAACGCGAAGCGTGAGTTGCTGATCGGGCGTGGTTTAAATAGCTTTGGAAGAAGTTCCAGGCATGTACCCTTCCACCGATCAGGTATGTATCCTTCCCCGACCACACCCAGGTGGAAAGTAGTCGCACAGGTAAAGTAGTTCCATTCAGGCCTCAAGAGGGCCTGGATGTAGCAGCATGGTCTGCATCAGGTAAGTGCACATTAAAACACTTGAACACATGTATAGCTTTATGAGCCTGGCGCCTAAGGCGCCAGGAGAGGGGTCCAACATGAGCCTGGCGCCTAAGGTGCCAGGACTGTGTCCAAAGGGCCCCAGCTTGGGCCCGCTGGCACTTCCCTGGGGGGAATGATGCCTGCCTCTGGGGTTGCTGGGTCGGATCTGGCTCCTTGGAGGTAGGCATCATGACAGTATGGTTCTGCTGTGTCTTTTCCTCGTCATAGTACCCAAATGATGTCTACTGGGAAATGATGTAGGGGAAAAATAGGGAAGGGACTTATAGAAACCTACAAAGGCCTGGGGTATATCAGATTCTTTGGAGCAGGGAAATGGGGAATATCATGTGTCACCCAAGGGTGCCTCATCCCCATTCCCCAAATCTCCTCCATCCATGTGATCCTTCCTCGCGTATACACCCGAAGTATCAGGATCCGATAATGAAAGCTGTTCCCTGGCCACCTGAGGGGAGGATATATTGGGGAAAGCAGTGAGGACACCCTTAGATTCCTCACACTATGTATTCACCTGTAATACTATATATCAAAATGTTAGTATGTGTATAAAATGAAGCACCAAAGTGTATGACCTTAATATTGATAGTGTTTAAATTGGAAATATGATTCTTTGTTTACCTTATGTTAAACAACAAGGAGTGAAGTATAAAGAATATTTAATCAGAATGGCATGCAACATTTCATGCAGAAAAGATCAATAGAGGCATTGATTACACTTCTTCCCTCCTTAAGGATTCCAATAGGGTGGTTTATGTTCCTATGAGAATAGCCTGGGCATTTCAGAGTGGAAAGATTTATTTTATGCTTTAATCATGAAAAACCCATTAACATTCAACAACAAAAGGCCCAACTGGACAATGCCCCTCCCACAAGAGGTGAGTTGAAGAATATATACTAAAATTCCTCAAAGCTGAAATTCTTGGTGTGCTCACTGATAACTACCAGGGCAGCCCCCATGGCAAACCACTATCTTCTTCTAAGAAACATGTGTGTATTTAATATATCACCTTTAAACTTCGGCTCTCATAAAACATGTCCATATGGTCAGCTTAATGGGCCTAATGGATATTGAAATAATAGAGGGCTTGCAGGCAGATCTAGGTTCATCATCGGTTGAGGACAAGTGTGGGCATGTAAATTTCCCATTAAATGTCAAGCACTTAATATTTAGCAGTTGCATGTTAAATAACAGATAATGATTTTTCGCTTATAGAATCACAATTACTTGAAACACTTGTGTATAGGCGCGTTAAGAATGCCATATCATATCATATCAATCATACCATTTACAAACAGGTCAAAAAGTGCACATAATAGCTGATAATCTCCTCTATCATATGGCACTTAATCTGAATCGTCATTTCATTATTGAATACAATTTTTAATATTCATAACGTCATCAATAAACATCTGACATAGTATGCCGAATAGCCAAACATCCGTCTGCGATAACAGATTTCAGAAATATATATTTAATTGAGGTATTGAGGTCGCATGTTTCTACCCAGAATTATGGAATGAAAATAATTTTTAATTCAAAAGTGTGAGTGTGAAAGAACCCCACCTTTGCTCATGTCAAAACATAGAAATTATGATTAACCAACAAAAACTGGGAGGGTTGTATTCTATGGTGGTGTTCGAATATTGAGTAAGCCAATGGAAAGATTTGACTACTAGTGTGACATAAGCGTGGGAATATTGCACATTATAATAAGCAGGAACATCCAGGAAATAGGATTCTGAGTTGACTCTTGAATCAAAGGTTACACAGAACAGATACCATCTGTTCCACATAGATAGATGCTGAACTTGGATATTACCTGGCAAACTGCACCATACCCACGAGGAGAATATTACCTAGTCCAGATTTTCTTTTCAAGAGAGAGCAGAGTCCGACTGGGATTTCATATGAAAACTCACGAGGGCTCAATTTGGCTCAGCACTTTAAAGAATCTTTCAAAGTGAGTATGAACATTCTTCAAATGTTATTAGATAACCTCCCTAGAATCATTGCCCTGTTAAGTCCCTGGGGTGCAAGGGAATTGGGGCAGTGATTTCCACTGGAGGGCAATCATTCCAAATAGAAACACTTGATATTTTTTAAAACCCAGTGCGATTTGACTAACTGCAAAGGACAGAGGGGATGACAAATAGTTATTCACGAAAAGACAATAGGATATTGTAGTTTGCTAGTGTGTTACGCTCACCTGGTCTCTGTGGAGGCGTCCAAGCACGGTTGCAGTCCTCCCGGGGGAGAGGTCGCTCGGGTCCGACTTCAACCTCTGCGCTTGTGGTGACTGGTGGTAATAGGTGATGCTGCTCAGGACTCCTCCTGTTGATTAGCTTTGGCGAGCACTCCGTCCTGCTGCTTCTGGCAGGGGCGTCTGTATGATCTGGACTGAGTTCCTTCACTGGTCCCTTGCACGTGGTAGTCCTGCTGCGACTAAGCCACTATACTTCATGTAAGTGTTCTTGTTTGCCTTTGTCTTTCCTCGTCTGTTTTTGTTGTATTGTAAAGTTTGTTGTCTTGTATTGCTGTCCGTTCCACTTTTGATATTTGCTCTTTTGCTTTTTTCCCTTGCAGGTGATGTTGTCGGCCCGGCAGAAGCTGCAGAGATGGAGCGGCAGCCAGAGGGAATGAGGAACGAAGCTGCAGCGGTACAGTAGCTGGTAAGTTGTTAACTAGGGGGCTCGCGTGGTTCAAATGTGGCGTGGCCTTAGGACGGATGTTCTTTCTTCTTCTTCACAGGGTCCAAGTTCATGGATGCGGAGTGCAGTGCTGCGGCATTGGGATCAAGATCACTGGATGTCAGGAGATGAGTCTGCAGATGAAGCGATTAATCACCTGTTTCCTGGAGGTGAGTATGCCAGGAGAACACCTGGTTTCAAAGGTAAGTAAACTGGTCCAAGCGACGGTGAGCGTCACGTTGCACGAGAATGCACAGTAACGTGAAGCACCGGCCTTAAGGATGGAGCAGCTTATATAGCTAAGCTTCTGAAGCCTCACCCACCAGGTTCAGCCTGCCTGGCACACCCTGCCACACCTGATGAGTCAGCACATGAAGACCAGGCCTAGGGAGCCACACCTGATGAGTCAGCACAAGAGGATGTTCTCTGGAATAAAGGCTTTCAGCTCCTGGAAAGCTCTTGTAAAATAAAAGCACTCCTGCACTGAAATAAAGTAAAAGCACTCCTGCACTGAAATAAAGTGTTCCTGCTCACATCTCTATATGAGCCTGTCACCAAAGGTGCCAGGACTGAGTCCAGCCAGGGCCCCTGTGTTTATGGGTCCCAAAGGGACATAAGTGAGTCAAGTGACTTGTTGCCCCATAACTAGATGGTGTGGCTTTTGTGTGTTGGGGCCTGTGGCCATGACATAGTGTGAGTTCTGTACTGTTTTAATTGTATTAATGCTTAGGGAGCTCATATTTCGTTGAGAACCAAGATGCCTTTTCTCTGTGCATGTGCTCTGTAAAACAGGGAATATGTTCCAGTGCTGACAGTGCAGCATCTGGTAAATGATAGCTAAAATAAATAGAATCATTGCAGTTTCCACAGACATAGTCAACATTGGGCAGCCGTACAAAGGCAGCTGGCATCAGAACCCAAAGAAGAATTGCTTAGTAATGTGTGATCTGTGAAAATTAAAGATACTTTAAAAAGAATTTGGGAATTAGAGGGCGTTTAATTGTGTCACTTGACCACCCCTACCAAATGACAATAATGTAAATTGAATTCCCCCTTCACGCTGGACCTTGCACAGAATAACCCTGTTTGCAAAGTGAAAGGGGAGGGGTACTCATGCCTGTATCAGAAAATTCTAAACCCATTCTCCTTGGTAGGGTTGGTAAACCAAGATCCGTTGGATTCTAAATTGAAAGCACTGTTTTTCTATACCAAAATTACAGAATTCAATGAAACTCATCATGACGTTTAAACTGAATTTATATGCTAGTAATCCACAACGGCACATTCACACAAGGGTGGAAAATGTATGTACATAAGTGTACATGAATGTAATTTTTCTATGCCACTTTTTTCTGGTACCAATACTTGATTTTGATACCATAGACAATTAAATGTTCTGGGCTTAATATATATGGGCTCAAGCTGCTTTTGTATAAATGTTAACTCAAGAGAATAAACTGACCTAAAAGCAGGAATGTTATCATAACATTGAGAATGCTGTTTAGAGGTGGTCTCACATTATTCCGGATGCCAATATAAGAAATGCATGTATTTTATATTATAGTGTGACTCATAGCAAGACTGTCACAGGTAGGCCTGCTCTAATTGTGTATATCATTTTTCATATCCATATATATGAGTAATTGGTTTCCCTTGCATAAAGTAAGGGGACCACCTTTGATTCATTTTGTTTGAAAAATAGTTTGAACCATAAGCCTGTTCCTTTTGCTAAAATTGTGGGTGGTACCATTTATCAGGGAGTGTTAAACTGGTGATGCCCACTTAGCGAAAAGACCAATATATTAGCCAATATCTTCGACAATGTAATAGTGCTGGCAGTTTAAAAACATGCCGTAACGCCACCACACCCCATTTAAGTCCTAAAGGACTGCAGAATGGGGAGTAACAAAGATGCATACTTTGGCAGTAAATTACAATTAACACTGTAAATTCATCTTGTCTGTATTAGTGTTAAATGTGCCTCCAATTTTGGTATTAGGTTTGTTTGTTTGTTTATTCATTTGTTAAGTGCACCAGACTCGTAAGTAAAAGGGCGCTGCAGTATGAAAATGCAAAGCTTACAAAGTTGCGAAATATACACCAAATACAATGCTTACATGCTTACAAAATATACACAATACACAGTATACAAGATAAGAGCAAAAACTAGGGATGGCCTATGTAATTACAGAAAATAAATAGTGAACCATGTACAAAAAATATAGGTTGCAAAAGTGATGCCTGCCGTGTATCACTCAGGCTTACAGGTAAGCTATATTACACATGGTCTTCAAGTGTTAACACACTATTGCAATATTAATGCAGGGTGAGTAGGTCACTTCAGTAGCGGGCACAGCCAAAATGGATACTGGGAGACTAGGGGTCAGTAGCGATGATGTGTTTTATTACATTTTTTCTAAAGTGTAAGTAAGGTTGGTCAGCTCTCAGATCTTGTGGCAGTGAGTTCCAGAATTTACCTGCCTTTACAGGGAAGCTATTACCACCGATGGTGGTGAGCTTATATTTAGGTATGCAAAAGTGATGCCCGCCGTGTATCACTCAGGCTTACAGGTAAGCTATATTACACATGGTCTTCAAGTGTTAACACACTATTGCAATATTAATGCAGGGTGAGTAGGTCACTTCAGTAGCGGGCACAGCCAAAATAGATACTGGGAGACTAGGGGTCAGTAGCGATAATGTGTTTTATTACATTTTTTCTAAAGTGTAAGTAAGGTTGGTCAGCTCTCAGATCTTGTGGCAGTGAGTTCCAGAATGTACCTGCCTTTACAGGGAAGCTATTACCACCGATGGTGGTGAGCTTATATTTAGGTATGGTAAGACAGTTAACATTCCCACTTCTGGTAGGTCTGAGGGAAACTCTTCTCTGGAGTTTATCTGTAAGGTAGCTGGGGGCTGCGTTGTTGAGGGTTGAGGTTGTATATTTCTAAGCATTGCTTTGTATATTTAATTGCTGTGTATATTTAAATTAGGGTAATTAGTTGAATTGTCACCTAGGTTTAATTTTAATTAAAAAAGTTAAACACATATACATATGCATCACAATGTTTCATCATTAAAAATGTACTGTGCAGAGTGTGTGAGGATTAATAAGCTTCAGACAGAAAATTAATGTGTTAATATGTAAATTGACGTATCTTTGGTCTATGTGAGTTATTTAACCATTTGAGTAGCGACCCTTTTGGGCTCAGAATATACAGGACTTGCCCTCCACTATCAATTTAGGTTGTACATGTACGTACAAAGAGAAAGATAAGAACACCTTTTTTGGCATATAACTCTCTGCCTCTCTGAAACTTGAGGAGCACCTCAAGACCTTCCTATTTGCTTCTTCCTTCTTTCTTCCTCTGTTCTGCTGATTTCCTGTCTGATACTCTACTAGTCACCTGGCTACCCTCTGATTTCAGTCCCAGGTCTTGCCCGGCCAGTTGCACGCCCGCACTGCCTCCCGGCAACACTTTCTCCCTTGTATCGGGTGAACCACATCCCACTCATGACACCATTTGTGAAGGCATCTTGGAGTAAGAAACAGACAACAGATTCTGAATAATAAAAGTTTATTAACTGTAAAGGTCAGGATGGACAAATTCCTATCTTGGCCTATTCTATGGTGGGATTTCCCTACCAGGCCAAAACTAAGAAAAAGTCAAAGTCCAAGAGTTCAACTTAAGAATCTGTCTGGTGTCCAAAACCTATACTTTCCCTCACAACTAATCTATATACGATATAGGGATGTCAGAAATCAATAAAATAGTGTTCAACATAAGGTTCTGAGCTCTGTCCAGCTCGGAGCTTTCTTTCAGCTCCCTTGTCCAAGTGTAAACCAGTTTGAATAAAAGTCTCAGGATAGCCTTAAATTCAGATGTAAAGGTCACAAATACCCAGATTTCAAATCCCCAAGTTTCAAAATATAGTTCCAACCACAAAAGTAAGTTAGACCTCAGGGTTCCCTTCCCCAAGATTGACTTCCAACATGTAAGGAGTCATTTTTTGAAGTATGTATGGTAGTAGTGCACTCCTCTGCAATTGGGAGGAAATAGTTGTGGCAGGTCAACATACCAAATGGTTGAGGGTTTTTAATGCTCCTTTGGGTTGCTTCCTTTGATGAGAAGACATTATTGATTTTGTATTGAATTGTGCACCTGTTTTATTTCTTGCTGATCAGATTTACTGAAGAGATATTAGCTTTTTTTGTGGGTCTGGGTGTCTTCTTTGATCTTTATTGTATTATGATCTGTGGTGGTACCAGACTACCAGTGCGAGCCGTGGGTAGGTGTTCAGGGATTTTGTTTTGGAATGGGAGGAGTCAAAGCTTCTTCGGCGATACTGTGCTTATCATGGACATTTGTAATATCAGTGATGCGCGAAGCACTGTTTTCGGCAATTGGAGAATCTTTGACTCTTTTTCTCAGTGAGCAGCCTCTGACAAATGTATTTGTTTTTCCCCATTGCTGATAGGCCTAAAGGTAAACTAATTGCACCTCTCCACTCTGTGCACAGTATATCAATTGACAGTACCCTCAGTGCATATGTGCTACATTTTGTCCATATTCTGGGGCAACCAATGTTTCCAAAAGGGCTAAAGTGAAAATGCTGCCGCTAGGGTGTTACTCAGACACTGTCTCTGGGTGTGACAACTCAACCAGCGGCAAAATGGGGCACATTAAAGTACCTCTGCTTTAGCTTCTGTATCGGCTACTGAGGGCAGCGCATAAGAAAGTATCATTTCATTCTTCATGGAACTTTGGATGAAGTCACACGTTTGACAAAAATAAATGAGGAGGGCGAACATCCTGCAGAAATTGCCAGGGGCTAAGAACGTAATAAAAAAAATGAAAAGGAGATTTTTGTTACCTTAGATACATACTCAAAAAACTCTATAACCTCATGTAGAGCCAGGTTGCCATTCAACCAAATACCCTCCCTTATTACAAAATTCCTAACCTTTATCATGAATATGTTCATCAAGCCTGTCTTAGAAAGTACAATGTTTTATCAACCTGCTTAAGACAGTAATAAAGTCATCAACATATGAACCGATTCTCCCACTGTTTTCTCTTTGTACCAAATCTGTACTTCTCTGGCATGTTTGATGTTCATCGAATTTCTTGATACAATTTTAAAAAACCTTTAACTTGCTTCTACTCTTCTTCTCATTGGAATGTTCTCAAAGTACATGTTGGAGCTCTGGGAACCTTTGAACAAGTGCTGCCCCTGTGGTCCAAGGGAACGATACATCAAATCCTTCACCTTTCCCACCCCAAAGGTTCCCCATAAACTGCAAACAAGTTTTGCAAAAAGCCATCCTTCCACTAACTCCACTTAGCTTGAGGCACACCAGCAGAGGGAATAAAGAATGTGGGCCCTGACACATCCTGAATTTTTAGGTTGATCAGGGCATCTCGTTAGCTATTATTTGTACCCCTTAATCTCATAAGCAAGCAGAATTTAGTTTGATATATGCCTCCACCTAATCGTAGAACACATTTCAAAGGTGGAGCCAAAGTCCCCGGGGACCACAAAACAGTGAACACAACCCTCAGGACTTAATTCCCTGCAACAACAGAAGCAAAATATCAGGTAGAACCAATGCAATTGGGCACCATAAAGTATGTGATGCCGTCCATGTGGTATTGTTTCCCAGGGACAATAACATTAAGAAATACCTGGCAGTACTGTAGGGAAATCTTGTGAGAGTGTGACCTTGGAACACCATGCCGACCTTATGCTTTTCAGAGACAATGTCATCATGATGAAAATACAGACGCTAGCCAAATCCCATGATCCTTCACAAGAAACACCTTTGGTGAGTCAGTCTTTCAATTGTATCACACCACAAGGTAGCGTACATCTAAGTACCACTTTCAGCCCCGCTCACCCTATTTATTTGGTGAAAAACATTCTAATCTCCAAACAATGATACACAGGTACCTCAATGTCCTTGTTGAACATTCGATCCGTACAAGATGTCCCCTTCAAATTACTTCAACTGTGATGAGCCTATTCTCTTCTTTTTGTTAATGGCTTCTTTGCCACTTTGTCTGCTGGGGTCTATAGTGAAGTGCCACCTTTTGACTAGTTTTGTAGATCAAAGCAAGCACAATTCACACACAACAAGTTAATTTGCATTCAGGGATACATTCTTATTATTAGGTTATAGCATGCAAATACAAAAATGCCACAACTGCTCAGACCAGCCTGCCCTACTTCAACTGTTCTTTTTCAAACGCCTGGAATAATATCTGATCACACTCTACATTTCAAGCATTTAGTAAGGCAAAATTGTGACATTGTACGTCTCAGTGCAGAATGTGCCCATTTACACCCAACCCTTTCTTGGGTAGACTTCAGAATAATTTTCAGCCTGCTCATGAATGCTTACAATTGTTATCAATGTTTAGAAGTTTCTTTGTGAAGTCTCCTTCTGAAGTCAAGGTAGATGTAACTGCATTTATTAGTTTTGAACCAAAAAAGACATTGGAATGCATTCAAATGGAATGGGTACTGCATTATGATGATGCTCAGTCAAGCACAATATCTAGTAAGATAAGTAAAAACATAGGGGAGAGGGACGAGGCTGAAATGTGGACACGTACAAAGGCTATAGGAACTACTTCAAAGCCAAGTATGAAAAGAGAAGAAAACATACTCACCACAGTGGATAGGGTCTGCAGTTCTGCAGTGTTATCATCACAACATCACAGCAGCGTGAGATGATGATTGATTGATTGATCCATTTATAACGCGCTGTGAACAAACCAAATCGAATCAAGGCGCTAATCATCTGCAATGACATGATTGTAAGTGAACATAAATGGAAGCATAGACAGATTAAACTAGCGGTTACCATACTTATTCAAACAGGTGTTTTTTTTACCACTTTGTGGAACTTAGGAAAAGACTGCAGATCTCTAAAGGGAGATGGTTCCATTCTTTGGGGCCAAAAACGGAAATTCTCCAGTCACCTCTGGACACACAGGACGACGGGGGAACAGTCAAAAGAAAATTGTTCTGCAAACGAAAAGCCTGTGTTGGCAAATAAGGCTTTAATATTTCAGTAAGATATGTTAGATCCAACTTGTACAGACACTTGTAAATCAGACAGATGATCTTAAACCTGATCCTATCCTCCACTGCTCGCCAGTGTAAGGATCGCCGTAACCCTGAGATGGGTGTGGATTTACTAACCTGGAACACCACTCCAATTCTGGCGTTTTTCGCCTTTTGAAGTCATTGAACCTGATTTGCTGGAACTAAAAACAGAAGGCTATTGCAATAGTCCAAATGTGAGTTAACCATAGTGCCCACCACTACTGCGTCATCACTCACTGGGGCAAAGGGAAGAGCTTGACTGAGTAGTCACAAGGAATAGAAAACAGCCTGACCTTTGGCTGCAATTTGAGCTTCACAGCCCAAATCATTCGGCCATATGTATCTGAGATTTTTTTATCTGGGTGCAAATCTTAATTCTGTGCCCAACAAGGCCGGGACATCTATCCTTAGTAAGGAGATGTTTTGGACCGAACAACGCAATTTCCGTCTTGTTGGAATTAAGTAAAAGGGAATTGACCGACATCCAACTGCTGATTTCATCCAGACAAACTGTTATCCTTGACAAAGCTTCCTCCACTGTCAAGTCTTATGAAAAGCTGTGTGCCATTGGCATATGACTGGAAACCCACTCCATGGTTACTCATTATATGCATAAGTGGCCTCAGGTATATATTAAATAAAAGAGGTGAAAGCGATGACCCTTGGGGTACCTGATGGAATCTGACAGAAAACCTCCCACCCGTACCTGTTGGCGGTGTTCTGACAGAAATTATTTAAACCAGCTAATGGCTTTGTCTGAGACCATCCCCACTTCCCTTAAATGGTTGACGAGGATGGCATGATCCACTGTATCAAGGGCTGCTGGCAGGTCTAACATCACCAGCAGAGAGAGTTGTCTCTAATCCGCTACTCGCAGCAGACTGTCCATGCACTCAATAATGCCGTTTCCATCCCAGAATGTGGCCAGAACCCTGCCTGTAGCGGGTCCAGGAGATACTCCTTATCCACAAATGCCTGCAATTGTGTAGTGACGATCTTCTCCAAGATTTTCGCCAGCCATGGTAGGCCTGCCTCTGGACGGTAATTCTGGAAATTCTTAGTGTCCAAATCTGATTTTTCAATGACGTGGAAATTACAGATTTTTTAAAGGTCAGCAGGAACACATCCCTGCTCCAGTGATTTATTAACAAAACAAGTTAAAAAAAGGAGTGATATCAGCTGCCAGACAAGTTGCACTCCATGTATGCTGGTGAGAGAGGACATCATTAGTAGGTTTAAGTGCTTTTACCAAAGAAAAAAATTGTTTCTTTTAGCACCGGTTTCAAATTAAAGACTGCCCTTCTGTGAAGAGGGGCTTCCAGCCACCCCACCAATCTGATCGTCCACTATTTGATCTTGCTTCCGATGTCTATTTAAGGCAATTTTTGCTTGAATACTTTTAATTTTATTGCAGAAACATATGTTCAAAGAATTATCCTGGCTGAATGAGGCATCCCTAATCCATGAGGCTGATTTAGGTCAAACGAAATTGGATATTACCGAAAATAATTCTCTAGCATGAATTTTTGGCACCTCAGTCTTGACAGATAAATAATTCCTTTTTGCATTAAAAATAGCCACTTTATATATTCTCAGTGCTAGTTTAACCGCAGCAGTCCACTGTCTTTTCTCCATTTCCATTCCACTAATTCATATTAATTTTGAAGAGTAGCCAATATTGGGGTGAACCATTGTTTTGAGATTTTATTTAATATCTTTGGTCTCAACGGAGAAACTAATAAGCAGGTACTCTACATAGTTTCCTCCCCAAGCTCAAAGAATTGTTCACAACCAAGTGAAGGGTCAGTTTCTTCTAGGGCTCTCCTCAACTCAGTTCCTGATATTTTTCAAGATCTTTAAATCTGTGGAAAGAAAGCACGTCTTTGGTGTTCGCCGCCTGTTCTATATGCAGATGTATGGTGATGTTGAATAATCTTAGGAAATGATCTGACCAAGAGATTGGGTACATATGTGTTACTGAGCTGCCCCAACCTCTTGCCAGTATAACCTCCAAGCAATGTCGCTGGATGTGAGAGGGTGAAAGCACCAAGGGAGTTAAGCCCTGTATTTCACTCAAGTGGTAACAAGGTAATCACTGAATGTGTCAATAAAGACCCTAGCTGGACCGGGAGACCTGTACCCAAACAAGATCTTTATTGAACTCCTGGCTGAAGTTCACAGCACAACATGTCCAATCTTTGTGGAATCATCCCACTCCAAATCTTCGAGGTGGGAGAACTTAACACTGGATCTATGAATCAATGCAATCCCTCCTCCTCTTTTCCCAATTCTGTGAAAATATTGAATTTCATACCCCTCAGGTAGCAGGCTCTGAATGGACACAAGGGTGATTCCACGTCAAGGGTCCTTGCAAGGATTTCTGCCTTCATGAGCGCAGTGAGTGCATGTTTGCCCCTTCTAGAGCCAGGCTACTTCACGCTTGTCCCCCAGAGCGGGCGCCAACATTTGTGGCTGCCAATAATTTCCATACCATAAAATTGACATCTCACAGCTTTTGCTTTTAAAGAAAAAGCAACACCACAACATTATTGTATCTAGATTATTGTATCTAGAAAAAATGGGAGATTAGGCAACTGTTTCCAGAGGAAAAATGCAATGTTCTAAAAAATATTCAGATGATAGTCTTTGTGCTAGGACCATTTCTTCCCATTGTGCTCAGAGAGCCTTATTTACATAATCAGTTTTCGGAGGGGAAAAATCAGGCCTATGTATAATGTCTGTCCTTTCCCAACATCTGCATTCTCTTGAATTAACCTGAAGAAATTATTCTTACACCTGCCTGAATTATTTAGAGAACAGTAGGCTTGTTGAGATCAGTGTGTGTTGCGGTGGATGGAAGGGAAATGAAGGATGAAGCAAAGCCCACAGGCTGCAGCTTCTGTTACTCGCAGCCAACAACCTGTGTATGAGGCATGGCTCTGTTGTAGTGTGCAGCGCCATCTCTAACAAACCATCTGCCGCCTGCCCCACCCCCTCCAGCGAGCAAGCACCTCCTAATCACCCTTCTGTAGAGATATCAGGCAGCCGAGCAGACCACCGGGGCCTAGCGTTGCGCTCCTCCAGTGCAGAGGGGTTGGCTGATCAATATTGTCTTTGGTCTCTTTCTTGGAATTTAATTAAGATGCATGAGGTGAACAGCACCTGGCAGCAAGCTATGAAGGCCTATTGAAATGTGTGATGCTCCACGTTCATGGTGACACGAGAGCATGTATTCATTTTTATTTTTTTTACAAAACACGATATTAACATCTGGCTCGGACAACAGCATGCTTACCTTGTCAAGTCTAATGCTGCATCCAGGGAACTCATTACAGCAGACGAGAATGTGTGTGGCCTAAAATGAAATTGCAAATAAGAACTTCAACTAATGTATGCAATCTGGTTCTTAGCAGCTATTCAAATGAACAGAAACAATTTTAGAACATTC
This sequence comes from Ambystoma mexicanum, assembly GCF_040938575.1. NCBI lineage: Eukaryota > Metazoa > Chordata > Amphibia > Caudata > Ambystomatidae > Ambystoma > Ambystoma mexicanum. The sequence goes on along the minus strand of NC_090937.1, from coordinate 345,273,449 downwards.
TCAAAATATGCCACCTCATTCCCAGATCCTCATAGAGCTTTGCCACCATTCCAAATCTTCCAAGGTTGTGTTATGTTGACAGAAAGCGCACTGGGATAATGCTTCTGTTATGTTGCCACGAAATAATGAGGTTCTAGGTAGTGGGATGACATTTCTGGCACTGAATGCCTTTGTCTACTGCAGCCCCAATCCTCTGTGTGTGTGTGTGTGTGTTCCTGCAACGTGCTTATTTAATCACCAGTGGAATACAAAATCAAGCTCAGCCTTTCAGTGCAATCTCCTTCAAGCTGAGAGGGGAAGAGGGGGAGGATGGAGGAGAGGGAGGGAGAATGGTAGACAGCTCAAATGAGATTGCAGCTCAGATGTCCTGGAAAAAAAGGCAGCAAATCCCTCAGGCCTGGCAGGCTCGGTTGCCATGAGAACTGCAGACATTCCCATTGTGATGGCTTGCTCCAGCCGCCATCTGTTACACCCATTTGATTAGGAAGGACAGTTCTGCTTGGGAAGGGTTTTCATCACACCTTAGCCCACAGCATCCCCGATGCACTCTTGCCTTCTTTGTGGCATGCTAAACAGAATGACATTTCAGGGCATATATGCTGAGGCTTAGAGAGTCTAGTGAAAGTCTGCAATGAGGTCACGAGGGGTGGTGTGACTGAGAAGGAAGCATAGGGGAAACATCTGGGGTTCCGTGCTTGATACGGGGAGATACATTCTGAGTCTAGCTATTGCACATTCTTGTCAAGAGACGATGTTCCCATTACCGCATGGCAATTCAAATGAATGCCCTGCGCCCACGCGCATTTATCCAGCTCTAGATGTACCAACTGCCCTTGACTGACAAGAACTGAAACATCTAACGCAGCGTGACGCAGTGAATATATGGAGTACACACTGCACGGGCACTAACATTTTATGAAGCTACTTGACCTTTACTGAGGCAAGGAGGCTCCTTCACAGTTCCAGGAAGCCTTTCTGTGATTTACTGTTTTACATGAGTCTGATGGCCCCTCTGTGAAATGCTGCTGACTCTAGGCCTGGTGCCTCGCGCAAAACGAACAGTAACGGGCTTTCCTTCTGTTAGAACCTCCTAATGATATCCACAGGCAGCAGGCAGTTCACAGCCAGACCTTGGGAGGTAAGAGGGGGTTTCCAAAGGGTCTACAAAATGGAAGAAGCAGTCTTGCAAAATCAATCATGGCAAAAAAAGGCTTCAATCATTGAATCCCCCTTGTTTTTCAAGTAGTCTAATTTTGTGACTGAGTTTATTCGTGACACTTTACAAGCCGGTCAAATGTAATATGCCATGGTTGAAAAATCTTTTTTTTCCAGATTTTTGTACACATGTGAGTAATTTTCCTTTTAATGATTCCACTGTCAAGCAGTGTGGCATTGTTTATCATGCACAACCGTTCTGCCCCTAATGGCAGTAAGTGGATACATATTTTTTGACAGTGCACACTGTAGAGATTCTTGCATCTGGGAACTTTCGAGAAGCAATGGTGTGGATTTAAAGGCTGGTGCACCGGATCCTCAATCATTGGTATCCCTGGATCCTGTATGCACTGAAATCTTGTCTTGACAGACTGCACCTGCATCCAGAAAGACTTTCTTCAGGAGTTTCCTCGAGGAGGACTTGTAGTCTTCCCCTTGCCAGCCCATTGAGCCAGGTGACCCAAGTTGAACATCTACCTGCTGACTACAAGGATGTCTCACATGCAGTCTCCAGGCTGCAACGTAACCAAGCAGCTACGACAAGACATAGCAGCAAGTGGCCTCATTCTCTCTGCGACTCGATGCCGTGCCCTGTATGGTACCATCATATCTATTGTAGCAGAAGTGAGGTGCTTTGGGATGTGGTCATAGGTCCAGCACATGCCACCCCACTGAATATTATATATTGGAAGTGTTGTTTCCTGACAGGGTGGAAGCAATTTCTTAAAATTCAAGAGGAAATTGTTTCCCTGCTCGAAGAGATCGTCTGGAAATCCTTTGTTTCTAAAGTGGGGCTACCAGGACCAATAAGAAGGCAACTTCTTGCACTCCAGTTAATTGGTGCCTGGCTCCCTAGCGTGCCTAACTTCTTCTGAGACAGTACTGACGCAGGAGGTACGAATATTCCAACAGCACTCTCATTAGGTGAAGGTTCAACATCATTGCAGCTAGTAGGTTCTGCGCAACACATCTGAAAGTGCTTTGTGTAAAGACACTTTTGTTTATTAGCAATAATTTTACTTTATCGGTTTGGGCGTGACCTCATTTTGCCCTGTGTTTTGAATGGTTATACATATATACATATTGACCTTCTACTCTTCTAAAAACATGTCTTACATCCGGGCCCACACCACCATAGAAAAGGAAAGCATTCTGTGGGCTTTTAGGGAATGTTCAGTAGCATTGCTGGTGCAGGTCTACAACTGACATGGTGGCTTAGACACATTTAAATCTTAGGTGTTCATCAAGTCCATTGTCCCTGGTAGAGGCAGAAAACTCACAGCTCTATTCTTGTGTCAGAGATGACACTAGAATTCATTTAAGAAAGAGCATAGCTGCCAAACTTTGCAGCGAGGTGTTGTTTATCCTTGCATGTGTATTACCAGGAGTTCTGTATGCAGCTTTGGCAGGGAAAACTATCTTTTGTTGCTGCAAGGATCATTGCACTCACCTGTCCAGCTCCACTGGTGCACTGTTGATCATAGTCAGTATGTTTTCACATTTCAATCTTTTGGGTGGTGAACATCACCATAAACTGGGCCATGGGCAATAGTGCCTGAAGACTCTTAAATGAAACTCAAACTCTCAGACCAGTTGGCCAGTTCCATGGTATAGCTATAATTGCTTTAAGAACAAAAAAGAACAAATAACACCCAACTCTCTAAACATGCAGAACATTCTGTACACCCCTTAGGTGGTATAGTGCAATCTGTGTAGCAGCTCTAACTTATTTCCCTTCAATTGTGTGGCCAGAGAAGTATTTGCTTCTCTCTTGAATATCATATGCCAAATCCTGTTTAGCGGTTACCTTCCCATACCTTTCTTCAAATCTCCATGGAATGTCAAATTTCTGAAACCATTTCTAATGAATATCAAGTCTTATTTTATTTGATACATTCATTGAAGACACAAGAACATCCACAGCCCCCAGGTTACGTCCCCAGGTCACGCTGCTGTCCATTTTAACATTCAGTCTAATCATCCTCTAAAGAATACTACACCATCACTAGCCACAATGTACTGATAAAATTAGGGAATGATCCCTGTCTGCCCTACTTGAACTGTGTCCAACTCCGAAATAGGAGATCTGAAATAATGACATCTTCCTTCTGAGCTACAATAAGAATGATGCTGCCAAGTGTGACGAAATGACTTCTGCTCTGCAGGAGAATGAGGATGCGCAGTGGCTAAACTGCCTACCCTGCCCCCACACCTCTGAAAACTAACAGTGGTCCCAATCATAAAGGTAACACAGGCATAGCTAAGAGATATACCTCCTTCGCCTTTTATGGTAATGCAGGCCGAGGAAAGGCTATACAGACAGTTCCAAAATAAAAGAATGCTCAATTTGGGTTGTATAAAAATACATACTTTACTAAACAAATCAATTGGACAAATAACGTTTAAAAATACTATAAAAATCCACCCTTACAAAAGAAGACAGAGAAATGCAGAACAAGACTGTAAATGCATTCCGGATTTAGGGGAAAAGAGGCAAGAAATGCAAAAATGGTTCAAAAAGGAAATTTTGTTAAAGAAAAAGGTCCACCAATGGTAGCATGCTAGTCTATAGGGTCCCAAAAGTGGACCAGGGTGATACGGCCTATCAAACACTTTCTGTTCCTTTGTCATTCGGTGGGGTCAAACCCAGCATCGAGCTGTACTGTGATGTGGGTCAAACCAGATTCAGGTGCGGTGAAGCATACTGGTCCATGTGGCAAGCTGGTTTCTGGTATGTTCAAAGCAGGAGCTTGGTGCCAATTGAGTACACCATATGGGTCATGCAGTTCAGATGGCTCACCAGGGTCGGTCTGAATGTTGAGTCAGTTTGAGATGTTGGCAATTGATGGTTCGGCAGCAGATCGATTAGAGGCTTTGCGGTTCAAAGCAGTTACCTTGATGATCAGGTTCAAAGCGGCAGTGATTTGAGTTTGTCCGCAGCAGTGAGATTGTTGTTTAAGCCAAATAGGTGATGGGCATCACTGGGTACAGTGCTGTAGTGTTCCAGTTCAACAGATGGGGGTGGGAAGGTGAGGGACTCTGCATTGATCAGCCCACAGGGAACCAAAAAATCCAGAGCAACGGGCAGAGTGGTCTTCCCCAGGGCATAAATCGCAAGGCTTGAGGTGTTGGCGAGGGTCAGCTCGGCCACCCCCGGTCTGTGGCGGGTGTCAGCCCACCCGGGGCCCAGACTGTATCCCTATGCATCATTAAGGGCCAGGACAGCATGCAGGGTGCAACCTGGGCTAGTGAAGAACAGTTCAGTCCGTGCAGCATGAGGGGGTGGCACAAACTAGACTGCCCCGCCGTGTCCTAGTCATCACACCTTATGGCCAGCAAGGTGGGCCCCTCTTAAAAGTCCTCCCAGGTCACGTTTGTCAGGCATGGCCCGGGAGGTGGGTCAGAGCAGTGAAGTAAAGTCCCGGGCTGGCTACCCGGGCAGCACGGGTTAAGAGGAAGATGGAGGAAGTCCTGGGCTGTTCTGCTGGGTAAGCCGGGTGAGGAAAGCCCTGGCCTGCTTTGCAGGGCAGCCTGGGTGAAGGCTAACGACCCACACAATGCATTGCAGAGGTGGCAGGCCAAGAAGCCCAACAGGCAGTAGCCATGCAGCGGTGATCATTGGTGGTGTCCCTGTTGCCAAGATGGCATCCGGAAGCATGGTGGTGATGCAGAGGCATCCCCACAGAAGGAGGGGCGCCGCCTGAAGAGAAGATGGTGGCATGAGCTGCTGAAGTGATGTGGGTGGCACCAGCACTCACGGGGTCCCCGAAGATTTTAAATCAAACTGTGGGTGTGGTGGTGATTGTTGGTGAGCCTGCAGCCTATGGGGCTACACCAGAAGATTTAAAAAGGGCATTGGTTGCGGCGTTGATCACAGGTGACCCTCACAACAATGGGGTGGTGACTGTGGGCAGACGGCCACATGCGCGGAGTGCCACCCAGAAACAATAAGTGTAGCATGGGTGTGCAGTGCGCAGGGGTAGCCCCACATGCTGGATGCAGCCACCCTAGAAGAAGGAAAACATGAACACCTGGGGCCAGGCCCCAGATGCAGTAATGTCGGGGTAAAGTGAAGAAGGGGTAGGACGTTAAATATATGTAAGGCTATTAAATAGGAAAAAGAGGTAGAGGTAGGGTACCCTGACTTAAGGTAGTGGGATAGTGTGGTGGCTTGCCTGAAGCTACCTAGCGAGATGGCAGCGTCCACAGAGGCCATCCTCTGATCTCACACTCCATGTTGGTGGACCTGAGGTTAGGTTAGGGGTCTGTTGCATTAGACTCACCCTAAGGGTCCCCAAGGAAGAGTGAGGTGATGTAGCAGGTCCCCATTTAGTTGTTGCTCATGCCAGGGAAATCCTAGGAAATAGAAAAGGAGAAGGTATTAAAGGTTTAAGTATTTTTTATGAAAAAATAGTGGTCTCTGTGTTCATTGGTAATCTAAGAACTCAGGGTGTAGCCCATCTCCAGTTAACTACGATTTTCTTTTTGCAAGTGCAGCGCTCCTCCATATGAAGGCCAGGATGGGTGCTCCCTGTCTTAGGTTAGGGCTGTACAAGCAGTCTGAAATCTCCAGTCACAAGACACTTTAGCACAGACATACCATAGCACATCTAAGATGCATAGTGCTGGAAGTAGTACACTAACCATCAAGGCGAGGTGACATACCTAAAAAACTAACACAGCGAGAGATGTTTTGAATGGATACACTTGACTCTTTTTACCCACTTGGAATGAATGAGGGCTTCCACTTTGGAGCGTTTTGCTGAATAATCTAATTGACTCATGAACTGGTCCATTACATATAGGATCCCTTTGACAATTATCTTGCATGGTTCATTATCTCTATATTAATGTCAATTTTGAGTTTCTTTTTAGTTAAGACTCTATGATAGATACATGTCATATTGCAGAACATGTTGCTACTAGTATTGTGAAATTAACCTTGATGTAATCTTCCAGCCTTATTATTGTCACCTGATAACATCTACAGATCGATTGACCAACAACTCAATCTTGAACTCAATTGGAGAAGCAACATGGGTGAGACATTTCAAAAACCTATTCTACACTGAAACATTGGCCCCGTCTCTACTAAGGCATGATACCAAAACTAACTGGGTTGACTTACATGACAAAGAATCTATTGAATATGCCATTCGAAAGTTGAAAAATTCAAGAGCGCTGGGCCCTGATGGGATCACTAACATTGATCTAAAAAGTCACCCAGGAGAATGGTCAACCTTCATTAGTGCAGTCTTCGAAAGATGTACGGAAGCCAAGGCGATACCATCATCCTGGACGACATCCATCGTAGTTCTGATTTTTTTAAAAGGAAACAAAGATGATCCAAGCACTTTTCGACCAATTGCACTACTAGACATCATTGGGAAGGCCTTTGGTTCCCTTCTACTAAATCGATTCCAAGCATGGGCAAACCAAGCCTTGTGCGTCGATCCGCTTCAGACAGGTTTCAAAAAACATATCGGCACCTGTGCAAACATTATGCTATTAAGCATTCTGAAGAGTAAAATCCTTAAAGGGGGACCCTGGGTCTTTCTCGCCTTTATTGACCTAACGCAAGCTTTTGATCGGGTCAATAGAGCGATACTGTGGAAGAAACTGCTAACATGGAAATGCCCAGGCAACATCCTTGATCCTATAATGGCACTGCACACAGGTACCAGAATGCGAGTGCGTCTCAACGAGGAGGGCACACTGTCTGATGAGATACCTACATCAAAAGGGGTAAAGCAGGGCTGCCCAATTTCCCCTGCTCTCTTTCTCGCATATCTGTGAGACTTTAAAGATACAGAGGGAGAGGTAATAGCATTTCCTCCCACCATTGGTCAAGTAGAAACATCTTGTTTACTGTACGCCGATGATATGATTCTGCTTGACTACACTCCAATTGGCCTTCAGAGGCAGCTTGATAACCTCAAAAAATACATCAACTCTAACGACTTGGAAATTAACATAGGGACGACCAAAATATTGTCGTTAGAAGCAACCCGCAAGAAAGCTGAAAAACTGAGTTGGTACTTGGAAGGCAGCGAAATAGAGAAGGTGTCAGCATTTAAATACCTCGGCGTAAAGTTAAACAGCTCAAAATCAGAAACATCTATGCATCTGGTATTACATGAGAAAAACGAAAAAACTAACAGCTCAAGGTGGAGCCATCGATAAAAAGTTCAGCCGATTCTCTCTACTCCCAGTCGTCAATTTTTATAGAGTGAATGTCGTACCAACCTTATCCTATGGAGCAGAGGCCATGCCCTACATACCGCAGAAAATTTGGTTGCGCCAGAAGCTACTTCTGAAGATCTGTCCTCAACCTGCCAAAGTCAACGCCATTGGTGCTGATCAGACGTGAACTGAACCAACTATCACTTCAGGCAATCACTGAGAGGAACAGCATGACGCTTTATAGAAAAACTCTAGAAATTCCACACATATTTTCTATGATTAACGCAGAACTAGCAGGTGGCAAGTCTAGTAAGCTCAACGCATGGGCACATGCCCTCAAAATGAAACTGGCAGACATTCAGAGCTCGGAAGAAGAACTGGTCCAAAATCTGTTAAAAGTTAAGAAAAAAAATGGAAGACCTGGATTGGACCAATACTTTAGACCTACCACTGAAATACAAAATGACACTACATCTTCCACCACAGGCAAGGAAATTATACAAAATTCAAGAATTCATGAAAAAGTACCCAAGCAGAGCATTCGGAAATATCTTCATAAGAGCAAGACTAGGGCCTCATTACACGGTAGGCGGTAGGCGGAGGACCAAGGTGCTAGCAGCACCTTGGTCCATGCCGGTAAAATACCGGCACCGCCTTGGAGGAAAGGGGAATTACCGCCCTATTCCAAGGTTGGCGGGGCGGTAATTCCCCCTTCCCCCATTGCCCTGCTAAACAGCAGGCGTTAAAGTACCAACCCGCAAAGGGACCTCGTAGTAAGGCGGTAAGGGTTTACCGGTACCGGTTCCCTTACCGGTACCGGTTCCCTTACCAGTACCGGTAAACCCTTGCCACCGTCCGTGTAATGAGGCCCTAAATCTTTTGGCAACAAACGAAATATTGGAGATTATAGGACTTTCCAACTCCCAAAAGTGCTGATTCTGTGAAAACACAGAACAGATTGAAACAATTCGTCATCTTCTGCTCTTATGTCCTGGAACGCAAAACATCAGAGGGCCAGTCTTAAGAAATCATCTGGCCTCATCATACATTTTTTAGGAGGATCTCTGGTGGGCCCGCCAGATTGGTGGTGAAAAAACCTCATGGGTCACAGCAGCGGCGAAAATCATGGAACAGATTTTACAACAAGTGGTGAAAGACTGATTGGAAGTTTGGTAACTAGCTTTGATAGACAAAGCCCGAAGGAGGCTTTGAACAAAACAAACAAAGCATACAAGTCTCCCACATCTCATTGACTTTTAAACTGTTGTCGCGCAACATCCTGCATCTTGTAAAAATTGCTAAAAGCGATTCGATCAAGAGATTAAAAAAATAAAAAAAATGTCACCTTTTGGACATTGGTTTAATTACATGATCTCATTGTAGCTTCCTATCTTGTTTTGGAGTGTAAATGTGTAAAACTAATTTAATCTACTTTACACATGATTCATTATACTCTATAGACCACCTTTTTTCTTCCATAATGCTTCCCACGTTATTATACCAGTGACTTTTCACATTCGTTTTATATCTCATTTACCGTCATGATAACATTATTATGGCTAAATGTATCTATAATATTTCAAAATACCATGCTTACTACTTTGCATGATCTTTCGTAAGATAACATCACAAACCTGAACATTTTATGTAATTACGCATAGCAATCCCAAGCCAATAGGACCTCATCACGTTATACTTAGTATGACAACATACATAAATAGCAGCCATTTTCTCTGCCAAGATTATCCGGCATCATTAATGTATTCCTCGGTACAGTGAATACAACATCCTAATATACTAAGTTAGAGGTGAGTAAGCATATCATATCACATGCAATTTATTGTTGAGACCATTAAAGAGCCATTTTTGGATCTTAGCCTTCTCAATGTTTATTGCTTATTTTCAGACCTTTGCATAACTTTACATACACCCTAAATCCTTATTTTTTATAGACTGCTTTTGATGTAAGCTATATCATTGCCTTACAGGGGTTTCTAAATCATCATCCACAATAAAAAAAAAATGGTTTCATTTTGAATTTTGTACTCTCATAGACCATATGTGATATTCTTATGAGACGACAATAAAAGTGACTACTGGACTGCCTTCATTAACATAAAGTATTTTTTATATATAATGTCTCTTTTTCTGCTATCAGTCCTACATGCAATAATTTGAACTCCTTAAAATTGCTCCATATATTTTTCCCCACCCAGAACTTCTTTGTGTTCCTCAGCTCGATGAATACTGTAGAATTATTTTTACAGTCTGTAAATTAGCTTAATGTCACACACAGTATGATCATTGTAAATTATATGTTTATAATATCCATTTACTTTAACACAAATGCTTCTTCTTTAAAATATCTTTCTCTCTAATTCACATCTAACAGACTTTAAGAATTAAGCTCCTGAAGAAGGGACCAGTTTGTCCCAAAATGAGTTGACCAATGGATCTCAAGAATTCATTTACATGAACAATGGACTGTCTTTTTTAACAAGATACATTTTTTTGATTAGATTAAACTACACCATTTGTGCTCATCAAGGTGTACCATTGTATTTCTTGAAAATAATGATCCCTTTTTAAACGTTTTTTCAGTTGAATTTGAGTTTATTCATGGTGTTGACTATTTACAATTTTGAAAAATTCAGAAATAACCAAACATTCTTAACAATTGACTGTTATTAGTCTTGATAGTGTGCAGGGGATTGAAGTATCCTTAACTCTGGGAGACTTATTTGTTGTACTTAGTTATTTATCAATCTCTGTGCCAGGATTGTCTATTTCTCCCCTGCACCTGTACCTCTAGTAACATTCTTCAATGTTCAAGTCATTTAATTTACTATAAACACTGGGTGCATTTTTTCCATATTGTGTTAGGGCTGGAAAACAGGGGCTATATCTATATCCTGGATGGTCCAGAAGTGAATCAAAGAAGGGGTGGGAGACCTCCACTTTTATAGGTAACTCAGCATAAGGGTTTGGTAGAACACAAGTCTGCCTTAGGAGTCCATTCCCCATCTTTGAGACAAGTGATGTTTACCTTCTCACTCAGGTGATACCCAGAGTGCCTCGTTAAGAGACAATAAGGCGAGAAAAGCCCACCTAAAATAAGATGGAAAAAGCCAGCTACCAATTGACCTCTGTTTATTGGCCATCCTAACTCTCCTCTCTTCTCAGCCTGCAAATTCAAAGATTTTCTGTTGTGCACCCCCACAATGTGAGGCAACCTTTTGCCATGTACCCAGCTCTTATGTGCCATGTTCTCTTTTTTCAGCTGGGAGATCCAACGCCTGGCAAGTGGGCCTTGCTTTCCCTCATATAGAGTCAAGAGAGACAGGCTCCATGTCCTATTGTCTCATTCACTGAAATTCAGAGAGGCAGGAGGCTGAAATCCACACAGCCTCCCAGAGCTGTCTGAGCTCCTATGACTGATACTTGTATGATATTAAGATGTGGCTTCAACAATTATTTGAACATTCCGCCACCCTACCCATCTAAAGTTTGCTTTATGTTTATAGATAAACTGCAACCAGGATGAGAGTACATTATGATTATGTAGTTTTAGAACAGCCCATACACTGCAGTGACAAGGGCCTTACAGCAGCTGTCAGATTGGACACCTGTTACCTTTGAACCTGCTCAGTGCCACTAGAGAGCAGGTGCTGTAGATCAGGATACATTTGCAGCAGGTCACATGTGTCAGTATGCTTTTGGCATGGAGTTTTGGTGAAAGGGGGATCTGCTTAGCAGACCACCCTTTCTGAGACAGAAATACCTGCCTTATTTTATTAATAAATATCAAAGGCTTGTCAGGTGGCAATCCTGCACATTGAGGTTCCTTCTTCCTTCCTTAGCTTCTTATTGGACATAACCAATTACTTTTTAAACAGCTGAAACCCCATTACTATATCTAGACATGTTTGGAATATATGTGAATTGAGTGAGGCAAAAGGGAATGGGTGGGTATATAGATAACTCAATGAAGAGGGGTTCAGTGTGCTTATTTTTCCCACCATATTGCCCCCTAGGTACAAATAACTGGGTGATTTCATATTATTTCAGGTAATAAGCATGTGGGTGGCAACAGACATCAGTCCCTTTTAACAGAGAAACAAAGTAACCCTCAAATCCTGTCACTTGTCAGCAAGATGTCTGCTGAGGATCCTCTGTGAGTGCAAGCTCAGATGTTGCATTGCCGCTTCACATCTACATGCATCATTTCCCCCAATAGAGAGTTCAATGTATGAAATCTCAAGCATTGTGCCGTGGAAGGAATGTGTGCCCATATGCATTCCTGTCATTGTTGTGCATCCTACAACACCATTTCACATAACATACATGTTGATGGTTCATGTCTAGTACCTTTCAGAAATCCAACCACCTACTCAAACGTGCAGTACATTTATGCTAGGGTGACCATACCTTTGAAGATAGAATGACAGAATGTAGTGTCTTAAACTATCCTCTGAAGTAAAACAATATATTTGTAAGAAAATGCAGTGTTTTAATGTTTGGCTTTGCAACTCACCTATCGTACCAACAAAATAACCACCAAAATATTGACAATGCCATTGCTACAGAGAAGAGAGATAGAGTAAACAGGTGCCAGAAAGCCACTTTTCTGTTTGGAATGACAGCTGGAAATTCTGTGGCATAATCTGCCAATTCACTAAATGCTATTTAGTGTTTCCTTACATCAATGCAATTCAATAATGGCTTGTTTAACTTATTTTCTTCCAATCAGGGGTACTGTACCGTGTCATAGCTGGGCCACGTAGTGAACTTTCTTTTTTCGGTGTCAGAGGAAGTTGGGCTATATTTGGCCTACTTTCCTGCCACTCTTGGGTTACAGTTAGGTTTCCCTTACTGGGTACTGTTACAATACAATTATTATTTTTTGTAGAGGTGCAGTACCAGTGGCAAATGTATGTTGTATGTTGTCACTGGTACTGCATCGCGCCAAAAATAATGCTTGTAACGCAAACCAAATACTGACAACAAGTACCATTAGCCCCATTGCTTTAATTATTCAACCTAGTGCCCCTACTCTTTCCATTCCAGGTCCAACCTACATGCTCTTAGATGAGCATTCATGAAAATCATCATTGGTATGCATGCACAACTACGTCTCCAATAACCACCCAAGACCACTCCAGGCATTTCTCTCCACGTCCACAATACCATTACCACAAATATGCAAACATTTCCCATATCCCCTGTAGCCTCTCAAAATAATAATTGTTCCCATTCTCCTAAGTGCTCATGTTTGTCAGGAACAAGGCACAATGTGCAAAGCGTTTTACATGCCTGCTCTCTATTTTGAGAACTGATTGAACTGTATTGCAGAGATGTCTCCTTTACTGTGTGCAACCAATATCTTATAATTCTTATATATCACTTAGATGTGACAATTAGCGCTTACAGTAGAGAACACACATTTTAAACCCGGTTAGAATTCTCATTGCCTACTTCTTTGTTATCATAGGAAGGAGTCAGTGGTGGATATGGAGAAAGTGTATACAATCCTACTCCATTATTCCAAAGCCTCCTTTACATTGGATAAATGATTCTATGTAGCCCTTATCAAGCATATGTGCGATACATTTGAATCCTACGTCATCCAACCATCACATCCTTGTCCCTAATATTCCAGGGTGAAATTAGCACAGTCAAAGACAGGAGAAGCTGGCCTTGAGAAGGTTGCGAGCCCCACTCTAGTTTCAAAGTCTTCCAATGCCTCTAGTGTGGCTTTAATAAATGGGTTCCCATAATAGCTTAATGCCAGTCACTTCTCAAGAGCCATACTAGATATCCATGTTTATCTATAGTCATCTCACATTCCAATTTTTTACATTTTTTAGAAAATGACTGATTCATCCATTCTGACATCGACATAGTTGTCATGGTTCTTAACATTTGAATATGTAAGAACACTCCAACCCCACTAACCTTTTCTGTAGGTAATTGTATTACTGCTTTTGTCATGCTAGAAGATGGACACCTCCATGTCAAGGCCAATGCATCTCAATTTAATGTTCATAGTGGATCAACTGTGATCAGGATTGGCTCTATGTGGAGTAAGTGGAGGAGGCAGGGACAAATATTGATCTTCACTGAGGTAATCCGACCAAACCAGAAGATGGTTATACTCCTCCATGATCTCAGATCCTCTCTGATCTGCCTAAGAAGCTGAGAATTATTTACCTTATGTAATATAGTGTTGCCTCTCATCAAGTTTACCCCAAGCACTAACTCAATTAAACAACCCTTTAGAAAGGGACCTATCAGTCAATTCATTACATTCTGTACCCTTCAATGTCAGATTTAAATAATCTGATTTATCTAACATTGAAACCTGACATATTGTGACATTGGGCCTCATTAGGCCCGGGAGCATAACTTGTAATGCCGGCGCATCCATGATCCCCACCCCTATTCTGCAATCCCGCCACCCGCGAATGGGCAATTACCGGACCATTCATCTCGTAATGGGCCGGTTATTGCTAAATCGCGGGAGGTGGTGCCGGTAGCGAGCATGGTGGTAGCCATGCTTGCCATGCTCGTAATGTCCCCTAATTTAACCTTCAGGTGTTTAAGGCTGACTGAGAGGGCCAAACCCGCCACCCACAGGGCCTGTGGCATTATGGGGAGGATCCCCTTGTCTCCAACACAACAGAGTAGGGTTGGGACAAGGGACTACCAGATGACATGAGGCCAGATTTCTCCTTTAAGGAATTTGACTCAGGAGTTTACACAGAAATCCGTGCTAGGGCCGTGTGTATTTGTCGCCACAGATTACAAAGCTGTAATCTGCTCATGACAGGCTCATTGTTCTGGTGTAGGAGGAGCCACAGAAAATACATAGATTCCCCAAGCTTAGCTCATGGAGATTAGTGCTGGAGAACAGGCACATATGTACAAAATGATAGACTGCAAGATCCAAGCCAGCCTGGAAGAAGAGGCAGGGAACGCATTTTCAAACAGACCTGGTTATAGTGCGCTCAGGCAAGTTACTTAAACAATCCCTTAACCAGAAAGAGTCTTCTATTCAGCTGTACGTCTTTATTCTTAGCCCAGCCCATGAGGAGAGAGGAAACCCCTATAAAATCCTGCATAGGCAATAGTCTTGTATGGTTGTTTGGAGAAGCAGGGGTTGTGATGATGGGGCAGAAATTGGAGGGGCAGGAGGAGCTGGAATATTTAGAGGTTCAGGAGAAATTGGAGGGGTCGATGAGTTGAAGATGCAGGAGGAGTTGGTGCAGGAAAAGGTGAAGGAGGCAGAAAGTAAATGATTGCCAATAAAAGGAGGGGTAGAGAACTAGGTAGAAATAGGAGGGGCATTTGGATAAGAAGAATGGGAAGGAGAGAGGGGTTAAGTGGAAAGTCGCTTGGGGACAGAGATAGAAGACCGGACAAAAATAAAGCCCTTGTAAAAAAAAAAAAGCAGAACCAGTACAAAATATTCATAACTACATGCTGTACACAGAGACAACACAAGTCCATTTGTTTTCAGGGTAAAGTGGGAGAAGGAGCAAGCATTTGGCTGAATGTCGAGGATGCTGCCCGAAAGCTAGCTCGAGGGCTAGAGATCAGGTCTAACATGATAGCCAGATGCACATGTGAGCATTGGATCGAAGTGGCAGAGAGCTAGAGGGTACCATGAGGAATAGATATCTACACAAACCCTAATCTCTGACCTGGAAAAATAATAACGCCTTTTGTAAAATATGCAAATGTTTATTAAGGAGCCCCTTAAAAAATGTATTTCAAAGAAAGCAGATGTCTCTGGTGATACTAGGACCCTAGGAACACCTAATTCAAACAGAACTGTACAGACAAATGTGCACAACAGAAATGTATTCAAAGTCACAAAGAACAAAATACATCAATGGCTCTAATTTCTTTTACCCTTTGAAAACCGAAAATATATTTGAATTCCGCGGAACAGACCCAATGACATCCATATAAGAAGGACATCTTAAACTGTATGAATAATTAATACTTTTGCATTATTTAATAACTCTGTTATACCTGCAGCTACAAAAACATGAAAGAGTTCTCTGAATTCAATGATTTGTTATGATTCTGAATATTTACATCTTAGTAATGGCACCAGTCCATGCAAGAAATTATAGGGGAAAAGCATATTTCAGTTAAATGTTTACACTCTGCAAGCTACGTAAAAAAGGGAGAATCAGCCTTTAAATGAAACTTCATGGGAGTATATTCAAAATAGATTGTCTGGGTATATAAAATTGCATAGGGCTCATTTTTCTCTGCCAATAACCAATTATTGATTGATTCCCAAGGTTTTCGCAGGAGTACATGCTATATGGGTGTGTGAGCATGGTGCATAACGTGCATCACAGACTTTCAGGGATTGAAAAAGTTCTTGACCTTTGGAAACCATTGGTTTACATAAAAGAGAAATCCAGAATAGAGTTTTATACTTCTCGAAGTGGATTAGATTTTCCCTGTCATTCCCAAGGAAATAATGTCAATTTAAATAAACAACCTTATATTTGTAAATTACATTGCACAAAAAATAGACAGATTCTGACTTAAGTGTACTTCTAATGCCAATTTAAATAAAGTTATTGATTCCTCTTCTATTTAAGTGTTATTATCTCATGTTTGTGTGACCCTTTAATCCATCAATATATTTTACCCTGCAAAATGAAAGCTTCTACTCAGAACCCAGGGCATTGAAATAAGTGTAACCAAGTAAACCTAATCAAACATTCTTGTATCTATCTACAAGCTAGAAGCCAATGATGTTCAACATTTTAGAGTTTGGTACAGACCTAGAAAAGGAAAGTTGATTTTCTCCTTTGATACCACACTTCTTGGTGGATTCAGAGAAAACTAAGTGAATTGTATTGCTGTACAAAATATTCTAAGAGTGGTTTGGTTTTTCATTCAATATCCGATGTCAATTTGCATATTTATATTGGAGAGGATTTTACTCTTTTTGCCTAGAATATTTATTTAGGTTTGCTTCTATAGATAGGGATGTTTGACAGCCATGCGAACATAAACATTAACATGTTCATAGCGGATATACTGCTTTTCTTTTCTGTAGACAAGCTGACAGTATTTACGTGTAATATTGGTGACAGCGCAGCACTGAAAGTTAGGGGCCCAACTTGAATTTCTTAATTTGTTATTTTAAATAAAACAAAATATTCAGATGAGATAACCGTCTGTGTCTTGTCCTACATTTATGGATGGGACCATCATGCTAGGGGGTATTAAATCACCCATAGTTATCCATAAAAAGAATGAACATTAGAAATGGAGGTATATTACAAAGATAGGGCTTTTGCTGGGTTGCAGAAGTTACAATGTCACTGATGTCAACAAATAGATTGTGCCCAAGATTTCAGATATGTGCCAAGTTGTGATTTCATGCTGAATTGGAGGGTCCCATCTGGATAATCTAATGTGTTGTGTTTTTCAGAAGAAGACAGGTATAGCTGATAAGAGAATCGTGTTGTATTTCTGTGTAGTTGTGGCTTAATGGAATATTGAGATTTTGAAGATAGAAATATAATTCAGGTATATCAAGTTTTTGATTATAAATTGATGATCAGTAGTATTGATTGTGATTTGAGATCCAATATCCAGTCGAGAATTTTCAAAGTATGAAATTACTGATGATATTCACGTTCTAGCAATTTTCTAGATGGAAAAGGCAAAATTAACGAAAGAGTGGAGAAAGGACCAGAATTATCACGCAGAAACCTAAGACTGACCACATCAGCAATGCCAGAAGGGAACTGCACTGGCTTAAGGTGCAAGACAGGGATCAGTTTAAAGCAATGACACTGGTCCACAAATGTCTCCACATGAAAGCACCGGCATATCTTAAATCCAAAATCACCCGATATGTGTCAGGTCGAACTCTCAGATCGGAAACAATGGGCCAAATTGTGGTGCCCACCCACAAGAGAGCGAATGGATTAGGCAGAGCTTTCCCCATAGTTTCCGCAGGCAAATGGAACAATTTACCACCAAACTTGAGATTAGAATCCAACCTCATTAGTTTCCATAAAAAATAGAAAACTCATCTTTTCAAGTAAATAGGTTACTGACATTACCCTCAATATAAATGTTGCTAATACACCGAATTGATTTGAATTATTGTGTTGCTATGTTGGTTAATACTATCTCCGAATGTTTATGCTCAATCATTTTTTATTGTTGTTTGTTTTACTAAATTCCTAAATAACATATTATTTTCGGTTATTTACTTACGCTTGCATTCACTATTGATCTATTACTCACTTGTTTGTTGAAATACCTATTTGTTATATACTCTCTGGTCTTATCAGTAAATATTGACAAAGTGTAGACACTATCTTGTTGTTTTTCCCTTTGGTGACTTTTTCGAGCACCGAACAAGTCTATCTAAATTGTAAATTAATACACAAACAAACTACGTGTACGTGGATTTTTCTTCCTTTTGTTAAAATTACTGTATACTGTCCCCAAATCCACATTAGCAGTAAGGGACAATCCCTCTCTTTTTGCTTAACAGGTTACACTGGCTTGCCAGCAGTCCTGTTTTTTGTATGTTTTTTTCTGTTTGGCGTCTTTTTGCAATGCACTGATGCCTGAGGGCGACCAGCGCAATACAAATAAATAAATAAACAATTGAGAAGAACATAGCCCATTAGACCAGTCATTGTAAACATTGGAATTGACTTACACTAACAAAGAGGGTCTTATGCTTTTTAACTTTTGAGCTAACCTCTTTTCCCACCTCAGGATGGTGAAAGACAGAGAAGCCGAAAGGGAAATGTATATGAACAAAATCAGAGAGACTGCTCAAAAGAACTCAGCAGAATGAATACTCATTCAACAGGTTAGTGATCAGTGAGAAAGCAAAAACAAAGAGGTGATGGCTGGAAGGTTTAGAATGAATCTTAGGCAACCCTCCAGACCACCGTTCTTCGCTTGCCAAGCCATTACAGAAGGGGAAAGACCATATGCAAATCAGGCTTGGCCCCACCCCAAAAGGGGAAGTCCAGCCCGAACTGCTAGGTCACATCCCTTCTGCACCAGTCCACAAGCATCCCAAACATGTTTCGCCCTTTTGGGGCTCATCAGTGAGGCGTAGCTTGGGTCTCTAGGCCCAGCAGGCACGGGACCCACGTCGGGGCATACCTGTCCCAGTCGGGGTGACAATGCAAAAACAAAGAGGTGATTGCTGAAAGGTTTAAAATGAATCTTAACCACTGGCGTTGCTGTAGGCAACGCTCCAGACCACAGTTCTTTGCCTGCCAAGCCATTACAGAAGGGGAAAGACCATATGCAAATCATGCTTGGCCCCACCCCAAAAGGCGCAGTCCAGCCCGAACTGCAAGATCACATCCCTTCTGCACGAGACCACAAGCATCCCCAAACATGTTTCACCCTTGTTGGGGCTCATCAGTGAGGAGCAGGACTACCCCTTTGGGGGTGGGACCAAGCCTGATTTGTATATGGTCTTTCCCCTTTTGTAATGGCCTGGCAGGCGAAGAATGATGATCTGGCGGGTTGCCCAGAGCATTGCCAGAGGTTAAGATTTATTCTAAACCTTCCAGCCATCACCACTTTTGTTTTGCTAGTGATCAGTGAGAACAGGAAATAAAACAATTGAAAGAGATCTTGGATAACAACCATGCTTCAATAAAAAAAACATCACAAGTGTGTAAAGAAGCCAAAGAATACTTCGAACAATATATTATGAGTCAGTTAACATCTGCAAAACTCATCATGAAGGCTGCCGATTCACAATTTTATCAGTTACAATAAAATGTAAAAGTAGTCAGACAGCAGAGTACACCGTTAGCCCAAAAGAAAGACACTTATATCCAAGAAATACACCAACCTTGCCTACAGCTAGCCCAAACGCATGCACAAAGTGATCAGATAAGGTGTCTTCACAAGAGCTTGTGAGAAGAACATAAGAACATGTTACACTGGGAGGTAAGTCAGAAAAGGTAATTAAGGATCTTGATAGTGTAGAACAATTGAAAGAAGAGGTAGCTAGCTGGCATTCTATAAACCAAGAGACAGATCATTAAATATATGCTTGCCAGGAAGGCAAACATTCCTTACAAAAGGAGATGCAAAATGCACAGGAATGACTGGTCATTACTGGTTTCTATATCTAAAGTCAGACCAGTTTCTTTGAATCTAGGGAACAACTAGCACAATGTAAACAACAAATGACAATTGAAATGGATAATGATGCTAAATTGAGGCAAGAGAATGAGGTGAGTTTGGAATCAGTAGTTAAAGTTCAGAGACAAATACGTTTCGTGGATGAAGGGACACCTATTTTATTTAAGTGTGGGCCAGCTAGAGAGCAACATAGCACAGTACAGAGTGTGGGTAGCCGGCATCTGGGCTGGCAACATTTAACAGTAGCGCAGTACTGTGAGGTCTTTGTGTTGGTATGTGCATCCATTGGAATTAGTCCTTGGTCAGGTGTTGTTGAAAGAGCCATGTTTTGAGAGATTTGCGAAATTGGAGAATTGTGGGGGCATTCCGAGCCGACACTTGGATCGAGTTCCAGAGTGTGGGTGCATGACAAGGGAAGGAACGTTTGTGTGTTCTCTCTTTGCAGATGAGTTGTGATTGAAGACGGTTGGTTGATTTGCTGCATGAGGAGCGTGTCACAGATATGTAGAGCTTCAGATATACTGGTCTGTTACTCGTGACTGCTTTGTAGATGATACATGCAGTCTTGAACTGTATCCTGGCTTGGAGTGGAAGCCAATGTAGTCAGCGTTGGATGGGGTTTATTCGGTCAAATTTACATACTGCCATAATAAGACGTGCTGCAGCCTGGTGGACTGCTTTTAGCGCAGCCAAGTGAGCAGCTAGGATCCCTGTAAGGAGAGCATTTCCCCCATCAATGTGCAATGCCACAAGGGCCTGCACTATGATCTGGATATACTGGGACGGGCTGAAGGGTTTGAATTTTTCAAAGGGTAGAGATTCTGAACCAGGCTATTTAGGCCTTCTTGCCTGTGTGTTTCTGGAAGGACAGATTGCTGTCAATGGTGAAGGATCAAATCCTTCTAGGTGTATTTCATTGAGCCATTGTTGGTCAAGTTGTTTTTTAGTGGGGGAACAGATGAGGACAAATTCAGTCTTGGATGGGTTTAGATTGAGGTAGGCAGTCGACATTCCGGACTGGAAGATGGCTAGGTCATCGTGCAACCAAATGATGTCCTGCATGCTATTTACTCTCATGTACAACTGAGTATCTTCTGCATACTTGTGGATGGCTATATTGGAATCTTTGAGGAGAGTGCCCAGAGGCTTCATATAAAGGTTAAAAAGGATTAGTGAGAGGATGGAGCTTTGGGGGACTCCGGAGTCAGTTAGGATGCAATGAGTTAATCTGGACACCCTGGTGTCTGTCTGAGAGATAGGACGTAAACCAATTCAGGACAGTGCCAGAGAATCCCATTGTGTCAGCAAGGAGGGAGACAAGGATCCGGTGGTCGACAGTGTTGAATGCAGCCGAGAGGTCAAGGAGAATGAGGATGTATGAGTGGTCCTTATCGATGATTTGTAGAGCATCATCCACCACATGGATGGTGGCTGTCTCGATGCTACACATTGGGCGGAACCCTAACTGATAGTCATTTGGGAGATGGAGTTGTTTGATTATGTTGAGTAGTTCGTAATGGGCCTGTAGTTGGCCAGGTTGTTTTTAAAAAGAATATGTCATATGAGACCAGTCTTGAGGGTGTCTGGGAATGATCCTTCTGCAAGGGAGGCATTGATGATGCTGAGGAGTGCATTGAGCATCAGGCCCATCAATTGATTAATGATGGAAGCTGGAATTATATCATCAGAGTAAGAAATAGGTTTGAGGGAGGCAGTCATTTTTGTAGATCCAGGTGAACAAGAGTAGAGAATTCAGTCCAAAGGGGGAGTGTGCGTGCCGGGGTGCAGGGCATGCTAGTGCTGGGAGAGATTGATTTGATGGTCTCACATAATTTGTCTATTTCTTTGTCTATTTCTTTCAATAAAAATGTGTTGAATCTGTCTAATAGTTCCTGAGTTTCTGGTAACTCGGGGTCGGGTGAGGGTTTGGTACAATGCGTTACTACTTCAAAGAGGGCTTTGCTCCTGTTAGAGGCTGCTGCAATGGTAATGGAGTAGCAAGCAGCTTTGCCCTCAAAAATCAGAATTCTATGGTTTTCCCACAGAGATTGGAGGTGTTGAGGTCTCCCGAGTTATGGTTTTTGCACCCTTGTTTCTCTAGGGCTCTGATTGAGCTTGTGTTGGAGGCTTGCTCGGGGTTGAACCGTGGGGTGCATGGTTTGGTCTATGCCTGTCTTGACCAGACCATCTGCCCTCCTATTCCTGAGCCTACCTCTCTATTGACCAGATCCTTAGTGGATATGGTATCCATGTCATAGCCAAGATATAGGGAGTGCTAGATACATCATTTTGCCTTCCGAAACACACCCAGAGAAGCAAGAGGAGCTGGATTGCCTGTCTGACATAGATTCATATGTAGACGCTTATGTGAGAGAAGGGTGGATTGAAACTCCTAGTATGTCAAGAGTGGACAGGAGAGGATGAGTTAAGGGTAAAATAATTCCTATTTATGATCCAACCAAGAGATCTTTTAATCCATCTGGCTACCATTGAGAAACAAGGAATGAAATTCTAAAAGGGCTTAATTTTGTTTCTTTTTTTGATATGTGTTAAATTAAATTGTAAAAGTTGAGTATATCAGCTAAAAACAATAACAAATGTTTTAGAAAATGCAATTCTAAAAGTGCTTTCTTAAAAACCCATTCTACGCAAAGAACTATGGTGAAAACCCAGAAACCCTGGGTAGATGGGGAAACACTGATTCTATACAACAATGGAAAGAAGCACAATCAATGAATAATAGCTTTATATTCAGGCAGAGCACATAAAAACATACTACAACAAATATCAAGCTGTTATTAAAAAACATACACAATATTCATAAACTACAGCATTATTTATCAGGAAAGAATTAAAATGAGTTTGTCAGTATAGTGGTCTTCATTCAGTGGTCCCTTTGTCTTGTCCCGTTTCACCAGGCCTTGTTTCAATAAACTCAGGAACTGGTATAATAATTAAAGAAATATTGCATAAAGTCATCTCTTCCTCTGTTGGTCGTATTTTGGGCAAATCAATAAGAAACGTTTGTCAGATTCAACTTCTGTGGAGCGTAAAATGGACATACGTTTAGGGCACCACGTGTCCATCTCGGGTTAACTGAGCAACTGGTAAGGCATTCTACCTCAATTTTATAAAGAGAGTCCTCCTACTGCTGGAGGACATTTAATTAAGATACGATTCAGGGGCCATATCGATCTTAAATGGTAAATAACTTGGAAAGGTTGTTAGGTTAATCGAATCAAGGATCAGGCGCTCTAACAGCTGGTCAGATAGTCCAACGAGTAGTGCGCTCGCTTTGACATCCTTGCAGAGCCTGCTGATGCAGGTTCGAATCCTGCTAGGGCCAAACTCAGCCTTTCACCTTTCCAAGGTCGCTAAATGAGCAAGTAATAAAAAGCAAAGCTCAGATTCCTGAGGGTCCGTAGCACTATATAAATACAAAATTATTATTATTATTATTATAGCATGTCAAGCTTAGACGTAACTGTCCTCACTATCCCCATAGAAAATATAAGCACATCTCGCATTGAGGGGGCATCAAAGTTTGAATGAATGTATTTATGCTTCCATTACTAAAGTGCAATACACCCTGAGGGTTCAAGGCGCTGCTACATAACCAGTTACTCACAAAGCAGCGCATGTACATAAAGTCAGTATATCAGGCAGTTTTATGATCAACAATTAAGGAAACAACATTGCATTTAGTGATTTCCGGAGGTGGGTGCCACTGTTCTAGGGGCTTTATGCCTTAAAAGTGCTCCCAGAGCAGTGATGTGATTGTCTCTTCATCGCTGCCTAAACATTTCAGACATACGGCACGGTTACAACGGCTGGAGATGTCACAATGCCCTTCATATATTATTATTACCTATTTTGCATTTATCCTCATTGTGTTGGGTAGCTCCAACTTGCTTCTAGCCAATTTTTGTTGGTCAGCCATATCTCACACTTACCCTATGTTGTGTAAAACCTCAACTCTCCTGTTAACTAATATCATATGCTTACATGCAGTTGCCCAATTGTGCCAGCTAGCCAAATTCTGCGTGTTCCTAATTGTGCCAAATAGCAATCTCCTGCTGTTAGCCTAATTGTGTCATGTAGGCACACCCTGCATTTAGCAATTGCAAGGACCAACAACGCATCTCACTTAGATAGAATTGTGAAGATTAGCCATGCGTCACACTTAGATACATTGTTAAGTTCAGCCATGAGCCACATTTAGATAGCTTGTGAAGTTTAGCCACGCGTTACACTTAGATTGGGAAGTTTTGCCATGCCGGCACATTTAGATAGATCTCTGAAGCTTAGCCATGCAGCACTTTTAGATACATTTGTGAAGTTTAACTATGCAGTACATTTAATTGTGAAGATTAGAACGCATCACACTTAGATAGATTGTGAAGATTAGCTATGCTGCACATTTAGATAGAATTGTGAAAAATGTGCCACACGTCACGTGTAGATATTTTTGTGAAGATTAGCCATGCAGCACTTCTGATACATTTGTTGAAGATTAGCCACGCGTCACACTTAGACTGTGTAATTAACTATGCGTATCACTATATAGAATTGTGTAGATTAGCCATATAGAAGAATTGAGAGAGTAGTCAATGTACTAACCACCCGCTCCTTCTTCCTCCAATATACCACTCCCGCTGGGCTAGTCAACCTATAAACTAGCACATACCCAACACAAGTAACACAAACTTACAATAACAAACCTGGACACTGGGCCTGACCCATAAGGATACAACAAGCTAGTGCGCTCAACCTGAAATACCATCCAATCTGCACATAAAACACATAGGCACACTCCTACGCAACAAACAGTCACATAGAAACAACCCAGGCATTGGACCAAACCGCACGGATACAACAAGCCAGTGCCCAAAACCTGAAATACCATCCAATCTACACATAAAGCACACAAACACACTCCTATGTCATAAACAGTCAAATAGAAACAACCCAGGCATTGGACCTTACCTGTAAAGATCCAATAAGCCAGTGCACACAACCAACCATCTGCAAGGCAACGCACACAGACACCAGTTTCTCCTGGTTCTGGAAATATCCTATCATTCTTGCCTCACCAACCAACCTGCCCTCTATCTTGCAGAGCCACGCGAGCACCTGGAGACTGCCCTCGGGTGGTAGCGGTGTGCGGTATAAATCAACATGACATAATATTCACTGCAGCACTATTAGTAAGTAAAAAAGACATCTCTAATTTGTGTAAAAGTCTGCGTAGACGGCTGTGCCATTTTCACGACATGCTGTTAGCAGATTTGACAACCTTTCATTGTAGAGCTTTAGATTATCTGAATTTATTAAGGCACAACCCAATTTGATATATGCTGCAAATCTCAGTGCTTTAACGCCAGTTTCCATGCGCTCCTCCCGGAACTGGTAAAAATGGGCCCCTTCGGTCACTGGCTGACCAAAGGAATACACACATTAGCACAAATTATACAAGAGGGCCGCCTCTTGAGCTTTGAGACCATGCGCGAACAATTCAACCTGGCTCCCATGGATCGGTTTCGGCATGCGCAATTGTCCCATGCAATCCGCGCCCAATTCCCCGCCACGACGGTCCTACCCCCTTGCCCTCCCATCGAGACCAATATTCTCCTGCAGTACATCTCTTCTAGGGTCACTTCCAGCCTCTATCAGGCCCTTAGCGCCAGGGGCGCCTCCAAGGGGTGGCCAGGGGGGGCCATGGCCACCTTTATAAAAATGCTGGCCCCCCCAGCGGCCACCCCATGAAAAAGCAAAAAATTACACTTTTTTTCTTCCCCTCTGAACTGTGCATGGACAATAATCACATGTGCAGTTCAGTGTGAACACATTTTTTTGTTTGTTGCCGCAGCTCACCACCCGCGATGGACTGGATCAAGCCACGAATGATGGTGGCCCTACCCCCATTGATCGCACAATAAACACAGCCTGAGTGCACGCATTTCTGTTTTGGCTTGCACTTGCAGGCTTTGTTCACTTCCAGGCACTGAAAAGGAGACCTGGGCTGCGGTGCTGAGGGATTGAGTGGTTGTCCTAGGCAAGCACTTCAGAGTTGAGGTATGTGGCACCAGGGGTGGTGCCAGGCATGGGCGTGGGAGGGCTAAAGTCCCCCCCCCCTTCTGCAGCTGCCTATTTGCCATGCACAGGCCTGCTCGCTTGACCTCCACACCGCTTTATTTTCTCCTCACAAAACTGATTGTGGGGGAGGGAGGAGGCGTTAAAATGTAACAAGCCCATTATTATTAAATAGAACAATTGTGGAGGTGAGACGCCCCTGGAAGAAGAGAGTACCTGCTGGCTGCGAGATGCATGCTGGCCACCTTAGCAGGATAATCGGTGTCTCTTTCAGTGAGGCCATTCTCCTTGTACCCATCGTGAAGAGTACACCCTTTGTCAAAAACGTGTTGCTGCGGTGCCTGCCAATTGAAAGAGCATCTCTTTAAATTGTATCTGGCCTACGTGGCCAGACCATGTCGTATGCGAACCCTGCCACGTCGTCATTTGCCAATCGGTAAAGAGCAGTGCTGCCATCATTGCTGCCTATCCAAAAACAGGGCCCCTCCTGTCACAGCCGTCCCCTGGACTAGAGGCCCATGTTTGGTGACCTTTACTTTCTACCCCCAAATACCTTTGCCCTTCTACCTGCCCATTCGACAGGTGGGAGGCATTTCACTGCCCTACTCTCCACACAAGACACATGATTGCTGCCCACCTTCACCCCACCCTTGACCGAGGCCAGCACTGCACTGCCCTGATCTCCCTACACAATTCTGCTCTCCTCACACACGCAATTTCTTTATACTTACACCTCCTTACGCAATCCCGACCATTCTGTCACCACCCAGAACAAATGTGCTCCTAGGCCTGTTGTGCACAGCTAGATTTGGTCCCTCTATATAGGACTTCTAGAAACATTTAAATTAAATAACTATCAACTTTCCCACTAACAGATGTGACTCCCCTCATTCTTGTGTGCACTTCAGAATGCTGCATTAAAATAGAAACGAGCACCCCTCTCTAATGCTTCAGAGGATGACAGTGTCCATATTACTTGCCAATATGCTTCAATACACCAAGTCCTTCCCTTCCTTGACATAGTCCTTACAACTTGCGGCACTTTCACCTCTCGAGTCACCTTATGTAAGCAAATAGCTTTCAAATAATACTTTAGTTTAATTCAAATGCGGACTCCAAATAGCACTCCTCCCACTCCCAGAATGCTCTCTTTGGCTAGAAAGCTCCTAAGCATGTGCACAGGCTGGCAGCATTACTTGGCAGGGTAGCAGGAGGATTGAGAGTGACAAGAAAGAGTAGGATTTGGAGTAATGCGAATCCCCTGTGGACACTATAGCACCTTCCTCGCCCCAGTTGTAGATATATGAGGCTATAGCAAGCACCATTAAACACACACACTGGAAATGCTGCAACACATTTGCTGAAGACCAGATCCTTAATGAGCAATGCTTTCTGAGCTAAAATGAAGTCCAACAAAGTCTACAACATGAAATGTGTAATGCTTAATGAATGTTAAGGGACACATGCTTACATTGTGGTCCTGCAGATTTTGGGCACTGATACACACCTCCTTTCTGCCCATAAAGCTGCAATGCCACCCGAGTAATGAAATTGGATCACATTAAGTAGTAGAACTTTCTGGTGTCCTTAGTCCAACACAATCATTTGCTTTGCCCATCTGCCTTTGATAGTAGTTGCATGTTTCCAGCTCCATTTCCCTGGAACAAAAGCTACTAACAGTGTGCCAACAGAGCAAAAAGGAGCAACCCTGTGTAAATAGATGGCCCTCCCTAGGTACAACATATGAGGCAGCCCATCAGGGCAGTTTTACAGACTGAAAGTAGGGAGAATATGCTTCAGTGATATATGAAAGGGCATTTACTTACGAACAAACCCAGAGTAGAAGTCATTTCAGATGAGGCTCAGAGGAAAGAAGGGCCCCCCAATTTCCCTAAGCAGTGAGTTGAAGTAATAGCCACTAAATAAATAGTGCCATAAATGACAAAAGCTGCAGGTGCACCTTTTGCAGAAGGGTCTAGTCGGGAGACTCACACTCTAAGTGCATGGCATGTTTTACTGCCATTTTTGGGCAATGGAAAGCCTACTTGAGTGTTTGTATGTGATGGTGGGGTTGGAGTGGGGATGGGTGGGGGAGAATACTACAGTGGGGCTGGCCTGGCAGGGTCTTACTGTGGCATGGAATGTTGTACTCGCATTAAGGTCAAAGGCAACATGAGTGTTCTTACATTGGGAGCACATGCTTCCTTATCTTGACTTGGGTCTTTATTATTTTACTGGTGTTTAAGGTCAAAGGCAACATACATATTGTTACATGGGGGAATATAACATGATGTGTGCAACATAAATGTTCTTATATGGGGGGATTTGTGTGATGATATGCTATTTATATAGCGCTTTCACCAAAGCGATTTTCAGAGAACATATTTACATCAAATGTATCACCCAGCCGAAGTTTGCACTCATTTAATGAGCTTTATTTATTTATTGCATTTATTGACATTGCGCAAACCCATACGTATCACGGCGGTGGTACAACTTGGTGAGCAGGGAAAACAGTACAGTACAGAGTAAGAGAGGTAACAAGTTGCAAAAGCAACATAATAGTACGAGGTCCATATAGGAGGGTAGACATCACAGAGATCACATTGAAGTATGAAAGACAGAGTTGGCCTTGCCTGGATTTGAACCTGCGAATCACACTCGGATTACAAAAGCATGCGCTCAGCCCGGTGAGCTATTTTACTGGCTTGCCAGCAAGAGCATGTTTTCTTTCTGTGGCATTGCAGTGTATTACTGGTGTTAAGGCCAAAGGCAACATACGTATTCTAACATTGGGGTGGGGCCATTCGTGCTGCCTGCAAGGCTATATGTTTTTTTACTGTGGCATGACATTTTTTATTGCCGTTAGGGAGCAAATACAACATGATGAGTGTTATTATATGTGGAGTGGGGGATTTTTGTAGCCAGCAAGGATATATTTTCTTAATGTGGCATGGCTCTTTTTTCACTGGCATTAAGGCAAAGCCAACAGGAGTATGTTCTTACATGGGGATTCTGGCGCGTATTGGGAGAGCTAGCATAAACATGCTTTGTTATAGTATCGTTACTGGCATTATGGACAAAGCAAACATGATTATTGTCATATATGGAAATATTGGCATATATAGGTGCACCAGAAAGGACATGTGTGAGCACAATCAATATGAAAATGCTTTTTTACACTTGCAGAGTACTGGCATATAGCGGACAAAGGCATTATGAAAATGTGTTTGAAAATGCTCCGGTGCATTGTTGGTTGCTTGGAATCTAACATACTTTTCATGTCTTACCCTACAAAATCGATTGTAAACTGGGTGGTTTTTACCTAATTTATCACAAAGTGTACTGTAAAATGCACTATATTTTAAAACATTATTTAAAACCTTTTCTCAAGGGGACAAACCCCCTTTGATTGGTTCGCCCTCCCTCAATACTCTGTCACTCCTATGTATTTGGCTGGGGGCAGAACAAGTGCCCTTCCTTCTGCAGGCTCTTCTTAATGTGGGCCCTACTACATTAGCTCCAGGCCCCACTTGTTACAGAATAACTGCTACGCCTCTGGTGAGTTGGGGTGAAAGATGGATCTAATGGGCAAAAGGAAGGCGTGATATCTACTCAGCCTACTGGGCTTGCAAAGCGGATGTTAGGACGAGGGTGGTTCAGTAGCCCAATAGGTTTAATGTCCGGGCTCACTAACAGTTTTCAAAACTGCCATCCAGCCCCGCCAAAATGTTGAGGCTGGATCCGCCCCTGTTTGGCACCCTGTGTGCCACCCCAAGATTTCCTGTGGCCTCATCAGGCCACCCCTATGAAAAATTTCTGGAGGCGCCACTGCCTTCTGCAGGCTCTTCTTAATGTGGGCCCTACTACATTAGCTCCAGGCCCCACTTGTTACAGAATAACGGCTACGCCTCTGGTGAGTTGGGGTGAAAGATGGATCTAATGGGCCAAAGGAAGGCGTGATATCTACTCAGCCTACTGGGCTTGCAAAGCGGATGTTAGGACGAGGGTGGTTCAGTAGCCCAATAGGTTTAATGTCCGGGCTCACTAACAGTTTTCAAAACTGCCATCCAGCCCCGCCAAAATGTTGAGGCTGGATCCGCCCCTGTTTGGCACCCTGTGTGCCACCCCAAGATTTCCTGTGGCCTCATCAGGCCACCCCTATGAAAAATGTCTGGAGGCGCCACTGCTTAGCGCATTCGTGACTCCACAACTCGACGAACTAAAGGCAAAGTGGGAAAGGGACCTGGGCCCCCTGGAACCCGAAGACTGGGTAGAAGCGTTAATGTCCCCCAGAGAAATTGGGATATAATCCAAGCTTAGGCTCATACAGTTGAGGATCCTACATCGATCATATCACTCGCGCACTGCAATGGCCAGATGGGGTGGAATACAAGACGAGACATGTGTCCGATGCAAAACTGAACCCGCCACCTTCTACCATATGATATGGGACTGTCAGGTGATACAGGCCTTCTGGGTGGAATGCGTTAATACAATCTCAGCCGCTCTGGGGACACCAATTCCCAGGGACCCCAAGATGGTACTATTGGGCATTGGAGGGGAAGTAGACCTGTCCAAATATGAAAAAATGTTCTTGGCAACGGCGCTGGGGGCGAGCAAAAGGCTTATAGCGGCCAATTGGGGGTCGGACGAACCATTGAGCCTGAATCGATGGAGTAACGAGCTGGACAGAGGTGCTACCTTAGAGCGCCGAATCTATAATGCAAGGGGCTGCCCCCGTAAATTCGAGAAAATATGGGGCAAATGGCTAGATGCTCAATAAGCTCTGTGGGTGGGGGTGCACCGGTAGTGATGCTTGCCTTGTTTGCCTGCCTGGTCCTATTGTTGTCTTGTTGTCTTCTGGTCCTCGGCCCTACGGGCCCCGTTGATATGGACGATTGCCTTCAACATGTATACTGCTGAGATTGCCTTCCACATGTATACTGCTGATTCATGTCTTATTCTTATATGTCTCTTATGTTTTGTTGTTTAAATTCAATAAACAGAGTTATTAAAAAAAAAAAAAAAAAATAGTGGAATTATAAGTGTGCTGGTGGGGAGGTACAGTGTTTTCTTAATTAATCTACTCTCTATTATTGTGAGGGGGAGGTGTCGTAATATCCCCAGAATTAACTTCTGAATAGGGTGGCCGGCCGAGCCGGTGCCACATCCATGTCAAGCACAGTTAAAGGGAGTCTATTACCAGTTTGAGAATTAACTGTGTGTACGGCTCCTGGGCATCTTTTAAGAATGAGCTTGCTCTTAGCCAGATGTGAGGTACACATTACATTTTTTGGAACCAAACCCCTAGGTTATAGGTTATCATAATAGTGCACCTGCTGGAACTGGCCCCCCTCAATACAAATATTTGTTCAAATTTTGCATTTGGAAGTACACAGCATTACTACGGTTTGTGAACAATGAATAAAGAGTCCTCTCTCTGCGGAAGTCTGATAGAGCTGTTAGCTGTCTTAATTAACACATTTTTGTCTTGGATATTACAACTGTATGATCAGCTTACATAAGTATGCTTAACTTGCGGTTAGCAATACTGGGGGCATAAGTAAATTCTTCTGATCAAGTCATTAACATAAATTAAGAAGAGTAAGTGGGCAAGGACACAGCCTTGATGCACTCCATTCATCACATGGAATAGACTAGCCCTTTCTCCATCTTGTCCATACCTGAGAGTAGCTGTGTTTCCTTCATAAAGATTTCTAATTGGGGCTAAAATGTCAGGCAGGATCTTGAGATCCTATAACACATCCCATAGAATCAAAAGATCAGTTGAATCAAACGCAGACTTGAAGTCTGCAAACACTAAACATAGAGTTTCTTTTTTTTTGGTCACATGTTTGCTTAACATTGTAAATAGGCAAAAAGCCTGATCAATTGTGC
Source organism: Ambystoma mexicanum (assembly GCF_040938575.1). Classification (NCBI taxonomy): domain Eukaryota; kingdom Metazoa; phylum Chordata; class Amphibia; order Caudata; family Ambystomatidae; genus Ambystoma; species Ambystoma mexicanum. The sequence continues at coordinate 345,241,880 of NC_090937.1, read as the reverse complement.
CCATTCCACTTTAAAAACTGCTGTTAAATCCGAAAGGATGTTCACATACTCTATCCACTTTTTCGAGATGGGACAGAATCAGTTTGCCATAGACCTTTGAAAGACCATCTACAAGGCTAATAGGTCTGTAATTTGAAGGTATAAGTCTTTCACCTTTTTTAAAAATAGGCGAGATCTCAGCATGATACCAGCTAGATGGTACGTAATCGATTTTAGTCCGAAATTTGAAGAACCGGGTTAGGATTGGAACTCATATTTCTTTTTCTTTCTTAAACAAATCCAAAGCAATCTTGTCTATGCCAGGACCCTTGCCATTCTTTTGAGAACTAAGGGCCTTGCTAACGTCTTCCACTGTGAACTCTAGTGCCGCGTAGTCAACTCCTTCTACAGATGGGGAACAACATCTCTCTCTGTATTAGCAGCGTACAATTTACTCAAGTCCTGGAACCATATGTCTTTAGTTATAAAGGTTGAGTCCAGAAAGAACACGAGTTATTAATTTGAGTGACAGTTCTATGGAGTTCCCATTTGCATTTTTTTCTGCTGCTTTTTTCGTTTTGTTAACCAGTTCTTTGTAGTTTCTTCTTAAGAGTGGACAATCTATTTAGTTCAATCTCCTCTAGTAAAGCCCTGTTGGCCAGCTGGCAATCTGAGTCATACCATGTGTTACAAAGATGGGCTTGTTTCTTAATTATGTTAGCAGGTTTAGTGACTTTAGCAGTGAGAGCTGCTACGAAGGCATTGTAAAAGGATTGGACTGACATACCAGGTGCTCAAAAACGATCCAGGACTATGGTCCAGACTTTTGTAGCATCTCTTTAAGGAAACACTCAGCCAGCCTCAACTCCCTCCCTCATGGAAGACCGCAATAATCATACCTTTTTTAAGAAGGGCGACAGACTAAATCCAGCAAATTATCGCCCCATCACCCTCCTTGAGATAGATAGTAAAAATGTTATGAAATTGCTACTGAGGGAACTTAATAAATGGGTAGATACTGCACATATTTTCTCCTGTCATCGGACAGGCTTCAGATGTGGTGTCTCCACCACTCTGAATGGCCTCATTTTAAATCTGATGAGTGAACAAACAACGATCAAGGGATAATTTCCTCTTTATGGCACCTGGGTAGATCTGTCCAAAGCTTTCGACCAGGTCGACAGAGCACATTTGTGGAGAAAACTGAAGAGAGGGGGATCTCAGAGTCGCTCCTGGCTATGCTAATTGAATTTCACGGTGATACATTGATGAGAGTGCGCCTAGATGAACAAGGGCACCTCTCGGCTCCAATTAAAGTGGAAAGAGGAGTTCCGGCAGGGTTGTTTTGGTGCACCTAAATTTTTTTATCTATTTTTGGCACACATGGCCGACTCCCTGGAACCATCTGCGTTGGCCAGCCCTGTGATCAATGAAAGGAAGATCCGTTGGCTGGCGTACGCAGACGATATAGTACTGTTGAATAGGACCGCAATAGGTTTGCAGCGGCTGTTAACAAGATTGGGAGAATATTGCAGAAAAAATGGATCATCTATTAACCCGCTGATATCCAAAATCATGATTTTCAAACACACACATAAAAAGCTGGAAACGGACAAAATACCAAGAGTAGAAGACCTGACGTATCTGGGCTACATAATATATGCTTCTCCAGCAATTTACAAGGTGGAGACAGATGTGTAGATGAAGACTCGCCAACTCATCCCCCAGATGAAGAAGATTTATACCAAATACTGCAGGTTTTCAACTCTCTCCTTAATTAGGTATTTCAAAGCAAAAGTGATACCAATTATCCTCTATGGCCTAGAGTCTAAGCTATTACTTTGGAATACAAACTGGGATAAGTTGGAATCACTTGTCTGGAAAACAGTTTTGTGTCTGCCAACGAGCACACCATCCTGGAATTTGAGATTCGAACTAGGCCTGAACTTCCTAGACTCCATAGCCAGCTGGAAGTTAGTTTCACTCTATCGCCAGATAATTACAGCAGAACGTAACTTACTGTATGGGGATGTTAAAGCTCATCTGGAATGCTCGAGATCAGAACATTTAAGTCGGTAGGAAACAAAAGTCAAAGACTTTTTGTTAGAACATGACCTAAAGTTCGAGATTTTGATTAACAACCCCCAGAAAGCTAAAACTGCTGGTGAGAGAGGGGTCTGGATTAAAACGATTGCAAAGGTTAGAAGTGCGAGTAGGCCCAACGCCTTCCAATCTGTGGATCAAAAGCTTGGGTTCCTAGCAAAATACCTGATAACATTTCCGGGCAGACAGGTGAGAAACAACTTCCTTAGGATAAGGCTGACTCTACTTCCAGTTGGGAAAGTGCTTGTACAGAGAAGACAAGAAGAAGACTTACAGAAACTATGCAAAGTATGTGCAAATCCCTCAAATCAAGCACAGTGGCACCTGTTAATGGATTGTGAAGGTACCTGGAGGTTGAGACTATCTCTATTCAGGAAATGTGTAAGAAATGATGAAGGGTTGATCTCTGAATTCTTCTGGAACAGAATCATTTCCGGTCACAAAACTCTCCTGACTTTTTCTGTAGTTGAATTTCCTGGTCTACATATATACTCTTCCACCAGAAAGAGAATCAGGACTCAGGATGAGGTTCCTAGGGGAATCAAAACCAGGATTGTTCTCAGGATAGAAACCAATCACCAATCAACTACTCCTAGAACCAATTACCAAGACAACTTTTCTCCTCCTCCTATGCTAGAGCATAATAGATCACAGTATCGGGTGAGATGATGCCAAGTAATACAAACAAAGGTAGTTATCAGAATTACCAGAATTAGTCACCTAAAAGAGATCATTATTGTTACAAGTGAGGAACAGAGATATGACCAACGACTGCACTGCAGTCAAGAGTGGGAGAAATGATTTCTCAATTGGCATAGATCATTGCTCAAATGATAATATCTGAAGAGGTAAATCCTTACTCTAGCGGTACTAGACACACTGTACAAACTGAATCTACAGGTCAGAGTGGACAATGGCAGGAGGAAAGTATTCAAAATCAAAATGTACATGGAGAAGAGGAAAAGAGGGGTATGGCTGGAAAGATATGCCGAATATTAGAGGACGCTTCTTAAAAATACTGATGAGTTTTCTGTAAAATTGGTGAAGGGCAATAGTGACTCCTCTTCATTTTGTCAGATAAAATCAGAAAAAACAAGAACATGAAGTTCTTGGAGAAAAAAAGTTACATTCATATTTGAGAAAGAGGGGAACCTTGTGTAAAAAGTTTTCTCTTTCAAAGAAGGATTTCCAGCACAAAAGAAAAATGCATTACACTTCTTAAGAGAAGAGAAACAATTCAAAAGGAAAGGATGAGATTAACCAAGAAACTCTGAAACGCATGACCTGAAGAAAAGAAATTTGAAAGAATTAAAAAAGAAGATACACCCTCATCTCCAGATCTCTCTAGGGACTGCACTAAAGTGGAGGCAGTGGAATATAAGGAGCCGGGAGAAGTACCTGTTCCATTTGTGATTTCAAAATGTATGTTTATTCCTACATAGTCATTGGTGAACTCAACTGAAATTGTGCTTGAGGAAGATGCCCACATTGTGGCAGCCCAAAGCCAATATCAGCCAATATCATGAAATCCCAAAAGTGGGAAAGAAACATTCAGAACTCTCCACTAATCCACAATTTCTCTGTGAGTTGGAAATGCAAGATCAGAGGTTTTTTGTGGCTGTGCCTTTTCATGGGCAGTGTGACTTATTGGGTCTCATTGGAATTGCTGGATACTTTGAAGCAAGAGAGAGGCAAAACCCCCCATTTTGATGGAAAGGAAAGTCCAGTAGATGGATTTAACAAAGTAGGAATTAAAATAAGGCAAAATCGACTCACCTATCCGGTGACAGTTGTGGCTCCTCAGGGAACACCTTTCTTGTTGGACAATGATTTAGTTTGAATGCTTTCACCTTTGATTGATTGCTTGAACCAGGTCCTTGGGTCCCAAATGTGCTGCTCAAAAGTGCCAATTATGTCAGTTGAAACAGTACGTCATCTGATTGAAAAGCATCCCGGCTGTGTCGATATTCATTTTCAAAATACTCAAGTTCCTGACCTCACTCTCAGATCTTTGAAGGAACAGGATGAAAGTGTAAGGACTTCCACTGAACCTTTCTATAAATATTTCACCAAATAATAAGCGGTTCTCCATCCTATCCACAGTGGACCTTCAGTGTTCTAGGTGAACCAATGGGTATGTTGTCAGGACATAAGCAGTGTAGCTATTATAGCAATGAATGGAGAGCTTATCATTTTAGCAATGAATTGAGAGCTTATAATTATCCCCATTCACATTACTAGAGGTAGAGATTCAGCACTCTCAAGTCTCCTTAGAAAGAAGCTTTATCAGTCAGAAATGGTTCAGACAATTACAATAAGATGACTAGATTCACACATTTAATCTACTAGATAAATGTGAATCTGGCTTTGATGCGATGGATCAAAAATTCCTGATTACTAGCAGGTGTATGTTGAAGATCGCAAAAAAAATAAATCATAATTGCTGGGTCGTAAGAGATGTTATTTCTGATTTTTATGTTGGTGATGGTATACTACACCCATTAGGAAATTATTTTGGATTTCATGAGCAACAAAGTATGGTCCAGTATGGAGGCAAACCCAATGGATTGTAATGATGAAGAGAAGGCATTTCAGTCAGCTCAGTTGAAACCTTATGCTGCTATAGTTCAGATTAAAGAAGAAGACACTATTCCTGGAAATACGCAACAATATACTTTGACAAAAAAAAGATCAGAAAAGGACAAATCTTTTTTAAAGAAGAAGCTTTTAATAATTTAAATGACATTCTTCAACAACATTGACTTTCTATATATCCAACTCCCTTAGAAGAATTCAAAGTTGATAGCATTTGTCGACTGGTCGACAAAAATGATTCCCAAAGTGTCATTTTTTTGTGGAGCCATCTTTATTGACATGACAGACACTTCCAAACTTTTTCAGTGGACCTTACAGATGCTATCATTGGTTAAATACCTGAATATTGTTATAACAAAACTGATGGTTGGAGACCAGAAACTCTATACTCATCAAAGGGGACATTTTATGGCATTCTTCCTGAGTCCTTGGGGTGGAATGTGTTACCTGTGAGACTCTAGAAGATGAAATAGTGGTCAGATTTACCAGTAAATACAGTGCTTTTAAGAAAACATCTTTCTAGGTAGATACTATAAATAGAGACTTCTCTATTTATAACTTAGATCTTGAACATATTTCAGAAATTGCCACTCCATAAACATTCAAGGGTTTCTGTCAGAGTATTGAAGTACAGATCAGTCTGGCTGATGCCTGTGAAACAGATGAACAAAGAAAGCAATTGAGGTAAATGTTTCTAGATTTCCAGAAAATGTTCTCCTTCGATTCATATGACTATGGACATAATTTGCTTCATTACACAACAATATCTACAGACCAAGATATGGCACCTGTTTTTGTAAAAAATTGGATCTTGCCTCTTGCATCTATGGCATCACTTGTGGATATTATCAAAAATGTTGAATCCTGTGGGGTCATTCATCCAATTCATAGTACCTTCAATAACCCAGTACTAGCAATATTAAAACCCAATGGACAATGGAAACTGTGCGGGTCTATGGGTCCTGAACAAGAGGCAGAGAGGTTCAGGTAGCCTCTCCCTTGCATCGATCAGGGACTTGCTCAGATCCCAGGCTCTAAAGTATATTCTGTTCTCGAATTGAGTCCATGTGTATTGGACTGTCTCGTACTCCGTAAACACCAACATAACTTTGCCTTTACCTTTGTGGGGGAACAGTATGCACAGACACTATTTGAACACATCAACAGTGGGAATGAACTCAATATATTTATACATAAAGCCATGCTGTGTCTGACCTTGTTAAAAGAGGGAACATGGCCTATGCTGATGACTACTAATAAAAAGTAAAACTGTAGAAGATCGCTTGGTGGAGACCTGCCCTCTGCTGACACAATTAGGTATGCATGCTCAAAACTCTCTCTTCAGATAGCACGGTGGTGCAGACCCAAAGCAAACTTCCTAGTCTATGTAATAACAGATGAGAGCCTTAATGTTCAGAAATAGAAGGCTGGGATTTACTGAAATTGAAGAACCCCACACATCTCTGTGAGTTATGAAGTCTCTTAGGATTGATCAACTATCATCATGAGTTCATAAAGAAATAGACAGCGATCAGACTACTTAAGGCAGGGATGACGTGGTAGTGGGGAACTGTCAAACAGAGTCTGTGAAGTAACTGGAAAGAGTTATTTCCCAACCTCGCTGCTTGGCTTGTCCTATTAAGCACAATGTTTTTCCTGGAAACAGGATTTGAGGACACCTGTTCTGCTGCTGTCTTCTACCAAAAGAATGACCAGGATACGAAGTTAATTTCATATGCAAATAAGACATTATCGCCTGTCATCATTAGGTTTAACAAATGTGAGAAAGTGCTCCTGGCAACAGTATGGGCATTGAAAAAGAATGTGCATTGTCCCATGTGGAAAATATCATAGACACGCAAAAAGTACCCATTCTCCGAACAAGTTCTGCAGACAGACATGACAACACTCTCATCAATTGTTGAAAATCAATGATCATGTAGGTCGCTGTTCTGATTCGCTTATCGCTTGATGTGCTTTGCACTCTGAAGTAAACTGCGCTGAGAATGGGTGCGTGTGGCTGACTGACATACCCGGGATCAGACTTTGAGGGGGAGGCGAGAGTTGGTGTGCTGCTGCATACTGGGACCTTCTGTGCCTTCCGCTGGCATGGTGCAGTTAATTGTGGTGCATTGTGGTGCACAAATCTCAGAAACCGTGCCTCCTAGGGCCTTGAAACATGGATTTCGAGCTTCCTCATGTTGAGACAGTCCTTCTTTGAGCATATTGATGTTTTGCAGATTTAAGGCAACGTCTCATGTGTGAAGGTGCTGAAATCTGGGGAATGGGTTAGGGGGGTCCTCATGTCAGATAGCCAGTAATGTCCAGAAGGTCCTAAGAGGTAACTATGCAAAATTTGGTGCAGATTGGTGACAAGGTGTGGAATTGTATGAGGAACAATACTTCGCCAAGCCACAAACCCACAAACAAATTTTGACTTTTGCTGAAATCCAGGGGAACGGGGTGGGATGTCCAAATGTCATGTAGCCGGTAATGTCCGGAGGGTCCTAACAGGTAACTATGCAAAAGTTGGTGCAGATTGGTGAAACAGTGTGGAATTATAAAAGGAACAATGCTTTGCCAAGCCACAAACCCACAAACAAATTTTGACTTTGCTGAAATTCAGGGGGAGGGGTGGGGTGTCCAAATGTCATGTAGTCAGTAATGGCCAGAAGGCCCTAACAGGTAGCTATGCAAAATTTGGTTCAGATTGGTGAAACAGTGTGTAATTGTATAAGGAACAATGCTTTGCCAAGCCACAAACCCAAAAACAAATTTTGATTTTTATAAGTATAAGATACGACCTCTCACCAGCCTCAGCAATATTTGCAGAGGGACTGAATACAGAGTGGGAATGTATCTAATTCAAGCATTAATTCTTGGAATATTTCTAAACAAGAAATCTGTAGAAATCAGATATTGCCAAAATAAAAAGAGACCACTGGCTGAGAATGAACAGATCTACAGGCCTTTGTTGAGGATAACTGTGTAGAAGATGAATATTTAAAAACAACTGATAATGCAGAGGCATATCTAACGTCTCCTCTATTCACACCTGTCATAGATTGCCTACAATTTATGTGGAAGGATATTCCTACGATATCCCAGAAAATAACAGGAAGTAATTAGTAGCTGGCTGAGATGCTTGCAGAAATGCTTGTATGTATGACACCCCTGATCCCTCAGTCGGTAATAAAATTGGTATGTGTAGTAGTCAGGTGAAAAAACTGATGGCCATATATTAAGCTGTCCTTACTGACATAAATCATCAACTCCAGTAATTAGTGATAATCATCAATTCAGATTATGTCTGAAATGCATTTGATGAACACATGATCAGATAGAAAGCCAGCGGTATGCTGTGCGCCTACAACAACTCCTTGAAATGTGGAAAGTTAATCCAAACAACAGATTATTTGATGATGTCAAACAATGTCACCATCTACTGGAAGAAATGTAAAAGTGACTCCAATGTCAAAGTTCCTGACAAAACACAAAATGAGTTAGCAGATCAAATATTGAACATTGGAGCCCTCCAAGGGAATCCATTGATTGAGAAACACCTCATGGGAGAAATACAAATAATCGCAGCGACTTAATCACAAAGTGAACTTTCCTCACTTCAGTGGAGCAGAGATTCTCCAGATCTCAATTTTTTCTTTTTTATTTGCTGCTTAAAAAGAAGATACAATATTTGGCAGATGTTATCATATCTATAGGATACAGTAAAATGCCCACTATATGAGCAGGATTACCAGGGTAAGAAAGATCTGAGGGTCTTCAGGACATTTCAGAACATGTTTAAGATCGAAGATGGAATGTTGGTTAGGAAACGCCAATCTGGTAATGACCTAATTCCGAAGCATGATGTTAAATCACTTCCTTGAGGCAGCAAAAGCTGTTCATCGGATAGTTAAAAAAAATGGGGGTGATCCTGTGTTATGTTACTTATTGACCACACATGGGTCAAAACCTAAACACATATTTAAAGGGGTGTCTGACGTATTCAGTTTCAACCGAGTTCTCCCACTCACCTAGCTTTTCAGTACAGAAGAATGACATTACAGTGGTCCGATGTCAAGATCAGTTTCATTGGACCTTTGATTCTGTTGGTGGTAATGAATATACATTGACGGTTACTTGCCTATTTACCAAATGGATTGAATTACTCCCAGCCCCAAACTGTAAGGCAGAGACTTCTGACACTTTTTTAATCAACCACATTTTCTCATTTCGGCCTTCCTCAAAGGAATGAGTCTGATTGGGGTAATCACTATAAAAGTGAAGTGAGGATTTAGATGTGGGAAATTCTAGTAGTGAATATGAAGCTTGACATGACCAACCACCTAGCATATTGTGGAGTAGTAGAGAGATATAATAATACAATTGTGGAAATTATGAGCAGGTGAATTTATTCGGCAGAATGCCACTAAAGTGCAAGCAACACTTTATGAACACAATAATATAAAATATCATAACCATAATCATTCAAATACAAACAAACACGTGAACAACCATGAAATTATAAATACATTTTATATCACCAAAGTTACATGTCATCCCACCAAATTTACGTTCATAAACAACAACAGATACTTAAGAAAGATGCACTCCAGCTCATCAAAATTCAATTCGATTTGAGTAAAACAGTGCAAAATAATTTACAAAGTAGTAATATGATAACACCATAGTTATTCAGAAACAATCCATCATCCAAATTCAATAAATATATATATATTAAAAAAAAAATCAAATAAGCAACTCTAAAAATCTTGCCCTAACAGACTAGGCGGTAACAAGTTATTTGGCTGTCAAAAAATGCAATTCCTTCAATTTTCATGATTTAAGGAATCTCAGTGCCGCACTTATTTCCAAATAGTGTTTAAGCCATTTAGATCTAGGTACAGAATATAGAGCGCAAACAAATAAAACATTAGCTGATTCAGTAATATTGCAACAGTATGGGCAATATTTAGTAGAATGATTCCACTTAGAAGTAAAAACAGCAAAGTATAAAATATATAAGCAAAACTTTGCAAGAATCATTCTAGTGTTTTTTTTTATATTCATGTCAAATAGGCTGAGTATCTACACACATATATTAAAATCAAATTCATTCGAAATTTTTGCTGCTTTGGGATTGATGCTAATAAATGTGACAGGGCCCAGTCATTGAAAGTCACCGTTTGATCCTTTGTTTTATCTTACTATAGAAACTGTCAGAGTCACACCAATGAGGGCCAAAGTCAAGATGAAAAAAATAGATTCAATAAATGTTAGCAATGTTCAATTACTGCACTCCAAGTCTGTCATTGTGGATCATATAAGCCCTTTGCATGCAATTAATTCTTTAGTATAGTTCAAGCATATCCAGGATAAAATATGCTTCATAAACAATTGGTCAAAGGGCCCTTCAATATACACAGTTACAGAGTGGGCATGAAATGGAAGTGCTACCAACTTGTAGAAAGGCACACATCACACTCTGAAGGTTGTCAAAAGTACAAGATGAGCAAATCTCATAAGTTTGAAGTTCTAACAGAATGATGTCACAGATCCTTGGTTATTTCGGAATTAGATTTCATTACGCCAACACTTGTAAATTGTATGCTGCCTAACGCATAATAGAAAACATAACAACAAAATACATTAGTTATTGATCTCAGAAATACTCCTCTGACACATCAGAAGTGCAACGATCTTTCACTGAATAGGTTTGCGTGTTGTGCCATTTAGCTAGACACCACGTTCACTTCAAATTAGGCCTCACAATCCTGCTGCATTCAAGGAGAACTGAGCCACACAGTCAGTGTATACAATAGGATGTAAAACATTATCAACAGTAGTCATGTCTTCATTGTTGTAAAAAGCAGAATTTGCCATCCTTTTTCAGAGAATTGTCCACAAGAAAACTGAACATGTTGAAAAGTAATGAGTCATATCCTGATCAGCAGCAAGAAGTAAAATACATTTGTTACTAGAGGCCTGCACTAATGAAGAACAAGGACGCAAGTCCAGCAAGACACTGCCAAAATACTGAAGCAGGCCTGAAATGCTACTGCCCCCCGGTGGGCTTCTGAGCCACTGAACACATAGATAGTATAGCCTTGTAATACAGAAAATCCCAGTAATTGTGCTTCGGTGTCAAGCTACTTGCAGACCCTTATTTCATAAGACCTTTATTGCAAGTTAAATAGATTCCATTCCAAGTTGATCCCACGGAATACAAAGCCAGTGTTTCAATGTGATAGTTGCAGAAATATGTTACTTTGAGGAACTGCAAGATGTGGGAACCATCTGGGTGTTCTAATAGCTGAAGTCATTGGAGCGGATAAGAGAAGTGTCAATTAAAGATTGAAATATGTCACTGATTTAGCTAATCCCACTAATTGTGATTGTTTCATTTGCATGGTGATATTTCCAGGAGGACATGTGACAAATTAAATCATTTTGTAGGGCATAAGCATAAGCCAGTAGGAAATCAGGGTGTGTTCTAACATAATAATCTGAAATGTTTCATTTACTAATTTTTTCACATGCTAATTTTGTGGGTTTTGTCTATAAATATTGAGAACTAATGTGGGAAGGCTGAGGGTCTTTTGGGTTTTGGTTTTCTAATCCGTTGACCTTCCGACGTATTGCATTGCAATAAAGAAGCTGTCTTTCTATATTCAGTGCACTTAAATTTTGTTTCTGTGAATTATTGGTAGTGAGAAGAATATTGTTCTACTTTTTTTGGCGACCTGCCAACATGATCTCCAGTGCCTCGGGGAAGTACATGAGCCCCTGTACACCACTATGCCCCGCCTCCAGCGAGCAGTCTTGTGAACACAGATTCGGTGAACAGACACCTTGTTGGCTAAATATATGTCTGATCCCTCAAGTTAAAGAGGGGCCACACCAGACTGAAATGCAGTTATAGGGGGTGGGTCATGGGGAACCCGGAGGACACCTAGAACGTGAGTGCAGTTTGTGTGAAGCACAGTGATTTTTTGTCTCTCTCTCTCTCTCTCTCTCTCTCTCTCTCACGCTACGCTTTCTCTCTCTCTCTAATCTTTTTATTGTTGACATTGCTTGTAGGAATTGCTATTGTTTTGATAAGTAAGAAGATATGGGGGGAGTTCCTCAGAATGAGGAAAAGCAATGTTATTTTGTTTAATTACTGATGAATTGTTCAGATGAACTCCCCCTGTGTACGGGGAAAGATGACATCATAAGTTGTTTAAGAAGTGATGAGTTGTTGAAGTAAAGCTCACCTTTGATATGGGGAAAGAGGACATCATAGGCTGTTGGGAAGTATGATGTGATGTTGGGTAGCTCCTCGTAGATGGAGGAAGGACAGTAGAGTGCATAAGAAATGGTCCTATGGTGAGAGGAAAGGTTAACCCTCAGTCCTATGGTAAGGAGAACTTGAGCCAGGATTGAGTACCCTCACCTCAAAGGTAAGGAACCCGAGGAGGAACAGGGATACATATCATTAAGTAAACACATGTGTTTTATTAGGGTATGGCTGGCAGCTGCGGTTTTGATGTTTAGGCCTTGTTGGTGCACTGTGTGGAAAGAGATAGTTGTGTTAAAAAATGTTTCTTTTTTTAATTGCATTTTGTGATGGTGTTTTTAGGTTCTTCAGTGTTTATGTAAGTAACTTGATTTGTTGCATTGGTATTCTGAAAATAAGGTACAGCTGGACCGGCGCTTGTGAGTGAAAGTAATTGAAAGACAGACAAGCTATACTTGACTTAGGGAACATGTAGACAGTAGAAGAAAAGGACCCCAACAATGATGCAGAAGGAATCAATCAGGTGTGCGGATACATCACTGCTCCTCCCGCTTATAGGTTATTTCGTCTCCAGCCATCCATGGGTTACACAAACCCCCAGTTTAGACCCCCCCTGTTGAAGATGGAAAAGAAGCACAAAAGAAAGTAGAATGTGCCACCAGAGAGCTGTTAATATTAGGAACTGAAAATAAAGCGTACAGGGAATTAGAAGCAGAGTTACAAATGCCAGAGGAGGAGCTAGAAAAAGCAGTGCAGGGCCAAGGGGAGAGACAGTGCACGTCAATAGCCACAGACCAATGGAGAGCAGAACAGACACTTTTCAAGATTGCCAGCAAGGCAGTGCAGGACCCTTGAATAGTCGTCAATGAACCATCACCCAGCCAAGAGGCTGCTACAGGGCATCTAATTAGCCTGTGGGTAGCTACCAGAGGTCCAACCAGTCCAAGGGAAAATACGGGGGACCGACGAGACACACATGAACATGACAACAGTATAGAGTATGACTCAGTGTACACTGAAAGTTAGATGACAACGATGATGGATGGGAAACAAAAGAACATGAAGACATAATGCCCAGGGCTCACAGGCTTAGAATGCGACCCAGCAGAATGGCCCTAGGAAAGGGAAAGCCTCACAGAATAGAAAAGAAGATACACCATTCCCATTTTTACAGAAGGGTCCCAGGAAAGAACAATACGTGCCCCGGCCCCATATAAAGTAAACTTAATGCATACCTTGCCCTCCCTCACAGCGGGAGCCAGCAGATGCATTTATTCCATCAAAAAGAACATAGCAAGAATCATTTTAGTAGTTGGGGACATTAATAATTTTCTCACTTCCCTGTTGGCCTAGCAGCCATATGACATATGGAGAAAGGCGGTGTATAGGGAGGTGATGCTGAATAACACTGCACTGAATGGTGCGCCATTCAATTACTGTTGTGCACAAGTGTGGAAGACTTTGCGGAATATGTATCCTGATAGGCCATATATCAACTCGATTATGGACTGCACAATGAAATCAGATGAGAACCCTGCACTCTACATTCAGCAAATACCAGAGATGTGGAGGTTAGAAACAGGGGAGGCATGGGATAAAAACTTGGCTGTTTTCTTTCACATGTTACGAAGGTGACTCCCCCCAGAGGTACAAACCAATCTGAATAAGGTACTTGGAATTGAGGCTAAAGCATGGCCTAAAATCCAGGTACACATAATACTCTATTGTAAACAGAAACAGGACAAGGATAAAGACAGGCCAGAGCAAGCTCAGTGAGCAGAAGCAAAACTGCTACAGAAGAAGCTAGCCAAAATAAGCTTAGGAGCGGTAATTACCAGTGCTGCAAAGGGACAGCCTGAACATAGTTAAGCGCAGAAAGGGGCAGAGAGACCAAGGAATGTCAGAGACAACATGGGACACTCCTAGAGGGGGTGAGGAGATTTCCAGAGAGTGTAGAGGGGATGCAGGTATGAGACCCAGATTTGGGGGGCAATGTTGGTCTTGTGGGAGAATAGGGCATCGGGCACGCAGATGTAGAAATCGCATAGCCATGCCCAATAACCCTAACATCCAAGGGTATCAACCCTTGTTTTACCCACAACCCCATACTGCTCCATTTGTCCCCGCTACCCCAAACTCCATGCAACAACAGCCAATAAAGTATCAGACATCCCATTTTGTACAACAATGAGTACAGTTAGTGCCCACCGCACAGCAGTGGGAAATGAATCATTTGCCACAGGGCACAATAACACATTACACATGTGCAAGTGTGTTTGGAGGTAACCCTTTTCTGCTTCCAGGAACACATGCTCATTCCCAATAGGACAGCCCACAGGGAACACTGACATCTGTAACAGCCGACCCAGAAGAGGAAACCCGGGTGGGAAGGAAGGCTGTAGAACATTTTATTTTTTTGGTTGACACAGGGGCTACTAAGTCCTGTATTGGGCATGCAAAATATTTCCTTTGTCGAACGAAAGGATGGACACACATGGATTCTCTGGGGCTATTGTTTCGGTTCCTTTCACAGAATATCTACCTATTACTGTAGGTGCATAGAAAGTTACAGCTCCTCTGTTATACTCAAGGGATGCACAAGTTAACCTTTTAGGTAGGGATCTCATGGGCAAATTAAATATTACTATTTCATTAAAAGAGAAAGGTATAGTGTGCTCCACCCCAGGGGTGTTCCATGCTAGAGCAGTGATTTTAACACAAGCACTCTTCAGTTACAGCACCTTAAGAAGCTTGCCCCTACACCAAGATTTGCTCTTTTATGGAGTGAGTGTCCGATTAGGATGGGTCCCCAACATTCAAGAGAAAACATTGTGCATACTGGTTGAGTTCTTATTCAGACCAGCAGTCTCCAAGGAAAGTGCAGCAGGTACCATTGTCATGCTAGATATATAAGCAGTAATCACTAAAGCAGACAAAGTAATATTGTCAGGTATGAGTGAGGATGCCATTGAATAGCACACAGTTCTATCTATTGACCCAACACAGCAATTGAGAGAGGTGTCTGATGAACAACTTTTCAAAGATACTGATGGCACCAGAGAGATGGTGTTCAAAATATGCATACCCTGCCAGATAATTGTAGTGCACAGAGAAATACTGCACTCCATGCACCTAGCTAAGACACTTCCAACACACTTGAATGAAGATTTAGAGAGAGTACCCAATAAGTTATGGACCAGAAACCCCCATGATGTAGGGTTACTGAAGAGTAGAGGGGTAGTGCATAGTAAGTTGAAACCAGGTGCATTTTTTCCAAGAGGGAAACAGTATCCCATTGCAAGAGAAGTAGATGAGGTTATCTATTCAACCATAGAGGCCCTATGGCAACATGGGATCATACAGCACTCTGAATCACCCTGTAACACGGCCATTTACCCGATCAAAAAAGAAAAAGAATAATCTTGGAGGATGGTACAGGATTTGTGCCATTGAACAACATTGTCGAAGCAGAATTCCCTGTGGTCCCTAACTCAGCAACCATTTGTGAGCGTTGACCTCTGATCTCCATAACCCAAAATACACCCAACTCTTAAAAAATGTTTATTGTGTAAATGGACGGGAGGAGCTAAATTACACTGTGGAGTTAAACTAACCCGAATCTCCTCGAACCAAACATGTTTACACATTATATACATTTTGCAACAGTTAAAACACTCCCACATATTGTATTACAAATCATCCCCTCATTCATGATTGGCCAAACCTATACAAAGAAATGTAAACTCGTGTAATTCCCACACTCTCATTGGACCCATTTATTTAACAACCATCCCCTTTCAACATATATTTGCATCAGCTCATATTTACAGCACTGCCCTTTCCGGGAACCTTCCGTAGTAGGTTGTGACATCATTCCATAGTTACACATTCACACAACAAACATAATTCATCACAAGTTCCAACTGGCCGGGGAGATCTAACCCCGAACATGATGAACATGGTCTTTGCAAGGACATTTCAACAATAGGAGGAGGGGGAGGAACAAACAAGTTCCCTTTGAACTGGCGATAAATAACTTATCTACCCAGACTTGCTGGAATCCTTATTTCACACTAATGTATATGACTACCAAGTCAGCACTCATGGCCTCAGGGCACATCCTGGTTATTCATGAGAACCTGATGGAAAACTATAAACCATCTGTGAACTCTGCCCTTAAGCATCCACTGCACTGTGTTTATTACTCGGTCGCAAACTGATTCTACCAGGTGGCCGGACTTCCCTGGACAATAAATAACAGGCTCCCATGTACTAAAAAAGATTGCATCTCCTCTTCCCAATAGTACCAAGTCGTAAAAACACGAGCCTGGCCGTAGCTGACCATTTGATGTTATTGCAGCTGCCTGCTGCCTTTCCTCAACCTTCAACCTTGCTCAACCAGTTTTACCAGTCACCCAGAGTTTATCTCGCCACCCGAGGCTTCTGGGCCTGCACAGTCCCTAGCTATTTATTTATTTTATTGTGCATATACATCAAGTAAATTGTTTCTCAATGTGCCCACAGGGCAACAGGGAAGGAACATGGGAATGAAGGTAAAAAAATATAACAATGAAAGATAGAGGCGGACCTACTAGGCCTTGTGAGCATTCAGAATGTGGAAGTGCAGAGAGAGAAGGGGTGAGGCATGGCGGGAGTGGGTGGATTAAGTGCTACGTATACCAGGAGGGAAGTGCTAGTGAGTGAGCAGCTGTGGAAGGCGGAAGGCGGAAGTGGAAAAGGAAAGTCTTGAGGAGCTTTGTGAATTTGAGGAGATCCGACTCAAGATGAAGAGGAAGGGGGAGGCAGTTCCATAGGAGGGAGCCTGATGAGGAAAGAGATTGCCCACCAGCTCACTGTTCAGTGAAACACGTGACACACAGAGAGTTGGTGCCGGAGGAACATAAAGATCTGGAGGGAGAGTATTTAGTGAGAACAAGTTGTAGATAGGGTGGTCTCCAGCCCCAGACAACCTTATGGATGATGCAGAGGGATTTGAATTTGATCCTTGCATCAACCAGGAACCATTGGAGAGTTTATAGGGCTGGAGAGATGCGGTCCCTGGGCTTGTGGCTAAGGATACGTCTTGCAGCCCTATTCTGGATTAGCTGGAGGGGTCGTAAGGAGGAGTAGGATAGGTCAAGGAAGAGGCTATTGCAGTAGTCTAGCCTAAAGAGAACCAGAGTTCTAGAGACATTGAGCTTCTGGGGGAAAGTGAGGAAAGGAAGAATTCCTTTGAAGAGGTGAAGTTGAAAGTGGACCTAGTTGGCAAGGTCCTGAATGTGTGGGAGGAATGAAAGAGAGGAGTTGAAGATGACTTCCAGGTTTCTGGCTTCAGATGAAGGAGAAGGGAGACAGTCCATTGAAGATGGCCAGAGTGAGGGGAAAAAAGAGGGAGCAGGAGCCCCAATAGGAAGGATCTCATTCTTGCTGGCATTGAGGCAAAGATCATTGGAAGTACATCAGGTGTGGTTGGCACATAGGCTGTCAGGAATGATGGAGGAGGTAAGGAGAGGGTCAGAGGGATTCTTGAGGAAGAGTTGTGTGTCATCTGCATAATACTGGAAGTTAGGGGAGAAGGTGGAAATGAGGTGTGCAAGCGGCACATGCAAGATACGTGTAAAAGATCCAGGGAAAAAGGTTGGAGCCCTGGGGGACACCACAGGTGGAGATAAAGGTGAGGGAGGAGAAAGAGCCCAGAATAAGCTGACAAGGACGGTCATTAAGGAAGGAGGTCAGCCAGTGCAGTGCCTTCTCCAAGATACGTAGGGTATTGTGGAACCGATTTATGAAGATGGAGTGGTTGAGCATATCAAATGCAGAGGAGAGATCAGGAAGAATGAGAACAGCTGGAGAGTTGGAATCAAGATATGTTAATAGTTCCTCACGGGTGTTCAGAAGAGCAGTATCTGTGCCTCTGGATGCTCGGAATCCAGATTGAGAGGACTTGCAACATACAGATTAGTGTATTTGCCATGTACACAGGGTACCCCAACTGTCCCAAACACATTTCCCTAAAGACTCCAAAGTATGTATGTATGTGCATTTATGTTCAAGCCTACTTTGTCCTCTCACAGTGGTTTCTCCATCTGCAAACCTCCTTTCTTGCGTGTTCATATGAAGCACTGTGCTGCCCAATTATAGGCGCTACGTGGCATGGCACACACCTATATTGTGTTTATTTTATCAGCAGATTTGACATTATGTTGCTGCATGCATGTGAATCTAAAATGTATCAATTTAAACACAAAGTAACACTTATCCCTTCCTTATTAACTACACTAGATGCATGCTAAATCGCAACACAGCGCCAACATCACCCTCAAGCCAATCTCCAATATGACGCTTGCAACGCACACCCCTCTTTCTCTTTGGGACCTTTATTGATCACCCCAACTCATTCTTTGCAATATCCTACATAAACCCTGTGCTTCACTGTTTAGATATAAAAAAATCATGTTACATCCAGAGTCCCAGCCACTTACAGCATTTACCTGCCGAGGGCAAAGATTCCAATACACTCGTTTACCACAAGAGCATATTTAGCAGAGTGTTAGAAGCAAGCAGACTTAGGAAACTTACAAGTACAAAACACAGTGATTCAATATGTAGATGACCTTTTGGTTTGTAGCCTAACAGAGGAGAAATTTAGAAATGACATGGTAAAACCTTTGACCCTATTAGCAGAGAAGGGTTATAAGGTAGATAGACAAAGATAAACTGCAGTACTGTCAGAATGATGTGGTGTACCTAGGACAGATGATATCATCAGCAGGCAAAAGAGTAGAAAGAGCATACTCACCAGCCATCCACAATCAAGCAAATGAAGCAGTTTTTAGGATTACACAATTACTGCTGCACCTGGATATTTGATTACTAAAAATACATAAAACCACTACTGCAATGGTTGAAGGAAACACAGAAAGTAAAAGAATCCATTATTTGGACAGATGAGATGATCAATTCATTCCAGGAACTCAAAAATGAAATCAGTAATGTACCTGATTTAGCCACACCAGATCACAAGAATTTATTTTTCTATTTTCACACTCAAATGGCCAAGGGATGATGGCTGTCCTCACTAACCCCACTCAATGGTATGCAAGCCATTGGCTTATTTGAGTGGCCTTTTAGACTCAGTGATTCAGGGACATTTCCTGTGAACAGGCTTCAGCAGTAGCATTCGCCATACGAAAACAATCCAGAATGACTATGGGTTGTCATGTCACCCTCTATGTAGTACAAGCAGTATTTGCTATACTGGAAAAATCCAAATCTACCCTCACCACACAAAGAGCATCAGCCTATGAAGTCATTCTTTCAAATACTTCCATTCACATTGTAAGATGTCACACTGTCAGCCCAGCAAAATTCATTGCAGAACCAGTCCAACCAGATGACGCAGTGCATGATTGCGCAAAATATGAGGGCACAGATAAGGACCAAATTAATGTCAGGGAGGATGCAATAGAAGAAGGGCAAGTGCTTTTCAATGATGGTTCATCGACAATTGATCAGAGCATGGGACAGAGACATACTGGTGCAGCTGTACTGAGCCTTGAAGAGGGGGAATACCAGGTGATGAAACAGAATTGATTGCCCTCACATTATTCTGCACAATAAGTTGAACTTGTAGGACTCATAGAAGCATTAGAAATGTCTAAAGGGTGCCACAGTATCATTTACTCAGACTCAGCATATGTCACCTCTAGAGTACATTCAGGTTTGTCAAGATGGCGCAGGGGAGGGTTCAAAAAGTCAGATGGTGCACCTGTGTACCATTAATTTCCAGATTGATTGATGCATTAGCCCTGCCGACTATAGTAGCAGTGCTAAATTGAAATGTCCACTCACACAATACAGATACAATAGCTTATGGTAACAAAGAAGCAGACCTTGCAGCAAAAGAAGCAGCATATTTAGAGAAACCAAAGAAGGAAGTTCCTTTTGTATCAGCACTACAGCAGGTAGAGATAACTATACCTTGCAATTCCCTTCCCATAGCACACATCATTGAATTGCAAGCACAAGCTCGTCAACAGGAAAAGACTCATGGGAAAAAAATAGGGTGTTCTTTATCCTCTACAGATCTAAAATGGAGACAAAACGTTACAGGAAAGGCAGTAATGCCCCCGGATTGAGCAGTTTTACTATCCAGCACATCCATCCAAAACACAAATAGCAGCAGATATCCAGGAAGAATGGTTTCTTCACAATCTCCAAGAACATGTTTAAGAGTTTGTATCTAGTTGCTCAACAAGCAACCTGCACAGTACAGGGCACACACTTTTGAACCGTTGAAGGCAACTTTTCCCCACTGTCAGGAAGGCATGGTATCAAACATTAAGACAGACACAAGTGATCACAGTTCAAGGGTGTTTATTGAACTTCAGTTGGGTTTGGAAAACAACTATCTAAACCTAAATCTAAAGATGGGAGCAAGCTAAAACCATCAAATAATAATAATGGTGTCCTAGTGGTGTCTTGTCAAAATAAAAGGACCTATACTAATAAACCTATTGCCAATCCTTACATCTAAATACAAATAGTGTGGGAATTAATTTTATGAAAAAGAAAAGTGTTCAAGAAATGATATGTCAGGATATTCAAGCCGTTGGCTTCCCTTCCCCGCGTTTACAGCACGGGACAAGGTGGCACTCTCAAGCTTAGCACAGTCTCTGACTTCTCGAGCATGAGGGCAGTTCAGATCTCAGTATCAGGGCCTTCTATGTCAAAGTCTCTTTGCAATTCAAAGCCTCTTGCTTCAGAAGGCCTAATGCAACAAACAAACATTCAAAAGTTCTTTTCTCCTCAGGATTCTCATGTACAACTTCTTGGGTGATTTTTGATTCACCCCGGGCTTTCTCTATTTCATCAAGATCGAAGACTTTCGACTGTGCACTGGATTTTGCTTCACCCGTCGCAGGATCACTTTGATTCACATTTGATGTTTTCTTTCAATTAATCTCCCTCTGCCAGGCTTGGACCAAAGGTATTTTCTGTTATTACTTCTCAGATGTATAGTTTACAGTGACCTGTGATTGAGCACCCACGTGGTGCCGGACGACTCAGTCAAAGGTATTGTAGCTTGGTTTAAAGTTCAATCACTCATCAGCAGTTTAACTTCATTCGTGTCTATTATCACATGCATTTTAACAATGTTCGTTTCAGCGCTCACCATGAAATGTTGCTGCTTGCAACCTTGGCTTCAACACAGACTGGTCTTGTATTGGTCTCCCCAACTCACTGGCTGTGTTGCTTTCACTGAAGTGGCTTTGTTATTGGAACCAATGACAGTACCACAGTGGCTGGAGATTCTCCTTGCCTTGATTACTGATGCAGGAGTGCCCCGGGTACCTCTGACATGCAATGCAGGATTCTTATACTTTCTGTTCTTGAGGTTTTGTCAAAGTAACGGTTACTTGTCGAAAAGGTCAAGGGAACTTCCCTCCTTATGACCCCCTTCTGTTTTGCCGTATTTCTCCTCTTGTCAAACAGCCATCTTGGAACTGCTATTTCCTCGTGTGCTTTGCCTCGCTCAGAGTGTACTCTCGTGCTCGTCTTATATCCGTGTGGGGAAGTGTAATGGAAGTCAGGTGTGTCTGATGATCAGTAATTGCTTGGCCTTTCCTGACCATTGTTTTGGGACATGTCAGGTATACGGCTCAGGTGTTAGTCCATTTTCTCTCATAACGGGCTGTCTGTGAGAACGTGTTCGTGTTGAAAAAGGGGGTTGGAGGTAAAGTTCCTACGTATCCTACTTGGTAAAATGGGGAAAAGGTGTTATAGGGAAGGGGATACCGCATCTCACTGGAGTCCCACTCCCCGAAGACTTGTCACCCAGGTGATCCTCCCACACTGGTCCACCCACAGGAACTGGATCCAAAAGCGATGGCCATGTCCTGGCCACCTGGATGACAGATCCCCAGGGACTAGCGGGTGAGACACCTTCTGGTTTCTCACACCACCCTTCGGGGCCATGCAGGCAATTACACATGTACTTGATCGACATGCTTAACAGTTGCAGTCATTTCTGTTATCTTATTGTTGTGTTCCCATTTTTCTGATGGCTTGAGGCAGATCCCTGCGTCCATCCAGATGTCAAATCTGCTGCAAAATTTCTTGTCTGTGAAGTATTTCCCAGATGGGGAATTTGTGATGCCCTAAGATCTGACAATGGGCCTCACTTTTTCAATGAAATGTTCAAAGAAATCACTTCCTTATTGGGCATCATACACACATTTTGTTCAGTTTAGCATCCTCAAGCCAACAGTATTGTAGAGCGTTTAAATGGATTGTTAAAGATGAAATTAGCCAAATTGTGTAGTACTTTAAAGAGTTGACTCCACTGTCTGCCCCTGGCACTGTTTGCTTTACGTAACCAGCAAGGGCCGGACCATCATGTCACACCACACAAGATTATCACTGACAGCAGGCTGAACACACCACTCACACCTCCATGCACAGCCTCCAATGCCCATAATTCTGGAGCCTTATTAGGTGATGAATTTCTCAGGGCTCTAACAAATGCGGTCCCCACCTGCAACAGCAGGAGGAAGAAAATGGGGGAGAAGAAGAGAGAGGACTAGTGTTACTTCTCACTTGACTTTTTTTTTATCTCAATGAATCCTTTTGGTCAGTTAGATCTTCATGTTCTTTCACAGTAGTAACAGAGCTCCAATTGTTGATGCCATGTATTGTATTTATTGAAATGGTTTCTTTTTAAGGAAGGAGCAAAGAATAATATGGACATTGCCAGTTTGTTAGCAAATATAAATGTGTTAATTACAAGGGTGAAGCGGGATATTACTAACCCGAATATCATTCCTGATGAACATGAGGGTGAGAATCACCATGCAGATGTAAACCTGTGGTACAGGCATATGAAAGACGTGGGAAGAGAAAAACCGAGCAGCCCTTGTTTTGTCTGTTCTCTAATCCCTCATGCTACAGCTACACCTAGATAATTTATATCACAAGAAATACTCCCAGAAATTGTGAAATGTTTAGTGCACCTGGCCTTATGCAGGGTGCAAGGTTTGATCCAAGGACACAAAGTTGAAATGCAATGGGTAGAAGCAGATGGAGCAACTTTTGAATTTAATTACGAAAAGATAAGGAAATTACCAGATACAGATAATATGAAGAGCATTATAATTAGCTATCAGCAAAATGAACAGGGGAAGAAGGAATTCATTTGTATGGTACCACCTCTAATGCAGTGTTCTGATGAGGCAGGGCAAGTACAGAATCACTGTCACAGGCCTCAATTACAAATTAAAGGTGCCATGTTTTACCACAATGGGTGGGTTGATGGGCTATTTGGTATGCGAAGCAAGGGGAATGCTAGGGCTAACAAAGGAAAAGGTGTTATAAATTAATGAACATTGTTGTACTGTCTGGGAATAGTACATTTGGCGGTAGATCTGGTTCATTGAACATAAGGTCCCCACAAAGATCATGAGACAAAGATCATTAGACTTACACCAATCTCCTTGTGTTTCAGGAGCAGTGGCAAGACATACATGGGGGCCAACTAGTGCTTTGAGACAACAATAAACATTCTTGACATTGAAGGGGGCACTGCTGCCCTTATGGGCCTTTTTCTGGATCTTTTATTTTTCTACATTTTTCAACTGATAAAGGATGTTTTAAAAATACAATGTTTAAAACTATGGTCTGGCCCACATGCAAAGATATCAACAACACTCTATAGATGGGAGATGTTCATACCCAGACAGAAATAAGGATTGGCGAGGATTCACCTCTCATGGTTAGATTAGAGCATCCACTTGGTACACCAGAAATGTAATTTGACTGCCCTACTGACCCTAAAGAGTTTGTTGAAACGTATGTAGACATATTAGGAAACTGAGAATTGTATTATTTGCCTTGCAGCCCAGAAGAATATCAACGAAATTCAAGAAATGACTGTAAAGTTTGGGTATCAAAAAAAGATTTTAGGGAAATATGACAGAATGATGGAGTAGTTCATGACTTAACTAAAGAGGAAGTGTAGAAAGGCAAACATCACGCTTTGAACGTATACAAAAGTACAGGCTGCTCAAATTTCATCAGTATGATGTCACCGTTTCTTGGTTATTTCTGAATTAAATTTAATTAGGCCAACCCTATTGTAAGTTGTATGCTGCCAAATAGCTAATAGAAAGCATAACAGCAAAATACACAAGTTATTGATCTCAGAAATACTTTTCTGACACCTCAGAATTGCAACCATCTTAAACTGAATAGGGTTCCATGTTGTGCCACTTAGATAAACACCAAGTTCACCTCAAATTAGGCCTGAAAATCCTGCTGCATTCAAAGAGAGCTGAGCCACGCAGTCAGTGTACATGATAGGATGCAAAACAGTATCAATATTAGTCATGTCCTCATTGTTGTAAGAAGTAGAATTTGCCTTCCTTTGCCATAGAACTGTCCACAAGAAAACTGAACATGTTGAAAATTAATGAGTCATGTCCTGAATAGCAGGAAGGAGTAAAATACATTTGTTGCTAGAATCCTGTACTAATGAAGAGCAAGGCTGCAAACCGAACAATACACTGACAAAATACTGAAGCAGGCCTGAAATGTTACTGCCCGCTTGCAGGCTTCTGAGCCACTGTACACATAGATTGTATAGCCTAGAAATACAGAAAATCCCAGTAATTGTGCTTCACAGTCAAGCTACATGCAGACACCTTTTTCATAAGACCTTCATTGCAATATAAATAGTTTCAGTTCCAAGTTGATCCCACAGACTACACAGCCAATGTTTCAATGTGATAGTTGCAGAAATATGTTACTGTGTGGAACGGCATGATGTGAGAACCATCTTGGTGTCCAAATAGCTGAAGTGAAGGGAGCGGATAATTGAAGTGTCAAATAAAGGTTGACACGGGTTGCTGATTTAGCTAATCGTCTAATAGATTTGTTCATCTGCATGGTGATATTTTCAGGAGGACATTTGACAAGTTAAATCATTTCCTAGGGGTTGTTCCTAAAAGTCACAAAGTGCTGAACTTATGATGTCAGCTAAAGGCGCTGACCAATAATGTAGAATTGTATAGGTCATTATTTAGGTGTAATCTAGGCAGGAGCCAGTAGCAAATCAGGGGTGTGTTCTAAAAGGATCATGTGAAATGTTTCAGTTACTAATTTGTTCATATGACAATGGTTTGGTTTTTGTCTATAAATAGTGAGGCACAATGTCAGATGGCATAATGTCTTATGGGTTTTGATTTCCTGATTGTTGACCTGCCGGACGTATTGCATTGCAATAAAGAAGCTGTCTTTCTACTTCCTGTGTACTTCATTTTTGTTTCTGCAACTGTTTTAAAAACGTCCTCTGTCGCTTCTAACTGCCACATCAAGGAATTCGCTCAGAGCTCTGCTCCATAAATAGAGGCAATATGTGCCACAGATGTATAAACCTCTAAAGTAAGTTGGATAGATTTGCCGCCAAATGTGTGCATGAGAGAAAGGGTTACCATTGCCCTTTGCCTCAGGATGCATTTGCTTTGTCTGAATGGATGTGATCACAGTCCATTATCCGAAATCCCTATGCCGAGGTTAGCAAAAGCATTAACTAGGTGGATCTGTATAGCATTCAATGTAACATTAACCTTTATCTGTCAGGTTCCGGTTCCAGTTCCCCCTTCTCCTCACCTGAATACTCGGAAGTACGTTCCTTAAGTGCTGTTTCAAGCTTCTTCTTGTCCTTCTTTCTTTCTTTGGGCGGACTTTCCTTTAGTCTCCGTCCTTTTCTTTCGTGTAAATAAGGTCTGGCCCCTCCAGAGGCCACCGTGACAGAGATGAGAACCTGCTCAAGGGGACCTCCAAGAGGTCCCCTTGAGCAGGGAAAAAGTCGCCCCAGGGAAAAAGTCGGAAGGCAGAAAAAACCCTGGTTCTGGTGCTTTGCAGATGTGGGGAAAGTTGAGTTTCCAAAGACCAAAGTCCTGAGATGATCCAACGGAATGAGAAGGGCAAAAGAAATAAGAGGATGGAACCTAATAAAAAAAAGGAGGAAGTACCAAAAATTCAGAGAGATAGCACTAGAGCCAACAAGGGAATTGCTATGGAAACTGAAAACCTATACAGATGGAATCATAAACAGAAATAAGTAGGAACGGACAGGCGCCGTGAGCCTATGCTGAGAATCACAATGAAAGTACACAAACACAAAGTAAACTCGTATGTAAAAAGAAATCAGCTATGCAGAATAGGCAAGCTCCGCGAATGTACGGAGCAGAAATGGGAGTCGCGAGAGCAGCTCGCGTGTAGAACGAAGAAAGGAAGCAGTGCGGAACGACAGGCGCCGTGAAGGTAGGAAGGAGAAATGAAGTCGCGAGAGCAGTTCGCGTGCAGAACGAAGAAAGTAAGCAGTGCGGAACGGCAGGCGCCGTGAAGGTAGGAAGGAGAAATGGAAGTCGCGAGAGCAGTTCGCGTGCAGAACGAAGAAAGTAAGCAGTGCGGAACGGCAGGCGCCGTGAATAGAGATATGGAGTCTAAGCTAGCGGAAAGAGGAAAACAAACAGGCAAACCGAAGTAGAGTAGCAGGGAAAATACAGCGAGTAGCCGTAGAGGTTAGAAAGGACTGATAGCAACGATACTATAGAATGACAGAATTGAAATCACAAGAGAAGGATTCAGAAAAGCGGAGCACAGTAACGAGAGGTAAACAGATACAACGCACTGGCTGGAGGGGCGGAGCCGGAAGATATAGTGCGTGCTGCCATCTTGAATAAGGACTAGAACGTTACCCTGAAAAGGTCACTGCCTCCAACCCTTCCAAAGTCTCCACCTGCCGATCCTGACATTATCTCTCTCTAGCTCTATGGTTTTTCTAGGTACTCATGATAAAATTGTATTTTTTACTAAATTGTTTCAAACCTGCAAGTTGCTTATTAATGCCTGAAGGCATCTTAGAAAGGATAGCCACATTATCTGTGCAAAACAGAATACATAGCTTTTTCCTATCAACTTTAGGGGCATTGTGATCAAGGTCGAGGATCTGAGTTGCTAGGCAATTGAAATAAAGTAAGAACAAAAGGGGAGCAAGCCCTCCTCCCTGCCAAAACTCAGTATTTAAAGGGAAACATTTTTATCCCCACCCCTTGCCCATATATAACTCTGGTGTTGCTTCTAGGATAGAGTGTCTGTACTGCATTCAGTTTTGTTATTGCGAGCCCATGCTCCTTAGACACCCTCCATATTTAAAATCTTTCTGTCGGTAGTGCCAAAAGCCATGTTACAATCCACAAAAATAATATAAAGGGGCTCCTTCTAAATATCTATATAATAAAAAATAATAGCAGTAAGTAAGAAAGCCTATTCATTGTTTCTTTCATCTTCCTAAATTAACCTTGGATTCAGATAATACAATCTGATCTTTTCCCATCATTCGAATTGGATTTGCAATATTTTCCCTTAATGTTTTGCAGATTAATCAAGTGAAGAGATAGGAAATTCGTAAGTAAAGGGCTATCACCCGTCTTGAATTTAAGATAAACGCAAAGAGGATGGAACACTAAATGTATTATTTAAAACATTACAAAGGTTGCCCTACATCTGCAGCTGACACTGACATAAATCCCCCGGGATCATATCTAACTCAAGATTTTTCCTGTTCTTTGGAAGTTAAGAGATTTAATTACCTCAGCGACATCTAACAATAGGACTGTTTCCTTGTGCTCTTGATGCATACATACAATTTGAGTAGTAGGTGGATTAATAAGAGCTTAGTTATCAGAGTATAATTTACTAAAGTGCCTAAGCCACTGCCCAGCTGGTACTGTCAGGGATGTTTGTAAAAGTTTCCCAGAGGAACTATACTTCACCACTAGTTGCCAGAATGTCCTTTAATCTTTAGCAATCGTGGCTTGCATGATCATAACAAGTTCTCGTGATCCGTGGCTGACTTTTTCTGTGCAATAATGGATTTATACTCACACTGAAGGGACTTCATAACATCCATGTTAGAGCACTTATCCTTCTTTCATTCTGCATATTGCCCTACATTGTTTGTCATACCACACATTACATGTTCTTAATTTTGTTTTCAGCTTTAAGCGAAAGATTGAATGAGTTACATAAGGTATTATCGAAATACACAAGTCAAGATGAACCCATATTACCTTAATTTCCCCAATACCTAGGTTCATAGTAAGATTCTCGAAGACTGGTACGAGTATAGAATACGCTTTTTTCAGAACAACTTCATGATCTAATGGATGCCAAATAATTCTCTTTCAATTATATAAGGGAAATTTAACTAGATGATTGTCATGATTCCTGCCCCTCATGTCCCCAGCCCTCCAAGATGTCAGGCTGGAGCCAGGCCACAATCACCTACATGGCCCTCAAAGGCCTCTCCATCCCTCCAAAGACCCACTTGGAGTCAGACTTGGCGCTTGTGGCACCAGACTCACTCACTCCCATAGGATAACATTGGGGATTGGACTTGTAGTGCTTTGATGGGGACAAGATGGATGCCCCCACATATTTCGGTTCCCAGAACTGTATGTGCAGTCTAGTCTTTTGGGTGTGGTTCAGCTCAGAGACACCTGGGATACCCAGAGACTATTTAAGCCACGCCCAGGCTGAGAAACATGCTTTGTGTTTTCTGCACCTGCAGCGTGACACTCACTGTGTTCGGATCGGTCTCCAGTAGGCCTGCATCTTTCTTCTGCACTCAGCTCCTGCAAGAACAAGAACACCGTTAGGAACAGCCTTACCTTGCGGCGCTTCTGCCCATCATTCATCGCTTCTACTGTTCTGCGGGCATCTTCGGCGGTGTCACTCCCATCCCGGCACGCCACTTCAGAAGGAATAGGGAAAAGAACAGAAAAAAGGCATTACCAAGCATTCAGCAAATCTTCGCTTATTTTTAAAGACTGTACGAGCTTCAAACGCTTACCTGAATCCCAGCCGCTCTGGTGGAACTCTGTCTCCGGAACTTCTCATCCATCTGCAAGAGGGAAAAGACACTCCAGGTTAGCGTGGAAACATCTAGAGGCGCCGCATACCGTGCTTACTCACCGCATTTCTTCATCATAACCGGCATCCACGCTGAAAACTTTGCGGCACCTAAAAGACAGAGAAAAATAACTCAGTTCAGTACAAATGCGAAAGGGTCGCATTGTGCATCGCGCTCTCACTCACCTTCAGCACTACTCATCTAAGCAGCACGTTGCCATCCCCGGACGCCGGCTATCATCTAAGGAAGGAAAAGAACAAAGTTAGAGAACTGTTCAAAAGACTCATTATACTTACCTGTCGGACTCTTGCCAGTGAAGTAACTAGGCAGCAACGAGTCTGCATCAATGAACGCGCCCCTGCGCTGAAAGCAGGACGGAGAGCACACTTTCCAAGAAAACAAGGTGAGCTGTGGATCAAAGGGAAAGGTTGGACCCCGGGGAAGAAGGGGTTCAAGCACACAGAGACAATAGGGAGTTGAACTCTACCAATCCTGTGTTTCAGGCACAGTCTCCAGTCGAGTAGACTCCAGGGAAGGGTTTGAGGTCGTACGAGGTCAGAATAGGCTGAGTGACGTCCCTGTGGATACCAGGTGAGCGTTACGATGATATTATACACAGATTGATATTGGTTATTGATTACATTTATTTTCAAAAGACTAAGTTATGGTCACTGTCGGGTCTTAAAATCACTTCCAAGCCATCAGACAAATGCCAGCCCTTTAGAATCAGGAGAGTATAATCAAGGTGAGAAATAACAAGGCCTGTCCTGAGTGTAGAGTGACAAATCTAGGGAATTCATCCCTTCTCACCAAGAGGGCGCTTCCCCCTTTTAGGCTAGGGAGGTGAGTTCACTTCGTGAGACCGTTCCAAGGGGATTGGTCAAGTGGGACCTCATTGGTTGAGAAACTCCCCCTTAGGGGACAAGGACTCCCATTCCACTGAGGAACTCCCTCTGCCATGCCCCATGATGACACACATGGAGCTGTTTGATGTGCAAAACCATATTAAATTCCAAGACTTAGCTGAAGAGAAAGCTAACTTGTATCATGATAAGCAAGAAAGAGAATCTATCCCTTTAAAGGAAAACCTCCAATGAACTGCGACGAGGAGGTTGAAGAAGGAGTGCACGCCAAATGACTATGAGCGAAAGGAACACATATGCAAATAGGTTAGGCCACCTGGAAGCATAACACATGAAGGAGGCAGAGCTAGAGAGAACCGCAGAGCCTGTGCCATTCAGAGCTGCTTTGAAAGCAAGAACCAAACACTGGAGGGTACAGATCCTTTGAAGCTGAGGAAATGGGAAGCCAATATCCGGTGGCGGCATGACCATGAGAAAGTTGTGGTGGGCAGGCTGCCTGCATAACAATGCCAATACCACAACACTGAAGAGTCAGCTAATGGTTCGGTTGCCAGAAGGGATACCAAACAGTGAGAGAGAGTGGAAAGAAAAAGACACTACAGAGAGAAAACTGAGAGGTAAACCGAACGGAAGTGAAGGCCCTAGGAAACTACAGGCCCCAGAGATGTTAACCTTGCAATATTGAAGGTAACCAGGAGAACGGGAGGACTGGGAGTTTGCCAAGGACTGGTTATGTAATCCAAGAGACTCGTCCCAGTGTAAATGTTGAAACCTTAAAAGAAAACTTGATTAATTTGAACTATAGCATTGTGAGGAAGAGTACCCCAACTAACACTGAGAGAGAGCTCAGTAAAAGTTGGATAATACTTCCCTTCGAAGAGGGAAACGTTCCCCGTTGACAATAAGCACAGAGCAGAGTATTTCAGAAAGAAAATACTATGAAACAAAGACAAGAGAAGTCCATGGGATAAAAGAGACACAAGAGACACCAAAGCAGAAAAGGGTAAACTATAATTAGACAGAAAGCAAAGTACATACCACTACTGACACTGAGAGAGAGATCAGTATAAGTTGGGTAACACTAACCTGGGAAGAGGGGAACGTACCCCATCATTTAAGGAGCACAGAGTGGAACATTTCAGAGATAGAATACTATGAAACAAAGGTAACAGGAGTCCATAAGGTAAAAGAGACACCAAACCAGAAAGGGGTGAACTATAATTACACAGGAAGCAAATTACAAATATGAAATAATACTTCACAAGACTGCCCGGGATACCTTTACCTGAATCAAAGGATACAACAAATGGCAAGAAGGGAAGTATGCAAAACAATCCCTCAAGAGAAGGGAAAAGCCAAAAGCCTTGTTAGAGAATTAGAAGAATTGATACAGAAGGTGACCTGAGACTGTCTGAAAATTGTATATTCAAAAGTGAGTAAAAGAAGGCGAACACAAGAAGCAACCATCAGGAGAAGGGAGCCATTCTCCTGGCCTCAGTCTGTTAAAATAGTGGTAGGGTCAATTGGTATTAGTTTTGGACAGCACACTTATTCATTTGAACATTTCCTGATGACTGACTATGACCTTAGTTATTTACATATGTAGGGCAGTCCCACATAGCGATAGGGAAAGAGTGGTTGCATTCTTATTCCTTAATAAATTGTATTTGGAAATGTCATCATTGTGTCCTCCTTCTCATTTAGGACCCATCACAGTATGGACTGCTCGATGATCGCCATTGAGCCTGCCATTGCCAACTCTTAGAACCAGTTCAAGGAACAGCATAGACATCACAAAAGTGCAAATATTGTGACAATGACCAATACTTGCATGAACATCAGGTATATCCCATCCTTCGTTCTCCTCATTGGTAATGTCCCCACACACATTTAGAGGCTTCATTTGTATATTTAGATCACTTGACAAAACTACAACAGAGTCTTACTTGCACACATGAGAGGACCTACAGTTATAACTCCATCACCTCCAAATGTTTACAATTGAGATTACCATTCAGCGGTCTTACATATACATTAAATAAAAGAGGTTTCACTGAGGTAAAAGCCAAATATATCAGACATATAAGATGAAAGCATGATTCTCCACCTCTTAAATTGTGTATCTCTGGACCATAGAAACAAATATTCTTGCGCCCTCTGTTTGGACATCACCTTAGACCCTTAAACGCAATAGCTATAATAGCCTGAAAACCGTTGTTATTCAAGTGTGCAAAGCCCATGTTTCTTGAAAACAGTCTATATCACTGCTCTTCGCAGAATACATTTTCTTGGAATTATGAGTTGAGAAGAATCCAATGTTCTATACACATAGTGCACAGAGGTTGACCATTGTGGAGCACTGGATAACAAGAGTGGACGTTTATTTTGTAAACTATATGAAAAAGCAGACTTAGCATTATTGTGACCAGAGAGAAAATCAATAGCATATTAAGAGGATGGTTCGATATTAGTTTTGCATGTTAATATACATTTAGTCCCTTGTTTAAGGCATAGATTAGATAAACAACGTCTCTAACTATATTTGTAATTCTGCAATTAAAGGACACATTTCCTCTAGTACTTGAGTCAAGAGGGCCATTTTATGAGCCAGAGCAGCCTATACAGCACAGGCCTGATAGAACGTCAGGCAAACCCATGGAATTCACGCCTGAGTTGACATAATGCATAAAAGCATGCACAATGCCTTGCCCAGCGTAATGGGATGAAGGAATAAAAGTGCAGTCAGGTTCAGTGTGTTCACTCTGATTAATGACCCTATTAACAATGTCATTATCAAGAATTGCATATTTGTTGAATACAGTATGTGTTGTAAGTGAGCTGTCTTCTGCTACCTTTAATACAGTTATGTCAGATTATAAATTAGACTGAATAGTTAATGTAGGAGTAGCATCATTAACTTCATGTTGATTATTCTCCACAGAGAACTTAAAGTATTACCTCCTTGTTGATTAGTTGCGCAAGGGACTTCAAAGTGGGCCATTACTCAGTCAAATTACCTTTGGGGCTGTTGCCTTTTGGCAGTTTTGATTGTGATAAAGAGTTAGCAGCAAAAGAACTGACTGAGGGCTTGGCCAAGCCTATTTCAATATGTTTATATCTCCGCCACGCAGTGAAACAGTCTAAACTGCATGAATTTGTGTGGAATTGGGGTGATTGCGGTGCGCCTTGTAGGGTCTTTTTCAGCTCCTTCCTTGTGTGGTCTGGATCTGGGAGGCCAAAACAGGTGGCCTCCTGATGATACAGCAGCAGCACAAAGAGCACAACTTGGGGGTGTGGGGTGTGTGTTCGTTGGCTGGCGTGCTGTGTTAGGTCCTCTTCTGCTTCTTCCTGGTCTGGGCGGTTTTTGGAGGGCCCAATCAGTGCCTTCTGACACTTCAGCAGCAGCTCAAATAGTGTTACTTGGCTCAGATTTGGCCCCAAGAAGTGTGTGGTGGATTATGGATACTGTTGGGACTTACAATTATTAATGGTTCTGATCTACACCTACGTCAGTCACTTGAATCGCCTCATTTGAACTCATGACTTTTATTAAAATGGTATTCCCTATGCATCTGTTATACAGAACACAGGAATGGTTATGGGTCAATGCCTCTCCTACTCAATTATATGTTGAAAATCTTCACTCTGTGACCTCAAGATCTCAAAACAGGAATGTAAAATAGGTGACTGTTCATATCTCTATATCTTCAAAAGGGACCAATCTAAAGAAAGGACAGTTTGGCATACCTGGAATGAAGCCTTTGATAAAATAGACAAGATATCTAGATTTTCGTACAAAATACAAATGTCAAAATGGGATCTGACTTAGGAACGTTGGGTATATATCAACCGGCTGAAGAAATGTCAACCCCACTCAATTCTTAAACAAATAGAGGAATGATGTGAAACTAAGGTTGAGGTGGGCTCTGAATACAAATGGAATCAGTGTAGAAGATTATGTCAGGATAGTTAGATTAAAGGATAAATGCTTGGATTATATAGTTAAAATGATAGTTTTAAAATGTAGAAATGAATAAACAAGTCAAGTGGTGAGTAGGAAGCAAAAATATCCTCTGTATACATGCCTTATAATAAACCAGCCTTTCTACACCTCCTCTATAACAGAAGAAAATCTGTTTCTAGTCTGCACAGTGAATCCTCATTATGGATGGTGGATGAAAATCCACATCCTCCAAAGAAAATAAGAAGCTACAACCCCAGAGTGCTAAGCGCAACAGTGAAAAGGACCTAATGACAAGACGGAAAAATGAAAGACAGAGACCCAGTTCTTACCCATAGTTTGACTGAACATTTTAACAAAGATTATAGCCGTTCTCCATGTTGTTTTTCCATCCAGAAACATATGCATGTGGCGATTTCTAAAACTATTTGCCTAAATGTAACATTTTTGATTACATTTTGTGCATTTGGACATTCTTTATAATTGTATATCATGTTAGCTAATGTTGAACGCAACACAAATAAATGTTGTCTTTAAAAAGAAATTGCAAATTAACATACACATTATATGTTCAATATTCTGAAAGGAGCTGATACAATGTGTTTTGCAAGCTATCAGGTATATTGAGTCAAATGTGTTGATAAGCCTATAATTTATTAAATTGTCATTACTTGTAAAAAGTACACAAAGAACATTTATCCTTTTTACATACAACCTCAATATGATCAACTTAGGTTGAACTCTGTTTAAAACTAAATTAGGTATCAAGGCTCAGCTGTCTTGGGACAAGGCCACATTAATAATCACTGTGACTACACCATTAGAAGAGATAAAATACATCAGTAGACATGGCTGTGTGTATTCAGTACAAATGCCTTGTTTAAAGAAATTAAGAAATGTATCTAAATGTAAGCTATATATTGGATACAGTAATGGCAACTTCAGATGAACAGATCTCTACACAAACCCAGTCTTCCAACCTGGCATAGTCAGGCCTATTGTATAACATTTATTGTATATTTTTCACTTAAGGAGCCCATTGGAAAAGCTTCTTTGTTTTGAAGAAAGCAGCTGTTTTTGTTGGTACTTGGATAATAGAAACACATGTGCCTACCTGTCCTGGGTCTTTGAATGACAAACCAGATGTGTGTACAACAAAATCTCAGACATTTAAATAAATGTCCCAAGAATTGATTGTTTCCCAGAGGATCTGTATCCTGATTTGTGAGCATGCTGTACAAAGTGACTCACATATTTTTCTGGATTTATAAAGTTCCTGACCTGTGAAAACCATAGTTTACATAAAAGAAAAATCCTGAATACAGGTTTCTACTCCTTAAAGTGGAAAAGGAAGGAAGTTTGTTTCTTCCCTTAATTCCCAAGTAAACAATGCCATTTTAAATAACCAATGTCATATTTCCAAATAACATTGCACAGAAATGGAAGGATTCTGTTTTAAGTGGACTCATAATGCCAACTAATATTAAGTTGCTGATCCCTTTTCTATTTCAATGTTGTAATCTATGTATTGCATTACCCTTTAATACATTATGATATTTTGCTCTCCAAAATAAAAGCTTCTAACCAGAACCCAAACCTTTGGAATCGGTGTAACCACGTCAGCCCTACCAAACATTCTTGTATCTATGTCCAAGATAGAAACCAATGGTGTCCAATATATTAGAGTTGAATCAGCCCCAGAAAAAGGGAAGTCAATACATTTCTGTGATGCCAACACCTGTTGATAGTTTCAGAGAAAACTAAGTAAATTGAACTGTTGTAAAAATGGTTCTGTCTTTTTTAATCCAACAACCATTTTCAATTTGTATGTGTCTTTAAAGAGGATTTTACTCTTTTGTCTAGAATACTTTTTCAGATTTGCTTTTATATGTAAGGATGTGTATTGTGAAAGTAAATATTAGCAAGATAATAGGCAGGTTGCATTTCTTTTCGGTAGACAAGCTGCATGCATTTACGTGGGATATTGTGGTTGACTTCACAGTATTGAACGTTAGGGGACCACCTGTAATTTATTGATGTATTACTTTAAATAAAACAGAATATTCAGATTAAAACAACACCTTTCCTGTACAAGATTTTGGATGGGATTGCCCTAGTGGGGAGTAAGAGATCAGTAATGTTTCCCTGCAAAAAGAATTATAAAATTAGAAACTTAGATATAGTCCATGGATAGAAGTCACTGCAATCTTTTTGACAGCCAACAAGGCCACTCTCTGTGCCATTAATTGCCAACATAATCTGTAGGCAATTGAACCTCCTCAATATCATTGGTATTTTCTTAAATTGAAGTTTTGTATGTTAATAGAAATATGGGGTAGCTATCTAGAAGGAAGTTAGAAAGCTTTTTATTTAGTGCTACTGTGGATCTGATGGTTGAGGGGTGTTCTTGAGTATGCTTGTCCAAAAGGTCTCATGGATGATGATGCCTCCCCTAGTCATGATCTTTGCACATCGGACTTTGGAGCTTCGGAGGACTTCTGCCATTGGTCCAGTTTTGACTTGCTTCATTTTTTGTTTCAGCAGAGTGGTACATTGTGTCAATAACATGTTTTTCTTAACTGTTTTGATTCTGGTCTTTAGAGTTATGTACGTTTTTGTACATAAAATCCTCATTTCACTTTTTCTTGTTCTACTTTGCTGATAATACATGAGCATTGCGTAAATTATGTTATTTAGTATTGTGAGTGCACCATGCCTTCCTAAAAGTCCTAATAGTGCTATGATCTCCCACAGGGACACAAGCTGAAAATGAGCTCAGTGGTGTAGTGCATCCTGCTAGTCTGTCCAAATCTATCTACCCGATTAGGTGTACTTATATAGTTTTTACAAGTTTAAATGATCATTAATTGTGCTAATCTGATTTGGAAGACATAGTCCGCAGTTATTGATTTTTTGTATTTTGTCAGGACCACAAATCAGTAAAGCACAAGAAGGCCAGTATGTCTTAAATGTTTTGTATTACCGCTGGATCACGGGTTGGGTGCTATCCTTTACTCCCCATTCACCAGTGGGTCCATTGGACCCAATGGGGAATTTTCAGTGCAATTACCACACAGTAATACCACCAGCAGTAATTGCGCCGAAAATGGGAATTTTTCTGGCGTGTTTACCCACAGCTCTTAGCTGGGGGTAAACATGCCAGACTCGAGATTGGGTGGAGTGGTAAATGCAGCAGTAACACCGTTACCACTTCATCTAAGGGTTACCGCCCAACTCATGATGAGGCCTCTAGTACATATTTTGGCCAAACCCAATAAAAGCTATTACCGTAGTCAAAGTGTGACACAACCTGGGTCAGAATTAACTGGACACTATGGGAGAGAAAGTTGCATTATGTGCTTCAGCATTTTAATGCCAAGGTAACGTTTTTTGGCCATTGCAGAAATATGAACCTTCATGGATAGCACTGCTTTCACCATAACTTCAAGGTACATGATGTTGGGGTGGAGACTACACCCACTTGTTTTCAACAGATGTTTTTAATGCATATCTCTGGTGTCACACCTACAAATAGGGTTTACGTTTTGATAGGATTTAAATGCACCTGGATATTGTGCATCCATGACTTAATAAAAACAACATACAATTTGGAAAGGTTATGAGTTCAGAGTGAGTTGAAAACGAATTGGGCACCACAGTGTTATTATTATTATTATTATTATTATTATTATTATTATTATTATTATTATTATTATTATTAGGGTATTTGTTGAGTGCTGACCTAGCTTCGGGAAGCGGTTGAGCGCTTTTATAATCATAGGGATAAGAACATAGAGAGGGAAGCAGAGAAAAAAGGAGCAGGGAGCTAACAGGGAAGGGCGAGGGTGGGCAATTGGCAGCAAGGGATCCGTAAGCAACCAGGGTCGGAGACAGTGGGGAGCAGATCAATGAGTCACAGGTAGGGTGGTGTAGGGTTGGCATGGTATCACAAGTATGACACTGACACAATACGTACAATTTGAAAAACCTTTATTGAAGTTTCAGGGTTTGAAACAACTTCTACTTTGCCCTATAACTAAGATGGGAGTAATCTCAACCATCAAATGATAAACAACATAGTCCTAGTATGTCCAAAATGGACTATGCTAACAAAACCTAGTGCCTGCCCTATCTCTTGTACACAAGTGTATAAAGTAGAAATGTACGCAAAGCAAAAATCACTGTTCAAATTAATGAAGGTAGCTAAATCGGCTCTCCTCCCCACGTTAGACCACACCGAATGAGGCAGTCTTTGTAGGTAGGATGGCACACTCTGGCTCTGGATTTTAGTACACCAAACAGTTGCATAACGTGGATCGAGGCTCACCTGGCCTTCCACGTTAAAGTCTCTTGTTCAGACCTCCAAATAATGTTTTAACACAAAGTCCACATAGGTCCCCCTCTGTCAGGCTCAGACCCTTTCAAATACCAAGTTCACATAGGTGCCCCTCTGTTGGGCTAAGACCTTTCAAACAGCAAGTTCACATAGGTCCCCCTCTGTTGGGCTCAGCTATTTCAAACACAAAGTTCAACAGAACTTGAGAATGGGCACCCTTACCTAGCTATTACACTTCAGGTCTCCCTCAGCCAGGCTCAGACCACTTTTGGGTGTTGAAGACTTTTGAATGTGCGTGGCTTTCTTTGCAGAACCCGGAGGACCACTTTGACTTATAGTTCAAGAGTCAACTTCCACTCACCCCTTCTCTAGGAGATAAATCTGCTTAGTTTGCTTTTGCACTTCATTTGCTTTATCGTTACAAACAATGTACCTTTTACTGAGACTTTTGAGTTGGCTACTTCCTTTCTCCAGACCACTCCATTACTCAGTATCACTGATTCCACAGCTGTCTTTTTATTTCACAGTTAATTCACAGGACTGCCTTTCTTTGCATCTCATCCACATGCGGGCAGCCTTCTCTGGCAATTTAATGTTGCCACTTCAAACTTTCTTTAAAACACACCGGTCTCTCAGGTCACTTGCCAACTCACCAGCTGTGTGCATTTCTTTCTTGGTTCTATGTTATCCAATTCACATGTCAAGGTTAGTACCACAGGCTTGGCCTCACCTCCCCAACTCTGTCATTCACCCGGGAGCGCCGCTGGTGTCCTTGAAACACAATGAAGTCTTAACTTGCAGGATCTGGTTATCTCCATGTGTTTTTGGCGGCCTGCCAGAGGCAATGACCTCCAGTAGGGAACTCTCAGGGTTTTTGACCCACTGCTCGTGTCCCCTGGTCCGTTGCTCTGTTCCAGTAGGTTTGCCTTCGCCCTGGAAGTCCTGCTCATACTTGTGTTCTTGTGTTCCACCTTGCACAAGGTGTGTCTTTAGGGTTTACCTGTTATCTGTGTGAGGAGAGCTAATTGGTATTAGATGTGTGCACTTGAAGTCAAGTGCCTGACTTTGCCTGACACAATTAACAGGACATGGCCAGTACAATGTATGCAATTTAGTCCTGTTCCTCTCAGTCATCTTCTTCCTCGGCCCAGTGTTTGTGTAAAAAGGGGGGGAAGTTGGGACCTCAGAGATTCCTAAAAAATAGGACGGGATAGATGAACAAAAAAGGGGGGAATATCACTTCTCACCATCGGCTGCCTCAGCCCACCCCCTGAAGACAACTCACCCAGGTGATCCTCGCTCACTGGTCCAACCCCAGGAACTGGATCCAAAAGCAATTGCTGTGTCCTGGCACCTGGATGACAAGTCCGTGAGGACTAGTGGGTGAAACACTCTTTGGTTTATCAAAGTGGGGAGTGCAGGGTGTGTCGACTGATGTTTTAAGGAGGAGATATTCCTTAAAGAGGAAGGTCTTGATCTCTTTCTTGAACTGTAGAAGTGATGGGGGCAAGTCTGATGTTGATCGGGAGGAGGTTCTGGAATCTTGGAGCGTAAATAGAGAAGGCCTGTATTCTGTTTCTTTATTTCCTGCACTGCAGTAATTCAAGTCTTCACATTTACTTACTTCTGGTGGATCACAGGCCTCCGGGGATGCTGAGTTTGACTGTAAGAGAGACTTCAGGATGACAGCCTTGTGGATGATGCAACAGGATTTAAAGATGATACGGGCATGCAGTTGGAGCCAGTGCAGTTGGATGAGGGTCAGGGTGATGTGGTCAAATTTGTGGAGTCTTTTAATGAGTCTTGCTGCAGAATCCAGGGCACATTTCAGGGGTACCAGGGTAGTCACCTGAAGGCCTTCCAAAAGGGCATTGCTACCATCCAGGTGGGAGAGGACCAAGGCTTGGACAGCAGATCTGAAGTTGTTTTATGGGATGCACAGCTTGATTTTATTTTGCAGTAGAGAAAGTTGGGACCAGGCTGTTTGTATCTTCCTTGCTATGTGCTGTTTGAACATGAGATCTTTGTCGAGGTAAAACCAAGGGTGGGAATCCCTTGAGGTTCATAGTAGAGAGCCAGGACTGGATGTCAGGGTGTTCAGTGTTGTTGGTCAGCAGTAGGAATTCAGTCTTGGAGGAGTTGAGCTTCAGGTAAGTACAGGACATCCCAGACTGGATCAATGTGAGGCGGGCCTTGAGCCAATGTATGTCTTCGATGGAGGCTATCTTGAGGTAGATCTGTGTGTCATCTGCATATTGGTGAGGTGAATGCTGTGTGTCGCGAGGAGGGTTTTGAGCGGTTCTATGTAAATATTGAAGATCATGGTGGGGTGGGGGGGCAGGATGGATTCTTGTGGGACCTCACAGGTGATGGGTAAAGTTGGTGATCTGAAGAATACATTTGCACAAACTGTTGGCGATTCGCAAGGTAGTATTTCCACCAGCTGAGGATCATCTCACTGTTCCCATGCAGTGATGTAGATTCTCTGTGAGTGTCTGGTGGTCTACTGTGTCAAATGCTGCTGAGAGGTCCCAGAGAACTAGGCGGCACAGATTGCCATCAATGAAGATTTAAAGGGACTTCTCGATCACCTTGATGGTAGACATGTCTATGCTGCAGTACAGCGTTATGTTTCATAGGTTTTGTGTTAAACTGAACAGAGTGGATAATATGTGTAGCAGGGGAGACAGGAATGGGCCATTAGGGTCCCCACAGGCCTTATTATCAGCATTGTAAGTATGGGGAGAAATAGGCTGTCTAGTTTGTTAATTTACAAAAGGATGCAATCCAATCTAAGACCTTGTCATATATTTCTAAGTTTGAGGAGGTTACTGTGAATGATAGTGTTTAACAACTTCGATAAGACAAACGCCACTAGAGCACTGACTCCCACAGCAATGTACCTCCCATATTAGGCCCTGAGTAACGCAGTAACAGTGGACTCTGTATAATGCTGTGAACAGAGCCTCACCTGCACTGTAGTCAGTCCTCAGTTTTCTTCTGGGAAGAGCCAAATTTGTTCAGTCAAGGTATCCCCCAAGAGCTTGCCTGAGAAAAGGCAGATAGGAAATGGGCCTAAAAAGTGGCTGATTCTTTATAAATGCTTAGAAGCAAAGACCGAGAGGCAATACAGATTGTTTGATGTTTTAGACCAATATGACAAAATGTGCCACTGTGCAAAAGGCTTGAGGTGTTAAAATCAATGCACTGGATGATAGGTGTATCCATTATTGTAAACAACAGAGAGTGAGGATTATTTTAATGATATGAATGTAAGCACTATGCACACACCTTTTATACTTATAGAAGTAATGAACAAACAAATTATTATCCTGTGACATCAATCCTCCTCTTTTCCAGCACGAAATGGCATGCCATCAGCTATCAAATCCACTGATGAAACTAGAAAACATCTCCTCGAGTCTACGGATAACACCTGGCCGTTGCTGAAAGCCTACCTTTCATGCATGTTCAAAGCCTCTTTATTAAAGCCCTTAAAGTGTGAGCAACTGTTGTGCAGTACAAATTGTAGGTTTATTTATTAGACCAGTCCGCTGACTTCAGAATGTCATCCAGCCTAACCCAGACCAAAATGCTTTTGGTGCCATGGTGAACAGGCCCCAAAAGAAGATATTTCAATACAGTCAAGGGATTTAACCCAGCTGACCCACCTGGCCAGTTTAGGGGAAAAAACTGGTAAAAAAGCTCTACTGAAGGGAATTAACAATTGATCTGAAGAGCAGTGTGAGGCTAGTAAACATAGAAACATCAAACAAAGAGTCTTGGAAAATCAAGAGAAGAGAATCAAATAGCTTTAGTGCCTTCCTTTGTTCTATGCTGCATGTGGAACCTGATGCCTTCTGGTGAAAAATCTTTACCCAGTAATTCCAAGGTCCAGACATTAGACAGTCTTTAGGAGAGTACAATGCACATTGGCATTGTCATTTAACTGAAAGAGCATCAAATGCCGATTATCTGGCCAGTACCTGAACATAGAGGGAAACGGTCAGCATCCCAAAGACACAAATACTTAGGAACGAGAGCCTGGCTAATCCTGATCCCTTTGAGTAGTCTATAGACCAGCAGATGTTCTCCCAGAGGAAAACTATTGATCAAAGCCTGCCTACAAGAAATAGGATCTATATGAATTCACTGTTTGAAATGAAAAACCACCAAAATATGGTCACCTGTGTTAATGCTGCATAAAAGGGACCGAGGCTCCGTTGTTAACAACAGAAAATCCAAACCTTCAAGCTGGAATCATAGGATTTGATTGTATTAGGAGCCCAAGAATTCCAGATGGCTGTAATGTACTCTGTTAAAATTGCCTCAGAAAAACCATTGGATCCCAAAATTATTTAGGCCATCATTTGCAAGGACCTCAATAATACCATGGGATGAGCCAACTGTAATGGATCTAGTAACAGGTTTCTGAAGACAGAACTAAGAATTGGGGTGTCCATGGCCATTCCCAGGACCAGTGGGTACCATGGTAAATGTGACAAGGTCTTGTCAATGGTGGTTTTGAGCCCCTTTTCAGGGGTGGTGGGAGGTACAGAGAGAAATCCAGTGTCAGCTCTGACCCACAGGGAAAAATCGGTTGAGAGGGCCCCAATTCCTGTTCCCCCTCCTTGTGCCAGCATGTTTCTGTTCAGACCACTGTTATCACCTGCTTTACCGCCAATGTCAGATACTTGCATTGTTTTTCTTTTGTTTTCAAATTCGTAACATCAGAAGCAGAAGGCAAGAAAACCCACCTGAACCAAAAAACAGTGGCACTTTCAAAAACAGATGGAGAGAGCCACACTGAGTAGTCATCAGAGACCGCTGTGCTGAGAACCAAAGAAAGAAAGAGCTGCACAGTGTGATGAACCAGCAATGATCCATCCAGAAAACCTGGCCTGAGACCCTTCTCATGTGGCCAAGGATCTCAATGAGCTGCTGTGCAACACCTGCAAGCCCAAGCAACACACCAGAGGCACCTTAGATCACAAGGGACCTAAAAACAAGTCATACCCACCCTGCCTTAAAGAACTTACCATAAAACCAGTAAGAACCGAATCCTGGAACATGAACAGGAACATTTGCCTTCCTGTGTGTTACCTCTGTTATGCTGCAAGCCTGCACAGAGAGAAGTGGGTGGGGCTTAGCCCACTACTTATGACTTTTCACATGACACACACAGCACAGATGGAAAAGACAGTTAGAATGGTTAGGAGAAGAGATCCATTCCTGGACAGGGCCATGGTTTAAACAACGGGAACAGGAAGCAGGAAGTGTGGGTGATTCGGGTGAGGTCAGAGGTGGAAATGGAGTATGAACAAGAGACCAGCAGGTGGCAGAAAGGAGTGACGGATTGTGGAGATGATTTGTGCAGCAGTTGAGGTGTTGGCTAGAGAGTGGAAGTAGTACTGTAGTGTGAGTGTGCGTGTTTGTGTGGTGAACATGTAGGAAGGTTAGTGTAAGGAGTGGTTGTGAAGTGGAAGGTACTGAGTGAAAGACATGCGACTAAGTAATAGGTGGGTGGAAGGTAATTAATAGTGTGGAGGAGGAGGTAGTGGTGTGGAGGAGATAGTAGTGTGGGAGTGGTAGTGTCTAAGTCAGATTAGTAGTGAGGAGGTGGGAGTAGTGGTGTGGAGAAAGGAGTAGTAGTAGAGAGAAGGGTGCAATAGTGGCAGAATAATAAGTGTGGAGGCGAGGCCCAAGAGGAGTGAAACTTTAAAGGGTCAGAAGGTTGTTGGAGGAATGAGGAAGAGATCATTAGAAAGAGAAAGGTAAGAGTCAGGTTGTCAGGGTGTCAGGGGGTGCCTGAATCCAAGAGGGCATCTACTAGGCACCATCGCTAATCCTATTAGGCCACTAAAAAGTGGATAGTCTAGGGAGAGTTAACTAGTTCCTGAGGGAAGTTAGTGAGGTAAGTCGTTCTACCATTAGGTCTTCTCCACTAGCACAAGATAGAACTAGACAGTAAGCGTCAATCTTCTGTACCTAATCACCTGGAGTCAGGGGCGCCTGGGTTAGGCTGGAGGTTCGGCACTAGACGAGAGAGAGAGCGGGACAGCCATTGACCCCACAAAAATTTCAATAAAAACCCTTGACCGTCTCTGAAATGGCAAATGACTCTTGAGCCATCTGTGATACAGAACTGGCCACAGCAGAGTTGCTACCATCAGTGCTGTGCCCTGCAACTGAGTCTGAGTTGTCATAATGAAGAGGGGAAACACATAGTATATAGATGCATAGAGCGAGAGAGTGAACTTGGTGGCATATTATTGTATGCAGGATCCTATTGGGAGGAGCTTTCCCTTGTTCAATAGCAACACGTTGGAAGTGGAGTGGTGCAGAGCATGAGAGAGTGTCCTGGCAGTTAGTGCAAGTGGAGGCAAGGAGGTCTGCCTGCTGTCCATTGTATCTTGGCTAGCTTCCCTATGGTCCTGCGATCTGCTCTGCTGAGTCCTCTTACTCTTCAATTATTTGAATTGCCCAGAATAATCCTCAGATCACCATGTGAACTTCATTTGCCGAGTTTTGCCAGTTTTGGTGCTTGAATGCATATTGATCTCAGCACTTGGCTGTGCTGTGATGATTCTCCATAGACTCTGCTTGGCACGGTAAATTGCAGTTTGCATATAATTGTCTTTTGCCTTTGGCACAGGCAGGAAACATTGTACCAGCTCGCGAGGATATACAGATATATGTAGCATTATTTGGTCAAGCACATTGTCCTGTGGCTTCGGCAGAATATTTGCTGGAGATCTGCTGATT
The DNA here is from genome assembly GCF_040938575.1 of Ambystoma mexicanum. Taxonomy (NCBI): domain Eukaryota; kingdom Metazoa; phylum Chordata; class Amphibia; order Caudata; family Ambystomatidae; genus Ambystoma; species Ambystoma mexicanum. The sequence continues at coordinate 345,197,024 of NC_090937.1, read as the reverse complement.
AGCAACATTAAGTAGGACTATATTGGAGCCTGTTATTTCTTTCCTGTGATATTGCTTCTTTGTGGAAAGTGAAATATGCCAGTGAGATCTAGAAATTACCAAATGCGAAGTTCTGTGCCACAATAATGAAGAATAAATTGCCTCCTTAAGACCCGTCAGAACTGCATACAAAGATTGCTATCTGTCCCCCACTACAAACGGGCCACCATAGGAGGCAACAGCTTCCCAGTAAAAGCTGCCAAGCTTTGGAATTCCATGCCTCCAAACCTTAGAGTAGACTTGCCCTATCAGAACTTCCGTTCCAAGTTAGTCTCCTGGCTGAAACTGGAGACCCACTAAGACAAGGTAGTGCCCAGCGCTACACGCACACATTGTAACCACGTGTGCCTCTTGCTTACCTGTATATAACGGCCTGCTGGCTTTACTGCTGATTTGTATATAACATTTGTGTACCTTATTTTTGTATTATGTATATTCTTCGTGTACTGTAACCAAGCTTCGAAAATTCTTGTAAAGGCTGCGCCCTGATACCCTGGGTACGCTCACGCATTATAAATAATAAAACAAACAAACAAACAAACAAACAAAATAATAATGTTAAGTCTCCTGTGGTGGCTATCCAACTCTATGGTGATGAAACTATGGTTAAAAAAACAAAGGGAAATTAAGTCTTTCTTTCAGCCTAAGGGCAATGATCTGGAAAGCAATGCTTGTCCCACTGTTTTAATTAACATGAGTACTTCATCACCTCGCCCAGTCACCACGCAGGATTCATCACTATTGCCCACCATAGACAATAATGATTCTTTATTAAATGTATGCTAGTCATTACAGAGTAACTCCTTAGGTAATCAGGATTTAAATGCTGCAATTCGTGCCACTGTTGAATGCAGTAATATAATTGGCTTTAATGTATCAGTCTCCCTATCTTGTTAGAATTGCTGAAAATGCTTTTGCATCTGAAATAGAGGAGGACTGAAGTGACTGTTCGTTCTCCTCATTAGCTGAAGAGTCCTTAATGATGGCAACTGGTAAAGCCTTGTTTTTTGTTATGCTCCAACATGGTGTGTGAACAAAAGGAGCTGTTTTTTCCGTGAGCCAAATTGTAGATATCATAGAGATCATGAGATTCAGGTAATTAATGATAGTATGTAATGATGGAATTGCAGAAGAGATTGATTGAGCAGTCGATGTACTGCCAGGTAGCGAGAGGTCGGAGGTTAATATAGTATCAGAATTTCACGGACTCTGTGATCGTGATTTCTGAAATGGTAAATGTCATCTCCCAAAGGGAAGATTCAGAGCTGTCAGCATCCTATAACACCAAACGATTTATGGGAAAAAGATCAACGTGAGATTAATAATACTGGAGAGTGTAGAGCGAATGCTGGGTCTTTAGCAGCCACGTCATCAAACACCTTAGGTATACAATCGGCGGATGGTTTTAATTTGGTACCTTTAGTAAAAGACTCTAGGGGGCCTAAGGAGCAACTGAACAGTGGTCCGCTTGATAAGTGGCTTTGCAAACCTAAAAGACAGTGGAGTGTTGTGGCTGCGCAGAAGAACCCAGCTTTAAATCTGTCTTTGTCTTCTGAAAGCTCTGTAGATTGTGTGATGGAGTCGCCTATGTGGGAGGTTGTGGGTGGTGATAAATTGACTGGTACAGTGGGTCTTGAATCTGCCAGTAGTACTATGAATGGAATGAGCAGACTAAGCACACATAATGCCAGCACAGTGAAATGTACAGAGCGTTTTGCCATGGACATTAGTCTGTATTTGAATAGGCAGATAATTGTGTAACTAATACATTGTATCCCACACTCTACCTCTATTTAGAGTAAAGATATCAGCTCAGTTGAGCTGCCTTCTAATTTTGGTTTGGTTACATGGTCTCTAGTCCATTTCATATTGCCTGTGATTGTTGAACATATATTACCTTTTACGTCAGTCTTTTTAAAAACAGGCTTTCATTTGTCCTTGGACGTGGTAACTTCATCAGAATTGGAAGCAGATGCTGCCTAGACTCTGGATCGGATGAATAATTTGAAAATCACTAAAAACTGTATGGACCGGACCGTTCAACATTTATCATCGAACTTAGAAAATGTTAAACTAGCCTACTCTAATACAAACTGGGCGTGGCTCCCTGCTGCATTATCTAACAAAAAGGATTGAATATGTATTAATGAGGGAAAATGTTGTGATTTATGTTAAGCGCCCATTACAATGTATTTCTTGGAACACACGTGGCTATCAATCCTTTTTAGTCAAACAGGAAGATGTTAATATACTGGCTAATGCAGACATTACAACATTACAGGAGACATGGTTTGGGAGCGAGCAAGTATTGACGCATTCACCGTATTGCAGAAATGTGCTTCTCAAAAAGAAATGTACAGGCCTTTTGGTGGGCTTATAATAGGAATTATAGCTGATATGGTGCTCACTGAGTATTTGCACAATGTGGTGAACTCTAATGCTATGGCTGCAATTGTTACTATTCCCCTAGTGAAAAATCTGCTTACATTTTTAGTTGTAAACGTATATGTCCCTCAGTGGTGTATATTCTAGATCTATTATGATTTATGTTGACACCATTTTAACTACTTGGCCATAAGACTTCCCGGGGTTGCAATATGTTGTAACTGGGGATTTTAATATAGTGTGTTACGCCATGGGAGATTTTAGTGAAAGTAAGTCTCTAAATGATTTTCAGGCTGAGCTATGTTGGGCTTCATTTTGTGATGCGTATGGACTTGAGTTTCTGTGTCTGGAAGGGATACATTTTGTGCAGTATGACAAACCTGTCTTACTTGGCATAAGGGTATTTGCAAATAAAGAATGGATTATATATTTATAACTTCCACCTTAAAGTCTTTTTTACTGAGTTATAGGCCAGTGTTCAATAGTGTTTGTGATCATGTGGCACTAAAATGCTCCTTAAATCTCTGTATTGATATGAAGGATCAAAGATATTTGGGGATGATTGAGAGTAATATGCAAGGAAATAGATTTCAAGGGACACTTAGTAATATTGATGATTTCAATAGATGAATACATAATGTAATGCCCATTAATTATAAGGAATGTGTAGCAGGTAAAGAGGGATGTGATTGGGAATTGGATGATGCTTTAGCTGTATTTGATAACAATGATCATGCATAATACGAATGTCCAAAGAAGATCTGTTTACCCTACAATTAATTCTGTGATGGTTTATGATGCGGTGATTGCTGCCAGGAAAAGGGAATATAGGGTGAATATAAGATATGTTAAAACATTGATTCATGAACCAAAGTTGAAGCAGCAACTGATTAGTAAGCAGGTTGCTAAATATAAAAATGTGATTAGATACAATAAAATGTCAATGCATTGTGCAAATTGTATTTACTGACCTTAGGTACAGAGATAGTCGAACGTTTTGTCATTATGCCAACAAACATATGAAAGGAAATTCAAATCTTGAAATAAACTCTATCTCCGAAGACTCCTGGGTGAAATATATCAGTGGACTATTTTATAAAGAGTACCAGGAAAAATTATCACAGGATATTATCATTTCTCCGGGAGATCTTGTATCTGATTCTAAGGGTAGCTGGTATAACTTTAATGCTGAGGATTTGCAAAATATCATAATGACGTTGAAAACCTCAAGAGTGCCGGGGCCAGATGGCATACCCAATGTGGTGATAAAGGCATTTCCTATATTATTCCAGGATCAATAGGCTGACTTTAAATGCTAAGAAAAATAAAATCATGTTTATTGGTGGCAGGAAAAAATGTGAAGGCACATTTTTATGCAAAAGTAAGGACACATCGGAGGAAGTTGTAAATGAATATGTCTATTTAGGTGTTCTTAATAGCTCTTGATTGCCATCTAAAGCATTATCACATTTTATCATACCTAAAATTCCTAAGGAAATGCAACTAATTAAGTATTTTATTACCTAAAGAGGTGGGTATTCTATTGAGGGGCTCATAAAACTGTATAAAGCTTGAATTATACCGGTCTCGAAGCATTTTACGACAATATATCAGTTAGAAGGGAACATTTAGAGAAGCACTTTGGATTTAAACAATTGTGTACCTGTGGAAGCAATATGCTGTGAACTCAGCCTCACTTCTTTATCACCTCACTGGAGGATTGCTCATAACTCTTTCTTCCATGAAAAGAACTCTTATTCTTTGTTTTATCATTTTGTACCAATGTTCAAAGAATGGTAAAAAAGACGAGGGTACTAGAGAGTTTTATGGAGGAAGTTAATCATTTTCAAAATAGGCTTGATTTTAAAATTGATTTACGTTTTAATCTGGTATTGTGCAATGAAGTGATGAAAAAGAAATCAATGCTTTGGGATAGAATAATGTTAATTGAGAAGCTGTCGGGAAAAGTAAATATTGTGAATGCTAATACAGGCTTTCCTTTTCCTTGCCCTTTTACTTACTTGATTCAGACTTAGGGTCAAGTGATTAGGACATTTATAATGTGTCTAAGGTTTAATGTATTACATACCTTTGCTAATTTGGGAACTTGGCAACAAATCCTGTATGAACAAAGAAAGTATAGGTTATGTGATATAGGGATCGAGGCTACTAGGCATTCGTTAACTAATTGCCAGCAGCTTTATGAAATGTATAAAAAGGGATATACATGTTTTGTTAGTGATTTAAAGCATGTTAAACTTGATCAGTTTTGGAGCACTTTATATTCCAGAGAATCTTTAGTTATAACGTCAACTGCTTATGATATCTGGAAAGAGTTTGAAATTAAGTGTTGATGGATGGATTTTAACTTTTTAAAGTTAATTAATCACCTGTGTATTTGTGATTTATTGTCTCTCTCTCTCTCTATATATATATATATATATATATATATATATATATATATTATATATATATATTTGTGGATGTTTTATTAATTGTTGAGCTTTTTGTTTAAAAAGGTTTGTTGTATAAACAAATGCACAATAAATAAAATAAAAATATTTCTTTGGTAACTAGAAGTGGTATCCAACAAAAAGTTCTCTAATCAAAAAGGAACACACAATTTCAGGAGCCTGAGAAACAGAGAGAAAGTAACCTTCCAGTCGCTTGCATCTGTCCAGCTCTGCAAGCATCAATCTGCTACCAGATTCAGTGTGCTCAGGATATATTCTGATCAGGCCTTGATACAATACTGGAGGCAGAATTCTCAAAAGCTTGTTGGCTATATCTACTATTTCCTTGTAGCACGGCCTCCCAATCTGTTGATGTACCTGAACTCCATCCCTTTCGAGGATGATCCTGTTAAGCAACTGATTGCAATGGATCCATAAAGCAAATACAAAAAGGTCAATATTTTTCCACACTTGGCTTTCAATTTCTGCAGACTTGCATCTTTCTCTAATTGAAGATTTTAGGAAGAAGCAAAGAATTTGAATCTTCAAGCTTTGAATGGCCCTGTAATGGCCTGGGCCAGGAACATTTGCCTTTATGCATCAGGACAGGAGGCCTATCAAACTGACCAACTGCCTGGGTGAGATTTCTGACAACCAAAGAGCCCTCTTCAACTCCTTTTTTAAAATGTATTTTCATTTTATTGTTATCAACAAAACATGCTGGCAAACAAGTAAATATACAAATTACAGCATTAAAATGGTGAATTTCCCACACATCCCACATCACATCAAAGGTTACAAAACAATCTGAAGGACACAACACAACATCATTAAACATTTTTTTGTATTTTGCTTTTATATTACAACTCTACCAACCAGTGATGCCCCACATATATCTTGCACCCCTTCCTCCTTTGTAGCCGGGTTTATCTTTTTCCAAACGATCAACTCCTTTTTGATGTCCAATAATTTATTTTTGGGGAGGGGCGCAGCAATGTAGTTATAGTAGAAATCCCAGAAATGACCTAGCTTGAAATGGAACCAGATCTGATTTCTGCCAATTTGTAGCAAACCCCAGCAACTGTTGGACCTGCTTTGACAACTGAGCATGTTCCTGAGAAATCTAAGCTAGGACCTGAGAATCTAGTGAGTCCCTATCACAACTCTGTCACCGATGAACTTAGCACTGCTGAAGCCATGGGGTTGCCGGGCTGAGGAAAGTACTACAATGGTCCTATAATTATCCCGGAGGCTTCCTATTGGTAGGCCCCCCCTTCCCAGAGGGTCAGCACTTGCATCACTATTTCTGTAAGAGAAAGAGGGAGTGCTGAAATTGTAGCATCCGGGCCTTTATGTACCACTTGGGAAAGCCTGTTATTAATGAAGGACATAAACAGCCTGTGCCAAGCCTCTTTTTCACATTTAGATTGCTCATCGTCTGCATCAGTGTCCAATACCACCTTATGGTCCTGCAAAGCCTGCTCTTCCATAATATCTCTAATATCAGAAGCAAACTAACTGTACGCCTGACAGCTTAGTCTCATTACCTTCTGATAACTCTAGACTCTTTCCTGGGCTCCAGAGGATTTTCAAAGCTGGAATCAACCATATTCAACCTCTTGGCAGCCTTGTGCATGTCAAAGTGGGGGATTCCCTCTAACTATGTGCCAGTGTGATCCCAGGAAACTGCTGTAATGCCTCCATGCCTGCCCTTGAGTTGGAGGCTATGCAGAGGCCATTCTGCCTCACCTGTGCCATAGTGAAAGGGACCAGAATGAAAAAGGGAGTACCACAGGCATGATCACCCTCCTTGTGAATCTGAACTCTTACTTCTGAAAATCTAAGAGAAAAAAAGAAGTGAACAAGTTTCCCCACACCCTGCACTACTCCAGGCGCTACAATAATTCTAATCTCATAAATCCTGGACAGGAGGCGCATGCCATTGCAGCAATCTAGTTCAAAAAGACTTAGCTTTGTTTGTAGCTCATTGGCAGGCAGCATTTAGAAAAAAGGAGGATTTGTGTCACAGGCTCTTAGATATAGGTCTTATTGGTACCTGATTGGAACGTTGTATGGACATAAGGAGGATTTTGGGAGTGGCCGTTTTCGTGTATTTCATACAGCTATTGTTCAATGAATAGACAAGAGAAGCACAAAATACTCACCTCCGCGCCATGCCATAGAATTAAGATGGTTGGGGCTTCTTTTGGATTTGAGTTGTGTATGGCGATTCCTGATACTTCTTGTAATTAATTCTGCAATGGCATCACAGAGAATTTGAACTCTAGGGAAATAGTGTCACCTCTGGAAATTTGGTAGATTAACATATGAAAAATTATCCAAGTGGAAAAGGCTTGATGGTAACCAAACACTCCTAATACAAAATAACTGAAACACTTGATTGTACTAATATGAAATGATTTAATCTATAAACTGTACTATTAATAATTTATTTTCAAAAAATATTCCATAGCAATTAATCACACTTCTTTGCTCATTACGTGAAACCTACAAGTGTGTTGCTCTTTCTTTTGAGAAATACAAACATTGATATATACATTCTTTATGAATTGCACATAAGTATCGAGATAACCTGGCAAAAGCATTCAGTGGAAATAACAGCAGGAATTCCTAGTGGATTTGATGCAGCATTTGGACAGGTGATCATGATATAAATAGTAGCATACAGGAATCATTTTACTCCTGCTACTTCAATTCCAGCTGTGTTGGATACCATCAGAATGATTGGTGCCCTACCTGGACATATGTTAAACTGGGGAAAATCATGTCTAATTCTAATTTCCAATCCAAGGGAGGAAACTGCTTACTCTCAACGGCCTTTCAGACTAGAGATGGAGAAGATAAAACACGTAGGGATTGTAACTCCAGGAAATTGCAAAAGGACTTTCCTCAACAACCTGAACCTGAACTTGTCCCAAATAGAACAAGACCTTGAAATACGTAAAAAAGCCAAATGTGAGTTTCTGGTCTAAACTGAACTACATCAAAATGAAAATAGTGCCAAGAATAGGTCACACCCTTTTTAATGTCTGTGAGATAAGCAAGAGCAGCGTCTATAACCGAATGGAAACCACACTAAAGAAATTCCTCTGGCAACCACATAACAAATACATATTTTTAGAAAATAGACTGGAAATTGTACAGAGGCTTCCCCTGATTCAAGATTCTAGTTAAAGCCTTCATCCTACTGAAATCAAAATATTGCTGGAGAGCGCAAACAAAGAATTGTTCAAATGGATCTTTCTATGAAAAGCAATACTTATAGAGATCCCAGTGCACCAGCCCCATTTTGGGAACCTGATGTCAAGCCACAGAACAGACTTAAAGCCTGTTTCCCATGCTAGAAACACATTCTCAACCTGCAAAAGAAACCTGAGAACCGTTTGCCACAACCTCCACTCTGGAACAACTCAATTATCCGGGTCAATAGCAAAAGATACAGTGGAAGCCATGGATCTTCAGAGGCATAGCACCAATCAACAACATTATAGTAGTCGTTTATGTTGAGAGTTCCACCACACTAGTGCGGTTTCGGTGAATAAAAATCGAAATTATGGAACTATCTTACGTTACTCCCTGACCCCCAATCTGTGACATGATAAATGCAAATTTAAGGGAAATGCAGAAGCTCGTAACTTGTTGGGCCCACAGGGTATTCCCACAATCAAGCCCTCTGTGATCTACCAAGATCCACAGTGTGATGATATGCAATGTTTTGCTGAGGCTAGATGGAACCAGGAATTGGAACTCACCAGCACAATGAGAGATGAAAGATGACACCCTTCATCTCTCAGAGATGTCTACCAATTGAGCCAGAACATGCTTGCAATTTTCACCCAACGAAGGCTACTGCTGTGACCTTACTGGTCGCCAAATGAATAATTCTCAGCTGACAGGTTGCTTTCTTATTCCTAGAAATGTTTAACTTCAGATACAAAATTGAGAGCAATGCATATAGCCCACAGAAATAAGGGACGCTCAATGCTTCTGTAAAGGTTACTCTAACAGATACTAACCCTGCAATCCCATGGAGGAGGGGCAGTAAGAGTAGTCTCTGTGCCTACTATGCCCTAAGACACATACACGGAATGCACTGACAATGGACGTGCCGATGTGAGTCCAGCCAGAACATACAGTGGATGCCTTGTGTGGGAACAGCAATCAACACACTGTTACATTAAATGCATTATGGACTGCAGGTAACATGAGACAAACGATGGGGCAGAGATTGTCTCCTAGGGATTTGGGAGCCAACCTCTGTACAAATGTATTGCTGATAACATTATAGAATATTTACCAGCCTCTCTGAGTGTAAAGGCGAAAGAAGTATTCAGAGCAGGAACATTGGAACTTGGAATGCAGAATACTGTGGCAAGGGACTTGAACAAGGGAACTGTAGCAAGGGACTTGAACAAGGCAACTGTAGCATGGTACTTCGACACAGTATTTGTAGCTGGGGACTGGCACACGGTAACAGACAATCTCCTGCAAGGGACGGAATCAATGCAACTGGAAAAGGCATTCCATAGACTGAAGGGATATGAGACTGAGACCTAGAACTAAGGAGAAAAGGAACAAACAGAAACAGGAGAAACAGAGTCTGATTATGCAGGATAAAGCTTTTGAGTATAAAGACCTGAAGGTGCAGCACAAGAGCAAAGCCGGGAGTGGGCAGTCCACTAAAGGGGAACAGCCAAAGTAACAGAGGCTAGAAGCTTCAAGGATGCAGCACAATATGCAGCACAAGAAACAGGGGCCTAGATACAGCAGGGGCACAGCATAAAGGACAGCAGAACATCCACTGGCAGAGGGCAGAGGGGGAAGGACTAAGCTTCCAAGGCAGGGCTGTAGAAATGGGAGAATGGCAGCCAAGGAGCAGTGGTAAGTCACAGCAAAGCACAAGGCAGAATGGTTAAGGAAAGGTGAGAGTAATTCCAAATGTGTCCCCCCTGCACAAAGCACAGAACTCAATGCATGAAAAGGGAGCTCCAGGGTGTGGCGGTTTATAAGCAGTGTTTGCAGGGGGGTGAGGGGAATACAGGTCTAAGCCATATGATTTGATGCACACTAGCAGTCTCCATTGTGCTTAGATGAACTTTCTGGCAGGGAGAGGAGCCGATGCTGACAAACTCCAGGAATGTCTGCATAAAAACAAAATCACAGCAACTTCTCTGACATTCTGAGTGTTGCAGACCATGATAATGTGCCTGTCTTCTTCAATTTATCAGGAACTAGTGTGCATGCAATTGAAAGTTCAGGAGAACTTCTGGATTAGGCTGCTGGGTTTTACCAATATCTTGCAGTTTCATCATGGAAATGATAGTCCGATTTTCTGGAAACACAAGTTTGTGGAAGCAGGGATCACATTTGGCTTCGGGGTCATATCTGGTGATGGTTGACAACCCCCAGTTGTTATTCAGACAATGTGTAGTACCTGAGCCAGTGATGAAAGGGAGCAGGAAACAGGCTGACTCAGGCATGTACCAAAAGGAAGATGCTTTATTTAACCCCTTAGTTGCATAGGTGTAGTTCAGAAGGTGAGAGAGAAGGCAACATGCATTTGTCCTGGTCTCTTACCCAGCTCCCTGTCCCCAACCGTCAACCTTGGAATGCCCAAACCCCAAACACTCCACAGTCCACCAAGAATTGCACAGGGCCTAGCTACTCACACAGACACACCATAGCATACAATATACTACACAATGCCACTCAGAGGCAGAGCTGCAGAGACATGACTATCAACTGCCATTATCAGAGGTTGAGAGTCTAGGGCTGGATCACATTGGCAAACGGGTCAAGTGCTACCAAGACTTTGGCTCCCTTGAACTTTTTTCTTCCCTCCTCAAAGCCTGAGGGTCCAGTGAGTACTTTCTGCAACTCTGTCATTGACAGCCGCCCCAGCGCAGTCGAAGCCATGGGGTTACTGCGGAGGAAACGCACTACCAATGCTTCTCGAAATGCTCCAGGTGCTTAATAGTGGCAAGGGTCTGCTTCCTAGAGGATCTCTACACCACATCACATTTAGAAGTCACAGACTCCTGGCCCAATTTAGCTTAATCACTGGGATTCCTGAGAGTCAGCATTTGCATGACCTTTCCATTAAAAGAATGATTGAGAGCCGACATGTTAGCATCCAGGACTTGACATGCCGCTTCAGAACGTGTATTATTAATGATGGACATAAATTGCCCTTTCCAAGCCTCATTCATATTCAGATTGTACTGTATTGTTTATTCATCTATATGGCAATCCCAACCCTCAAGTATCTGGGCACAGTACAGGTTACATACGTTCTGTTCAGATGGGCAATAAGTCATTTTACAGGATATTGCATCATTATGCATTATATACAGTTTCTACAAGTAAGTTGTTTAAAGTTTCTTATTTGGGCATTAAGTTATTTAGATCGTATTACATCATTATACATTATAAACAGTTTCTGCGTTTACAATACTAGCTTATTAGCAATGCTGACAGTTTCCTTGTGCACAGATACTCGCGAAGCATATGATGGTTGTTGGGAGTCGCTGAGGTGTGATCATTGAACAGACACGTACCATTGCGTCAGAGTGTCTGTGCAATATAACGCAGGTATATTGCATAGGTAAGAATATAGGCATTGGCAGTCATGTGTGGTGTCTGGTTTCAGTGGACAAGGGAGTTTGGCATTCTTCTTGAAGGAGTGAAGGGGCGGTAAGGCTCTTAAGGAGTCAGGGATGGAGTTCCATAATTGGGCGTCATTGAGTAACATGATCACTCACGTTATGTATCAGTGTCCTCTACAGCTCCTGATCCTGCAACTCCTGCTCTTCTTCAATGTCACTAATATCAGCAGCAACCCACATGGAAGTCTGAAAGCTTACCATTCTTACCCGCACATAACTCCAGACTGTTTCTGGGGTTCAAGAGGATTACCCAAGATGGAATCAGCCAAAATCGCTGTGCCTCTTGAGCATTGCCAGGCATGTGTGGTTGGGGCTTTACTTGAACCCTTAACCAGTGTGAACAGAGGAGGACTACTCTAATGCCTGCGTGTCTCCTTCTGTCCTGGAGGTTGTGCAGGAAGAGATCTGCCTGACCAGCGCAACCACAAATGGGACCAGAAACAAACAGGGAGTATCACATGCACCCTTGGTAATCTGGACCTTCAATACCAAAAGGCAAACAGAAACAGAGAGGGGATCACGCTGTCCCACAGCCTCCACTGCACCCTGCTCTATGGTAAATCATTCTAATTAGATAAGCCCTGATCAGCCAAAGCATACCACTGCACTGCCATTTTGGCAAGAAACCTAGCATCATTTGGAGATTCAGCAGTAAGAAAATAGGAGATTGATGTCACAGGATCGTGGCTGCAGGACTAATTGATACCTGATTGGACTGCTCTATGGACACAAGGGGGTTTTGGGGCAGTAATATCTTGTTTCTTTTCTTACAGCTATTGTTAAATCAATAGAAAAGGTAAGTGCATAATACTCGCCTCTGTGCCATGCCATCAAATTAAGGTGACTGGTCATTCATTTTCATGTGATTTCATCATGGCCTTCCTGATATTCCTTGTGAAGTATTCTGAAGTACCATCACAAAGAATGTGCAGTGCAGTGCAGAGAAATGATCTTCCTAGCTTCTGGGTTGGAGAAGGCCTTGCTTACCTATAAAGTTATTGTTGTGCATTGGAAGTGGTGCAGAGACTTTCCTGACAGTGTGTGTTTACTTGCTTTTATGGTCAGTCATCTTTAAGCACAGGCAAATCTGGTTAGAGAGGTCCTCTGCGAGCCAGTTGGTTGTCATGTTCTTCACAGAGCACTTTTTTTTTATAGTCAAATGGCTACAGAAGGGGATCTCACTTGGCATGCACAAGTATTGTCCACCCAATGAACCAATTAGAACAATGGCTTCTAGGTAATATATAGATCTCTATCAAGCATGCTACATTTAATTGTTTTCGGCTTCCTTTACTCCCCTATGGATCCCCTTAATCAGGACATGACTGTTTCTGGAGATATATCAATTTCCCCTCTCTCTATCTATCTTTCTCTTTCTCTCTCTCTCTTTCTCTCTCCCCCTCCTCTCTCTCTCTCTCGCTCTCTCTCTCTCTCTCTCTCTCTCTCTCTCTCTCTCTCTCTCTCTCTCTCTCAGGCTCTCTCTCTCCCTCTATCTCCCCATCTCTCTCTTTCTCTGTTCCTCTCTCTCCTCTTTGCGTCCCTTTCTTTCTGTCTGTATCTGTTTCTACAATTTTCACTTTTTGGATGAATTGCAAAGGAAAGAAAAGCACCTGACAAGAAACCAGCTTCCGTCTCACCTGGGATCCTTCCAGAAGTGTCATTTGATGCACCAACCTGGCCCCCATGGCCTTGTTTTCATTTGCTTTGTCATTCGGAGAGGTTTGCACAGCCCTTCGTGCCCTGAGGCTGCAAAAAGCTGGAACAAATACAGACAGTGGAGAAACAGCAGAGGCAGGCAGCAGAGGGAGCAGGAGCTTTGGAAACATTTCCTCACACAGGGACTACAGTCCAGCTGCAAAGACCGTTTCTAGGTCAGGAAGAAATAGGGTGTGCGTTGTGAGGGTGAGGGGGCTTTTCAGGAATTTGGGAGCCACAGTCCAAAGAATTTCTGGAATACATATAAATACAGTTATAGTGAGATGTGAAAGGAACTAGGAAGGCAGGTTCTACAATTCCTTAGTAGCTGTTCTACTGGACGAGAAGTAATTCAATTCAACAAGTATACACAAATGCTTTGCAGTCCCTGTGTGTCTAGATACAAAATATTCAAACAAAATGCAGATAAGAACCAACGCAGCATTTTAACACCAAAAAATGTATTAAGGAATCCATACGTTTGCTTCTATTGATTGAATGCTGTGTTTTCATTGCATACCCTCAGTTGCCCTGGAAACTGAACCTCCAGCCACAGTGGACAGCACTGGTCTATCACAAAGACCTGCCTCAGTTTATCAAAGCAGCGTGCCAATTGGTCCACACAATAAAATGCCTCCTCGTATCTCCATGTTTGCAGGTTGGGCAGGGGCGGAGGCTGTGGGTGTTGGAGGGGATCTGTAAGATGAAAAGCAAGCATGCACTCTATGCTTTATTTGGAATTACTCGACACATGCAGGGTTGTTTTCATATATACAGCTTGCAGAATGAGGCCATCTGTCAGAGTGGGGAGCAGCCTTTTCTTCTGTGTTTGTCGCGTCATTCTCTGCCATGATGATGTCTGGAGTGCTGTCACGGTTGCTTGGTTACTGGAGATAGATACGAAAATTCATAGCTTTCAGGAGTGTGTGGCTCACAAAAGAAATCATGTGGGGAAATGAGGCTGGCATTACCTACCTGCTGTCTGACAATACACATGGGTGGAAGGAGAGAAACGTTTAACCCATTGTGTCCCTCCGTGGGGGATGTTAGAGCTGAGAGGGAAAGCATTGTATGTCTTCTACTTAATAGAGGGAATCGGGCATTGAACACCAGTGTTGTGATCGGTTCTTCCAAGGTCTCTACTCCATTGATGACCATATCCAGCCAAGCGACAATATAAGTAATCAATTAACCCATCAGTAAATCCAGTTGTGCTCGTGCATCACGTGCCATTCATCCACAGGCATAGGAGGAATAGGTATTGTGTGCAAGTTCACTTCGGATAGTGGGTTGGAGCTTGGACTTGAAACCTAGACAACCTAGACCATGATTGCTAGGTAGAGCTGTCATTTCGTCATTTATATACAAATATCTGACTTGCAATTAAAGATTGGAATGCCAATGAATTTAAGCAGGATTAAAAACCTGGATGGAGGCCCAAGGCGTCATGAAAAAAAGTTTAGTTGGTGCATAGTCTAATAGGAGTAACTGGGGTAGCCTATGTAATAGGGAGCGTAGACGGCCTAATACATAACACGGTTCCTGTGTGATCTGAGAGCATGCTATAGAGATAACTGTGTAAACTGCAGGAGGGAGAAAGGATCTAATGCACGTAAGGTACTCAGGATGTTAATGCACCTGCTGTAGAGACGTGTGTGTGTGTGTATGCAAAACAAAAGCAGTGATGCCTGGAAGGTTTGGAATTAATCCTAATCTCTGGCATTGGTCTGAGCAACCCTCCAGAACATCTTTCTTTGCCTGCCAAGCCATTAAAAAAGGGGAAAGACCATATGCAAATCAAGCTAGGTCCCACCCCAAAAGGGGAAGTCCAGCCCAAACAGCGTGGTCACATCCCTTCTGCAGTAGACCACAAGCATCCCCAAACATGTTTCAGTGTGGTTGGGCCTCATCAGTGAGTAGTAGCTTAGGTCTCTAGGCCCAGCAGGCACGGGACCCACGTCTGGGCATACCCGACCCACTCAGGGTGACTTACATAAAACAAAAGAGGTTATGGCTGGAAGGTTTGGAACCGACAAAGGATGGTTTGGAGGGTTATCCAGAGCAATGCCAGAGGATAGGGGTCATTCCAAACTTTCCAGCCATCACCTCTTTTGTTTTGCGTGAGATGTGTGTGCATCCTGCAGATCCAGGGTTCAATGCGATAGCTAATGGGGTATGCGCACCAGCATCGGAAATGTGTGTATAGTCGTATTAAAATGGGACGCATTAGTGTGATTTCTTTTTATACAGCTTGTGGGCCGTTTCACATAGATGTTGCTCTTACCTACTCTTGACTTAAACCTGGAGAAGGCTATTTGATTCGGAACGATGTTACTCTGAATAGGTACTTACTCCTACTAGTCTGCTCACTAGGACTTACGAGGAGTAAAGTCAGCAGCAAGTCGAGTTACTCATAGACCCTTTGCATTGCACCAGTGCATATGCATTCTCAACCAGTTGGGCAAAAGAGTGTTGGCATGTTTCATGTTCAACAGAAAAAACCTTAAGAAGGTCAATGATGTCCAAATGGATAGCTGACGGGTTAAGAGTCATGGGGGCAGCCTGTACTCGGCAGGTACGAATCCAGCGTCGGGCCAATAAAGCCCTCTCTTCTGAGGTCAATACATTGAGTACCTTTAAATGGGGCAATAAGAACATCTGTTATTACAGTACTTAAACACTCCAGTTTGAAGCATTATACGAAGTATTATTATGTTACAGGATCTATGTCATCTTTTGAAAGGAGAATGTGTTTAGCTGAAAAGAAAACGAATAATTTGAAGATAAAGAAAAAGGCCTCAAGGAGAGCTATGCTGCTTAGAAGGCAGATTAGGGCTAATAATGTAAAATTTCGCATAATCTCTGAAAATTTCGAAAACAATAATAATTTGAACATAGCAGGTGTGATTCAGAAATTGCTGAAAGATATTATGGCCAAATCTTTCAGAGTCTCCCGGCAGATGACTGGGATAGTAAACAGTTGTCGAGTGGATATTGTGATATAAGAATCTGAGCGCCCCAGTCTCTTAGACACTCCTAATCCTAAAGTACCTTTCAGAAAGTACCACCAGAGGAATTCCCAAAGAGAAAAGCATTAATTAAGGCAAGTGCATTAGCCACTGAGCGGCACATTAAAGCAAGCTTTAATATGCCTGCCCTTCTCGAGTAGAATCCCACCTCATGCACAAAGACTGCACACTCCACTGAAGAGGCTACTCACCTCTTTCTGGATCTTAAAAAAGGAAAGTAGATGGTGCAGAACCTGATGTCCCGATGGTGCTATTGGGTTTACCCTAGGCTCTTTCCGCATAATCTGTAATTCTCAGTCCATGTCCTGCTAACATTGCTATTTACTTTACTGTATGCTTAGAATGGTCATTTACTTGAATGCTGGTTTCAAATTGTCCCATTATTATATTTATTCATGCATCAGTCAAGGATGGTGCAGCACTATGGACCTTTCCTTAGCCGTGTGATCTGCGAGTCAATGCAAATTTAACAACTTGCTATTCAAACGTAGGCAGCAATTCAAATGGCGCTTACCGTAATTTGTATCTTAACTTGTTTGAAATCAGATCTGGTGTAGCGCTAATGCATGCTCATGTCCACAGTCATGAGCGTAGCGCTACTTCACACGCCTGCAAAAAAACCTTTCTCCTTCAGCCAACTTCATATTGTCACTTCCTTCTTTCATGATGGACAGGCGCACAGTTATGAGATATAGTGCTGAAGCACCACAGATTATTGGCAGCACTACATCCAAATGCAGCTCCTGGACAGGGCCAATTAAAAGAGGGAACTGGAAGGACAGGCAGTCAAAGCATGGTCTTCTGGTCTTTCGCTAGGACGCCGGCAACAGACTGTGCCTTGGCCCAATGGCACAACCGGCTGTATCTGGCTCATCGAGCTATCATTTCAGCCTGAGGAACCTGGTTGCAGACATGGGTCAAACAGCACAACGGCTTCTGTCACTCCAGGACTTCCCGAGCCCTCATGGATTACATATTTTGTTTGCTTTTACTGGTCCCTTCCACTTCCTAAAATAACATGTATGCTGCATAGACCATGGTCAACACTATCCTGCTTCATTTAGTACATTCTTACATGCCATGACAAGGTTAATTGACATTAAACCTACAGGTGGGTGAGCTATTATTCAAATTACAACAAGAGAAGGCATGGAAAAAATAGGCTATCCCAATAAACATCACAGCTATGGATTTGTCTCTTGCCTTTGACCTTGTAGATCGTGCCTTGCCATGGTCAAAACTTTCATCTCTAGGGTTCCCTGCAGGAATTCTACCCATCTTAATCCATTTGCATGAAGGATCCCTAGTACAGGTGTGACTAGTGAATAATAGTGAGGGCCAACTTTCCTATCCGATTAAAACAATGAATGGATTATGCCAAGAGTGCATTTTTGCCCCCACACTTTTTAATCTTTACGTGTCAGACGCTGGAGTAAATCTACATACCGCTTCTATGATCTCCTCTAAAATTGAGGGGCTGAAAATAAATTGGAGTGCATATGCTGATGATTTTTTGCTAATGGACAGCATACCTATAGGTCAGATCTTCAGCGCCTAATAACAGCTTTTTCTAATGATGTCACCTCTAATGGCCTTGGTATGAATGTAGAGAAAACCGTGATTATGCACTTGAGCCATCACAGGAAGCCGCTTATATTTTGTCGGTTTTTGAATAAACAAAAATTGCCATTAAGGAAATCATTGCAGTATCTGGGTTTTCCAGAGTTTGATAGCTCAAATAAATGCCTTTCCTGGAACTATTAGAGTGGACTGGATTCCTGATTTCTCAAATGAGAAAGGTGGACCGGAAATTTTGTAAATACTCTCTGTTGCCCTTGAAACGCTTTTATAAGTTAAAAGTGATTCCAAAATTATGCTATAGTATGGAACTGTTTCCTTTAGGATTACAGTCTGATTTGTACAAGATTGAGGCTAAAATCTGGAGAGCGCTTCTGTACTGTTTACCAAAATGTATCTCACTTGCCGTCCTGAGGTATGAATTAGGGCTCCAATCTGTGCCCAGTTTTGGTGGAATGGAGGCAACTATCCCTCTATAGGAAATTGACTTTGGAAATGGGAAATAGTTTATACTTTGATTTGGCGATTAAATTACGAGCAGTGAAACTGGACTCCCAGCTGATGTCCACATTGCATGCGGTTTGCCAAACTGTTCTGGAAAAAATAGGAGTAACCAAAGACACCCTTTTGTTTAACCCATTGCATGTGAAGTGCTTGTTGCAAAACTCTGATTGGGCAGACGCAATGGAGCGTGTGACCAATTCTGTATTATATTATCAATTGGTCTCGAAATGGAAGTGCCTTTTTAATGCAGAATCGTATTTATTGCGATTTCCGAATCCTGAGTGGCAAAATGCCATGGAACGTTTTCCTATGGGATAGCGCCATTATAAAAAACTTCCATGAGTCAGGCCCTGAGATTCAATGTTTTATTAATAGGGGAAATAATTGAGATCAGAAAACCCACGGTGGGTGGACACGTGCTCTGTAGATTCTGCAAGAGCGATAAAGTCAAAGAAACACTCAGACATCTTTTTTTAGAATGTGAATCAATTAGTACTAAACGTTTGAGTAAATTTGGAAAATCTATCTCAGAAACAGAGAGAGTATTCGCGGATCATGTATGGTGGGATATGCTGCATGGCAATTCGGTGGCATTAAAGATTGCAGTGATTCGTTTTCTGTCAAAAGTATGTGGGCTAATATCAATAAGATCTCAAACCTCTTCAAAGTGACTCTAGATTCTAGATAGATTACTTTTTTTAATCTCTCAATTATATTTCCCTTTCATTTGTTAGACCATTTGTTAGACCCAGGATTGGGACGCTACAGTGCTCCATTTTTTAGGCCTGTATTGTAATTGAAAATTGAAATGTTTATCCTTTTATTCAATCAAGGGTGAATCTTAAATGTTTTGATTTGATTTGATCGATTTTATCTGTAGTTTGATATATGTGGATTTGTGTTGACAATTTTAGCATTTTGTAGCTGAATTTGTACTAAATTGTACTTCTTTTGTATAGGTTTATGAAAAAACCCAAAACAAATAAATTAAATAAAACAGTTAAAAGTTATTAGAAATTCATTTTTCAGGTTTCTTATGTATCTAGATACTCAACTTAACTATAGTGCAGCGACCGCTGCACTGTAATATATATATATATCTATGCATATTTATATTCAGTGAAATAAACTTTAGTTAAGGGACAGTTAAGGTGAAAATGTTCTGTGCAAGAAACCCTTGAAATTCACTGAAAAAGCTTTAGTTGAAGAGACAATAAGGTCAAACAATCTGATGCAACAACACACTTTAAATTCAGTGAAAACACTTTAGTTGAAGTGATTTTAAGGAGGTACTGATTTAATGCAACAAAACCCCTGAAATTCTGCAATTCATGGAAGCTACCTCACCTTAACTATGATGCCCACATTGCACGCCCCCCAAGCACACTGATGGCATCACAATGGCATCACTAATGACATCACTGATGAGAACACGTATGACAACAGTTATGGCATTATGTGTGACATCACTGGTACAGCATATCCCATGTGCAAGAAAGAGAGCGTGCTTCTGCATATACTTGCACGGTATTGGAATCGAGAGCTGATTGGTTCATAGACACGCAGATCACGACTCACATGTATATACACTCCAGAAAACCTTAAACTTTCTCATTGCTTTGGAGACAAATTGAGATAGCCATTTGTATCTTCTCCCTTTGTTGTACTTTTCTGTTTGTTTCTTAATTCCCTTTTAAGGGCATTTATTCTTTTTTTCTTTTGATTTTTGATTTTTTTTGGAGATGGAGAAACAATATTCGGAGGGCCCCTCCAGCAATGAAGAGATCAACCTCATCACTGTCCTTGAACACCCAGAAGACATGCAGGAAGAAGACATTGAATGGGTATAGCAGCCTTCTCCACCCAAGAAGTACTGCTGCAGGAGTTTCACACCTTCCCTGTGCTGGCAGTACTTCATGGTCCCTAAAGACAATCCACTTTCGGACATTGAAAAGGGGAAGTGCACATTTTGTGGTGTGGTGCAGAGGAGAGGATTCTCTATGATTCCTGCGCAGAGCATGGGCACCACAGCATTCGTCAACCACCTGATTTGTTACCACTGGCGGAAATTGAACAAATGTTTCAGGAGCAGGTTACGGCAACAGGTAATCGACCCTTGGTTGCAATGCCCTGCAACCTACAACCGGACCGGCAATACCACAGGCCGTAGAGGAAGCAAAACCACCACCTGTGTCATCCTCAGGACCCCTGCGTCGACTTCATCTGGTGCCAATGAGTCGAGTGTCACCTCTGCCACCCCTGTGTTTACACTCCACACCAACGCAGGTCCTCAGTAGGGATATGCGGACGATCTGGCTATTTTAGATCTAATACCTGGGGGCCTACACGCCACATTGAATAATGGTTTATGCAGAGGCAAACTCTCTGGTGATAAATATCACTAAAACCAAAATGATGATATTTGATTCAAGGAAAAGGAAAAGTAAAACACAGAAATGGGAGGTTTATGGAAAATCATTGGATGTGGTCTAGGAATACATCTGAACAGCTGACTAAATAGTGCCACACATTTTGAAGACATTAGCCTGAGAATGAATGACACATTAGGGGGACTTTGTTGCTTTGCATAGAAGGGTGGGGGGTATTCGATTGGTACACTGATTCAACTGTACCAGTCTAAGATCACAATGATGGTTTTCTATGGTGCCGAAGTCTGGGCTCCTTCAATGCTGGAAGATCTGGCCAAATTGGAGAGATGCCTATTGAAAAGTCTGCTTAGGTTACCTAGATGCACGGAGATCGAGATGATTCACCTGGAAAAAAATATTTCCACCATAATATGTAGGGTAACAATGTGCTGTCTGGCCACTCTATGGAAATGTAATAACGCACCGGCAGACTCCCTGTTGACTTTGACGGCCGATGCCTATTTCTCTCATACAACCTCTATGAAAACCAGCACGGCGGGAAAAATCCATCATTTGGCCAAGAAGTGGTTAATAGGGGCACCAACACGCACACTTCCCATTTCTCTTCCACTATTAAAAAAGACCATGAGCAGTATATTAGCAAGACATGATTTGGCACAATCCATGGTCAATTTGCATACCAAAAATACAGAAGGACACCCAACTATGTAAAACAGTTCATTGGTAACTAATTGATATGGGAATATTTGCACCTAAAACGGGAAGATTGCGGGTGCTTGGCATTAACCCATTAGAGCCAGCAAGGACTGTCGACTTTGTGAGTCTCAGCTACTAGAAACAGTTAGGCACCTGCTTTATGAGTGCAGTTCTCTTAATAAGCTAAGCGTGGAAGCTAGGCAGGCAGCTGGGATGGCGGTAGACATATCGGGAAATGAACTCTGGTCCAAATTCATGAATGGGAATAATCACTCCTGTATTATTTATTTAACCTTGTTTTGGAGGAGCGCTGAGGACATTTTTGAACTTCTATTGTGATAGCCATACTGTCTAGTATGGAAGTCTTTTTTATGGAAATGTTTGATGTTTTTCTGTTGTGTAAAGTTGAATAAACCGTTTCACAAATTAAAAACAATTGTTTTTGTTTCTTTATTCCCTTTATAAGGGAATTCTTTCTTTTTTCTTTTGATTTTTGATTTTTTTGGGAGATGGAGACACAATATTCCGAGGAACCCTCGAGCGATGAATAGATCAACCTTATCACTGTCCCTGAACACCCAGAAGACATGCAGGAAGAGGACATTGAATTTGTGTAGCAGCCTGCTCCACCCAAGAAGTACCGCTGCAGGAATTTCACACCTTCCCTATGGTGACAGTACTTCAAGGTCCCTAAAGACAATCCACTTTCGGACATTGAAAAGGGGAAGTGCACATTTTGTGGTGTGGTGCGCAGGAGAGGATTCTCTATGATTCCTGTGCAGAGCATGGGCACCACAGCATTCGTCAACCACCTGATTTGTTACCACTCGTGGAAAGTAGACAAATGTTTCAGCAGCAGGTTACGGTAAGAGGCAATCTAGCTTGGCTGCAAAGCCCTGAAACCCATCACCAAACCAGCAATGCCACAAGCCATAGAGGGAGCAGAACCACCACATGTGTCATCCTCAGGACCCCTCTGTTAACTTCATCTGGTGCCAATGAGTGGAGTCTCTCCTCTGCCACCCCTGCATATACCCTCCACACCAATGCAGGTCCTCAGTAGGTGGCGTTTTCACCTGGAGGAAGTGCTATCTGCCGATAGCACTGCATGGAACCAGTTTTGAGTTGGAGGCAATTGAGGATGCATGGATGGAGCATGGGCGAAATGGGCAGTAGTGTTTTTTGTGTTTGGAGAGTTGTTTTACTCCCTTTTCAGGTTTGCTTTTACCTGACTGTTAATTTAAAAAAACAAATTAAATCAAACTTATCGTAAGAAAAATGGTCTACTTTCCACCTATGTTTACTACATCCACTCCCTCCCCATCTTATTTCCTCCTTAACGCCACAACGGTTCTTTTCATTACCACGATAAAGGTTTTTTAAAAGTCTAAACTGTGGAGAGGTGGGTTTAATATTAATAGGGGGGATTTTCCTGGATACCTCGCAATTTTTGTTGTTGAAAAAGTAGATCTTCCACGCTATTTGCGTTTAGTGGTAAGTACAGATTGTATTCATCAATTAGAGTGTGTAAGTCCTGTGTATGAGGATGCAACAGCTCCACGTTAGATTAAATTCAGGGCCTATGAGGAGCCCAGTTGTGATACACAGGACTTACTTAGATCCGATACAGGACCCCACGTGGGGCAAGAGCCAACTACCAATTAGCCTTGATAAAGACCCACGAGGTCGAAACATGTGTCGGCTGACCACAATTGGGACCATGAGCCCACACCTTAATTGATGAATAAAATCTGCACTTAGCACTAAACGCAAATAGCGTGGAAAATCTACTTTTTCAACAACAAAAATTGTGAGGTATCCAGAAAAATCCCCCCTATCGAGCCAAAGAAGGAGTTATGGGCTTCACCTCAATACCATCCTGTGAACTTGCGTCAATAATAAAGGCATCACAAAAATAGACAGAGCTTAGCAAGGAGAGTTCCAATTCTAGGGCCCAATCTCTTTCTGGGTTTAATATTAAGCAACGCAACAACAGGATAACTACCGGTAACCACATGCTGCCCAAGTTAATGGCCCAAATCAAACAGGGGTCCTGTTACCAGGAGCCTCAGCCCACCGCTATGGATTATATCGCCATTAACACCTCTGCAGTTTACTATGCAGGTGTGAAGGGTGTTTAATCGAAAAAATAGACACTTTGTCTGACACCTCAGCTTAAAGTCCTAGCACCTGAAATCCATAGTCTCTGTTGATGGCCATGATGTCATTAACAGGGAAACAGACTCGGAAAGTACATCATGGCACAGCACCACACTGCAAGCTTATATTTTCTTTTTTTTTAATTAAACACCATAAGCACAATGCAGGTGTTAAGGGTGTTTAATAAAAAAAAGCCACTTATATTACAGCGCACCACAGCGCCACGCCCTAGTTCTCGAAATCCATTTTCACTGTTGATGACTGTGATGTCATCAACAGGAAAACAGATTTCAGAAAGTGCAGCACTGCACAATGCCAAACCACAAGGTCATGTTTTTTTTGTAATGAAAACTCCCTTAGCACCGGCTTAGGAAACTACATAGGTGCTAAGGAGGGGCGAGGAGGAGAAGGATGCGCATGAGAAGGGTGTGCTGGCAGCAACACTGAGGCTGCTTGCAATGCAGGCATAAGCCGGAAAATACAGCCTGTGTTCTGAGCATCCTGGTTGGCTAGTGCCCCCTTCCAGGACCCTCATGAAAAATAGAAAAATATACCTTTTGCTTACGGTGCACAACTGCTGAATACTCCCGAACTCTTTTTCGTATACATATAAACAGAACAAAGTTAATATAACACCATCAACATCTAATATGCAACTATACAATCTTAACCGAGAATCACAGTTCTCGAACCAATATTTGTACATCTTTTATTTTTGGAAAAGAAACTTTTATAAAACAGAACTCGATCTCATTTTTTACATTTGATCATTTACCTTTTGAACGGATTTGTGCCAAAACAAGAAAGCATTTCCTTCCAGCGCTTTTTGCCCGGCTTGTTTCTTATTTTGCGTGGCTCAGGACTGGAGGTGAACTTCAGCGATGGCTACTTCGTGGCATTGTGGAATATGTGACTTGGCTCAAATGGACTATATCCTACTTTCAAATTTCAGGTGAACAGGCTTTTTTCCAAGCCTTTTTAAATCTACCATCATTTTTGGGGTGTTTTTTATCCTACTTTGAAATTTCAGGTGAACAGGATTTTTTCCAAGCCTTTTTAAATATACCATCATTTTTGGGGTGTTTTTTATACATTGCCCAAAGCTGCAACCACAAGGCTGTCACGACTATACTGCTCGGATGATCCATAATAAGAGTGAAACCAGGTATCTAGTTGTCTTAACAGCTTTGAAAAAATGTCTAATTTCGACTGAATAAGGTATGTATAAAGTAGCACTGCTTGTGAGACAAAGATACATTCCTGGAGAAATCGGTTTCATTTTGGGTTAATTTGCATACCCACAATACCTTGCTGTTGTGGCTTGGAATTGGAGGTGAACTTCCAGCGATAGCTAATAGGTGGCGTTGTGGAATGTGTGACTTTGCTGAAAATGACTATCCCACTATACATGTATACATACTTTTTCTATCCATTTTACTACCTAGAGCACATTCTCCCACCAAGCAGATGCCAATCATGGTTTCTTCCGGTTTTTTACGAAATTTTAATTTGATTTCTTTTTCATACATCTGCAGTGACTATTAACATCTTACTTCTATACTCCTCCGTATGGGAAGGTCTCTTTAGTGCAAGCAAAACTAAATCAAGTCAAGTCAGATCATATTAATTTGACAAGCGCAACGGTCATTACAATACACAGATAAAAAACAATGCAGTTTAGAAACAACGTACTATAGTACGTAAAAGCATGAGAAGGGCAGGAAATTAACCAGTAAAGTTTGGAGGTATAACATTGCATACTGGATTTTAATACGTTCAAGAATACAACAACAGCAACTAAGCTACGGGGGTTCCATGTGATAATGTCTCCGCCACATATACTTTTACCAAATCTGCACTTTCTCTGTGTGCCCGTTGTGTTTCTAAAGTGCACTATTGAGATAATAACTCTAATATCTTAATAGCTGAGTCAAAAAGTAAACAAGTACCCTTTCTTAGACATTATGAATCTGAGGTTCCATTATCACAAAAAACCCACCCATCGAAAGCATTGACATGGAAAGGGTGCTGCTGCTGATGGGGAGCGGGATTGCAAAGTGATTTCCAGAAGCGGTGCCTTCTATTCCA
Source organism: Ambystoma mexicanum (assembly GCF_040938575.1). Classification (NCBI taxonomy): domain Eukaryota; kingdom Metazoa; phylum Chordata; class Amphibia; order Caudata; family Ambystomatidae; genus Ambystoma; species Ambystoma mexicanum. Next base: position 345,171,321 of record NC_090937.1, on the reverse strand, counting down.
CCAATGTTTTCAGCAAACGCTATCCAGAGTCCAACACAGAACAGCGGAAGGATGAACATTGATGAATTCTCTCAAATGCCTTCGATGTAAATCAAGTGTCTATCACGTTGCTCGTAGAAGACATACTTCTGTCCCTTGGTTATGAAAACTTAATTCCAGTTGGAGTCTCCACATGCACCTTCATCTTCATCTCAGCCGCGGTGCAACGCACTGTCGGAATGCATAGACAACCAATCCACAGACAGCCATCTAAGTAACTGTATTTACAAACTCAGATCATATACGAGGAAATTAACATATTGAAAACGAAGAGTGGCAAACCCACTACTACTTGGCAATAGTTGATGTTACAGCATTGAAAACTTCCATAGATCTCACCTTTTTTTATTATGTATTTAGTGCACATGGTTACAATTGTGACCTTTTACACCCAATTAAAAACAGTTTCAGATACATAATATCAATCACAATATAAAACACCTTTTGTTAAAAAACCCATTCATCTTATGTATCAATAAAACAAATCAAATTCCTATTCAATTTTATTATATAAACATTAAAAGGGTTTTTAACTCTGAATCAGGAGAGACAATCTGGACATTACCGATTTTAGTTCTGATGCGGGAGTGGCAATCTGGGCGCCACCAATTGCCAGATATTGAATGTCGCTGCTATGATCACCAATGACTGAGCTCCAAATATGGTGCTCCACAATTGATCTGTGGGGGCGGAGGCAATTCTGCCATATGCTTTTATATAAGCCTGAGCCTGTGCCTCTCGCTTGGTGAGAACTGGTTGTGCAGTTTCCACACGTTTAGCACACAGTTTACATAATCTTTCCTCACAAGGCATAACTAGCCTTATTTCGGGATAATCTCCAGACAAATGGAAAAAATAAATCTGCATGAAGCAGGTAGGTGAAGTTTCACAAATACGTTTATGCATGCACTAACAAGAAAGCTTGATGGGAATACTACTTGTACTTCCGCAGGCCTGCTGAATTGGCCAATGCTTGGCCCACCTCGTAATGGATAGACTTCTCTTGAATTTTAGAAAGATTGAATTCTAGCCATGATTCCGGTAAGCCGAATACCCCAATTTTGCTCAGATAAGAACGTACTAGTAGTTCCAAGTCCCTAAGCCATACACTCCTAGAATATCTATTGGAATGATTACTTGTTTGGGCCAACAAGGAATCCCTAGCAGTAAGACCATATTGAACCTTGGCACAAAACTTGCATGCCGCTACAAGCCTTAGTGATTTTAAAGTCAGCAAGCCCAGTTCTAAATTCATTGCTGCTACTGGGTCCCCTCTTGGTAAGTTCAGCAGCAACCACAATATTTTGTCTTCTAGTTTGGGTAGCCAGGTATGCAAGTTATTAGGGAAACTTCCAGGGCATATAAAATTGTAGGGCTAATTGAGGAATCGATTATTCTTCATAGGCCAACCATTTAACCCACGCTTTATGGGTAATTCCCTCGGCTAGATATGCCACAGGCAGGTCAGACCTAATAAATGTACCAGGTATTTATATTCCCTTATATGTTATAGCTTTGTATCACCCATCCCCCACTCGGAACGGGGCAAACAGTAAGCTCCCTACCAAAAACCATAATCTTTGTTTTAGCTGCATTAGGGTTCAAACCCAGTTCTCCAACATGATGTTACAGGGTCTGTAGAGACTGCTGAAGTCCCATTGGGGAACGATCCAGAATCACTGTATCATCAGCATAGGACAAGCATGGTAAACCTTCATGTCCATAACCTGGCGGGTTATTCTTAACTATTTTCATCACTGAAGACAATTCAGAAATATATAAATTAAAGCGTAGAGGGGCCAGGCAACATCCCTGCTTCAGTCCATGGTTAGTAGGAAAAAACCCTGACAACTCTCCTTATTGTGACAACCTGACCCTGACTTTGGTCTCACTACATAGCGCCTTTATAAAGTACAACAATGATTAATCAATGTCCAAACTGGCTAGCATTTCCCAGAGCTTGGATCTATAAACACTGTCAAAAGCTGCCGTATAATCTACAAAGCAGAGATATAAAGTTGATCCTACATAACAGTCGGTGTTCAAGATTAGCGTTAACTGGGTCCAGATACAATGGGTTGTCGCACAACCTTTCCTAAAACCTGTCTGGTGATATTTTAGTATACCGTTCTCTGTCACCCAAGCAGATAGCAGCTCTAAAAGCAAGTTACCAAATGGCTTAGAACTGCTATAATTTGAGGGTTGACTTTGGGCACCTTTTTTAAAGACAGGGATGAGATCGCACATTAACAAAATCAGCAATTTAATCTTTCTATGCATTAAAATATGTGAAAAAAAAAATATCAGCGAAGATAAGATTATTGTATTGGATCTAGACATTTTTAATAGGAGTTTCAAAATTGAGCGCAAAGCAAATTATAAAATGGTCGCTGCACATTCCATATAAGAAGCAACAAATGGCTAAAGAAGATGTTTAGTAAAAAACAGACAGCAGCATTTTTAAGGGCTATGAATAGTTGAAGTGCCCCTGACACCCTACACCAAAAAAATCAAACAATCAAACACAGATTTGTAGTCAAAGGTTATTCCCAAAAATATATCAAACAGTCATTTTGCAAAATTGACAAAAGAGGGTGGAAAGAACTTTTAACCCCAAAGATAAGGACTGATAATATGCCCAAAGTAACTAAATGACTCACTCAGTATTCAGGATAAAGTGCAGTGGCTTTTAAACCCCTGAAAAATGTGAATGACTTCTTGCAGATAAGGAACAAGAAGCTCAGATCATATAGGCGATAGTATCACACAGTCATGTGATGAAGACAAACAAAACAGGAACATGTATAAAACAGAAATAGGAAGTTTCCATAAATGTTCAATGTAACATTGGCATATATGCACAGAAAAAAACATACTTGCAAATCAACAGATACAAAAGGATACAAAGCACATAATGTATAAACTGTTGAACTTCTGTAGTGTATCCAATCACCTGTATTTGCAATGTGATACACATGGGGTAGAATTGGGAATTTGCATTAGCAATTGGAATAAAATATGATGACTACCCTCTAGCCAAGCATTGGAATGATCAGCACAAAAAATGTAATGTCACAATGTACATGTGTAGAAAAAATTCAAATGGTAAAAGAGTTGACAGTAAATAAATCATGGCATGTCAAAAAGAAACCAAGTACATTTTCTCAACTAATGTATTTATTTATTTTTATTTATTTATGCATTTGTAAAGCGCACCAAACCCAGGGGCTTCAGGGCGCTAGTTACAGGTTAATCAGCAATGTCTGATACAAAGAGTTAAGAGATAGGGGGCGTCACTCAGTCCTGCGAAGGGCCCTGGGAGAAAAGCAGTGTATTTAGGTGTTTCTGAAAGAACCAGTATGATTGCTCTGAGCTCAGCGCTAAGGGAAGAGCATTCCAGTTCTCCGAGGCGATGACTGGAAAATTTGTCCCACCCGCTTATATTCTCCCGAATCTTCCAGTGATAAGCGATGCAAGTAAGCGGAACATGTTAGGCTTGAAGATTAAGATTTTTGGAAGAGATAAATAGGTGCACAGTTGGAGAGGCATTTGGGGGTGATTGATAGCATTTTGAAAGTGATGCGATCGCAAATTGGGAGCCAGTGAGTTTTCTTCTGACCTCCGAAATATGAGATTGCATAGGAATGTTCAGGGCGGTTCGAAGTGCATTGTTCTGGATGACTTGTTGATGTGTGAGGCAGTGCCAGCGAATAGGGCATTACAGTACTCCACAATAGAGCCAATAAGTGCACGGTTGATGGTGGGGCAACTGTCTGTAGAAAGGAATGGTCTGCTGGTGTTTATTAGCTTGGTGGTGTGTGCAGCTGAGGATGCTATAGAGTTGACGTGTCGAGTTAGCAATAGGGTAGAATCGATGTGGACACCCAGGGTCTTCACAATGCTAGAGACTGGTATGGTGATGCTATCTATGGTGAATGCCTTGTAGGGCTGTTCCAGCTTGTTGGGAATTACTTGAGAACCGATCAGGAGAATTTCGGTTTTGTCATCGTTGAGATAGAGGAGGTGATCCGCCATTCGTATCCCATGTGCAGTGTGTCTGAGTCAGTGAGGTAGTTTCCAATTAAGGGTGGAAAGATCTGTGTGTCATCTGCGTAATTAGTGTGAGAGATGCCTTGGACATCCAAGATGTCTAATACGGCCTTGGTATTTAAGGAAGGACTGAACTTCATTTACTGTTCAAAGAAAGTTTGTATTTGTTTTCAGTGTGTGAACATCTCACATTTTGTAGAACCAACAAACACACAGGGGCTATAGGGGTTAAGGATTGTATTTATAGATATAGGAACTGAGAAATCATAATGAAAAGCATAAAAGCACAGTTGGTTAATTTGTAACTCACAGGGGCAATTTTGTAATGTATAACTCTACCAATAGCAAATCACTTCAATACTACCACCAGCTATTTGAACACCAAGAGGATTTAATGCAGGCTACACACACACTTCGTGGAAACACACAGTTTATGCTGCCATATACTTCATATTTCACTGGTTAAAGACAAACTGAATACCAGCAGATTATACAGATTTACAGAGATCTTCATCTAATAGAACCCATTTCAGGTCTCTATAATCTGAATTAAGATAAGATAATGTAAAAACAGATGAATTCTGTTTAGAGTGGCATTGAAACGTCCTTGTTAGTGTGGAAATACGCACTTATCAATTGAGGATTTACCAGCATTATATAAGATAATAATAGGATATTAGAATGACAGCTATATTCCACCATAACAGGTGGTCAAAAGATTGCTCTCTGTGATAGCCTGATTTATGTTTCTAGCATCATTACTCTGGCAATGCAGAGTTCATCAGGGACGTAGCATGAGGAAAATGTGATGTGACGTGATGTCGCACAATGCTATACGATAGTATACATTTAGCTAATTACCTAATACAAATTCAGTGAAGACACAACAATCAGAACCTTGAGGCCATGCAATTTAACAGACTAACATTGAAACCAATATATGTACACCTGCCTGCAATGACTGCCACGTAGAACAAGGACAGTCAAGACATCACTTTCCTAGGTTGAGCACAGAAACAATATACAACGTGGTTTTGGCTTTCTTACAGAATGAGGAATTCCAACTCCACAGATAACCGCTTCCCTAGCTTGTTTCTGAGCACTATCACCTATTAAAAATACGATCTTTCTGTATAATTTTATAGAGGTTATTCATATGGCTAATTAGCACCCAGAAGGGGGCCGCCACCCAATCAGGAGGCTCGGAACGCTGGCTGTACTATATGTACTCTATCGTACAAACACATGTTCCGAGCTGCCTGAGCAACCAGCGCCCCTTCCCTTCCCCACTCCCCCTTCCCACTCACCTCAGTTAAAAAAAACGGTTAGCAGCCGTGTAGGAAGCTAAATGGGTGCTCATTGCGATACGGATACATTTTGACTGATGGCTTTTTAAGGGTCTGGTCGATTAGGCGACACTTATCCTGTTTCACTTATAATCAATGTGTTGTCACACAGTCAATTGCTATTGAAATGTTCACTCTTGCTGTCGCGTCTCGACTGAGTATGCTGGTTAAAAAGCCTGGTAAACCACCTAAAATGCTCATTTATCCACACACGCAGATCTAAGACATGCGCCAGCTGGTTTGTATGCAAAGTACGTTTAATTAGTCATGTATTCGCCCATTGCGATATGCCCCTCGGCGGTGGGCACCCTTTTGTTAACAGCACGCAACCCTGGACAGCTGCGCTCGGACCCTTGGCCTGGGTGGGGGCCGTTTCCTACAGGGTCAGTCCGCCCACTCTGGGCATATCGCTTCAGTAACAGGCATGGTACTTTAAGGCTCACTATTGGGTTTGCCAACTTTCAATAAACCAAAGGTCACTGAATACCAGTCGAACTGTATCGCTGCAGTGCCCTTTTTTGTTTATTGACATAGAGGACAGGAAGCTGAGCAGGGGGTCACATGGGGGCGGCAGCAGAGTAGTGGAAAATGGAGTAATGGGGATAGGTCCAGGGACAGGAAGCAAGATAGCGAGAGCGGGATAGCGGAGCCAGAAGGGACAGCACTAGAACCAAGGATTGTTGGGGAGAAGGAGCGGCTGCACCCTCTAGTTCGGCAGGTAAGGTGGCAATGCATAGATCTGAAAGAGGCGTGCCTTGGGAGTGAGAGTTGATGGCTGGCGGGCGGGTGTGTGGCAGGGGATGGAAAGAGGCATGGCGTAGAGCCCCTATTCAGCGGAAGCAGAGGGGGTGGGGTCAGAGGAGCCAGAGTTTAGAGGTAAGGGGCGGGGGATGGCTGCAGATGCAGGATGGTGCAGTGAAAAGATCCCATACATTGGGCATGACATATGAAAGGAAATAGAGGCCTTGTGGGAAGGTGCCGGTTCGATTAATCCAAGGAGGGCGTCAGGGCAGATGTCGGTGGGCAGCATTCAGCACATGCAGATCCACGGACAGGGAATTTGAAGAGTGGGCCTTTAGGGGGATTATAACTTCATCCGTATTAAAATAGTAACAATTGTTAACAGGACATAGCATTCCTTTATTCCTTGTTTACTCTGCTTCACAAAGTTCCCGCTCCTCCATCAGACAAGACCGAGGGTGAAAAAAGGTGAGTTGGCATGTTACAATTTATGTTCATACATAAAAAGCCAGAGAAAACTGTGCACATAACATAAAAGCAATATACATCTCATTGCTGCAGGCAGAGAGTGCATATGGACTCACATGCACCAGTGGGAGAGTTTCAATAGTTCTACAGCACACTCCATATGTACTAATCAAAATAATACAATGTTCCTTTGTAGTTCTTTCTTTCCATCAGCCAAGACAGTTGTACAAAAAAAATATGTTTAAAAATAAACAATCACATGTTCATTTGAGTGCCCAAAGAAGGCACTAATGGTGGATCACCTGTCGGCGTAAGTCCCCAAGAGAATGTGATTGTTCATTGATGAAGAAGTGTCAATGGATCGAGCCACGGCATTTGGGAATAAGCACACACGAGACTGGAATTGCTCATTGAGAAAGAAGTATTGTTTAAAATAAAACCAGCTGAATACATTCTTGAACAGAGAACACAGAATTTAAAAGCTAACACGATTCACAATGTAAGGAAATAATGTTCTTTCCTTGCCAGCAAACATAAATGATACCTTCTGAGTCTTTACATGGGTAATTTATGAGAGATACAAGAAGAAGTGTCCTCCACAGGCTATGCCTTGCAGCAGGCAGAAATATAAATGAGCACCTGGAATGCAATTTACAGGTACTGTGGCCCAATCAGGAACAATCAGGAACACAACCTTATGTGCAATCATACCTGGTTTTGCATCATTGCCGCTGGCTAACAGGAATACATGCTCTGCTCTGGGGCATTGCAGGAACACCCTGGCCTCATCACACGTACCTCCTCCTACTCTGCTACTCCCTGCTTGCCGCCTCTCCATTACCCACAGCCACACTGCACTTCATGCTCCATGGCATCTCCTCTATCGACTCTCCGGAAAGCAAGAACAGGCTTCCCTCAAACGGCTGTTAAATGTCCATTCCTCTACGGCCATTTTCAAACGAGCTTCCTTGTTTTCACCAACATAATAATGGTTCTGCATAGTTTCTGGCTCCACAGCTTGGTGCTAATAGCATATCCCCAGGAACCGCTGGGCAATACAGACAACTAAGTGCCCTCCTTGTACACCCTCACTTCACTCAGGAATGTAAGTCGGACCTCTGGATGCATATCTGTCTATATTTCGGTGCAATAATACTCAAATCATATGGTGAAGTCGTATCATGGTGTCGCCAAATCTTATAATTCTAGAAAGATAGACAGCATCTGAAAACTATTATGCATAACATGGTCTCACAAGAGACAGGCCATCTTAGCAACCTGACATCTAGTGGCTATATGTTTTGCGCAGATGTTCAAAATACTTACTCAAGGATCCAGCATCACAACTCGCTTTATAGTAGACTTGTAAATTGATTCCTTGCATTTGGCAGACCATGGGCCTCATTACGAGGTTGGAGGTAACCATGGCGCTATTAGCGCCATGGCTGCCTCTAAAACCTTACCGACTCCGCCCTGGTGAATGGAGCTATTACCGCCCCATTCCAAGGTTGGCGGGGCCGGTAATTCCCCATTCACCAGGGCCCTTCCCCATTCCCATTTGAGTCCCAATAGGGCTCAATGGGAATGGGGAAGGTGCTAATAACGGTACCACAATTTGCGGTACCGTTATTAGCTCGAAAGTCCCTTTGCGGGTCCTGCTCTTAACGTCTGGTAAAACATTCAAATATTCATCAACAGGTTTGCCAAGATCAACAGTCCCTATCGTTTTCCCTGGGATCTTGAGAGGTTTATGTATTCTAATCCAATAAAGCTATTAAAAACATTTTGTTTGCTGAAATTTAATTATTAAAATAGTGGAGAAATAGGGATTTTTGAATGTGAACTGCAGTATCCTTGATTCATTTCATCAAGCAAGCCAAATGATAAGGTATTCCTATCCATGATGGGAATATAAAAAGCACTTTTCAAAATCACTGTTTCATTAGTATACCTTGATTTAATCAATTCCCGAAAACATGTATTATGTGCCATGAAGCATCGAATGCATACAATCGATTAAACGGTTTATTAACAGAGAAATCCAAGGTACAATTTCAAGTAATTAACTTTAACATGTAATTAATTATGCAGTCCTGGGCATGCATTGCATTCTCTTGCATAGGTTCCTGGACCACCAAGGCTTGATTAAATGCTACCACAGAAGTCTATTACCACATCATCAATCTACCAGCAGCAGAAGACATATGGGGTTTTCCACATTAACAATCTAATACCATGTGATGAAGAAACATAAATAACACAATCCTAATTGTTTCAACTTCTGTACAACAGACTAAAGGATGCTTAAAGTTTACACAATGGTCTTTCAGATTTGGCACAACCATCACGGCCATGAGATCTTAGTCCAGGTGCCCTCTGTCTACATGGAAGGTGATTGATTACATGTCAATCTTCCAACAGGCAAGATGTTTAGATGTATCCAAGGCTTTCAACCTTCATTTTCAAAGAAATCTTAAAAACCTCCAAAGAGTAGAATTGAGCTAAGTATATGTGTATTAATACGTCACCATGTGCTGGAGGGTGGATAGCCACCGTCAATAATAACTCATCATTCTTATGCTCCTGAAATGAGATCTTACCACAGTATGCCTGAAATCTAACCACAGGGGTCCTGACCTCCCCCCACTGAATCGCCCCCTGCTTCTGTCTCCTCAGCGCCTGCCCCGGCACACCCTCTATCCTGTAGGCACGCACTTACCAGACATTGCACCTCACCTGTTGCTCACCCACGAGCACCCCAGCAGCTACGCCCAGGCCCCCTCCCTTCTGTACTTGCACCTTCTGAACACTCAGAAGGCATAGTAGGTTCGTCCCCCCACTGTATCTAATATTTCTTCATGTATTTTTATGTTTGCCATCCCCATGTGCCCTCCCTGTTGCCCTGTGGCCGCTTTGAAACAGAATGTACTTGCTGTACAAGCGGCCAGCAAGCAAACACATACATAAATAAATAAATAAGTATGCTAGTAACCTGTAACCTAGTATGGTCATTTAGATAAGGTATTTAATGCCCACCTCATAATTAGGTGCAGGCGAGTCCCTATGTGAAACCCAAATAAAATCTCTACATGCTTTTGGTATTGTGTTCATTCATTCCAAACAGTTTTTTTGATGTAATTTATTTTGACAAAATTACTTTGAAAAAACGAATAGAACTATATGGGGGGTGGAGCAAGGTATTACAAGGGGTCGGGAGGGGCTTGGGGTAGGGTTTATAATATAGGGAAGGGGGACTTAAGGGCAACCCCCAAATACATTTTTTTTAAATGTTGATGAGATTTTTTCAAAATAAATCCTGCAAAAGAAATTTGGTCTAAATAACTCATGCCGATGTAGAGTTATAGAACCGTTCTATTTCCGCCTTAACCCAAATCAATAACATTTGAATGCAATGGTACCTCTTCCCCAGTTGTAAATGTGGGGAGCCTACTTAGATGATTTTGTAGCAGTTTCCAACCCAATTTTGCATCAAACAACATTCCAAAATACACATATTCATATGTCACTTCTAATTTGTTTTCATTTATGTACCAAGATAATGTTTTATTAGCACTTCCATTGGTTTTACAATGTTTCACTGACAGACCATTAGCCCCGCCGTTTTAAAAACGTGTATCTAAAGGATACGTCTTTAATGCCACGGGGCAACATCTAATGGGGGCAAAGCCTTGAGTCCATGCTAGAGCTACTAGAGGTGTGCTGCTTACACATGGAAATGGAATGGCACCAACAAAAACTATGGATGAGGCACGACTATGTAAGACTCTGCTGAGAAAGTCAACCTTATTTTCCATTCTTATACAAACTCTAGGATCCTCAGGCAGTGCCGCCAGAATCTGTTGCAAGCCAATCGGGAGCACCCTTGTCTGATAAGTTTTTCCATAAGAGGTTAGGATTGATCTGATAAAAGGATTTTTCAAAGCCCAAAAGAAGCAAGTGAAGACGGACTGTACCCTGCCACACTTTCTATGTTAAATAATGTCAAAGCCAAACAGTTCCCGGTGGCAGAGAAACCTGGGATAACCCAGCAACACCATCACTTCTGGAATCTTTGTCTTCAGAGGAGGTAAGTGGAAAGGGAGAGTTTTTGGGTATGAAGTTCTGAAGCTATGGTTCTTTTTAAAAACGGCACTCTTTTTGCACTTTCTGTCTATAAACACGTTCTCTTGCCTGTCACTATCCACCCAGCAGCACTGAAAACACACTATGGTGTGACATTTGCTGAGGGGATGCTAAGACTTTCACCAGAAACGTGTCCTTGGTCAGGCCACCCAGCATTCTTTTCTTTCCAGCACTGGCGGGATTCAACATGTACATGCATAGAACATTGATTCTGGCATCGGCCACTACAGTCTCTAACATGCTAGAGGACCATGAGCGCTTGGCGATCAGACACACCAGCAAAGAGTCTGCCATTTTAAAGCTTTGCTGCAACCAAGGCATACCTTCCACTCACCTCCACTTCTAAGATGGGAGAAAAAGCACTGCCTATGTCAGTTAAGGCTTCCTGTAATTATCTCCCATATGTTTCTGCCCCGGACAAGTATTGAGGCAGGCTGCCGACCGGAGAAAAGCAAAAACCTTTGTTCGCGGATACGTTGGTGCAGAAGAGTAGTGAGAAGCTACATGTCACTGCTTCAGACACTAATGCATTATAGGCTCCCAACACCTGTATGGTTGCTGGAAACGCCTATGCGTGCCAATCATTGTTAAATGCTAAGACTAGACAACAGCACAGCAATCCCTGTTTGAGGGCTAGAGATGCAAGTGGAAGAGCAAAGGATCATACCACTGCAGTCCAACTCAAAAACACATGAATGACAATGTCAAGTAAAGTGTAGCAGGTCCTAATTTAGTATTTCCACAAAGGAAAGTGCAGCTATCAAAACATTTGGTCATCTCCAGTACTATTTCTCAGTTCAACATATTTCTAGTGTCAATCAAAATTTAGTCTGCATACATTGCTAGTGCTTTTTTGATATAATTAGACGATAAAGCCAGAGGAAGGCAGCCTTACGATGTGCACGCCTGCATGTTAGTGCCATTATGAATGGATAAGGGCCACCACCAATGGGTGCAAACACCGTTGAGGGTGTTATCCCCATTAGTACAGTGGGTTAACATCCAGAGCAAAAAGGTAAACAGACCAAGAGGAGATTGTGACAAGACGTTTCCTCAACAACATTTAAAAAAAACTATGATGGAGTCATGGATTTTGCATCCAGGGTTCAGGTGTCCCTCCACCAATGTATGATAGCTGTGATCATTCAGATGGTGCATGCAGGGACAGGTGCAGCAGCAGACCATGTATGTTCTATTTTAATTTAGGTTTGGGGCAAGTTTAGAAGAGACAGGCAGCAAACCTTGCTGTTCACCTAATTGATGGTCTTCACCTAACCACCTTTTTCCTATGAGTATTGCATTCTCCATTCTTGTACCTCTCAATGGAACTGTACCTTGCTCACTGTAACCAAGAGTCAGTATCCCTTCGTAACTAAGACACCCTTCTGTATCTAGACAACCTCATAACAAGCTCACTGTAACCACGAGCCAAGTATCCTGATGTAACTAAGACAAGTCAATCTAAGTAATTAAGTCAATCTCCTGTAACTAAGAAAATTTGTATAACCAAGTCAATCTCATGTAACAGCGCCTCGATGCCCGTGGGCTGCTAGTGCGCTTTATAAATACAAATAAATAAATAAAATGAGGGGAGCTGGGGAGGATGCCAGATGCCAACGGCTTGAAAGAATGGTCATTGTCCGTGAATCGTCAGTACACCCACTCGACACTTCATAAACAATGTATTATAAGTGTGTTTTCTATGAAGTATCACTCACATTTGTAATAGACTTATCACTGCGGCCCACCCATGTTCACAATGGCAATCTTGAGGTAAGTCTGATGTGGTTGCTTTAATTTTGAGCGTTCTGGTGGCACAAACCGGAGTAAATGCACCGGCTGGTGATGCCCGCGGCTGTCGGAGCAAAGCATAGTCTTGATGCATTTATGCAATCACCTGTCCCCATAGAAAAGCTGAAGGCGTTTTCACCTGCACTACATATATATCAAGACAGCCTTTCTCTGTTTTCACTTTATTATCAGTGTGTGTTCGCGTGTGTGGGGGCGTGTTATTGTTTGTTCATTGCTTTAAACTCATTTTTAGCTTTACCAAATCACTTTTTACTTCTTGGTGAAACTACAACACACCTGAACATCTACTTCATCTGTCAGAGTAAGTCCTTAACATTATTTGCCTTATTGATGCATATATCATTTTTGCACGATTGCATGTATGTTTAAATAGATGTCTTTTTTCAATAATTCTCAGGAATTATCGGATGGCCCTCCGTCGCATTCACCTATACCTTAAACTCTCTCTCCTAATCGGTTTTTTAATGTCTGTGATCGACAGAGGTTTATCAAGTTTAGTACTGTGAAATGGTTGTGATTTACGCATTTTCTCCGGATATCCCTCTCGACTTGTTAGTTTAACGAACCATTTGATTACCATTCTTACATCATTTATAATACATTTTGGTAAATAAATGTTGTATTATTATGTTTTATTAACACATTTTAAGCTCATACATCTTTTAGCTATCTGTCCTGCCCGTTCTGTTCTGTTATCTATCATCACTATTCAATATTTTATCTGACAAGCACATTTTAAACTGACAATGGCCGGTCTTATGTATTCATGTATGAACCCAAGTATACAGATGCAGAAATGGAGGCAAGACAAAGCCCGGAGCTTAAGGAGCAACGCAGTGAAAGTGAGGATGTGTTTCCTGATCCGGAACCCAGTGGAATGAACATGTCTCCACTTGGTGTCAATGCCATTTTTGTGGACGTTAGATGGACACACCTGTTTTCAGGCGAATGCAATATGTAGGGCTTATCTACCCAAAGAAGACCCTTCAACAGTTCATTACACAGCAAAGGAAAGTTGGGCAGTGTGTCTTACCCATTCAGTTCTCTGAATGCTAATGGCCTTGATGCATAAACTTCGGGGTTCAGTTCATTCACGAGTCCATACTAATGAATGAGTATAGCATCAAATGATCACAAATATTTCTCAAACATTACTGTATAAAATATGAATGTACTTTCACCAGCTGAAGTGGATCTTTTTTTTTCGATGGGTTGGGACTTGTAATTGAATTCTATTCATCCAGCCAACCAGTCGCCCTCACCAGTATTGTGAATATATTTGTTGTTATCTTGTGTACTTGTAAATGTTTATTTAGCTGTCATTATTTTGTGGGTATCCCCGAGCATTTCAGTGCGACAATCAAATATGCTCACTATTCAATGAAACGGGCACACACTTTCCTGTGCTAAATGAAAGAAAATATGCTCACTATTCAATGAAACGGGCACACACTTTCCAGTGTTAAATGAAAGAAAATATGCTCACTATTCAATGAAACGGGCACACACTTTCCTGTGTTAAATGAAAGAAAATATGCTGATTATTCAATGAAACGGGCACACACTTTCCTGTGCTAAATGAAAGAAAATATGCTCACTATTCAATGAAACGGGCACACACTTTCCTGTGTTAAATGAAAGAAAATATGCTCACTATTCAATGAAACGGGCACACACTTTCCTGTGCTAAATGAACGAAAATATGCTCACTACTTAATGAAATAGTGTCACATGCTTTTCAATGTCAAATAATTGCATTTGAAAGCCAGTGTTTCAGTACTGCTGAGTGTGCATTATTTGGGTCAAAATTGTTCTTGTAATGTGTATGTAAATTAATAATGGTGCATTCTCTAATTGTCAAATGTGGTGGCTAAATAGTCCAACTTATTCGGCGCCCTTTGACTAAAACAAAACATCAACATAACCATGTTGGCAAAGCACTTTCTTCATTGTCATGTTGTCCAAGATGTCTGCCACAGCCTGATGCTGCCTTGTGCATTGATTTCCACGCTGGCGCATAAGCTGGGGATTCCTATGAAAGGAAAAAGAAAGCGGACTACATAGGAATGCATTATAAACACTGCCAACCATGCCTGTATGGTTGGCCAAAAGAAAAAAAAAGCGATGTCGTCTATGGCTGAAGCAGGCCTTAAGAACAAATATTAGTCTTCAGCCATAGCTCTCAACCATTTATGTCGCAAAAAGCGGGTGAAAACACCCGATTTTACTTTTGGCGGGTGAGAGGCCCATTGAAATGAATGGGCGTGCATGAGGTTTGGCGGGTGAGTCCGCTGTTTACAAGGCGGGTGACACCCGCCAAAAGCGTGTGAGTTGGGAGCTATGTCTTCAGGGCGGGTGTGCCAGCCAATTAGGCAGCTCAAACCATGGCCGAAACTCATGACCCAAGGCCACGTTATAAGCAAGCTGAATACTGGTCTCCCACAGTTCTGTGTGATCTGGTCGAATTTGTTTGAGTCAAAAACGATTTTTTTTTTACTTTGCTGTAAATATATGCGGGGGAGACCCCCAGAGCCACCCTCCATTCCTCCCCGCACAGTAGTTATTCACCTAAACCCACCCCACATATATTAACTGCAAAAATAGTTTTTAATCGGATTTGACCAATTCTTCTGCGGCCAAACCTTCAGTTACTCTCTGCCACTCCCCATGCTCCTCAACCGGCCTACGACTCTGCCTTCGGTCCCTTACCTTGGGTTCCTGCCTATAACCTGGAACCTGGGTCTTTGCTGGCTGGTGAAGTCCACGGTAAAGGGTAAACACTGGATGGTAGGGAGGGAGATGGTGGATCTGCGTGCTCTCTGGGATGGCGAGCCAATGGGAAAATATCATGGACTGTAAACAAGATGTTTAATACTTGTTACACTGACATTAATGCAAGTCATATATTTGCACATATTTACGGAACCATAGACCCTATTGGTTAACTTTAATGTTCATGAACACATGAACATAGTTTTTTGTTCAGATTAAAACCATTTCAAAACTACACACCATATTAGATGCAATAGCATTACAAAAATGTGAATCATTATTAATCAAACCTTCACGTACTACTTCACCATGTGGCATTTTAAATAAATAAAGAGCAGTGACCTGTTAGCAAGAAATGCAATGTCACAGTGCTTCTAAAACAACCAGTAGATACTAACAGCTATGTCATTATACAACTCTAACTCATTCACAGGCCGATTCATGGAATAATTAGCGCGGCGCAAGTGGGCAAAAACGTGCGAATCGCAGTGGAATAGCGAAAATCGCAGTGCAATTGCGAAAATCGCACGAAAAGCAGCGCACGTCGATTCATGGAAGGCCGTGCGCGAGAAAACCAGCGGATGTGCGATAAAAAAGTGCGCGGCGCACGTTGGCGCACAGGCCATCTAAAAGCGTGCGCCAGGTCACAGCGAAAATCGCACAGGCCACAGCGAAATTCGCACATAGCGCGGCGCACGCAACAAAAGTAGGCGGAACACGGGCGTAACACTCGGAATGGGGAACAACTTGCCAAAACGTGGGCGTCACGGGGGAAGTACAGGGCACAAGTGCGCGGAACGCCCACACGCTCGCCTACAACACGTATTCATGGAATAGAATAGTGCAAAAAAGCGCACGCTCAAACCAGCGCACAGGCACAAACACGACCGCCACAAGAAAGCAGGCGGTAGCGTCTCTGCGGCTGTAAGAAATGTGCGCCAAAAGGTGCGCCAACAAATAGCACCTATATACTGCCATGATGAATGTCCCATACTGTGGCCCTCCAGGAAAAATGACGTGCAAAGGGGTACCCACAAACACGGACACCCGCTGACTAAAAATACGTGTGCGTGTATACCGGGGTGCGCGGGAAGTCTAACACGCGATTTCAGCAGGGTACGTGCATCACAGGGGTTCGCGTGAAGTTATTCACGCGATCGGGCCTGGGGCAGCGGGCTACGTGTATTACAGGGGTTCGCGTGAAGTTCCTCACGCGATCGGGCCTGGGGGAGCGGGCTACGTGTATTTCAGGGGTTCGCGTGAAGTCTCACACGCGATCGGGTCTGGGGGAGTGGGCTACGTGTATTTCAGGGGTGCGCGTGAAGTTCCACACGCGAATAGCCTGGGCGCGTGTATTCCAGGGGTGCGCGGGAAGTTCCACACGCGAATAGCCTGGGGGCGCGTGTATTCCAGGGGTGCGAGTGAAGTTCCACACGCGAATAGCCTGGGCGCGTGTATTTCAGGGGTGCGCGGGAAGTTCCACACGCGAATAGCCTGGGGGCGCGTGTATTCCAGGGGTGCGAGTGAAGTTCCACACGCGAATAGCCTGGGCGCGTGTATTTCAGGGGTGCGCGGGAAGTTCCACACGCGAATAGCCTGGGCGCGTGTATTTCAGGGGTGCGCGGGAAGTTCCACACGCGAATAGCCTGGGCGCGTGTATTTCAGGGGTGCGCGGGAAGTTCCACACGCGAATAGCCTGGGCGCGTGTATTTCAGGGGTGCGCGGGAAGTTCCACACGCGAATAGCCAGGGCGCGTGTATTTCAGGGGTGCGCGGGAAGTCCCACACGCGAATAGCCTGGGGGCGCGTGTATTTCAGGGGTGCACGGGAAGTTCCACACGCGAATAGCCTGGGGGCGCGTGTATTTCAGGGGTGCGCAGGAAGTTCCACACGCGAATAGCCTGGGGGCGCATGTATTTCAGGGGTGCGCGGGAAGTTCCACACGCGAATAGCCTGGGCGCGTGTATTTCAGGGGTGCGCGGGAAGTACCACACGCGAATAGCCTGGGGGCGCGTGTATTTCAGGGGTGCGCGGGAAGTCCCACACGCGAATAGCCTGGGCGCGTGTATTTCAGGGGTGCGCGGGAAGTTCCACATGTGATTTGACAGTGTGGGTCCTCCCAGGTGTACCCTGTACACCCTCCACGGCCCCTGCAGGCAGCCCACACCACAGGGGACTACCCTGCATCCCTGGTCATGTCCCGCAGGCAGCCCACCCACCATGGGCATGCCCCCCAGCAAAGGCACATGTCTCCTTGAACTAATGAACACCAACTCATGTCCCCTTGCACCCCCACCCCCCAGCAGTGCAGGGGCAGCCTCCACCAGGCCCCCACTCATGTCTCCCACCACCCCCACCCCCCAGCCACCAGGGGCTCCCTCCACCAGGCCCCCACTCATGTCTCCCACCACCCCCACCCCCCAGCCACCAGGGGCACCCTCCACCAGGCCCCCACTCATGTCTCCCACCACCCCCACCCCCCAGCACTGTGGGGCACCTGCCAGCAGGCCCCCACCCATGTCCAACTCATGTCTCCCACCACCCCCACCCCCCAGCCACCAGGGGCACCCTCCACCAGGCCCCCACTCATGTCACCCACCACCCCCACCCCCCAGCCACCAGGGGCACCCTCCACCAGGCCCCCACTCATGTCTCCCACCACCCCCACCCCCCAGCCACCAGGGGCACCCTCCACCAGGCCCCCACTCATGTCTCCCACCACCCCCACCCCCCAGCCACCAGGGGCACCCTCCACCAGGCCCCCACTCATGTCTCCCACCACCCCCACCCCCCAGCCACCAGGGGCACCCTCCACCAGGCCCCCACTCATGTCTCCCACCACCCCCACACCCCAGCCACCAGGGGCACCCTCCACCAGGCCCCCACTCATGTCACCCACCACCCCCACCCCCCAGCCACCAGGGGCACCCTCCACCAGGCCCCCACTCATGTCACCCACCACCCCCACCACCCAGCCACCAGGGGCACCCTCCACCAGGCCCCCACTCATGTCTCCCACCACCCCCACCCCCCAGCACTGTGGGGCACCTGCCAGCAGGCCCCCACCCATGTCCAACTCATGTCTCCCACCACCCCACCCCCCAGCCACCAGGGGCACCCTCCACCAGGCCCCCACTCATGTCACCCACCACCCCCACCCCCCAGCCACCAGGGGCACCCTCCACCAGGCCCCCACTCATGTCTCCCACCACCCCCACCCCCCAGCACTGTGGGGCACCTGCCAGCAGGCCCCCACCCATGTCCAACTCATGTCTCCCACCACCCCCACCCCCCAGCCACCAGGGGCACCCTCCACCATGCCCCCACTCATGTCACCCACCACCCCCACCCCCCAGCCACCAGGGGCACCCTCCA
Organism: Ambystoma mexicanum; assembly: GCF_040938575.1. Lineage (NCBI taxonomy): Eukaryota > Metazoa > Chordata > Amphibia > Caudata > Ambystomatidae > Ambystoma > Ambystoma mexicanum. The sequence goes on along the minus strand of NC_090937.1, from coordinate 345,152,576 downwards.
CCAGGCCCCCACTCATGTCTCCCACCACCCCCACCCCCCAGCCACCAGGGGGACCCTCCACCAGGCCCCCACTCATGTCACCCACCACCCCCACCCCCCAGCCACCAGGGGCACCCTCCACCAGGCCCCCACTCATGTCACCCACCACCCCCACCCCCCAGCCACCAGGGGCACCCTCCACCAGGCCCCCACTCATGTCTCCCACCACCCCCACCCCCCAGCCACCAGGGGCACCCTCCACCAGGCCCCCACTCATGTCTCCCACCACCCCCACCCCCCAGCCACCAGGGGCACCCTCCACCAGGCCCCCACTCATGTCTCCCACCACCCCCACCCCCCAGCCACCAGGGGCACCCTCCACCAGGCCCCCACTCATGTCTCCCACCACCCCCACACCCCAGCCACCAGGGGCACCCTCCACCAGGCCCCCACTCATGTCTCCCACCACCCCCACCCCCCAGCCACCAGGGGCACCCTCCACCAGGCCCCCACTCATGTCTCCCACCACCCCCACCCCCCAGCCACCAGGGGCACCCTCCACCAGGCCCCCACTCATGTCTCCCACCACCCCCACCCCCCAGCACTGTGGGGCACCTGCCAGCAGGCCCCCACCCATGTCCAACTCATGTCTCCCACCACCCCCACCCCCCAGCCACCAGGGGCACCCTCCACCAGGCCCCCACTCATGTCACCCACCACCCCCACCCCCCAGCCACCAGGGGCACCCTCCACCAGGCCCCCACTCATGTCTCCCACCACCCCCACCCCCCAGCACTGTGGGGCACCTGCCAGCAGGCCCCCACCCATGTCCAACTCATGTCTCCCACCACCCCCACCCCCCAGCCACCAGGGGCACCCTCCACCAGGCCCCCACTCATGTCACCCACCACCCCCACCCCCCAGCCACCAGGGGCACCCTCCACCAGGCCCCCACTCATGTCTCCCACCACCCCCACCCCCCAGCCACCAGGGGCACCCTCCACCAGGCCCCCACTCATGTCACCCACCACCCCCACCCCCCAGCCACCAGGGGCACCCTCCACCAGGCCCCCACTCATGTCACCCACCACCCCCACCCCCCAGCCACCAGGGGCACCCTCCACCAGGCCCCCACTCATGTCTCCCACCACCCCCACCCCCCAGCCACCAGGGGCACCCTCCACCAGGCCCCCACTCATGTCTCCCACCACACCCACCCCCCAGCCACCAGGGGCACCCTCCACCAGGCCCCCACTCATGTCTCCCACCACCCCCACACCCCAGCCACCAGGGGCACCCTCCACCAGGCCCCCACTCATGTCTCCCACCACCCCCACCCCCCAGCCACCAGGGGCACCCTCCACCAGGCCCCCACTCATGTCTCCCACCACCCCCACCCCCCAGCCACCAGGGGCACCCTCCACCAGGCCCCCACTCATGTCTCCCACCACCCCCACCCCCCAGCACTGTGGGGCACCTGCCAGCAGGCCCCCACCCATGTCCAATCCATGCCCCCCTGCACCTGGGTCCCAACATTCCCCAATCATGTCCGTAATGCCCATCCTCCCCTGCCAAAAGGCCCAACCAACTATCACACCCACCCACATATCAAAGGCAATTACATGTTACACCCCCAATTTAAATAATGCAATTGAACACATGTCTGTCACACACAATGGCTGCAAGTGAATGACAAAACACCCAACATGACATGCCTGAAAGCAATGAGATGATACGACACATTGAAGAATAAAAAAAATAATGTATTGAACAGCAAGTAGAATGGAAATGAAATAAGAAAAAACACAAAGCAAATCAAACAAAACAAGATGAATGTCCAGGAAAATAATCTGAAAAATAAAAATAAGCCAACGAAGAACCATGAAGAAGATCATCCTGGGTCCATGAGCCCAATCAAATTAAACCTAAGTATGACTACTAACTAAAAACTGAACTATATACAAAAAAGTGGTGCATTGTCCAATCGCTACCAAAAAAAATCAAAAAAACAAAGGAAACCTAACCCTAACTATACAACTATATACAAAGGCAGCGGGCTATTCGGACGGCTCACTGGTTGTTGTCATGGGCCAGGGCATCATCGAACTCCTGGTCAATGGCTTGGAGGCGGGCATGTTCCCTGGCCCCGAGGTCCCGCAGGGATAACGCAGTGTCAAGCTCAAACTCCCTGCGAAGACCCTCGAGGCACTCAGCCCGCCTCAGCGCCCTCCGCATGGAGTCAACCGCCCTGACCATCGTGAGCCGTTCCTCCTCTGCCTGCTGCCGCTCCGCACCTATCCGCTGGCACAACCGCTCCCACACGGAAGCCACTCCCATTCCAGGGTTCTCCTGCCCTCCGGCCGATGCCTGCACCCCTGATGTTGATGGCCCCGAGCCATGATGCCTCCCACGTTGAGCCTGCTGCTGCCTCCGACGCAACTGCCTGTGCCAGCACGACGGCATCCAGGCTGATGGAAACCACCGACGCCGTCGTGCACGTGCCCTGCCCGATGATGCCGTCACATCCTCCATCTGCTGGGGTCCAGTTGCTCTGGTGTCCACCCCTGCTGGATCACTGACTCCCGACTGTGGCAGGGATGGGATCCCCACCGAGCTGGCTGCATTGGTCGGGGCAGGTCCACAGGGGGCCCTGGTGGCATCTGGGCTGGAAGACGGCAAGGAGAACGACTGGTGGATAGCCTGCACAGAGGAGGAGAGGGCCGCCACATTGGCCAACACATGCAGGAAACCCCCGAACATGGCCGATCCCAATTGGGCCACGTCGGCACGGTGCACTTCGTGATGCCGTGCGTGCTCCTCCCGGGAAGCACGCACGGCATCACGAATCACAGCCGTGCGCATCGCGACCCCAATCAGGACCTTCTCCGCACGGCCAGGGGTTCCCACGTCCGCAGGTGGAGGGGAGTCAGGTGACATGGACATCCCCTCTACCTGCGGACAGGCCTGGGACGGGGCATCCCTGCTGGTGCATGGTGGTGCACTCACAGGGTCAGGGACAGCGACATGCACAGGCCCCTCCACGGTGACCTGTGCTGCCTCCTGCCCCTGGCCCTGGACTGCACCACTTGCACCAGCAGGGATGCCCCCACCAGGCCCCATGTGTGCCCCAGTGGCGGCCTCCTCCTCCTCTGTGCAAACCACCAACCTGGATGGCTCCTCACCGTCTCCCACCGTAGCAGGCCCCTGTGGGGGCTCACCCACCCCTTCCGCTGCAGCCGTGGGGGCATCCCCGCCGCCTTGCTCCAAAGCGCCGTCTCCGCCCTCCTCTTCACTAGCCGCTGCGTAGAGGGAGACAAAGAACACAAGCATCAGGGCACTGTACAATGGTCCCCTAGACAGGAAGCAATAGCAGATGAGCACCACTGTCAAAGTACACTTCCATCATGTCCCTCCACAACACATGGGTCAGTCCAGGCAAAACACACACAGTAACAGGCATGGTGCATGCCATGGACATTTCCATGCATGTCCAATGGACTCTTGGAACATTCAATGATATGTAACTCACATGCATCATGGCTCATGCCTATCACATGCACACACTTCACCTCAGTCACATCCATCTGGCCCCAAACACACCAAACACAGCGGATACAAGGGTAATTTGGCTGCTTTACTGAATCTGTGCATTGTCACACACATGTGTCATGCATCCATGGCATGCACAAGTCACAGACACGCAGGTCAGGCACACAGACATGGCTACCATATATGTACCTGGCATCAGCACCCATCCCTCACCCCCACCCATGTCCAGGTACAGAGACTGGCATGCTCTCATGTTCTGAATCTGCATAGGGCTCCCCATGCGGCATTTCAACACATGCAACAACCATGTGGGTCACACATCACTGGTCGCACATGCATTACCATGATGTCCCTGCACACATACATGCATACATGGCCTATGGCACACATACAGGCAAGTATCATAGAACCAGCACACCGCAACATGCCCTGTCTCACACAGTAATGCATGGACACTTACCGCTCAACTCCAGACGGGCCTCCCTCTCAAGGATCTGGGCGTGGAGCGCTGGGCGTACGCGTTCCAGGACCCTCATCTGGATGGAACTCATGCGGCCCCGGCCCCCCTCCACGAGGCGCCGGGCCTTCACAAGGGTCCTGGACCTCAAGTCCTCCCAGCGCTTCTTGATCTTCAGGACGTTGCGGGTTGCCACCCCCTCCGCGTTGATGGCAACCACACAGTCGGCCCAGATCCTCTGCCGTCCTTCCTTGCTGGCGCGGGACGATCCAAAGAGGGCATCATACTGCCCCAGGACATGCTCCACCAGGACACCAACTTCGGTGACAGTGAAGCTGGTGCCCCTCTGCCCCTCTGGCCTGGGGTTGCCACTGGTGCCAGATGTGGAAGTGCCCGACATGGCAACCCCAGAGGCAGGTGTGGGTGGGCAACTGGGTCCTGGGGCTGGGCTGTGGAGCGATGTAATCCCAGTCGGGAGTCTTCAGTTCCAGCAGGGGTGGACACAGCAACTGGACCCCTGCAGATGGCTGATGTGCAGGCACCAAATGGCAGGGCACGGTGGCAGCAGGCAGGCAGGCAGGCAGGCAGCAGCAGATGGCACGTGGGAGGCTGCTCGGGGCACGGGGGGGCAGTAACTCGGCCTTCTGGGCAGGAGCGTGGTCTTCCGTGTGTTTTCGCGTGGCCAGCTTGATACGGAGTGATTTGGCACGTGAAAATCCTGCATGTCAGCGTGAAATCCGAGGAAAGGCCCTTAGCGCGTAAGCGCGTCAGCACGCATACGCGATTCTATTGGACCAGAGTCCCTCAGCGCGTAAGCGCGTCTGTGACGTGACCCGCACGGGTGTTCCCCACTCAGCACGTGATGACGGGGCACACGTGGAGATACTGCACGTCAGAGTGTCATCGCGTGTAATTGGACAAAAGTGCGCGTACACGCGATTGGCCTATGTACGTGTATTTAATGGGTGCGCGGGCACTTACACACGCAAGTACGTCAGCGAACCTGTATCCCGTGGTGCGTGTGAATTTCCACACGCTATTGGACTGGGAACTGGATTCCAGGGATGCGCGGGTCACACGCTGTATCCCGTGGTGCGTGTGAATTTCCACACGCTATTGGACTGGGAACTGGATTCCAGGGGTGCGCGGGTCACACGCTGTATCCCGTGGTGCGTGTGAATTTCCACACGCTATTGGACTGGGAACTGGATTCCAGGGGTGCGCGGGTCACACGCTGTATCCCGTGGTGCGTGTGAATTTCCACACGCTATTGGACTGGGAACTGGATTCCAGGGGTGCGCGGGTCACACGCTCGCCTAGAACACGCGCAAAGCATACATTTGCGGACTTTAACAATAACAAGCTCAGACGCCAGGATGAACATACCGTTCCTAGCAGCAGTGGCAGTGGGCTACCAAAGGAGGAGGAGGAGGATAGTCAGGGCCAGAATATTCACCCCCAGAACCAGCCTTTTCGGGATGCCTGATGACCAGGTGTATGGGAGGTACAGGTTTCCACCACACATTATACTGGACCTGGTGAGTGAGTGGGAGGATGACCTCACATCACCCACCCTGTGCTCCCAAGCACTCAGCCCCCTGGAGAAGGTCCTCAATGTACTGCACTTCTTAGCCACTGGATCATTTCAGCGGACAAGTGCCATAGTGGGTGGGGTGTCACAGGCCACCCAGTCACGCTGCCTACACCAGGTCTTGAACATCATCACTGCACGCCCATCAGTCCGCAGGCACATATACCTGCCCAGAACACCTGCAGAAAGGCATGCTGCCGCCCTGGATTTTTACGCTGTGGCACGATTCCCCAAAGTGCTAGGTGCCATCGACTGCACCCATGTGGCTCTACGTCCCCCCAGGGCATCTGAGCACATCTATAGGAACCGCAAGCACTGGCATTCCATCAACGTGCAGGTAGCATGTAATGCCAAGGGAATCATCACCTCAGTATATGCCAACTATCCCGGCTCTACCCACGACAGCTTCATTTACCGAATGTCCACCCTAAGCCGGGACCTAGAAGCTGGGCGGCATGGCGATACATGGCTGCTTGGTGAGTATGTATGCCACTGCACATGCATGCATGTTGGATACTGAGCAAGGTCACAACCCCACCAATGATACCAATCACCACCTCCACAGGGGACAGTGCCTACCCTCTCAGCCCCCACATGATGACGCCAATTCGGAACCCCACCACGCCACCCCAGGTAAGATATAACACAGCCCACATTACAACCAGGGGCATAGTGGAGCGCACATTCGGAGTGCTAAAGTCACGCTTTCGCTCCCTTGACCGTTCTGGCGGGCAGCTGTTATACGCTCCCCCAGTAGTGTGCAGGATCATAGTGGCAGCATGTGTCCTGCACAACGTTGCAACACGCCGGGGCCTGGCCGTGGACATGGTGGTGGCCCCACATCCCCAACCACATGCACAGCCGCTGCGCATGGGAGGGGAAAGGGCACGGGGGGAGGCAGCCCGTACACAGCTAGTGGCTAATTACTTCACATAGAAATCACACCCCTGTGGAGTGCACACTGCCCTGGCACATTCCATCTGACAATCAATGATGACTCAACCTGACACTGATCCTGAATGTCTGGAGAATGAACCGTCAAAACCATATCAGCCTGAGATTGTTCACCTGGAAGTGTCACAATGTGTGCATCCCTACCCACACAGACACCACCAATGCAGTTTTGTGAAGTTACACATTGAAGCAGCTAAAATGAATACCCACTTGCAAAATGCAACAAGAGGACAGTGCCATGTCAGCCAACCCAACCCCAGCACCGCCACACGACACACCGTGCCATGTCATGCTAATTGCAGGTAAACAAAGTAATCCCCACAACATGACATCAGTCTCACTATGTACAGTGGCACTATTAGAAACCTGCAACACCTGAAATGCTCACAGCAATGCCGGAACAACAACATACTTGACCACGTAGTAACATTAACATGACATCACAAATGTTACATATTAGTAGTCTCACCACCTGGAAATGCCTGCACTCCCACCACTACCAACTGTGCAGTGTTGTCGCCATGTAGAGTTGTAGGTGCACTGCTGCCAACATGGACCCCATCTCCAGACTAGAGGTCCTTGTGTGGACATGAGGAAGGGACCTGCAAATTGGGAGGTAGACACAGAAGAAGAGTTACACATCAATGCAACATGCAGTGTACAACACAACAGCAATATGCACTAGGAATGTATACACAGTATTGACTACAGACTGCCCACACAGCTCATGGGAGTCCAACGTCACTGTGTAATTCACTGTCACTTGGGCACACCCTTTACAAGCCCATGGAAACGGGAAGCAGGAGGGGTGTGTGTGACTCAAACCCAAGCATCTGAACCAAATACATTACAAGCCTGCATGTGCCCAGCCACAATGCAGCGTATGCCCACAGGAACCACGGAAGCCAACAGATCGTCCCAAAAAAATTGGGAATAAAAGAAATCAAAATAAAAATAAAAATAAGAAACAATCAAAAATGGCCATTGATGGGCCCGGGGGGGGTTGGGGAGGCCACCCAGGAGGTCCGAGGACAGGATGCACACCAGAACCCACCTGCGTGGATCCTGGGAAGATAAAACACCTCCATGGGCTCATGGCCCACACGGCTACCCTATTGTGGGAGTATCACTGCTGTCGCTATTATCACCCTGTGCAGCTGCATCCGGAGGTGGTTGCACTATGAGAGGCAGCCCACGCAAGGCCCTAGTCTGCTCCTCCATGGCTGCAAGCATGCGGGTGTGGTAGGTCTGGTTCTGGAGGATGAGTGTGCGGAGGTCCCCATGCAACAACTCACGGGATGCCCGGACCTCCGCCCTCATTGCCTGCATCTCAGCTGAGAGCGTACGGGTGAGACGCTCCAGCTGCTGTTCTGTCCTTTGGTGTGTTGAAGCCTCAAGCTCAACAAGAGTCGTCCTGAGGTGAAGGAGCTCCTTCCTCAGGGCTTCCCTGTGGCCCTGGTACTCAATGGAGATGGCCTCCTGCAGAGTTGCCAGTGCCGCCCGCCTGTCCCTGTTGGACCCCAACATGTCCTCCCTGTGTGACTGGCAGATGGAGTCGGTTGCCTGCTCTAGTCGCTCCATCAGCCTTTCTGGGGGGACAATGGAAGTGGCCACCCTATCCATGGCCTGAGCCATCATCTTGGATGATGCAGCCTGTTGGGTTGCCATACCGTAAATGGATTGCTCCCATGCGGTATTGCCGGGTGGCGTACGGCCACCACGTCGGCGGGCACCACACCTGTCTGGGGCAAGGCGAACTGCGCCTTGCTGTGCCGGCACTGCCTGAGGCTGCAGGACTGCATTCCCCCTCTGATCTGCTGGCCCAGGAACAGGATCAGATGTCGCGGAGTGTGACCCTGCATCCGTAACCACCGAAGGCGTAGCTGCCAACACTGACATCCCCATGGAGGGTTCTGACCCTGGTGCAGGTGGGTGAGACAGAACAGAATCCCTCCCTGGAACACTCACCTGCGACGGCACGTAGGTCTCATCCGAATCAACACCTGAGTACAGCTCGGGGGAGGTGCAGCCAGAGACACCCCTTGAGAGCACGACCTGCAGCACTTGTGGGTTCTCCCCCACCACCACACCACGTCCCTCACTGGTGGTTGGTCGGCCCTCGGACCCCTCCTGGGTCTGCACCATCTCCACAACCCCAGCAGTATCAGGTGCGTCTTCCCCTGCAAAGACATGAGAACAAAGAAATGGAAACAGGCATTAGCACCATGGCACACATTGAGGGCTGAGAAGCAAGAGAACCAGTACTTGATTGACACATGTCCCACATGACTAAAACCCTCCCATGCATGCACCCTCACTGCGTATGAAGTCCAGGCAAATGGCACACACTGATGACACCAAGATGGAAGATGAACACATTTTCTGCATGCTGCCTGGCAGTGGCATCACACATTGGCCTGTGATTGGCAGGTGAAACACACATGCCATCACACAGATGGCATGTACCATTGCTATTGAGTGAAGATGGAGAGGAGGGCAGCACCTATTCATTCAGTCCAGTTCCCGCATGTAATAGCTTTTCTAATTCTAACAGGTCAGATTTTTCACCTGGAGCTGCCAGTCTGAAATGGTCCAATTGCACAGGGACATGTGTGTACAAATGATATCCAGGTAACAAAGTCACTCCACTTTACCATACCCATGTCAGACATGTGACTAGTGGACAGCGACATGCCTAGTGAAAGTGGTGGAATGCAAACAAACTGACTGAATGAACAGTGAAAAAGAAGCAAATATGTTGTGGCAAGGTGACACTTCAAGGGCAACTGGCGTGCAGTTGGGCTAGATGTCTACTGTTGGCAGAAGGGATACTGCTATGGCCAAATGCAGCTGCGCAGGAAGGATTGCATGAAGCACATGGCTGACCCATACGACTCAGGCGCACACACTCTCACCTGGCACCCGAACAGAAGCCCTCACACACACACCATGCACATGGATGACACACACATGCATGTGCACTCACCGGACAATGCCTCGTAATCAGCCAGATCTCCCACGCCTTGGATCTGTTCCTCCGTGACGTAGGTCCCAGCGACTGACTCATGTGGAGTGAGTTCCATGTCTACTACTGGAGACCCACCTCCAGTCACTAGAGTTGCGGCATGACTTGAGGCCAGCTTACTCTTTGCCCTGCGCTTTAGGTCATTCCAGCGCTTATAGCAATCATTGGCTGTGCGCCTCACAATTCCAAGGGCACTTACGATGTCCGCAACGGTCTGCCAGTGTGCCTGGCGTTGTGCAGGTGTGGTCTTGGATCCTGCAACAATGACCATCTCGTTGTCATGTCCGGACACATACTCGACAAGTGCATTCAGTTCGTCATCCGTGAAGCTGGGCTTCCTGGACGGGCCGGACTGTGTAGCCATGTCTGGGGCATCAGCCTGTGCCGGACGAGCACTCTTCCTCTTCCGCTTGGAAGGTGGTGGTGATCCTGAGTGTCCTGCGCCGCTCTGGACACTAGGGGCAGGAGCCCTGGTGGACTCTGTATCAGGAGTGTGGGATTGCACACTCAGCATGGGAGTTGGTGCAGGCATTAGCTCTAGTGTGATGGTGTCAGGGGGAATGTCAGCAGCATGGACTAGGACCGACACTGTCCTGGCTGGGTGTGTGAGGGCTGGGGTGGATGGAGCCGCAGCTGCCCCTGCAGCCTCTCCGCCCTGCCTCCTTGGTGCAGCAGATGACCTTGCTGCCCCAGATCCACGTGGCATGATGGCATCAACGTGCACCAGCGCACGTGTCGTAGCCCTGCTGACCTGAAAGTCAGCCATGGAGTCAGCCAGGTCTGGTGCCACAATGGGCTGGTCCAACAAGGGCTGAGCATGGATGGTGTCAGCCACATCAGCCTCAATGGGAGGGGGGGGGGATTATGGGTGCCCGTGACTGGTCCTCCACACATGGGGGGACAGGCTCACCCTGCAAGTTATGACCACGTCCCCTACCGGATCCACCACGGCCACCACTTGTGGCTCTTCCACCTTTGCCACCCTTACGGAATCCTCGCCTCCCAGCCATGGCACTGATGTTAATGTGCGTATGGGAGTGGATGTAGACTATTGTCCTGGGTAATTGGGGGTCAAAGGGGTTGGGTACCAGATGGTAATTGTACCCTAGTGCTCTAGCAATGCTGAATGTAACCCCTGGGGAAAGATGACGGGTCACGCAACGCACAGGAGGCCCAAAAAAGGGAGATGACGTGCACGCAACCCCTCCTAGACCACGTGTGCAGAAAGAAAAACCTGCACTACGCTGTGGCACCCAGAAACACAAGAATGAACGTATGCGTGTCACACGCAGCCTAGAATGACCTCTGAAGGGGTAGGCTACACACGGGGCTAGCACAGATGTTAGATACGTGCGTGACTCACCGTCTGCCAGGTAAACGAGCGTGTAAAATGAGCACGTTTGGTTGGCAACACCCCCGCCAAAAGAAGATTTGTCCGCTGTCTGAGGAGACAGGACAACAGTAGAAGGGAACACTGTTTGAGGGAACAGGCCCAGGTAAACCAGTAAAAGAGAAAAAAGAGAAAAAGCTGTCAGAGGTAACAGGGAATACGAACTAGAAACGCCGTGAAGTAAATCGCGTGTGAAACGACAAGAAGTACAGAATTCACCCACTCGCTCTCCACGAAAAGCACGTACAAGGAAAACGTGTTCTACACGTACCTTTTATACAGGCCCACACGTCCAGCGTCACTTACGCGGCCTGTACGCGCTAGGGCCATTTCCACCTATTACATGCTTTGTCACTTCTGCGTGTAGGGCCATTTCCACCAATTACACGCTTTGTCACTTCTGCGTGTAGGGCCATTTCCACCAATCACACGCTTTGTCACTTCTGCGTGTAGGGCCATTTCCACCAATCACACGCGATTACACTCTGACGTGCAGTCTTTCCACGTGTGCTCTGTCATCACGTGCTGTGTGGGAAACACCTGTGCGGGTCACGTCACAGACGCGCTTACGCGCTGAGGGCCTTTCCTCAGTTTTCACGCTGACGTGCAGGATTTTCACGTGCAAAATCACTCCGTACCAAGCTGGCCACGCGTACGCACACGGAATACCACGCTCCTGCCCGGAAGGCCGAACTACTGCCCCCCAGAGCCCGAGCACGCTCCCACCTGCTGCTGCCTGACTGCCTGCTGCCCCTGCACTGCTGGGGGGTGGGGATGATAGGGGACATGAGTGGGGGCCTGGTGGAGGCTGCCCCTGGTGGCTGGGGGTTGGGGGTGATAGGGGACATGAGTGGGGGCCTGGTGGAGGCTGCCCCTGGTGGCTGGGGGGTGGGGGTGCAGTGGGACATGAGTGGGGGCCTGGTGGAGGGTGCCCCTGGTGGCTGGGGGGTGGGGGTGCAGGGGGACATGAGTGGGGGCCTGGTGGAGGGTGCCCCTGCACTGCTGGGGTGTGGGGGTGGTGGGAGACATGGGTGGGGGCCTGGTGGAGGCTGCCCCTGGTGACTGGGGGGGTGGGGGTGGTGGGAGACATGGGTGGGGGCCTGGTGGAGGGTGCCCCTGGTGACTGGGGGGGTGGGGGTGGTGGGAGACATGAGTGGGGGCCTGGTGGAGGGTGCCCCTGGTGACTGGGGGGGTGGGGGTGGTGGAAGACATGGGTGGGGGCCTGGTGGAGGGTGCCCCTGGTGACTGGGGGGGTGGGGTGGTGGGAGACATGAGTGGGGGCCTGGTGGAGGGTGCCCCTGGTGACTGGGGGGGTGGGGGTGATAGGGGACATGAGTGGGGGCCTGGTGGAGGCTGCCCCTGGTGGCTGGGGGGTGGGCGTGCAGGGGGACATGAGTGGGGGCCTGGTGGAGGGTGCCCCTGGTGGCTGGGGGGTGGGGGTGCAGGGGGACATGAGTGGGGGCCTGGTGGAGGGTGCCCCTGCACTGCTGGGGTGTGGGGGTGGTGGGAGACATGGGTGGGGGCCTGGTGGAGGCTGCCCCTGGTGACTGGGGGGGTGGGGGTGGTGGGAGACATGGGTGGGGGCCTGATGGAGGGTGCCCCTGGTGACTGGGGGGGTGGGGGTGGTGGGAGACATGAGTGGGGGCCTGGTGGAGGGTGCCCCTGGTGACTGGGGGGGTGGGGGTGGTGGGAGACATGGGTGGGGGCCTGGTGGAGGGTGCCCCTGGTGACTGGGGGGGTGGGGGTGGTGGGAGACATGAGTGGGGGCCTGGTGGAGGGTGCCCCTGGTGACTGGGGGGGTGGGGGTGATAGGGGACATGAGTGGGGGCCTGGTGGGGGCTGCCCCTGCACTGCTGGGGGGTGGGGGTGGTGGGAGACATGAGTGGGGGCCTGGTGGAGGGTGCCCCTGGTGACTGGGGGGGTGGGGGTGATAGGAGACATGAGTGGGGGCCTGGTGGGGGCTGCCCCTGCACTGCTGGGGGGTGGGGGTGGTGGGAGACATGAGCAGGTGTGCAGGGTAGTCCCCTGTTTTGTGGGCTGCCTGCAGGGGCCATGGAGGGTGTACAGGCAACACCTGTAAGGACCCACCCAGCCTAATCGCGTGTGTAACTTCCCACGCACCCCTGTAATACACGTACCAAGCCAAATCGCGTGTGAGAATTCCCGCGCACCCCTGAAATACACGTACCCTGCTGAAATCGCGTGTAAAACTTCCCGCGCACCCCTGAAATGCATGCGCCCAGGCTATTTGCGTGTGGAACTTCCCGCGCACCCCTGAAATACACGCGCCCAGGCTATTCGCGTGTGGAACTTCCCACGCACCCCTGAAATACACGCGCCCAGGCTATTCGCGTGTGGAACTTCCCGCGCACCCCTGAAATACACGCGCCCAGGCTATTCGCGTGTGGAACTTCCCGCGCACCCCTGAAATACACGCGCCCAGGCTATTCGCGAGTGGAACTTCCCGCGCACCCCTGGAATACACGTAGCACGCTGGGAGACATGAGTGGGGGCCTGGTGGAGGGTGCCCCTGCACTGCTGGGGGGTGGGGGTGGGGTGGTATACATGGGTGGGGGCCTGGTGGAGGCTGCCCCTGGTGACTGGGGGGGTGGGGGTGGTGGGAGACATGGGTGGGGGCCTGGTGGAGGGTGCCCCTGGTGACTGGGGGGGTGGGGGTGGTGGGAGACATGAGTGGGGGCCTGGTGGAGGGTGCCCCTGGTGACTGGGGGGGTGGGGGTGGTGGGAGACATGGGTGGGGGCCTGGTGGAGGGTGCCCCTGGTGACTGGGGGGGTGGGGGTGGTGGGAGACATGAGTGGGGGCCTGGTGGAGGGTGCCCCTGGTGACTGGGGGGGTGGGGGTGATAGGGGTCATGAGTGGGGGCCTGGTGGGGGCTGCCCCTGCACTGCTGGGGGGTGGGGGTGGTGGGAGACATGAGTGGGGGCCTGGTGGAGGGTGCCCCTGGTGACTGGGGGGGTGGGGGTGATAGGGGACATGAGTGGGGGCCTGGTGGGGGCTGCCCCTGCACTGCTGGGGGGTGGGGGTGGTGGGAGACATGAGCAGGTGTGCAGGGTAGTCCCCTGTTTTGTGGGCTGCCTGCAGGGGCCGTGGAGGGTGTACAGGGAACACCTGTGAGGACCCACCCAGCCTAATCGCGTGTGTAACTTCCCACGCACCCCTGTAATACACGTACCAAGCCAAATCGCGTGTGAGAATTCCCGCGCACCCCTGAAATACACGTACCCTGCTGAAATCGCGTGTAAAACTTCCCGCGCACCCCTGAAATGCATGCGCCCAGGCTATTCGCGTGTGGAACTTCCCGCGCACCCCTGAAATACACGCGCCCAGGCTATTCGCGTGTGGAACTTCCCGCGCACCCCTGAAATACACGCGCCCAGGCTATTTGCGTGTGGAACTTCCCGCGCACCCCTGAAATACACGCGCCCAGGCTATTCGCGTGTGGAACTTCCCGCGCACCCCTGAAATACACGCGCCCAGGCTATTCGCGAGTGGAACTTCCCGCGCACCCCTGGAATACACGTAGCACGCTGGGAGACATGAGTGGGGGCCTGGTGGAGGGTGCCCCTGCACTGCTGGGGGGTGGGGGTGGGGTGGTATACATGGGTGGAGGCCTGGTGGAGGCTGCCCCTGGTGACTGGGGGGGTGGGGGTGGTGGGAGACATGGGTGGGGGCCTGGTGGAGGGTGCCCCTGGTGACTGGGGGGGTGGGGGTGGTGGGAGACATGAGTGGGGGCCTGGTGGAGGGTGCCCCTGGTGACTGGGGGGGTGGGGGTGGTGGGAGACATGGGTGGGGGCCTGGTGGAGGGTGCCCCTGGTGACTGGGGGGGTGGGGGTGGTGGGAGACATGAGTGGGGGCCTGGTGGAGGGTGCCCCTGGTGACTGCGGGGGTGGGGGTGATAGGGGACATGAGTGGGGGACTGGTGGGGGCTGCCCCTGCACTGCTGGGGGGTGGGGGTGGTGGGAGACATGAGTGGGGGCCTGGTGGAGGGTGCCCCTGGTGGCGGGGGGGTGGGGGTGATAGGGGACATGAGTGGGTGCCTGGTGGAGGCTGCCCCTGCACTGCTGGGGGGTGGGGGTGGTGGGAGACATGAGTGGGGGCCTGGTGGAGGGTGCCCCTGGTGGCGGGGGGGTGGGGGTGATAGGGGACATGAGTGGGTGCCTGGTGGAGGCTGCCCCTGCACTGCTGGGGGTGGGGGTGGTGGGAGACATGAGTGGGGGCCTGGTGGAGGGTGCCCCTGGTGACTGGGGGGGTGGGGGTGGTGGGAGACATGAGTGGGGGCCTGGTGGAGGGTGCCCCTGGTGACTGGGGGGTGGGGGTGGTGGGAGACATGGGTGGGGGCCTGGTGGAGGGTGCCCCTGGTGACTGGGGGGTGGGGGTGATAGGGGACATGAGTGGGGGCCTGGTGGGGGCTGCCCCTGCACTGCTGGGGGGTGGGGGTGGTGGGAGACATGAGTGGGGGCCTGGTGGAGGGTGCCCCTGGTGACTGGGGGGATGGGGGTGATAGGGGACATGAGTGGGGGCCTGGTGGGGGCTGCCCCTGCACTGCTGGGGGGTGGGAGACATGAGCAGGTGTGCAGGGTAGTCCCCTGTTTTGTGGGCTGCCTGCAGGGGCCGTGGAGGGTGTACAGGGAACACCTGTGAGGACCCACCCAGCCTAATCGCGTGTGTAACTTCCCACGCACCCCTGTAATACACGTACCAAGCCAAATCGCGTGTGAGAATTCCTGCGCACCCCTGAAATACACGTACCCTGCTGAAATTGCGTGTAAAACTTCCCGCGCACCCCTGAAATGCATGCGCCCAGGCTATTCGCGTGTGGAACTTCCCGCGCACCCCTGAAATACACGCGCCCAGGCTATTCGCGTGTGGAACTTCCCGCGCACCCCTGAAATACACGCGCCCAGGCTATTCGCGAGTGGAACTTCCCGCGCACCCCTGGAATACACGTAGCACGTTGGGAGACATGAGTGGGGGCCTGGTGGAGGCTGCCCCTGCACTGCTGGGGGGTGGGGGTGATAGGGGACATGAGTGTGGGCCTGGTGGAGGATGCCCCTGCACTGCTGGGGGGTGGGGGTGGTGGGTGACATGGGTTGGGGCCTGCTGGCAGGTGCCCCACAGTGCTGGGGTGTGGGGGTGGTGGGAGACATGAGTCGGGCATGAGTGGGGGCCTGGTGGAGGCTGCCCCTGGTGGCTGGGGGGTGGGGGTGGTGGGAGACATGAGTGGGGGCCTGGTGGAGGCTGCCCCTGCACTGCTGGGGGGTGGGGGTGGTAGGAGACATGGGTGGGGTCCTGGTGGTGGGTGCCCCTGGTGGCTGGGGGGTGGGGGTGCAGGGGGACATGAGCAGGTGTGCAGGGTAGTCCCCTGTTTTGTGGGCTGCCTGCAGGGGCCGTGGAGGGTGTACAGGGAACACCTGTGAGGACCCACCCAGCCTAATCGCGTGTGATAATTCCCACGCACCCCTGTAATACACGTACCCAGCAAAATGGCGTGTGATAATTCCCACGCAACCCTGTAATTCACGTACCCTGCCAAATCGCGTGTGATAATTCCCGCGTACCCCTGTATTACACGTGCCCTGGCTAATCGCATGTAAGACTTCCCGCGTACCCCTGTAATACACGTTCCCTGGACAATCGCGTGTTGAACTTCCCGCGTACCCCTGTAATACACGTTCCCTGGACAATCGCGTGTTGAACTTCCCGCGTACCCCTGTAATACACGTTCCCTGGACTATCGCGTGTTGAACTTCCCGCGCACCCCTGAAATACACGTACCCTGGCACCCTGGCTAATCGCGTGTATAACTTCACGCGTACCCCTGATATGCACGTTACCCGCTTTGCGTTCCTTGTTTGGCAGCCCTGTAAACTGGTCCAGGGTTAGCGCAGCCCTTTGCGATGATTTAGCGATTTTGATGGCTTTTCCTTGCGCGAGGGCGTTCTTGGGGGCGTTACTGGCGCTGCTGCAGGGTCGCTGCGATACTCTGCGCCACGGCTGGTTTGGGAGCCTAAAATCCATGAATACGCTGTGCGCGGAAATCGGTTTTAGCGCACGTGCCTGGCGCAGACAATCGCACGCGGACACTCTGCGCCAGCCGCTTGCGACACTTTTCTGCGAAATTCTATGAATTACCCTGTTGGTCTTTTTACAGAGGATTTCATTTGGCTTTCTGCCCATTAGAATTTCACAGACGCTGGCAAGAGTGCAAGCACAAATAGCAAACTAGGCAGCACCTGGAGGAAGTAGCTGCTAGCTACCAGTCCATAACTAAATGGCTTATCCAAGGAACATTGGAGATCAGAGTGGGGTACAGCGTATGCACTAAATGGATTTTCCAAGGAACATTGGAGATCAGAGTGGGGCACAGCGTATGCACGAAATGGATTTTCCAAGGAACATTGGAGATCAGAGTGGGGCACAGCGTATGCACTAAATGGCTTATCCAAGGAACATTGGAGATCAGAGTGGGGTACAGCGTATGCACTAAATGGCTTATCCAAGGAACATTGGAGATCAGAGTGGGGTACAGCGTATGCACTAAATGGCTTATCCAAGGAACATTGGAGATCAGAGTGGGGTACAGCGTATGCACTAAATGGCTTATCCAAGGAACATTGGAGATCAGAGTGGGGTACAGCGTATGCACTAAATGGATTTTCCAAGGAACATTGGAGATCAGAGAGGGGTACAGCGTATGCACTAAATGGCTTATTCAAGGAACATTGGAGATCAGAGTGGGGTACAGCGTATGCACTAAATGGCTTATCCAAGGAACATTGGAGATCAGAGTGGGGTACAGCGTATGCACTAAATGGATTTTCCAAGGAACATTGGAGATCAGAGAGGGGTACAGCGTATGCACTAAATGGCTTATCCAAGGAACATTGGAGATCAGAGTGGGGTACAGCGTATGCACTAAATGGATTTTCCAAGGAACATTGGAGATCAGAGAGGGGTACAGCGTATGCACTAAATGGATTTTCCAAGGAACATTGGAGATCAGAGAGGGGTACAGCATATGCCGTAGATTGATAGCCATTGACCTGGATGACCTACACAAGTGCTCCCTCTATATGCTCTATGCTATGGCTCCAAGAAAATCCAACACAGTGGAGTGGTCACCCAGCATGCTTTGCTGTAGCACCAACCAATGGAAAGCTATTCTTGTGACTTAAGTGTGGCTTTGCCTGGAGCCCTGCTTATGTTGCAGCCCCAGGCCATTAGTCCTTGATTTGGCTTAGCACCAAAGTTCAAGCTAATGGCCATGTCGCCTTATTTTGATTGGCCGTTGAGACTGTACCTCCGTGTCATTGTTAAATTTGATTAATTCGGCCATCCCGGCCACTATGTCTGTTATTAGCTGCCAGCAGGAGCTGTAGGTAATGTACCGGCCTCATTGTCAGGGACAATTTCTTACATAAAAGATCTCTATGATAATACAATGGAGCGATGTGGAACGTGAAGACACTTTTGAAGATTTGTATTTTCGGTCGAGGTGTGGAGAAGTCTGCTCCATGGTGCTTGTTTGAAAGGTTTCGCGGATGGTGATCTCATGATCTTTGCACCTCCCGATTCGGCGCCTGGATGGACTTTGCCACTGGGTTTAGTTTTATCTATGTATGCATTTAGTTTCTTTTCTTTTTGCCTCCAATAAAGAGGGGCGTCATGTGAGGAGCTGCCTTTTTCTAAATTGCGTGTATTGTCTGCTTTAGATTGATGCGGGCTCTTGTACAGTTTATCGTCTCTCACTTTTTCTTTTTCTTTTTTATTCGTGGTATGTCAGTACTGCATAAGGATTGGAGGATGAGACCATCACATTTGAAGAGTGCAACTATTATCTGCATAATTATCCCATCAAAACAATGGCTGCCATTTAATAAACACATTTAAGGCGAATTACAAAGGAAAGAAAAACACGTGGAAAGAAACCGAGCCACGGCTTCCGCCTCGCCACGTGATTCTTCAAGAAGTGCCATTTTAGGCACCAACTTGACATTCAATGCCGTGTTCTCATTTTTCCCATTGTGCTTCGTGAGTCAGAGAGGTTTGCACAGCCCTCCATGCCCTAAGGCGGCAAAGGACTGGAACAACTACAGGCAGTGAAGAAGCTTATCCAAGGAAACAGCAGAGCAGTCAGCAGGGGGAGCAGGAGCTATGGAAACATTTCCTAACACAGGAACTACAGTCCAGCTTCGAAGACTGTTTCTAGGTCAGGAAGGAGCCTGGTATGCGGGGAGGACATTTTGAAGCAGTTGGGGCGAAGTCCAAAGGATGTATAGAATGGGTATGAATTGAGTTACGACAAAATGTGGGGGAGCTGGGAAGGGATATGCCTCAATTACGTATTAGCTAGTCGGGTGGAAGGGAAACATTCAGTTTAAAAAAGGATTTAAGATTTGTATATACAGAAATGCGCGGAAAACCCATTGGGTCTAGATCAAGATTATTCAAAATAAAATTTAAATAATATGCGCAGACCAACTTAACAGCCTTATTTTGTTTCAGGGTTGCCCGTGTGTTGGCCATTGATTGATTGCTGTGTTTGAACTGAATCTCCTGCATGTGTGCTGATACTCACATGCATGAGATTACAAACATACTCCCTCTATCCTCATTCTCCTTGATCTCTCCTCTGCCTTCGACATGGTTAACCACAACATCCTGATCATACGTCTCTGTGACACCCTGCGAATCCCAGAGCTTTTCACTCAACTATCACTCTCTCAAACTGTGGCATTCCCCAGGGATCTAACCTATCTCCCTGGTTCTTCAACGTCTATGTGGCTGCCCTGGCACCTGTGATTGCCACTTTCACCTCTAACTTTCAGTGGTATGTGGATGACACGCAACTACCTTTCAGTCTACCAACAGCCGCCTCTTCCTCCTTGCTCATATCTGACTGTCCGCTATTCACTCATGGTGTGCCCAAATGACCTCTGCCCCAATCCCAGTAAGACTGAGATTATTCGCATTGAGACACCTGCTTTCCCACTTTATCTCTGGCTGGCCTCCCATGGCCCTACGCCTGCAACCGCCTTCGAGGCAAGAAACCTTGGGGTCATCTTTGACTCCACTCTCTCCTTCTCCTCTCACATTTTGGACATCTCTAAAAAATGTAACTATCAGCTACACCTCCTCAGAGGTACTCTACCTTTTCTCAATATCCCCCAGTGGCTCACTGTCTCCAGAGCCCTGGTTCTCTCCAGGCTGGACTATTGCAACAGCCTATTCCTCAACCTCCCTTCTTCTGCCCTGCGTCCTCTGCAACTCATCCAGAACCGAACCGTGAGACTTATCCTTGGGCTCAAGTCTAGGAACCGCATCTCTCCGGCACTGAAATCCCTTCACTGGCTCCCCTTGGCTGCAAGGATCAAGTTCAAGACCCTCTGCATTGTTCACAAGGCTTTCTGGGGCCTGGGACCTACCTACCTGCAATGCAGTCTACCTAAATAATGTCCCTCACAAGCCCTCCGCTCATGTACCTCCGACCTTATGCGAGTGAGCCGGTTCTCCAAGCAGAGATTTGGAGGGACATCCTTATCCTCAGCAGGTGCCTCCCTCTGGAATAGCCTCCCAGCCGCCTTCCATCTTGAGCCGAAACTTCTTGAATTCTGGAATACCCTCAAGACCTTCCTCTTCTCCTCTTTCTTCTCTCTCCCTCTACTGTGCTAACGTAGTTCTCTGTTCTTTCCCTTTCTCCCTCCTCTTCCCTACAGATTGCTGACTGGCCACCTGGTGCACTTCAGAGTCTCACAGGTCCCTGGCACCGCCATCAGTCATCTTTCGAACTTGCCTAGGGGCCCTACACCCCATCCACACTCACTGCACTTGAGAATTAACCCAAGAGAGTGTCTCTTTCTGCACTTACCCCAGTCTCCACCAATCAAGTGCACTTATCCTCCCCCTCCCTGGGACCTTCTGTGCAGTTGCACGATCTGCATGCACCGCGCAAGAAGATCGTCTGACTGTTCTCCCTTGTCTTCACCCCTTCATTGCACCTGTAAAACTGCAGAATCGAAGTCAGGCCTATATGCTCTATCTCACACTGTTAAATGTATTTTTTTATGCACTTAGTCTGCCTTTGCAGACTATTATCGTCTCAGAATTTCAAGAGGTCTGAGCGACTGTTGTTTTTTCCCCATGTTCCCACCCTCCTTGAGCACTTTGAAACACTTCCCTGTGTATAGGCTCTATATAAATAAACAATAACATACCATACCACAGCTCTATCACAGCTCTATCAGAGATCTGGTGCTTGGTTTATTTATGCAGCTGCAGTTTTCCTGCTCTTCTGCACAATAGAATGCAAGACAAATGTAGTCACATTTCCATGAATATAGCACAACGGAATATCACAGATTGAGAGCTTTGGGAGGGGATTTGTAGGATGACAACGGACAATCACACTATGATTCATGGGGAAGAAAATGGTATCATAGGCAGCAAAATGAATGGCAGAATTCAGATCAGCAGATTGTTGAGTGACAGCCTTAGCTGAGAGCGGGAATCAGCCTTTTCTTGTGTGGAGCTACTGTAGGCCGCCCCTTTGTTTTTCATAGCTGTGATCTTAGCTGCTTTGCTGCCTTCCTCTAAATCGTGCCAGTGTCACCATTGATGTCAGGTTACCAAACACAGCCTAGAAAATCCAGGACTTTCACAAGTGTATGGTTCACAAAGGCAATCCATTGTGGGGGGGAGGGGACAACAGGGCTGTCATTACCTACCTGCTTTCTGGCCATTCATAATGGCGAAGTAAGAGCAGTGTTTAACCCATTGTGACCTTGCATGAAGGATGTTTCAGCTAAGAAAGCTGAAAGGGCTTCCACCCACCATTTCCAGCTCTGTATGCCAGTGATGACCATGTCCACCGAAGTGTCCACTACAACAAATTGCTTAAACAGTGAGCTCAATCCACTCCAGAATCATGAGTCTGTCAGAGCAAGGGATGTACGTTCCCTGAGAGAATTATGTAGGTTCATCCCTCTGGCGGGCACGAAAAACAAGGACATTGAGCTAGTTCACATGGGGTAGTGGATGTGGTGAGTTGGAGGTTCTCCCCACACTTCCTTATGGGGAGGGGCAAGCAACAAACGACCTAGATCTTTTTGAGTTGCCTCACAATATAAAAAATGATCAACCAATGGACATGGGTCCTAGAAATGTGAAGTAAACATTTCTTTTTTGAAAATCAAGTACTGTCTTCTATATTATTTTTTATCATCTTTTCGCACTCATATCTATGATCACTATATGAAAAGATTGAAAGAAATTGTGCAACCCTGTTCAGGGTCAACTGAGAGCACCGGTCTTTAGTGGGGTATATACACCTTACTTTTTCTTTTTTCTGTTTCAGTGAGATCCGTATGCCAAAGGATCTATATTGGACTGGGAGCTCCAGGCTAAAATATGTTCTAGGTTTGAACAAATCATAAATGAATTCATAAATATTTTCTATTAACCAACAGTGGTGCCCACCTACACCTCGTACTGAGGGGCAAGCAACAAGCCACTGGATTAATAGAGCTGCTGCCCGAGCAGTCAACTAGAGGGCAGATGAAATGTAATCTCACTGGCTCATCACCTCAACAGACATGCAGTATTCCATCCTCATGGATAATCTTTGACAATTTGATATCTGGACTTTACAACTCCCAGAATGCATCACAAAGGAGCAGACTGGCCCAAGGACTAGAATATAGGAGCAAGCAGTGGGGTGCTTGCTGACCATATATTCCGGTGTTGCTTATGCAGGAAATGCTGTGAACCCTGCGAAGTTGGTACTCACCAACTACCTCGGAACACTGCAGAGCCACTGAGAAGCAGGAAGGGAGTTACAAAATGGCGCTGAATGCCTTGGACTCACTGCAAAACACTCAGGTGCAGACTAGAGGGGAGGACATTGATACACCCACTGGGAAATACCAAGAACAAATCAGTAAAGAGGTGGTATGAGGTTATCAATGAGTTTAACCAGTCCCAGTGAGTCCCTTGCACCAGAGCCCGATGGGTATACAAGGGGCAGAGATAAGTCATTCAGGGTCTTGGACCTGGAGAAAGCAGACAAGGGGAGGCTCTGAGAGGGAGGACTCCTGGAAGGACTGCTGCCTATGGGAAGGCAGTGCTAACCTGGAGAGGCTGGAAGGAGAGAGGGAAAGCTATTACATCCTGAAGTTCATGGAAGAGGGAAGTTGACCTTGGGGTTACCACAGCCTCTCTCCCTCCTTGGGGGAACCGGAAAGTCAAAGCCTGGGGCTTTCCACCGAGTCCCAGGGGAAGATATAAATAGGTCCCAGGCCCAGGCAGGAGGGGCCAAAGTCTATGAGAGAGACCTTCTGTGAATGCTGATTCCAAAGCCTAGATGAAAGGCCTACTATGAATCATGTAACCCAACTACTGAGAAACCTGCTATGATTGCTGTCCTGTAAAGCAAGGACAAGCAGAGAGACAAGAGTGACATGTATCACTGTCTCAATTCCCCCACAAGTGATGTCAGAACTAGGATTCAAGGACTTCATCCTACCGACATAGGAAACATGGATTCAGCTATGGTTCAATATGAGACTCTAATAAACAGGTCTCATTTCTACTTAAGGGAAGACATTGACGTATGGAGCAAAATAATGGGCCCACAACAGCTGTTCTGAATTGTTGTTCCCTCTCCACTGAAGCCTATACACCAACCCTTATGTCTCCCTGGATATGTTTTTACCATCTTCATAGTGTTCACAAATATGTATTACTAGGGAGAGAATAAGCACTGGTAAAAACACGTTTTGAAACTGGAGCTATCATCCAACTGCTGTGCTTATCTCTACCAGCAATATGCCTTTCCCATGTTGGAAATGCTTAACTCCTTTTCTCCAACCAAACCATCCAAGCATCCAAGGAATGCCATCTTGCAAGGGTGTAGGAGCCCTGACTTTTTTGGTTTCTCTTAATTAGTCATCAAATGATGCGGGTAATTGGTTTGATAATCAAACACCCCTGTCAGCAAGCTCCATGCTAAAAGTGTAAAATACACCAGTTCCCTGCTGCTTTAGTCTCTGCATGGCCTGCTCTCCAGTGGCACAGAACAAGTTCAGTGGTCAAAGGTGATTTTTTTTTTATAGCTGCTGTGACAGCCAAGTAACTTCAGCACAGAGGCTGCAATTAAAGTCTGCACCTCTGATCCAAAACCACATAGGTATGAGTAATTACTGTTCTGGTGGCAGTTTAACCTTTAAACATAAAGCCACATCCGAGTCTAAGTTTTGGTGGATAGTAATCTGCATCTGATTTGTCTCATACATGTGTCACCACTATGCGCTCAGGCCAGCTGTGGATGAATTGTGTGTATTATGGTCAGACAGCTTCTTCCTGCCACTGGCAGGTCAAGAGACTGAACAACTGGGCCTCTCCTTTGAGCCTTTATGAGGCTAGGTAACCCATCTCTCTCAACAGAGACATCCCTTTAGCAGGGGTTGTCTTGGGAAACCAGAATCAAAGGGCACACTCTAAAAAAGAGACTAGCCACTCACCAGGGTGTTTCACACCAAAAGGCCACTGATGCTATGAATCTGAGAAAGGTGCGCGATAAGTGTAGTCAGCGGGAGCTCAGCACAAGTGTGAACAGTTATTGTTTCTCCCTGTACCTCTATTTCCTTCCTGTCTCCTCCACTTCTTTTAGGTCAAAGCACTTTGGGTATGATGTCAGAAGACAAAGACCACTTGTCACAAAAACAGGGAATGGATTAGTTAAAGCGGACTTGCTTTTGTCCAATCACCTGTGGGTATTTTCCTATAAAGAGTGGGTATCTCACTCCTTTTTGAATAATCTTTGGACTTCATCACTTCAAGAAGAATTCGTTTGGACCCTGTTGTTAGAGTAATCCTTTTCAAAAGTCCTCCAATTGTGAGATTTAGACAGGTAGTCCAGGGTAGAGGAAAGTTCTGCTCCCCAGCCATCGGCAGGATTAATCGTTCAAATATCTAAGTGGTTGGGTTGAAGGTAAGCAAGTTGACACATTTGAGGGAATGTTCAATTGGATTGCATGTGAGAATATGCTTAAGAAGTGTGAAATGGCGTTACACCAGAATTTGGTTGACAAGAGTATCACAGACCCCAGGGAACCTGTCAAGGCTGCCGACGGGTATGTGAGCACTCGAATCCAAAAAAAGGATCAGGCCACTACATCCAAGTCAGGTGACAAGGCATTTGATACTAACAAAGACAAGGAGGGAAAGGAGAGAGGCCCCAAAAACATGACAGGAAATGACAACCCCATGGTTGGTCATCCCCCATTAGCACCGAGGCATCCATACCCACAGCAGCTAGAGGTTGTTATCTGTGTGAGGAGATGAGACATAAAAAGGGAGATCCGGCCAGCAAGGGGAGACCCACACAGGCCATTGTGACTGTTGGTCTCCTGGAAGAGGAGGCCATAATTAGCATGGACATCTTAGCAGATGAAGTTCCACTAGGCCACTGAATGGCCAACATTTTCCTAACTCTGAGTGGGAACGATAATGGGTCCTTTGAGGAGCCTCAGTGCCAGCCAATACTCTGATATTTCTGGAAATGTGCCCACAAATGGGAAAAAGGCTCCTGCCTCGCGTGATACTGCTGTGAGTATCACAGCTGTCATTCGCAGATGGGTGAAGGTAGTGCAGTGCATACAGGACCAAACAAGCAAGTAAGAGGGTTTGATATTGTCCCTTGGCAATGGTAGAACTTGTTCAGAAGGATAACACTGTGTGCACTGTGTTGCAGTCAATGTCCCCATTCCCGTATGGTGTCTAATGACCTCCCTGACCCAGGCAGCATTGATGCAATCACTAGTGCAGGAACTCTCAGAGCAGGACAGGAGGAAGCACTTGAAGACCTAGGCACAGAGTCTTTCTAAGCTGGAGAGTGTGAAATACCGGCCTCAACAGTAGCTCCTAGTCCTAGGCGCCTGATCCTCTGAGGCACCTACTCTTGTGAGAGAGGGTTCAGCAACACTGAGTTAACTATGGAGTTAGCTGCAGATTCAGTGATCTCAGGGTTGCCGAATGGCATAGAAAAGGAACCTGAGATGGCAGACAGGGAAGTTACAGACATGAACTGCCTTCCAAAACTGAAAGAGACATCATCAGCTGGAGTACCACGTCAGGCCGACTTTTGCCAAGAACAGAGGGACTTTCCCACTCTGGCTGGTCTGTTGCTACAATTGAAAAATTGTTAACCACGATGCACACCTTATTCATATTTGTATTCAAGTATATTAGATCTTGGTTCAAGATAATTAGTTTTTAGGGTAAATGTGATTGGAGGTGCAGGTGAGAAGTGCTCAGCCTTGGTATCTCGGCTGGTCAAATATACAAAGGACAAATGGTTTCCTAATTAAGGAAACCCGCGTCCCCTGCACACTATCAAGAAGGACAAAGCCTGTATGTAGTTAGTAGGATATTATTGTATTGCTAAACAAAAAAAAGTTCTCTTTGTGCTAGGAGTTTTGGTAGATCACCACCTCCTGATAATGGATGGACTACTTCTAAGATCACCATTGGACTTGTGTTCTGTCCATCTTTCTTTCACCTTCCGGTTGGTTTTTCCCACATGATACAAGAAACATCAGAGACCAACTTATTAGAGCGGAAAAAACAAAAAATATGGGTCGTCCTAACCCTAACCATTTGTCCTTTGGTCTGTTGCTACAGGCAGAGGAGCAGGCACAGGGTGCAGACCCAGAGCCACTCCAAAAAGGGTAACAATTGGATGGAGCCAAAACCTTGGCCTATTCCAGAACTGGGAACAGGTGCAAGACGAATGCCCTGACCAGTTCGAAGACAAGGAGCCCAAGAATTCTGAGGCAGGGTACAGCCAGGAGTAATGTTCACCCAGCCCTCGGAATGTGTACAGGACTTTGCTCCTTGCACACTTGCTGGTCACTTATATGTGACTGGTGCACCTGACAGCTTGTCAGATTATGTTTCCAATCCCTGTGTAGATTTACAAATGGTAGAAACTGTGCACTCAGTCTAGTCTTGCCTAAGTACCGACACAACAGGAGAGGCCCACCAGACCCCCTTAAATCCACTACCTATTTTTTCGGTGGTCTTCTGAGAGAAAAATGTACTTCTCTCAAGTGTGATGCCTAAAATGTCATAGGTGACAGGGGACCCATGTCATATATGTGGTTGTGCAGACACCACAGAAAACTCAGAAGGCCTCATATTCCTGCCAAACCACTTAAAGAGCTGGAAAACTGGCATGAGCAGGACATCAGTTCTAGAGCTCCCATAGCATGAATAGGGAATTAAAAGCCAGACAGGAACTTGTAAATCTGGAATTTGAGTAGACTCAGCGCTGCCGAGCGTAGACATTGCTGATCAGCCCATTGTCTAACTTCACAGGCATCAGGTACCATGATTGATTTGAAGCACTGTCAATGTGCCATTGTTGGAAATAAAGAAAAGAATGCCCAGTAATTTAAGTGTAACTTGGTGGGCGCCCAAAGCATAATAAGGAAATGTTTATTTAGGGGAGGTGTGGCTTTTTAGCCAGGGTGTGGCCCGTCAAAGATATTGACAAGATTCCCATATGAGTTGAGCATATGATGTAGAGGTATGCATTGCACCTACAAGACATGAGTTTTAATGAAAATAAGGTAGCTCAGGGTGTTAATGCACCTGCTGCAAAGCTCTGTATGCAACCTAAAGATCAAAGGTTCCAATGCCAATCAGATGGCAAACAGAGAGTATTTACCATGTGCGGAGGCCTGCGATTAACCTGCAGATTGTAAGTTCAAGTCTCATCAAGGCCATTCATGTTTGGACACATGATATGATATGATATGATATGGCATTTATAACACGCCTATAGACAAGTGTTTCAAGGAGCTGAGCTGATTAAAAAAACATAACTCTGCCCTACCCTTGTCTTGAACCTGGAGAGATGAATTTGATTAACCAAGAAGTTAGTATCAGTAACTTCTTCTGATTTACGATTAATAAATCAGGAGTACATCCCTGTTACTCATATACTCTTGTGCAATCACAACCGCACTCTGGAATTTCAACCATGTTTTCAAACAACGAATGACATATGTCATCTTCTACAGCAACAACTTAAAACGATCTGTGATTTCGGGGTGTATAGCTCAAAAGATCATGTCTCTAATTAGACATTGGGTGATCCTGCCTTTCACATGCTCGAATACCTTTGTGGGACAAACTCACTCTTTCCTCTTTCAAAGGTTGATTAATTGAGTATCATTAAAGTCAGTAATAAAACATGTGTTCCTACAGTGCCTAGAAGTGGGAGGAGTCTGCCATGAAGCACTATAAAAGATCACTTATTAGCATTATCTGAGTGCCATTATGTCAGCCTTTGAGGGGAGAATATCTTTAGCTGGACCAACATTAACAATTTGCTGCTAAAGGTAAGTTGTGAAAATGGCTTCAAACATAGCTATGTTACTCACAAAAATGATGCCAGTGGACACGAACAAACTATTGGACGAGAACAAGCCACAACAAGGCAGATTAAGGGGTTATAATCTAAAATGTAGCCGAATCTCTGGAAATGTTAACCAATATGAATTTAAACATAGCAGGTATCTTGTTGGCACAGCTCTGCGTTTTCCCGTGGCCATTCGTGCGTAGGCCATCTGGTCCAGTTTTAACTTTATATTCTAGCAATTATTGTTTTCATATTTTGAAAAGGGTGAAAAATACAAGCCCCAAACCCAAAGGGAATAAACACAGGACTGGATGACCTACTCACACATTGGCCACAGGAAACCTGAGAGCTATGGGTTCAGGTACTTCTGAAAGAAATTATGGCCAACATCTGGAGACGACTGGGATTGTAAACGCTTGCAGAGTGGGTACGACACAAGATTCTGAGTACCAAAGTCTCTTATAAGCACTTTGTGACGAATTAACTTCCGGTGTGCCGGTTGTCCAGTGATGAATATCGGTTTCTTAACCATCAATCAGCCCCACACATCTAGAACACCAGAAGGGATCCAAACAGATTGGAATACAAGTACGGGGACCTCGGTGGGCAGGTTGCTGTTTGCGGTGTGCAGTCATAATGTCGAAAATAAAAAGTCGAATGACAAAAATGTTGAAAAAAACAAGTCGAAAAAAAAAAAGTTGAATCTATTATTTTTTTATTTATATGTATTTTTTGGGTTTGGTAAGTATACAAAAATGGGTAAAATAAAAAAAGGGGGTGGGGGAACCCCCCCATTTCGAAAAAAAATGTATTGAAAAAAAATTAGAATTTTTTTTTTTCAACATTTTTTTTTCGACATTATGACGTTCGACATTTTTGTTTTCGACCAAATGACTATAAACCGCTGTTTGCAGATGATCTTTTATTGCTGGACCAAACGGCGATAGGTCTCCAGCGACAGCTAACAGCACTAGAAACATACACAAAGGACAATGGTCTAAGAATCAACCCCAAAAAGTCGAAAATCCTGGTACTAGGGACCAACAACATCGTCAAGAAATTTAGGTGGTCCTTGGCAGGGGAGGTTGTCCCTGTAGTCTCATCCATGATTTATCTTGGGATTTCATTGGACAACAGTATCAACGATGGTCCGGGCGTGGAGAGGCTAAGAAGCAAAGTTAAAAATCTGGCATCGCAAGCGCTCTTGATCAACCACCGTTACTGCTCATTTTCCCGTCGTCCATTGATTGATTTCTACAAAATAAAAGTATCACCTATTTTGACCTATGCCGCGGAGGCTAACTTTTTTTTGGCTCCCGAAGTCTGGCGGCTGCTAGAAGACCTGTTTTGGAAAAGAGTTTTGAGGCTTCCAACTTCTTTCCATTGAATGTGTGAGTAAAGAACTGGGGCTAACCTCCCTCTACACTGGTATGGTTTGGAAATCTCTGACCCTATACAGCAAATGCCTTCTGCCCCCGGAAAGAAGTGGCTTCCTGACCATTAATGAAGCGCTGTCCACCAAACAGGTTACTGTCTTAAATACTTGGCAGAAAACTTGCAAGGACGTCCTGGACAACATTGCCCAATCAGTAAACCTGTTAGAGGCGAACCCATCCAAGGTGAAGAAAAAACTTCTCGACTGGGACTGGATCTCGACCCAGGAAAAGCTCAATTCCTTTAAGTCCTTGTCCTTGGTACGGGAAGACCTTTATTGCAGAGGTACAGTGCTTCCCTATTTAGACAGATTCCCTTCTCCTAAAGAAAGGTACCAATTCCTGAGATTTCGCCTGAACCTCTACCCGACAAGAGAAGTTATGGGAAGAAGGACTAAAAACAGGGATGATCGGACCCTGTTATGTCGTTGTTGTGGTCAGGAGACTGAAACGCTATACCATTTGATAATGAATTGCACCTCTCTAACACTTCTTAGAGACAAATGGTTGGCAAAACATTTTGAGAATTTTAAAGTTACTCAGCCGCTACAGAGGTGGTTTATTTTAAGATGGGGAGGAAAAGTTTCCTTGACTTTGGCACTTTTGAACTTTGTGAGAGAAATTTTTTAACTTTGGACACTTAGTTTTTTGACGATCTGTGAAAGTAACTTTGCATATAGTGATCCAGCGTCTATGTTTTTCTGTACTGCTTTGTCTGAATATTGGGAATTGTTATTCTTTTTTCACTTTTTCTCCCCTCCCAGAGTTGGTTTATGTCTTTTTTTCTCTTTTTTTTGTTTCCCGTACTATTGACTTTTTTTCTTTTTACATGTTTGCATTTAAAGTTTTACTTTGGAAACTAATTGATGCAATAAAAAAAAAAACAATTAAATTATAGGACCTCCTTGTCCAATTTCGGTAACGTGGACGAAAGAGCAGGTTTATCTCCGCAAGGTCGTGGATAGTTGGTTAGTTGCAACACAGCAAGACTATAATTATTACCAAAAGATAAAAGGGACTGTCCAGTCAAGGTTGTATAAAAATATCTACTTAATTATTACTACAGACAGCTCTAGCACACTACAATTACAACCCACACTGTAAAAGAACACAGAGGACAGACAGTTTCAGAAATCAAAGGGATGCACTCTGGATACTGACAGGAGGGTAGTTGGTAAAGTAATCACTCTTATAGTTCAAGATTATTTGGCTTCAACACCAAAGGGGCAAAGGGTCGTAACTGTCTCCAGGGGCCTTCAGAGAAGGACCAGGGGGGCAGAACCACAATGTACCTTGTGCTGAAGCACCCGTGAGACAGAGTTAGTGGCAGGAGACAGCTGTGGGTACCAGGCGGCAGGCAGTTTGGCAAGCAAGGCTGGACGGATGTCTGAAGGCTGTCCGGCGTGGCAGCTCAGGGCCAAGAATCATTGTCTCTGTGTCGGTTGACGGATCTGATATGCTGATTGAGTCATCCCGGATGGCACTGGTGACTGCGGCGAAACAACAATCAGCAGTGCAGCAAGATGTGGTTCGAGGACTCGACTGTCTGGAAATTGTCCTGAAAAGATGGACGCTGGATGATGCTTGAGTGGCACTCCTCTTAGCTACTTCACAGGGCTCGTGTACTTTCAAGGCAGACAGCCCAAAGCTCAGGAGGGTGTTAGCAAGCAACGAATCCGATTGATTTCCCTGCGGCTCAAAGTATCATGGGCAAATCGTTCGCATGAGAAAAGTGCGACCTACCAAAAGTTTGCACCATTCTGATGCCGACACACATACATTCTCACACCTACACACACACACAACACACCCACAACACACCCATAACAACCTCCCCACCCACACCCTCAGCACACCCCCACCCACACCCCCAACATAAACAAACCCCACTCACCTTCATCTTTACGCTGGGTTCCTCCAGCGCCAGTTCTCTTTCACTTCTGTGATGGGGAACCGGCGCTGCAGGGTCCATTTCTTTTCTTTTTCTTTTCTAACGGAAGTATAGTGAGCAGTGCGATGAAGGGACACCCCCGCAGCCCCTGTTTTTTTTTTTTAAATGGAAGGCAGCGTGGGTGTCCCCCGCAACCCTCACTCACTATATGAAGTATATGGAGCGGGGCGATACGGGGGACACCCCAGCAGCCCCCGTTTTCTTTTTTTCAATGCTACCACCTAAGGTTTGAACTTTTGGTGTTCGAACCTTTGGTGTTAGCATTTTTAGAACTTTTGGTCAATTCGACCATTTGTTTTAGGTAATTTTGACCTAAACCCAAGCAACATCCTTGTCCTTTGTCCATGGACTCGCTGGCATGTCCCACCAAGGAAGCTTGCTGTCAGAATCTAGCAGGGCACGCTGTGTGCTGGCTGGGTAGAGGTTCTGGAACTGCTGGATGGGTCCTCTGAGTCCAGTATCTCCCTCTGTTTCCTGAGAGATGTTTAGGGGAGGGATCTTGCTTCCCTCTTGGAACTCTTTGCCTTCCTTCACTGGTGGAAGATGTAACGTAGACTGTACCTTCAGTTTGGGTCCAAATGAGTCCTTCTTCTTACTCCTTTCGAAGTCTTCAGATGATCTGATCAGTGAGGAGCTCAGCCCTCTTTTAAAGCCAAACGGGCACCAGTGATTGGTGCAGGCTAAGCCCACCTTAATGAACCAATCCTCGGTCCCCACCAACAATCTTCTGTGATGCTTCAAGTCAGAATCAGGGCACTTAGCAGCAGACAAGAAGAATGATAACATATACTTCTAAGTCCCACCCTTCTTCCTGTCTGCTGTACATCAAAGTGTCTCCCTAATTAACTGAGCCCTATGCAGTGCTTCATCACAACATGGGCATCCTTTGAAGTAGGGGGTTGCAGGCAGACTTTCGTCTCCTACAATTCACATACTTTCCTGCTCTGAAAGGAGTTGTTCCAGACAGGACATTCACTGCCCTTTCATACCAAGGAGGGGTTTTAGTACCAAGTTGACACATTGCATTACAAAGAGGTGTTGGTCTCTGGCCTCCTTTGTCACTTCCTGCACCAAGGCCTCCCTGAGGCCTGCTAATTGACATTCTTCATTATTCGCCACCACCAGCAAGGTGTAACAATGGAGATGCAAATCCACGGGGCCTTGAAATGCTAATCAGGCTGGCCATGTCAAGAAGCTTTTGATGTACTCCCAGCTGTCAAGTGTCAACTACACATGACAGGGGAGGACGGCGCTGGTAAGATGTGTCCTCCCAGAGTACATGAATATTTTTCTGCTGTGCGGTGAGCGTGGACAATATGTGCAAGAATGGCCCCACATATTTTCTGGAGGTTGATCTCCTATCATTCATTCCTTTTAAATAAACAAAAATCAAAAAGCCCAGATGTGTGCCTCTCTCTGTGCAGATGGTCGCATTCCTCACACTCTTGATTATAAGGCCCCTTACCTGGGGTAAAAGCAAAACACTAGAGGTTTTCCCCAAGAGAACAACCTTCAATAACGCAATTACATTAGCCATTGAGTTGTACATTAAAACCGCTTTATCGCGCCTGCTTTTCTCAAGTTGTAGGAAGTGCACTTCATGTATAAAGACAGCACGCTCGGCGGAAGATGCGCCTCACATCCTGCTAGAACTGACAGAAAGAAAACACAAGCAGTAGTAGCCAACATATCGTTTATAGGGTTTACTTTAAGCGTTCTCCAAATAGTCTGTAATTCTCGAAACATGTCCTACAATCAAAGTTATTTCATTCATGCTGAGTAGGTGATTTACTAGTACTCTTGTTTCAATTTCTTTCATGATTACAGTACATTGAATCCAACTGTTGTCCAGTCTGCTGAGCCGGTTGATGTGCTATTCAAGGCAATTTGACAATCTTAGTATTTAAACATAAGCACCATTGTAACTGATGCGGGAAATGATTGTTGCCACTAATCGTCATCTGTATGTAATTTCATTTAATTTGCCTTTATTCGATATTGTATCATCAAACACAAGACATACAATAAAATCAATAATATTAGATATAAATAATCAAGATAAATAATCAAAATACCGAGTTCCATTATAAAGAGTACCTTTGTCATGGAACCTAGCTACAATATTCGTTTGAGGCGGACAACAAATGAAAATCAAGGAGCTGATTGTAAAAAACATGTTTCTCTTGTTCCAAGATCTTAATAGGAATTTAGCAACAGCGAATGTTGTTATTTCATTGCATGTCTTTTGCACGCTAATGCAGTTTCTCTAACAGTGCTTATTGCAAAGTGCAATAATATCGATTTTAAAGACAATGCTCATGACAAGTTTGGTGGTATGTCAGCGGTAATACCACAGAGATACCACCAAACGGTATTACCATTACCACCATGTGGTCCAGCTGTATTACCACTGACTGTATTACCTCTGGCGGTAATACTGCTAGATTATAAGTGATGATTTGGCTGTGTAAATCCCTATTTTAAAGAGTCCAAAGGACTCCATTGGGGATTTTTTGGATTATTACCACCGGTGGAATTACTGGGTGGTAAAACCACCAATTTTTGGAGGTAAAGTAGTATAATTCCACCAGTAGTAATACCGCCAAACTTGTAGTTTTCCAGTGAGGGAAAAATGGAGATAACAGAATGACTTCCACTTTTTCCCTGCACCGCCAAACTTATCATGAGGCCCAGGAGCGCATACATTAAGGTCTCATTGTATCCAGGTAGGGTTTTAATCTTGGAGTTCATTTAGTTTCCCAACAAACTGATAGTGTGGTGTAATGTAACATTTTTACAATGATGTCATCATTATTCTTTTCTTCAAGCTAACTTGATTTTATGGACATAGCATTAACTAGTTCACTGCGATTGGTCCATAGGCCAAGGTGTCCAATAGTCTGAAGTGTCTCTTCCGTATGTTTGAATCAGGAAAATGAGCACCCACCTTCTTGTTCAGGGCTTCCCAGTATTTTCCAAGCTCTAGGGCGCTCCACACTCTAGCCCAGTACAATACAGGCCTACTTGCAATTAATGTATCACTATAAGCCATGTTTAGCTCTTCAAGAATAAGAATGGTTGATGTGCTTGATGTGTTTCCTGGGAGACCTACAATTCTTTTTTTGAAAACATTTTCTATGGTGCTTAATTTGGATCTATTGTGGTGACCCCAGAGTTCCGCTCCATATAATGTTACTTGCCTCACCTGTAGTTTGTAAAACTCCAAGATTGGGAATTTGGATCCATTAGCATGTTCCTTTGTTCATTTGCTGTAGCCCCTCAATACCTTTTAAGTCTGGTAGCAGATTTCTCAACCCCCTGGTCCAATTTAACCATACTGGCAAATCTCAAACCCAAATTATCATAGTTGTCAGTATCGTGTCTCACCTTCTTAGGTTTGGTATCCTTTGGGGCAAAGAGATAAGGCCTTTCACTCCAAGCCGCCAGTGTGCCAACCGAGTATGTGAATCTGGGTGCCACGAGGGCCACCCGGAGAGCTGGGTCTCAAGGAAAGAAGACAAAACCTGTGGGGGGGGGAAACCTGATTGTCACGTGATGCCCCGTTCCCTGTTGCCGGTATGGATGACTGATGCTGATGCTGAAGTAGACAACCCCAAACCATGCGGTAGCACCGGAATCCCATTGAGAGTTAATGAGAGTGAAACGCCCAGTCACAGGTGAGAAGGAGCACGAATCAGGGAGAAGAGAATAATTGCGAGGACAAGGCTGAAAGACACCAACAGGAAAATATGCGGAGAACCTGAAAAGTGGAAACAGCAGGTAAGGAGTAGCAAGGGCATAGCACAGAGCAGAGAAACCAGGAGTGAGGGAGAAGCTGGAGCCACACGGACCCGAAGGCACAGCAGCGGGAGCCAAGACAAGAGGGAACAGAGCGCAAGGAAATAAACCTAGCGAGCAAAAGGGTAAGTGAACTAGCGTACAGCAACACACGGTAAACAGTTGCAAGGCACCGCCTATATGTTCCCTCAGTGTTTAAATGCCATGCAACCTCTTCCGGCATCCACGGGAACGATGACGTTCGCGCTCTGGGTGCACGAACCCTGGCCATGTTGGTATGGGACATCTTTCTCCAATGTTGCCATTACGACACACCCAGCAACAATCTCCAAGTGTGTCGCAAACAGCGTGCAGACGTTACAATAGGTCTTGACTTGCTCGATGTCACCATCCCCAAATTGTAACTCCAATTTGGGAACTTGTTTACTTTTTCTGGCAAACACGATAGTTTTTGTTTTTGTGTAATTTATCTTCAAGTCCTTGTCATTGCAAACATTTCTAAATAGCATACATAGTTTCTTTAGGCCATTCAGAGTCAGTGATATGAGTGCAGCATCATCTGCGATTAGCAGAATGCGGTATTTTCTTTGCCTAGGGCAGGGGAATCAGCTAGAATTGATGGGATGCTGCTGATTATACCATTGATGAAGAAGCAAAAGAGTGTAGGTTCAACACACACCCTTGTCAAACTCCTTTGCCCACCGAATCAAGGAGCGACGGGGGCCTGTAATTAGATGGATTTTATCGTCCTGCTTTTTATATAGAGGCAATAATTCCACACGGATCCAAGAGCTCAGTATTTTATTCAGGGCCAATAAAGCATTGAATAGGAGCAAGAGGTAGGGTGCCCAGATGACCTTTTCTTGTTTGAAACGCTCCACAGGGAGCCTGTTGGGCCTGGTGCTTTATTTTATTTTTAAACTTCTATTGCTAAGGTCAATTCCTTCAATATACATTTCAGTGGTTCCTTGACAGTAAACTCTGTAGAGAATTTTGATAAACCGTCTTTGTCAAGTGTTCTCGTTTCCTTGTATGATTTATTGAAGTGATCACACAACGCTGATTCTGGAATGCATCCTTGTACTAAATTATTAATCGCCCCTTGGCATTTCATATTAGTTTCCAAAATTTGACATTTTCATGTTTTTTGACTGCTTCCGTTATTTCTTCCCACAGGCTCTCTGTATGTTCTTTTTTTGGAAGTGATTAAACCTTTTATTGTAGCCTGGCTTGATGAAGCTGACTTATTGCAATGCTGTTCACATTCGTTATATAAGTTAGAAGATGCGTTTTTGCGTTCCTGCAACCAATCTATATCATACCACTCAGATTTTGTTATGGTATGTTTTATAATTCCACCTGGTTCAGACACAAGGGACAGGATTATATTGCCTATAACATCCTACGACTTCAATATATTGTCGTGTGAGGGAATGGGATTTTTCAAGGCATCTTCTAACTCTGTTAGAATTTGTGCATACATTTTAGGTCAAACACTATCTTTATCGATGTTATCCCATTTTTATTGTGAGCCTTGCCTGGCCAGGAATGTGAATTAAGTAATTCTCTTCAATATCTCCTGCCTGCATGTTGTTAGAGGTATGAACATTTAGGGGCCGATTCATGGAACAAACGTGTGCCGAAAATCCCAGCGCAAGCAGGCGCAAGGAGGCGCAAGCGTGAGAAAGCAAGCACACGCGTGGAAGGCGCTGCGCTACTTTCCCACTGGTTGTGCGCCAAATCCGTGCATGGCGCACGCTGGTGCACATGTCTCCAAACAGCGTGCGCTAAGCGCACAGTGAAAGCGCACATAGCGCAGCGCACACAACAAAAGTAGGCGGGCAAAGACACGCACAGGCCTAAACACGTCTGCCACACGAAGGCAGGCGGTAGCGTCCCTGCGCATTACAAAAGTGTGCACAAATAAAAAGCACGCATATGCTGAGTGGGGTACGTGTATTTCAGGGGTGCGTGGGAAGTTTCACATGCGATTGGCCTGGGTACGTGTATTTCAGGGGTGCGCGGGAAGTTTCAGACGCGATTGGCCTGGGTACGTGTATTTCAGGGGTGCGCGGGAAGTTTCACACGCGATTGGCCTGGGTACGTGTATTTCAGGGGTGCGCAGGAAGTTTCACCCGCGATTTCAGCAGGGTACTTGTATTCCAGGGGTGCGTGGGAAGTTTCACACGTGATTTCCGCAGGGTATGTGTATTTCAGGGGTGCGCGGGAAGTTTCACATGCGATTGTCCTGGGTATGTGTATTTCAGGGGTGCGCGTGAACTTTCAGACGCGATTGGCCTGGGTACGTGTATTTCAGGGGTGCGCGGGAAGTTTCAGACGCGATTGGCCTGGGTACGTGTATTTCAGGGGTGCGCAGGAAGTTTCACCCGCGATTTCAGCAGGGTACTTGTATTCCAGGGGTGCGTGGGAAGTTTTACACGTGATTTCAGCAGGGTACGTGTATTTCATGGGTGTGCGGGAAGTTTCACAAGCGATTGGCCTGGGTATGTGTATTCCTGGGCTTCGCGGGAAGTTTTACACGCGAAAGGGCAACGCCTGTGCGCGATACGTCACAGACGCGCTTACGCGCTAAGGGCCTTTGGTCCAATGAAATCGCGTACGTGTGCTGACAAGCTTACGCGCTTACGCGCTAAGGGCCTTTCCTCGAATTACACGCTGACGTGCAATTTTTTCATGTGCCAAATCACTCCGTATCAAGCTGGCCACGCGAAAACACACGGAAGACCACGCTCCTGCCCTGAAGGCCATTTTCCTGCCCCCAGAGCCCTGAGCACGCTCCCACCTGCCATCTGCTGCTGCCTGCTGCCCACGTGCCCTGCTATTTGGTGCCTGCACATTAGCCATCTATAGGGGTCCAGTTGCTGTGTCCACCCCTGCTGGAAAAGAAGACTCCCGACTGGGATACCATCGCTCCACAGCCCAGCCCCAGGACCCAGTTGCCCACCCACGCCTGCCTCGGGGGTCGTCATGTCGGGGAAAACACCATCTTAGACCACTGGCGACTCCCAGCCAGAGGGGCAGAGGGCCACCAGCTTCAGTCAGAAGGAAGTTGGTGTCCTGGCAGAGCATGTCCTGGGGCATTATGATGCCCACTTTGGAACATCACGCGCCAACAAGTAAGGACGGGATAGGATCTGGGACCGCTTTGTGGTTGCCATCAACGCGGAGGTGGTGGCAACCCGCAATATCAAGCAAGTCAAGAAGCGCTGGGAGGACTTGAGGTCCAGGACCCTTGTAAAGGCCCGGCGCCTCATGGAGGGTGGCCGGGGCAGCATGAGTACCATCCAGATGAGGGTCCTGGAAC
Organism: Ambystoma mexicanum; assembly: GCF_040938575.1. Classification (NCBI taxonomy): domain Eukaryota; kingdom Metazoa; phylum Chordata; class Amphibia; order Caudata; family Ambystomatidae; genus Ambystoma; species Ambystoma mexicanum. The sequence goes on along the minus strand of NC_090937.1, from coordinate 345,113,683 downwards.
GCGTAGCCCCAGTGCTCCACGCCCAGATCTTTCAGAGGCAGATCCGTCTGGAGTTGAGCGGTAAGTGGCCAAGCATTGCTGTGTGAGACAGTGCATGTTGCAGGGTGCTGGTTGTCTGATACTTGCCTGTATGTCTGACATAGGCCATGTACGTATGTGTGTGTGCAGGGACATCATGGTCATGCATGTGAGACCAGGAATGTGTGAACCACATGGTAGGTGCATGTGTTACAATGCAACATGCGGAGCAGCATGCGGAATGCACACATTAATGCATGCCTGTCTCTGTTATTTGACATGGATGGGGTGTGAGAGATGGGTGCTGCGGTCATGGACATGTATATTGTCCATGTCTGTGTGTCTGACTTGTGTGTCTGTGACTTGTAAATGCCATGGATGCATGACACATGTCTGTGACAACGTTCAGATTCACTGATGCAGCCTACTCATCCTTGTATCCACTGTGTCTGGGGTGTACAAGGCCAGATGGATGAAACTATGGTGAAGTGTGTGCATGTGATAGGCATGACCCATGATGCATGTGAGTTTCAAACCAGCATTGTATGTTTCAAGAGTCCATTGGACATGTATGCTAATGTTCATTGCATGCGCCATGCCTGTTACTGCATGTGTTCTGCCTGCACTGACCCATGTGTTGTGGAGGTACATGATGGAAGTGATGTTTGACAGTGCCACTCATCTGCTATTGCTTCCTGTCTAGGGGACCATTGTACAGTACCCTGATGCTTGTGTTCTATGTCTCCCTCTACACAGCGGCAAGTGATGAAGAGGGCCGAGACGGCGCTGTGGAGCAAAGCGGCGGGGATGCCCCCACTGGCCGGCGACGCAAGGCCCAGTCACCCTCCCAGAATTTACCATCATCTGGGAGTGAGGGGACTGGTGCTGCGTCTGCCACTACGGCTGCAGCGGAAGGGGTGGGTGAGCCCCCACAGGGACTTGCAACGGCGGAAGACGGTGTGGAGCCATCCAGGTTGGTGGTTTCCACAGAGGAGGAGGAGGCCGCTACTGAGCCGCACATGGGGCCTGGTGGGGGTGGTACCACTGGTGCAAGTGGTGCAGTCCAGGGGCAGGAGGCAGCACAGGCTGCCGTGGAGAGGCCTGTGCATGTCACTATCCCTGACACTGTGACTGCACCACCATGCACCAGCAGGGATGCCCCATCCCAGGCCCGTCCGCAGGTAGGGGGGATGTCCATGTCATCTGACACTCCTCTACCTGTGGACGAGGGGACCCCTGGCCATATGGAGAAGGTCCTGATTGGTGTCGCATTGCGCACGCGTGACATTCGTGATGATGTGCGTGCTTCCCGGGGGGAGCACGCACGTCATCACGAAGAGCAGCGTGCCAACGTGGCCCAGTTGGGAGTGTCCATGGTCGGGGTTTTGTACATGTGTCGGCCACTCTGGCGGCCCTCTCCTCCTCTATGGCGACTATGCGACAGTCGTTCTCCATGCCGTCTTCTGGCCCAGATGCCACCAGGGCCCCCTGTGGACCTGCCCTGACCAACGCAGCCAGCTAGGTGCGGATCCCATCCCTGCCACAGTCGGGAGTCGGAGGTCCAGCAGGGGTGGACACCACAGCAACTGGACCCAAGCAGATGGAGGATGTGCCGGCATCATCGGGCAGGGCACGTGCACGACAGCGTCGGTGGATTCCATCAGCCTGGATGCCGTCGTGCTGGCAGAGGCAGTTGCGTCAGAGGCAGCGGCAGGCTCAAGGTGGGAGGCATCATGGCTCGGGGACATCTACATCAGAGGGGCAGGCATCGGCCGGAGGGCAGGAGGACCCTCGAATCGGAGTGTCTTCCCTGTGGCAGCGGTTGGGCCAGCAGCTAGGTGCGGAGCGGCGGCGGGCAGAGGAGGCACGGCTCACAATGGTCAGGGCGGAGAACTCCATGCGCAGGGCGCTGAGGCGGGCTGAGTGCCTCGAGGGAATTCGCAGGGAGTTGGAGGTGGACATGGCGTTATCCCTGCGAGACCTCGGGGCCAGACAACAGGCCCGCCTCCAAGACATTGAACATGAGTTCGATGATGCCCTGGCCCATGACATCAACAAGTGAGCCGTTGGACTTGCCCACCGCCATTGTATATAGTTCATTAGTGTTAAGTTTCATTTCTTTTTTCTTTCATTTGGGGCGCATGGACTATGCCCCACATTTTTGTATATAGTTAGTAATTAGGTAGGTTTCATTGTAGGTTTCATTTATGTCTTTGGGCTCATGGGCCCTGGATTTGCTATTTGTACATAGTTTTACAGTGGATTTTTCTCCTTCATCTTTTTTCTTCTTCACCATGGAGCAATGGATGTTACGCTTTTTTTCCCCTTTGGATTTGCTTTCTTGGACGGTGACTTTGGACACATTTTCATTTGGATTAATTTGGATTCGCATTTTATTTATTTATCGTTTTTTGGAACATGCTGCATTTTGATTATTATTGGCATTATTGTGTGTTTTGATTTAATTTCCTTCATTTTGACTTTAATACATTTTTGTTTCTTACTTCAATGTGTGGTCTTCTCTCATTGGTTTCATGCATGTCACAATGTGGGTTTTCTCAGTCATGTGTTGCCATTGTGTGGGTCTGGCAGACTTGTACTCATGCGCATACTGCTTATTTGTGATCTATCATGTAATGGGGATTTCAATTTGGAGTGGATGTAAAGCTTGGTTGGGTGTTTGGACTGGGGTGGCGTGGGGTGGGATTTCGGTGGCCATAAGAGCCAGGGATCTAGATTGTGATGACGTGTTGGCTGGGGGACATGTGTCAGGGCCTGCTGGCAGGTGCCTGTCAATGCTGGGGGGGTGGGGAGGTTGCGGGACATGTGTCAGGGCCTGCTGGCAGGTGCCTGTCAATGCTGGGGGGTGGGGGTGCAGGGGGACATGAGTGGGGGCCTGCTGGCAGGTTTCCCTCACTGCTGGGGGGTGGGGAGGCTGGGGGACATGTGTCGGGGCCTGCTGGCAGGTGCCTGTCAATGCTGGGGAGGTGGGGATGCAGGGGGACATGAGTGGGGGCCTGCTGGCAGGTGCCCCTCACTGCTGGGGGGTGGGGGTGCTGGGGGACATGTGTTGGGGCCTGCTGGCAGGTGCCTGTCAATGCTGGGGGGGTGGGGGTGGAGGGGAACATGTGTCGGGGCCTGCTGGCAGGTGCCTGTCAATGCTGGGGGGGTGGGGGTGCAGAGGGACATGAGTGGGGGCCTGCTGGCAGGTGCCCCTCACTGCTGGGGGAATGGGGGTTCTGGAAGATATGACCAGGGGTGCAGGGTAGTCCCCTGTGGTGTGGGCTGCCTGCAGGGGCCGTGGAGGGGGTAGAGGGGACACCTGGGAGGACCCACACCGCCAATTCACAGGCAGGACTCCACGCGCACCCCTGAAATATGCATTCCCCGCTCTGACAGCAAAATCGCGTGTGAAACTTCCCGCGCACCCCTGAAATACACGTACCCAGGCCAATCGCGTGTAAAACTTCCCGCGCATCCCTGAAATACACGTACCCAGGCCAATCACGTGTAGAACTTCCCGCGCACCCCTGAAATACACGTACCCTGCTGAAATTGCGTGTAAAACTTCCCGTGCACCCCTGAAATACACGTACCCAGGCCAATCGCGTGTAAAACTTCCCGCGCACCCCTGAAATACACATACCCTGCTGAAATCACGTGTAAAACTTCCCGCAAACCCCAATAATACACGTACCCCGCTTGCCGTGCTGGTACAGGGTTAGCGCAGCCTTTTGCGCTGGATTGGGGATTTTGATGGCTTTTCCCTGCGCGAGGGGCGTTCCTGGGGGCGTAACTGGCACTGCTGCAGGGTTGCTGCGCCACTGTGTGCCACGGCTGGTATTGGTAGCTAAAATCCATGAATACGCTGTGCGCGGAAATGGATTTTAGCGCACGCGGCTGACGCAGAGATTCGCACACGCACACCGTGCGCCAGCCGCGTGTGCCACTTGTGCGCTAAATTCTATGAATTACCCCCTTAGTGTCAGGATTAAAGGGTGGTGGTGGCTTTCGGGTCTTATGATGACCTTACATTTTTCCAGCCATGCCAAAGTTTCGATATTAATTAATATGAAGTCTCTGTAACTATGCTGATTGCCACTAAAGTAGGTTGCTTGGGCAGGCAGGCTGCCTACCTCACTCTCCCATTACATGCTCTTAAATTTTAAGTAAGAAATAGACGCTCAATATCAAGGGCATTCTTATAGTGTCTTTTAAACTGTGATGTTGTTGAGTCAGGGATGCCCCACGCCATGTCTTTGCCATCTAAAACTCTGCTAGCCGAATGAAGGGGATCAAATTGAACATTCAGGTCACCTGCTATAACTACGTTGGTGGTTGCTGGGTGTTTGTCTTTCCAATTCTCAATGAAGGATTTTGCTAATTTGATAGTCTCTCTTGCATCTCCTGGATTATGTCTATCATACTAGTAAAGCACCATACATTCAAAACAATTCTTAAGTTTTAATGTCAAATATCTGGAGATCAGGACTTCCACTCTATTATTTCTAGTGAGATGCATAGGGTGAAATATATCCACGTCAATAACCCTCCATTTTATCTTCATTGTCTTCCCTTATTTGTCAGGACATCATAGTTTGCATTACCTTGTAGGGTTACTGGGGACAAGGACCATGTCTCCAGGAAACATATGATCTTGTGGATTCTAATAAAATCGTACCATGTATCATCTTGAGGGTTTTTAAACAAGCCGGAAATGTTCCAGGACAGTAGACGCACCTCAAGGGCAGGGTCTCCCACAGCAAGTTGAGTAGCTGGGGCTACTAATACTGGCCTCAAAGTGCACCCTAAATCATTCGATTGATTCATGGCCTGGGTCGCTGCCCAACTCGGTGGTATCCATGGTACCAAGATTGTCAAGTGCATTCCTTATCAGTCAAGTATGTACTAGTATTGGGTGTATATTTGTCGTCATATTATGAGTGGCTTTTGAAACAAACTGCATTCTTCGTTGAGGGTATGCTCTAATTTCAATGTTGGTACTAGAGGAAGGATAGGGTCTAAATCTATTGATAGCAACCCTCCATCAAGTTAATTTTCAGCAATACTATTCGATTATAATCTTTTGTGGGTCATTAGGAGCAGGTGATCACAACCAAACTGTGATGTCTTCCCTTACGATTGCATAAAGCCTCGCTTATGTCTAATCCAATGTATGGTTAGTTTGGGGACATTTATTAGGGACGCCACTTCTGCCGAAAACATGTTACTGCCAAGATATTTGTTCCCCCCACGTCGTCTCAATTTCGTGGTTTCCCTGGTGTCCAAAGTGCTTCTAACAGACTCTCCATTACCATTTTGGGCAACTGTGGATGAGGATTCGCCATTCTATTTTGCGGAACACATCTTTTGCCTGTGATTACCTTATCTACCTTTCGTGTGTGTGTGTGTTAGGTGTTGTACTTATTGTGAAGAAAGGAACAAGGAATGCTTCCCAGTTCGTAGTATGCTCACGTAATGCTCTTAAAATAAGCTGCACGTATTCTTATTGGCTGTTTGTAAACTCTTCTAGAAATCTTAAAAATAACTATGCATCGCTGGGAGAAAGATAGTTTCCAGATGTTACATTTTTTTCAAAGCAGTGTGCATCTCCAGATAATTGTCTAAGCAGTGTGAGCCAATTTGTATTTGTAGTTGTATTTGTTTATTTGTATAGCACTCCCAGGCTGTGGGCATCTGGGCGCATTTCTTACATAAGTTACAGAAAGTACACAGACAATAACAATTTACAGGTTACAATTTACAAGAAAGGGAGAGCATAGATATACAAGAATTTACATAATTACATAGGTGTATTTCTTACAGATTTCAAGAGGAACATTTTTCTGGGTTAGGTAATTTAAAAATTGTATGTGAGTCAGCTAACAAGGGGTACCTAGGCTTCTCGGGCATGGAGTATCTAAGGTTCTTGCTCTAAGAGCCATGTTTTGGCGTTCCTTCTGAAAGGGTGATAGGCCTGTTCAGTTCTCAGTGGGAGTGGGAATGTGTTCCATTATTTAGCTGCAAGGACGGAGAAACTGCTCCCACCTGCCTTTTGTAGCTTGAAGTCAGGTACTTTAATGCAGTGTGCTTGCTCCAATCTCAAAGGGCGGTTTGCAGTGTTGCATGTGAAGTTCTTAGATAGCCAGGTGCTTGATTAGCAAGACATTTTTGGGTGATAGAGAGGGATGGATAAGACTCATAACATTAATCAAATCTAAGTCCAAATAGTTCAAACTATAACTAGACACAATGCACATGAAAACTTGGGATTCAGGGTAGACCAGTGAGAGACATACTGGACAGGCCGTTTAGATGCTATGACCCCAGGAGGAATTAATGAAGAAATTAACTTCATGTGTTACATCTGAACATTGAACAGACAGACACTTACTGGAAAGTTTCTAACAGGTGGCCATCTGACCACTAAGTACCACTTGTCCACTGATGCAACCAAAAATTCAATTGTTATGTCTGAACATTGAATAGACAGACACTTCCTAGAATGTTTTCAACAGGTGACTTCACCACCCCAAAGTACTATCTGCCAACTAATGCAACCACAATTTGGAAATCACAACCACACAAGTGTAATATGCTGCAACCCAGCACAGGTGTCACATACTACACTGACTCTGATGAGAGATTGTAAATATATGCCTTTCGATCCTCCCTAAGTGTTAGACCACCACAGAATGTAACATGCCTACCACAAAGATGATCTATTATTATTAGGTACTTTAGCTCCCTTGTGGATTGTGCATATTTCATTAGTATGTCCCTTTGCTTCCTTGTGTACTACATACATGTTTATCATATCCATTGCATGCAAAATCATACAGTAACCAATTTGGCTCTTTCACGTGGTTCTGTAACAGCTCCTCTGTGACAGTAGCACAATCAACCTGAGTTACGTTTTCTTAACCTGAATATTGGCTCCTGCTAGAGCCTTCACGTCCATACACATGTTTCTGATATGAATGCCAATCATAAGATAACTGCGGCTATTACTAGATGCAGACTGCTCCAACCATAATATGGCCAGCCTTCACGTGTGTCCGTTGCCACGGACACACAGGACGTGAGGCGCATACCCCTGTCATTGCGTACACACACGCAAGACGGCTTGTCGCCTGACAGCGGCAGCCGTAATGAAAACCTAGCTTTTGAGCTTCAGAGACCCGCAAGGTCTACACCACCCTGCATGTCGCTGCGCTGCACACGTCCCAGCGACAGGTACGTTTATTTAATCTAATACAATGCATTTGAAAATGACACGCATAAATTGCATTGCCGATCAGTAGAGACTATATATTAAATACATAGCGTATTACCTGTAGGGAAAAAGGACCACATCAAGATGGTAATTTCCATGACATCCGAGTTCCAGGTAACACATACTTTTATTATCACTCCATTGTGATTAACTGAATAACATGACAACAGGGAGTGACCCTTACCGATGTCTAAACAGCATGTATTAATCCCCTCATAGATCTGTTGGCTTAAGAAGCAACCAGGTAATCACATTGACTTTTTGCATACTTATATATACGTTTATCTGCCCCGTTGTTTTTCCTTTTTTCCTTTATTCCCACCTTTTTTGGGCCGAACATGAAAAAACAATATTATGGGTATGTATTTATTCAAACCTATTAACAATGTTTCCTTAAAAACTGATTTTTTGTGACCATTGTTTGGATTTTGTGTATTGCACTGTTTTTTACTGTTCCCTATGTTACTTTGATTCAAGATACAAGTCGCTCAGCCCTGAAGACGGAACTTGTTCCGAAATGCATTGGCTCACACCGCTTAGACAATTATCTGGAGATGCATACTGCTTTGAAACAAATTTAACATCTGGAAAATATCTTTATCCCTGCGATGCATAGTTATTTTTAAGATTTCTTGAAGAGTTTACAAACAGCCAATAAGAATACGTGCAGCTTGTTTTAAGATCATTACGTGAGCATACTACGAACTGTTATATGTTGAGAGGGGTAGGGTTGCCCTTAACACCATTAAAGTACAGAAATCAACAATCAAGATACAGTATTTTAATAAAAATATGTTGAAGAATAGCCGACACATGTTTCGACACTTGGGTCGTCTTCAAGGCACATAAAGTTACAAATAATCAGTTCAATAGCTATATCCTATTGTATACGTAGAGTGGTTCCCGTCAATCAGGACATATTGCGAGTGAAGGAAAACAGAAGACAAAAAGCCACATTGGCCGGCAAAAATATATAGCTCGACAAATCGAGTGCGATTCAAGTATAACAGGACAAATCCAACCATTGGATTTGTCCTGTTATACTTGAATCACACTCGATTTGTTAATTTAATGCCAGCCTGTGTGGATTGGTTGGTGGGTACTGGACTGCTGCTAACACCCTTTTTACTGATATTGTGCTTTACAGATTTAGTAGTGATAAATAGCGCACAGGTACTTTGTTTGTGACTCCACACTTCTGGTTACTGATACTACGAACTGGGGAGCATTCCTTGTTCCTTTCTTTGCAATATTTTATACCTAGGTGCCTTGGCCTTAGCAATATGCTCCGACACATTGCCACAGACATTTTCTACAAGTAATTGATTCTAAGACTGTACAAGTGTTGCCCACCCTCATCCCTCCACAGGTGCTGGACTTATACCACACTCTCTTATTATCCCATTAGCTGTGTCACCATGTTGTCTTTCCAGCCTAATGGAAGGATTAGGCTTGTCTCTTCTAAGCATGTGGCGAGTGTTAACATCGTAGTTTGTTATGTGCAAGTTTAGTTTTCCTTTTGCGTATGGAAAATCGTTTGTTGAATTTTTCAGCATCTCCTTCATATTACTAATGATACGTCAGATTGTGGTAGAACAATGACGTGTTCCGGGACGCCGGTATATTTGGCTGTGTGATGGTCTCTCGGGACTCTTCTTTGGGGTGGGGACTCTCATTCTTTTATTACCGGTGCTGTTGTGAAGAGGTCCTCCTTGATCTTGTGTCTTGTCCCTCCTATGATTCCCTTCATTCATAACCTCTGTGCCCACTACCTTGGTTAAAGGTTCGTATCTGTTCGACACTGGAATATTTGCACAGTATACAGGACATTTTAGAGCTGTTAGATATAGTTATGAATTGTGCACTTCTTGGGGCTGTTTTAAAGTTAGTAATTGGGAGTTTGATATTTTTCTGGTCAGGAAACTCCACGGGACTGCATCATTTCTTCCACCTAGCTGTGTGCCTTTTTTCGGGATTTCAAAGTTTGGTAGGGTTTCACCCTTGCTAGCCAATGACCGAAAGGACATATGTGTACCTGCGTCTTTGCCATTCATTTGACCAGTATTACTGGTGGTTGTATCACCCTTTTGTGCTGCCATGCAGAGAACTGATGGCTGAATCAATCCTCGAGAATGTTTTGTCGTCAGGAAGTGCACAGTTTGAGATGCAGAGATTAGGTCCATTCTGTTGTGTTATTGGGCTCTCGGAAGGGAGAGCTAGGAGGGAGATTAGCAGCACTTCTTTTTCAGCTATCAACACATTCGCCTCCTCGATAGGCTTAGTAATAACAGTAGACCGTTTTGTAGCTTTTCATGAGGGTGGATATTTAGTGGCTTTCCTTTTCACCAACTTTTCAAATTTGATATTAATTGTGAACATCAATAATGGGTGCTAATAAATCAAAGTGCAAAATGCAAGAATAAATGTTAAAACTAGACAATGGCATGCAGGAATTCGCCAAATCTCATACAAGGTAAAGTGCAACTGTGCAAAGTGACTGATTGCAGTTTAAAGTGCAAAGTTTGCAAGTAAAATTAGCCCCTGGAGCAAAGGTTCTCAGTCAGATATAGATAAAAAATAGTAATTAACAGTATGTTATAATATTGGGAGGGCGGGGGGTTAAAATGTATCACGATATCCTTTCAAAATACCTTGTGCAGAAAGTTCCAGGGAGAAATGTACTTGATCCTACTAGGTAGTGCAAGGAATGCACGATTGCTTGAGGATCACCCTTAGTTCGACTCCCCACCCCTATCCCTTAGATGAATTGGGTGATAGCAAAGGTAGTGCAGGGAAGATGGTGCCCCTCTTGAGTGATGCAAAGTTCACTAGTTCGGGATCTAATGAACAGGTAGTGCAACTGATCCTTGTGACTCGTGCAGGACACACAACCCCACAAATCACTGACAGCACTACATGAGCAAAACCTAAATGCAGTCAGACGACGTGACCTACAATAAAAGACAGCAAGCCGACCAGGCTTTCATTTCATTGCAAGGAAATTGATAACAAATGGGGGCCTTGCGTAAAGGCATTTATTCATTTTCCTTACATTACACCCCATTGTCATTTATTTGTATGGCAGAGAGGAGGGGCGGAAACAACTTGCATTTCTGCCGCTTCTCTTGCTCTCTGCCATGCGTCGGCATGGATTTCCATGCGGGTGCATATGCTGGAGATCCCCATGAGGTCTGCAGCTTAATGCAGCAGCATAAAGCAGGCGGAACATATAGGGATCAATTGTAAACGCAGACTGCTATGCTCGCATGGCAGGCGCTGCTTACAACCACAAATAAAGCTTGTCTAACATTCTTACATGTTGGGCAGTGTTTATTTTTAATTGTGAACACTGCTTACAAGGCGCGCATCATAAGCAGTGTTCACAATGATAATTAAATGCTGTCTGACATGCGAGCATGTGAGACAGTGTTTCATTGCAATTGTGAACACTGCTTGCCATGTGAGAATGCCAAGCAGCGTTCACTCACTTTGCACTATGGAGGGCAAAAGGCAATGTACACGCTTGTATGCCACCTTTTTGCCCTTTACATATGCACCCCACAGTGCAAATAACAAAATGCTGGCGACAGGGACATGCTTACGCTGAAGTAAACGTAACGGCTCCCTGCCACCAAATTAGTAATTTTATCAAAATGAACTCCTTTGATACTCTAGCTGTACCTGGCTCATCGAGCCCTAATCTCAGCCCATTATATAACATGATGATTCTTAACTCAGGTATAAGTTCAGCAGCACAAGATCTTCTCTGTTCCAGGACCCTCTCTGGTCCTAATGGATTACTTGGTCATTCTACTTCAACTGCCGGTGCCTCTTCGTTTCACTTCCTCAAATTACTTTCTGTGTTGCTGCAGGGTCCACAGTGGACTCTATCCATGTGTAATTTGCCTGTTTCATGTATTACTTTGTTAATATGATATGACATATCAACATTCAACTTATTTCAAAAGAATGTAATGTTACAACAACCTTTTTTACCCGACCTATACCTTCAGTGCTACTGTGTTTTTTTGTAATCTTGATTATTTACTTCAGAGCGCTTCATCTGATTTCTATGTAGAAGTGTCATAAGCTGCCCAATAAGAGTATTTACTATCAGGCAGTTTATGACACTTGGGCTGTCTGCCCATCACCCTATGCAGGGTTTAGCAGTGTAGTAGCAGGAGGAAATGCAATTTTACTCAGTATATATTTTTAGATAATACATTATTGCAAAGCCAATGAAAACACAACAGTCAAAAACTAAAGGGCAAGTAATGCAGAAAACTAAAACGCAAAAATATACCCTTTTACACCATGTATATATGGCAGCCAAGTAGAAAATGCAGAAGCCGAAATCCCTTTTCTATGTTTACTACCGAATCATGCAGGATGCAGTTAGTGTGTTCTGAAATAATGAGGAAACCCGGATCTAACTTGGATAGCTATCATGCCATGCCTCTCAGCATTACAACCTACTAGAAGTAAGATCCTTCTGTTTGCTTATAACATAGCTATTCAAATGAGCCAGTAATAATCATGATACTTTAAGGATAACTATTAAAGTAGTAACAAATGCCTACTGGGTACAAACATTTGATACTGCTTTAAGAAACTGCTGCACCACCATCAGACAAGGCTGGGCGCAGAAAACGAGGTGAGACAACGCACTGCAATTTATCTTCATACAATAAATGTCAGAGTGAACTTTCCTATAAGAATGACATGTATGCTGAGGGGTTAGAATGTACATGAACATACAATATGCTACCTGAATGAAACAGAGAGAATATAAGGATGCACAAGCACCAGTGGGAGATTTTAAATATCTTGCCAGCATTTTACACTAAATATGATTGCTGAAAAGAATAGAAACAGCAAAAAAAGGTACGCTTCATTAAAAATAATGATCTTAGAAAATGTATAAAAAACACGCCATACAAGAGAAATATTAATCAAAAGAATATCATGTTATTTATTTTCTAGTTTCTTATCATCAGCCAAGATGTCAAACCATACGTATAAAAAAATAACAATGCCTTTTTTTAATTGAATGCCTGGAAAGAGTGATCAGCACACAACGGGTGTCAACCTAAGTACACATAAGAGAATGCAATTGCTGATTGCCAAAGAGGTTTTTATTGAATGAGGGACACGAATCGAGCATAGGCACAAAAGAGGCTGTAATTGCTCATAGACAAAGAAGTATTGTTTATCAAAACAAGACCTGAATACGCCCTTGAGCTGAAAAACAGAAAAAAAAGATACCATAGCTTGCAATCCAGTTAGGAAACACTGTCCTTTATTTGCCAGTACATTTAAATGATACAGTGTAAATGTTTTCAAATATAATCCAGACAGACAAAAGATCACATTTCTTCAACAAGGATGAGTCTTGCAGCAGGCAAACACATAAATGAGAAGCCTCAGAATGCACAGGTTATTCAGCCATTGGACAACCTGCTGGCTATATAAAGGGCTATAGCCTGAAAATTGTGTGCAGATTGTTGCTACATCCAAAAACAAAGGTGGGGACCTCTACATGGGCATCTGCGGTGAGTTCAATATATACTAAACAGAGAGGATGCCCTATGTGCTGAAAAATTCAATAAATGTGTTTCAGAAAGCGCATGCTGAGGACCAGAGAGTGTGTTCTTATTAAAATTCTATCATTTTATTCTGTTACAATTTCATAAAATACATTTTGAACAATTATAAAACAAAACAAAGGGGGGTCTGGGAATCTCTCTACCAGCACGAACACAGCCCAATGACTTGTTCTTGGGTGAATAACCCCTGGGAGAGACTCTACCAAGTCTTTAGCACACTGTCCCTTTCACAGAGAAGAAATTTCCCTGCATATCAGCCTTTGTCCTGCCCAGGGGCAGTCCAGCGCCGAAATGCTAGGCAATTCTCCTCTGAACAAGAGTACCATCAGTAACCCCATACACGTGTTTCAGCCTTGTTGGGCATCATCAGTGAGGTGAAACTGTTGCCTCTCTAAGAACAGTGAGCAAGGGGTCCACGTCTGGATCGCCCTGTTAACTTAGGGTGAAACCCAAAGTTAATTTATTCAAAACAAAGGGGGGTCTGGGAATCTCTCTACCAGCACGAACACAGCCCAATGACTTGTTCTTGGGTGAATAACCCCTGGGAGAGACTCTACCAAGTCTTTAGCTCACTGTCCCTTTCACAGAGAAGAAATTTCCCTGCATATCAGCCTTTGTCCTGCCCAGGGGCAGTCCAGCGCCGAAATGCTAGGCAATTCTCCTCTGAACAAGAGTACCATCAGTAACCCCATACACGTGTTTCAGCCTTGTTGGGCATCATCAGTGAGGTGAAACTGTTGCCTCTCTAAGAACAGCGAGCAAGGGGTCCACGTCTGGATCGCCCTGTTAACTTAGGGTGAAACCCAAAGTTAATTTATTCAAAACAAAGGGGGGTCTGGGAATCTCTCTACCAGCACGAACACAGCCCAATGACTTGTTCTTGGGTGAATAACCCCTGGGAGAGACTCTACCAAGTCTTTAGCTCACTGTCCCTTTCACAGAGAAGAAATTTCCCTGCATATCAGCCTTTGTCCTGCCCAGGGGCAGTCCAGCGCCGAAATGCTAGGCAATTCTCCTCTGAACAAGAGTACCATCAGTAACCCCATACACGTGTTTCAGCCTTGTTGGGCATCATCAGTGAGGTGAAACTGTTGCCTCTCTAAGAACAGTGAGCAAGGGGTCCACGTCTGGATCGCCCTGTTAACTTAGGGTGAAACCCAAAGTTAATTTATTCAAAACAAAGGGGGGTCTGGGAATCTCTCTACCAGCACGAACACAGCCCAATGACTTGTTCTTGGGTGAATAACCCCTGGGAGAGACTCTACCAAGTCTTTAGCTCACTGTCCCTTTCACAGAGAAGAAATTTCCCTGCATATCAGCCTTTGTCCTGCCCAGGGGCAGTCCAGCGCCGAAATGCTAGGCAATTCTCCTCTGAACAAGAGTACCATCAGTAACCCCATACACGTGTTTCAGCCTTGTTGGGCATCATCAGTGAGGTGAAACTGTTGCCTCTCTAAGAACAGTGAGCAAGGGGTCCACGTCTGGATCGCCCTGTTAACTTAGGGTGAAACCCAAAGTTAATTTATTCAAAACAAAGGGGGGTCTGGGAATCTCTCTACCAGCACGAACACAGCCCAATGACTTGTTCTTGGGTGAATAACCCCTGGGAGAGACTCTACCAAGTCTTTAGCTCACTGTCCCTTTCACAGAGAAGAAATTTCCCTGCATATCAGCCTTTGTCCTGCCCAGGGGCAGTCCAGCGCCGAAATGCTAGGCAATTCTCCTCTGAACAAGAGTACCATCAGTAACCCCATACACGTGTTTCAGCCTTGTTGGGCATCATCAGTGAGGTGAAACTGTTGCCTCTCTAAGAACAGTGAGCAAGGGGTCCACGTCTGGATCGCCCTGTTAACTTAGGGTGAAACCCAAAGTTAATTTATTCAAAACAAAGGGGGGTCTGGGAATCTCTCTACCAGCACGAACACAGCCCAATGACTTGTTCTTGGGTGAATAACCCCTGGGAGAGACTCTACCAAGTCTTTAGCTCACTGTCCCTTTCACAGAGAAGAAATTTCCCTGCATATCAGCCTTTGTCCTGCCCAGGGGCAGTCCAGCGCCGAAATGCTAGGCAATTCTCCTCTGAACAAGAGTACCATCAGTAACCCCATACACGTGTTTCAGCCTTGTTGGGCATCATCAGTGAGGTGAAACTGTTGCCTCTCTAAGAACAGTGAGCAAGGGGTCCACGTCTGGATCACCCTGTTAACTTAGGGTGAAACCCAAAGTTAATTTATTCAAAACAAAGGGGGGTCTGGGAATCTCTCTACCAGCACGAACACAGCCCAATGACTTGTTCTTGGGTGAATAACCCCTGGGAGAGACTCTACCAAGTCTTTAGCTCACTGTCCCTTTCACAGAGAAGAAATTTCCCTGCATATCAGCCTTTGTCCTGCCCAGGGGCAGTCCAGCGCCGAAATGCTAGGCAATTCTCCTCTGAACAAGAGTACCATCAGTAACCCCATACACGTGTTTCAGCCTTGTTGGGCATCATCAGTGAGGTGAAACTGTTGCCTCTCTAAGAACAGTGAGCAAGGGGTCCACGTCTGGATCGCCCTGTTAACTTAGGGTGAAACCCAAAGTTAATTTATTCAAAACAAAGGGGGGTCTGGGAATCTCACTACCAGCACGAACACAGCCCAATGACTTGTTCTTGGGTGAATAACCCCTGGGAGAGACTCTACCAAGTCTTTAGCTCACTGTCCCTTTCACAGAGAAGAAATTTCCCTGCATATCAGCCTTTGTCCTGCCCAGGGGCAGTCCAGCGCCGAAATGCTAGGCAATTCTCCTCTGAACAAGAGTACCATCAGTAACCCCATACACGTGCTTTCTGAAACACATTTATTGAATTTTTCAGCACATAGGGCATCCTCTCTGTTTAGTATATGATTGTTGGTACATCACCTACCATGCGTTACTTCCGATGCCAGACAGATGCTGTTTTCTGCTCTGCGCTTTGGTGGGACATCCGTCCTTACTTGTTGTACTATCAACAAGCCGTGCTCCCTCAGTGGCTATCATCCGTATGCTCCTCTGATCCATAGAGACTTTGGCTGTGCTAGCCCCCTTCCACATGGGCCCTTCTCCTCTACCTCATGTCGCTGGTGGGTGCGCCTTTGGAGTGAACAATAGCCAATTCGGCTATTTAGCATTTGGACAATTCAACATTGATGCTTTCTTTTTTCGAAGGGTTACAGGTTATATAATAGCTTTACAGACCCCACCCCGGGAACATACCAGGCATGTAATACGTGTTAGATTCCCTTGACTCGATAGGGCTTTTAACTCGGTTTCCAGGGTCCATAATGCCCAGAACTGGCCTTGTATGTTATCTAACAAGCTTAATTAAAACCTAGAATGGAAATTCTAAATACCAGTGGGCCAAGCAAGAATGAGAATTTACTGGCAATAGTTGCCATTATAACAACGCCCCTATTGGCCAAACGGAATTCATTTTCTGCTTTGGGATGTGTCAGCAGCTTCTGACTTCCCCAGACTCACCTCATCCCTTAGTGTACCTCCTTGCATACCCCCTCTCCATTTCCCACTGCCACTGTGAGCCTCCAATTCGAATGCAGTTCCTCCCCACTCCTCGAGCAATTGAGAACAGAGTTTCCTGCAACACCAGTGACTCTCTGTTGTGTGGCAGACATTTCTAAATGGATTTACTTTCTGTTTACACAAAAAAGAATGTCTTTACATAGTACCAATCCCTGCACGGTGATAAAAGACATATTTCCCCGAACTCCTGGCCAATTACTACATGTACCCATGCTTTGATGGGGTCCATTAGTAGTCCATGGCCTTACGGGGCCCGGCTAGTTGGGCTATATGTTGTCCCTCTTAGGGAACACACATGAAAGAAAAGACACAGACAACAGTGTAGTAATAAAGGTTTTATTAAATGTGTTGTGTATGTGTGTGTGTGTTTTATTTATGTGTATGTGTCTGGGAGAAACCATCCAGCCCACCATGGGATGGGGCTGTATGGAATGTCAAGAAAAAGGAACAATAGAAAATAACTCGCCTGCCCAAGAATGGGCTAGGCAGGGGAGAGAAAGAATCCTGAAGGATTTTAAAAAAGGACAGTTGAGAAAAGGAGAGACAAAGGAGAGACACTTAGCTGGGAGGTCGCTGCCTCGAGCGGGCCCCTGGGGCCTTAGCCCTTTGAAGAGCACCAGGCGGTGCATGGGGACCCCCGTAGGGACTATGAGCAACGCGGCTGAGCTGCTATGTCAGGGGCAGCTCGGCCAGCCCTGCCCCATGCTACTGTTGACCCACCCGGGGGCCACAACAGATGGGCCATAGCCAACGGGGCCCACCTTTAAATTATATTTATACTGCAGGTGTGCAGTGGTGAGTTTGGGCGGTCCCCAGGACAGATGCAAGAACCCAGGCTGCTGGCGGTGAATGTGGTGGCCCCAAGTGGTGGATGGGGTCACCTTGAAGGAGGACAAGGGGCCTGGGTCCCATTATAGATCAACAACAAGGCCAAATAAAGGAATCACCATCTGCCAACACCACAAGGACAGGCCTGCAAGGTACTGTGAAGGGGGGACTGACTGCAGCAGTGACCCCATTGTAATATATTGTTTTATGTTGTATATATGTTGTGAATCTATGTATGAGCAGTTATGTGTACATGTGTTTGATGTTATGTATTTGTTAAGTAGGGACGGATAAGATATTATGTAGATGGCCATTGTTAATGATTGAGGGTAGAGGGGAGGAACCCTGGCGTAGGGTAGAGGGATAGGTTTGTGGCCTGCCTGAGGCTGCCGTGCAAGATTGGACCACCCACAGAGGCCATCCTCTGGCCTCACTCTCCATGTGTGTGGTACCTGAGTTTAGAGAGGGGATTGGGTGCGGCAAGCTCATCCTTAGAGTCCCTGAGATCCCTTCAAGGAAGGGTGAGCTGATGTAGCCGGTCCCTGCTTGGATGGAGCTCACATCAGGGGAATCCTAGGGTCTAGATTTTAAGAATGGGTATGTTTATTAAAGAGGGCTCCTCATTGGGATCCCTATAAACGTTCAATGTGGTGTCTGTGTTTTTTAATCACCAAAGAACTCACGGTGTAGCCCATCTTCTGTTTACAGCAATTTTATTTGGCTGATGCAGCGCCCCCCCTACCCAGCAAGCTGGGGGTGATATTCATGGGAACAATCTCTGCCCGGGGGAAAGGGAGAGCACACCTTTGCATGGACCAGGGCCGGGAAACCAGGGGCTACAAATAGGTTTGTACTTCCAGGCACATAACTGCCTGAATTCTCTGCATTTCCTCACAATAATGCTTAAATCATATTGTGAAGTGTGAATTGCCGTACTACTGAATATTCTAATCCTAGAATGATAGACAATCTCTGAAAAGCGTTATGCATAACCAAAAGGTCGTAGTCAATAATCTTTGTGGTTCCAAAGCTCGCCAAGGCACAAATTGGTCTTGGTGGGCAGAAGCGCTTACTGTTAATAAGGGTTAGATAAACCCTGGGACTTCATCTGAGCTATCATGGTTATGTCCTGGAATACCCAGGGTTTTTCTCATTTGTGCCAAGTAGGAGAGTTCAGTTTTGCTTCCTATGATATTCTCCTGCTACAGGAAACCTGGTTGCTGATGGCACCTTTACTAGATGGATATTTGATATTGATAAATGCAGCTGTGAAAGGCTCCACGGTGAGGCCGGCTTCAGGTTTGCTTGTAGCGGTTCGAAATGGCATAGGAATAGAATTAGTAGGATGGAGAATGTCAAACTCCTTTGTACACGCAGTTAAGCTTGTGTGGGATCCAGTTCATTTCCCGGATGTAGGTACGTCTGCGTTCATTAATGTATACTGAAACCCAACTGTGTTAGCCAA
The DNA here is from genome assembly GCF_040938575.1 of Ambystoma mexicanum. NCBI lineage: Eukaryota > Metazoa > Chordata > Amphibia > Caudata > Ambystomatidae > Ambystoma > Ambystoma mexicanum. Next base: position 345,094,932 of record NC_090937.1, on the reverse strand, counting down.
GGAGGTATTCCTAGATTGTGTTGCCGATTTGATGGATGATTGTCTGACGGATCCTACTTTTAATGCGGTCCTAATTTGTGGTGATATGAATGTGACATGCTTTGATGAAGAAGTTGCTTTTATATAATACAGGTTTCTCTCCATCTATAAAACAAGGTATTTTATGCCTCATGGAGTCCCAGGGTCTATACTTATTAAATGGTCATGTTATGGGGGATAGTCCTGTGAAAGATACCTGGAACAGAGGCTTGCAAACATCTATTTTGGATTATATATTTGTGTCTGGAGATATCTTTCTGTATACCTATGCTTTTCAGGTTATCCCTACTACCTCTAGTGACCATTTATTCTAAAAATGACCTGGTCGCTTCCAAAACTGGATGTAAGTCCAGGACATTGCCTAAAATTGGAAGTAGCCATGTGTAAGTAGTGTTGTACAAGCCAGAAATTGTGAACAAACGTAATACTTGTTTTACTGTGTCACTTAAGAGTGAACTGAATTTTAATTTTAACTCTGGGGTAGACTACATACAGATTTTAACCAGGTTCTATGTAACAGGGACAAATAATATCAGATCGTGGTACAAGCACAAGCACATTTTTGATTGAGAAGTTAAGCTAAAGAAAAGCTTTGATCAGATGTTAGACAATTAGGTAACCTATCTAAACTGGAATTCATAGGTAGAGCTAAAAAACTTAAATTGGGGTATAAGAATTTTTATATGCACCTTTTGAGCGGGTGCTTAAAAGTAAAAGCATTCCCCCTCACCTGGAATTCGGCAGTTGTAGTCCCAATTTTCAATAAGGGCGATCGGGCGAATCCTAAAAATTACCGCCCAATCACATTGTTAGATTACCCGGGGAAAATCTTTGTCTCACTAGTTTTATCCCATTTCACTACCTGGATTAGAGAGAGCTCTGGGTTTAATAATTACCAATCAGGTTTTGTGAGAGGTGCAGGCATGACATGTCTTTATTTTTAATTTGTTTAAGAAAAGAGCATTAGCTGAGAGCAGTATAATTCATTTAGCCTTCATAGATTTTGCTCATGCTTTTGATAGCAAAGACCACAACCTCTTGTGGAACAATTTACTAAAATGGGTTTACCCATCTGGCTTTGTCAAAATTTGTATTGCCTTATATAGTTCAAGATCTCTGTGAGTGAGGCTAAACCAAGAAGTCCACTAGAGATTTTAATACATTTGGAGGCTTGAATCAAGGGTGCATTCTTGTACATGCATTATTTAATCGTTTTATACTGGATCTGGGAGTAAGCTTCCGTAGTACTAGAACATTTCTTCCACCCATAAATAGCCAGTCATTGCGGATGACCTGGTCCTCCTTTGTCGAATATAAATTGGTCTACAGAGGCAACTTGATGTGCTTCATCTATATGCTACAAATAACGACTTATCAGTCATATATTCAGAAAAAACGGAAGACTTTTTTTAATGTCATTTAAATGCAGCACCATTGATGAGGGTTGATTCCTTTATTTACTTAGGTTTGTGTATGAATTGCAGTTCCTCAGATATCCTGAATGCAAATATGCTTAGACAGAAGTTCTGTGCTTTGGCAGTCCAAGGATGCATTTTAAATAGTCACTTCAGGCATTTTTCTTTTAGTCCTGTTCTTCAATTTTTATTAAGAAAATGAAGGATGCCCTGGCTTTAACATATGGGGCAGCAACCTTCATATGCTTGCCATCAAATCTATGGAATTTGCTGGAGGCACATTTTGTTAAATAAATCTTGCATCTGCCAAAGCGTGTTCCAATACAACTTATTCGCTACGAGTTAGGGCTGCTTTCTCTCCAAACTATTACTAGGTGCAAAGCAATTGCTTTCTTTCGGAAATGCTTAGTAGCTGAAGCAAATTTTATGTTTCAGTGTTTGAAGGATGAGCTCCATTCTGGTAAGGATAACACACTGATAAAATGGAAACTAGATTGTTTTGAGATTTTAAATTACTTGGACGTGTGAGGAACCATGGTATTGATCAAAGAATTTTATTAAAGTAAAAGGGGGTGGGGTAATGCTTCTCTGTTTCTGCTCTAAGATGTGTTTCCCTACCTAAAATCAAAACTAAGGGTCTGTCAAGGTCAGGATGTCCAAAGCAAAACCGTCCCTTGTGCAAATTACTATTCTGGGCCTTGCATTCTAACAAACTAAATCCTAATGTAGAAAGGGTAATGTCTTTGGCCTTAAACGGTTCACAAATGTTCAAAAATGAAAATGTAAAAAATACGTATAGTAAACGTGCACCACCCACTCTTGTTAAATAATCCTTGTAGTTGATCAAAATTCAATGGAATTAAAGGAGGGGTGCAAACCCGCTGGAAAGGTGCCTCCGTGGAATGGCACACAACGAAAACAGGGGGTATGGACTAAGGCCATTAAGCCAGCGGTGCAGGCTGCACTCCCAAACACCACAGCGTGGTGTGTATATTCAATGTAATTCGGTCAAAAAAAGTAACAAACTTCCGTTAACTTGTTGCAAAGTGCGACTGTTTAATCTAATTTTAATATTTAACAACTGTACATCCTAGTGAAGGCAGATGTGCAGAGTGAGCTCAAAAAATGGCCAATGCATTTCGGAACTAAATTCCTTCGTCAGGGCCAGCACATTCTCAAATTAATTGGATCCGAATGTCAAAAAAGTAAACAAACGAATCTATTATGTAATACACAACATATAAACAACAGTACTTGGTTGAAAATACAACATACATAAAGTGAATTCGCATAAATCATGAAAGGACAAGTAAACGAATCCATCAGCATGTGCATAATCATAATTGAAATTTTTTCAGTATGTTGGGTATAGGTGCACCATGTACAAAAAAAGGTTTGAATACCCAAATTTGATGACACAAGCCGTAATTAATCATAAGGATATCAACACATACCAGTGGTAAGAAAATAAAGAGTACATACGTGCGAAACCGTGACATATGCAAGGTTGTTAGCAAATCGTAGGATCACAGCAATTTGGGGGCGCCAATAGAGATAGCAAAAAAAGAAAAAAAGAAAAAGGTGGAGAAAATGACAAAAGGGAAAGTGATTAGCTATTTCTTTCTCTATAGAGTAATGTAATCTTGTAAATTAAGCTGCACTGACCTTGCCGTGAATACAGCATAAGCTTGAATCTTGACAAACTCGTCAGGATAATGGTTCCCAAGAGGCGTTCCTAACCACGTGCAGACTCTGTCTGAAAGAGACGTGCAACGCGGTGAATAATTTGCTTAAAGCATATTCCATTCTCGGAGCTCAAGAGTCTACAAAAGCAGTTAGGCAGGGTCTAAATGCGAGAGACGCCTTACCTGACAACGGCAGGAAAGTGAATCAACTGAGGACGCCACAGGGGCGCGCTCCTCGTATGCATGGTTCTTTTACTGTGTTTACCTGAGGTTGCCAAGGCAACGTAAGGAGCCCTGATTCTCCGGCGGCCATGATTGAAAGGCTACTGGTGTGCGTTATAAATGTAAAGTCTCCCGGATTGTTGTGCATAATGTTAGTTTTAAAGTGATTCTAGACTAGCACACACAATTCACCTTATTCTTATCAAGCCAAATGTGGAATAGGTAAAAAAATATAAAATAAAAAATAAGAAACCAGAAAAAAGAAAATGCGTTACTGCAATGTATAGTGATAGTGCTTTATCAATTGATAGACAGGTACCCTATAATGTCTTGAGTCCGATAGCCACACACGGTAAAGGACAGACTAGGTTAGGAATGGATTGTCTCGCGCTCCAACTCATCGATAACCTTAGTCAAAGGTGAAAGAGAGTAGGAGCAGACCTAGAACGGCAGAGATTCCGGGTAATGTAAATAAAAATACCCTTAAATCAAGATCACTTGGAAAAGAGGAAAGGAAATAGGATAACACTAGACAGAAACAACTGGAAATGTGCTGGGGATAACCAAGACGATTCCAAAAAAGTGTATGTACTGTTCCTTACTTACTGTGTTGGCTATATAGCTCATCATGAAAGTGAATACATTCAAATCTATACCACCAATGGCATTTCCAAAAAAAACAAAACAAAAAGACTCAATGTCATAGTGCGTTCTAAAGCATTGCACATTTTCAATCACGAAAATACATAATGTGACTTCTCATGCATCAAAGGAAACAGCTGAGGTCGAATTCCTCATTCATCCCATTCGGTGATAGTGAGTCGAGCTTGTCAATCCAAAATGCCTCTTTCTGTGCTCGCCATTGCTTAATGTCTCGAGATTGACCTTTGGGAGGCATAACTTCAAGTACCAAAAACCTCAATTGGCTCACTGCATGTCCATTGTCATTGAAATGCCTAGCAACGGCTGACATTCTGTTCTTGTTCCTGATATTGGACTTATGCTCATTTATCTTAATACGGATCTTACGTGAAGTCTCTCCTACGTAATATTTCCCGCAGGGACACCTAATTGCATAAATTACATTCTCTGAAATACATGTAGCATGTTGTCTCAATGTAAATCTTTTGCCAGTTCGTGGATGTGTAACTGTGCTTCCTTTAATGATGTTGTTACAGTTCCCACAACTCATACAAGGATGCGTTCCAGGGAATTTGTCAGGTCTTGTTGCGGGTGTCTTCTCTTTGGTGTTAACTAGTAAATTCCGCAAATTGCTACTCTCTGATACGCAAACATGGGTGGGGTGGGAAACAGGTCACCAGTACGTTCATCGCTGGTGAGAACGTTCCATCTATTATGTATTATAGCCTTGATCTGCTTGCTTTGTATAGAATATTTGCTTACAAAGACCAATTCAGGACTATCTTTAGCAAAAAAGGAAAATGTGTAACTCCAAAAGTTTTAACAGGATATAGTTCCTTATTCCAGAGGGTGATTCCCTTCCCCTGGATTTATTCTCCCTTGGTTGCTTACTCAACAATGTCAGTTCCTTGGGTAATAACACACATAATGAACAAAACAACTTAGCTCTCTGTCTTTGCCTTGTTAGTATACCTGGTATACTCTCCTGCCAGGTGTTCACGCTTCTTCTCGTAATCAGCACATCCTTTTTGCTAATCCTGATTTGCTTTTCTTAGGACCTCTTTAATTCATGTATTCCCTATACAATGTTCAGCTTTTCCTAGCCTGGTGTTCTTTTCCTACCAGGGCTTCCTTTAATACACACACTTGTAACTGCCTGGTATACTCTCCTGCCAGGGCTTTCTTAGGTGCATTCTCTTACAACGGCCTGTCATACTCTCCTGCCAGGGCTTTCTCATATATCCTTTTGACACTATTAATTTGCTTGGTATACTTCTCTGCCAGGGCTTGTCTCAGGTGGGCTTTGCGCACCTCTCCAAATTGATAGTCTCTTGTTTCTGCTTTTTCTGATGTTTTATTTGCCTGGTATTTTATCCTGCCATGACTTCTTTTACATTTGTATCGCATAAACTCACTTGTCCTTCCATTGATATGATATGATATGATTGGTTATTTATAACGCACTTAATACCGAGAGGTCTTTAAGCACGGATCAGGGGATCGAACCTGTGTTGCTCTTTGTCATCTTGCTTCCAAGGCAAGCACATTGACCGTGAGCTATCTTCCTGAGCCTCCCATTATCTCTTTGTAGGAAATACTCTTTCTCTCTCTCTGTCCCTCTCTCTCTCTCGCTTTCTCTCTCTCTCTTTCTCTCTCTCTCTGTCTGTCTCGCTCTCTCTAATTCTCTCTCTTTCTCTCATGTGCTTTGTAAATGTTTACTTGGTTTTAGCATGGTTGCCAATACGCCCCGTGTCCCAGCTTCCACTGGGTAGACACACAGGCTCTGCTTGGAGTATTCTGCTTCTCCCACGGTAAGCGGGCAGCAATTGTTCAGCGTCTCCTCTTCGGTAGCCATGTCCAGTTCTCTACATCTCGCGGTCCCTGCTGGGCTCTTCTGCTTCGTATCACCAGGCTCCACTAAAATGAAGGCTGCCTCTAAACACCAGCAAATTCCGGCAAGCCCTCTGTTGGATTCTGGCGTTCCCGCAGCATGTTTCTTCTCACAGTCAGCTTCCCTTTTGCAGTTCTCGAGCCAGTCGGCTCCACAGCTCTCTCTCCAGCCTCACAGTCTCTTGGCTTGTTCTGAGGGAAGAAGTTCTCTGTCTGCAGTAGCTCTCCCCAGTCAGCAGGTTTAAATCGCCTGGGCGCAGGTATGCAATTGCAACAACTAGAGCACAGTTTGTGTTCCTGGCTTACCTTGTTCTGCATTCCATCGTTCATCGCCCACGTTTCAGTTCTTTGGTAGTTATGGGAATGGAAGTCCATTATTGAATTTCTATTGGTAACATCTGGAAAGTCTGGGTAATTGTTCTGTAAAGGTGAGTCAGTTGTAGGTGACTTGAAGGCGCTTTCATTAATTTCAGAGGGTAAGTCCGATTGTGATGATATATATACTGCTCTCATTAGAAGGTCTGAAGCATCTTTCCTAGGTGGAGGAGGAGGCGAGGTGTTACAGTATGCGATTAAGGCATTAAGCAGGGATGGGGTATCCTAAAATAGGAAGGGGATACCATGTCTCATCCAATCGTGCCATGATATTCTCTCAGAAGTTGTCTCCCTATTGTGATCCTCCCTCATACAGCTGCCTGTTAGGGTTGGCTCCTGTGCTGGCATGTATGCTGTGCCAGGATTGATGTCATCATTAGAATGTAAGCTGTGTGTTCAGAGATGTATTGGTTCTAACCCAGGCAGTTACAAGATGTGAGCCTGGGTGGTGGGAGCCAGTGGGCTCTTGTCCCTGATCCTCTTTGTATCTCAATGACTTGATGACATCTGATCCTGTAACCTAAGAAGGTAATAAAGTAACCACTAAGAGTACCTGGCCTGAGTATCTTGAGTGTCCTTTGGAGTGAACCATATGACCAAGAGCTGGTCATAACAATTGGCGACGAGGATGGTCCAAGGTATGGTGAAGGAGGACCTTGGAGTGGACACCAAGTGAAGCAAAAGGAGATACAGGTACCTGTGTGATGTCATGTGAGAGAGGAGAAGAGTCTCTGCTGCGGGGGTGCAGGCAAGAGGACAGGTGAATGCAAGGAGAGAGGGAGAGCCCACTGCCCCCCATAGACTGTTTGTGCCCACCACCCAGGGCTGTTTGAGCCAGTCCACCAGGGCTGGAAGGGACAGCCTGTCAGAGGAGACCCCTGGGAAGAAGGGAGAGTGCCCTGTTGGAGGCCAGGCGTCATTTGAGGCTGTCCAAGAGTCTGGAGAAATGGAAAGCAACCAGGGCTGTTTGAGTCAGCCACCCAGTGCTGCTTTAGTCAGTCCACTGGGCTGTTGGAGGCGGCCACCCAGGGGTATCAGAAGCATCCTGCCCCATGGAGCCTGGGGCACGGATGGCCTGTTGGAGTCTGCCAGGAGTGAGTCCTCTGGCATAAGAGGGGACATGGCAGGGTTGCATGAGACTGCCCAAGAGTTTTGGAGAACTGAAGAGTTGGGCGAATTAAGGGAAGCTGTTTCCTTATAGTGCTGTGTTTGTGGACTATTGCTGCCAGTAGTTATCATGGGCAGACTGAAGTAGTTGCCTGTTATTCACAGACCCTGAGAGCATATCAAGATTGACCAAGGGTGATTGTAAGCTGGATAATAAGTGGATAATTTGGCTTGGAAAACATTGCCCGTTTTTGGAGTTGTCGTGCCAAGAAATTATCTGTTTGGGTGCACACAGCGGGCGTTTCTTTGGATAATTTGGCTTGGAAAACATTGCCCGTTTTTGGAGTTGTCGTGCCAAGAAATGATCTGTTTGGGTGCACACAGCGGGCGTTTCTTTTGCTCGCATGGACCTGGTTCACCGAGAGATGCCAGCTGCTGTGACGGTTGGCCTGGAGAGATCCGAGCACTTCGGTGCTCAAGTCGGTGTCGTGACGTCAGGGCTTCTGCTGAGGGTGATGGTGATTGTTCAGAACGTTCAGAACATTCCGATTCTTACCGGAGTAAGAAGTTTCATCAAGTGACGGCGATTACGGCAGAACGGAGGCACTTGGAGTAAAGAACCTCAACGCTCTGTGAAACGTGATGACGTTGAGCGTGTGAAGGACATCACTGTCATGAATCTCCGTGTACGTCGGTAGTCCCGGAAAGATGGATGTTGCTGTGCAAGTAGTGGCGAAGAGCACCGGCAGACAAGGAGTGGGTGCCGCACCAGGGTAAGGCAGCCGGTCCACCCTAAAGTGAGTGCGGGCATGTGCAATGTGGAACGGACATGCATTTATTTAGACGCATTGTGGGCGCCGCACCAGGGTAAGGTAGCCGGTCCATCCTAAAGTAGTGCGGGCCTGTGCGATGCGGAACGGATATGCTTTTATATGGACGCATTGCAGATCTTTGGTAGTAGCCGGGGGTTTGACCGCAAAGGGGTTATTCAGCAAAGTAAAGACTAAAGTTTTGCCGGTGTTAAGGTGATGCATCACACAATGATTGTGGTACGTTGTTTGAGCATAACTGTTGAGGTTACGGAAAAACCATTTGTGAGGGTTGGTTATGAGTTTGTCAAGTATGGTAATGGCATTAGCTTATTAGGTATGGCATCTCCATGTCTTATTATTGCAGTGAGCCTGCATGTTTTTGGTGTTTGGTGTTTGAATTGGGAACATGTGAAATGTATGTATAGGATGTTCATTTTGTTTAGAAGTAACCACTTTGAGGCTTTCCAGGTTTTAGAATAGCCTCCTTTTTTGGCGGCATGGACTTTTAGGATTATTTTAAATCTGGTTACCACACTGATGTTGCAGCAAGTGTTGTGGTGTTGTGGTTGAGTGACATATAGGAAGTTGGCTGAGGTGCACATTCAAAGTGGTGTTTTACATTATGCTTAGCGTAACGTTTTGAGGCATTCCAGCATACTAGGTTGCCTGTTTAAGGGCGACATGGACTTTTAGAAAATGTGACCTGAATGTACAATGTGTCAATGTACCTCTCAAAGCTATGTTTAGAATAGCCAATATTGAGGCATTATAGACGTGGTGTGTGCGTGAGTGTTTATTAATGTTTAACCCAAGATTTCTGTTAGAGCGACTGCAGCGCTGTCTAGCGGCTTCACATTCTATGTACGGGTTTGACTGTGTTTGGTGTCGTGGTGTATGTTTGACTAGAGCCTGAGTGTGGTACATGACCAGTTTTTGGTCAAGGAACTCTGCGGAGTTGGAGGTGTTTGTTTGGTGTTTGTGGCTCTGTTGAGTCATTGATGTTTACTAGTGGCAGACTAGTATGGAAACTCGTTGGAGTTGTGATGGATGTAGGTTAGTGACTCTGCGGGGTCCAGTGGTATCTAGTAGGAGACTAGTACCAGAAGCTTTGCGAAGCTTTGATGTTGTTTTTTGTTAGTGACTCTGCGGGTCCTGAGGTACCTAGTAGGAGACTAGTACCAGAAGCTTTGCGAAGTTTTTATGTTCTGGTGATTTCTGGCTCTGCGGAGTTCACGTGAAGCTTTGAGAAGCTTTTATGTTGTTTTGGGTTGTGGTTCTGCAGAGCCCAGAGGCTTCTAGCAGAGCACTAGTGCCTGAAGCTATGTGAAGCTTAGATGTTGTTTTTGGTGACCTTATGGAGTAGGTAAGGTTCAGGGATTTCGGTTGAAATTCTTAAGATGCAAGTGATATTGTATCTTGTGTTTTTTCCTTGTGAATTTTTAGGTGGTTTCTGGGATTGCCACTAAATTCTTTTTGATCAATCTCAGAACCTTGGCAATGTTTCATCTTCGGCTGTGGTCACTATGGGGGTGTTTTGAATTGTTCAGAAGGGCTCAAATGTCAGGCCAACATTTGCAGCTGGGTTTTTTTGTGTTTGTGTTAGTGATAGCTAGTTGCCTTTAATTATGGTGTGATTGGGTGAGTGAGTGATGATCTGGTGTGGCTGTGTTCACTTGAATTTCTGAATGGGTCTAACAGTGGCATGAGTTGTAAGTGTAGTTCTCTATTGACCCGGGTAGATTGTTGGGTTGTTAGTAAGTGTCTCGTGTTGTTACGACAGTACCTGGTCTTTCCGGTTTTGGGAGTTAGTGCTCGGAAGTGGCAGCTCGAGGTTTCTTTGTGCCAGGGAGAAACGGGAGTTTTGTGTTTGATTGGCTTTGGTAGTGTTTGTTGTAGTTGCCAAGGTGGGCGGTTAGTGCTCGAAAGTGGCAGTTCGAGGTTCCCCGTGGCAGGTGGGAACGGAAGGTGAATTGTGTTGTTCTTGATTGGTTAGGAGCGTTAGGTGTGGCGGCTGGGTCTGTCGTAGGATGTTAGTTAAGTCTGTGGGTTCAATTGCTCGGGTAGTAAGCAGAACATAGTTGGAGCGAGGAAGCCATGTTCAGTGTGGTAGTAGGTGTGCCTTTAAGCAACAGGAGGAGGTGTTAAGGTTGGTTTCCTGATGATGAGTTTGACATGTGTTTGTCTGTTGAAGGAAAGGAGGTGTTAGGGTTGGCTCCTGTGCTGGCATGTATGCTGTGCCAGGATTGATGTCATCATTAGAATGTAAGCTGTGAGTGTGAGGTTAGAATGTTCAGAGATGTATTGGTTCTAACCCAGGCAGTTACAAGATGTGAGCCTGGGTGGTGGGAGCCAGTGGGCTCTTGTCCCTGATCCTCTTTGTATCTCAATGACTTGATGACATCTGATCCTGTAACCTAAGAAGGTAATAAAGTAACCGCTAAGAGTACCTGGCCTGAGTATCTTGAGTGTCCTTTGGAGTGAACCCTATGACCAAGAGCTGGTCATAACACTGCCCCAGGGTCAGGATCAGATAGCGGCTGCTGTCCCCTGGCCACATGGGGAGAGGTCACCACCAGGAAAGAAGTGATAACACCATTGGATTCATCACAGAACTCCTGGCCTATAACCCGATGGCTGTTAAATTTAAACTTTGGAAGTGTGATTAGATAAACAGCATTGACTGCAAAACAAATAAAATATTTTATCATTTTAAGGATGAATCTAAGGCATTGAACAAACTCCATAGTTATTTAAAAAAATCTCTGAGTCAGTTATATTGAAATCAGTTTTTAAGGGTTCATTTCAATCTGTATCCGACATTCGAAGTGCTATGTGTACGTTATACATGTGAATGAAGGATGGCTTTTGCAGGTTCTGTAAGATCACCACTGAATTTGAAAGGTTGAAACATTTTGTATTATTTTGTACTGGGTTGACGGTATTTTGGACTTTGCATTTTGGACATATGCTGTTGCAATACAAGGTGCTAGATGTTGAAGGATGGTGGAGGATTCTCTGCGGTGGCAATAGTATGTCATTGATTTTAGCTACGATCAGATTTTTAACTGCAGTTTCTTTTAAGCTTTATGAAGTTTTTGATGTGCATAAATGTACCTTTTATTTATTTTTGTTCTTATCGAAATTAACTGTCCAGTATTGCATTTTAGGTACTGTCATTTGGAAATTACGTGTATTTACATTGTTTTGCATAGTGAAATGTTTGTAATATTCTAATCCTAGAGTGATTGACATGATAGACAATCTCTGAAAAACGTTATGAATAACCTGATCCTATAAGAACGAGGGCATTTTAGCAACCATACATCAAGAGGCCACACTTTTTACTCAGCTCTTCTGAATGCTTACTTAGAGTTAGATTTGTTCTTGACATCCTTCACTACCATCTCTCACTTTATAGTTGATGCCTAAATAGATTGTTTGCTTTTACAGTACATGCTCAAGTAGATTCTCACTATGCAGGATAACATACATGGAGACTAAACCCTATGATGCCCAAAAACCTGGATCTTTCAAAGAAAATAAAAAAAGAGAAATACATGTTTGTTGAATAAAGAAGTAACTTGTATTAAAGAAAGATTTATAAAGTTAAAGAGCCTTTTTACCTAACAGGATTGTTGTGGGCCGAGAAAGACACACAGAACTGTTAGACTAAGAGACATTGACCCACATTATGAGGTTTCCGGTAACCCGCCAGTGCTACTAGCGGGTTGCCGGCAACCTTGTGTTACCATTGCCACTGCCTGACATCCCGGTGCTATCAGGATATCAAAGGTGACGGTGGTACAGTAAGTTCCCATTCCCATGAAGTTCCATAGGCATTCAACAGCTCGAAGAGGCAGCATTGTCCTTACCGGGAACAGGAAAGCAGATGTACAGGAGCAGAGCCACATGAGAGGCCAGAGAGACGTCCAAACAGCCGAGAGCAGGAAACAACCAGCATAACTATGCTGTGTAACTGCAAAACAGACCGAAGACGCTGCACTGATCCAGTGAGTCAGCACAAACAAGGTGGGAACCCTGGGGCGTATAGGTGACCGCACCAATGGCAAGTTCAAAGCTATGAGACTGCGGAAACAGAAACAGTGAGAAGATTGTTTATGTAAAGAGGACCTGTGTAAAACAGAAGTCCTGGCAAGGGTTTATGAGGCAATTGAAAGTATAAAAAGAGAATTCCTGGCACAGTTATACTAGGCCATTTAAAGCATAATAAGAGAAGTCCTGGCAAGGGTACACCAGGCAATTGAAAGCATCAAAAGAGAAGTCCTAGCGAGGGTATACCAGGCAATTGAAATAGAAGAGGAGAAGTCCTGGAAAGAGTATACCAGGCAATTAAATGTACAAGAGGAGAAGTCCTGGCAGGAGAGTACACCAGGCAAGAAAGTCACCCTCTGGAACTAAGGTCTTTTGCAACTTGAAGAACATTTACATTGGATTCATTCTATTTTTTTTTTATTTATGAACACTTTTTGTAAATACCAGGTTGAAGATATTCCCATTCTCACTTTAATGTTTTGTTTTTAGTTTGAGGGTCAAAATAGATTGTTTAGACAAAAGGATGGCTTTTGATTTCTGACATCCTGACACAGAAGGATCCTTAGTGTTTGGTTGGTAGGTAAACTATTCTTTAGAGTAGGGTCAGAGAGGCTGTTTAAATTAATTTTATTTACTTGATTTATTTATTACTTTTGTGTAATGCCCAAACCCAAAGCTATCACAGCGTTTGATTTGTACAGGGAGATCATCAGGGTAGGGAGGGAAGGGAGTAGGAGAGATGGAGCTGAGGGGAGGTGAGGGGAGGCACACAGACCATTTGTAGGGGAACACATTCTGGGATGGCAGGGGAGGCTGATTAGTCGTATTTGTTAAAGGACTAGGGGGGGTCATTACGACTATGGAGGTAGCCATGCCGCTTTTTGCAGCATGGCTACCCCCATTCCGGGTACCGGGTCCGGGTTCCCTGAATGTGGAAATAACGGGCCATTCTGACCTTGGAGGGCCCGCCATTTCCCCATTCAGGGAACCCAGATCCGGTCCATCCCCATTCCCATTTCAGCCCCTATCGGGCTCAATGGGAATGGGGAGCATGCTAACAAAGGGCCCGTTAAGCGGACCTCGTAATGAGGCGGTAGGGGGTTAACAGGCCGGTAGCTCTACCGGCCCTGTTAAACCCCTACAGCCAGTGTCGTAATGACCTCCTAGGTTTTAACAAGTTTTTTGAAGATCATGTATATACATTGTTTCTGATGTTGGATTTCAAGGCATTCCAGTGTGAGGGAGCAGTGACCAGGACGCATGTGCCATCCGCTCTTTTGCTGTTGAATCTGGGTGTGGAGAGCCAGATGCTGGTGGAGGAGCACAGAAAACATGCATGACATATTGGGACGATGCAGTTATTGAGGTAGAGTGTGGCCTTTTTGTAGATGCATCTATGTGTGAGGGTCCACATTTTTAATTCAATGCAGGCTTTGATGGAGAGCCAATGAGCCCTGCGTCTGGAGGCTGAGATGTGGTTTGAGCGCCGTAGACCCAAGGCTGAAATAAAAGTATTTAACCAAAAACATGACAACTTTGTGTCCGGCTTTTATTTCTGACGCCTCACATGTCCAATTGTAGCTGCTTGGGTAGGCCCTGTGCATCTGCTGGATCTAGGTGTGCATTATACAAGCTTTGCTATCTAATTGTTGCTGCTGGTTTAAGCCCTGCACTCTGTTGATTCTGAGTGTACTTTATAAGAAGCCTTGCTAGCCTTGCTGCCTGGTTAGACCCTGCACTCCTTTATTTCTAAGGGATCTCTCTAAAAAGCTTTGGTATCCAATTGATGCTGCTTGGTTAGGGCCTGTGCATCTGTTGTGTTGAATCCAGGTGTACATTATAAACATTTTGCTATCTAATTGTTGCTTTTGGTTTAGGCCCTGCGCTCCTATGATTCTAAGTGTACTTTATATAAAAAGGTTTTGATATCTAATTGCTGCTGCTTGGTTAGACCCTGTGCATCTTTTGAACCTAGGTGTATTTTCTAAAAAGCTTTGTCATCAAATTGTTACGGCATGGTTAGGTCCTGTGCATCATTTTGAATGTTGGTGAACTTTCTAAAAAAACGTTGATTTCTAAGTCTATATCAAGACCGGAGGCGAGCATCATGCTTCAACAATTGATTTTGGCACAAACATATCTGTCAGCTCGTCTTTGGGTATCTCCAGGTGCTTTTCCTAAGCTTTCCGTTTCCCACTTTTCAACCTCATCGAAGATCGTGAGTATGACAAGTTGGACTCTGGCAAGGAGTCCTCACCCCCTATATTTTGCTCTCCTGGGGAAGGAGGTAGAAGGCTTGGCATAGTTGACTGCTTCATGAAAGCACCTTCAAGCTTTTCGAACGCACCGACAGCCCCAGGAAGCTTTCTCTTTCCCTCAATCCGTGGACCCGGGGGAGTCGAAGAGGCCTTCCTCTTGCAGGTCTGTTCTCTCCCATTAAGATCCTCCTCCTTATGATGGTGGCTAGAGGAATTGCTGTCATCAACATCTGGGCCAATTTTCTTAAGACCATCCCCAAGCAGGCACTCAAGTGCTTCTAATCTTTCTGGAAGTGGCCACACTCATTTGGTTACCGCATCGACCAGGGAATCTCCCAAAACCCTTCTTCTTCTGCATCTTCATTCAACATCACCTGGTCCTGACTCCCCTCCCACCATCATCCGACTACATCTTGTGAGTCACAGTAAAGTTACGAAATGTTTCTAGGAACCACTCTAAAAGAAAATATAAAGTGTAATCTGCATTGGAAGGACGTTAGGCTTGAAGCACTTCATCCACTGAATGTTATGATGATTTGTGTTACAGCAAACAGTGGGGTTACTCCCTATTACCTTTGCTAAAACTCCTTAAAGCTAAACTAATTCCCTCAGTCCTGAACAGAGTAGAGGTTGGGGCCGATGAAGATCGTGGCTGCCTAAGAAAATGGGTGCACTGTACTCGTCATTCCCCTAGGGAGCTTGCATTATTTGGCGTCATCAGTGTACCTCCTGGTAATGGGGCGTATGCCTTGTGAAAGACACAGGGGTAATACCTATTTGGGGTTCAAGGCACTGATGATGGGGTAGTAGCCCCGCAGGCAGCCCATCACCCCTGGGCATTTTCCACAGGCAGCCCATCACCCCTGCAGCCCACACCACAGGGGGGACTTTTTCCACGCGTTTTCGTTGGCACGAGCGGGGTACGCGATTTCAGAGGGGTGCATGGGGAGTTTTACACGCGATTTCACTGGCGCGAGCGGGGTACGTGTATTCCGAGGGGTGCGCAGGGAGTTTCACACGCAATTTCACTGGCGCAAGCCGGGTACGTGTATTCTGAGGGGTGCGCGGGGAGTATTCCATGCGATTGGGCAGTGTGGGCCCTCCCCATGCCCCGCAGGCAGTCCTTCACCCCTGACCATGCCCCGCAGGCAGCCCTTCATCCCTGACCATGCCCCGCAGGCAGCCCATCCAACCTGAACAACATGTCACCATGTATTGGGAGGCCCGACTCATGTCCTCCCACCTGCCCCCCCATTGACGGGCACCTGCCAGCAGGCCCTGACTCATGTACCCCCCTCGACCCCGCCCCCATTGACGGGCACCTGCCAGCAGGCCCCGATTTATGTGTCCCCACCCCCCCATTGACAGGCACCTGCCAGCAGGCCCCGACTCATGTCCCCCCACCAACACCCCCATTGACAGGCACCTGCCAGCAGGCCCTGACTCATGTCCCGCCATCCACCCACCCACCCACCCACCATTGACAGGCAGCTGCCAGTAGGCCCCGACTCATGTCCCCCCAATCACCCACCCACCCCCATTGACGGGCACCTGCCAGCAGGCCTGACTCATGTCCCCCCAAAGATGGGCACCTGCCAGCAGGCCCCGACTCATGTCACCCCACCCCCCCACCAATCCCCCATTGATGGGCACCTGCCAGCAGGCCCCCGACTCATGGCCCACCAAACAACATGTCCTAACAAAACAGACCCATGGCCCTAATTCCAACCCAAATCCCCCCCCCCCCAAGCACACAACCATCCACTGCATCCACTCCCAAACTACCCATGTCATGAGAGTCTTAAAAGAAACACCATGGCCATGCATAAATACACAGTGGCAACACATGACTGAGGCAATGTCATTGAGACATGCACAAAACCAATGATAGTACACAACACCAATCATGAAGTAATATGAAATGTATTGAAAAACATAATGAAATAACATAATGAAAATCAAATTTGCAAATTAAGAAACAATGAAAGCAATTCCAAAAAAAAAGTCAAATCCAGTGAAAAACAAAGATCCACGACATGAAAAAAGAAAAGTGGTCCATCGCCAATGTCAATATGAATTACATAATCTAAAATAATTAAACCATTGATCCATGGGAATCATTAAAAATTAAAGTATGTACAAGTCTTGAACTATATACAATGCAAGTCCAAAGGCTCCATGATCCCAAAATAAAAGGAAACCTCCCAAAAAAGTCCTATGAATAAAAAAACTATATAAATGAAGTGGAGCAAGTCCATGAACTCCAAAACAAATATAAAACAAAGGGCATCATCAAACTCCACGTCGATGTTCCGGAGGCGGGCCTCTTCCTTGGCCTCAAGGTCTCGCAGGGATGCAGCCATGGCCTCCTCGAACTCCCGTCGAGTTGCCTCGAGGCACTCAGCCTGCCTCAATGCCCTGCGCATGGAGTTCTCTGCCCTGACCATAGTGAGCCGTGCCTCCTCCACCCGCCGCCGCTCCGCATCTATCTGCTGGCCCAACCGCTGCCACACAGAAGACACTCCCAATCTTGACTCCTCCTGCCCTCCGGCCGATGCCTGCCCCTGTGATGTTGATGGCCCCGAGCCTGCTGCTGCCTCCAATGAAAATGCTTCTGGCACCACAACGGCCTCCAGGCTGATGGAATACTCTGAGGTCACCATGCACGTGCCCTGCTCGATGATGCCTATATATCCTCCATCTGCTGGGGTCCAGTTGGTGGGGTGGCCACCCCTGCTGGACCTCCAACTCCCAACTGTGGCAGGGATGTGCCCTCCACCAGCCTGGCCGCTGGCTCAGGGGCAGCTCCACAGGGGGCCCATGTGATATTTGGGCGGGAAGATGGCAGGGAGGATGATTGGCGCATAGGGGGTTCAGTTGAGGAGGGGGTCGCAAGGAGTTCCAGCAGACGGATGAACCCCGTGCCGACGACCTATCCTAGTAGGTTGACGTGGCCAATGAGGGATCCAAAATGACGTGCATTGTCCTGACGAGAACCCTGCACGTCATCCTGAATCCCACGTTGGCACAACGCCACCCCAGTAAGGACAGGCTCAATACAGTCACGGATTGCAATGCCCACAGGGAGAGAAAGGCCAGTTGTTGTACGCGCATCCCCGCCCTGAAAACGGGTCTGGACGGAGGCATCCCTGCTGGTGCCGGATGATGCAGTCACAGGATCGGGGACAGGATTACACACAGGCACCTCCGCGGCAACCTGTGCTGCCTCCTGTCCCTGTACTGCACCACTAGCACCAGTGGACCGTGCGTGGGCCTTCCACGGCCTCCTCCTCAACCAAACACCCCACCAACCTAGATGACTCTGTGCCATCTTCCTCCATAGGCCCATGTGGGGGCTCAGCTGCCCCTACTGCTGCCGAGGAGTTCACGTCCAAACGCCGCCTCTTGGACGTACCCTCGGCAGCTGCGGCCACGTATGCGGCACCAGACTCCTCACTCCCTGAAGAGATGACAACCCGGAAGGGGAGGTGGGTCCTGCGTCTCCGGCTGGTGGTGGGATCCCTGCCGCTGTGCTCCACAGCACCGTCTCCGCCCTCTTCATCAGTTGACGCTGCAGACAGGGAGAGATAGAACACAGGCATCAGGGCACTGTACAATGTTCGTATACACACATGACAGTTGCACATGAGTGGCAGTGTCAAACTTCACAGATGGCATCACACTCCCCAATACACATATCATTTGAACCCACACACATGCACAAATTAACAGGAATGGTGCATCAGGCAGCAGCATCCATACACACACAACAGCATGAACAAAGTTCAGCCAGATGTCACAAGCAACAAGGGGAGTGCACATGCACACACGCCACCAGACAGACATGCGTCTGTACATCTCCACCACCTGTCACAGTGCAATCACCAGAAAATATGTCACATCTGCCAATTGGCTCACTACATGTCTGTGTCACATGCATCCATGACGTATCACAGTCGCACACATGTCAAACACACACACACACGCACCTGGACACTGTGCACGTGCATGAAGGTGGAACCAGCATCCATGTGTTACACCCCAACCATGGCATAGTACATACACAGAAATGCTAACATGTGTGGGTCTCCACGTGCATTTGTGCATCATGCTTTGGAACACATACACCATTGTTGTGCATCACACATGACTGGACTCACATGCAGCAGGCTAATGTCCCTGCACATACACATCCATACATGGGCCTTTCCAGATATATGTCCATGCGCACACTCCTGGCACACCTCAACATGCACTGCGTCCAATCAGTACACGTGGACACCTACCGCTCGACTCCCGATCGGTCTGCCTCTCAAGAACCTGGATGTGAAGCGCTGGGCGTATGCATTCCAGTTCCCTCATCTGGTCGTCGGTAAGGTGGACCCGGCACCCATCTGCATCCGCTGCGCCCAAGAGGCGCCGGGCCTTCCTGAGGGTCCTGGACCTGAAGTCCTCCCAGTGCTTATGGATGTGTGGTATGTCGTGGGTTGCCACGCCCTCCGCGTTGATGGCAACCACAATGTCCGTCCAGATCCTTCTCCATCCATCCTTGTCGGCGCGTGTTCTTGCGAAGCGGGCATCATGATGCACCAGGACTTGCTCCACCAGGATGCCAACATCTCCTGCTGAGAAGCTGGCAGCCCTCTGCCTCTCTGGATGGGGGTTGCCAGTGGTCTCAGATGTTGTTTCCCCCGACATGGCAACCCCCGAGGCAGGTGTGGATGGGCAACTGGGTCCTGGTGCTGGGCTGTGGAACGATGGAACTGCAGTCAGGAGTCTTCTGTTCCAGCCGAGGTGGTCACAGCAACTGGAACCCTGCAGATGGCTGATGTGCAGGCACCAAATAGCAGGGCATGTGGCCAGAAGGCAGGCAGGCAGCAGCAGATGGCTGGTGGGAGTTGGCTCAGGGCTCTGGGGGGCAGGAAAATGACCTTCTGGGCAGGAGCGTGGTCTTCTGTGTGTTGTCGCGTGGCCAGCTTGATATGGAGTTATCTTGCATGTGAAAAAACAGCACATCAGTGTGTAATACGAGGAAAGGCCCTTAGCGCGTAAGCGTGTATGTGATGTAACACGCGCAGGCATTTCCCTCAGCACCGGTGCATCCGCACGTGAAAAAAGAGCACATCTGCGTGTGAATGCGTGTAATCCGAGGAAAGGCCCTTAGCGCGTAAGCACGTATGTGACGTAACAAGCACACGCGTTTCCCTCAGCACGGGTGCATCCACACGTGCAAAAACAGCACGTCCGCGTGTGAATGCGTCTAATCCGAGGAAAGGCCCTTAGCGCGTAAGCGCACAAGTGATGTTACGCGCGGGTGTTGCCTTCAACACGGGTTAAAGGTGAGTGCAGGCCAGCAGTCCACTGTTCGTGGAGACCGACGCGTGTGTTTACTCTGCTGGAATCACACGCGATTACTTCACAGCGTTTGAAGTTCGTACCTCTTCTTTTGGCGGGGTGTTGCCTACGTGCTCAAGCGCGTGTTTTTTTGCTTTTTTTTCACGCAAGGCAGGCAGTGAGTCGCGCCCGCTATTTTTCCCACTGTGGTTGCTCCTATGCATCGCGTACCATTTTCGAGGTCATAGTAGCCCGCGGGTTCCACGCAAATGTGTTTTTTGTGTGTCCCTGGGTGCCACACTATACTACTGGAGGTTTAATCCACGCACATGGGCTATCAGGATCACGTGCACATTTTTCTTTTGTGAAATTACAATTTATTGTTTTTATACTTTGTCAATTTTTGATTTTTTGTGAAACATTTTTTTTTGGGGGGTGCCTGAGCGTTGCGTGACCCGTCATTTTTCCCCAGGGGTCACAGACTGCCTTGCAGGAGCACTGGGGTACTTATTCCATCCAGTACCCTGCCCCCTTCTAGCCAATTGCCCAGGACAATTGTTGAGTGCACCTCCCATCGGCTATTTTACGTCTGTACCATGGTTTGGAGGCCACCAAAGGCTAAGGGTGGCAAAGCTGGGCCTCCTCCCAGGGATGGGCGTGGTCGGGCACGTGGGCACAGAGACCAGGGCGGACAGGGAGTCCAGGGTGGCTACAGAGGGGGAAGAGGCAGGGGGGCCCCACTGGGGCGGGATTTCCAGCCACGTGCTGGTGCAGACATGCCATCACCCCCTATGGCTCCTGGTGATGCAGCTGTTGCATCACAACCTGGCACCCATATGACCCAACAGCAATTTACATCTTCTGTCACGGGTCTACCGGTGGTGGTAGCTGCAGGTGCAGCTGTGGGCACAACCACCCGGGCTCAGGGTCAGGCAGCGCATGTTGCGTTGCCTGACAAAGACTCCCTGGACGATTTTCATCTTGTCCGGATGTGCGGGTCACGTGTGTCCAGTGTAGCTGTGACTGAGGCACACGTATCTGGGGCAAATATGACATCTGCTACCCCAAGCAGCCGGGTGGTGGTAACTGCATGTGTAGATGCAGCCAACACCACCCTGGCAGTGAGTCAGACCCAAGCCAGACCTTCTGTCCTCATACCGACACCCACTGCCTTGGTCCAGTCCACCAGTGCCACTGCCCCCACTGATCAGGGCCACATTGGCCACTCAGGGTCAGTACCACTGGCCAAAAGAAGGAAGCATGCTCCTGCGCAAGAGGCTGGGACCCCAGACACGGCTTCGGCCTCCGGCACATCAAGGAAGAAGCCTTTCTGCAGGCAGCAACTGGACTTCTTGTGGACTTTTTTGGGGGTGTCTGAGCGTTGCGTGATTCGTCATTTTTCCCCAGGGGTCACAGACTGCCTGCGGGAGCACTGGGGTACCTATTCCATCCAGTACACTGCCCCCTTCTAGCCAATTGCCCAGGACAACTGTTGATTGCACCTCCCATCGGCTATTTTACATCTGTGCCATGTTTGGGAGGCCACCAAAGGCTAAGGGTGGCAAAGCTGGGCGTCCTCCCAGGGCTAGGCATGGTCGGGCACGTGGGCACAGAGACCAGGGCGGACAGGGAGTCCAGGGTGGCTACAGAGGGGGAATAGGCAGGGGGGCCCCACTGGGGCGGGATGTCCAGCCACGTGCTGGTGCAGACATGCCATCACCCTCTATGGCTCCTGGTGATGCAGCTGTTGCATCACAACCTGGCACCCATATGACCCAACAGCAATTTACATCTTCTGTCACGGGTCTACCGGTGGTGGTAGCTGCAGGTGCAGCTGTGGGCACAACCACCCGGGCTCAGGGTCAGGCAGCGCATGTTGCATTGCCTGACGAAGACTCCCTGGACGATTTCCATCTTGTCCGGATGTGCGGGTCACGTGTGTCCAGTGTAGCTGTGACTGAGGCACACGTATCTGGGGCAGTTATGACATCTGCTACCCCAAGCAGCCGGGTGGTGGTAACTTCATGTGTAGATGCAGCCAACACCACCCTGGCAGTGAGTCAGACCCAAGCCAGACCTTCTGTCCTCATACCGACACCCACTGCCTTGGTCCAGTCCACCAGTGCCACTGCCCCCACTGATCAGGGCCACATTGGCCACTCAGGGTCAGTACCACCGGCCAAAAGAAACAAGCATGCTCCTGCGCAAGAGGCTGGGACCCTAGACACGGCTTCGGCCTCCGGCACATCAAGGAAGAAGGCTTTCTGCAGGCAGCAAATGGACTTCTTGTGGACTTTTTTGGGGGTGTCTGAGCGTTGCGTGACTCGTCATTTTTCTCCAGGGGTCACAGACTGCCTGCGGGAGCACTGGGGTACCTATTCCATCCAGTACGCTGCCCCCTTCTAGCCAATTGCCCAGGACAACTGTTGATTGCACCTCCCATCGGCTATTTTACATCTGTGCCATGGTTGGGAGGCCACCAAAGGCTAAGGGTGGCAAAGCTGGGCGTCCTCCCAGGGCTAGGCATGGTCGGGCACGTGGTCATGGAGACCAGGGAGGACAGGGAGTCCAGGGTGGCCAGGGTGGCTACAGAGGGGGAAGAGGCAGGGGGGCCCCACTGGGACAGGATGTCCAGCTACGTGCTGGTGCAGACATGCCACCACCCCCTGTGGCTCCTGGTGATGCAGCTGTTGCATCACAACCTGGCACTCATTATGAACCAACAGCAATTTACATCTGCTGTCACGGGCCCACCGGTGGTGGTAGCTGCAGGTGCAGCTGTGGGCACCACCACCCGGGCTCAGGGTCAGGCACTGAATGTTGCGTTGCGTGACAAGGACTCCCTGGAAGATTTCCATCTTGTCCAGAGGTGCGGGTCACGTGTGTCTAGTGTAGCTGTAACTGAGGAACATGTATCTGGGGCAGTTATGACATCTGCTGCCCCAAGCAGCCGGGTGGTGGTAACTTCATGTGTAGATGCAGCCAACACCCCCCCGGCAGTGAGTCAGACCCAAGCCAGACCTTCTGTCCTCATACCGGCACCCACTGCCTTGGTCCTGTCCACCAGTGCCACTGCCCCCACTGATCAGGGGAAGTTTAATGAGCAAGGGACCACTTTTTTATTTAGGGGCTTGTGGGATGTGGTCAAAACATGATAAGAAAAAACAATTTCCCAAGAACAAGCTACCTATTGGTGTCACACATATGGGCTTGAGGTCTAGACAAAGATTTGGCACATTTTGACAATAATCTTGTGTTTGAAGCAAATATCACAAGATATAACACATAGGCTAGTATTTTATCACAAATATATTAACTTTTATTAATCTTCATAAAATATTGAGCCCGGTGGGTTCAATTATTAAAAGAACACAAAGAACAATAGAGATAAATCACAATCCTGTTAAATAGCATGAAACAATCATATGGAGATAACACAGTGTGAGTCAACTTATTTCATCCTGATCCTATATCAAAACACTATTGTTTCTCAAGGTGATGTTAGTCATTCTAAGGGTGACTTGTCAACATGAATATTTTTATAGTGAAGCTATTACAAAGAGTCCCCAGTTGGTACAGTCTGTGGGCATAAGCCCATCTATACAAAGTGTCGACAGGATAGCTCTGTTTCCAGCCTTATAGGTACAAAAAACAAAAACGTTTTTTTCATTTGTAGCTGACTGTTGTCCATTCAGCCAGTGTAGGACCAAAATAAGGCTTTCATCAGGACACGTTAGAGAGGTGTTTTTGACCCAAAACTCAGCGTCTTCACAGTGGGTTTCGAATATTAACTGGAATATCTCTAGAGACAAACAAACCAAAAAATTAAAAACTAGCTGTGTTTGAGATATCATTCATAAACATACCTCATCACCATTTCTATGACCTGCCCTGTCTTCTCTTGATCATTGTGCACCCAAGAAGAAATCTCTACGTGATTTTTCATATATGACTATGACAAAATTAAATTAAGTAAGTTATTTTGTGTTGTCTTTGTTGTCACTTTTGGAACACCTTAATGTGCACATACATTTCCTATTTTTGCATAATTCTACTTTTGTTGATCATTTCATTGTAACAAGGTGTTTGTTATTTTTAATACCTTATAGTGTAGCTGAAGTTTGTTGATTTTTTTCAAAAGGTTATTTCGAGGTCTTAAAGTACCTCCTCCATTTCTGTCATAGCGGAATGTGTCAACAAATGACCTTCCATGGCTAAAAAGGAAAGAAAGAAGAAGAGTGCATAAATGCACATGAGATGTGGTGGCACTATCTCCAAAAGATTTTTTATTATTCCTAATAACCTATTAGGATGAGGGCCTGTGTCACTCTTCCTACCTTCCGTGAGCGCTGAAGGGGATGTCATCAGCGGAAAGTTAGTGGAATAGCCGGCGTGATGCAGAAATAGTAGCATTTGTTTCGAACGCCGTTCCGGAAAAAAGCCCGTGCTGAAAGGTAACAAAGGCACATGGAAAGTTGTAAAATAAAACTTTTCCAATGTGTGCTGCGGTGTAAGGCAACTTCCTATGCAGAAAGACTTACTATTGCGAAGAGAACGGGACTGTTGCTTCTCAACCTCAGACGATCGCGTTGTCTGTAAGGAACGTCTCAACAGTCATGTGATCTTTTTTACATCTTTTTAAAGGTTTAGGGACCTGCCGCTGACGTGATGACGTCTGGCCGGATGGAATAGAACTACACCCCGGACGTCTTACAAAAACTTTTTGTGTAAAATATACCGCCATTGCAAGGTCAGGAAGACCGCATGGCTAAACCGCCATTACCAAGTCAGGCTAACCGCCTGGCTATACCACCATTATACGATCAGGCTAAACGCGTGTCAGAATGTTGTATATATCAAAGAAAGGCGGAATGTTGGTGTCATTGTGAGAGATGTTGTTGAAGATCATATGTTCATACTCATTTTGATAAAATAAGATTGTTGCCACCTCTCATAGGTGCAGGATTGGAATTATTTGGACCGGAATAGACCCTAGATATAAGGATGTTCAAAAAGAAGAAACAAGGGGAAGCAAAATTACCACGTGATTATTTGTGTAAAAAAAGGTTCCATTCAATGTACAAATTTAGTCCACTGTTAACAGAATCTTGTTTGTGGATCCATTTTTGTTCTAATTTACGTAAATTGAGGTCCCTGTCTCCCCCTCGGGGATGTTGATCGAGAGTTTGTAGGACAAACCAGGTGAGGTCATTGAAAGAGTGTTTCATTTTACTATAATGATCTACTAGTGGTTTGTCTTTGATGTTATTTTTAATACATGAACGATGTTCCCCTATTCTCGTTCTGATGGTACGTTTGGATTTTCCAATGTACATAAGATTACATGGACAAATGATGCAATAGATTACCCATTTCGTTGCACAGTTGGAAAATGTTTTCAAAGTCCATGTTCCTGTTTTTACTTCAACACTTTTGACATTTTTAGTGAAATTGCACATTAGGCATTTTCCACATTTAAAATGGCCTACAACTGGCGGAAGACTCCATAGTGTGGGTTGAGTCAAAGACGTGGTGGGTAGTCTCGGGTACGTGTGAACCAATCTATCCCCGATATTTTGTAGCCGTTTAAACGCAAAACGGGGGGGAGGGATAGAAAAAGCTTCAGTATTAATCATTTTCCAATGTTTGAGAATAGTTCTCCTCAAGGCATTACTGATCGGAGTGTAGGTTGTTACACAGGTGATTTTTTCTAACTGCACACGGTCCTGTTTTACAAGGCAGGCAGCTCTAGGGGTGTTTTTTGCCCTTTTATAGGATCTTCTGATGGTATGGGGCGGATAGCCCCTTACTTTTAGGTTATTTTTTAGTTTTTCGCTGTGGACTAGGAAATCTTGTTTATCTGAACAGTTTCGCCTAATCCTCAGAAACTGTCCAAATGGAAGATTTTCTTTAAGTGAGTGAGGATGAAAACTTTCGAAATGCAAGAGTGTATTTTTTTGGGTTGGTTTTTTATACAGACTAGTTCCAATATTGTTATCAGATGTACGATATATGAGAAGGTCTAAGAAAGGAATTTCTTTCTTGTTAGCTTCCCACGTAAACTGAAGCGATAGTTCGCATTGATTCAGCCAAATATTGAAACTGGTAAGTTCTTGCATCGTGCCGCGCCAAATCATAAAGATGTCATCAATATAGCGGTACCATGCATGGATATTTTTCCCGAAGGGATTCGTGTCATTGTATATATGGATGTTCTCAAAATGATCCATATATAAATTGGCCAAATCGGGGGCAAAAGTAGCCCCCATACTTGTGCCATTAAGTTGTTGATAAAAAGAATTCTTATGAATAAAGAAATTTTTTCTAAGGGCAATATGCCACATTGGCCACTCAGGGTCAGTACCACCGGCCAAAAGGAGGAAGCGTGCTCCTGCGCTAGCGGCTGGGACCCCAGACACGGCTCCGGCCTCCGGCACGTCAAGGAAGAAGCCTTTCTGCAAGCAGCAACTGGACTTCCTTGTGGACTACGTGTCGGAACACCAACGCAATATCCTTGTGGGCCCACAGTGCCATACAACGCATCACCAGCATTGGGTCCACTGGCAGCATGTTGCAGAGGGTGTGACAGCCATGGGATTCCAGGTGTGCACAGCTCAGGACTGCTACAAGCGTTGGAATGACCTCTGACGCAGTGCAAAACAAAAGAGTGCCTCCAATTATTCCATGTCTCTGGTGACTGGTGGTGGGCCACCGCCAGAGGAGGATGAACTCATTCAGCTTGAGGAGATCGCTTCAGAGTTCATCCCGGAAGAACAAATCCGTGGAGTGGGAGAGAGGATGGATTATGATGCATAATCTGGTGAGTATTGATGCGTGCAATGACATGTGTGTTTGGCATGTATGACCCTCCCAGCTACGAGTTAGCTCCTTCCTTTCTTCAATCTCCCTCTCTACCTGTGGTGTTCACCAGGGGTCTGACCTCTTGGCCTCACTTTACAAACAGCATCTGGCAGCTCTCTCCTACTGCATTTTCATTTTCTTCTACGACTTCTAGTGCTACGCTGATGACAACCACCTCATTTCCAGGCTGCCCTTGGCCACCTCTTCTCCCTCCCTTATTTCTGATAGCCTCATTGCCATTTGCTATTGGTGTACTACCAACGATCTCTGTCTGAATGCCAGCAAGACTGACAGCCTGCTCATCGGTACACCTTCGCCATCCTTTCCCCTCACTCTCTGGCCAGCGCCATTTGGCCCTCCTCTTACCTCTACCTGCAAGGCCAACAACCTCAGGGTCACCTTTGACTCAACACATTCCTTTTCCACACACATTTCTGAAATATCTTGAGATAGATTAACTTCTTCACCTCCTCAGGGGTACTGTGCCTTTCCTATCGTTCACCTACATGCTCACAGTCTCTCATGCTCTGTTTTACTTACGGTTGGAGTACTGTGACAGGCTCTTCCAATATTCGACTGCCTCCACAATCCGCCCTCTACCACTAATCCAGTACATGACTGTGAGACTTGTCCTTGGCCTCATGCCCTTGGATCCTACCTTTCCAGCTCTGTAATCCCTTCATTGGCTACCAGTGGATGCAAGGATGATACTTCAGACCCTCTGCATTGTGTGCAATGATTTTTTGGGACTGGGTCCAAAATACCTTCAACAATCCCTCTGCCAATTCCTCCCCTCTTGAATCCTTTGCTCCTCTACCTCACACTCCTTCCGGGTTAGTCGTTAATTGAATAGATAAGCTGGGGGCAGATCTGTGTGTACGGCTGGGTACTCACTTTGGAACAGCCAACTGGCCACGTTGAAACTTGAGGAGAAACATCTCTGCTTCCGGAAGCACCTCAAGACCTTCCAATTTGCTCCTGCATTAGCCCCTCTTCTCCCCAGCTGAACAGTTTCCTCTGTTGGCACTGTGCCCCTGCACACACTCTGTCCTTCGGGCCCAGGTACCTGCTCACCCTGACTCCCTGCTGCACTGCCTCCAGGCCTCCCATTGCAATGGGTCCTGTGCGTGTACCCCTAAAGTCCCCCACTCTTCTTCGGCACTCATCAGATTTGCCCTATCCAAATTATCTTGAACTTGCCAATTGCTGGCTGCACTGACACGTTTTTAATGCCTATTCTATCATTGTACTTCATTTTCCTTCTTTGGTCTCCTCTGTTTGACACATTCCCCTTCTGCTCCTTCCAGGGTCTTCAACCCTTTATCCCTTCTTCATACACGTGCGTGCTCTCAATGTAACTGTGCCCAGTATGATAGTTGTTTTGAATTCCTTTTGTTCCACTCCCTTAGATTGTTTGCGCTCTGAGCCACTTGTGTACGAGTGCAATCTTGATGAGATGTCATATCATGTCATATACATCCTTTGTCCTTGGTGCAGTGTGTCTCGCTCTGACTGTGCTGATGTCAGTGGTTCCCCATGTGTGTGCATAACCATGTTCCATGTGCATTCCATGTATGCCCCTAGGTCTCCTTGACCACCTGCTCATTGTAGTATGTGTCCAGGATGATCCAAGTGTCACCTCATTTGGACAGCCATGTCATGCTCACTGTAGGTCTGTGTGTCATCACGCAAAACTTCAGGCTGTCCACATCTGTATCATGCACATGGCTCCCCCTGTTACAGGCCCACTGCCTCTTTTGAACTGGTGTTGTTTCCTACATGCATGGGTGTTCTATTGATGGTTCCTCATCTGTCCTCCATCATGTCCACTTTTAATCGGCTGTAGTGACATTTGAATGATGAAATGCAATAGACGCATGCCAACACTGTCTGGCAATGCACAGTTCTGTGGGGAACATTTCATTGCCATGCATTGCCTCCCTGATATTGGCCAGAGGGCGGGTGTTTCACGGAATCCATGCTACATGGTGCATGCCATTTGCACATGATGGCTGCAATTGCCCTTACTCTGCCATCCTGTTTAGAGATTGTCATCACTACGTACGTGTTGATGTTGGAAGTTGAGGGGCTACACATGCACGGCACCGCACACACCCACTCCTGTGCCAAGTTCAGCCCTTCAGCATGCAAACACAATGCTGCTATGTGATGGTGACCTGACATGTATGTACCCATGTCCCTCCTCTCAATGTATAGAAAGGCACTAGCGTAGGTGCCTCCTGTGACACATGCACTCTGCATAGTTGATGGTAGTTGAATGCTGCACATGAACATGCATGTTACATGTATCATGATGTGTTTGATTTGATTTCTAGCTGTGGCTATGTGTGTGTTCCCACATGCTTATGCTAGGTTCCATCTCTTTGTTGCCATCTCTCATTTCTGCATTGGATATGTGCCTGCTAGAGGTTGTGTGTGATGCAGGTGATGTGCAACATGCAATACATGTGTTGCCTTCACATTTTGCACAAATCCTTTTCTGCTTTTGGGAAACCCTTGCATTGCAATACCACTGGATGCAGGTTGGGCTTTGAGTTGCCTGTGACATGGCTGTTTCATTATGTGGCTGTCAATGTTGTGAACAGTATGTGTGTGGTATGTGCCACTGAAATGCTGTCCTTGTTTCTTTTCTTTATGTTGCAGGTGATGATGCACTGGCGGCAGAGGATGAAGATGTCATCCCAGAGACAGTGGTCAGTTCACATGACCAACCAGGCACCAGTGGTGGTCGTGGGGTGGCAGCCCACGAGAAACCACTGGTGCTCCAGGCCATCGTGTCCAGAGCTGACTCTGAGTCAGGCTCTGATGTATCCTCTGACCTTTATGTTGAGCCGATCTGCATCATGACATGTCATTGCCGGTAAGTGATCCTGTGTTGGATGATCTTCTGTCCGCGACACCTGCAGTAGGGGTCAGGCAGGGTTGGAATGTCCACCTGTGGTGGTTACGGGTGCACGGTCACATTCAACACCAGTTGGCCATGTTCCTGGGGCATCAGGTCGATGGAGGGATGCAGTCCTGCAGCCGCGGGCGGCACCAACCCAGCAAGGACCACGGCTCCTTGGGCCCAGCAGGTGTGGTGTCGGGCAACGCGGTGGCCGTGTGCTAACGGGGTCAACTGAGTGGGAGCGTTCCATGATTGCCATAGCACAGCAAAAAGGGGGAGCAGTTCAGATGATTGCTCAAGGTTTGGAAAGTGTGGCCCATTCCATCCTGCCCTCTGTAAGGCAAATGGTGCTCCAGCAGCGGGCTACGCAGTCCATGTGCCGCTCACTCAGGCTGGGCATGGCGGCGTCTGACAGGGCGCGCTGGGCTGAAATGGTGGCTCTGTGTCAAGCACTTAATGCTCAAGCAGAGGCACAACGTGAGGCCCTGAGGGTGGAACAACAATCCCTCCGATCTACTCTGGCTGCGCTCTGGATGGACGAGAGTGGGTAGACAGAAGACAGGATGGTGCAGCTTGAAAGAACCATCTCAGCTGAACTCCATGCAAGTCGGGAGTCACTCGATTTGTCATGTGAGGCCATGCAGGCAGAACTCGGTCTCACACGTCAGTCCATGCAGGAGGAAGCACGTGTGACACGTGAGGTAATGCATGCTGACCTATGTCTCATTGCCAGCCAGGACCTGGCTTACCAGACCCGCTGCCATTGAGGGGCAAGGCGCGGCTAGGCGTGGTGAGTCAACTGAGCCACGTCCACCTTCTGATTTCCATCCAGAGGGTGACGATGACAACCTATCTCCCACATAGGTCGGGCCGTGCAGGCGCTGAGCCCAGTGAGTTTTTTTTTTATCTCAACATCTACACATGTGGGTGTTGAGGTGCACCCTGTAACTCCCTCCTCCTGATTGCCCTCCCACCCCCTGGGTCATATATGGCCATTTTTGATTTTTTCCAGCAATTTTTTTTTTCTTGCTAAAAATGTTTTTTTCCTCCAATTTTTGTAGTTTCTGGTAAGTTTGTTTATTTTTTTTTCTTGCAAATGTTTTTTTTCAATTCTTAATTTTTTGTTTATTACTTTATTACATTTTTTAATAAATATACTTTTTTATATATATATATATTTTTTTCATTCAAATAATTATTTCGTTGATTTTTATTTTCTGTTGATTTTTTCCTTTATTGCATTTTCTTTTGTCTATTGTGCATACATGTGACAGTGTGGTGCTTTGTGGCATTGGATGGCATCCATTGGGCTTCCGTCATATCTGTGGCCAGCCTGCAGTCCTACTTGTGTGTACACCCCTAGTGGGTATTCTGGATGGATCCTCCAATGCATGCCTGCACTTCACTTTGGTGAGTATTCTGTTGACTGTGCATTTCATCATGTTGCTTATATTTGTTATCTATTGACTGTCTATGTTCATGCACTTCCTGCTGTAGGTGTTGAATTGGAACACTTTCCCCACAGTGATTTGGATATGGCACATGAAGGCTACACACTGATTTATCCATGACATAATGCATTTCAACAACCACCCATTCCTTGCTTGCACCACTTTGGCCATCTTGCAGCCCTGGCTGCTGCTTTGATGTGCCTTTTGAAGTATGGCCGCATTGCTTTTGACTTGACTGTCATGTTTTTGTCCTGGACCTGCTCCCCCCTCCCATTGGTTGTACTTGGCCCTTGGGACAATCCGGCCAACCAGGAAGCTGGAGCCTGCCACCACTACCAAAGGCCCACAATGGAGGCCCTGTCTAGCCCTGCCCCCCAACCTTCTGGGTCCCTTCATTGTCCCCCTGTCTATCCTGCCCCTGACTGTCTCCCTCTGTCTCCCTCTGTCTCCCCCTTCACGAACATATCGACCTTGGCCCTCTCCTCCCTTCTCTCCTCCCTCTCCCTCTCCACCACCCTTTCCCCTCCACCTTGGCCTCTTATGTCGGTAAGATAGTCCAGCGGGTTGAGCGCTCGCTGCTGTGATCTGAGCATGATCTGCAGGTCGCAGGTTCGAATCCTGGCAAGGCCAACTCAGCCTTTCATCCTTCCGAGGTCGATAAATGAGTACCAATTTCGGATATTGTATGTAAATATCTGCTCTGTGAAGCACTTTGGATTAAGGCGCTATATAAATAACATATCATTATCATTACCTCTGTCTGTCATTTTCAACCACTATCCCAAATGCCATCAGGAATGGTGATACGTAGCCGCTTGTTCTTTGCAGACATTTCCCCTTCTGCCTCCGCCCATCCGCCCGACCTTCACCTTTTTTAGTATTGTTTTGGCACTTACTTTTATCATTGGTCCCTCCACCACTGATTACAGGTCATCTCTTCCCCCATTCACTTCTGTCTTTCTTCTCCCCCTCCCCGGCACTATCTTGATTCTTTGTTCACCTTCTACGGTTTGTCACTTGTTTTGTTACTCTCCTCACCTCTTCCCTCCTCTTCCCTCACGCCCCTCCTTATGTGACTCCTGCACTGCAACTATTGCCGTCAGACATAGCAATGTTGATGCTAGTTTTGTTTTCCCACATTCCCTCCCTGGACTCTCCCTTGTTGTTCCAGGCACTTGTAATATGTACTTTGATTTGGTAGTTCATTGTCACATTGTGGACTGTTTGAAGGACTTGTAGGAATGTACTGTTCTTCTCCATTGTTCCCTCCTTCACGGAGGCACTTTGCTGAACTTTGTGTGTAGGTCGTATAAGGATTTTCTTTGAATCAGAAATGGGTCACTGTCTGCCATTGTCGATGTGGGGTACTCTGTACATGATATGTTCTGCTGGTCAATGGATGATCCTATGTTGTGCTTTATTTTGAGGTGTCAGGGGATGGGAGTGGTTTAACACACAGGGGTCCTTGAGTGCTATGTTCACATGTGCTTTTTACAGGACACTGAGGCTCACTTCATTTCACATGCATGTATTCGATGTATGTCCCTACTGATGAAAACTCTTAGGCAACACCCCCCCCCCCCAAATACGTTGACACCATGCACACATGTGCACACAGATTGCCTTCTCAGGCATGCTGTGTCCCGACAATCCATGTTCACTTTCGAGTCAATGATTGTGTACATGCATGAGAGGATACTCTTTTGTTGATTGCACTTTTTTTAAAGGATGCTCAAGGGGTTTCCCCAATGCAATGCACACTCACTGTGCTGTCCAGTGAGCAGTGTTTGATATGTCAATGTTCGATTGTCCAATGTGCATGCCAACAGGTATTCTGACTTTTGTTGCTTGCACCACTGGTGGCATGCATTTGTGCCACCGTTTTCAGGGTGTGAGGTTTTGGTATGTGATTCCATGTCAGGTGTGATTGTCTGGTGCCTATTTACATTTCTCACGTGGCACTTCATCACTATTGTGTCATGTGTTGTGCATATGGTTTGATCTTTTGCCATTGCATACCATGTTATGGTGTGGCAGAGGGGGGTCATGGGGGTTGGGAGGGTTTGGGTGGCATACCAGTACTTGCATGCCCTGTTTTGCAGGGGGGGATATGCACCTTGCATGTGTTCCATTTGGTCACATGGGATTGGTTGTGTTTAAGTAGCTAGGGATGCACACAATGTGGCACTTCCGTGGACACATTCTCAGGGTGGTAAGGTTGTGACAGTTAACTGTCCCTTTCTCATCATCGATTGTGACCTGGTATGTGCCAGGCCTGTGTGCACTCCGCAGCGGTTGGAGTTTAGGTGAAAAATGTGGCCACAAGCTGGGTACGGGCTGCCTCGCCACATGTAATTTCCCCTCCCATGCGCAGCGGCCGTGCGTGTGGTTGGGGATGTGGGGGCACCACCATGTCCACCGGTGCGCCATGCCATGTTGCAACATTGTGCAGGACACATGCTGCCACAATGATCCTGCACACTACTGGGGTTGCATATAGTGGCTGTCCACCAGAGCGGTCAAGGGAGTGGAAGCGTGGCTTGAGCACTCTGAATGTGCACTCCACTATGGCCCGGGTTGCAATATGGGCTGCGTTGTATCTTACCTGGGGTGGTGTGGTGGGGTTCTGTGTTGGCGTCATCATGTAGGTTCTCAGAGGGTAGGCACTGTCCCTTGGTAAGGTGATAATGGTTGTCATTAGTTGGCGTTGTGTATTTGTCTGTGTGTGACATGCATGCATGTGCACAGGCATTTGTACTCACCTAGGAGCCATGTGTCGCCATGCTTCTCAGCTTCCAGGGCCCGTCTCAGGGCAGACATTCTGAATATGAAATTATCATGGGTGGACCCAGGATAGTTTGCATAGACAGAGGTGATGATTCCCTTGGCATTGCATACCACCTGCACGTTGATGGAATGCCAGTGCTTGCGGTTTCGATAGATGTGCTCAGTGGCCTTAGGTGGACGTAGGGCCACATGGTGCAATCTATGGCACTGAGCACTTTGGGGAAGTGTGCCATCCTGTAGAAGTCCAGAACCACGGCCTGCCTTTCTGCGGGTGTTCTGGGCATGTATATGTGCCTGCGGACTGAGGGGCGCGCAGTGATGATTGCCAACACTTGGTGTAGGCAACGTGACTGCGTGGGCTGTGAGATGCCCCCCACTATGGCAGTTGTCCGCTGAAATGACTCAGTGGCCAAGAAATGCAGTACATTGAGCACCTTCTCCGAAGGGCTCAATGCTTGGGAGCACAGGGTGGGTGATGTGAGTTCGTCCTCCCACTCCCTCACCAGCTCTAGGATGATATGAGGTGGAAACCTATACCTGCCATAGACCTGGTCATCAGGCATCCCAAAAAGGCTGGTCCTGGGCAAGAAAATGCAGGGCCT
Organism: Ambystoma mexicanum; assembly: GCF_040938575.1. Classification (NCBI taxonomy): domain Eukaryota; kingdom Metazoa; phylum Chordata; class Amphibia; order Caudata; family Ambystomatidae; genus Ambystoma; species Ambystoma mexicanum. The sequence goes on along the minus strand of NC_090937.1, from coordinate 345,060,491 downwards.
GGCTATTCTCCTCCTGCTGCGGTGTCCCACGATCACTTCTGCGAGGAATGGGACATTCATCGTAGCTGTATATGCTTGTTTGTTGTTTGTGCACACTTTTATGCTGCGCGGGGGCACTTCCGCCTGCTTTCGTGTGGCGGACGTAATTGTGCGTGTGCGTGTGTTTTGACATGTGCAGGTTTTCCCTATTTGATTCCATGAATACGTGTTGTTCACCTGCGTTTGGGCGTTGCATGTGTTTCCCAGCGGTACTTCCCACGTTACGCCTACATTTTCACGCGTTGTTCCCCATTCCCCGTGTTCTGCCCCCTTTTTAGGTGTGTGTGCGAGAAGTCTCCAGGCTAAAGTATATATAATTATTCAGTTAATAATAATAGGAAATTATTAAAAACACTTACAACAACATTTTCCTAAATTCGAGTATTTTTCTGAATAGTATATTGACAGTGTTATGAAATGGGGCTATGGTTAATCAGTGCTAATGTCTTTCATACTTGATTGTACCCAATAAAATTGACAGCACACTACTACCACTTGGCTACTATAAATGGACCCACTAAAACAGGAGAAGAGTTTTTTTGTCAGTGATTTAGTCCTAAACCAAGTAAGAAAAATAAGACAAATAAGACATTCTAAGAATTCCTCATGATATGAAACGCTCAAAATAGAGGCAATAACTAAACACGTGCACTATGATAGAAGCCACCCTTAAGAACGTTTGGAATCAAGTATTGTTGGAGAAAACCATTACAGAACTCCAGACTATGATATTGACCCCCACATCACAAAAAATAAAAAACGATTACTATTGAATTTTACCAAGTGTTATTTTAAAGGAAATGAAATGCAGGAGTCCATTGCAAATTCCGTCTTCAAAGTGTTTTCCGTCAGCATTTGCATCTTTTACAAAACTGATTTTGAGTATAAAAGCAATTTCGCTTTTTTTTTACTCTTTACTTTTGCTCTCTGTTTTGCCAATGTCAATAATTACACACCCCACCTCTATTATGTCAACTTCACTGGCTCCTGATTAAACAACGCATTGAGTTTAAGATTCGCAGCATTGTTCATGGGCTGCTCAACACTGTGGTCTCTCCTTTCCCTCTTTACTTAATCACAAACTGGTGTGCTATTCGCCATCTAGAATGTTATGCTACTGCTCTCACACTTTAGTCTTTGTTCCATCTCAACTTCGAGAAGTGGCTGATCATCTGCAGTTCCATAAGGCTTTAAAGGCGTTTCTTCTTGTCTCCATTTCCTGGTTAAGTGATCTACTGCAGTCTGCTTTTCTAGCGCCCCGATGCCTTCGGGCCTTGGTTTGGTGCTTTATAAATCCGTATCGATACATACATACGTACAGGGGACGCACCAACAGGAAAGGCCAGTCTTGTTGGCCCCCTGCGTGCAATTAGCATTTTGGCAAAACGACCCCCATTGTTTTCTCGTTTCATTTTGCTTGCTGCCAATATGAATTGTACAGTCCCCAATGAGTGTGCAAGTGCCAGAAATAGCCCAAGGAATTACTAGGCAGTATTTCTGGATATTATATGATAGGTTATTTATAACACGCTTAATATCCAGAGGTTTCTAAGCGTGGACCCGGGGATAAAACCTGTGTTGCTCTGTGTCGTCTTGCTTCCAAGGAGAGCATGTTGCCGCTGAGCTATCCTCCCGAGACTCCGGAGACTGGAAGAGATACCTTCTAGCTACCAGATTTAAACTAAATCTTTTTTCCCTGTCATCCTCGAAATTGTCCAGAGGCATAGCATATGTGCTTAAATAACAACTGCTCACCCTGAATACCTCCAACAGGTTCCATCTAAGGGTTCGATGCTATAGCTGAGATCAAACACAACAGCGTCCATCCATCCTGCAGATACATCCTGAACCATCAAGCAGTGGAACGTTATTCTTTTAACGCAATTGTGGCTTTGCCTGGAGCTGTGTTTCTGATGCAGCCCCAGGACATTAGTCCTTGCTTTGGCCTAGTGCCAGAGTTCGAGCCAAAGTCCGTTTCCCTAATTTGGACTGGATGTTGAGACTGTACCCCCAGATCAAGGTTAACTTTGAATAGCTCATGGTCTTTGTGTCAGCCAGCAAGGCCACTATCTGTCTTATTATCTGCCAGCACACGCTGCAGGGAATTTACCAGCCTCTATATCCCAGGCAGTTTCCTAAATGCAAGAGCTTCATGATAGTAGAAAGAAGCAATCTGACCCTAGAAGACACTTAAGAAGCTTTTAATTTCAGGCTTTGGTGGGCAGCTCCGGATCAGATGGTTGAGGGTGTGTGCTGGTGGGTGCTTTTTTGAAAGGGTTGCGAGACCATGAGCCCTTCCCCTTCTTACAGGATGTGTGCAACTTCTGGTCTGGAGCTTGGCAGGACATCTGCCTCTGAGTTTAGGTTGGTGTCTTTGCACTTTTAGTGTTGTTTAAGTCTGCCTCCCTCAGAGTGGTATCAGGTGCTTCCTTGTTTCTATCACTTGCTTTCATTCTGGGCTTTAGTGCCATGGATGGTCTTGCACACTATCTCTTCTTTTCGCTTTTTCTTGTTAGCTGATATTATCGCATTGCTGCATATGTAGAGAAGTGAGGCGTGCATGATGAGGTTGCATGCAGTCTCTGTATGTATGATGTGCATAATTAACCCATTACAACAATGGCATTCAAAGAATGTATACTTTGAATATATTATGCTGCGTATGGTTGATTTGAGCTGCCCTGTGGATTCCATCAACCCGTTCTGGAGGTACGAGTCGGTTTATGTCTATTTTACCTTTCTTTCGTTTCTCCATCTTCCTTCCCTCTCCGTCTACTGACGTTCCATCTCTCTCATTCTCTCTGCATCTCTCTGCTTTTCGGTATCTGTTTCTAACACGTACGTCTTGAGGAACAATTGCAAATGAAAGAGTAACACGCTGCAAGAAACCAAGGCACGACTTCCGCCCCACCTGGGATCCTTCCAGAAGTGTCATTTCAGGAACCGCCTTGACCTTCAATTTCCTGGACTCTCGTTTTCCATTGTGATCGGTGAGACAGCCCTCCATGCCCTGAGGCTGCAAAGAGCTGAAGCAAGTAGAGGCAGTGAAGAAACAGAAGAGATAGTCAGCAGGGGGAGCAGGAGCTTTGGGAACCTTTCCTCACAGAATCCGCAGTCCAGCTTCGAAGTTTGCTTCTAGGTCAGGCAGGTGTTTGGATGGAGAGGGCATTTCAGCGATTAGGGGGCCAAACCTTAAACCGATTAAAGCATGTTTATGAATAGCGTTTTAGTGAAATGCGGAGGAGCTGGACAGGCAGATGCGAGACTTCCATAGCAACTGTTCGGATGGGAGGGAGATAATGAGCTCATAAAGCAAAGTGTTTTCAATGTCTGCATACAAAAATTCAGGAAAAACACTTTGCTTCCAGATCAAAATTACATGAATAAAGTTAAAATGATAGGACGCTGATCAATTTACAGCGCAACTTATTTAATTAAAGGTTTCCTCTATAATTCCACAATTATTGCTGTCTGCCCTGGGAACTGTTACTCCTGCAGGTGTGGTGATAAACAGGTCTACCACAAGACCCTTTGGGAGATCTGACTCATAGGCCCTCATTACGACCCTGGCGGAAATCGAAAAACGATGGCGGAAATGCAATACCGCCATCGAATAGCGCTCGGTGCGACTATGACCCGTCACCGCAAAGTACGAAGCCATTAGCGACACCGTAGTGAACGCCAATGCTAACTGCACCAAGCACGCGCGCGCGCGCCATGCCAAACCGCAAACACCACCATGGTGCAACGGTACGCCAATTCCGACCCTAGCGGACATGTACCTAACGCCATCAGGCATGGCGTAATGTACCATTCCGCCATGGCGAGAAGTACGGCATCGCGAATCAACCGTAAACGGCCCCACTGAGTGCCTGTACACCGCTCCCTGCCCACAAAGTACAACTCCCCGTAGGTGCAATGAAGCCACAATGCAACCATTGAAATGTACAAGTCACCCATGCATGCCAACGAACAAAAGAAACACAAGAGGGGCCAATGGGAGCTGCAGGGCACAGATGGCACGAATACAGAAGCCATCCCAATGGACATGACCACAGTCCCCCACCAAGAAACGCACGCAAACACAGGCACCTGTGACCAGCAATATTCCGAAAATCACATCATTCCACCAGTCCACCTGGCTGACCGGCATCTGTTACACAAAACCCAATCCCCCGCCCCTGAGCATGACAACATTCAAACTGTCACATTGGCAGCCCCCATCCCTGACCTCACTGGGCTTCGTAGGCAAACGCGCACAGCACAGTACCACGCAACTAAACCCCGAAGCTGGAACCCAATGCAGATCTCCTCACAATACATCGCCCCCCAAATAGGCATATGCCACATCACTTGCAAAGAAAAACGCTACACGGGCCAAATCAGAATAGAAATTTTATGCACATCAAAATCACCAAGCCCATACAGCCATCAGGCCATGAACTCCAAAACACTAATCACCATTGTGGGCTGCTTCCGCAAGAAATGACCAGCCACTACCTGTGTGTCGCCCTGTTCCCCCATGGTACACAGAGCCACATTCACGTACGAAAAGGCAACATGGAAGCGCACAGAACCGCAGGGCCGTCCCAATGGGGAGGCACTAGTCCAGCTGAAAGGCCGAAATGTTGCTCCGAGCCACCAGTACTGCGTAAGGGCATGTGGCCCATTGGCGATCGTCCCATAAGATCGTAATGCTGCTCCACTGATTAACACGAAGCAGCAGGTGTCGGGAGTAAAATCCATCTGCAGGAGTGGCATACAGATGGCAGTGGCAAAAGGGGAGGAGATACCTGTCAACCAAAAGAAAAGAAAAAGAACAGAATGGCCATCAGAACTACATTCCAACAACTCACTTCAATGATCACACGAAATCCACAGCCATATGCATGCTAGCCCACTCAAAAGGATCATCACCACCCCAAAACCACTTGCGACTCATAACCATCTATATCGAGGTGCAAACACCATCACAAACGAGTGTACCTGTGCATGCGTCTGTCAAAACAGATTCCATCAGATGGGAATGTTAACGTGCATGGACACAAGTGTCTGAGGGCGCCTCGAGACAGGGAGGGCTCAACAAGGCCAGATGGACGATGGTCCCACTATGGCAGCCCTGCATCACATAGCGTAGGGGAGGCGGATAGATCCCAAGAAGCCCTGTACATGGCAAACTCTGTATCAAATCACCTGCCCATGCATCCATCCATCATTCCCTCATCCCGGGATCAAAATGCCTGAATAATTACTCACATAACATTAGAAACATCCATTGAGTCTGTGCGTTATGCAGCCTGCTAAATCCACAGTGCCCCAGCCCGTAATTCCAGTGTTGTGAAGTAACATGTATTTGGGAACGGACGGCCTCATCGCCCACGTCGCTATTGCGCATCCCAGACTATTCATATCAATCATTGCTCCCTCGCCATGGGCCCTGTCTCAAGGACATAGAACAATAGAACGTTACATTTGCAGTCAGACCTGTGGGCATCTCCTCGCCGCTAGCTGGAAACTGAAAGCGCCGCCCTTCGAATTCCTCATTTGCAACATCACGTCGAAAAGGCATCTGTGGCCGTTTGAAATCACTAATTATTCCATCGAGTGCGGCTGTGTGTGAAAATGGCAACTGCCTTCACCCACGAATGGGACGCCCCGCCCGTCGTTGCAACTCGGTACAGTGATGCATGAGGGCCCACCGTTACTCGAGTACTACGTTCCACTGACCCCTCACAAGTCTGTTCGCGACTGCACAGATAGTATGTGAAACAATGGGACCACAGCAGAATGAACATATCAACCAATCTTACACGGCCATCGGGTACAAATACATGATTGCAATAGCAAGATACAATTCCCCGAATTGCAGCGTTGTGCGCGGGACGTGCTCGGCCAAAGGGGAGAGCAGTTTGCACAGGTGGAATCAATCACCACAGGTGGAGGCCATACAGCCTGAAAACACATAAATTGCACAGCCAGTCTCCTCCCACAACCACACCGAAATGCTACCGGCAGGACTCGCGATGTTGGCCCTGGGGGACCTGATAGCACTGCAAGTGCTCCGACTCCAAGAAGAAGACGAACACCAACTACAACCAGCCGCACGGAGGAGACGCAGGAGGAGGAGGAGGCCAAGGCAGGGCCAGCAAGGCCCACCAGCACAGCCACTACCACCACGCAGGCAGCCCGCAATCCCACGCCTCCGAGCACATCCGTTCAACCTCACTGATGAGCAGATCCACACCCTCTACCGTCTGGACCGGGACACCATAGCCGCCATTGTGGACATGACACAGGCTGACCTTGTCAGCATGATAGATAGCCCAACCGCCATCCCACCCCTACTGAAGGTGGTGTCTGTACTACACTTCCTGGCCACAGGCACCTACCAGCACACAGTCGGACAGTTGCATGGCATTTCTCAGCCACTGTTCTCACGGACACTATTGCAAGTGCTCGATGCCCTCCTGCAGCACGCAGACGACTACATCTCTCTACCACGCTCGGAGCAGGAAATAACCAACACAAAAGTGGGATTCCATGCACTTGCCGGCATACCGGGTTGCATTGGTGCCATCGACTGCACCCATGTTGAATTGGTCGTCCCACATGCCATGGAGGCCCAGTACCGCAACCGAAAACAATTTCATTCCCTGAATGTACAGATGGTGTGTGACTCCAACAGGATCATTACACATTGTTGTGCCCGATTCCCTGGATCAACCCATGATTCTATGGTCTTGAGGAACTCTACAATACCACGCTACATGGAGCGACACGCAGGGAACAGATCCTGGCTACTCGGTGAGTCTCATTACATGCATGATGATGTGGGGTATGTGAATTGGCAATGACCTGCCAGGAAGGGGGGGGGGTGTGCGTACGTATCAATGGCATTCCACATCATACGTTTCTCGTCCACATACAGGTGATGCTGGATATCCACTGAAGAGATGGCTCCTCACACCAGTCCGGAACCCACGGGACCAGCATGAGGAGGACTACAACCATGCCCACTCACGTACCCGTGTAGTCATTGAACAGGCATTCGGCCTACTGAAGACTCGTTTCCGCTGCCTCAGCAGGTCTGGCGGGGCACTCCTGTACCGCCATGAGAAGGTTGCAAAGATGGTGATGGCATGTGTCATGCTCCACAACATGTGCGTACGTAGAAATGTGCCCATGCCCCCTGACGCAGAACTGCAAGCACCTGATGATGGTCATGATGAGGGTGGGGATGTGGCAGCACCTCATGGAGTCTGCGAGGCACCGGAGGCCCGTGACATTCGTCAGCATCTCATTGATGTATGCTTCTAGCACTCACGCCTGGTGGCTGATACATGGACACGGGACTCGTGGCACTGCGTGTGTCTGGGACATGCACAATATGGACTGTACGCCTATGATGGCCTAGTACACAAAGATCAATGTCCACACTTCTCATTGGTTGATCGTGCACTTTTTATGGCATATGTGATATCATGTTGAACACCCTATCGACCCGCCACCCAAGTGAGCCCAACACACCCCCTCCACCCTACTACCTCCCCCCCGAACACCAGTGTCCAAAGATGCTCATTGTCAGTGGGCTGTCGCTATTGCATGCCCCCTCTGCGGGTATCAGGGGCACCCCTGCCTGTGGAGCGCAGGTTCCTTCCAGATCTACGTTGGGGGCTGCCCTGGACGGAACTTGCAACGGATGATGTGTCTGCCTGCTCACGTCCATGCATGTCCCTAAGGGTTTGCGAGAGCTCATTGAGCACACGGCGCACTGCGGCAAGTTCGGCACATACGTCTTTGGACGTCGCATGCAGTTCCCCCCTCAGGCTCTCGGTGCTTCTCTCAATTTGTGCCCTTAGCGTCTCTGTACCTCTCTCCATTTCTGCCCTAAGTGTCTCAGTTGATGTTTCTATGTCTGCCTTAGTGCCCCCACATTCATCGGCATGGTCCTTGAGGAGTGTGGCCAGTTGCTGCTGTTGTTCGATCAACTGGTCGAGGGACTGTTGCCTCTGCTGGGCCATGGCCATTTGCGGGGGTGTCACAGAGGGGCTGTTGTCCTCATGTTGCCTTGCCACAGGGCTTGTGGGGGATGGCCAGTCGTCGTCTTGTGGGTGCCCCTGCGTGGTATCCTCATGTTGTACGGGATGGGACAGACAGGGGGATTGGGACAGGTCATGGATGGATCTGACTTCGGCATCCCCGTTTTCTGTGTCCGAGCATGCTGCCATCAATGGGGTGTCACCTATGGTGCTGCTGCCACCAGAGGCAGTGCCTTCTGTGGCATCCATTGGGGGGACCTGTGGTGGTGGTGTTGTGGGCATGCTGGCTGCTGGGGTGCCTGTTGATGTTCCCTCCTCTGTGCTGCCACCTGATTTGTGCTGCTGCCGTGTCTTGATGCGTGCAGCTGAGGTGGAGGGTCTCTGGCCGTTGGTCTTGGCCCTCTTTGCAGGTGTGCTGGTAGGGGTGTCCTGTAGCTCGTCGTTTGGATCGGACCCTGTGGTGGAGTAAAGGAGGGCGAGGGTTATTGATGGGTCTGTGGGAATTGGAATGGCATTGTATCACATGCTTTGGGGTGGTACCTGAGGGTGATTTGGGTCCGGGCCTTGGAGGTGCTTTGATTTGTGTGTGGAGTGAGGGTGCAGTTGTTTGGCAGCCTGCAGTTAGGGTGTGCCTGCTGCACGTGTAGTGCGTGTATTAGGGGTTTTTAATTATTTATGTATTTATTGTGGGTTTTAACGTGCGCTTTCAGGCCGATGTGTGTGGACGTTCTCCTGGACATGTGTTTCTGTTGCACTATGTGGACGCATGGTACTTCACATGGATGGACTGTGTGGATTTGGCATTGTTTTATCTGGCCCACCTACCTGAATCTTCGGATGTCTGCACTCCTTTCTCCATCCCTCCGACTCCCTCTATGCTCTCCATTCCGATGGTGGAGGCACAGATTTCTTCCCAGGGGGTCAACTTGATGGGTGATTCAGGACCTCCCCCTGTGGCTGTGGCAATGTTGCGGTTGGCAGAGAGTATGCTGCGGACGCGTATCCGCAGGTCGTCCCATCGCTTGCGGCATTGCTGTGGGGTGCGGGGTGCGGTCCCCACCGCACTTACCCGCTGTGCCACCAGAGCCCATATGGCCTTCTTGTTTGCAAGTGCCGTCCTGGTCATTTGCGTGGAGAAGACGACGGCAGCATTCTCCTGGAGGGTCTCTGTTAGCACGGTGAGTTCCTCACGGGAGAAGTGGACCTGCCGCTTGCGGTCGCACGCTTTCTTCGCTACTTTTCCCATTTTTCTTGGTTTCGCTAGGGTGGTTGACGGGTTGGGGTGTGTTTCAGGGTAGTGATTTTAGTGGTTGTGTGGTTTTAGTGTTTTTATAGGTGTACGCCGGGATGTTTCCCGTTCCGGGCCCATGTTTTAACTTCCGTTTCCGTATATTTCCGGGCACCGTACTTTCCGGTAGGCGCACACTGCGGTGACCGCTAAGAGGGGTGGCGGTATTGCACCTAGGGCGCCGTACGGCGGCGGTGTGGGCCGTTTTGGGGTCATTTCCGCCATCGCGGACTTTGCACTTCCGCCGTGGCGTGGTGCTCGTGCCCGATGGGTCGGAATGGGCCGCACTTTGCTCCTTCGTGCAATGGCGGAAACGCTATTTACGCTGTGGCGCTCCGGTCAGTCGCTTTCCGCCAGGGTCGTAATGAGGGCCATAGTGTTATCAAAGCAGCTGCAGCGTGCCCTCTATTTTACACTATAGTCAAATCTAGCCATGGTATTTCCAGCTATGTAGGCCAAAGGAACCTCACATGCTGTGGGTGTTGGAGAACTTTAAGATGAGAAGCAAGCACGCACAATATCCTTCTTATAGGCTTGTTGTTTGTGCAGAATGCCTGGTTTATTTTAGTGAGAGCATCTGCTGAGAAGGGGGACACAGTCTTTTCCTGTATAACGCTCAGCTTGCTTGTGTTTATCCAGAGCAGGCTTTGACATTCTCTGCTATGATGTTGGCTGCTGCGCTGGTGCGGTTGCTTGGTTACTGAAGCAGATGAGAGAAGTCAGGGCTTTCAGGAATGTGTAGGGGGAATGTGACTGCCATGACCTGCCTGCATCCGGCCTATGTTCAGACTTGCCTAACCCATCATGCCCCTGCCTGGTGAATGCTAGAGGTGTGACAGAAAGTCCTCTAGATAGTAGAGAAAATTAGGCACTAAAAAAAGTATAATTGTGATCTGCTATTCTGAGGTGTCTATTATAGTGGTGACAGTGTCCAACCAACTGTACAAGAAATGGATTAACTCTCCAGTAAACTCAATCCACCCCAAATGAATCAGTCTGGCAGAGCTTGCTGTATCTCTCTGAGGCGCAAGAAGAAAAAGTAATGTGTGCAGGTCCACATACGGCTGTAGGCTGGAACTAGAGCTTGAAACCTAGGACCATGTTTTGGAGTTGGTGCTGTCAAATCATCACTTTTACAGAAATAACACTAGTTTAAGTGGGATCAGGGGTGTTGCTAAGTCTGGAAAAAACCTGGGGCTACGATAATGTCGGAACTGTCGGGACTGGGGGCTTGCCTTTTGGTTGTAGCTCCTGAGATTCTGTCTGGGGCTACAACCAAAAGACCATACTGGCCTTCCCCCAAATCAATTGATGTAAAGGTTCTTGCTTTGGGTGGGCCCTGTGGTGGACCCCTTGATGGAAACCATATCCCGGCGCAGCATGCATCCTGCCACCTTCCTGCATCCTTGATGTTATACTTTAAACACTTTTACTCTATTGTCATGTCATACCGTTTTCTATTACGGCTATCAATATTGCTCTATTTGATTGTAATAATTATTAATTTTACTTGTTGTACCCAACATGCCATATGCAGATCTAGCGCTCTTTCGCCATCTCTCTCTCACTCACTCACTCTATGCACTCTGTTTCTCTCTGTGTCTCTCTCTATGAATCTTTCTCTTTCTTTCTGGGACAAGAGTTGCGTTGTCAGTTGCGCATTTGCAAGAGTCATACCACTCATTGCTGACAGATGCTCAACCAGAGAAAAAGCACAGAAATCTTAAGGAATTGATGGGGTGGGGGGCTGTGTTTTTTTTCTACAAAAGCAGATATTAAAAAAGCAAAAAAGGAAATGATGTAATTGAAGGAAATATTGTATGATAAGAAGGTTTGGAAACAGAATTAGCAGGATAGCATCTTGGAGAATGTGGCAAGCAGTACCACTAGGAAAGGAAGAGAGACTGTGAGCTCGGGGCAAGCTTTGGTGTGTTTACTGCGCAAGGAACAGGTGGTTTGGGAAGAAAGTAAGAAGGGTACCACTTTGTAGAGTGAAGGGTTACCATCGGAGGAAACAGTATTAGACCAGCAGAAAAAATGACACCAGACTGAGATGGCAGCAGGAAAGTAAGAAAGCAGGTCAGTGTGAAGCTGAAGGAAGTGAGAGAGACCATTGAGGGAAAGGACTGTGCGACAGGGGAGAGCTATCACTAAAGAGACTTGTAGTGAGAGAGCAACCACCAAGAGTGGAAGGACTGTGAGACAGTGAGAGCGAGAGATCAATACAGGGGCTTGTAGAGAGAGCGCGACGACTGTAACTATGAGGATGCAGAAGAACACCACCAGGAGAAAGAGAAAGAAGAAGCATTGCTAGGGGGAAGGAAAGAATCTGAACATCTGTGACTAAGAGCAGAGTTCACCTCCTGTGACATCGAGCTAGAGGGAGAGCCTAGGATTAGGAAAGTCAGAGAAGAGAATACAAGAGCCTCTGAAGTGTGGGAGAAGGGCATGAGTGTGTATAGGGGGATGCTTCTCAAACCCCTTCCAGGCCCAGCCAAGTTCTGCTGGAAGCGCGATCTTAACACTTCAGAGAGCAGGAAGTCAGGAGGACTACAGTAAATGCCATTGGAGTCAAGGTCTGGTAGAACCACAAAAACACCATTCTGCTCATGAGCCAAAGGCCCATGGCAGAGTGCCTTTGAATGAAAGAAAGAGAACCGCAGGGACAGACCATGCTCCTCTTGAAGACACTTGGTTGTTGAATAATGCCCTTTCTTGACATATGTGTTCATACACAACACTCTTTTCACTAAGTGGCAATTGCTAATCTAACATCCCCTGTTGTACACTGCCACCCAAAAATTCTGGGACAAGGAAGAGACAGTGTTTTATGGTTGAAACTCAAATGCATTTAAATAAAATACAGTCAAAGGTGGCTCCCTTACTTTATGCAGGGGAAGTCACCACAATAAGATACATAAGCTGTAATGTTTTATTTACAGAATTAGAATTGGCCTGCCTGTGACAATCTTGCTAGGAGGTGGCAAACACACATTTGATCACCATAATGTCAAGTTAATATATTTCTAGTATTTCGTATCCTAAATAATACAAACCCACCTCTAAGCACCATTCTCAAATCAATGACAACCATGCAACAAATTGCTCAGTATATTCCATCTTTCGTTAACGATCATTTATACAAAATTGCTTTCTGTAGATAAATAACAGATTAAAACTTGTTTCTTCTCCAGTGTCAACAACACATATGCTTTGTGTAAGAAAACAGTGCTACACATTTAGAACACACATGATCATGGCTCACCCATCCAATATAGGAACATTGCTTTATGATTTCCTACTACAAGGATGAGTACCCCTCACAATGCACTTCAAAAATCAGGTCCCTCATGTGCCGAGCCTTTCCCCTACTGTGCAACATCAAGAGGGGTGAGATGATGTCATTTATATTCGCATAATTTTATTTGGGAATGAAATTAAGACGTGTAATTTCACCTTCTTTTTTTATTTTATTTTTTTATCAGTGTACATTTAGTTAAATATAGACTATTCAAATTCACGAAAATACCAAATATATATTACCCAATTCATCAATAAGACCAATCTTTTCAATATACAAAAATATTCAAAAATTCCAATATGTAATCATGATATTTGACACCATAAAAAATAATATTACAATCATCACCACTCATAAAACGGCTCCACCAAAATAATGAAGATGATTACTGTTGGGGTTATCGGAAAGAAAAAGGAACTTTATTACACATGCTTTGGAACTGTGATAGAGTGCTGGACTACTGGGAAGATGTGCTGGACAGAATTGACGCAATTTGGAGCATCCATTTTCCACAGAGCTCTGTGTCTGTAATCCTGCAATCTCCAAGAAGTGGCAGAAGTATTGATTGTGTAGCAAGAAATTGGATTAACAGAGGCTTGCTGGTGGCGGTAAAGCAAGTGCTAAAGGTTTGGAAAACGAGAAAAAAGCCTCTGGTTGATGAATGGCTTTATGACATGAGGATTCTTTCAAAATATGAGAAATGTTCATTACGTAAACAGCACAAAGAAACTGTATAGGAAGAACTTGTGGGACCTTTCAATGAATTTTATGGAAGTTGATGAAAGAGTATTGGGGTGTGAGCCATGTATTCTTATTAAAAGAAAGGGGGAGGGTTGGGATTTGTGTGTGATGTTTATTTGTTGTTCTTCATCTCGTCTTGTCTTGTTTTGTCATGTTGTTTGTGAAGTTCTGTAAATTTATTCTTGAGGGATCTGAGTTTGGCCCTTAAATGTTGAATATTCAACTGTGGTTTTGTGATTATATTGCTTGTATATAATTTATTATTGTTACTGTGCATAGTTCAAACTCAGTATTGTAATGGTTTGATGATTTGTCAAAAATTAGAAATAAAGAGTTTTAAAAAAATGGCTCCACAATTCCTTATTAGAAAGACTAAAACATAATTTCTATATTTAATCAAATATTGTCTCCTAACAGATGCTAGACTCTCACATTCAATAAATAAATTCCTAAACGTTTCTAAAACATTACCACCACATAACCTGCATGTGCGTTCTTGTTGTGGTATACCGATCCAGGCTCCCATTATTTCATAAGTAGCAACACAATTGAACTTACTCAGCATATACTGCCTCACAATTGTTCCATCCGGATAGGCACATAAATAATTGGATTGCTGACTTTGCATTCCCACATACTCCAAATATTATTCACAAATATTTTTAGTGTCCAGATCAAACCTTGCTTGTTCTTTATCAGCAGCCTTTACAATCTTCTTCATCTGGAATTTGTACCTGTAGAATGCAGCTTGCATAATGCCAGAGTCTAAAACATCATTCGAATGAACTATATTTCTATTAATATTTTTAAAACAGCTATTATAATTTCTCTATTCAAATAGTACATATATATCTTATGGATAATTGAATCAGGTTTCAGCTCTGTCAATTTCCTATGAAGCAATAGACATTTTAAGCAAGTCATGATTTCTACACTGGCTATATTACATACTAGTAATATATATTTGTAAGTTGTGGTCTTCAGGAATCTCAATAGCCTCTTCAGAATTTTACCTTGCATTCTTTTTAGTTTCTGAATATATGTATTCCCCCATGCCTCAACACCACATACCAGTAATTCTGGCCTTGTAGACATTTAGTAGGGACCAAACAACCTCCATTGTTACCAACAAACTTTCCAAGAGCACCCAGATGCTGATTAACCTTATTCACTACATTATCCCAGTGTGGCCGCCATGTTAAATGATCATCAATGACCACCCCAGGATATCTGGACATAGATACTACCTCAACCAGATCCCCATCAATGTTCCAAAAGTTCTTAGGTTTTTTGTTATTACGTTGCTGAAATTCCATAATTTTATCAATGTTGATATTGACTCCATTTAGAGTGGCATATGTTCCCAAGGCATTTATCTTTAGTTGTAAGCCATACGGGGTATAATACATAATTACGATTTTGTCAGCACATCCTAGCCAGGAGACACTGATTCCACTGCACCTGACCGTATAGGCACCAACTACATGAAGGGCCTGCTAGAGATAGGTACACTTTAAACAGGGTGGAGGCAAGAATAAAACCCTGTTTTACACCACAGCATGAACGATATCAGTTGTGACCCTCACCATGCAATCTCACTCTAACTCTCGTATCAGAGCGTAGCTTAATAAGCATCATCATCAGCCCTTTGGATATGCCCAGTGCATCCAATTCGTACCATAACCGATCCCCCTAATATAGCATCAAAGGCCGCACTAAAATCCATGAATGCCATGTATAGTGTCTGCTGTCGCACATACCAAGAGTGTTTCGACCAACAAGGTTAAAGTTATTAAATTATATACAGTAGAGAAACCATTTCTAAACCCAGCTTGAGTCGGAGGTAGGATGTTATTATCATTTATCCAGGCAGTGAGCTCCTTCAGCAACTCATTTGCAAATATCTTAGATGGTATGTTGAGCATTGCTAACATCCAATAGTTGTCTGGGGAGATTCTACTGCCCTTTTTTATGTTGGCACAATGTTGCTGTCCAAACATGAACTCGGGATACAATAAGTCGTACAGATACACATCATTAAGTCAAAACGTGTTTTGGTCCTCATTTAGGAATTAAATCTTACAAGAGCATTACATGTGCTGTCAGGACCTGCAGATCACGAGAAATTCAAGGTATTAATAGTACTCCTTATTTCAAGACTAGTGGGCACACCTCCCTAATTAGTGTCACTGTTCTTGATATGAGGAGTATCTACTGCAGCGTTCCCTATGGTATTGCTGATGTGTACCTCCCATTCTTCACTAGAAGTCTCACCAAGGAGGGTATTGGTGGTAGTTGTATTCCGTATTACTTTCCAGAACCACACCGTATTCTGGTTCTTTGCGCATGCAGCCAGTTTAAGGCGCGCATCCCTATGTTTTTGCTTAATATGTTTGTGAACCCATGAATAGTAACCATTTTTGAGCCATTTTATTGCAGGTTTGAGTTGTATACTGTCCATTCTATGCGCACCAGTTCCAGAATTATTAACCAAGGACTTGATATCATATCTAAGTACCTTTTATTTTCCTTGACCTTTACGTCAAAATGATATATTCGTGTGGAGCTAGCATTGCATAGGATATCCATCCTTTTCCTTTTACGCACAGGAAATATATACTCGCTAACCATATGCATAATTCTTTCATATCTGGTCCTGCAATTCACATGATCCATTCCCAGATTCATAGTTGCATCCATACATTTTAATAATTCAATGCTTGCTATAATTTAGGAAGGCTCCACCTAACACGATTTCCAGCATTATTATTTGTGATTCCCCGTTGGCATCTCATATACTTTTTGTACACTATCAGGCCGATTCATGGAATACTTAGCGCGGCGCAAGTGGGCAAAAACGTGCGAATTGCAGTGGAATAGTGAAAATCGCAGTGCAAGTGCGAAAATCGCACGAAAAGCAGCGCACATCGATTCATGGAAGTCCGTGCGCGAGAAAACCAGCGGATGTGCGATAAAAAAGTGCGCGACGCACGTTGGCGCACAGGCCATCTAACAGCGTGCGCCATGTCACAGCGAAAATCGCACAGGCCAGAGCGAAAATCGCACACAGCGCGGCGCACGCAACAAAAGTAGGCGGAACACGGGCGTAACACTCGGAATGGGGAACAACTTGCCAAAACGTGGGCGTCACGGGGGAAGTACAGGGCACAAGTGCGCGGAACGCCCACACGCTCGCCTACAACACGTATTCATGGAATAGAATAGGGCAAAAAAGCGCACGCTCAAACCAGCGCACAGGCACAAACACGACCGCCACAAGAAAGCATGCGGTAGCGTCTCTGCGGCTGTAAGAAATGTGCGCCAAAAGGTGCGCCAACAAATAGCACCTATATACTGCCATGATGAATGTCCTATACTGTGGCCCTCCAGGACAAATGACGTGCAAAGGGGTACCCACAAACACGGACCCGCTGACAAAAAATACGTGTGCGTGTATACCGGGGTGCGCGGGAAGTGTCACACGCGATTGGCCCAGTGCGAGCAGGGTACGTGTATTTCAGGGGTGCGCGGGAAGTTCCACACGCGAATTCTGCAGGGTACGTGCATTTCAGGGGTGCGCGGAAAGTTCCCCACGCGATTGGCCCAGTGCGAGCAGGGTATGTGTATTTCAGGGGTGCGCGGGAAGTTCCACACGCGAATTCTGCAGGGTACGTGCATTTCAGGGGTGCGCGGGAAGTTCCAGACGCGAATGGGCCAGTGCGAGCAGGGTACGTGTATTACATGGGTGCGCGGGAAGTTCCACACGCGATTCCATCAGGGTACGTGTATTTCAGGGGTGCGCGGGAAGTTACACACGCGATAGTCCCAGTGCGAGCAGGGTACGTGTATTTCAGGGGTGCGCGGGAAGTTCCACACGCGATTGGCCCAGTGCGAGCAGGGTACGTGTATTTCAGGGGTGCGCGGGAAGTTCCACACGTGATTTCAGCAAGGTATGTGTATTTCAGGGGTGCGCGGGAAGTTCCACACGCAATTTCAGCAGGGTACGTGTATTTCAGGGGTGCGCGGGAAGTTACACACGCAAATTCTGCAGGGTACGTGCATTTCAGGGGTGCGCGGGAAGTTCCACACGCTATTGGCCCAGTGCGAGCAGGGTACGTGTATTTCAGGGGTGCGCGGAAAGTTCCACACGCGATTGGCCCAGTGCGAGCAGGGTACGTGTATTACAGGGGTGCGCGGGAAGTTCCACACGTGATTTCAGCAAGGTATGTGTATTTCAGGGGTGCGCGGGAAGTTCCACACGCGATTTCAGCAGGGTATGTGTATTTCAGGGGTGCGCGGGAAGTTACACACGCGAATTCTGCAGGGTACGTGCATTTCAGGGGTGCGCGGAAAGTTACACACGCGAATGGGCCAGTGCGAGCAGGGTACGTGTATTAGATGGGTGCGCGGGAAGTTCCACACGCGATCCCATCAGGGTACGTGTATTTCAGGGGTTCTGGGGAGTACTACACGTGAATTGGCCTTGTGGGTCCTCCCAGGTGTACGCTCCACAACCTCCACGGCCCCTGCAGCCAGCCCACACCACGGGGGACTACCCTGCACCATGGGCATGCCCCCAGCCAACCCACATGTCACCTTGCACTACTGATCAACAATGCATGTCTCCCACCACCCCCACCCCCCAGCAGTGCAGGGGCAGCCTCCACCAGGCCCCCACTCATGTCTCCCACCACCCCCACCCCCCTGCCACCATGGGCAGCCTCCACCAGGCCCCCACTCATGTCTCCCACCACCCCCACCCCCCTGCCACCATGGGCAGCCTCCACCAGGCCCCCACTCATGTCTCCCACCACCCCCACCCCCCAGCAGTGCAGGGGCAGCCTCCACCAGGCCCCCACTCATGTCTCCCACCACCCCCACCCCCCTGCCACCATGGGCAGCCTCCACCAGGCCCCCACTCATGTCTCCCACCACCCCCACCCCCCTGCCACCATGGGCAGCCTCCACCAGGCCCCCACTCATGTCTCCCACCACCCCCACCCCCCAGCAGTGCAGGGGCAGCCCCCACCAGGCCCCCACTCATGTCTCCCACCACCCCCACCCCCTGCCACCATGGGCAGCCTCCACCAGGCCCCCACTCATGTCTCCCACCACCCCCACCCCCCAGCAGTGCAGGGGCAGCCTCCACCAGGCCCCCACTCATGTCTACCACCACCCCCACCCCCCAGCAGTGCAGGGGCAGCCTCCACCAGGCACCCACTCATGTCTCCCACCACCCCCACCCCCCTGCCACCATGGGCAGCCTCCACCAGGCCCCCACTCATGTCTCCCACCACCCCCACCCCCCTGCCACCATGGGCAGCCTCCACCAGGCCCCCACTCATGTCTCCCACCACCCCCACCCCCCGGCTGTGCAGGGGCAGTCTCCACCAGGCCCCCACTCATGTCCCCCTGCACCCCCACCCCCCAGCATCCAGGGTCACCCTCCACCAGGCCCCCACTCATGTCTCCCACCACCCCCACCCCCCTGCCACCATGGGCAGCCCCCACCAGGCCCCCACACATGTCTCCCACCACCCCCACCCCCCTGCCACCATGGGCAGCCTCCACCAGGCCCCCACCCATGTCTCCCACCACCCCCACCCCCAGCAGTGCAGGGGCAGCCTCCACCAGGCCCCCACACATGTCTACCACCACCCCCACCCCCCTGCCACCATGGGCAGCCTCCACCAGGCCCCCACCCATGTCTCCCACCACCCCCACCCCCCAGCAGTGCAGGGGCAGCCTCCACCAGGCCCCCACTCATGTCTACCACCACCCCCACCCCCCAGCAGTGCAGGGGCAGCCTCCACCAGGCACCCACTCATGTCTCCCACCACCCCCACCCCCCGGCAGTGCAGGGTCACCCTCCACCAGGCCCCCACTCATGTTTCCCACCACCCCACCCCCCGGCAGTGCAGGGTCACCCTCCACCAGGCCCCCACTCATGTCTCCCACCACCCCCACCCCCCAGCCACCATGGGCAGCCCCCACCAGGCCCCCACTCATGTCTCCCACCACCCCCACCACCCGGCAGTGCAGGGACACCCTCCACCAGGTCCCCACTCATGTCTCCCACCCCCCCCACCCCCCAGCAGTGCAGGGGCAGCCTCCACCAGGCCCCCACTCATGTCTACCACCACCCCCACCCCCCAGCAGTGCAGGGGCAGCCTCCACCAGGCCCCCACTCATGTCTCCCACCACCCCCACCCCCCAGCAGTGCAGGGTCACCCTCCACCAGGCCCCCAGTCATGTTTCCCACCACCCCCACCCTCCGGCAGTGCAGGGTCACCCTCCACCAGGCCCCCACTCATGTCTCCCACCAACCCCACCCCCCAGCCACCATGGGCAGCCCCCACCAGTCCCCCACTCATGTCTCCCACCACCCCCACCCCACGGCAGTGCAGGGTCACCCTCCACCAGGCCCCCACTCATGTCTCCCACCACCCCCACCCCCCTGCCACCATGGGCAGCCTCCACCAGGCCCCCACCCATGTCTCCCACCACCCCCACCCCCCAGCAGTGCAGGGGCAGCCTCCACCAGGCCCCCACTCATGTCTACCACCACCCCCACCCCCCAGCAGTGCAGGGGCAGCCTCCACCAGGCCCCCACTCATGTCCCCCTGCACCCCCACCCCCCAGCATCCAGGGTCACCCTCCACCAGGCCCCCACTCATGTCTCCCACCACCCCCACCCCCCTGCCACCATGGGCAGCCCCCACCAGGCCCCCACTCATGTCTCCCACCACCCCCACCCCCCGGCAGTGCAGGGTCACCCTCCTCCAGGCCCCCACTCATGTCTCCCACCACCCCCACCCCCCTGCCACCATGGGCAGCCTCCACCAGGCCCCCACCCATGTCTCCCACCACCCCCACCCCACAGCAGTGCAGGGGCAGCCTCCACCAGGCCCCCACTCATGTCTACCACCACCCCCACCCCCCAGCAGTGCTGGGGCAGCCTCCACCAGGCCCCCACTCATGTCTCCCACCACCCCCCGGCAGTGCAGGGTCACCCTCCACCAGGCCCCCACTCATGTCTCCCACCACCCCCACCCCCCTGCCACCATGGGCAGCCTCCACCAGGCCCCCACCCATGTCTCCCACCACCCCCACCCCCCAGCAGTGCAGGGGCAGCCTCCACCAGGCCCCCACTCATGTCTACCACCACCCCCACCCCCCAGCAGTGCAGGGGCAGCCTCCACCAGGCCCCCACTCATGTCCCCCTGCACCCCCACCCCCCAGCATCCAGGGTCACCCTCCACCAGGCCCCCACTCATGTCTCCCACCACCCCCACCCCCCTGCCACCATGGGCAGCCTCCACCAGGCCCCCACCCATGTCTCCCACCACCCCCACCCCCCTGCCACCATGGGCAGCCTCCACCAGGCCCCCACCCATGTCTCCCACCACCCCCACCCCCCAGCAGTGCAGGGGCAGCCTCCACCAGGCCCCCACTCATGTCTACCACCACCCCCACCCCCCTGCCACCATGGGCAGCCTCCACCAGGCCCCCACCCATGTCTCCCACCACCCCCACCACCCAGCATTGCAGGGGCAGCCTCCACCAGGACCCCACTCATGTCTCCCACCACCCCCACCCCCCGGCAGTGCAGAGTCACCCTCCACCAGGCCCCCACTCATGTTTCCCACCACCCCCGCCCCCCGGCAGTGCAGGGGCAGCCTCCACCAGGCCCCCACTCATGTCCCCCTGCACCCCCACCCCCCAGCATCCAGGGTCACCCTCCACCAGGCCCCCACTCATGTCTCCCACCACCCCCACCCCCCTGCCACCATGGGCAGCCCCCACCAGGCCCCCACTCATGTCTCCCACCACCCCCACCCCCCTGCCACCATGGGCAGCCTCCACCAGGCCCCCACCCATGTCTCCCACCACCCCCACCCCCCAGCAGTGCAGGGGCAGCCTCCACCAGGCCCCCACTCATGTCTACCACCACCCCCACCCCCCTGCCACCATGGGCAGCCTCCACCAGGCCCCCACCCATGTCTCCCACCACCCCCACCCCCCAGCAGTGCAGGGGCAGCCTCCACCAGGCCCCCACTCATGTCTACCACCACCCGCACCCCCCTGCCACCATGGGCAGCCTCCACCAGGCCCCCACCCATGTCTCCCACCACTCCCACCACCCAGCAGTGCAGGGGCAGCCTCCACCAGGCCCCCACTCATGTCTCCCACCACCCCCACCCCCCGGCAGTGCAGGGTCACCCTCCACCAGGCCCCCACCCATGTCTCCCACCACCCCCACCCCCCAGCCACCATGGGCAGCCCCCACCAGGCCCCCACTCATGTCTCCCACCACCCCCACCCCCCGGCAGTGCAGGGTCACCCTCCACCAGGCCCCCACTCATGTCTCCCACCACCCCCACCCCCCGGCTGTGCAGGGGCAGCCTCCACCAGGCCCCCACTCATGTTCCCCTGCACCCCCACCCCCCAGCATCCAGGGTCACCCTCCACCAGGCCCCCACTCATGTCTCCCACCACCCCCACCCCCCGGCAGTGCAGGGTCACCCTCCACCAGGCCCCCACTCATGTCTCCCACCACCCCCACCCCCCAGCAGTGCAGGGGCAGCCTCCACCAGGTGCTCACAATCCCCAATCATGTGCGTAATGGACAGCCTCCACATCTGAAAAGCCCGACCAAGTAACCCATTCACCCACATGGAAATGGAAATCACATGTTACACCCCCAATGTTCATGAAGCTAATGAACCCATGTCCGTCACACACAATGGTTGCAATATAATGGGAAAACACACAACATGACATGCATGAAACCAATGAGATGATACCACACAGTGAAGTATGCTAACAAAATTGTATTAAAAAAAAATTAAGAATGCTAAAGAAAGAAAACTAACTACAATGTGAATGCGAAAAAAAAACATGCATGTCCGTATAAAAAACTACCAAGGGTCCATGAGCCCAACTGAACAAAGGAAACCTACTAAAAAACCTACCTAAAAATCAACTATATACAAAAAGTGGAGCAGTGTCCGTCGACTCCAAATCATAATTAGAAAGAAAGGAAACCTAAAACTAAAGAACTATATACAAAGGCGGCGGGCAAGTCCAGCGGCTTACTCCGTGGTGTCCCGGGCCAGGGCATCATCGAACTCCTGTTCGATGTCCCGGAGGCGGTCCAGTTCCATGGCCCCGAGGGTCCGCAGGGACGACGCTGCGGATTGCCTCGAGGTACTCGGCCCGCCTCAGGGCCCTCCGCATGGAGTTCTCCGCCCTGACCATTGTGAGCCGCGCCTCTTCCGCCCGCCGCCGCTCCGCACCTATGGCGTGGCCCAACCGCTGCCACACAGAAGACACTCTCTGTCCTGGGTCCCCCTGCCCTCCGGCCGATGGCCGCCCCTCCGATGTCGAAAGCCCCGAGCCTTCATGTCTCCCACCATGTTGCTGCTGCTCTGCCTCTGCCCGTGCACTGCCTCCTGCTGCCTGCACATCCTCCGCCGGCTGGGGTGCACTTGTTGATGTGGCCACCCCTGCTGGACCTCCGACTCCCGACTGTGGCAGGGATGCCTCCTCCACCAGCCTGGCCGCACCGTCAGAGGCAGCTCCACAGGGCACCCAGGTGACTGATGGGTGGGAAGATGGCACAGAGGACGACTGGCGCGTAGGGGGTCCAGTTGAGGAGGGGGTCGGAGCAAGCCCCATCAGACGGAGGAATCCGGCCTGGGTGACCTGTCCCAGCAGGCTGACGTGGTCAACGAGCCATTCGAGATGACGTGCAGTCTCTCCATGAAAAGACTGCAGGTCACCTCGCATGGCCCGTTGACGCAACGCCACACCAGCCAGGACAGGCTCAACCCGGACATGGATGGCCACGTCCGCAGGCAGAGGAAGGCCAGTTGACGTCAGCTCATCCCCTGCCTGAAAACGGGTCTGGACGTAGGCATCCTTGCTGGTGCAAGATGATGCAGGGACAGGATCGGGGACAGGATTGCACACAGGCACCTCCGCGGCCGCCTGTGCTGCCTCCTGTCCCTGGTCCTGCACTGCACCACTAGCACCAGTGGGATCCCCACCTCCAGACCCCGTCTCTGGTGCTTGCGCGGCCCCCTCCTCCACCAAACCCCCCACCAACCTGGATGACTCCGTGCCATCTTCCCCTGTTGGGCCCTGTGGGGTCCCAGCTGCCCCTTCTGCTGCCGAGGAGTCCAACTGCAACCTCCGCCTCTTGGACCTCCCCCCGGCAGCTGCGGCCTGGGACGCGGCACCGGACTCCTCACTCCCCGACGAGATGACAACACGGGAGGGGAGCCGGGCCTTGCGTCTCCGGCTGACGGTCAGATCCCCGCCGCTGTGCTCCACAGCACCTTCTCCGCCCTCTTCATCAGTTGACGCTGCAGACAGGGAGAAACAAAACACAGGCATCAGGGCACTGTACAATGGACACATACACGCATGACAGTTGCACATGAGTGGCATTTGCAAACCTCAGACATGTCATCACAATCCCCAACACACATGTCATTGCAACTGGCACACATGAGCCATACCACAGCCATTTTACAACTGCCACCACCATCCCTACACATACAACAGCATCAGCAGCCAAAGGGGAGCCAGACATCACATGCAACACAGGAAGTGCACCACACATGTACACACACCACCACACTTGCATGCATGTCTACACCTCTGCCAAGTGTCGCACTGTTCAGACGGGCATCCATGTCACATCTGCCAATCAGGCTTCCACATACCGCTGTCACATGCATCCATGTTGCATCACTGTTGCACCCTTGACAAATACACACACATGCACATGTACACAGTGCTCATACATGCAGCCGAAAACAACATACATGCCTGACATCACGGACATGTCTACTTACATACACATTCATCCAAACATGTGTGCACGCACAACTGCATTTGCCATGCAAGCCCACACACACAAGCACCATCCATGTCTCACACATTACAGCCCTCGCATGTGTCAGCCCCACGGCCCTGTACACCCCCACCCATACTCGACCCCATACAAACAGATGTGCAACCGGCACAATGGCGAATGATCACCACACGCACTGCTCACAACCAGGATACATGTACACTCACCGCTCGACTCCAGACGGGTCTGCTTCTCTAGGACCTGGACGTGGAGCGCTGGGGATATGCGTTCCAGGACCCCCATCTGTTCTTCCGACAAGTGGCCCCGGCGCCCCTTGGCATCCGCTGCCTTCAAGAGGCGCCGGGCCTTGTTCAGGGTCCTGGACCTGAAGTCCTCCCAGCTCTTCCTGACATGTTGTAAGTCCCGGACTGCCACCCCCTCCGCGTTGATGGCAGTCACGATGTCAGTCCAGATCCGAGTCCGTCCTTCCTTGTCGGCGCGGGAACTTCCAAAGAGGGCATCATACTGCCCCAGGACTTGCTCCACCAGGACACCAACTTCGGTGGCACTGAAGCTGGTGCCCCTCTGCCTCTCTGGCCGGGGGTTGTCAGTGGTCACAGATGGTGTATGCCCCGACATGACAACCCCAGAGGCAGGAGTGTGTGGGCAACTGGGTCCTGGGGCTGGGCTGTGGAGCGATGGAATTCCAGTCGGGAGTCTTCGGTTTCAGCAGGGGTGGTCACAGCAACAGCACCCCTGGCTGATGTGCAGGCAGCAAATGGCAGTGCACGTGGCCAGCAGGCAGTCAGGCAGCAGCAGATGGCAGGTGGGAGCGTGCTCAGGGCTCTGGGGGGCAGTAGTTCGGCCTTCTGGGCAGGAGCGTGGTCTTCCGTGTGCTTACGCGTGGCCAGCTTGGTACGGAGTGATTTGGCACGTGAAAATCCTGCACGTCAGCGTGAAAACCGAGGAAAGGCTCTTAGCGCGTAAGCACGTCAGCACGCATACGCGAATCCATTGGACCAAAGGCCCTCAGCGCGTAAGCGCGTCTGTGACGTGACCCGCACGGGTGTTTCCCACACAGCACGTGATGACAGAGCACACGTGGATAGACTGCACATCAGAGTCTCATCGCGTGTAATTGGACATCACGTCAGAGTCTCATTGCGTGTAATTGGACAAAAGTGCATGTACACGCGATTGGCCTATGTACGTGTATATCAGGTGTGCGCGGACACTTACACACGCAAGTACGTCAGCGCACCTGTATCCCGGTGTGCGCGCCAATTTCCACACGCTATTGGACTGGGCACTGGATTTGAGGGGTGCGCGGGTCACACGCTCGCCTACAACACGCGCAACGCATTAATTTGCGCACTAACAAAATAACTAGCTCAGACCCAGGATGAACATACCGTTCCTAGCAGCAGTGGGCGTGGCCTACCAAAGGAGGAGGAGGAGGATAGTCAGGGCCAGAATATTCACACCCAGAACCAGCCTTTTCGGGATGCCTGATGACCAGGTGTATGGGAGGTACAGGTTTCCACCACACATCATACTGGACCTGGTGAGTGAGTGGGAGGACGACCTCACATCACCCACCCTGTGCTCCCAAGCACTAAGCCCCCTGGAGAAGGTCCTCAATGTACTGCACTTCTTAGCCACTGGATCATTTCAGCGGACAAGTGCCATTGTGGGTGGTGTATCACAGGCCACCCAGTCACGCTGCCTACACCAGGTCTTGAACATCATCACTGCACGCCCATCAGTCCGCAGGCACATATACCTGCCCAGAACCCCTGCAGAAAGGCATGCTGCCGCCCTGGATTTCTATGCTGTGGCACGATTCCCCAAAGTGCTAGGTGCCATTGACTGCACCCATGTGGCTCTACGTCCCCCCAGGGCATCTGAGCACATATATAGGAACCGCAAGCACTGGCATTCCATCAACGTGCAGGTAGTATGTAATGCCAAGGGAATCATCACCTCAGTATATGCCAACTATCCTGGGTCAACCCACGACAGCTTCATTTACCGAATGTCCACCCTAAGCCGGGACCTAGAAGCTGGCCTGCATGGCGATACATGGCTGCTTGGTGAGTATGAATGCCACTGCACATGCATGCATGTCAGATACTGAGCAAGGTCACAACCCCACCAATGATACCAATCACCACCTCCACAGGGGACAGTGCCTACCCTCTCAGCCCCCACATGATGACGCCAATCCGGAACCCCACCACGCCACCCCAGGTAAGATATAACGCAGCCCACATTACAACCCGGGGCATAGTGGAGCGCACATTTGGAGTGCTGAAGTCACGCTTTCGCTCCCTTGACCGTTCTGGCGGGCAGCTGTTGTACGCTCCCCCAGTAGTGTGCAGGATCATAGTGGCAGCATGTGTCCTGCACAACGTTGCAACACGCCAGGGCCTGGCCGTGGACATGGTGGTGCCCCCCCATCCCCAACCACATGCACAGCCGCTGCGCATGGGAGGGGAAAGGGCACGGGGGGAGGCAGCCCGTACACAGCTAGTGGCTAATTACTTCACATAGAAATCACACCCCTGTGGAGTGCACACTGCCCTGGCACATTCCATCTGACAATCAATGATGACTCAACCTGACACTGATCCTGAATGTCTGGAGAAAGAACCGTGAAAACCATATCAGCCTGAGATTGTTCACCTGGAAGTGTCACAATGTGTGCATCCCTACCCACACTGACACCACCAATGCAGTTTTGTGAAGTTACACATTCAAGCAGCTGAAATGAATACCCACTTGCAAAATGCAACAAGAGGACAGTGCCATGTCAGCCAACCCAACCCCAGCACCGCCACACGACACACCGTGCCATGTCATGCTATTTGCACGTAAACAAAGTAATCCCCACAACATGACACTAGTGTCACCATGTACAGTGTCCCTATTAGAAACTTGCAACACCTGAAATGCTCACAGTAATGCCGGACCAACAACAAACTTGAGCATGTACTACCATTAACATGACATCACTAATGTATAATATTAGTAGTCTCACCACCTGGAAATGCCTGCACTCCCACCACTACCAACTGTGCAGTGTTGGCGCCTGTAGAGTTGTAGGTGCACTGCTGCCAACATGGACCACATCTCCAGACTAGAGGTCCTTGTGTAGACATGAGGAAGGGACCTGCAAATTGGGAGGTAGACACAGAAGATGAGTTACACATCAATGCAACATGCAGTGTACAACACAACAGCAATATGCACTAGGAATGTATACACAGTATTGACTACAGACTGCCCACACAGCTCATGGGAGTCCAACGTCACTGTGTAATTCACTGTCACTTGGGCACACCCTTTGCAAGCCCATGGAAACGGGAAGCAGGAGGGGTGTGTGTGACTCAAACCCAAGCATCTGAACCAAATACATTACAAGCCTGCATGTGCCCAGCCACAATGCAGCGTATGCCCACAGGAACCACGGAAGCCAACAAATCGTCCCAAAAAAATTGGGAATAAAAGAAATAAAAATAAAAACAAAAATAAAAATAAAAATAAAAATAAAAATAAAAATAAAATAAAAATGGCCATTGAAGGGCCCGGGGGGGTTGGGGAGGCCACCCAGGAGGTCCGAGGACAGGATGCACACCAGAACCCACCTGCGTGGATCCTGGGAAAAAAAAAACACCTCCATGGGCTCATGGCCCACACGGCTACCCTATTGTGGGAGTATCACTGCTGTCGCTATTATCACCCTGTGCAGCTGCATCGGGAGGTGGTTGCACTATGGGAGGCAGCCCACGCAAGGCCCTAGTCTGCTCCTCCATGGCTGCAAGCATGCGGGTGTGGTAGGTCTGGTTCTGGAGGATGAGTGTGCGGAGGTCCCCATGCAACAACTCACGGGATGCCCGGACCTCCGCCCTCGTTGCCTGCATCTCAGCTGAGAGCGTACGGGTGAGACGCTCCAGCTGCTGTTCTGTCCTTTGGTGTGTAGAAGCCTCAAGCTCAACAAGAGTCGTCCTGAGGTGAAGGAGCTCCTGCCTCAGGGCTTCCCTGTGGCCCTGGGACTCAATGGAGATGGCCTCCTGCAGAGTCGCCAGTGCCGCCCGCCTGTCCCTGTTGGACCCCAACATGTCCTCCCTGTGTGACTGGCAGATGGAGTCGGTTGCCTGCTCTAGTCGCTCCATCAGCCTTTCAGGGGGGACAATGGAAGTGGCCACCCTATCCATGGCCTGAGCCATCATCTCGGATGATGCTGCCTGTTGGGTTGCCATACCGTAAATGGATTGCTCCCATGCAGTATTGCCAGGTGGCGTACGGCCACCACGTCGGCGGGCACCACACCTGTCTGGGGCAAGGCGAACTGCGCCTTGCTGTGCCGGCACTGCCTGAGGCTGCGGGACTGCATTCCCCCTCTGATCTGCTGGCCCAGGAACAGGATCAGATGTCACGGAGTGTGACCCTGCATCCGTAACCACCAAAGGCGTAGCTGCCAACACTGACATCCCCATTGAGGGTTCTGACCCTGGTGCAGGTGGGTGAGACAGAACAGAATCCCTCCCTGGAACACTCACCTGCGACGGCACGTAGGTCTCATCCGAATCAACACCTGAGTACAGCTCGGGGGAGGTGCAGCCAGAGACACCCCTTGAGAGCACGACCTGCAGCACTTGTGGGTTCTCGCCCACCACCACACCATGTCCCTCACTGGTGGTTGGTCGGCCCTCGGACCCCTCCTGGGTCTGCACCATCTCCACAACCCCAGCAGTATCAGGTGGTCTTCCCCTGCAAAGACATAAAAACAAAGAAATGGAAACAGGCATTAGCACCATAGCACACAATGAGGGCTGAGAAGCAAGAGAACCAGTACTTGTTTGACACATGTCCCACATGACTAAAACCCTCCCATGCATGCACTCTCACTGCGTATGAAGGGCAGGCAAATGGCACACACTGATGACACCAAGATTGAAGATGAACACATTTTCTGCATGCTGCCTGGCAGTGGCATCACACATTGGCCTGTGATTGCCAGGTGAAACACACATGCCATCACACAGATGGCATGTACCATTGCTATTGAGTGAAGATGGAGAGGAGGGCAGCACCTATTCATTCTGTCCAGTTGCCGCATGTAATAGCTTTTCTAATTCAAACAGGTCAGATTCTTCCCCTGGAGCTGCCAGTCCGAAATGGTGCAATTGCACAGGTACATGTTTGAACAAATGATATCCAGGTAACAAAGTCACTCAACTTTACCATAGCCATGTCAGACTTGTGACTAGAGGACTGCGACATGCCTAGTAAAAGTGGTGGAATGGAAAATATCTGACTAAATGAACAGTGCTAAATTTTGCAACAATGTTGTGGCAAGGTGACACTTCAAGGGCAACTGGCGTGCAGTTGGACTACATGTCTACTGTTGGCAGAAGGGATACAGCTATGGCCAAATGCAGCTGCGCAGGATGTATTGCATGAAGCACATGGCTGACCCATACGACTCAGGCACACACACTCTCACCTGGCACACAAACAGAAGCCCTCACACACACCATGCACATGGATCACACACACATGCATGTGCACTCACCGGACAATGCCTCGTAATCAGGGAGATCTCCCACGCCTTGGATCTGTTCCTCCGTGACGTAGGTCCCAGCGACTGACTCATGTGGAGTGAGTTCCATGTCTACTACTGGAGACCCACCTCCAGTCACTAGAGTTGCGGCATGACTTGAGGCCAGCTTACTCTTTGCCCTGCGCTTTAGGTCATTCCAGCGCTTATAGCAATCATTGGCTGTGCGCCTCACGATTCCAAGGGCACTTACGATGTCCGCAACGGTCTGCCAGTGTGCCTGGCGTTGTGCAGGTGTGGTCTTGGATCCTGCAACAATGACCATCTCGTTGTCATGTGCGGACACATACTCGACAAGTGCATTCAGTTCGTCATCCGTGAAGCTGGGCTTCCTGGATGGGCCGGACTGTGTAGCCGTGTCTGGGGCATCAGCCTGTGCCGGACGAGCACTCTTCCTCTTCCGCTTGGAAGGTGGTGGTGATCCTGAGTGTCCTGCGCCGCTATGGACACTAGGGGCAGGAGCCCTGGTGGACTCTGTACCAGGAGTGTGGGATTGCACACTCAGCATGGGAGTTGGTGCAGGCATTGGCTCTAGTGTGATGGTGTCAGGGGGAATATCAGCAGCATGGACTAGGACCGACACTGTCCGGGCTGGGTGTGTGAGGGCTGGGGTGGATGGAGCCGCAGCTGCCCCTGCAGCCTCTCCACCCTGCCTACTTGGTGCAGCAGATGACCTTGCTGCCCCAGATGCACGTGGCATGGTGACATAAACGTGCACCAGCGCACGTGTCATAGGCCTGCTGACCTGGAAGTCAGCCATGGAGTCAGCCAGGTCTGGTGCCACAATGGGCTGGTCCAACAAGGGCTGAGCATGGATGGTGTCAGCCACATCAGCCTCAACGGGAGGGGGGGGATAATGGGTGCCCTTGACTGGTCCTCCACACATGGGGGGACAGGCTCACCCTGCAAGTAACGACCACGTCCCCTACCGGATCCACCTCGGCCACCACTTGTGGCTCTTCCACCTTTGCCACCCTTACGGAATCCTCGCCTCCCAACCATGGCACTGATGTTGATGTGCGTATGGGAGTGGGTGTAAAATATTGTCCTGGGCAATTGGGGGTCAAAGGGGTTGGGTACCAGATGGTAATTGTACCCTAGTGCTCTTGCAAGGCTGATTGTAACCCCTGGGGAAAGATGACGGGTCACGCTACGCACAGGAGCCCCAAAAAAGGGAGATGACGTGCACGCAACCCCTCCTAGACCACGTGTGCAGAAAGAAAAACCTGCACTACGCTGTGGCACCCAGTAACACAAGAATGAACGTATGCGTGTCACACGCAGCCTAGAATGACCTCTGAAGGGGTAGGCTACACACGGGGCAAGCACAGATGTTAGATACGTGCGTGACTCACCGTCTGCCAGGTAAAAGAGCGTGAAAAAGGAGCGCGTTTGGTTGGCAACACCTCCGCCAAAAGAAGATTTGTACGCTGTCTGAGGAGACAGGACAACAGTAGAAGGGAACACTGTTTGAGGGAACAGGCCCAGGTAAACCAGTAAAAGAGAAAAAAGAGAAAAATCTGTCAGAGGTAACAGGGAATACGAACTTGAAACGCTGTGAAGTAAATCGCGTGTGAACCGACAAGAAGTACAGAATTCACCCACTCGCTCTCCACGAAAAGCACGTACAAGGAAATGGTGTTCTACGCGTACCTTTTATACAGGCCCACACGTCCAACGTCACTTATGCGGCGTGTACGCGCTAGTGCCATTTCCACCAATTACACGCTTTGTGACTTCTGCGTGTACGCCATTTCCACCAATTACACGCTTTGTCACTTCTGCATGTACAGCCATTTCCACCAATCACATGCGATGAGACTCTGACGTGCAGTCTTTCCACGTGTGCTCTGTCATCACGTGCTGTGTGGGAAACACCCGTGCGGGTCACGTCACAGACGGGCTTACGCGCTGAGGGCCTTTGGTCCAATGGATTCGCGTATGCGTGCTGACGCATACCCACCAGTTGCCCACCCACTCCTGCCTCTGGGGTTGTCATGTCGGGGCAAACACCATCTGTGACCACTGACAACCCCCGGCCAGAGAGGCAGAGGGGCACCAGCTTCAGTGCCACTGAAGTTGGTGTCCTGGTGGAGCAAGTCCTGGGGCAGTATGATGCCCTCTTTGGAAGTTCCCGCGCCGACAAGGAAGGACGGACTCGGATCTGGACTGACATCGTGACTGCCATCAACGCGGAGGGGGTGACAGTCCGGGACTTACAACATGTCAGGAAGCGCTGGGAGGACTTCAGGTCCAGGACCCTGAACAAGGCCCGGCGCCTCTTGAAGGCAGCGGATGCCAAGGGGCGCCGGGGCCACTTGTCGGAAGAACAGATGGGGGTCCTGGAACGCATATCCCCAGCGCTCCACGTCCAGGTCCTAGAGAAGCAGACCCGTCTGGAGTCGAGCGGTGAGTGTACATGCATCCTGGTTGTGAGCAGTGCGTGTGGTGATCATTCGCCATTGTGCCGGTTGCACATCTGTTTGTATGGGGTCGAGTATGGGTGGGGGTGTACAGGGCCGTGGGGCTGACACATGCGAGGGCTGTAATGTGTGAGACATGGATGGTGCTTGTGTGTGTGGGCTTGCATGGCAAATGCAGTTGTGCGTGCACACATGTTTGGATGAATGTGTATGTAAGTAGACATGTCCGTGATGTCAGGCATGTATGTTGTTTTCGGCTGCATGTATGAGCACTGTGTACATGTGCATGTGTGTGTATTTGACAAGGGTGCAACAGTGATGCAACATGGATGCATGTGACAGCGGTATGTGGAAGCCTGATTGGCAGATGTGACATGGATGCCCGTCTGAACAGTGCGACACTTGGCAGAGGTGTAGACATGCATGCAAGTGTGGTGGTGTGTGTACATGTGTGGTGCACTTCCTGTGTTGCATGTGATGTCTGGCTCCCCTTTGGCTGCTGATGCTGTTGTATGTGTAGGGATGGTGCTGGCAGTTGCGATATGGCTGTGGTATGGCTCATGTGTGCCAGTTGCAATGACATGTGTGTTGGGGATTGTGATGACATGTCTGAGGTTTGCCAATGCCACTCATGTGCAACTGTCATGCGTGTATGTGTCCATTGTACAGTGCCCTGATGCATGTGTTTTGTTTCTCCCTGTCTGCAGCGTCAACTGATGAAGAGGGCGGAGAAGGTGCTGTGGAGCACAGCGGCGGGGATCCGACCGCCAGCCGGAGACGCAAGGCCCGGCTCCCCTCCCGTGTTGTCATCTCGTCGGGGAGTGAGGAGTCCGGTGCCGCGTCCCAGGCCGCAGCTGCCGGGGGGAGGTAAAAGAGGCGGAGGTTGCAGTTGGACTCCTCGGCAGCAGAAGGGGCAGCTGGGACCCCACAGGGCCCAACAGCGGAAGATGGCACGGAGTCATCCAGGTTGGTGGGGGGTTTGGTGGAGGAGGGGGCCGCGCAAGCACCAGAGATGGGGTCTGGAGGTGGGGATCCCACTGGTGCTAGTGGTGCAGTGCAGGACCAGGGACAGGAGGCAGCACAGGCGGCCGCGGAGGTGCCTGTGTGCAATCCTGTCCCCGATCCTGTCCCTGCATCATCTTGCACCAGCAGGGATGGCTACGTCCAGACCCGTTTTCAGGCAGGGGATGAGCTGACGTCAACTGGCCTTCCTCTGCCTGCGGACGTGGCCATCCAGGTCCGGGTTGAGCCTGTCCTGGCTGGTGTGGCGTTGCGTCAACGGGCCATGCGAGGTGACCTGCAGTCTTTTCATGGAGAGACTGCACGTCATCTCGAATGTCTCGTTGACCACGTTAGCCTGCTGGGACAGGTCACCCAGGCCGGATTCCGCTGTCTGATGGGGCTTTCTCCGACCCCCTCCTCAACTGGACCCCCTACGCGCCAGTCGTCCTCTGTGCCATCTTCCCACCCATCAGTCACCTGGGTGCCCTGTGGAGCTGCCTCTGACGGTGCGGCCAGGCTGGTGGAGGAGGCATCCCTGCCACAGTCGGGAGTCGGAGGTCCAGCAGGGGTGGCCACATCAACAAGTGCACCCCAGCCGGCGGAGGATGTGCAGGCAGCAGGAGGCAGTGCACGGGCAGAGGCAGAGCAGCAGCAGCAGCAACATGGTGGGAGACATGAAGGCTCGGGGCTTTCGACATCGGAGGGGCAGGCATCGGCCGGAGGGCAGGGGGACCCAGGACAGAGAGTGTCTTCCGTGTGGCAGCGGTTGGGCCACGCCATAGGTGCGGAGCGGCGGCGGGCGGAAGAGGCGCGGCTCACAATGGTCAGGGCGGAGAACTCCATGCGGAGGGCCCTGAGGCGGGCCGAGTGCCTCGAGGCAATCCGCAGGGGGTTGGAGGAGGACACAGCGTCGTCCCTGCGGACCCTCGGGGCCATGGAACTGGACCGCCTCCGGGACATCGAACAGGAGTTTGATGATGCCCTGGCCCGGGACACCACAGAGTGAGCCGCTGGACTTGCCCGCCGCCTTTGTATATAGTTCTTTAGTTTTAGGTTTCCTTTCGTTCTTATTATGATTTGGAGTCGACGGACACTGCTCCACTTTTTGTATATAGTTGATATTTAGGTAGGTTTTTTAGGAGGTTTCCTTAGTTCAGTTGGGCTCATGGACCCTTGTTATTTTTGTACATAGTTCTTTGTTGCATGGAGAATTTTTTACATTTGACTTTGGACAACATTTTTTAGGATTTGGATTTCCAGTTTTGTGTTTTTATGCGGACATGCAGCTTATTTTTTCACATTTACATTGTAGTTAGTTTTCTTTCTTTAGCATTATTTATTTTTTTCAATACAATTTTGTTGGCATAGTTCACTGTGTGGTATCATCTCATTGGTTTCATGCATGTCATGTTGTGTGTTTTCCCATTCAATTGCAAAAAATGTGTGTGACGGACATGGGTTCATTAGCTTCATGAACATTGGGGGTGTAACATGTGATTTCCATTTCCATGTGGGTGAATGGGTTACTTGGTAGGGCTTTTTGGCTGTGGAGGCTGACCATTACGCACATGATTGGGGATTGTGAGGACCTGGTGGGGGCTGCCCATGGTGGCAGAGGGGTGGGGGTGGTGGGAGACATGAGTGGGGGCCTGGTGGAGGCTGCCCCTGCACTGCCGGGGGGTGGGGGTGGTGGGAGACATGAGTGGGGGCCTGGTGGAGGGTGACCCTGGATGCTGGGGGGTGGGGGTGGTGGGAGACATGAGTGGGGGCCTGGTGGAGGGTGACCCTGCACTGCCGGGGAGTGGGGGTGGTGGGAGACATGAGTGGGGGCCTGGTGGGGGCTGCCCATGGTGGCAGGGGGGTGGTGGTGGTGGGAGACATGAGTGGGGGCCTGGTGGAGGGTGACCCTGGATGCTGGGGGGTGGGGGTGCAGGGGGACATGAGTGGGGGCCTGGTGGAGGCTGCCCCTGCACTGCTGGGGGGTGGGGGTGGTGGGAGACATGAGTGGGGGCCTGGTGGGGGCTGCCCATGGTGGCAGTGGGGTGGGGGTGGTGGGAGACATGAGTGGGGGCCTGGTGGAGGCTGCCCCTGCACTGCCGGGGGGTGGGGGTGGTGGGAGACATGAGTGGGGGCCTGGTGGAGGGTGACCCTGCACTGCCGGGGGGTAGGGGTGGTGGGAGACATGAGTGGGGGCCTGGTGGAGGCTGCCCATGGTGGCTGGGGGGTGGGGGTGGTGGGAGACATGAGTGTGGGCCTGGTGGAGGGTGACCCTGGATGCTGGGGGGTGGGGGTGCAGGGGGACATGAGTGGGGGCCTGGTGGAGGCTGCCCCTGCACTGCCGGGGGTGGGGTGGTGGGAGACATGAGTGGGGGCCTGGTGGGGGCTGCCCATGGTGGCAGGGGGGTGGGGGTGGTGGGAGACATGAGTGGGGGCCTGGTGGAGGCTGCCCATGGTGGCTGGGGGGTGGGGGTGGTGGGAGACATGAGTGGGGGCCTGGTGGAGGGTGACCCTGGATGCTGGGGGGTGGGGGTGGTGGGAGACATGAGTGGGGGCCTGGTGGAGGGTGACCCTGCGCTGCCGGGGGGTGGGGGTGGTGGGAGACATGAGTGGCGGCCTGTTGGGGGCTGCCCATGGTGGCAGGGGGGTGGGGGTGGTGGGAGATATGAGTGGGGGCCTGGTGGAGGCTGCCCCTGCACTGCCGGGGGGTGGGGGTGGTGGGAGACATGAGTGGGGGCCTGGTGGAGGGTGACCCTGCACTGCCGGGGGTGGGGGTGGTGGGAGACATGAGTGGGGGCCTGGTGGAGGCTGCCCATGGTGGCTGGGGGGTGGGGGTGGTGGGAGACATGAGTGGGGGCCTGGTGGAGGGTGACCCTGGATGCTGGGGCGTGGGGGTGCAGGGGGACATGAGTGGGGGCCTGGTGGAGGCTGCCCCTGCACTGCCGGGGGGTGGGGGTGGTGGGAGACATGAGTGGAGGCCTGGTGGGGGCTGCCCATGGTGGCAGGGGGGTGGGGGTGGTGGGAGACATGAGTGGGGGCCTGGTGGAGGCTGCCCATGGTGGCTGGGGGGTGGGGGTGGTGGGAGACATGTGTGGGGGCCTGGTGGAGGGTGACCCTGGATGCTGGGGGGTGGGGGTGGTGGGAGACATGAGTGGGGGCCTGGTGGAGGGTGACCCTGCACTGCCGGGGGGTGGGGGTGGTGGGAGACATGAGTGGGGGCCTGGTGAGGGCTGCCCATGGTGGCAGGGGGGTGGGGGTGGTGGGAGACATGAGTGGGGGCCTGGTGGAGGGTGACCCTGGATGCTGGGGGGTGGGGGTGCAGGGGGACATGAGTGGGGGCCTGGTGGAGGCTGCCCCTGCACTGCCGGGGGGTGGGGGTGGTGGGAGACATGAGTGGGGGCCTGGTGGGGGCTGCCCATGGTGGCAGGGGGGTGGGGGTGGTGGGAAGCATGAGTGGGGGCCTGGTGGAGGGTGACCCTGGATGCTGGGGGGTGGGGGTGCAGGGGGACATGAGTGGGGGCCTGGTGGAGGCTGCCCCTGCACTGCCGGGGGTGGGGGTGGTGGGAGACATGAGTGGGGGCCTGGTGGGGGGCAGGGGGGTGGGGGTGGTGGGAGACATGAGTGGGGGCCTGGTGGAGGGTGACCCTGCACTGCCGGGGGGTGGGGGTGGTGGGAGACATGAGTGGGGGCCTGGTGGAGGGTGACCCTGCACTGCCGGGGGGTGGGGGTGGTGGGAGACATGAGTGGGGGCCTGGTGGGGGCTGCCCATGGTGGCAGGGGGGTGGGGGTGGTGGGAGACATGAGTGGGGGCCTGGTGGAGGGTGACCCTGCACTGCCGGGGGGTGGGGATGGTGGGAGACATGAGTGGGGGCCTGGTGGGGGCTGCCCATGGTTGCAGGGGGGTGGGGGTGGTGGGAGACATGAGTGGGGGCCTGGTGGAGGCTGCCCCTGCACTGCCGGGGGGTGGGGGTGGTGGGAGACATGAGTGGGGGCCTGGTGGAGGGTGACCCTGCACTGCCGGGGGGTGGGGGTGGTGGGAGACATGAGTGGGGGCCTGGTGGAGGCTGCCCATAGTGGCTGGGGGGTGGGGGTGGTGGGAGACATGAGTGGGGGCTGGTGGAGGCTGCCCCTGCACTGCTGGGGGGTGGGGGTGGTGGGAGACATGCATTGTTGATCAGTAGTGCAAGGTGACATGTGGGTTGGCTGGGGGGCATGCCCATGGTGAATGGGCTGCCTGCGGGACATGGGCAGGGGTGCAGGGTAGTCCCCCGTGGTGTGGGCTGCCTGCAGGGGCCGTGGAGGTTGTGGAGCGTACACCTGGGAGGACCCACACGGCCAATTCACATGTAGTACTCCCCAGAACCCCTGAAATACACATTCCCTGCTGGTATCGCGTGTGGAACTTCCCGCGCACCCCTGAAATACACGTACCCTGCTCGCACTCGGACTATCGCGTGTGGAACTTCCCGCGCACCCCTGAAATACACGTACCCTGCTCGCACTGGGACTATCGCGTGTGCAACTTCCCGCGCACCCCTGAAATACACGTACCCTGCTCGCACTGGGACAATCGCGTGTGCAACTTCACGCGAACCCCTGTAATACACGTAGCACGCTCCCCGAGGCCCGATCGCGTGAGAAAGTTCACGCGAACCCCTGTAATACACGTAGCACGCTCCCCCAGGCCCGATCGCGTGAGAAACTTCACGCGAACCCCTGAAATACACGTACCCTGCTGAAATCGCGTGTGGAACTTCCCGCGCACCCCTGAAATTCACATACCTTGCTCGCACTGGCCCAATCGCGTGTGGAACTTCCCGCGCACCCCTGAAATACACGTTCCCCGCTTGCCGTTTGCCAGCCCGGTGAACTGGTCCAGGGTTAGCGCAGCCCTTTGTGATGATTTAGCGATTTTGATGGCTTTTCCTTGCGCGAGGGCGTTCTTCGGGGCGTTACTGGCGCTGCTGCAGGGTCGCTGCGATTCTCTGCGCCACGGCTGGTTTGGGAGCCTAAAATCCATGAATACGCTGTGCGCGGAAATCGGTTTTAGCGCACGTGCCTGGCGCAGACAATCGCACACGGACACTCTGCGCCAGCCGCTTGCGACACTTTTCTGCGAAATTCTATGAATTACCCTCTTAATGTCAAGCAATACATATTGTGGAAAATGACCACTTTCTTTGCAACCCATAATGCCTATGTCAATCACATATAGTAATGCAGCCTGATTTCCAAATATATAGTCAATCGTAGATGCGCTACGTTCGTCAACCCTATTAAATCCACAGCGCGCATCACCATTACAGTGCCCATTCAATCACACAAAATCAGAAATATACAAAAGATGAGCTCAAGATGTCCACCTTGTTTAAGACAATCATTGAAAATCGGCCCAGAAACGAGGTTGTCATCACATATGTCAACACCACATGGTATTCCGGCATTAAGGTCCCCGCCAGTAATTATCGGATTGGCCACCCCTGCTCGGCTAATATACCCTCTACAAGTCTCATGATGTCAATGTGAGCGTCCCTGGTTGGGGGATCATGTATGTTAATAAACAACATACCATTATACACAAGGGGTATACTGGTGAGTTTACCTGCAAGTACATATTCGCTTTCAACACCTATGTTACAAATACGCCAATTGTTTTTAATAGTGATACGTAGGAACCCTCTAGGCCTGCCTTCTAATCCCTGGACAGCTGTTTCCTTTATCATGACATACCATCTAATGCAAGTGCTCAATGCACCAAGTTTCCTGTAGCATTATTATTCCAAAAATCTCAATGTATTCCAATAGACCACCTTGCTCAGAATAGTGTGTATGCCCCCTAGTATTCCATGAACAGAGCACGATCCCGATATCACATACATTTGTTAAAATGCACTTGGTAAGCCCTAGGAAGCCATTGCCAATACCCGTCTATTTTATCAGAATCTAGTGTTCCATTAGAGGCCGCATTCCTTAGAGTTCCTGAGATTGTCCACCAGGCGATTATGAAGATGTTCTCCACCATAGTTAGCATTTCTCTGAGAGTCATCCCCCTATTATTCTTGATTCTAGCAATTTTCACGATTTCACAAACATACCCTTTTTTAAACAGTTCCACTTCATGTGCAAAGACGAAATCGATCAGTTCTGCTGCTTAAGTACCGCATTAGAGCAGATCTTTCGCCTGCTTTCTTCCTGATCAACCAACAATATTTCAGCACTAGTAACTAGCCTAGCGGCATGTACATATCTCACTAAGACATACTGTTTCAGAGTTGGTTTGTGTGGGTACTGTGATGGCTTTTTAATGGCTATCGAGTTATTATCGCCAAATAGTAAATCAAGACCCTACAATGCTTAATTTTCCACATTTTCAACCCCCACCAATTCATTTTTCCTAGATGTTCCTACTTTAGTATGTTTATTGTGGCTCTGATTGCGTGGCTCATGCAAGAAAGTTCTAATATCCCCTGTGTTCCTCCTGGACTTATTTCCGCTAGACATTTTGGATTTACTACCTACTTCCAGTGGCTTATGAATAGCATCAACTATACCAGTGCAGCCGTTACCCCTACTCTTACAGCTGGCATAAGAGTAATGCAAATGAAAGCAGCCATATTCAACAGTAGTAAGGTCAACAGAAGCAGCTTCAGGTATAAAAGGGCGGGAATTTTTGCTTTTAGGTTTGCCATACATCAGTGCCTGGCATTTTCTTTCCTGTTTTGCTGCCCTTTTTACCCTTGGATTTTTTAGTGGCTACACATGTATTTGTCTCACAACTTCTGATCCCAACAGATCCAGAGCTATCGACTACAGTGACGCTATTGCTCAAAATGATATCACCAGCATCATTCATTTTTAATAACTTGTAACTCTGTCCAGTCCCCATCATTGCTTTCAATATGACCGTTAGTATGATCCTCGCATATTTCTATAATATTATTCTGTAAAGCATTCCTATCCAATGTGGCAACCACATTAGTCTTGACACCGCTTCAACCACTACCAATGGCCTTATGAGAAATGTTTTCCAATAATGTACTATGCAATTTCAAAGTGGACTCAATGGCCTCACATTTAGGAATGATTGCTGTCAACATTTGTTCCAAAGCAGAGTAGATCAGGACTGAGGAGACGCTCTGCCGCCTGCTTCCTGCCTCAGATGCACTCTGTAAGTTCTCTTCAATAACGGCAGAGTTGACTGTCGTAATATCCTCAGACTACTGTTGGACACTATGTATATATGCAGGTGATGCATATTTGGGGATGTCGGGCCTATTAGAGACATCACCATCATTCCAATATTGCCCATTATCGGTTAACAAGCAATTCAGGTCATTGTTGGGGTAGCCTACTGCTCCATTAGTACCCGTATCGTAGGCTTGATAGACTTCTCAGGCAGTCACAGTCAAGAGGTCTCGATTAGGTTGCATATTAAATGGATGGGACTGAAGGAGTGGATGGGACTGAAGGAGTGGATTGGACCGAAGGAGTGGATGGAACTGAAGGAATGGATTGAACTGAAGGAGTGGATTGGACTGAATGAGCGGAACGAAAATTTGGAATAGAGAGAACGGATAGAGCAGATGGAACCAATGTAGTATCGGAGTAGATGGATCAGGTGAAGTTGATAGAACAGATGGAGTGGATGGAACAGATGGAATGGATAGAACAGATGGAGTGGATGTAACAGACGGCGTGGATGAAACGGATGGAGTGAATGGAACTGATGGAGTGGATGGAACGGATCAAGTGGATGGAACGGATGGAGTGGATGGAACGGATGGAGTGGATGGAGTGGATGGAGTGAGATGGAGTGGATGTACCGGATGGAATGGATGGAGTGGATGGAGTGGATGGAACTGATGGAAGGGATGGAACGGATGGAGTGGATGGAAAGGATGTAGTGGATGGAACGGATAGAGTGGATGGAACAGATAGAGTGAATGGAACGGACAAAGTAAATGGAACAGAGGGAATTCTCGGAATGGATGGAGTGGATGAATCAGACAGAGTGGATGGAACGGCCAGACTGAAAACCACCAAATCACACTACCATGCTTACTCTCTCCTATACATCACGACTCAACTAGAACACAGTGATACTATGACACATTCAGTATGGTTCTCATACTAACACCCGCCTCTTTCTCCTCAACATCCTAATTAACCACAGCTAACTGAGTGCAGACTGCTAGCCTAAGCGTCTTCTCCGGCCTAACGCAGCCAGAAATCAGTCTAGGTGTCAACCCTCAATAATGAACACATATTCCTTTCCTCCCAACCACCACACCTAACGCTAAGAAGCAGCTATCATGCAAGTGCCACACCAGCTGCACACATATCCAGTGCACCCACACACCTACGACTCTCTCTCTCTCTCTCTCTCTCCATCTCAACTGAGTTGACCTACGGTTCCCGAGGGCGTTCAACACCAGCGCTTTGAGATCATGCCAATGATACATAAGGCGCTATATAAGTGCAAAGTAACATACCATAACATAACATTCAAATCCACGAGCAAGGAAGGGAGCAAGGGAGACATATTGGGCATTTGGTCTTTACCAATTGAGATCATGTTGATGATACTTTCAGCCAATTTAGAGCCCAAACATGCACATTTTTCAGAAAGTTCAATCTCAAGAGGATTTAAAACACACTGCCTTCATAACTCATGTGCTGCAAAAAAATGTGTGATCCTGGTAGTCTGTCTGCTCTGTTGAGACTTGCCAAGGCCAGCAGGACAGACCCAGGGATGCCTAAATGGGTAGCCGGGTGAGTCGAAGTTGGAAAAATGGACAATTACATCACTCACCACGTATTGAATTCTGGGTGAACATGCATCTTGAGATATAGAACACAGCAGGTCTCCACTTCCGCATCAATCATAGTTAACCCATCCACCACTGCCCCACCGCGCCGGACTGCATGACAGTGACGTGCAGCGTGCCGCTGAAGTGCCAGTTCAGTGCTGGCTGCACTTATAAAGGGAGAGAGTCAAAGGGCACTGCCCCACACTCACTGCCTATATCTCTGGTTGCTGAAGTCTGGTAAATAGTAAGTGCACACAATGCCCACACCATGTGCACCAAATGCTAAAAAAAATTAATAAATGTGCATCACTTCAGCGCTGCCTGAATTTATATAGGTAGTGAGCCAGTTTATGATACACTGTAGTTGCGACAACATCAGAGAAGGAGTGTGGCTAAAGGACAAGCTTTGTTTAGATGGAAGTTATAGTCATAGCAAACAGATCTGTTGAATCTAGGTGTACATTATACAAGCTTTGCTATCTAATTGTTGCTGCTGGTTTAGGCCCTGCACTCATTTGATTCTGAGTGTACTTTATAAGAAGCCTTGCTAGCTATTTGTGGCTGCCTGGTTAGACCCTGCACTTCTTAATTTCTAAGGGATCTCTCTAAAAAGCTTTGGTATCCAATTGATGCTGCTTGGTTAGGGCCTGTGCATCTGCTGTGTTGAATCTAGGTGTACATTTGCTATCTAATTGTTGCTTTTAGTTTAGGCCCTGCGCTCCTATGATTCTAAGTGTACTTCATATGAAAAGGTTTTTGTAGAAGCAAAGAACCAAGCAACATGAGTTAGACAGATGGTTTATTGCTTATAAGGAATACTGGGTAGTAGAGACCCCCAACCATCTCCACAATGTAACATCGACTGACTGGTTAGTCAAGCAATAACATTCTATAAGCAATGCTCCAGAACTTACATGTCATAGCATCATGTCATAGCATTACTCACCAGAGTTCCACTCAGAACAATAATAGAAGACTATGCTAAGACATCACCATAACAGTTTTGCTATCTAATTGTTGCTGCTTGGTTAGACCCTGTGCATCTGTTGAACCTAGGTTTACTTTCTAAAAAGCTTTGCCGTCAAATTGTTGCATCATGGTTAGGCCCTGTGCATCTGTTGAATCTAGGTGTACATTACAAAGGCTTATCTATCTAATTGTTGCTGTTGGTTTGGGCCCAGAGCTCCTCTGATTCTAAGTGTACTTTATATAAAAAGGTCATCAAATAGTTGCGTCATGGTTATGTGAAAACAGAAACTAAATATCGAGGCTGAGTACCCCAAAAGGAAATACACCAAACACAGGTTACAAAGGAACATACAAAGTACTTTAGTCTCTATCGAATTCAATTACAAAACAGTACAAAGTCAGATAGCTATCGGCCCTCAGTACAACACAACGAACTCCAGCGTGGTTCAGTGTGTTCAGTGAGAGACTGTACATTAGAATGCATTAGCTTTTTATACCTTTTGTGAGCGCTATGGCCAACCCCTCTTCGGGTTAATATTCTACTTTATACATCACCAATTCTAGGGTTCGTTGCCAAATCTCAAATAACCGCATCTAACTGGTTTGTTCTTTATTACATGTAACAATAAGCGTATGCATTAACTGTGTATTCTAAGTTTCGTATTGCAGGTCTTCTTAAACACTAATACAATGTAATAAAACAGATGGCCTTTGTTCAATACAGAATACTTTATCATAATATATACTTGTGGATTGGTTTCATTGCGCAAGTAATCCTTTTACACATAAGTCAATGTAGGACG
The DNA here is from genome assembly GCF_040938575.1 of Ambystoma mexicanum. NCBI lineage: Eukaryota > Metazoa > Chordata > Amphibia > Caudata > Ambystomatidae > Ambystoma > Ambystoma mexicanum. The sequence goes on along the minus strand of NC_090937.1, from coordinate 345,016,592 downwards.
AGGTCTCAGTTCATGACCTCAACAAGTAGCCTGCAGGCAGATTACACATTAGCAATGTACAGAGGTCAAGACAGCCATGTTGTATTTTGCAATGACATCGTCCACCATTTTAGCTCACAGGGTGACTTTTCCACACAAATCCTAAAATGGCGTTTTGACCTAAAATGGCGGCCTACATGGATTAAAGGTCAGGACCTTGTAACACAGATCTCGCAAGTGACTTTCGGCCAGCTTGGCGTAGGCCAATATTAATATATCTATTACAATGGGAGTAGGGATGTAACGGTATTACGGTACACCGTTAAAGATACCGTGAACCACTTAATTGAACAATAATAACCGTCACATTGTTTATACCGGTATACCGTTCATACCGTTAAGTTTGCTTTTCAATCTGATTTAGAAAGGCTGCAGTAAGCAACTGCTGCACAGTCTTGGTCTTGCACTGTTGGATGTGCCGTCTGCCAAGTAGTTTCAGTTGGAGCAGTTTTTAATGCCATTCCATAAACCACACGTGCCTGACACAAAATCAATATGTTAGCAATAGGAAGAATAAATACAGTGCCAAGAAGGAAAAGGGTTTACTTTGGGTTGGCGGTTTGGGGTTTATATATTTATAATGGATAATGTTTTCTAAACATATGACAATGGGGGATTTCCCTGGTTCCATCATTGAATTTACATATAATAAGTCACAGTGCGAAATTTACTCATCTCTGTGGGTATTCCCTGCTGCCATACCAAAGTGTAACATGTCCGTGATTACTGAACACCTTTTGGCCTGCAAGTAAACTAAAGGCTGTAACGTAAAGAGAGAGTGTGTGTGTGCGTGTGTGTGTATGCGCACAAGCGTATACTACAATCAGACTCCATTGATCTGTGGCATGCAGGTTATCAAGATGGCAACATGTTCATCTTCACCAGTAGCCAGTGGGGGGGCTAAAAGCCGAAATGACCACTTAAGAAAAGCTATTCAGTTTGCTTTGCCAGTCGCAGCAGGGCTCTCCCCGCCCCTCCCCCTCTCCACACGTGTGTTTGTGTTTGGTGGAAGCAAGGGGTGGCATTTCAGTGGAAAGTATTTTGAAAAGCCCAATTCTGGCCCTGGGTTCCTGGTTTTGTTTGCGATGATAAATCTGACAATTTATGACCTTTTAGAAAATATTTGTTAAGATTAGGTAACTCCACCTGCTATACCGCGATAACCATGATATACCGTCATTTGGCAAGAAGGTTATTGTACTGTCCTAAAACTAATACCGTGACACCCCTAAATGGGAGGCATGATATACTTTTTATTCCGACAGTTAGGTCCTGTGCATTATTTTGAATCTAGGTGAACTTTCTAAAACACGTTGATTTATAAGTCTATTTCAAGACCGGAGGTGAGCATTATGCTTCAACAATTGATTCTGGCTCAAACATATCTGTCAGCTCGTCTTTGGGCATCTCCAGGTGCTTTTCCTAAGCTTTCCGATTCCCACTTATCAACCTCAGCGAAGATCGTGAGTATGACAAGTCAGACTCTGGCGAGGAGTCCTCACCCCCTATATTTTGCTCTCTTGGGGAAAGAGGTAGAAGGCTTGGCAAAGTTGACTGCTTCATGAAAGCACCTTCAAGCTTTTCAAATGTATCGACCGCCCCAGGAAGCTTTCTCTTTCCCTCCATCTCTGGACCCGGGGGGAGTCGAAGAGGCCTTCCTCTTGCAGGTTTGTTCTCTCCCCTTAAGACCCTGCTCCTTATTAGGGTGGCTAGAGGAATTGCTGTCATCAACATCTGGGCCATTTTTCTTAAGACCATCCCCAATCAAGTGCTTATAATCTTTCCGGAAGTGGCCACACTAATTTGGCTACCGCATCGACCAGGGAATTGGTTTGTTAGGCCTTAGATCTTATGGATTTCAGAGGGTGGGACCATGGGCCCTACAATATATTGCCCTTTGTATTTGCAATTTCTAACCTTAATGCCCAGTCGTTGGTCGGGGTGTCCTTGGATGCCAGCTGCTTCAGGTATTTTGATCCAGTTACAGAAAAGGCTTTCTGTTTGCTACAGAGGATTTTGGGTTTAAGCCTGATTGCCACTCTATGTTAGCAGAAGCCTCTAGGCTAAAGTATATATAATTATTCAGTTAATAATTATAGGAAATTATTAAAAAAACACTTGCCATGGTGTAATTTGTTTACAATAACTTTTTCCTAAATTCGAGTATTTTTCTGAATAGTATATTGATACTGTTATGAAATCGGGCTATGGTTAATCAGTGCTAATGTCTTTCATACTTGTACCCAATCGAATTGACACCACAGTACTAATTCTAATTGGCTACTATAAATGGACCCACCAAAACAGGAGAAGAGTTTTTTTTGCCAGTGATTTAGTCCTAAAACAAATTAAGAGAATAAGACATTCTAAGAATTCCTTATGAGATAAAAAGCTCAAAATAAAGGCAATAACTAAACAAATGCACTGTGATAGAAGCAGCCCTTAAGAAAGTTTGGAATCAAGTATAAAACTAATACAGAAATCCATACTATGATAGTGACCCCCCACATCAGAAAAAAATAAAAAACTATTACTATTGAATTTCACCAAGTGTTATTTTAAAGGAAGAGAAATGCAGGAGCCCATTGCAAATTCCGTCTTCAAAGTGTTGTTTGCAGGCAGCATTTGCATCTTTTACAAAACTGATTTTAAGTATAAAAGCAATTTCGCTTTTTTTTACTCTTTACTTTTGCTCTCAGTTTTGCCAATGTCAATAAATGCACACCCCACCTCTATTATGTCAACTTCACTGACTCCTGATTAAACAACACATTTAACTTAACATTTTCTGCATTGTTCATCAACACTCTGGCCATTCCTTTCTTATTCACAAACTAGTACGCTATTCGTCATCTAGAATGTTATGCTCCTGTTCTCAAACTTTAGTCGTTGTTCCATCTCAACTTCGAGAACTGGCTGATCATCTTCATTTCCGTAATGCGTTAAAGACGTTTCTTTGTGTCTAGATTTCCTGGTTAAGTGATCTTTGGCAGTCTGCTTTTTCTAGCACCCAGATGCCTTTGGGGCTTAGTTTGGTGCTTTACAATCCATACAGATACATACAGATACTTAGATACAGGGGACCCACCAACAGAATACCAAGGATACCACCAAGACTGAAAAGGGCTTCGATCCCCAAGACCGTGGGAAGTCCCGGAACCAAGCACAAAGATCACAATTTCCCTCGGGAACATGCACTTCTGTACTTAGGACATGCAGATTTTGTATTGCCTTAAATATGGTAGGGCGGGGGAGTCAGGCACAAAAACACAACAGGCAGATCTCACCAATTTACGTACTCCACCATGCTCAGCTAGGATGACATCTAACACCATCCTGTTCTGTAGAGCCACTAATCTAATTGCTTTATGTTCCAATGTCATATTGTATAGTATATCGGTGGTTCTGTTGATGGTTCTCTCCAAAACTCTTGCCAGTCTCATAATATCCTCAGAGTTCATGATCTGTATCCAAAATGGCACAAAGGATTTTGCTACATCACCCATGACCTGTGAAGGAATATCACTGTTCTCGTCCCGCCTTGGACGAGCTCTAGAGAGACATCAGAGGTGCTGGCTATAAATACCCATGGTAGCAAGATACCCAAATAACAAGTACCCTGCCAATCTCTAGGTAACCAAGGATAAGCTTTATCACCACAGACAAAATAAATGTGATCACCTACATACAAAGATCTGTCCTCACTAGACAGATTTGCAATGTTTGTACAATCCTCAATAGTACCCATTGACTGAGAACCATCCCTTTGTATGCATAAGGAAACAGAGTTGGGGCTATGATTGATAGTATAAGAAGGAGGCATGGCATTCCGGCTGCCTACGGGAGCCATCTTGAAAGAGATCAACGATTGGAAATGTCTAGAAAGTCTATCGGAAGGCCTAATGGAAGCAACATTGAGTTTGCTCCTATTTCCAACGATGAGAGAATAGTGCCCTTAGAGAGCCGTAGCATGCAGTAGTCAAAGGAAGAGGATGAATATACCAGCCTGACCCTTTTTGCCCGTGCTGTGGCAAATGCAAACATATACAGCAATTTGTTCTGTTTAGAATCGCCTGGGTCGCATTAATAATTTATAGAAGAGTATTATTGTGGTAACTCTTTCTGTGTTGTAAATTCCTAGAAGGTAGTGTGTGCAGATGTACGAAAGTTGAAGACATAGTGGGAACACTTTTGGTAGGTAACAAAGTCTCAAGTGGCCGCACCCCCTCAATATACCAAAACCCAAGCGCAAGTACAACTGTTAGACCAGTTAACATCATCACAAGAACACATTGAGTCCTCAAGAACTATCAGTTTTGATGCTCAATGACTTTGTCAGCCACAAGACCGATAGCTTGCTTCGTATGAGTCGAGTTAGCCAAGGGCATTGTTCCTCAAAATCCGTTTAGAAAAGTCTCTCTGACAGACTCCTTAAGTTTGTTCGTTGGTGATCTCCTGACCACGTGGTTTATCTTGCTTGAATGTAACTTTGCCGGTCCCAGCCACTTACTATGTTTCAGTGAGAGAGTGGCAAGGGACTAGCTCAACAATGGTTTCTTGTGGGTACAGCCGTGCTGTGCTGTAAGTTTCGTGACGTGGACGCCAATTGTACCTCAAGACTCCAGGTACGGTGTGATCTGCGAACAGAGTGTTGTTGCTTCCAGATGGAAGTGGTGAAACAGAAGCAAGATTGCTCAAGGGTGCAAAAAGATCCGAAGAAGAATTCAAAGACTAAGCAGCAGTCTCCCAGGCCCCACAGGCTCAGGAAGAATCTCTGAGGCACCCTTGGTGTTGTTCAAAACAGGCTTATCATTTGAAACAGAACAAACACTTTCTTTCTCTTCTTCTTCGTCGAGTGGCAGAGGAAAGGATATTTTCTTGACATGAGTCTCGTGTATCCAGTGTCGCATCCCTGCTACTCGTACAGTGGTCTGCGTGGCGAACAGGACCTGAAATGCGCCTCTCCAATGCGGTGCGAGACAGGATGCTCTTTCAAAAACATTTGTAAGCACTCAATACCCAGGTCGGCCTGGCCCGTCGTATTTAACTGGGAGGGCATCTCGCACCTGTTGATAAATCAAATACACGTTTTGAATTAACTGTTCATAGTATTCAGAAAGGAGCAAATGCTCCATGGCTTTCAGTCTTTTGGGTTTAGGCAAATTCCAAACATTAGCTGGCCTCCTTATCACAATCTCGTAGGGGGAGAGTCCAGTTCTGGTCTGTGGGGTTGTCCGCATGGAAAATAAAACTACCGGTAAGGCATCTGGCCATTTCAAGTTACTGTTAGCACAGACTTTAGCTAACTTGTTCTTTAGGATACCATTATGGCATTCTATAAGTCTGGCACCTGAGCGTGTCTGGCCGAATGGAACCGTTTATTGATCTGCAATCCTGCGCATACTTGCAGGATAACAGCAGCGATAAAATGTGGACCATTGTCCAACCAGATAACTCTCTGCAAACCAAACCTAGGAAAATATGAAGCATGGTTTTCGCTGTTGTCATTACTGTGGCATCTTTCACAGGGAAGGCTTCAACCCACTTGCTGAAGGCACAAATGACTACCAGAACGTACTTATAGTTGTGGGAGCGTTCCATTTCGATGAAGTCAAAATTTATTACTTCAAAGGGCAAAGAGGGGGGACCAAAACTACCCCTCAGTGTCGCTGTACCCCTCCCCATATTATGCTGTAAGCATTCCATACAGGTTTGGATCAAACGCTCAGCAGTCTTTGAGATATTTACATTTACCCAAACAGGTTCTAGTAATTTACAAATGTTCCTAGCATTCATATGAGTAGGACCATGAGCCGTTGTAACCATGGTGGTGACATAAGCATCGGGTAGCATCCATCTTTTCCTTGTATTGTCTACCCAACAACCTTCCTCATCCAAACTTGCTAAACCCTCATCCCAGTGCTTAAGTTCTTCTGGAGTGGCATAAGCTTGAATATTTTTTATCGAATCAATTCCTTCATCTATTGTACAGGTATTTGTAGCTTCTTTTATTATATACATTTCTGAACATAAATCTTTGGCAGTCTGTTTAGCTACCGTGTCAGAAAAAGCGTTTCCTCTCCCTACATTGTCTGTTACTTTCTAGTGTGCGGCGCACTTCATGATTGCTAGTTGAGTAGGAAGCGCAAGTGCTGAGAGTAGCTGAACTATTAAGGTACCATGTTGGATTTTAGTTCCGTGTGGGGTCAAGAAACCTTGTTCTGCCCAGTCTACCGAAGTTGTGAACCACCCCAAAGGCATACTGGCTATGTGTAAATATATTTACTCTGAGCCCTTTGGAAAGTTCACAAGCTCGAGTCAGTGCGATAATCTCTGCGGCCTGCGTGGAGTTATGCGAAATTCTCTTGCTTTCCACAATCGCGCTTAATGTAGTGATGGCATAAGCTGCAGTGGATGTACCATTCGGAAGTTTGAAGCAGGAGCCATCGCAAAACAGCTCCCCTTGTGGATCTTCAATGGTGTGTCATTTAAGTCAATTCTGCCTTTGGTTTCTTGCTCTGTAGTATAGAGGCAGTCATGTGACATTTTGTCACTGCAAGCAATGTCTTGGGGAAGAGGCAATAATTCAGACGGATTTAATACACAACACTTCTTAATTTGGATATGATATGATATGATATGATATGATAGGTTATTTATAACGCGCTTAATACCCAGAGGTTTCTAAGCGCGGACCCGGGGATCGAACCTGTGTTGCTCTGTGTCGTCTTGCTTCCAAGGTGAGCGCATAGCCCCTGAGCTATCCTCCCGAGACAATATACGGTGCAAATAGGATCAGTTCATATCTTGTTAATCGTGCGGAAGTAAGGTGTTGCGTTTGCGTTCTGTTTAATAGAACGTCTACAGAGTGGGGTACCATCACAGTTAAAGAGTGACCTAAAACCATACCCGCACAGATAACCTAGATAGGCGACCTCCTGTCGACAATACTGAAACTTTTTAAATGAAGCCTTATGCCCATGCTCTGCTAGATGAATAATCAACAACACAGTGCCCTCTTTGCAAGCAACGTCTGATTCTGCAGCTAAAAGAAGATCGTCAGCGTACTGCAACAATGTACAAGTGGGAGGCAACTCAAGTGTATCGAGCTGCTCTTTCAAACCTCTATTGTAAATGCTCTGATTCTCTGTGTACCCTTGGGGCACACGAGTGAATGTAAACAAGTGTCCCCTAGGGTGAACGCGAACAAATATCTACTATCCACGTGTACGGGAATACTAAAGAAGGCATTCTTAAGATCCACCACACTGAAATGAGTAGCAGAAGCTGGAATCATCGTTAATATCATGGTTACATCAGGCACAATTGAAAATTGTGGAGCAACAATCTTATTGATAGCACGCAAATCAATAATAAAACTGAAAGGAATCACATTATCCCCTTTCTTATACACCGGTAAAATCGGGCTATTGCACAAACTTCCTGCAATTTCCTCGATCACTCCACGATGGACAAAATCAGAAACTATGCTCTTCAGAGCTTGCTCACCATCAACTGAAATCTTATATTGTGGAATGCATGGCAACTTAGCTCCTGGCTTCAAAACTATTTTAACAGGTTCAATTTGCAAAATGCCGACATCATTGTCATCAACCGCCCTTAAACATGCCGGAACTTTATTAAATTCAGGCGGTAAAGGTCTAGCCAAAAACTGTGAGGCAGAAGATTGCTGGGGTGAAATCGTCAAACTTACTACATCTGAAGAACAATGAATTACTGCATTTAATTCCTTCAACAGATTCAACCCCAACAAATTCTCGCTACAATTTGTTGTTTCCTTTCTCCGTCTAACCCCACCAAGTTAACCCATGTGTCACCCAGTCCTGCTTGATCATCTACAGTCCTAATCTGTTTCCAAAAAACAGCAGGTAGGATCACAGGGAACAACAAGTCTATATCCCCCAGGGTGAAAACGGACAAATGCAAGACAGATTCTATTTCTTTATAAAACCCTGTTGGATTGTTCTTAATGTCTGGAATCGACTGCCTACTAGTGTTCACTTCCTGTCTGGAGAACAGGACATGAACAGATTGTGATACATAGTGAGCTTCAATACTAGTGGCTGCTGCGCCTGTTGTGACATTAGCTGGAATCTCAAATTTAGGAACAAATGTCAGTGGAACCTCTCTCATTAGCAACTGAGAAGTAGGCAACTCCGAACGTTTGTCAAGCAATAAGGCTATATTGAGAACTAAAGTAGTCAAAGCAGTATCGGGTGCAAATGCTCTCTTATAAATAATCATCAATTCTGTGGAACAACAAATCTTTTTCTTCATACATTCATCCTGCAGGTATTCTACCATTACCTGTAATTTCTGGAGTATACTGACTAAACGTATAATATACTTCTATGGGGGATATCGACACATCTGAAATCCATCTAAGTGTTACGCTCACCTGGCTCCAACAGGGACGTCGATCTGAACTGGACAGCTGCGGTCTCCACCAATGTGACACGTAGTGCCGAGATGACAGACTGGACTGGCCCACCTAGCTTCGTTTGCTTGGCCCGTAGGAGTATTCTTCTGCAAATGGAGAAAGGGAATTAACCACCCGTGGAGTTGAGTGTTAACCCCCAACCCCGCTGTTCTCCCCACTGATCACCTTTAATGTCCCCTCTTATAGTCTCACCTGATGGTTTGGAAAGATGAGCTCTCCATCCTGCATTGAGCGCAGGGGCGCGTAGATAATCAGTTGCTTCACTGGTTCGAAGGAATTGGTGAGTTCCAGAACAATATTGACTCTGAGATTTCCAGGGAGATGCCGTAAGTGTATAGTTCGTAAGAGTTCAAATGTCTGACTTTCACTCTTGTCCGATTCCTTGCAGGTTGCAGCTTGACCCTAGCGAAGAGTTCCTCGTGGCAACCGGTAACATTCAAGTAAGGATTTGTATTATCCAACACAGTTCGATAAAATAATGTCAGTATGTAACCTGTTGCTTTCTCCCTTATTCAGGTGCTGAGAGAAATTATGAAGTCTCTGGATTATGCCTCCGTCGGTAAAATTAGGTAAGTCTATTGTGGTGAGAAGGATTTCCCTTGTTTGTCCCTTTGTTTCACCTTGCTGTCCTTTTGTTCCCCTTAGGGGCTGGGGTACGGCGAAGATGCGGTGGAGGCTGCGCCGACCCGTGAAGAGGAATAGTACCCCCGGCGGTCAAATCAGGTAAGCCTATAGGGGTAAATAATATTGCCTCTGTTTATTCCCTTGGCTCACCTTGCTGTTCTTGTTCTCCCCTTAGGTGCCGGAGTGCAGCGGGAACATGCAGAAGGATGCGGTGGATAGTGAAGATGCTGCAAAGGCTGGTGAGTTCTGCGCGGCGCTGCAGCAGGCGAGGCGACGTGCATAAAATAACTTCTTTCTTCCAGCTCGAAGGCACGGTGGATCGGGAATTCAGGTAAGGATCAAAGGTATTGCTCTTGTTCTAACCTTTTCTCCTTCTTTCTCCCTTTTTCTAGGAGCTCCAGACTCGAGGCGGGTGTGGCAGAAGATTGGATGCAGACTTGCAGGCACGGTGAGCGTTACGCTGCTGGATGCAGAATAACGCAAAGCGTGTGCTGCTCTTCGGGCGTGGTTTAAATAGCGTCCAAAGTAGTCCCAGGTAAGTATTCCTTCCCGACCCCACCCGAGTAAAAAAATAGTCCCTAGGTAAAGTAGTTCCTTCCAAGCCTCTTTTGGCTTGGAGCTCTTGCAGCATGGTCTGCATCAGGTAAGTTTGCAGCATGGTCTGCATCAGGTAAGTTTTAATCTATGAGCCTGGCGCCCATGGCACCAGGACTGACTCTCTATATGAGCCTGGCGCCATAGACGCCAGGACTGCACCCAAATAGCCCCTAGCAGGGGTTGTTGGGCTTGCTTGGAATAACTTGATGCCTGCTTCCGGGGTTGCTGGACTTGGTCTGGATCCCATGGGGTAGGCATCATGACACTAAGTGCATCCCTTGTGCAAATTTGCGTCTCTTCACTCGTTGATTTACAAGGAGGAAGGAACCGTTTTTGCACATACAAAGCGTCCAATCTATCACCATCTACTTCATCATTCTGTAACTGTTCTAACTCCCTCCTTAACTCAAAAACCCTCTCGACATGCTCTTTTACTTTCTACGCAGTATCCTTTGAATAAGCTAAGACATTCAAATCCCTCAACTCTTGTGGGACATCCATGTCCATCAAATTATTCCACATTACAGCCAAGTGCATTCCCATCCCTTCAATAAAAATGTTCTGTTCGGGAATACTTTCTTGGTCAGAAATTGTAGCTAAAACAGCTGATTTTTCACCTTCTTCCATACATTTCTTAGCCCATGCAGACAATTCTTTTTTCTAGCTTTTGAAACTGTACTACGAGTCACTACTTTTGAATCGGCACTCGCCCCTTCAATTGTTTCAAGTAGAGCAGAACCATTTGGAAAAGAAAATTCAGAAAAATCTCGTACAACAGGTAGTGGAGACACTACTGCTGGCAATAAAGATGGAGTTAAGGGAACAACAACTGGTGGTAAGGGCTGAGATGCAGAAGGAGGAGCAACAACAGGAAGAGGAGCAACAACTGCATGAGTATCTACAACAGGAGAAACTGGAATAACAGCGGGAGGAGGTACAGCGGGAAGAGTCACATAGGGAGGAGGTGCAGTAGCTACAGTCCTAGGCTCATTTAAAAGCTTATCAATTAGTTTATCTGAGGCATGGAAATCCTTAGACGGATATATTTTCTGCACACCAAGTTGGAAAGCCCTATCCATATTTCTAACAGACTCTGACTGTTTCTGTTGATCATACAATAATGCCTTTTCTGAATTAGACATATGACGACATGTATGCTTCTCTAAGTTGCTGCATAGCTTCTTTTTTCCAATTCTAAATTACATCAAATGCTGCATGTCAAGCTTTTTTTCTTCAACAATATAGACACTATACTATACGGGCAATCTCAAAACTACCATTGACTGGCCACTGAAATTCTGAAGCATGTCTAGTTTGTCTGTGCTAAATATCATTGAATACTATACTACCAATGCTGTACTTACAGTACATAGTACATGCCAGCGACCCCTCCTGTGGTGCCGGTCGGCCAAATTCCAAAGATTGTCTGTCTCTGCGGAATAAACCCCTGAAACAGGCAAACAATTTCCCAGGCATTTCAGATCACTGGTGTTAACTGGCATTGTTTGCGCTCATGAGAACAAAACTGCAACCAAATATCAGGATACTTAGGAATCGAGGCATGACTGATTACAAAGGACTGAGGAGGTCCAATCAGATTATAAAGGACAAAGGACCCTCGTGGTTGGTGATTTCGGCAAAACAGCCCGCCTTGTTCTGGGGACCCTTGTCAAGATGCCCTCTCGAACCGTGTGCTCACCGTTTAGGGATCGGAAGGTGTAGTACTGTCGAGGTGTCGCGTCTCATACATAGGGGGCCCCTTTTTCTCACTCTCCGATCCTGGTCCGATAGCCGCGTATTCTCTTCAGCGAGGTGACATCAATCTTAAGGTTCCCTATTCGGGCACCATCTGAAAGACCAAAGAAATATTGAGGCTCTGTACCACAAATGAAATACACCAATCATGGGCTGAAAAGATAAAAGTATATTTTATTTCTGTACAGTCAAAGCAAAACAAATAGCTATCTTGCTCCCAACACCTCGCAGTGTGTACCAGCAGACACAGTGAGGGATGAGAGTGCTGGACATCAGAACATATATTATACCATTTTTGAAACATTGTCCAGCCTCTCTCCAAGATAATAATTCACATGCTAGAGTTCGTGCCCAGTTCACATGTCAAATATTACAATATTGTACAAGGTATTAAACAAGTTTGCATGTCCATGAAGTTACAATGATGCTTGTTGGTTTTTGAATCCATGGTAAGCCCTGTTCCAAGAATCGCCACAATGCAGTTCAGCCACACCACACAATCTGAGTTTACTTTCCATTGTCTCATTGTTTATATAAGGATGGAGCTAGTGAGCGCAGACAACACTTGGATTGCAGTCCATATGAGTCACAAATTTTCTTTACATTGGTCAAAAAAGTCTGCTCTAGGTCAGCCTAAACATTAACAGAACTCAAAGGTCATTCAGCTTGGCTGCAAGTTGAAAACACAGTCCACCATTTTAGAACACAGAAACAAGAGTTGAAATCAAAATGGCAGACGATTCTTAAAATAGCGGCGACATCAATCGAAAAGTGGAACATTATGAACACGGTTTTCTGTGTAATGCATATGAGCTTAGGTCAATATTCGTAACAAGGCGGTATGATGTGTTTATGTTTTAAAAATATATGCTAGATTAACAATCACCCATCCTGAACCCCTCCAACATGTTCCATCTAAGGGTTTGATGCTATAACTGAGATCAAACACAACAGCGTCCATCCATCCTGCAGATACATCCTGAACCATCAAGCAGTGGAACGTTATTCTTTTAACGCAATTGTGGCTTTGCCTGGAGCTGTGTTTCTGATGCAGCCCCAGGACATTAGTCCTTGCTTTGGCCTAGTGCCAGAGTTCGAGCCAAAGTCTGTTTCCCTAATTTGGACTGGATGTTGAGACTGTACCCCCAGATCAAGGTTAACTTTGAATAGCTCATGGTCTTTTTGTCAGCCAGCCAAGCTACTATCTGTCTTATTATCTGCCAGCACACGCTGCAGGGAATTTACCAGCCTCAATATCCCAGGCAGTTTCCTAAATGCAAGAGCTTCATGATAGTAGAAAGAAGCAATCTGACCCTAGAAGACAGTTAAGAAGGTTTTAATTTCAGGCTTTGGTGGGCAGCTCCGGATCAGATGATTGAGGGTGTGTGCTGGTGGGTGCTTTTTTGAAAGGGTTCTGAGATCATGAGCCCTTCCCCTTCTTACAGGATGTGTGCAACTCCTGGTCTGGAGCTTGGCAGGACATCTGCCTCTGAGTTTAGTTTGGTGTCTTTGCACTTTTAGTGTTGTTTAAGTCTGCCTCCCTCAGAGTGGTATCAGGTGCTTCCTTGTTTCTATCACTTGCTTTCATTCTGGGCTTTAGTGCCATGGATGGTCTTGCACACTATCTCTTCTTTTCGCTTTTTCTTGTTAGCTCATAAAATCGCATTGCTGCATATGTAGAAAAGTGAGGCGTGCATGATGAGGTTGCATGCAGTCTCTGTATGTATGATGTGCATAATTAACCCATTACAACAATGGCATTCAAAGAATGTATACTTTGAATTTATTATGCTGCGTATGGTTGATTTGAGCTGCCCTGTGGATTCCATCAATCCGTTTTGGAGGTACGAATCGGTTTATGTCTATTTTACCTTCTTTCGTTTCTCCCTCTTCTCTCTCTCCGTCTTACTCACACGTACGTATTGAGGAGCAGTTGCAAATGAAAGAGTAACGCGTTGCAAGAAACCAAGGCACGACTTCCGCCTCACCTGGGATCCTTCCAGAAGTGTCATTTCAGGAACCGCCTTGACCTTCAATTTCCTGTTCTCTCGTTTTCCATTGTGATCGGTGAGACAGCCCTCCATGCCCTGAGGCTGCAAAGAGCTGAAGCAAGTAGAGGCAGTGAAGAAACAGAAGAGATAGTCAGCAATCCAGAGCAATCCGAATCCAGAATCCGGAATCTAGAATCCCGAATCCAGAATCCGCAGTCCAGCTTCGAAGCTTGCTTCTAGGTCAGGAAGGCGTTTGGATGGAGAGGGCATTTCAGCGATTAGGGGGGCAAAAACCCAACCAGATTAAAGCATGTTTATGGATAGCATTTTAGTGAAATGCGGAGGAGCTGGACAGGCATATGCTAGACTTCCATAGCAACTGTTCGGATGGGAGCGAGATAATGAGCTCATGAAGCAAAGTGTTTTCAATTTCTGCTTACAAAAATTTAGGAATAACACTTTGCTTCCAGATCAAGATTACACGAATAAAGTTAAAATGATAGGACGCAGATCAGTTTACAGCTTAACTTGTTTAATTAAAGGTTTCCTCTATCTTTCCACAATTATTGCTCTCTGCGATGGGAACTGTTACTCCTGCAGGTGTGGTGATAAACAGGTCTACCGCAAGACCCTTTGGGAGATCTGACTCATGGTGTTATCAAAGCAGCTGCAGCGTGCCCTCTATTCTACACTATAGTCAAATGTAGCCATGGTATTTCCAGGTATGTAGGCCAAAGGAAACTCACATGCTGTGGGTGTTGGAGAACTTTAAGATGAGAAGCAAGCACGCACAATATCCTTCTTATAGGCTGCTGGGTTGTGCAGAATGCCTGGTTTATTTTAGTCAGACCATCGGCTGAGATGGGGGAAGCAGCCTTTTCCTGTATAACGCTCAGGTTGCTTGTGTTTATCCAGAGCAGGCTTTGACATTCTCTGCTATAATGTTGGCTGCTGCACTGGTGCGGTTGCTTGGTTACTGAAGCAGATGAGAGAGGTCAGGGCTTTCAGGAATGTGTAGGGGGAATGCGACTGCCATGACCTGCCTGCATCCGGCCTATATACATTGGTGGAATGAAAGAATCGCCTAACCCATCATGGCCCTGCCTGGTGAATGCTAGCGGTGTGACAGAAAACACAGGATGTCCTCTGCATAGCAGAGAAAATTAGGCACTAAAACAGAAAACTATAATTGTGATCTGTTATTCCGAGGTCTGTATTCTAGTGGTGACAGTGTCAGACCAACTGTATTAGAAATGGATAACTCTCCAGTAAACTCAATCCACCCCAAATGAATCAGTCTGGCAGAGCTTGCTGTATCTCTCTGAGGCGCAAGAAGAAAAAGTAATGTGTGCAGGTCCACATACGGCTGCAGGCTGGAACTAGAGCTTGAAACCTAGGACCATGTTTTGGAGTTGGCGCTGTCAAAACGTCACTTCTACAGAAATAACACTGGTTTAAGTGGGATGAAAAACTTGAACAGGGGCTGAAGCTTTTGGAGGCGATATTTAATTGGTGGCATGAAATAAGAAAAGGAAATCAAGCAGGGTGGCCTATGAAACAGGGGGTATTAAACATGTTGGGACGATGAACATGCCAGTGGAGCACATGCTGCACGTAAATAAACCAACAAGGCACCGCTTCTAATGCAAATAAAGTAGATTTGAGTTAATTCACCTGTAGAGGTCTGTGTCTTGCCTGCAAATCAAAGCTTCTGATGTGATTGAGATATCTTAAGTGGAATATGCTCAATCTGCAGAGACATGTGTAAAACCTATTGGTTCCAATCCCAGAGGGGCAGTTCATATACGTCATTTGCTAGACAGCTTTGGGTATATCCTGCAGGTCAGATGTATATTCCCAATGGAATTCATGATAAACCTGTGACATGCAGGTTGCACACAAACTCCAGCAGCTAGTATTGAGAATCATATGTGGAAGTGTCATTTTGGATTTAAACATGGGTGTCACAAGACAGCAAAGGCATGTAGCAAATAACCTCATTCCACATCACTGTACTGGCCAGCACTTCTGCCTTTCCCCCAAATCAATTGATGTAAAGTTTCTTGCTTTGGGTGGTCCCTGTGGTGCACCCCTTGATGGAAACCATATCCCGGTGCAGCATGCATCCTGCCACCTTCCCGCATCCTTGATGTTATACTTGAAACACTTTCACTCTATTGTCATGTCATACAGTTTTCTATCACTGCTATCAATATTGCTTTATTTGATTGTAATAGTTGTTAATTGTACTTGTTGTACCCAACATGCCATATGCAGATCTAGCACTCTTTCTCCATCTCTCTCCCTCTCTCTCTCACTCTGTTTCTCTCTGGGTCTCTCTCTATGGAGAAGCAAGGCAGCGCTTTACAGAGGTATACAACAGTACAGATGCATAACGGAGCGTTTTTCAGATTAATAACAGAACCGGGCTGTAGAATATAGAGGGGCATAGAGGAGGGGCACCGCTGTGTAGGGTGGGAGTGTGAGAGTGGCGGATGGTGTCTAGTAAGCCTAGTGGTCTACAATTAAAATGCACTCTTTTTGGGTGTGGTGGGCATCACGCAAGATGATTGCTTGTTAATTTTCTCACACCACATACAAACATATAATAATGTAAATATTTTCCAAGTTCTGATAACTGATTTAAGAGGTCTTTGCTGGAGAGGTTTCAGTACATGCTAGTGGCTTGGATGTGAATATGCAGACCTTGTGGTGGTGATTCATGTCTGAAGCGTGGGGCAGACGTTCATTATTGATCAAGTGCGGGGCACAGTAGTCACTGGCGTAACAGGGGCCCCTGCAGCCCTGCAGTGTGGTGTGCCCCATGGTGGCACTCCCTTTGCTTCTTTGAGAAGATTGGCGTTGGGCGAGCCCTTAACAGGGCTTGCAGGGGTGCTCCCGCATTTTGTATTGTGCTACTGACAGTAGTGGTGTCTCTGTGGGGGTTCTACCACTGCTTGATGGAGTCTGCTGATGCTGCGGAGGGGCTCTGCAGTCTTAGTGTGGGCAATTGCAGTCCCACGTATGATGGCACAGGAATTATAAAAAAGGCAGATAGCCGTAGCTAAGATTGCTGAGAACGTCTTTTGTCTAGCTTTACTGCATGTGATTTTGACTTTGGCAAAGAAGGAACTGAGCCGCTTGGCGTGAGACTCCTGGATGGCCATTTTACCATTCTTAGCCTTCAGACTGCCAGGACAGGGGTGCCGAGTACGTGGAGGATCCGGGCTCAACCCCCCCAAGGCCAATTGTGTGTCCCAAAAGGTTGCGATGGGACTTTAGATTTTTCTAGCAGCCGCGCCACCCCTTCCTGGAAAACCAAAAGTCAATGCCCAGGGGCAGCCTTGAGAAGAAGGCCCTTCACAATGTCACTCTTTTGAGAGAAGTAATTGGACATAGATCCCATCTCACAGCACCCTTGGGTGCCATCTCCCAGTGCTATGGCAGACAGCTATATTGGTGAAGTCAGTGCTTTGCTATAGAGAGAGAGAAATTTTGCTGGGGCTGCCTAAAACTGAAGTCGTGAGATAATATTTACATACAGCCCTGTCTTGAAAGCATGTAGAGGTAGATGTGTATGATTGTGAGCACTGTCAAAGGAAACAACACTTAAGGAAACAACAGGTGAGAATATCAATTTTGGGAAGGAAAACAATGCACAGGAAAACACACACGGCAGGATTGCAATTTCTTATTTCACACAGCCTTTAAACTAGCAAACAGCTAAGAAAATGGCATAGCAGTCAAAATCGGAAATCGGTGTTTGGGATGAGGAACAAAGGCACAGAACAGATAGGATACTGAGGGGAAGGGGTGACTCTTTATAGGATGATAGTGTAGGTTTTTCTATGGGAAATACAACTCAGATTTTAAGGAAAAGCAAAATACACTGGCAAATTCGGGTTTGTTTGCACAATGACAGTTCTACTGATGCTATATTTTAATTACTATATTCTTAAGAAAAGACACTGCGTGCAAGGGGGTTAATTTTGAATTTGAATCAGCTTGCACTACGTACCCCCTTATATGGGACTGAATTAATTTATCTCAAAATGGTACTAAGGACTTACACAGAAAACTGAAATAATTATAAAAGGAATACACTAACACATGTGAATTTACAGATTCTTCTAGGGAAAGGGTGAACAGAGGATACTGGCACTTTGGTATATGAGTGGGATTTTAATGGGATTTTAATAGGATTTGAACAGGATGCAAGGTAAAAGAGCGGGATATGCAGTTTTTGGGTGCTGGGTGATGTGATACAAGGTACACTTAAGTTTGGTAATTTGGAAAACCAGCAGGGTCTCTGGACAGCGGGGCCAAGGATCTGGTCACTGGGCAGCGGGGTCAAGAAATCTGGTTACTGGGTCAGCTAGACTCTCCTGGATGGGACCAGCTGGGCAGGGTCTGGGCACTGTGGATATTGGGATGGGTCAGCTGGGCACTGGATTCTCCTAAAGGGGATCAGCAGCCTCTACTTTTTTCTCCCTGTATTATTGGGTATGCCTGGATCTGAATGGGTGGTTCTGCCTGGATCTGGATGGTTCTGCCTGGATGGGATCAGCTGCCTCTGGATCTGGTTTTCGAGTCTTGGAATGTTGAATGTTGAATAATGATTGTTGAATAGTCCTTGTGTCTCTCTGTCTCTTGCTTATATAGTCAGAGTGACATCATAGAATTTAACAATCTGGGGGAAGTACTCAGGAATTAATCCTATCCTAGGATAGGCCAGCCTATCGGTCCTCCCACCTCCCTCTGGGCTGATTGGTTCAGGGGACGTGACCTCATTTTATGTGTGTGCATTTTATGACTCCGTTTGTCTCACAAGCCTATTTTTTACAAAAATGAGTTATTGAACAAAACTTCATATTTACCCTCATCACCATCATAAAAAGCAGATATGCAGATCCCATATTTGACAAGGAATGGGCCAGTCTAAACGCCAATTCTGTGTGATGTTGCATCGCCCTTTGGCACAATTTCTCTGTTTTCAGAATTTTTAGCATACACCTGCTAGTCAGGAGATGTTTGGAATTGGTAGTTTCCAGGTCCATTTCCCATTTATCAACTAATTTAAATGTGGGAATGGTCGGATCTTTTGGGAGTTTCCTGAACAATGCTTCGCTGATGAAGCTTTCTCCATTATTCAGGCACACTCTGGCGAGAACAGGCTCCCTCCCTCATTTAACTGTATAGGGAGGAACAGCTGCTCACCCATTTCCTGAATATTAGCCAGGCTTTAAGCTTGTTTTTCATCACTTTTGACTACAGGACTTGGATTTTCAGATTGGTATAAAAATTCAAGGTATTTCCTTCCAGTGTGGAATGCCACTTGAAACTGTAAGGAAGGTTGATTTTCAGGAATGGAGAGGAGTTCCCATCACCAGTTTGTTGTCCTACAGCAATTACAGTAATGTCAGGTATTTGATTGTTTTGAAAATGGAACTCAATTTTGTCAGATTTATTTTTTCAAGCATGCGGCATGTGCCATTTATACTGACATAGTTGATGCTTTGTTTTAATTTTATTGGCTGTTTAGTCTGTGTCCAGAGGACCTTGTTCACGCACTTTATCAGGGGAGACAACCTCCGAAGGAGGTAATTTCCTAATAGACAGGTGGTTCCCTCTGGAGTCAAGACTATAACCGAGTGTTTCACCTTGTGTCGGTCAATTTTTATTTCCAGATCTGCAGTCCCCGCGATGGGAATTTCCTTCCCGTCGAAGCTCTTGAGTTGTCCAGGCAGAGGGGTGAGAGTGATCTGGTGTCTCTCCCGCCCTTCCTGAATTTAGCTGCTTAAAGACCCTTTTGGACAGAAGAGGGGCTTGGGATCCAGTGTCCATCAGTGCTAAAAATGCACATTTCCCTTGAACTCGGATGGGGGCATAGACACTACCTTCTTTCTCCTCCAAGGAGCAAAGGAAATGGGCATTTTGGGCAAGCTGGGTGATTAATTTCTTTATTTTGGACTCCGACACTGTGGGATTTTGGACAGTATTCTGTGTCGGAGTTTGGGAATCTGTAGAGAAAATTTGGCATCCGGAAATAGATGGGATTTCGGAATCCCCTTTTTCCCTTAGCTCTGTGCCATCCCCCTTTCCTTGGAGATAGTCACTAGAACTGGTTTGTGGGGAGGATCCCTCATTTATCGTTAAGTTCTCTGCAGGACAATTCTGGGGTTCAGGGATGGGTGATTCTGAATCAATCCCCACACCTACACAGTCTGGGTTATGGTCTCTTGCGACCCATTTTATTTTGGGAGGAATTTCCCCGTCCTTGAAGGAGTAGACTTTTTTCCCAGAATCATCCAAGGATTCTTCCCCTTCAAACTGGAGGACACTGACTTCCTCCACAAAATGGGCCTTTTTGGTCTCTTTGTTTCTCCTAGCCACTCTCTGTTCCCTGGGTTGTAGATTTTCAGGGGCAGGAGTTTTGAGTTCCAGTTCCAGGGTGTCTAGGGGCTTTTCACAGATCAGGAAGGAAGGTTCCTCTATGGCTTTACACCCCCTTCCTCCCGTGCCTCCTCCTCTGGAACCGGCTGGTTACTGCCCACATTGAGAAGTGACAGGTCCATTAGAACTACAGGTGTCAAGCTAATAGAGCAAATACATCTGAGAAATGAATCCCCAAGAGCAGTGCCTGGGCTGTGTTTTTAATAAAGACACCTGGTTCCCAAGAGAGATAGGGAAGGATGTCTACTAGGAAAGCAACGTGTTTCAAGATGGGAGTCACAAGAGTTGTTGCCAAAGAGTGCAGCTGCTTGATCGAAGAGCCGTTCGGGGTTGCCAAGTTGTCTATTTTCATGAGAAATTAGTATAGTCTCCACTACATTGCCACAGAGTATTGACTTCATTGTTCAAACTCACTCATATTTGGGTCTCTTCAAGGGACATGCATCTCACAAATTATCTGAAGTTGTTTTGACCAATAAGCAAAGTCCATTGCTGCAACAAATTACCTGAATGTAATGGACCAATCAGAACAAAGCATTTTTTTGCTGACTGCACCATTAGGTCATTCACAGGGGGTTGAACGCATATGGGCCTCATTACGACCCTGGCGGTAAGGGGTTAACGCCAGCGTTAGCTGCGCCGACCCCTTACCGCCAATTACGAGGTCCCTTAGCGCCATTGCGCTTTTAACACCTGCTTTTAGCAGGTGTTAAAATCCATGGCGCTAAGGGACCATGGAGTTAATTACGCCACCGTAATTTACGGTGGCGTAATTAACGCCTTCCTCACTCCCATTATGCCCTATGGGGCAAAAATGGGAATGGGGAAGGGTAAATGGGGATTGGGGACTTACCGCCCCGCCGACCTCGGAATGGGGCGGTAAGTCCGCCAACCACCATGGCGTAAACGTAGTTTACGCCATGGTGGTAAAGTCACGGCCCAGGCGGTAACTTACCGCCTGGGTCGTAATGAGGCCCATTGTCACGGATACTTAATTGACCAATGGTATAGTAAAATGTAAATGATGTTTGGATTTGTGTATAGGGAATAGCCAGTAGGAATTGTAGGATTAATCTGTGCTGGATACATGTTTTTTATGAAGTTTGTCTTTAAGAGCTGTAACTAATGTGGGTGTGTCAGGTGTCATGATTCCTGCCCCTCATGTCCGCAGCCCTCCAAGATGTCAGGCTGGAGCCAGGCCACGATCACCTACATGGCTCTCAAGGGCCTCTCCATCCCTCCAAAGACTCACTTGGAGTCAGACTTGGCGCTTAGACTCACTCACTACCATAGGATAACATTGGGGATTGGACTTGTAGTGCATTGATGGGGACAAGATGGATGCCCCCACATATTTCGGTTCCCAGAACTGCATGTGCAGTCTAGTCTTTTGGGTGTGGTTCAGCCCAGAGACACCTGGGATACCCAGAGACTATTTAAGCCACGCCCAGGCTGAGAAACATGCTTTGTGTTTTCTGCACCTGCAGCGTGACACTCACCGTGTTCGGATCGCGCTCCAGTAGGCCTGCATCTTTCTTCTGCGCTCAGCTCCTGCAAGAACAAGATCACCGTTAGGAACAACCTTACCTTGCGGCGCTTCTGCCCATCATTCATCGCTCCTTCTGTTCTGCGGGCATCTTCGGCGGTGTCATTCCCATCCCGGCACGCCGCTTCATAAGGAAAATGGAAAAGAACAGAAAAAAGGCATTAGTAAGCATTCAGCAAATCTTTGCTTATTTTTAAAGACTGTACAAGCTTCAAACGCTTACTTGAATCCAAGCCGCTTTGGGGGAACTCTGTCTCCGGAACTTCTCATCCATCTGCAAGAGGGAAAGCACACTCCAGGTTAGCGTGGAAACATCTAGAGGCGCTGCATACCGTGCTTACTCACTGCATTTCTTCTTAGTAACCGGTATCCACGCTGAAAACGTCGCAGCACCTAAAAGACACAGAAAAATAACTCACTTCAGTAAAAATACGAAAGGGTCGCATCGCGCTCTCACTCACCTTCACCGCTGCTCATCTCAGCAGCACGTCACCATCCCCGGACGCCGGCCATCATCTAAGGAAGGAAAGGAACGAAGTTAGAGAACTGTTCAAAAGACTCATTATACTTACCTGCCGGACTCTTGCCAGTGAAGTATCTAGGCAGCAACGAGGCTGCATCAATCAACGCACCCCTGCGCTGAAAGCAGGATGGAGAGCACACTTTCCAAGAAAACAAGGCCCAGTCTCCAGTCGAGTAGACTCCAGGGAAGGGTTTGAGGTCGTAAGAGGTCAGAACAAACAGAGTGACGTCCCCGTGGATACCAGGTGAGCGTTACATCGGGTGAGTTCTTCAGTTTTCAGTTATTCGGTGCTGACTGACTCTCTGGCCCGTATTTGCCTGTAATACACTTGTTTTTTCTTGCAAAACGTGCTCTCTTTATTGACCCTTTGGATTATTTTTTATTGATCGTTTTTGGGCCTAGCTTACAAATTGGGTGATCCTGACGTGAGTTCCAGATTCCCCTGTGAGGCTGGGGGTTCCCCATTACATATCCTGGGTTGTGTAAGGAGCTCAGGATGGCAACAGTCAAGACAGACACAAGTGGTCACAATTCAAGGGTGTTTATTTAAACAGTACGTAGGTTGCAAAATGCCTAATCTAAACCTAAATCTAAGATGGGAGCAAGCTTCGACCATCAAATGAAAAATAAGGCAGTCCTTGCGGCTTCTTAGTCAAAACAAAGGGCCTATACTAAGAAAAACCTATTGCCAATCCTCACAACTAAATATAGAAAGATTGTTGGATAAGGGTTTCAATAAAGAAAGAAGAAAAAATAATAAGTCAGGATGTGATTGCCAGGGAGCTTCCTTCCCCACGTTTTGAGCACGGGACAAGGTGGATCTCCTGAGCACAGCACACACTTAAGCTCTCCCAGCACAAGCTGACAGTTCCGTACCAGGTATCAAGTTCTTCGATGGTTAAGTCTCTTTCTAGAAAAGTCTCTTGCCTTCGAGGACTTGGTGAATTCAACAAACAAACAAACAGTTCTGTTCTACATATACATTAGGTGATGGCTTCACCCCTGGGTCCACTTCTTCCGGGCGCAGACTCCTCAGGAATTGTAGTCAACAAAACAAATAATAGTTATTTTCTTACTGGGCTTTGGGTGTTGACTTTCCACTCCTGGTTCTCTGTCTTTCAGGTGGACCCGTTTCAAATGTCAGCCTCCTTCTGTTTCCTACACTCTATCAGGTTCTTCGATGGTTAAATCTCTTTCAATGAAAGTCTCTTGCCTTATAAAAGTGTGTTTCCTTGTAGCACTTAGGGTGATGATTTCTTATCCCTCGGTCGCCCTCTTTTGGGCCCCAACCGCTCTCGAATATCAGCCTCCCTCCGCCGGGTTCACTATGGCTTTCCTAGCATTCACAAATATCCATGGGCATCATTACAAGTCTGGCGGTCAACCTGCCGGTGCTGCCGGGGCGTTCCTGCTGGACTTGCAATATTTACCGGTGCCTGGCTTGCTGGAATCACTGGGGGAATACGAACCCAGATATCTGGGAAGTCAGGCTCCGGTAAATTGTTAATCCCCATTCCATTGAGTCCCGTAGGACTCAATGGGAATAGGGATGACAGAAGCACCGGCACCGTTAATAACAGTGCCGGTGATTCCGTGAAAGTCTGCGGGTGGGTGCCGATCCGTCTGCCCGGTCTGAGTCTGGCCGGCAGGATGGCACCCGTCCGCAGACTCGTAGTGTGCCAGTTCGGTAACCGGCACACTTGTATTGAGGCCCAATGTCTTTTTAAACAGTTCTGCGTGTGCATCCCTCTGCCGGGTTCACTTTTGTCAACACACTGCTTCTTGAGACTTCAGACTTCACCCCTCTTTATTGGCATCCCTTCGCCAGGTTCACTCTTGACACTCTACAATTCCTTTTCCTTTATCTTGATGTGGGATTCACTTCCCTTGCGTTTCAGTGGTTTTTCGGTCAAAGACTTTCGACTGTATGGGGATTTGGCTCAACCCCTGTATGACCACTTTGACATGTCTTGGTGGCTCTCCTACGGCCTTCTGCTATTTGCATCTTCAATTAACCTGGGATCAACCATGGTCTCTTGAGTGAGCACCCACATGGTGCCTCTGTCCTCTGTAGCTGGTCTTCCTTTAACAATTCATAGTTCTTTGAACTTTGCGACTTTCATTCAACACAGTTTGGTTTGTTTTTCGGTTTTCCCCTCGACTCACTGGCTGTAATGAACCGCTTGGCCTCCTTTGTATCTGGAGTCAAGGCCATTAAAATGGTAGCAGGAGTCTCCCTCGGTCCTGCTTATCAGCTTAGGTATGCTCTGTGTACCATTGACATCTGCTACGAACACACTTGAGCTATTGTTCGCAGTCTTACTATTCCTTCTACAGAAGTCTCACAGACCTGGCTTGGAAAGGGCAACGTCACTTCTCTCCTTGTCACCCTCTCGTTTTGCATCGTCTTTCTCCTCCTCTTGAACTGCTGTGACTCGATAGCTGTCTCATTGTGTGGTCTTCCTTGCTCGTACTGTGCTTTTGTGCTCCACCTTTTATCACTGTGGGAAAGGGAAAGGGCCGTCAGGTATGTGTGCTTCTGGTCAATTGCCTGACTTTGCCTGACTCTTGTATTGGATAACCGGCTCTGGTGTTAGTCTGTTGTCTTTCATGTTGTGTGAAAGTGTTTGTGTCGGAAAAGAGGGGGGGCAGTGTTTTCGAATGTCCTACGTGGTAGGATGGGGAAAAGGTATTGAAAGAAGGGGGATAACGTGTCTCACCCATCAGTGTCCCACTCCTTCTCACCAATGAGCCCCCATCCAGGTGATCCTCCTTCACTGGTCCACCCCAGGAACTGGATCCAATAGCGATGGCCTTGTCCCGGCCACCTAGATGACAGATCACCAGGGACTAGCTAGGGAGACACCTTCAGGTTTCTCACAAATCCTTCCCCTATGCGACACCCCAACCAGTTGATCCTCCCTAACTGGTCCACCCCCAGGAACTGGATCCAATAGCGATGGCTGTGTCCTGGCCACCTCGATGACATATCCCTGGGGACTAGCTAGGGAGACACCTTCAGGTTTCTCACAGTTTCGGCACTAATCGGCAGTCACCGGCCAATGTACACACCATGAGGAGGTTTGCAGGTGCTGTGTTTGCAGAAGGGCTGCCTGAAACTTAGAGTGGGGTGCTGCGCCCAGCTGTGCAGGCAATTGAAGAGGGACACTGCACCAGAGGAGCTCAGAGGACGCTTAAGAATATGAGTGCACTCTTGCAGGAACAAACAAGGGCACAGACTGTGTTTTGTTATTGTGTGCTGAATGACTAAATAGAGACATAATGGGAAACCCCTCAAAGACGAGGGAACAGAACGTTGTAAAATAGTGCATGAGTTCTTATTAGTAGTGATGTGAAGCTCCTTCACTGTGGGGAAAGATGATGTCATAAATAGTAGTAAAGGTGAAGAATTGATGTGGGGTATCTCCTCTTAGACGAGAAATAACTGTGCTGTAGTGGAAGTGATGGTCCTGTTTGAAAAGGGCTCGGTATCCCCCTGTCATAGAGTGAAAGAGGCGTGAGTGAGGAGGGTTGAGTTCCCACGTCTCATGAGAAGGAGACAGAGAAAGGGTCTACAGCATTGTGTAAGTCAGGGGTGCACAACTGATTTTGACAGAGGGCCGAAAGTACCCTACATGATGACTATAGTGGGCCGAAAAGTAAATGTGGGTGGGGCGGTAGGCGTGGCGTGGCGTGGCAGGAGGCTTTTTCAACCCCTAATTATTATTAAACACTATGCCCCATAGCCCCCACCCCTCAAGCAAACACTATGCCCCATGGCTCCCATCCCTCATGCAAACACTATGCCCCAAGGCCCCCACCCCTCAAGCAAACACTATGCCCCATGGCCCCCACTCCCCAACCAAACACTATGCCCCATAACACCCCCCTTCAAGCAAACACTATGCCCAATGACACCCACCCCTCGTGCAAACACTATGCCCCATGGCCCCCACCCCTCATGCAAACACTAGGCCCCATGGCTCCCACTCCCCAACCAAACACTATGCCCCATGACACCCACCCCTCATGCAAACACTATGCCCCATAGCCCCCACTCCCCGACCAAACACTATGCCCCATGACACCCACCCCTCATGCAAACACTATGCCCCAAGACACCCACCCCTCATGCAAACACTATGCCCCATGGCTCCCACCCCTCATGCAAACTCTATGCCCCAAGGCCCCCACCCCTCAGGCAAACACTATGCCCCATGGCCCCCAATCCCCAACCAAACACTATGCCCCATGGCCCCCATCCCTCATGCAAACACTAGGCCCCAAGACACCCACCCCTCATGCAAACACTATGCCCAATGACACCCACTCCCCAACCAAACACTATGCCCCATGACACCCACCCCTCATGCAAACACTATGCCCCAAGACACCCACCCCTCAGGAAAACACTATGCCCCATGGCTTCCACCCCTCATGCAAACACTATGTTCCAAGGCCCCCACCCCTCAAGCAAACACTATGCCTCATGGCTCCCACTCCCCAACCAAACACTATACCCCATGGCACCCACCCCTCATGCAAACACTATGCCCCAAGACACCCCCCTCAAGCAAACACTATGCCCATGACACCCCCCTCAAGAAAACACTATGCCCAATGACACCCACCCCTCATGCAAACACTATGCCCCATGGCCCCCACTCCCCAACCAAACACTATGCCCCATGGCCCCCACCCCTCATGCAAACACTAGGCCCCAAGACACCCACCCCTCATGCAAACACTATGTCCCATGGCTCCCACTCCCCAACCAAACACTATGCCCCATGACACCAAGCATGCACCATGCATACATACTCATACAGACCCCAACCCCCCCACCCCTGCATACAAACTAACAAGAATACACCATGCACCCATACAGACCCGACCCCCCCACCCCCAACTCAGCACACAAACCCACAAGCATACACCATGCACCGATACAGACCCGAACCCCCCACCCCCAACTCAGCACACAAACCCACAAGCATACACCATGCACCCATACCGACCCCACCGCCAACTCACCATACAAACTCACATGCATACACCATGCATCCATACAGACCTGAACCCCCCATCCCCCAACTCACCAAACAAACTCACAAGCATACATGCATACAGACCCAGATCACCCACCCCCACATCTCAACATACACTGAACGTGCACACAACAACAACAAACATTCAGGCAGACCCGACCCCTCCAACTCCCCCCCAGCATCTCAACATACACTTCACTTGCACACAAACACATTCAGGCAGACCCGACACACACCCCACTCCCGCATCTCAACACAGACTGCACTTGCACACCAACACATTCAAGCAGACCCGACACACACCCCACCCCCGCAATCTTAACACACAATCCACTTGCACACAAACATATTCAGGCAGACCCGACACACAACCCACCCCCGCATCTCAACATACACTGAACTTGCACACAAACACATTCATGCAGACCCGACCCCCTCCGCATCTCAACACACACTGCACTTGCACACAAACACATTCAAGCAGACCCGACACACACCCCACCCCCGCAGCTCAACATACACTGAACTTGCACACAAACACATTCAGGCAGACCCGACACACACACACACCCTCTGCATCTCAACACACAATCCACTTGCACAAAAACACATTCAGGCAGACATGACACACACCCCACCCCCGCATCTCAACATACACTGTACTTGCACACAAACACATTCAGGCAGACCCGACCCCCACACCTCCTCCGCATCTCAACACACACTGCACTTGCACACAAACACATTCAAGCAGACCCGACACACACCCCACCCCCGCATCTCAACATACACTTAACTTGCACACAAACACATTCAGGCAGACCCGACCCCCCCCCTCCGCATCTCAACACACAATCCACTTGCACACAAACACATTCAGGCAGACCCGACACACACCCCACCCCCGCATCTCAACATACACTGAACTTGCACACAAACACATTCAGGCAGACCCTACCCCCACACCCCCTCCGCATCTCAACACACACTGCACTTGCACACAAACACATTCAAGCAGACCCGACACACACCCCACCCCTGCATCTCAACATACACTGAACTTGCACACAAACACATTCTGGCAGACCCGACACACACACACCCCCTCCGCACCTCAACACACACAGCACTTGCACACAAACACATTCAAGCAGACGCGACACACCCCCCACCCCCGCATCTCAACATACACTGCAGACATACAAATACAACCACACCCATACACACCCGACACACACACCCCACCTCCGCAACTCAACATACATACAAAAACAAAAAACACAGTCAGGACGGACCCGAGACAGACAGACAGGTACACACACACAAACATACAGCCCCCCCCACCATGTACTTACCCAGACGTGCTGGAACGCTGGCGAGGCTTCTGGCACTACGGCTGGCGTGGCAAGCAAGGCTGAAATGCCTTCCGGCATCAAGCCTTACTGGACACGGCAGCCGTAGTGCTGGCACTCCATTGGTGGAGCACACACGCACTACGTGGCTCGTAGGAGCTGCGTGGTTCATGTGCACTGAACCAATGAGGGCCAGTGTTTTGTCCGGCCCGAAAGACAACAAAGACTTTCCTAATGGAGGGCGGCCGATGCTGCTTGCGGGCCACCCTCCATTAGGAAAGTCTTTGTGCCTCGCAGGCCGGACAAAACGGCATGGTGGGCCGCAACTGGCCCGCGGGCCGTATGTTGTGCACCCATGGTGTAAGTAGATGTTTTTGTATTATTGGCTTTGTTAGAAGTTGTGTAGTTAGAAAGGTTTGATGTGGGGTAGTAGTAGTAGATTGCGTGGATAGGGCCTTTGTGTGGTGGTTATATTAGCAATGGTGGTTTGAGAGGGAGGGAGTTTTTTTAAGGATTTTTGGCGTGGGAAGGTAAATTGGTTTGGTTGTGGTATTGTGGGTTTTGTGATGAGAAGTTGCTGGATCAGTGTTCAGCAGATTTCTCTGTTTAAATACAGTTGGATTTGAGAGGGAATTTGGCTACTCCAGTGGAAAATATATATAAGACTCTGCCACAGCATTAGGAGAACATTCTGAAGGGGTTCAGGGAACAGGGGGAAATTGCTCAAGCTTGGCCTGAGAAGGGCACACATGATAAAAATATGTTGGAGCATATGTAAATGCATTTATCGCCAATATATAAAGGGAAAGAGTTGAGAAGTAGGCAGATTATACTTGAATTTTGGAAAATGTTTGAAGATGTAGAAAACACCCTGATGATAGTCCAGAAGGAACGAATCAGACACACACGCACACCACTGCCCAGCCTCCTTGTGGGTGCTTTCCTTTACAGCCCGCCGCAGGGTACATCATCCCCCAATACATGCCCCCCACCAAGCCCAAGACAGGAACCCAAGAGCATCCTAAAGATAAAGCACAGGACCCATTGGTTATGGAAGTAGAGAACAAGGCGCATAGAGAGTTAGAAGCAGCAGTAAAGAGAGCAGAGGAGAAACTAGCAGGAGCGAAGGGTGGTGCACAGCAATAGGCACAGACAAGTGGAGGGCAGGACAGATACTTCTTAAGCTCAGTACTAGGGCTATCAACAATATTATGGTGGAATGGGGCAAGAGATCACACAATCCTGGGTTGGGTCAAGGGGTTTTACAACAGAAGGACGAGCATGCATATAGCATGAATTATGACTTGGTATACACAGAAAGGGAAGCAGAGGGTGCAGAGGAGCATTGGGAGACGGATGAGGAGCAGAGGGTACAACAGAGGTGAAATTACATCATGGATCCAGTCTTAGACCATGGCACAGCCGAATGGCCCTAGCAAAGGGCAAGAAGTGATGGAGGACGTCCCAGACTTAGAAGAGAGGAATGCGTTCCTGTTTTTGCACAAAAAAACTTGCGAGCACGCACTATGTGCCCTGGATCCATATGAATCGAAACAACTTAATGAAGACATTACCCTCACTTACAGCGGGAGCAGGCAAATGGATATATCCCCTAGAAAAGCAGACAGAAGGGATCACGTTAGCTGTAGTGGACATGAAGTGTTTGTTCATTGCAATTCTGAGGGAGCAGGCAGACAAAATATGGAAGAAGGGTACAGCTGAACAGTGTCCAGTGGTACAGCTGAACAGAGAAAAACATGATGGCACACTATTTAACAACTGTCAAGCACACATATGGAAGGGTTTGAGGGATTTTACCCAGACATACCCAACATAAATTCAATCATAGTCCGCATCATAAAGGCACATGAAGACCCCGCACCCTACATTCATCAGAATCAGGAGATGTGACAAGCAGAGACACGGAAGCGTGGGGCAAGAATATAGCTATATCCTATCACATTGCGCAAGGGTCTCCCCACAGAAGTGCAACATGATTTGGATAAAGTGGGCAGTATTGAGCTGAATGAATGGGCCAAAATACAGGGGCACATAGTGCATTATTGTAGAAGGAGGCACCATAAAGAGAAAGATACAGCAGAACAGACGCGAAGGGCAGAAGCTAAACTGGTCCAGAAAAAGTTTGCTAAATTGAGCATGTAAGACCAATGTTTACTAGTACCGCAGAAGGGCAGCCCGACCAGAGACCAATGCACGGTTGGGTTGAGGTGAACGCAGATGACAGAAGTGAGATGGGATGTTTTCAGAGAGGAAGAGGAGGTTTGAAAAGAGGAAGAGGGGTGGATTTGGAGGGATGAAGCCAAGGTTTGGAGGACAGTGTTGGTCATGTGGAAAGATAGCACATTTTGCGCGAGAATGTAGGAGCAGAATACCTTTTTCGTACAACAACCGAGTGGCTCAGCATTTCGGCTCAGCAATCATCCCCCATCCCAAATGCAGCTGCCAGTTATCCCATATGTCAAATGTACACCCAATGCCCAAAACTACCACAACTGATTCAGTACTCAATGTGAGCGATCACACGAACATACATGCAGCAGCCACCCAGGCAGACCCTAACACAGCCATGGGATACAAATCCCCTGCCACGAGTGACAGTGATGCACTACACCAGATCTAAAGTCTAAGGGGGCAATCCCTCCCCACGTCCAGGCAATAATCCTTATCCCCAATAGGACAGCCCACATAGAGCTCTGATGTGCCCAGTTCTGTCAGCCACTTCCGACCGGGAAGAGAAAGCCCAGGTAGGAGTGATGATAGGTGATAGAACATTCACGTTTATGGTTGACACAGGAGCTACACAGTCCTGTATCAGGGAAGGGAGGTTTCCCTTCTCAGGTAAAAGAAAGGACATGCAGTGTTTCTCTGTGGCAATTTTATCAGTTTCTTTCACTGAAGATTTACCTATCAGTGCAGGTACACAGGATTGTCAGCACCCTTATTGTAGTGTACCGATACCCCAGTTAACCTTCTGGGCAGGGATCTCCTGAGTAAACTGAGCATGACCATTTCATTCACTGAAGAAGGTATAGTGTGTTCAACACTAGGCATATACCATGCTTGGCCTGCTGCAACAACAGAAGCACTTTGCAGTGACAGTGCCACACGATTAATGCCCCTACATTCAGATAAGATTCTCTATGCAGTAACAGTATTGTTAAGATGGGTGCCCAGGATTAAGGATAAGACACTGAGCGTACCCATCAAGTTTTTGTTCAGGCCAGCTGTTCCCCAGGAAAAGGCACCAGGCACCATTATTTCATTAGATTTGGAAGCAGTGATTATAAAAAAGGTTAAAGTAATTCTGTGTGGTACAGATGAGGAAGGGGGGAAATGGTGCACAGTTTTGTGCATAGACCCAATCTAGCCACTAAGAGGACTGCCTGATGAACAGTTGTTTGAAGATCCTGAGGACACAGGAGAAATGGTGTTTTAAATTTGTATACCCTTCCAAATAATGATACAAGACAGAGAAGTACCTCACACTATGCTCATTGGCAAGGCATTACCATAACACTTGCAGGAGGATCTGGAGAGGGTACCCAGTCACCTATGGACTAGCAACCACCATGACGTAGGGTTATTGAAGAGCCTAGGATAAGTTTGGATAAAACTGAAAGCAGGTACAGTGTTACCTTGAGTGAGACAATACCCCATGTCAGTTGAAGGATCTATGCCACCATTTTGGCATCATGGCAACAAGGCATAATACAACCACCCGAATACCCATGTAACGCTGCTTTATACCCTGTCAAAAAAGCAAAGTGTTCAAGTTGGAGGATGGTTCAGGACTTAGGCCCATTGAATAACATTGTAGAAGCAGCATTTTCAGTAATCCCCAATCCTGCTACTATCCTTTGCAATATTCCCACAAAAGCAACGCACTTCACAGTAGAATGTGTTTTCTCTGTCCCAGCACACCCTGACTCCCAATCTCTGACAGAATTGACCTGAAGACCAGAGGGTCACATGCCAAATAGCCCTCAAACTGGTATTTGTCAAAAAAGAGACAACACAGAATGATTGTGGCATGCCAAATGTAAAGTAACCCAGTTTTAATTGCAATATAGAAGTGGGGGGAAAAACAGGAAACAACATGTTTTATAAGAAAGGTGATGTCAGAGTTATGAAAACCTATAGCTCCTGGTCATTGGCTCCCTCTACTAAGCAAAGTAAAGAACAAAGGACTTAGGCTTCCCCACCTGTCTATCACTGGCCTGGTTGTGGACCCAGCACACTTCTTACAGATCACTGCAAATTGTCTGTACATACGAGAGACATCCAGTGTTTTTTGCATTACAAATACACTTTTTTATTTACGTGGTAAAAAATAGCATCACATTGCTATTAACAGAGACGAGAAAAACAACACAAACGTTTTGCTTGCCCGTGATGACCGGGGTTATTAGGTATTGTAGGCATATTAGTTGACCTCATACATTGATTCTTAACAATTACTGCTTTCTGGTGGTGTTAGTAAACAATAGTGACTTAGAATGTGGTCCGGTTGACCTCACATCTGTCTAGTCGACACTTCAATGGTGTTTCTGGCACTCAGTGGCTAGTGGGATACTGGTGCCGTCTTCAGGACGAGTATAATGGACTTGAGGCTGTCACTTGATGTACCGCTGTATGGGGCATCTAAAGGCAAGTAAAAGACAATATAAAATATAAAGGCTGGGTGTGTCTCTACAGGGGAAAGATCCTGTGAATAGAGTGCTGGATGATGTCCTACCTGAGCCGTAGCTATTCTGTGTGACAGGTAAGCGTGGAATCTGGTGAAGGTCCCTTGCTTGGAGCGCCTTCCGTGAGCTAGGTATGGTAGAATCCTGATTGTTTAGGATGTCGTAATCAGCTCAGTGGCTGTAAAACAAAATATCGAATATTCAATTTGAGAGGCGTAGTTGGATTCTCTGTCATGTACATCTAACGCCTATGGGGCCGTGATGATGACTAATGGAGAAAAGTGTGCCATTTCTTGTTGCATGCTTGTGATCGGTGTTTACAATAAGTGCGTAACACCAAGGTGAAGGGTGAGTCAATTAGTTTGCCTCTCACCGTGGAGGGTCCGTGTCGGTCTGGGACAGGTGCTCCTTGTGGCTAAAGACTGGGTCATGCTTAGTGTGAGCGGCGAACCGCTTCGTGAAAGCATTTTTCCTTACCTGCGTCTGTCGAGGCCACAGCTCACTGAACAAGTCGTCGGTGTCTGTAGTCGCACGCATGCGCAAGATCTATTTGAACTCGTGTCACTCGTACCTGCGCGCCTGGCAGACAAGCGCGCATGCGCCAGTGATTAGTGTGTTGATTGTACAGTGCCCTGCTATTTTGAATGCTGTATGTGAGTACGTGCCTGCTCTGAGTACTATACAAATACACATGAGTTTCAACGTTTTGTTGCTATATGGCAGTTGACGTGTATTTGTACATTTGTTACATATATGTTTACTAGTATGACATATGCTACTCCCATCATAATTACAGTTCTGATCATTCTGTGACGCCATGTGCGTCTTATCTTTTTGCTTCCACTGTACATCATTTTTTAAACGTTTTATCGATCATATTTTACAACATTTGTTGCACACATGTGTAAATGTGTATGGGAACCTCGTGAGGTGACATTACATATTTCAACAGGTTATCAGCATACATACACAGTGATTGAAACCACAGATTAGTGCACCAATATTTTGGAAGAAGAGTTTTTTAGAAGAACAGGTTCCACTCTATGGACACGTTTAACCAATTTTTTACCATATCTAGACGGTGTATCCATTTCTGCTTGAGTTTTCTTAACCCTAAGTCTCTGTCACCCCCTCTTGCTTTTGCCTCTACGGTTTGGATTACGCACCATCTTATATCTGTGTGTTTGTGTTGGTGTTTCACAAAATGGGCCACCATGGGTTTGTCGTCTATTTTGTTTTTCAGGCAGGACCTGTGCTCACAAATTCTTTGTCGTATGTCGCGCTTGCTTTTACCTATGTAATATAGGTTGCACGGGCATGTGATTAAATACACGCTCCATTTGGTCAGGCATTTCGAGAAAGTTTTGTGTTTCCAGATGGTGCCGTTGAGGGTTATCTCTTTCCTGTCTTTTGTGAGGTGGCATACCAAGCATTTGCCGCAGCGGTAGTGTCCAACTACGGGTGGAAGCTGCCAGAGGGTAGTTTGAGCTCTGGGTGTGGATTTTTCTATGGGGTATGTGTGTACTAGGTGGTCTTTGATGTTTTTGCTTCTTTTGAAGGCAAAGAGTGGCGTTATCGGGGTAAAACTGTCCGTTTGAAGCAGATGCCAGTTGGTAAGGATGGTCTTTCTTAATGCATGGCGAGAAAATTGTTACACATGTCATCTTGTCCTTGTGTTCTGTTCTTGTCTGTTTAGTCAAGCATTCTGTCCTGTTTCTGTTTCTTGCCGTTTTTCGTGCTTTCCTGATGATGGCCGCTGGGTATCCTCTTGTTTTTAATCAGTTTTCTAGATCTTTTCCATGGAGGGCGTACTCAGGGAGTGAGGAAGAGTTTCTTTTTATCCTCAGGAATTGTCCAAATGGGAGATTTTCTTTGAAGGCCTGTGGGTGGTAACTTTCAAAATGGAGTAATGTGTTGTTGTCTGTAGGTTTGCGGTACAGTGTTGTTGTAATCGTGCCGTCCGTTGTTCTCATGATGTCTAAGTCTAGGAATGCTAGGTGGTTGGTGTCGTGATGCATCGTAAACTTGATGCAGGGGTCTACATTTTTCAGCCATGTGTGGAACTCTTGTAATTCCAGGATGCTGCCTTTCCAAATGGTGAAGATATCATCTATGTATCTTACCCAACCCACTAGTTTGTTGTTGTATGGGTTGTGGTCATTGTATATGAAAAGATTTTCTAAATTGTCCATGTACAGGTTGGCAATATCCGGCGCAAAAGTGGATCCCATGCTCGTGCCTCTGATTTGTTGGTAATACTGTCCTTGATGTAAGAAAACGTTTTCTGTGAGGGCAAGGCGTATACATTCTTGGATAAAAGAGTTGGGGGTCGAGATATTCTTTGAGGACGTTTATGCATTCTGTTTGCGGTATGCTGGTATATAAAGCTTCTACATCAAACGTGACCAGTATGTCTTGTGATGAGGTCAGGATGTTGCTCAGATGGTGAATCATGGCTGTGGTATCTTGTATAAAAGATCTAATTTTTCTGACACTGGGTCTGAGGAATATGTCCGTATAAATGGACAAAGGCTCCAAAACTGATCCTATTGCTGAAACTATGGGTCTCACTGGTGGTTTGGTGGTATTTTTATGTATTTTAGGGATGCAGTAGAAGGCCGGTGTGACAGGGTGTTCTTTTGTGAGAAATGCTCTCTCATCTTCGTCGATCCATCCTTGAGTGTTGGCATACAGCATGACACTTTTAATTTCCTCCGCTAGACGTGCTGTGGGGTTATTGTCCAATTCTTTGTAGAAACGTGTGTCACTGAGTTGTCTGGCGGTTTCTTCCTGGTATAGTTCTTTTCCCCAAAGGACTATGCCGCCTCCCTTGTCTGCGGGTTTTACTAGGAAAAGGTTGTTTGTTTCGAGTTTTCTCAAAGCTTGTCTCTCTGTCTTTTTCAGGTTATCTCTGTAGTGGTTTTTGGTTTTGAAGATATTGTCAATTTCTCTTAAGATCCTATTTTCGAAGGCTAATATCTCTGGGCGGGCATATCATTGCTGTGAGAGGCGTGAAAGAAGATTTGGGTTTTAACCCTGTTGTAGTGGGGTCCTTGTCTTGTTCCCTAGTTGATTCTCTGAAGAAATATCGAAGTCGGATCAACCAAAAGAATTTCCGTATTTCCACTTCTGTAGTGAAACGGTCTGCTTTATTCTTTGGTACGAAACGGAGTCCTTTACTTAGAACTTCTGTATCTTCTGGAGTTAAGCAGTATGTGCTTAAATTGAAGATTGGGATCACCAGTTTTGTTGGGGTTGGGGGGTCCACTGTCATGTCCGCATCCCTTGATAACCTTGTTGTCTTGGTCGGCCCTGTTTGCCTCGCCCTTGAAAAAATTGTTGTTGTCCTCTTGGTTTCGGTGTTGTTGGACCTCTCGGTGGAGACTCTGAACCACTACTGTTGGATGAATTTGAGAAAGATACAAATTTCCTTTGGGGTCTTCCTCTTGATCCTTTGGTATTCCG
Source organism: Ambystoma mexicanum (assembly GCF_040938575.1). NCBI lineage: Eukaryota > Metazoa > Chordata > Amphibia > Caudata > Ambystomatidae > Ambystoma > Ambystoma mexicanum. Next base: position 344,980,032 of record NC_090937.1, on the reverse strand, counting down.
ACTGTTCTGTTGCTGGTAGAAACCCGTGACTAAGTAGGGGTATGTGCGTTCCTCTTCGTAGTTTTGTATGTCCTTTTTAAGTTTCCAGATTTTTTTTGTCTAGTGTGAATTCCTTGAATTTCTTAATGTCTTCTTCTATTTGTTCAAGTTGTTTCTTGATATCAGGGATGATGGAATCGGTCTTGATCTTTTCTTCCTGCTGTTTCAGTTCCTCTGTTTGCTTCTTGCCTTCCTCTTCTGCTGTTTCTATTATTAGGAGAACCCAGTCTCTGGAGCATTTGTTGCCCACTCCGCTGAATTTGGCTTGAAATTTTGGATTATCAATGAATACCCTTGGGATGTTTTTTACCTGAAGACCTTCCGGGATCACTCCTGCCTTTAAGTACTCAAGCATGAGGAGTCCGTGAGACTCGGTTCGTACTAGCTTCTTCTTTTGTTGTAAAAGTAAGTCCAATTCTGTTGTAGAGATGTTTGTTGCCTCTGCCGCTGTAGGCGGTGTTTGTCCTAGTAGTGATGGTTTATCTAGGTATAGACGATATTGATCGTCGGAGAAAGACACTACGTTGACATTCTCCATTAAGTTGTTTGTATACGTTAATGGTACCCACCAACCGTACGGTTGTCCTAAAACGATTGTGATATCCTTCTACTAAGCCACATATAGAATCATATATGTCCCCAACTAGTGATTGGTCACCCTTATCTAAGATCCCACCCATGAACCTTCCAATAAAAGGTGTGTTACTCATCATACTTTTATATTATTGGTAGGCCCTAAATTATTTCTACAGTGAAAAAAGACATGTGCTCATCGATTAATAAGCAGTCACACTTTCAATGAACTGGCTGCATGATGGCATTTTTATGTAGATAAGAGAGAGAGAGAGGACAAGCATATCGCCTTTGGTTTTTTATTAAATGAAACAGTCCAAGTTATCTCCTACCATGGTTGCTGAGTCTCAAGGACCTATTCTTGCAATCGTGCTATCCTGGTCTTGACATATTTATAAGAAAATATTAAGTGAGTCATGCTACTTCCAACCTGTTAAGATTTCATTGCGGTAATTAGTTTTCTTTTTAGTTGCATTTGCGTTCCTCTGTCATGCGTGCCGATCGCAGAGGCATTAATCTGCCAACTACTTCTGAACTTCCTGGGATGTTTAGTACATTCCATAAACTTGTAACTTAATTTACCTCGACAGCTGGACACACACAATAGTATCTTGTTCCGCCATGCAACCTTCCATAGGAAGTCCTTTGTGCCTACACATTCCTTGGGGGCAGCTCACATCTAGCTGACCACAGCATTTTCTCTGATTTGTTCAAGCGTGCTTAACTGGGCTTTTTCTTAAAGCTGCAAAGCTCAATTCTCTTCTGTGCTGGTGAAAACATTGCAGCAGCTTGTCACGTTATGCTCCTCTACAGGACACATTTGCTCTGCATTAATTTTGCTATCCACCGAGTCCTGGTGCATGCCTGGCACATGATATATCTACCTATGGGAAAGCTGCAATGTTCAGCATGTGGGTCTGGAGGTTGAAGAGGGCAGTTTGTGTACTGTAGCAGGGGCGGTAGCCAGATTGTCTTGGATGTAAAATGTTCGATCTTTCTCTAAAAGACTGGATTTGAATGGTAGCGGTTTTATTCAGGACCTTTTACAGGAAATTACAGTTTGTTATAGGCCTTAGATTATTTGGGTCTTTAGTTTCTGGGACAGGTTTCTTAATCAGAAGTGTGATGGTAAACTTGTTTCATAGAGTCCGGAACTTGATTGTTAAAAAAAGATGAATTAATCAACCATACAGAAAAAGGGGAAAATATTTCTTTATGCTCAAGAATACAGCTGGGTGAGATTATATTTTCTGGGCATTGCAAGGGGCGGATTGTGGACAAAGTAATTATCATGGCACAGATGGTGATGGGGGAAGAGACAAATGCAGCACATTCCTCTTTAAGCACGGTATCAGAGGTAGTGTAACGCTCACCTGGTATCCACGGGGGCGTCACTCTGCCTGTTCTGACCTCTTACGACCTCGAACCCTTCCCTGGAGGCTATTCGACTGGAGACTGGGCCTGAAACACAGGACTGGTAGAGTTTAACTCTCTATTGTCTCTGTGTGCTTGAACCCCATCTTCCCTGGGGTCCAACCCTTCCCTTTGATCCACAGCTCACCTTGTTTTCTTGGATAGTGTGCTCTCCGTCCTGCTTTCAATGCAGGGGTGCGTTGATTGATGTGGGCTCGTTGCTGCCTAGTTACTTCACTGGCAAGAGTCCGAAAGGTAAGTATAATGAGTCTTTTGAACAGTTCTCTAACTTCGTTCCTTTCCTTCCTTACATGATGGCCGGCTTCCGGGGATGGCGGCGTGCTGCTGAGATGAGTAGCGCTGAAGGTGAGTGAGAGCGCGATGCGCAATGCACCCCTTTTGTATTTGTATTGAACTGAGTTCTTTTTCTGTGCCTTTTAGGTGCCGCAATGTTTTCAGCGTGGATGCCTGTTATGAAGAAAAAATGCAGTGAGTAAGCGCGGTATGCAGCGCCTCTAGATGTTTCCACGCTAACCCGGAGTGTCTTTTCCCTCTTGCCGATGGATGAGAAGTTCAGGAGACAGAGTTCCCACAGAGCGGCTGGGATTCAGGTAAGCGTTTGAAGCTCGTACAGTATTTACAAATAAGCGAAGATTTGCAGAATGCTTACTAATGCCTTTTTTCTGTTCTTTTCCCTTTTCTTTAGGAAGCGGCGTCCCGGGATGGGAATGGCACCGCCGAAGATGCCCGCAGAACAGAAGGAGCGATGAATGATGGGCAGAAGCGCCGCAAGGTAAGGCTGTTCCTAACGGTGTTCTTGTTCTTGCAGGAGCTGAGCGCAGAAGAAAGATGCAGGCCTACTGGAGACCGATCCGAACACGGTGAGTGTCATGCTGCAGGTGCAGAAAACGCAAAGCATGTTTCTCAGCCTGGGTGTGGCTTAAATAGTCTCTGGATATCCCAGGTGTCTCTGGGCTGAACCACACCCAAAAGACTAGACTGCACATGAGGTTCTGGGAACCGAAATATGTGGGGGCATCCATCTTGTCCCCATCAATGCACTACAAGTCCAATCCCCAATGTTATCCTATGGGAGTGAGTGAGTCTGGTGCCACAAGTGCCAAGTCTGACTCCAAGTGGGTCTTTGGAGGGATGGAGAGGCCCTTGAGGGCCATGTAGGTGATCGTGGCCTGGCTCCAGCCTGACATCTTGGAGGGCTGGGGACATGAGGGGCAGGAATCATGACAGCACTTCCCCCCCCCCAAGGCCCCTCTCAAGGTGGCTCTTCTGTCTGGTACTGGTTTGGTTGGATGGTTTTGATGAAATTGTCTAAGCAAGCGAGGTGCATGGATGTACTCACAAGGCTCCCATGTCCTGTCTTGTGGACCATACCCCTTTCAGTCTACTAAGTAGTATAATTTGGATCTGACGTACTTTGAATCTAGGATGTCCTTGACTTTGGCATTGCTACCCGGGTCCCAGGTTGAAAAGGTTTAAGGAGAGACACGTGGAACACAGGATGAATCTGCATGTTTGATGGCAAAGCTAGTCTGACCGCCACAGGATTTATCACAGAGGTGACGGTGAATGGACCCAGGTATCTTGGACGGAAAGATCGGGTTCCTTTAATGGGCACGTGTTTAGACGCCAGCCAGACTTTGTCTCCCACTTGGTAGTTGGGGGCCTTTGCTCGGAGTTGATCAGCAAACTTCTTTTGACGATTCTTAGCTTGAAGTAGGTGTTCAGCTGCCCTTTTAAAGGTTTGAGAAATGGTTGTGTGTAAGGTTTTGACTGCTGGCATTTCCAGGGTTGTAGGAACTTCCAACTCAGAAGTACGTGGGTGCCTGCCATACATGGTATAAAAGGGTGTCTGCCCAGTGCTGGTGTGTAGGGAATTATTATAAGCATATTCAGCTATCCATAATAGGTCGAACCAGCTTCCTTCAGCTTGGTGTAACATGCAACACAGATACTGCTCGAGCGTCTGATTTGTCCTCTCATTTTGACCATCCATTTGGGGATGGTAACTGGTGGATAGCCGGATGTCGATCTGGGCCATAGAGCAGCATTTTCTCCAGAAGTTAGATACGAATTGAGTACCTTGATCTGAGACCAAAACTGAAGGAAACCCATGGAGCCGTACGATGCCTTCAAGAAATACCTTTGCCAGAGTCGAAGCATTTGGGAGCCCCTTAAGAGGAATGAAATGTGCCATTTTTGAAAATAGGTCCACGACCACAAGAATAGTGTTAAACCCTTGACTGGGTGGTAAATCAGTAATAAAATTGAGGGACAACGTGTGCCAGGGTGCTGGTGGGATTTCCAATGGTTGTAATAGCCCAGCCGGTTTCTGCTTGGATGACTTGTTTTGAGCACACACTCAACAAGATAGGAGGAATTGGATAATGTCTTTACGCCACGTGGGCCACCAATAATTTTGTTTTACCTTGGCTAGGGTTTTAGCGATTCCGGGGTGGCCCTCGATCAAGGAATCATGATAACCGGACATGACTTGTTCTCGTAGTTTTGGTTTTGTAAGAATAAACGATTCCTGAAGTAGGTCAACTGATCTTTTATCATGTAATGTTCTCCTTGTGCACGCCACGCTTGTAATTGCTCCAGACTCATCAGGTTTTGGATTTCTTCATGTAATTCTTTCTGAGTTATGGTTGCTGTGATTCCTAGGAGCTTGTCACTCGGAATGATTGCTATTGGGTCAGGGGTCTGTTACCCTTGCTCTTCCACCCCCATACGGGAAAGGGCAATCGGCCTTCCCGTTTTTCACCCTGGTTGAAATGTAATCACGTAGTCATGTTCAGCAAAAAAAAGAGCCCAATGTAGTTGTCGTGAGGATTGGGCCTTTGCCGTTTTTAGGTACTGGAGGTTCCGGTGGTCAGTTATTATGGTGATTGTGTGTCTGGTGCCCAAGAGGTAGTGCTGCCATGCCTTAAAGGCTGACTTAAGGGCCAGGAGTTCTTTGTCTGTGATAGCGTAATTGAGTTCAGGGGGTGTGAATTTACGCGACCAGAAGGCAACAGGGTGTAACTGGCCCGTTTCGGGGTCCTTTTGTGAGAGGACGGCTCCCATAGCCATGCTTGAGGCGTCCGTTTCCACCAGGTATGGGAGATCAGGGCGAGGGTGGCGGAAGATTGGGGCAGATGTGTCATGATGCCCGCTCCCGGGGAGCCAGTTCAAGCCCTGCGTCCCTGAAAGCGGACATCCAGTCCCCAAGGAAGGACCCAGCACCCCCATATAGGGGCCCTTTGGACAGTGTCCTGGCGCCTATGGCGCCAGGCTCATAAAAGACATCAGTCCTGGCGCCATAGGCGCCAGGCTCATTATGGGAGTGCTTGGGTGCACTTACCTGATGCAGACCATGCTGCAGGATCCCGGCCTCCTTGAGGCCTGAAAGGAACTACTTTACCTGTGGGACTAATTTACCATCCGGGCGTGGTCGGGGAAGGATACATACCTAATTGGAGGTAGGATACATACCTGGAAAGTCTTCCAAGGATATTTAAACCCCACCCGAACAGCCACACGTGCTTCGCGTTGTTCTGCATCTAGCAGCTGGTCGCTCACCGTGTCTGCTCCTGCATCCTGACTTCTGCCACGCCTGCCAGCATCCTGGATCACCTGCAAAGGAAGAGAAGAAGAGAACAGAAGAAGGAAAAGTGCTTACCTGCTAAACCCGCATCCCGGAGACATCTCGCCGACAATTCTGAAAAGGAAAGCTTTTATTTAAAAGCTCATTGCGTCAATTGCTGCAGCGCCGCATTCCACTCATCTTTACAGGGCGCCTCCATGTTCAGCAGCGATCATCCGGATTCACAGTCACGCCCCAGCGCCTAGGGAGAAAACGACCAGAACAAAAGGTGAGAGAGAGAAGGGAATAAGGAAAGCTAAATCTCCATGTTAAGACTTGCCTGTTGATTCAGTCCCTCTTCATTTCGGGTCCGCGCCGCATCCTGGCATTTCCGGACCCCGGCCCCTAAGGGGAAAAAGAGACATCAGCGTTAATGAGCGAATGAAAAGACATTACCAAAAGACGCCCATTAAAGACTTACCTGATTTCTACAAGGATTTCACCTCTCATCTCGGGTTGGTGCCTGTTCCCCGGCATTCCGTACCCCGGCCCCTATGGGGAAAAAGACACTAGCATTAGTACATTAATGCATGGACACAAGGGGAACCTCTTATCAAAAAAACTTACCTGGAAGCCAAGCAAGTTTGGTTCTCACCAATCCGAAAATCCAGTGAAGTAACTGAATACCAACGCGCCCCTGCATCAGAAGCAGGATGGAGAGCTCGTCCTTCCAGACCCTAAGGTGAGACGCTACGAGGAATCACAGAAGGGTTTCGAGGAGGGTGAGATGGAAAAGTGGGAGGCCGATTGCATTACCCCGCAGACAGTTAATCCCCTATTTTCGCCTACAGAAGGATACTTCTGCGAGCCAGACAAGCCAGATTTGGGGGCCCAGTCCAGTCCGTCTTCCGAACCCTGCGCATCACCTTAGAAGAGGTCACAGCAGCGCGAACCAGGCCAGCGCCTCCGTGGGAGTCAGGTGCGCGTAACAAGATGTCAATCTTGCTTTGAGTTCTTGGAAAGCCTCCTCGGCTTCTGTTGTCCACTGGAACTTTTTGTTGCTTTTCCTTAGTAATGACGTGATGGGATGCACGATTTGCGAAAATCCTGGGATGAACCGGCGGTAGAAGTTTGCAAAACCCAGCATACTTTGAACCCCCTTGAATGAATTTGGGGATGGCCAGTTCAGGATAGCATCTACCTTGTGTACATCCATTCGGATTCCATTCGGGCTGAGAATAAAGCCCAGGAATTCCACCTCGGAGACGTGGAGTGAGCACTTTTTGAGCTTTCTCCAATACAGATCGGACGTGTTTAACGTGGTCCTGCTTTGACGCGGAATAACTAGGATATCGTTAATGTACACTAGAGCACAGACATCAATCAATTCCCGTAGGACATCGTTCATGAAGTATTGAAATGCAGCAGGCGCGTTGCAAAGGCCAAAGGGCGTTACCTGATATTCGTACAAGCCGTATTTGGTGCGAAAAAAGCGGTTTTCCATTCGTCCCCCTGTTTTACGCGAACAAGGTGATATGCCCCCCTCAGGTCTAGTTTTGTGTTGATTTGGGCATCTTTGACTTGATCAAGCAATTCAGGGATCAGTGACAGGGGGTAGTGTTTTTTTACAGTAATCTGGTTCAGTGCGTGATAGTCGATGCACTTTCTCATGTTCCCCTCCTTTTTCGGTATGAAGAAAAGAGGACTGGCTGCTGGAGACTTCAAGGGACGGATGAACCCGTTGGCCAGGTATTGGTCAAGATAGGCCTTCAGGTGCTGGTTTTCTGGTTCCGTGAGTGCGTGAATTCGCCCACAAGGGATTTGTGCGCCGGGTATCAGGTCGATTTGGCAATCGTAAGGTCTATGCGGTGGCAGGGTATTAGCCTGTTCCTTCTGAAAGACATCTTGAAAGTCCTGGTATTCACTTGGTAGGGTGCTGATTACCACAGTCGCAAGTGTGGAGGTTCTGGTGTCTATTGGTTGTTTCTCTTGGCGATAACATGTGTGGGCGCAAGTCTCGGGAAAGGCCAATTCTTTTGCTCACCAATCGATTCGAGGATTGTGAGCTACCAACCATGGCATTCCCAAAATCAACAGGAACTGTGGTGCCTTAATGAGGTCGAAAAACGATAGATTCTTGGTGTCCATCCTGGCACAGAAGGGTTAAAGCTGCAGTGCATTGGGAAACTGGACCAGAAGCTATTTCCGTGCCGTCGTCAGTGGTAACAGTGTTGGTGGTTGATTTAGGGCGTAACGGAAGCCCCATCTTTGCCGCAAGATCCTGGTCGATGTAATTCCCAAAGGCTCCACTGTCTATGTATGCTCTTACTGCATGCATCCGAGATGGTTGTTGGTGATTGATCAAGACCACAGATAGTGCAAAATGGGAGGTCTGTAGTTCACTTTCTTCGCTCGACAAGGGGACCCTTACACTTGCCGGGCTGCAGAGTTTTCCGATTCCTTGATGGTATCTTCCTTGTAAGTTGCCCCTACCGTCCTTCTCGGTGGCTTCACAGGGCACTCTTTAAGGAAATGACCTGACCTTCCACAGTACAAATATAACTGCTGCTGTCTCCTTTTATCCCTTTCCGCTTTAGTCAAGGGGGATCTGACCCCCCCCCGATTAGCATTGGTTCTCCTGAACCTTCCGTTATTCGGGAAATATTGTCCTTTGAACACACATACATAGGGCGAGGGTCCGGTCTGCTTCGATCTGCTCTTCTGTCCTGCAACCTATGATCCAGTTGAACAACAAGGTCAATGAATTCTGAGCAGTCTTTCGGGGGGTTCCCTACTTGTGCGAGAACACCCTTGAGCTCCCCACCCAACCCCCGATGAAATAACGTGGTTCTCTTCTCCACTGGCCATTCTGCTTCAACTACGAGTCTATTGAACGTGGTGTCATGATGCCTACCCCCGGGCATCCGGATCAAGCCCATCAGCCCCGGGAGCAGGCATCCAGACATTTACAAAAACCCCAGCAGCCCCAGCTAGGGGCTGTCTGGGTTCGGTCCTCGTGCCGTAGGCACCAGGCTCATAATAAAAATCAGTACTGGCCCATAGGCGCCAGGCTCATAGACATTACTTACCTCATGCAGACCATGCTGCAAATAAATCCAAGCCAACGTGAGGCCAGGATGGGACTATTTTACTACAGGGACTATTTTCTACTCGGGTGTGGTCCTGGGGAACTTCTTTCCTGGGACTACTTTGGAGGCTATTTAAACCACGCCCGAACAGCAGCACATGCTTCGTGTTATTCTGCATCCAGCAGCGTGACTCTCACCGTGCCTGCAGCCAGCATCCAGACTTCTGCCACGCCTGCGTGCCTACAGCCAGCATCCAGTCTTCTGCCACGCCTGCCTCGAATCCGGAGCTCCTAGAATAAAGACGAAGAAAAGGACAAGGTTAGAAAACAAACTTATTTCAAATTCCTCACCTGATTCCGGATCCATTTCATCTCCCGACCTGGAAAGTACATCATTCCTGCACGCGACGCTTCGCCAGCTCCAGCACGGCGCCATAATCACCAGTTATCACAGCATCTTTCGATCCGGCACTGCCTCCATCATTTCTTTGCCGTACTCCGCCACCTAGGGGCACAAGAATAACAAGGTGAGCCAAGGGAATCAACAAATACCTCTTACCACCATAGACTTACCTGATTTCCCACCGGCGGTATTATTCTCCATATCTTCAGATGGCGCATCTGTAAAGAGGGAGAAAAACAACACGTTAACGCATGCAATAGTTACCGGACAGCGTTGGGTAACACAGACTCTTACCTGAATGCCAGCAGCAGCTACGAGACCTTCTTCTCACAAACTCAGTTGCAACTTAAGGAAGGAAGGGGACAAGAGTGAACATCGGGCACATTGAACTCTTTGAACTTGATACTTACTAATCCCGCCTGGGACTTCGGAGTCAATGCTTACCGGAACTCTCCCAACGTCTTCAAACCAGTGAAGTAACTGGTATCTACGCGCCCCTGCAAGACACGCAGGATGGAGAGCTCATCTTTTACAAACATAAGGTGAGGTTACTAAAGGGATATCGGAGGTGATTAGTGGGGGAGAGCGAGAACAGTTGGGAGGCCATCACTAAAACCCACAGGTGGCTAATCCCTGTCTCCACTTGGAGGAAAATACTTCTTCGGGTCCAGCAGACAAGACTAGGCGGGCCAGTCCAGCCCCCTGTGGGGTCCAGGTGAGCGTAACAGAACACAAAGCTTTTCTAAAAATACCCACCCGGGTGTTATGGAAACCTCGGAAACCGACCAACTGGCCCAATTATTGGGGGAACTTAGGGCGGAAGTACATGCCGCTCGCCAAGAGACTAATGCCCTCAGGAGAGAACTGATTGTCTCAAAGGAGCGCACTGATGATCTGGCTAGGCAACTACTGCAAAACCAAGCTGGAAAAACGCCCCTACCTGGATATGGGGGAAACCCAACCCTCGTTTCATCAAGCAATCCTGTGCAAGTGGTTTTACTAGGAAATATTCCGTTAGCTCCACCCGAACGCTTTGCTGGAGACCCCAAAAGGTTCGCCGTGTTTATGAACCAATGCCGCTTGCACTTTTTATGCAGACCGGGAGCCTTTCCAAATGACCAAGCGAAAGTAGCCTTTGTATTGTCATATCTTAGTGGCAGCGCAGCGGATTGGTCCATTCCGTTAGTCAACCAGGATGATCCTCTTCTCCGGGATTTTCAGGGTTTTCAAAGGAGCATGGAAAAACTATTCGCCAGATACTCACAGGGTCTAGCCCTGGACAACAAACTTTTATCCTTACGACAGGGTAACCAGGATCTGCTAACCTATATTGCAACCTTCAATAGGTTGGTGGTGGAAACCGGGTGGCCAGAGGAAAAACGAATTACATTGTTTCATCATGGACTTCGGGGAGAACTCAAAGACGTCTTGGCTCAAGTTGTGAACCCACCTCAGGATTGCACATAATTTGTAGACTTAGTGGTCCAGCTAGACCACCGACTTCAGAACCAAAAGACTGATCAAGTTAAGTTCGAGAATCGGGTATTGGTTAAACCCAACGTTGCCCCCAAAGGAACAGATGCATCTGAACCTATGCAGATCGGGGGGTTAAAGGACCCTTAACTCAAAAGGAAAGAGAAAGAATATGACAGATGCAGTTGTGTCTGTACTGTGGAACCTCAGGACATTTTCTACGGGATTGCCCTACAAAACCACCCAAGAAGCTGGTAGGAGTTGCTGATAAAAGTCACATAGAGCCTGATTCGGGAAACGACCACGCCCGACAAGCGTAGAGGTCCGCTTGCCGAGCTTAAAGAAGGACACTCAGACCTTGCATCTGATCATCCCAATGGTCCTACTTGATCCCAGGCAGCCATCACGTATGCATGCAGTAAGGGCATACATAGATAGCCGAGCCGTAGGAAACTATATGGACCAAGAATTGGTGTCAAGGGTGAATCTACCTCTTTGCAAAAAGACCACTTCGGATGTCATCACCACAGTTGATGGAACTGAGATTGCCTCGGGGCCTGTAACTCATTCCACTACAGAGATGACACTGTTGAGTCAAGATGGGCATCGAGAGACTATTGTGTTTGATCTACTCAAAGCCCCACAGTTCCAGATAATACTGGGGATGCCATGGTTGGAAACACATAATCCTTGTATTGAATGATGAGAGAAGAGAATAACCTTCCCGGATTGTGCACACACCTGTTACCCGGAGAAAACTTTTAACAAAGGCCTGGCTACAGTCGCTAACCCAATCGTGCAGTTACCGCGGGAATACCAAGAATTTCAGGATGTTTTTCAAAAAGAACAGGCCAATACATTACCTCCTCACAGATCATACGATTGTCAAATCGACCTCCTACCCGGTGCACAACCCCCATGCAGTAGAATCTACGCCCTCACGGAACTTAAAAATCTTCAGCTACGGCAATACTTGGACCAATCCCTTGCTAATGGCTTTATTCGTCCTTCCAAGTCTCCTGCATCCTCAGCTTTATTCTTCGTGCCAAAAAAGGAAGGTGAATTTAGAACGTGCATAGATTACCGCGCATTAAATCAGATTACGGTAAAAAAACGATACCCATTGCCTCTAATCCCCAAATTACTAGACCAAGTAAAGGATGCTTGTATCTACACTAAGTTAGATCTCCGAGGGGCATATCATCTGGTACGTGTCAAGAAAGGTGACGAATGGAAGACTGCCTTTCGCACCAAGTACGGATTATTCGAATATCAGGTGATGCCCTTCGGGTTGTGCAATGCACCAGCAGCCTTCTAGTATTTTATGAACGATGTCCTTCGTGAACTCATTGACGTCTGTGCTGTCGTATACATAGATGATATTCTAGTGTACTCCTCCTCAGAATCAGACCATGTTAAGCACGTGTGTGCACTCCTTGAGAAACTATGCCAGCACAAGTTATATGCAAAATTGGAAAAATGTGTTTTTCATGCTACGGAAGTTGAATTTCTTGGATTTATCCGGACTCCAAAGGGAGTCCGAATGGACTCTCGAAAGGTGGACGCAATTCTCAAGTGGCCATCACCCAGTTCAGTCAAAGGGGTACAAAGCATGCTCGGATTTGCTAATTTCTACCGCAGATTCATTCCGGACTTCTCCCATGTTGTACACCCCATCACAGCACTTTTGCAAAAAAAACAAACGCTTCTTGTGGACCGAAGAGGCTGAAAAGGCCTTCCAAGAGCTGAAAGCGAAATTCATATCAGCACCTGTCTTAAAGCATCCACGCCCTGAGCTTCCATACATAGTAGAAACTGATGCACCCAGTTTAGCCATGGGAGCTGTCCTGTCCCAGAAGGATCCTGAAACCGGTCAACTTCACCCCGTAGCGTTTTGGTCCAGAAAGTTCTCAGCACCTGAGTTAAACTATGCGATTACCGATAAAGAGCTATTAGCTATCAAATCCGCCTTTAAGGCTTGGCGGCACTACCTTCTTGGTGCCAAGCATACCATTACCGTAATCAATGATCACCGGAACCTGCAGTATTTAAAAACAGCCAAAGCCCAATCATCGTGACAACTTCGATGGGCATTGTTCTTTGCCGAATTCGATTTCGTGATCACTTATTGACCAGGCCGCAAAAATGGCAAAGCAGATGCCTTATCCCGAATAGGGATGGGAGAAGCATATGCAAACCCAGAACCGGTGCCAATAATTCCTGAGCAAAGAATTCTTGGCATAACTACTCTACAGACACTAGAAGATATTCATTCAAAAATCCAACAACTCTTCGATCCAGCAACCCTGCAGGACTGGGTAAAGAAAGGCCCGGACTACTCAGTCGTCAATGACCTACCTTACTATCAAGGACGACTATTTCTACCACACAAGGAAATACAAGAACTAGTCATCTCCAATTACCATGACACCCTGATGGAAGGGCACCCAGGTATCGCAAAAACTGAAGCAAAAATTAAGAGACAGTTCTGGTGGCCCACTTGGCGAAAAGACGTAAAGTCATTTGTGATGTCTTGTGGCATTTGCGCCCAAAACAAAAGCCAGAAGAAAAAGCCCGCTGGCCTTTTACAACCTTTGAATATTCCACCTACACGATGGCACACCTTGTCTTTAGACTTTATTACAGAGCTACCTCCATTTAATGGATTTAACACCATCCTAGTTATTGTGGATCTTTTTTCCAAGATGGCCCACTTTATTCCTTTAAAAGGATTACCTTCCGCTTCAATTTTGGCCAAGGAGTTCCTCGAAAACATTGTTCGAATACACGGATTTCCTTCCGTATTGGTCTCTGACCGAGGCAGTCAATTCATTTCACAATTTTGGAAGAAATGTTGTCAATTGGCGCAAATCGACGTGAGGTTATCAACCAGTCACCATCCCCAGACTGATGGTCAGACGGAGAGGACCAACCAGACCCTTGAACAGTACCTACGTTGCATGCTGCACCAGACTGAAAGCAATTGGAATGATATTTTATGGATTTCCGAATATGCATACAATAACTTAGTACATTCTGGAACCGGACAAAGCCCCTTCTATACCATATACAGACATCACTCCCGAACCTCAGAACTCGATTCGCCTCAGCACTTAGAAATGCCTGCAGTTAGTCATTTACACTCTACTATTACACAAGCCTTTAAGGAGGCACCAGAACATTTGAAACAAGCAAAAGAGAAATATAAGAAAAATGCTGATCAACATAGAAGCGATGCTCCACGATATTAGATTGGGGATCAAGTTTGGCTGGCTACAAAACACATCCCTCTAAAAGGAACTCAGACTTTTAATCCTAGGCATTTGATATCTTACACTATTAAGGCCATTATTAACCAGGTGGCCGTCAAGTTGGAATTACCCTCTAATATGTGGATCAATCCTGTCTTTCATGTTTCACTTATGAAACCAGTTCAACCCGGGACAAGACTTGCCAAACCACCTGACCCCATCCTAATAGATGGAGAACCTGAATTCGAGGTAAAAAATATCCTGGGTTCTAAGTTGGTTAAATCAAGACTATTTTATTTAATCGACTGGAAAGGTTACGGACCACAGGAAAGGTCATGGGAGCCTAGTGACCACGTTCATGCACCTCGGTTGGTGAAGAAATTCCATCGCAACTTCCCAGACAAACCAGGGCCAAGGGGAAGAACAACTTTAGGAGGGGCCTTGGGGGGAGAGTGCTGACATGATGCCTACCCCCGGGCATCCGGATCAAGCCTATCAGCCCCGGGAGCAGGCATCCAGACATTTACAAAAACCCCATCAGCCCCAGCTAGGGGCTGTCTGGGTTCGGTCCTGGCGCCGTAGGCACCAGGCTCATAATAAAAATCAGTCCTGGCGCCATAGGCGCCAGGCTCGTAGACATTACTTACCTCATGCAGACCATGCTGCAAATAAATCCAAGCCAACGTGAGGCCTGGATGGGACTATTTTACTACAGGGACTATTTTTTACTCGGGTGTGGTCCTGGGGAACTTCTTTCCTGGGACTACTTTGGAGGTTATTTAAACCACGCCCGAACAGCAGCACATGCTTCGTGTTATTCTGCATCCAGCAGCGTGACTCTCACTGTGCCTGCAGCCAGCATCCAGTCTTCTGCCACGCCCGTGTGCCTACAGCCAGTATCCAGTCTTCTGCCACGCCCGCCTCGAATCCGGAGCTCCTAGAATAAAGAGGAAGAAAAGGACAAGGTTAGAAAACAAACTTATTTCAAATTCCTCACCTGATTCCGGATCCATTTCATCTCCCGACCTGGAAAGTACATCAGTCCTACACGTGACACTTCGCCAGCTCCAGCACGGCGCCATACACACCAGTTCTCACAGCATCTTTCGATCCGGCACTGTCTCCATCATTTCTTCGCCGTACTCCGGCACCTAGGGGCACAAGAATAACAAGGTGAGCCAAGGGAATCAACAAATACCTCTTACCACCATAGACTTACCTGATTTACCACCGGCGGTATTATTCTCCATATCTTCATATGCCGCATCTGTAAAGAGGGAGAAAAACAACACGTTAACGCATGCAATAGTTACCGGACAGCGTTGGGTAACACAGACTCTTACCTGAACGCCAGCAGCAGCTACGAGACCTTCTTCTCACGAACTCAGTTGCAACTTAAGGAAGGAAGGGGACAAGAGTGAACATCGGGCACATTGAACTCTTTGAACTTGATACTTACCAATCCCGCCTGGGACTTCAGAGTCAATGCTTACCGGAACTCTCCCGACGCCTTCAAACCAGTGAAGTAACTGGTATCTACGTGCCCCTGCAAGACACGCAGGATGGAGAGCTCATCTTTTACAAACATAAGGTGTGGTTACTAAGGGGATATCGGAGGTGATTAGTGGAGGAGAGTGAGAACAGTTGGGAGGCCATCACTAAAAGCCACAGGTGGCTAATCCCTGTCTCCACTTGTAGGAAAATACTTCTTCGGGTCCAGCAGACAAGACTAGGCGGGCCAGTCCAGACAGTCATTTCTGCACTACGCATCACGTTGACAGAGACTGCCGCTGTCCGGGTCCGATCGACACCCCTGTGGGGTCCAGGTGAGCGTAACACGTGGCTATGTATGTTAATAGGTCTTGGTTCCCTTGGTGTAGGGACAGAAGTTAATTGTCTAATGCCTGCCCATGAGTACAACGGGCGAACAGCTTTTCCATCTCCTGCTGAAAGCCCCTGAAGTCATGCAGCAAAGGATTGTCTTGGGCCACAAAGGGTACAGACCAGTCCGCGGTGCTACCACTCAGGTAGGATAGCACAAAAGCGACCCGTGATTGGTCATTGGGAAAGGCCCCTGGCCTACAAAGGAAGTGAAGGCGGCACTGGTTCATGAACCTTGAAAACCGCTTGGGATACCCCGTAAATCGTTCGGGCGGGGACAAGGGAACTGCCCCAGGAAGGGTTATTTGAACGGGATTGGCTGATGGCGTTGGCATCGAGGGTATGCTTCCCGGCAATGGTGCATGCCCTGCTTGTGACTGGAGAAGTTGCCGGCTTAAATCATCAGTGCGTTCTTTGGCTACTATCAGCTCTCTCCTCAGGGTGTTGGTCTCCTGCCTGGCTGCATGTACTTCGGAACGTAGCTGCCCCAACATGTGGGCTAACTGGTTGGTTTCTGACGTTTCCATGATGCCCAGGTGGATTTTGATGTGAGGCTTTGCGTTCTGTAACGCTCACCTGGTATCCACGGGGATGCCACTCAGCCTGTTCTGACCTCTTACGACCTCAAACCCTTCCCTGGAGGCTATTCAACTGGAGACTGGGCCTGAAACACAGGATTGGTAGAGTTTAACTGCCTATTGTCTCTGTGTGCTTGAACCCTTCCCTTTGATCCACAGCTCACCTTGTTTTCTTGGATAGTGTGCTCTCCGTCCTGCTTTCAGCGCAGGGGCACGTTGATTGATGCGGGCTCATTGCTGCCTAGTTATTTCACTGGCAAGAGTCCGACAGGTAAGTATAATGAGTCTTTTGAACAGTTCTCTAACTTTGTTCCTTTCCTTCCTTAGATGATAGCCGGCGTCTGGGGATGGCGGCGTGCTGCTGAGATGAGTAGCGCTGAAGGTGAGTGAGACCGCGATGCGTGATGCACCCCTTTTGTATTTGTATGAACTGAGTTCTTTTTCTGTGTCTTTTAGATGCCGCAACGTTTTCAGCGTGGATGCCGGTTATGAAGAACAAATGAGGTGAGTAAGCACGGTATGCGGCGCCTCTAGATGTTTCCACACTAACCTGGAGTGCCTTTTCCCTCTTGCCGATGGATGAGAAGTGCCGGAGACAGAGTTCCCACAGAGCGGCTGGGATTCAGGCAAGCGTTTGAAGCTCGTACAGTATTTAAAAATAAGCGAAGATTTGCAGAATGCTTACTAATGCCTTTTTCTGTTCTTTTCCCTTTTCCTTAGGAAGCGGCGTGCCGGGATGGGAATGACACCACCGGAAATGCCTGCAGAACAGAAGGAGCGATGAATGATGGGCACAAGCGCTGCAAGGTAAGGTTGTTCCTAACGATGTTCTTGCAGGAGTTGAGCGCAGAAGAAAGATGCAGGCCTACTGGAGACCGATCCGAACACAGTGAGTGTCACGCTGCAGGTGCAGAAAACGCAAAGCATGTTTCTCAGCCTGGCGTGGCTTAAATAGTCTCTGGGTATCCCAGGTGTCTCTGGGCTGAACCACACCCAAAAGACTAGACTGCACATGCAGTTCTGGGAACCGAAATATGTGGGGGGCATCCATCTTGTCCCCATCAATGCACTACAAGTCCAATCCCCAATGTTATCCTATGGGAGTGAGTGAGTCTGGTGCCACAAGCGCCAAGTCTGACTCCAAGTGGGTCTTTGGAGGGATGGAGAGGCCCTTGAGGGCCGTGTAGGTGATCGTGGCCTGGCACCAGCCTGACATCTTGGAGGGCCGGGGACATGAGGGGCAGGAATCATGACAGGTAGTGGTGGGTGTAATAGGTAGCTCTTTTTCCAAATAGCTAGGGGTAGTGGGAGTCATTTTGAGATGAAGGAATTCGCCATATGAATAGTCACAAAGTGCACGGAACAGTTTCAGGTGTTTTTTTGCAATGATCGCCATTTAGGCCCAATGCTCGTTTTTGGCCGGTGATATCATATGCTTCTGGGATGGCGAGAGCAATCATCGGGCCACTTGCTAATAGTCCGCAGGGAGACTCCATCCGCTGCACTCTTTTCTAAACTAGCATGTGACGGGTCTTCAGCTGATTCTTCCCAGAATGCTGTATATAAACCCTGCGCTGGTAGACAGTACAATTTGAAATGTGGCACCATGACTCCACCTTCCTCCCACAGGTGAGTCAGAGACAACCACCCCATCCATACCCCATATATCCCAAGGTTAACCCAGACAAATGCCATGCACATTTACTGTAAAACTTGGAACACTGCTCTGCCCGGCCATGCTGGTATGTTATTAAACAGATATAATAGTTTCAGGAGTACAATTATCTTGATCAGTGAGAGTCATCATAGACATTGGTATTTTAGCCCATGTAAACAGCTTAGTTTTAAGTTGTGACACGTGTAGTTCAGTGCTATCATCTCAACAAATGATTTGTGTCCAAATATGCCTAGATATTTCAAGAAGGGCGTCGGAGCCCATGCACTTCTGCTCGTTCGAGTGAAATGTTTCTCAAGGGGTACACCTCTGACACGTCCCTGTTAAGACGTAGCCCTAAGAACCTCAGAAATTCTTCCACAGCACCGTTATCTAAAGGGTCACAGCTATACAGCAATTTATCATCTGCATAGAGAGATATTAACATTGGGGGTCCCCCCGATGGACACCACACCTTCCATATCTGTACCTCAGCAAGTACGCGAGCGGCTCAATCACTGAATCGAACAGGAGCAGAGATAACGGGCACCATTGCCTCGTATCTCCTTCTATCCGAATGACCCTGCATGTAGTCCCATTTGTGTTTACTATAGCTATTGGTGCAGTGTATAATAATCTTACCCAAGTCATAAATCATTATTCCCCAGTACTTGAAGCAAGAACGGCCAGTGAACTGTGTCGAATGCTTTCTCCATGTCTAAGGATATTGCAACCGCACGGGATTCTGGAGCAACTAGAGACATCACGTTGTATTGTCTATGTAAATTGAGAGCTGTAGCCCTTCTGATTGGTCTTTATTTTTGCATACACGTTTAGTAAAGAGAGTGGACGGTGTGAGACCCACTCATTTGGAGCCTTACTGGGTTTTAGCAATAATATTATCATGGCCTCTCGCACTGAGTCTGGGAGTTGCCCATTATTCACCGTCTCCTCACACATCTGAAGTAAGAAAGGGATCAGAGTGTTGTGATATTCTTTGTAAATCTCTGCTACTAACCCGTCAGTGCCTGGTGCCTTACCATTTGGCAATCCCATAATTGCCTACTTTATCTCTGCTGGTGATAGCGGTATCTCAAGGGCTTCGGCCGCATCTCTAGACAGCATTGACATTGGTATTGCATCTAGGTACCGCTGTATTTCAGCCCATGTGGCCTCGCCTTTGGGTTGGTATAATGGAGTGTAGAAGGCATGAAACACTTCATTTATATCCCTATCCGTGCATACCCTTTCACCCGAATCATCATCAATACACATGATAGCAGTTTTGCCAGCTTCCCACTACATTAGTTGTGCCAAAATTCGCCCTGGCCAGTCTGCCTCTCCATATCTGCATGCCATAGCTGGCCATTCATAGAAATTAATCTCACGCTGTGCCAAGTCTCGGAACTTATCAAGTTGTAATTTTGTCTCGGCTAGCACCTCAGGAGCAGGGTCCTGTACACATCTGCTTGGCAAGTCTCTCAATCTCATTTCCACTTCTCTAATTTCTCGCCGAATAGTCTTCAGAACCCCAAACTCTGATGCCATTGCAATGCCCCTGGTGTACAGTTTAAAGGCTTCCCAAAGTATGGCAATAGTCGACACAGAGCCTGTATTCTCAGAGAAAAACAATGCTATGGTCTCCTGCAAGCTGAATGCAAAAGCTGGATCTCGCATTTCCTCTGGCTTTAATCACCATACAGGTCTTCTATGTCCCTCCGTGGACCAGTTTAATACCAACAAGAGGGAGGCGTGGTTTGAAAGCGTCCTTGGATGTATTGCACCGTCTGTTATTTCTGAGATCAATGTCTCGGATAAAAACCACAAATCAATGCAGGAGTGCATGTCATGTACTGCTGAGTAATAGGTTTATAGCTGCAGCTCCCTATGGTGAATTCTCCATATATCAACCATGCCTAATTACTGCATTCATTCCGTTATCTTGCGAGCCACCTTGGCAATAGTGTGCGGGCTCGTTTTGGATCTGTCCAAGATCACATCCATTATGGTGTTGAAGTCTCTACCCCACAAAATATCTGCCATGGGGACCCCTCCATGTTGGTGTATGACCTCAGCAAAAAAATCAGATTGTCAAAATTGGGGCCATAACTATGGAGGAATGCTACTTCCTTCCTACATGCTGCTGCCCACATGGTCCTCTATGTTGCTCATGTCCCGGAATGTTCTCCATCTTAGTGGCCACCCTTCAGCCATTATGCACTTGCTACAGCTCTTCTCCTGGAGAACGATGGAAAGGCGCCTCAGCACACCATTGCCGCTCACACAGGCCACGCTGCCCACTCAAGCAGATCTCTGCTCCCCAACCTCACTGGTGATCCGGAGTCTCTATAAGTGTCTACGCAGATTGGTCTAGGCTGAATATATTTTAGGATACGGCACCAATGAGTGGAGTGCCAAAGCTAAGCGTCCATCTTGTTTAGCTGCTGCACATCACCCGCTATCAGTCCAAACCTTGATTAGTGATTCCATATCTGTGAAGAGAAAGCTCTTTTAAAAGGATCAGTGCGATACAATTGAAAGTAAAAGGCACTATAAAACTTACAGTAACTGTTTAAAATTTGATAAACCTTTGCAATGCTCCCCTGCTATTTACCTAAATTCCCTAATGATTACTGGAAGTCGCAATTTCTGAAATAAAAATGTAATCTTATTCTGACGGGAGCGATTCTCTACTTATGTTCTAAATCAGCTACCTTAGAACATGTCTGCTCTTTCTTTAGGAAAGCAGAGTGCATTAAATGTTTGGGAATTTCATAAATAAGGTGGATTGGCTGCAGTCTCAAGATTTCTGGATACGTCCGTCTAGTGGTAACAAAGTTCCACTAACAATCACAGTTCGCAAACTTTTATATCAAATCAAGTTTATTGCTATTAAATGGCAATTATTGATGTTAATTAATCAATGTTTTGGTATACATTATCATTTTGTTTGTTATTCAGTCTAACCTAAGCACTTTTTAAACACTTGTCCAAACACTCTATTAACACTCTATTAACTATTTTAAAAGTGTTTCTACAGACTTAATGAAGATTTTATCATGATGGTATGTATTGTGTAAGGTTTACTTAGTTCAACCACTGCACGAGCAAATGTTTTAAAAAAACAAAAAACTTGGAAGGGATATTTACCAGCAGGACTGATCTTGGTTAGTGTTCCTGTTAAATACATGTAATTTTATGCCCAGCACTGAATTTATTTCATGTCAACTGTATATAAAAATAAGATCAGCATGGGCTTTTGGCAAGCTACACTAAGTCAATTTGCCCACGTAATATCTGTTACATATGCAAGCAACCGGGAGCCAAACTCTCACTCATGTTTTGAAAGGGTCTGCACTTGAAGGAGAGGTGGCCCAATGTGACGGACTATACTACTACTAATCCTGGGATCCTTGTTCAAGCTGAATGCCACAGTCGGTTTGTTCATTCATACTTTAGACCCATTTTCAAAATACAAAAACATGGTAAACCAAGATCATCAAAACTCTTCTGTTTGTGAATGGCAAACAAATGCTTCTGGTTATGCGTTATAGTGTCATGATCACAGGTCCAAACCTTTTAGCCAAGTAGTTTGTTTTTGTTTTATTTATTTATAATGCACTCCAGACCCTTAGGTTACCCGGCGCAGCAGCAAGTATATGCAAGGCTTACAATGTTACAATGTTACATGAATGAATTTGCAATATTACAAAATTACATGAATGTACAATTAGCGATTGCAGTATTTACATGAATGTACAGTTAGCAATATACAGAGTTAGCAGTTATAAACATAAGGGTTACTAACGCATCTGACTGCATTAAGTAGGGCTCAGTGCCTTAAGTGGCACTACAAATCGAGCCGGGGCTCATCGAGGGGGCGTGGCCTAACAGCGGGGTTCTTGATGGCCCATTAGGCCACGCCCCCTTGACGAGCCCCAGCTCAATGGGCTACTGGCACCCCTGCCAGGAAGCCTTTTGCAGAGATTAGCACCCTCTCCCCTTTGGGGGAGAGGGTGCTACTTTCTGCACTTATTTTCTATAGGCTTGCCTGGCAGTGGACAGCGCCTCGCCCATTCAGCCTTAATGCTGGTGCTGCCCCTCGCCAGCTGGGGAGGGGCAGCGTCACCATTAAGGCTAAAAGGGTGAGGCCACTGGAAGCAGAGGCCTTTTTCCTAAAGACTGAAACTCCCGCGAATCTGCAGGAGCTTCAGTATTTAGAAAGCAAGGCCTCTGCTTCCAGCGGCCTCAGGTTTTCTCCATAATGGTGGCGCCGGCCCACGTGCATCCCTTGAATAAAGGGATGCCTCGCAGGTGCGGCGCCACCATTACGGCTGAAAGGCATTTTTTTCTGAAGCCTGAAGCTCTCGCACACGAGCGAGAGCTTCAGGCTATAGAAAAAAATGCCTTTTCGTGTAGTGGCCAGGGCTGCCAGGGGAGATTAGTGGGCCCCGGCTGGGCCCCGCCTCAAAGCGAAATTCGGAGCCTGCCGGGGCTCGGCCCCGGCAGGCCCCGGCCCACTTAAAGCCCTGGTAGGGCTACACTTGTGAAGGTTCAGGTGTCTAGTCGTTGTTAGCGTTAATATGTTTGATGAAGTTCCTTCTGAAGTGTGGGAAGGGTTGGTCTACTCTTAGGTTGGGTGGCAAAGCATCCCACAAGTTGGCAGCTCTCACAGGGAAGCTTGCACCACCGATTTTAGCAAGTCTAAATCTGGGTACTACTAGGCAATTGGAGTTGGCGAGTCTCATGGGTCTATTAGATGTTTTTATTTTTATTTTGTCCGTCAAGGAACTAGGAGCAGCATTGTTTAGGGCCTTATGGGCCAAGGAGATCATTTTTAGGTGGATTTTATTATCCGTGGAGAGCCATTTGTGTTGCCGCCTAATAGAGGAGATATGCTCCCTCTTCTTTATGCCTAATGCGGCTCTAAGAGCATTGTTTTGTAGTGTTTGGAGTCTTTGGGTAGTGGCTTTATTGGCACCACTGTATAGGGCATTACAATAGTCGAGTCAGGAAAGTATTAAGGCTCTAGCCAAGATTAGACAACTGGTATTGGACAGGAAGGGCTTGCCTGCTCTTATCAATTTACAGGTGTAGGCAGTAGTGGAAGCTAGGGAGTTGACCTGTTTACTGAAAGACAAGGTAGAATCGAGGTAAAAACCGAGTGTTTTTACGATAACATTTCCATCTATGCTGAAAGCTGAGTAGTCCGGGCCCAATTTGTTAATATTGGCTTGTGTACCCAGAATGATCAACTCTGTCTTATCATCATCCAGGCAGAGACCATGAGTAGCCATCCATGCCTGAACGATGAGATACACTCTATTCACCAACTCCATGTCCTTGCTATGATCCCCAGAAAGTCGGAGGAGAATCTGTGTATCATCTGCATAGTTGGTGTAGGTGATACCAAGATTGTCCAGATCATCGAACAAAGGTTTTGTGAATATATTTTATAGGGTCGGGGAGACACAGGATCCCTGAGGGACTCCACAGGTGATGGGTATGGGGTCTGCTGCTGCCGATGGGGAAAAAACTCTCATAGTTCTCTCACTCAGAAAGGATTCTATCCAACTGATAGCTTGGGTGGAGAAGTGAGCGGCAGAGTCCAAGTGTCTGCAGAGGACCTTGTGGTCCACAAAGTCAAACGCAGCTGAGAGATCTAGTAGGAGGAAGAGGGCTGTCTTACCTTGATCTCTCAATTCGTCTATTTGGGTCTTTAAATCAATAAGGGCTGTTTCCGTTCCATGTAGTGGGCGGAAGCCAGATTGTCTAGATCCTAGTAGTTTATGCAGTTCAAGGTATTTTTGAATCTGTATGTAGGCCACTTTGTCCAGGATTTTCAACAGAAATGGAACTGTAGTGATTGGACGGTAGTTAGTAGGGATGAGAGGGTCTAGAGTTTGCTTTTTGAGCAACGGGAGCACCCAAGATTGTTTCAAATTGGCTGGGATGATGCCTGTGGAGAAGGATGCGTTGACAAGTTTGGAAATAAAAGGTGATAAATCTCTGGCAGCGTCTTTTATTAACTGTGCTGGGCAGATGTCTCCTTTGCAATTAGATGGTTTGAGGGTAAGGATGATTTTTTCTATCTCCAGTGTGGTGGTTTTGGTGAAAGAGAATTTGCTAGACTGGGGCATGTGGGTAGCCTTGGGTGGAGACAGAGTAGGAAGGTTAAGCAAATCTTTTTTCAGTTGAATTTTATTTTGGAGGGTGTTAATTTTATTGGTTAGAGCATGTTGGATGTCTGTGCACCAGGTCTGAACTTTAGTACAGGTGTCTGGTATGGCAATAGGTGACTCAAGTTCCTTCAGTATGGAAAAGAGTTCCTTCATACTTGAGTTAGAGTTGGCGATACGATCATTGTATGAATTTCTCTTAGCCAGACAAACTGCATTTTTGTATTGTCGGGAAATAGATGTTAGGTTGGCCTTGTTCTCAGCAGTTGGGCATAGTTTCCAGTTGGATTCATATTTTCTCTTGGTGAGGCATAGGGCCTTGAGTTCAGGAGTAAACCATTTATTTAAATGGGCTTTAGGTTTACTTGTACGCATTTTAAGTGGGGCAATTTTGTCCATAGTACTAATATGCTGGGGTCTAAGTTGTCAGGCAGTGCATTTAATGTTGGAAGAATAGCGGGTATGACATTGTCTATTGTCATATTCTTTTTGTTTCTTGTTGGGCATGAAAGTGCCATGGGACGACTCTAGAGGATGGTCGGGAGGTTAGGAGGTTGAAGGACACTAGTTAGTGGTCAGTCCATGATAATGCCGAGATAGATGAGATAACTGCTGTACAGTTTGAGTCAGCAACCCAGTCTAGTATTCTACCTTTCGTATGGGTGGGGTTGTTGACTTTTTGGGAGAATCCTAGGGAGTTAATAGCGTGGGCAATAGTCACAGCGTGCACATCTGCTTGGTCATTAAATCCTAGGTTAAAATCCCCTAGTACCAGCAGTTGTGAAGTGGTTTTAGCATTGAGGGTTAGTAGCTTGTGCATATCCTCTTCGAAGGTCCCAAGCGGACCTGGAGGTCTATAGATTAGGTGAATGGTTAGGGATTGATTATTGTTTTTGAGGAGTTTTGCAGTGAGGGCTTCACAAGATTGTAGAGTTTGGGCGGGGGCTAGCCTTAGCGAAAGACTCGATTTGGAGATGATGGCAATTCCGCCCCCACGGGTGCCCTCTCGGTCTTGCCTACATATAGTGTAACCGTCAGGGATGGCTAGCATAAGTGAAGGGCCTGCTGCCTTGTGTAGCTAGGTTTCGGTTATTGCAATAAAGTCCAAATTCGCCTCAGTGATTAGATCAGCTATATCAAGGGCATGTGCAACTAATGACCTGGCATTGAGAAGCCCTCCTTTGTAGGAGTGATCCTTGGTTTCCTCTTTAGGTTGTGTGAGATTAGGAGTATTTTTCGCACTAGATTTTATCTTAGATTCAGATGTTTGTGTGTACATTGAAGCTGGGGTGATGTTGGAAGCGTTGCCTTCCTTACCATTTTGACGTTTCATCTCACGTTTTGTAGGAGGGAGGAGTCGTCTGGGCGTCTCGTGAAGTTTGTTAAGTCTAGCACGTAATTTGTTGTTTCTATCGTGAGTGGAACTGGGCTTGGATGTGTAAGCTAATGGTCCTAGCAGAGGTTGGTGTTTTAAGTCAGTGTAGGCATGAGTATTGGTAATTATATCTGTTGATATAGGTGAGAAGGGTCCAAGTGCATGTAGTGGGGTCTCTGTGTGGCTGACCTGATTGCAAGTGACAGGAAGTGTAGCAGTAGCCATGATACAGTAGAAACTAAATAGGCTAGACATTGTGCGGAGCTAAAACTTCGTTGGGTGGGTAGTGGTTCACAGGGTCATGCAGGGAGGATGTTCACTGTGGTAAGGTAAAGTGATCTAGCACACCTAGAATTAAGAGTATCACAATGGCTAAAAAGCACAGCACCTAGATTTAAGCATATCACAATGGCTAAGATGCACAACACCTAGAATTGAGAGTATCACAGTGGCTAAAAAAGCACAGCACCTAGATTTAAGAATATCACAATGGCTAAGAAGCACAGCACCTAGATTTAAGCATATCACAATGGCTAAGATGCACAACACCTAGAATTGAGAAAGTAGTAAAAGGCCGGACCACCCTGGTGCAGAAAAGGCATTAACATATGTCTTTTCCAGCAATTAAAGCCCTTTAGAGATGGCTGCCCATGTGAAGTCAAAACTATTCTACCAACATAGCCACCGTTTAGGACATTCTCTGAAAACCTCATGCACCATTGTACGTTATCATGCAGCGGCCCAGGGCTATTTAATGCACACCCTGGGCCCACACCCATGCTTTGCATTAGACAACTGTCAGGAGAACAACGCTAGCTTGATCCTCGGTCGCCTCTGATTTGCTTATCCGGATACCTTCCACCAAGAAGTCAAAACCCTGAGGGAAATATCGGGAGCTCCACGCTCCACCTAGCCTAAACTCTCCCACACTCTACCCAGCAGAAGTGATCCAGCGCTCTACAAAAGCAGAAGTGCTTGCACACCCAGGTTTGCTGCCTGCTTGATATGAATAGGATTTGCGCAGTTTCCTCACTTGCCCTTTAGTGCAGCCCTCAATTTGTGCCTGGACACCAGTGGCAGGACCTAGATAAAGAGACAAAAATTAAAACTAGGAACACAGTGAGGACGGCGCATGGTAGCACTGCAATCTACATCAAAAAATAACCAACTCTTGATTGCCACTGGCATTCCACACCACTTACCTTGGAGAAACAACCACTCCTTATGCTGATTTATGAGCCAGGCAGCCACCAACACCTGTAAGGAAAAACAACAGACATTAACAAAAACGAAATACAAGAAACAATATACAAGAATACATTTGACAGAAAGAAAGTGCAGACCAAAAAACTGAAAGTAGTAAATCTGCAAACGGGCCTCATCACGAGTTTGGCGGTAAGCCGTAAATCCGGCGGTAGCGCTATTACCGCCGGATTTAAGGGTCCGCCAAATCAGGGCTTCTGCGGATTTCTCTCCAGCTCTGAGCTGGGGTGAAATCCACCAAAAAAATTGTGCTCATACCGCCAGTGGGAAATCCGCCGGTGGTATGAGTGCGAAAACTCCCCATTGAGCCCAATGGGGCATTCCCGAATGGGCTCAGTGAGGAATGGGGACTTCCATTACCGCCAAACCCGTGATCTGGCGCTCATAGCGCCGGGGGGTTTGGCGGTAGTGCAGATAGTGCCAGCGCTATTAGAGCCGATGTTACTGCCCAACTCGTGATGAGACACTGAGCAACAGTGGTATTCTATGTAAAACCATTGAAGCAACTGGTTACAGACATACACATCCTACACCACATTATCGCACATGAAGGTGAGTCCAGCACCCACTAATGTCGGGAATACCAGGGAAGGGGAAAGGTAGAAAGCTAATAGCCCCAACACATTCTCGTTTCCAGGGAGACTATGAATACCCACAGGCAGCATATTGTCCTGGTGCAACACCCTCAATCTCACAACAACTCAACCCCTTTAAAAGAGCTGCACATGATCATGGTGCAGGAGGATTGGGGCATTCCACAAGCCTGCCAGATGTCCCGCAAGACATCAGGTATGCGTTAACGCAAACCCCACATAAACAATCTTTCCTGGACATCATGGACACTTACGAAGTGGACCAGTTAGATAAAATCCTGGGAGAACCTAAAGTAGAAGTACACGCAGCCCATACAGAAACTAGCGTCCTCCGGAAGGAGTTAGGGGTTAATAGGGACAGAACTGATGAGTTGACTAGATGCTTTACAGAGGCACAAGCTAGTCAGCTACCTTTGCTTGGAGCCCATGTCCCGCACATGTCACCACCAGCACCTAGTCAGGTGATTATGCCCAAGTCCGTTCCTTTGGCTTCGCCAGAAAGATTCACAGGAGACCCCCACAAATATGCCTGTCCACTAAGTAATTGACCTCTCCAAGGTTGCCCACAACCTTGAAGGGTCCAATCCATGTGTCCTGTAAGGCCCTCTTCCTTGTAAGTACCATAACTAGAACTAGCTGGTCCTGAGTAAACTCAACCATGTTGACCTTCTGGTCATGCCAATGTTTAACCAGAGCCTGACCTGCTTTCAAGCTATCACAAACTTCTGTCATCATTTGTGTCATTCTCCTTCAGAGACCTAACACATAGTCAGTGACTCTCACTGGCTTGTGGGAAGGATCACTCCCCAAACCTTCCTTGATTTGGGCCAATGGACCTCCAACCAGATGACCATAGATGAGCTCAAAGGGGCTGAAACCAACCCCTTCTTGAAGGACTTCTCTATAAGCAAAGAGAAGGCATGGCAGTAGAAGGTCCCACTTTCTTCTAAGGGGTTCTTCTAAAGCACCTATCATGCTCTTCATAGTTCTATTAAACCTCTCCACCAACCCATTGGTTTGGAGATGGTAGGCTGTTGAGAACTTGTAGGTCACTCCACAGTTTTACCACATGGCTTGCATGTAGTGACCCCCCTGTCTGAGATAACCTCCTCAGGAAAACCAGCCCTAGTACAAATACTAATGAGGGCCTTAGCCACTGCCTGGACAGTAACAGTTCTCATAGGTATGGCTTCAGGATACCTGGTAGCATGGTCTACCACAACCAATATAAATCGGTTGCTTGAAGATGTGAGAGGGTCTAGCGGACAACAATGTCAATCCCTACCCTCTCAAAAGGAATTCCCACCACTGGGAGGGGTACCAAGGGTGCTGTATTCTTGCCTCCACTATTGCCAGAAGTCTGACAAGTGTGACAGCTTCTACAGAATGTATCTACATCAGACCACATCTTGGGCCAGTAGAATTGTAGAGAAATCCTTTCCTTCGTCTTCTTAAAGCTTAAGTGACCAGCCAAAGGAATCTTAAAGGCTAACTGTAGAAACTGGGGTCTCACCTCCTGAAGCACTACAAGTCTTCTGTAGACCCCTGGGGTAGACTCAATAGGCTCACTGTAAAGGAGGTATCCTCCCAGTACAGCCTGTGCTTCCCTCGCTCTTGCCCTTCCCACTGGGAAGCTACCTGTTGGCAAAGTCCTTCCCTAGTAGGTCACTCTCTTTGACCTCGCTAAGGTCTGCTCTTAGAGGGTCCACCTTCTGCAAGCAAAGTCTGCAGCTCAGGATGGTCTTTAGGATCCAGACCTCCAAAATAGGGAATGGCTTCGTCCAGCTCTGTTTCACCATTCTCTGGTTGTTTCTCGCACTCAGTTGCAGCTGGTGGAGGGGTCACAGGTGTGACCTTGGACTGTCCTCTCGGGGATGTCCTTGTCCTTTGAACAGGTGTGACGCCTTTCTTCTTTCCTGAGACCTTGGGTTTCCCCTTTGTCACCTTCTTTTTCCTAGAAGTTGAAGGGTGTCCTTCCTATGGACTGTAAGTTATAGGGTCCTCTATAACTTCCTCTTGAGAGTCACCTGAAGTTGCCTCTCTGGCCAATCTCGTTTGCTCCTGCTTCCTTTCACTGGGAGGCCTGGGGTTGCTTGATACAGCTCTAAGAGTCTTGAAGTCATTCCCCAACATGACTCTCCGAAGCACCTGACTTTGTACACAAACATGAATCATCACAGTCATATTGTTGCACTGGTTGAGAGCTGATAGTCTAGGAATCATTTGGAGTGGACCTCCAGCAAGCTTAGTGGGAGCCTTAGGTGCCTTAGCAACATCCTCTGACCTGAAAAACATTTAATCCACTACAGTTATGCTGGCCCCAGTGTCTCTAATGGCAGGGGTCTCCTGTCCATTCATAAGTACACTGCCCTTGTAATATTCTTTGCTTGTAATATTGACCTGCTTTCAAGCTATCAGAAACTTCTGTCATCATTTGTGTCATTCTCCTTCAGAGACCTAACACATAGTCAGTGACTCTCACTGGCTTGTGGGAAGGATCACTCCCCAACCCTTCCTTGATTTGGGCCAATGGACCTCTAACCAGATGACCATAGATGAGCTCAAAGGGGCTGAAACCAACCCCTTCTTGAAGGACCTCTCTCTAAGCAAAGAGAAGGCATGGCAGTACAAGGTCCCACTCACTGCTTCTTTAGGCAGGCAAGGCCTCTTGGGACTGGAAGACCTAGAGGACTCTGGGAGGGAAACATTTTCAAGAGACAATCTTTTCATTTCAAGAGCATGTTGCATTTCTGGAATAGGGAATAGGGAATATTATCTGGAATAGGGTTATACACCATTCTGCTGTTCCCACAGACACAGGGATACTAAAGGAACACTGGCTGAGACTCCAATGGGTTCTTCAGCCAATACTTGAAAGTTACCACCAGCCATATGAACTTCATCCTCAGGGATGAAGGCTAAGGGGGCAGTGTTGATCCCTGAAGGTTTATCCTTGCATCTGGGATCCCCTTTCACATGGTCAGTTGACCCAGAAGCATAACATTCACCGAATGTTTTCTGGAATGGGGGCTTCTGCTGACCTCCCTCTGGATTAGCACCAGAGGTTTCACTAGACTGACCTGGTTTCCAATGTAGCTTACCCTTCTTATATTTGTGGCCCTTTTTAGAGTGGCTGGATTTGGAATTCTCATTGTCATCTTTCTTGTGCTGCTTCTGCTCATCCTTTTTGTGAGTGGCCCTGTTGGCAACCCACACGTCAGCAGCCTGTGCTAACTTCTTGGGATCAACCTCTTTTGAGTCACCCAAGTGCTGCTCAGGAGAGCAGGCATCAAAAATAGACTCTAACAAAAAACAGATTTCTCATTCCTTAAAAGTAGTTCACTCTGTAACACTTAATCCATCGATCTAAGTTTTTCAAACATTCACACACACAGGTAGCCCAGGGGGTACCATCAGTCTTTTTGAGGATCCTAAACCTCTTAAGGTACTTGGAAGGAGTTTCCCAAAATCTGGCTATCAAAGCCAGCTTCATATTCTCATACTCCTGTCTTTCAAGTTCCCCCACCTCCATTACAGCATCGGTTGCAACCCGGGGAAGCCTAGACAAAAGCCAAGGAATCAACTGATTCACTCCGAGACCCTGAATCCAATGATTGCATTCAATTCCACCCAACCAATCAAAAATATCAAGTTTCTCATCATACATACTCACTGCTTCTTTAGGCAGGCAAGGCCTCTTGGGACTGGAAGACCTAGAGGACTCTGGGAGGGAAACATTTTCAAGAGACAATCTTTTCATTTCAAGAGCATGTTGCATTTCCAATTCCCTGAGTTTGATGTCCTGATGTTTGTCTTTAGCTTGAGCTTGCAACCTTTTAAATTCCAATTGAAGTCTCATTTTCTCAAGAGACACATATTCTGGACTCAATGATGGACCTTGTGGGTCCCAGTGGATATAGGTTGAGGCAAAAAGGCCTGCCGAGACAGAGAGGTGCTCCTATCCTGGTACTCCTCTCCCTCCTCTGACTATTCTAAGAAATTAGAGTTAGACTCTGAATTATCATCCTCATTATCAATTTCCACATTTGCTTGGTTACTAGGTGTCACAGGCCTACTACCCAAACTTTGGTGATACAACAACCTTGCAATCAACTCATGTTTCTTTCCTTTAACAGGGAGATTCCTGATCTTACACATTTCTTTCAGTTGATCTACTGTTAAAATGATCAGGGCTTCCTGACTGAAGTTATCCATATTTGGCATGTTTCAATTGCTGTTCTAGTGGAGCTTGGCCTTGTGAAGTTTTTAGTTGAACAGAGGCAAAGCAAATACTCAATGTAACAACTCTACAATAGATTCTCACCACCTGCCACCAGTGTTAGGCAAGATTGTATGCAGTACCCTGTGGGAGACTGCACCAGCCTTGACCTTTTGGCAATAGTTAACCCAACCTTTGGTATAAGCATGTACTACACAAGTTGGTAGAGTGACTGAGCAGCCAGGCTTATCTCAAGAGGGGTCAACGTGAGGAGAAGGTTTTTACACAGAAATTCACAGTGACAAGTATTCAAATAAACACTTACACTCAAGGTTTCTTGATTAAACTATTATTAATTTATTTAATGGTCAGTTGAATAAGCCTTCTTTAGAAGGCAGCAATATAAAAGTAACACAAACATATACTTCAAAATACACACTCTCAGTTTCTTTAAATCAGTAAATACCCATTTGGGATGGCACACAGATTCTTCCTACAGCCTGAGGTGACTTAAATAACTAGGACACTGTGGACATTAATATATGACTGGTACATTTTGAGCAATACTGAGGTTGTGTTAAATAAGGAGAAGATAAGGGACTAAATATTCTTAAACATGTAAGTACTTTTACAACCTCCAATGCAAAGTAAATTAACCCTTTCCTGGGGGAAAGGTAAAGCACAAAGTCAGAGATAAGATGAGTCATTCAGGGAGCCAGGACAGCCAATGTTAGTTGAACATAAGTCTAGGTGTGCTGAAACACTTCTTGCAGGTAGGTAAAAAGTCTTGCACAAAGTTTTAGAAGTTTTTGTATAAAAAATAAATCACTGTAGGGCCACAAGCTGGGAGGCTTGTGGGGGTAAAAGCTGCAGGCAACTCTGCAAATGCAACCAAGGCAATTCTCAACTGAGAGCTAGCACGACTACACGACAAGACGTAAGTCCTCTTAGTTTTACAGTACCTTTGGTTAGAAGAAAACTGCTTCCAGCTGGCTTTGGTTCCTGTGTAGGTCTGCAGATCCTTCTGTTCCTGGGCCTCAGTCATGGGGACAATAAGCAGGACGTATAGGGACTCCTGCACTATGAATGGAAGGTCAGAGGCAAACTTCAGATCAGCTGCACTTCGCGGTTTCAGCTCCTTGCGATTCTCGCAAATAGCACCCCTGTGGTTCTTGGATACCACTATGGACTTTACTTGCATCTGGGGTCCAGCACTCTGTTGGGGTGGCTCAGGCTTGGTTAGTCCTACTTCATGGGAGTCTGGAGGATCTTCCTGGAGCTCGGGTCGGACTTAAAGACAATCCCTCGATTCTGGTGTTCTTCTCCCTGGCGATCTGTTCCTGCCACAGCAGTGGAAGTACAGCCAGCTCCGAGAGGATTTCCAGATGAGTTTGTCTTGGGGTCGATTGGTCCCACCAACACAAGGGGAGAAGTCGTCCTTTGCAGGGCTTCTCTAGTCGAGGCAAATTCTGAGCTTTGGCACTGCAGCAGGGCTTCTCCGGGCAAACCAATGGTCTGTCATGATCCTTGCCCCTGGCCCTAATAGGCAAGCCATTTGGGCTATGCCACGACCTTCCATCATGGCCTTAAAGGCCTCGCCATCTCACCCAAAACTCTCTTGGAGTCAGTCCTGGTGCCTTTGGCTCATATGTGAAGCAAATAGAACTTGAGAATTGGGCTTGGCAATGGAATTTTGCACAACATGGATGCCCCCGCATTGCTCAGTTCAATGAACCGAGCTATGCGGTCTAGTGTTTTAGGTGTGGTCAGGCCTAGGGATACCTGGGATACCTGGGGGCTATATAAACCATGCCCAGACTGAGAAACACGCTTTGCGTTACTCTGCGCTTGGCAGCCTGAAGCTCACAACGTTCTGCTTGGATCTTCACCAGCATTCCGGAGACGGTTACCTGCAAGAACAAGAACACTGTTAGTCTACACTTACCTGTGAGTGAATCCTGCTCCTGTCCTCCGGTCTTGGCTCCGGAGAATACAGCAACTCAGCGACGTCCCCTTGATCTTGAAAAAGCCGCAACCTGATTAGAAAAACACCGAAACAGCATTAGTAAGCGTTTATACTCCAATACTGAAAATACCCAAATAATCGCACGCTTACCTGGGTTTGAATCACCCTCGGCCCACGTCCACTCCAGGCCATAACAACGACCTGCAAGAGAGAAGAAACACTGATTAGCACACAAAAGATCAAGAAGGAAGCGCATGCTATGCGTTACTCACCGCTCTCCATCTTCTCAGCAGCATCCATTCTGGGACATCGCAGCTGCCTGCAAGAAAGGGAGAAAAAACAGGTCAGCATAAGAAAAGGCACATAGCGCCGAGCATCACTCTTTCAGTTACCATCTCGTGCGCAGCCCCAAGCAGCACGGCACCACTAGAAGTCTTCTTGCACCTAAGGAAGAAGGAGAGACATTAATAGGGGCAATTGCAAAGTAATGGACAAACTGCCAAACCAGCAGACCTACCAGGACGAACGGCAGTCGCAGCAGGTCCAGACTCTGAGGACCTGCACCAGTGAAGCAACTAGGTTGTGACGCGCCCATCCAACAACGCACCCCTGCACAGAGAAACAGGGCGGAGAGTGCACCGTACAATAAAGCAAGGTGTGGAGAGCACTAGGGGGAAGTTGGGTCCACAAGGAAGGTGGGCTTCAGGTAGGAAGAGACAATAAGATTAAACCCAAATTCCTGTGTTTTCAGAGCCAGTCCTCGGCCGAACAAGAGCCCAAGGGAGGGAGTTCGAGGTCAGAAATGGTCCAACCAGACTGGGTGGCGTCCCCGTGGATATCAGGTGAGCATTACAGGTCCAGGAGTTGCAGCTGGCGTCTCTTCCAAGTTCTTCTTCGGATTCCTTCATCCAGTGATCGACTCTGCCTTCCAAGAAAAAAGCCTCACCTTTTTTGCAGGTTTCGCCCATTCATTTGTACCCTCGCTGTCAATCACACCGCATGGAGGCTGTCCTCTGAGGAAAGCCCTCCAACCAATCACCCTTGGGTGCATTCCTGTAACCAAGGAGACTAAGCACAGGGAGTTTTGGGCATCTCCCTCGCTTCCTGCCCCGCCAGACACGCTGGAGCCAGAGGCGGGTTTCACCAGTGAATCCCGCCAAATACAAAATGAACAAAGGTACCAAACCTGATTTAGCATGCAGAGTAAATCTCAAAAAGGACCTTCCCAACAAGAAATGGCGAAAAAAAAGACAAAATGGGCACCCATGGGTGCTTTACTGCAGCTGCAATTGCAGCTTGCGATAGAAACACACAATGGTAGGAAAAAGTAAACCACTGCCACCTGCCATTAATTGTAGAAAGGGGAACATAAAAATGTTACATTAGAAACTAGACAAAGGGGATACTAAGTAACCCCTCCATCACCCTATTGTAAGATACTGTGTGCTGGGTCTAGAAAGTTACAAAATGTAAGTAAAGTCATTTTCACTTCACTGCTCTTGGAAACAGTAGTTTCACCAAGAGAAGGTATTTAAACCTTTGGGAATCTAAGAGACTTCCCTTTGCCACTGCACTGAAGGTGCTGTTGTGTCACAATGTAAAGATGATGCTTATGGAGTTTTTCAGACTCCAAAGTAAAAAAGCAATACAGAGACACCAAATCGCAGTGGGAAAAAAGTCTCACTCTCTCGAGGTTTGAAATTAAAAGTCCTAAAGTCCAGCAAAGAGAGCTCGGGGTCTCTAAGGTAGAAGGGAATTAGCACATTTCTGAGAATTCTTCCTAACAATGCCGTTTTCAAGTACCAGTGCAGACTTAATGTTCTCTATATGCCCGGAGCCTTCCCCGATGACCAAACAAAAGTGGCATTTATCCTGTCCTACTTGGGCGGGGGGGGGGGCTATATGGCCAATTGGTCGATTCCATTAGTTGACTGATATTATCCCTGGTTACGCAATTTCCCAGTTTTTCAAAGTGTGCTTGAAAAACGATTCGCTCGAGAAACACAGGGACAAGCCCTTGACAACAAGCTTTCGTTCCTAGGATCTAAAGACTTATTAGCCTGTATTTCAATGTTCAACAGATTAGTTACATAGTTACAGAGACCAATTGTCCAGAGGATAAGCAAAACACGCTCTTTCATAGAGGGCTTAGGGGGGAACTCAGTGTTGTGTTAGCCCAAGTAGTGAATCCTCCAGACCACTGTGCAGACTATATCGACTTGGTCATTCAACTGGACCACAGCCTACAGGAAAGAAGATCAGACCAGTCTCGTTCATGGACACGTCCTCTCTATATATGATGAAAAAAGAACCACCCACAACACTCAGACACAGCGCCAGAACCTATGCAGATAGGCAGGGTGAGAGGGCCACTAACCCGAGAAGAAAGGGAATGACAAAGGCAACAACAGTTGTGTTTGTATTGTGGCAAGTCTGGTAATTTCCTGCAGGATTGTATGGCCAAACCACCCCAGAAAACAATGGAGGCAGTGGACATCAACCTAGCTGATGTGGTGGTAAATGCTATAGTCCGGCAAGTGTAGTGGCCCACTTGTCAAGCAACTATTTACATAGATCTTGCGTCTTGCTAGTCCAGTGGTGATCATCTGTCCCCATCTATCACAAACGATGCATGCCCTAAAGGCTTACATGGTCTGTGGGGCTGTGGGTAATTACATGGACCTTGTGATGGCCCATTGGATTGGCATCCAGGCAGACACAAAGAATGCAGTGAACAATGTGGTAGCAGTCGATGACAGGCAGCTTACCTCTAGGCCAGTGACCCAATGGACAGAAGAAGCCATGCTGTTATGCCAAGATCGGCACCAAGAACGTATCTCCTTTGACCTTATCAGAGATCCTCAGTTCCACATCATCCCATGCATGCCTTGGCTAGAAACCCATAATCCTGGCATAATTTGGAGCGCAAGAACATTAATCTTATCTAGTGACTGCACAAAGACCTGTTATCCTAGGGTTGTCATTGCCAACAGTTACATCTAAGGTATCATGGAGGTTCTGCCCACTAAATACATGGATTACCAGGAAATTTTTTAGAAAGAACAGGCAAATATTTTACCTAACACAGGCCCTATGACAGCCAGATAGACTTAGTTCCAGAATCCAAATTCCTTGCAGAAGTATTTATGCCTTAACAGAGCAGGAAAACAAACATCTATGCACTTACCTAGAACAGTACCTGGCAAACGGCTTTATATAGCCATCCAAGTCTCCAGCAGTCTTGCCCCTCTTCTTTGTGCCTAGGAAGAAGGGAGATTTACAAACCTACATAGACCACAGAGATTTAAACCGGATCACTTTGAAGAATAGATATCCACTGCTGCTAATTCCAGTGCTCCTAAACCAAATAAAAGATGCAAACATCTACACCAAGTAAGATCTCACGGTTGCATACTATTTAGTCCAAGTTAAAAAAGGAAATGAGTGGAAAACCGCATTCCGCAATAAATATGGTCTGTACCAGTTCCAAGTAATGCCCTTCAGGCTATGCAATGCCCCAATAGCTTATTAGCACTTTTTTTGTTTTTATTATTTGTTTTTTTTCGGTTTACAAAAAGAAACCTTTACAAATTATTCAATCAGCAATTAATTTTCAATTTAAAATCATGTTGCACACAATTTAAAAGAAACATTTGTTCAAATGTTTTTCACAACACATTTGAGTACAACATGTAAACAACCTAAAAATCAAGGTACAATTTCTTTGCTAACATTTATATAAGTGTCATTAACTCTATCTAAGTTTAGCATATAGATTTCTTTATCGTAATAATGTTGGCACGCAATCCTAGCTGAATGTATGGCAATTAACAAATACTAACTGTGGGTCTAATTGAAATAGTTAACTGTCATTACACAATGTTAACACAATAACATCATAGTTTCTTCTTCAGAATTGTTTGACCAATGACTAACCTTGCATCCAGGTCTTGTTTCATACAAAGAATGCGCATGTACTATGTACCATTAATTAATTGTTCAGGCAGTATGCTCAGATAGCATTTGCTACTTTCAGAGGCGGTTAT
This sequence comes from Ambystoma mexicanum, assembly GCF_040938575.1. Lineage (NCBI taxonomy): Eukaryota > Metazoa > Chordata > Amphibia > Caudata > Ambystomatidae > Ambystoma > Ambystoma mexicanum. The sequence goes on along the minus strand of NC_090937.1, from coordinate 344,942,452 downwards.
GCACAACATTAAGCAGGATCATCTATATATTTACATTAACAGATTTCTATGAGAATGATTCAGTTTTAGCTCTTACTGTTTTGTTTGATAAAAAATCACAAACAATGTTAACTATATGCCGTCAACATAAGCTTGGTTAAATCAGAATCAATTACTGTTGACATACGCCCCACTGATAATAAAAAATAGTTATTTGAGCTTGCCATACACCTCGTCCACAGAGATTCTCTTGATAACATTGTATTGCCTGTATTAGTATCACCAATCTGTAAAATTCACAAGTTTTCATAATATGGACAGTAGATGAGTAAATGCTTAATTGTTTCCAGTTGCTTTGTATTATGACAAAATCTACATGTATCGGAAATGCATTCGTGCCAGTGCTTTATGCGATCCATAGTATGTAGTTGATTTTATCTAAATCGCATATAGATTGTGCAAATCTTTTCACGTGGAAAGCATTCTATGTAACTCAATCTCTGTATTCTTTTATGCAGACATTTCCCATATTCTTCATACAATTTATACCCAGCTATTTCAATAACAGTTTGCACCCAATCCAATTGATATAACTTTTTCTTTACAAAGCTTGGCCGAGTCATAATGTCATATTCGACCACACCTATTATGTCCACATTTCTCTTCATTTTGCTTTGAAACAACACCAAAGACAAAGGATTTGACACCAAAAGCATTTTGTAAAGTTCTTGATATAAGGAATTTCTGGGGAGTTGAATCATCCTTGCATAGGTGCTCAATTGCCTCCACTGGTAACGGGCATAAAGTGAAGATAGGCTCAATTCCATACGCATACAGGAATTTGGCAAGCAATTGGCCAGTCTCAGTGTCTGTTTCCATACCAGTGCCTGCATGGAATTAAGAAAGCTGTAAATATCATGGAGGCACATATCCAGGCCATATAGCACTATGGCTTACACTTTCATTAGGTTAAATTGTATGCCCGGATTCAAAGAAAACATACAATACTTTTTGTATACAATTTTTGACTGCGAGATAAGAGGTCTAGGTTTTTGTTTTATCGATTTGTGCCAGTTAGACTGTGAGGACACATCCGATAAATCATATGCCAAATACCTTTATTCAGGCATTCTTTCTATGTCTGAACCATTCAAGTGCCATCTATAGGCAGGACTTTTCTTATTTCGAGTAAAAAGTAGGATTTTGGATTTCAACACATTCGCTCGCAAATTGTGTACAGATGCATATTTTGAGAAAGCATGTAATTTGTTCTGAAGCCCATATGGCGTCCTATTGAATAAGATAATATAATCTGTAAAAGTGAGCCAATATAATCGCAAATGACCTAACCTAATTGGATAGGTGACAAGGTGTTGCTAAATGGAGTTAATATTGCACAGATATAAAGTGAATAACATAGAAGCAAGGTTACAACCTTGCTTCACCCCTGTTTGCGTGGGAATTTCCTTCGTAAGCGCCCCCATCTGATCTATCCGGACTCTGTAACATGCATCCGTATGTAATAAAGCAGTGGTTTGAATGATGAATATGGAAAAACCTAGATTGACCATTTTGGACCACATTCGATTGCGTATTACGCAATCAAATGCTGAGCTTAGATGTAAAGAGGCCATAAAGACCATGCCTCCAGATGTTTTCTTGACTGCTTCCAGAACATGTGAAAGAACAGTTGCATTAAGGGCAGTCGCCATATGTTTTCAAAAACCCGTTTGGAATTGGGAAAGCAAGTCATGTTTGCATATAAATTCTTAAAGTTCATGAAGTAAAAGGATGGTGACTACTTTATATGAAGCTTCCATTAGAGCTATCGGATAATAGTTCTTTGGATCAGATGGATTACCCTTTTTATAAATGTTTATGATCAAAGATGTTTGACATGACCGTGTAATATTATTGGTGTTCAAAATATTGGCAAATTGTATCTTAAGAATACCTGCCCAAAAGGGAGCATCACTCTTAATTACACAGGCAGGAATGCCATCAGGCCCTGATGCCTTTGAGAAGTTCAGTTCGCCTACAGCCAGATAATGTCATCTAATGACCAATGAACGCATGTAACAGATGCAATCTTGATTTTTCGAAATGAAATAGTTGAAAAGATATCTGGCAAATGAAAAGCTTGAGCGATATGTTTTGACCAAATATCAGCTGAAATAGATTAATTCATACTATCAGACTTGTTGTAGGGTATTTCTTTAATCATGCTCCATATTGATTTCATATCATGTTTGCACAAATGATTTACCATAATTTGATTGTCAGCTATGTAAAGGCGATGTGTCAAAGCTTTACTCGCATTCTTATAAGTCTGCAGAATTTTCTTTTTGGAGACCACATAATTGTGAAGAGAAGAATGCTGCCTAGCTAAACTTCTTAGTTCTTTATTTTTATTTTCTTTTAAATTGGCAATTTCAGAATTATATTTATGCAAATGTTGGTCAGTATTTGGTTTATGATTACGTGCCAAAAGCAAAAGTTGTTCCCGAATAAGATAGTTATTATAATCTTCAATGTACTGAATGTCATTTACTGAATACAAAATACCATCCTTGAATGTCACAGTCTTCCAAGGATTGGAGACCAAACGATTGCGTAGGTTCATGTTCCATTGAACTGAGAGGAGTGGATGCTCTGTTTCCACCAAACATTGAGTAAATGGTTGCATGATTCAGCTATTAGAATTGAAATAATACAATGATCAATGTACCCCACATAAGTGATCTCACATCTGTCACAGCTGTCAATCAAGTTGGCAGATATGTAAAAAAAAAAAATCAATGACTGAATGGGAGTCACCTCTTTGCCACCTGTATATTGAAGTGTCCTGATCATATTCAACCAAATGCAAGTTCCATGAAGCAAAATACTATTCCAACAATGTCCCCATTTAGCAGAACTACCGTTACCATAAGTTTTTTGTGAAGTGTTCGACTTATTACTAGAACTGGAACAGTTAGAGTTAAAGTCCCCCCCACAATGATTTTGTAGTGGGGATTTTGCGTTAAAGCATTTTCAAACACCATGTCAAGACAATCAAACATGTTGCGTATTGACATTTTCGAAGGGTTCCAATAAAGACAAATAAAGAAAAAAGCAACATAATTGTTTTCCTTAAGTACCAATTCTATAGCTAATAACGCATCAGAAGAATGAATGAGTGAAGTACTCACATTCAAATTATTATTTATTAAAATAGAAAGACCACCAGCAGGGCGTCCATGCTCTAGTTTTTTTAGCAGGAGATGAAAAAGATGTATACCCCTCAACCTGAAGGGAACCTACATACATAGTTTCATGCAAAACAATTATAAAAGGAATATTGAAAAAGGGTTGTTAAAGCCACATACATTCCAACAATGAGCGCTAAAGCTGGCATAGCTAAGAATTGGCTTTCGGTTTTTCTATGGATTTTACAAGAGTTTCTACCCATGACCTATCTGTAATGTTTGCTGCTAATGCCATAACTTGAGCAATAAGAGCAGCCTGGTTTAGAGAGGAAGGAATGCTACCTTCTGAAATACCCATAGCATTTACGGCACATGGTATCTGATATTCAATAAATGGTTGCACTTGCTCATCTTCACTGAAGAGGACCATAATGATCCACAACAGTTTAAGGTCCTCTCGATGATCCCAGATTCGTTTAAGTATAATAGGTGAGTTGACTTGGCAAATCCTTCTTTGATTGTTGTGATGTGCAAGCGTCACCCAATTTATATCATCAGAATTTAGAATTCTTTGCAAAGGAATTTGATTAAAAACTTTGAAGATCAAAGATCGATTCAGCCGAGCTTATCCATTTATTTCCAGCTCACTAATCCACCCCATTATTGTAGATGTAGTGGAGGTAAGAGCTGAAATAATAGAAATGTTTATTTGCTCTTCCTCTACATGTGAATTTGATTTGTATGGTTTGCATTCCATATTAGAGCTCGTAGCTTGTGGTGTCAATCTTGGTTGATGTTGACATTGTGCTTTGGACGCTATCTCAGGTCTCGCATCAGCTACCTCTGGATTCACCTCTTTTTCACTTATAGTTAATGGAGGGCATCCCGTGGTATCCAAGGTTACTTTGTGTTGACCAGATTTTTTTTACAATTACCAAATAAAAGTTAGATAACTGGGTTTGTTTGGAATCCCTATTTTTTGACACCGCTTGAGAGGATAAAACAACCATCTCTACTGGTCGCACATGTCCACATTTTTCAGCAAGATCAATAGTTTGAGCAGCCTTTCTGGTCTGATTTTCACTTTTTTGTATTTTTTGTTTATTATTTGGAGCCTCCTTAATGTTCGTTGCATGATGGCCATTCGTTGACTGTATCTGCAGTAAAGTTTTAGATTCCTCATCTAGTTCTTGTAAATCTAAGTTTTCTTCGTCCAAGGTGATGTTAGATAGCATTTTTATATTGGAGTTATGACCCTGGGTTTTTAAATTGGGTTGATTTTGGGATTTTTTACACAGCTGTTCCGTATTTTTCTTTGATCTTTGATTGCACCTTCTAATGGTGCGCACTTGGATTCGTTTTTGTTTGCGTGACATAAATTGCGGTGAGGAATTGGAGTTGGAATTACCAGGCCCATTTGCATCAAACTCTTATGTCTCAAATTTGGAGGCAGCTGCTTCACCTTCGATCAGATCTATAAGTGGCGTCGGACTGTTGGGATCAGCCCGATGTTCTGCTCCTTCAGATTGTAAATTACAATTTATCGAAACTTCATTTCCACCATTGTTAAGAGAGATTGAGTTTGAGGCTGAGACTTGACTTTGTAATACCAAGATTTTATGTACTTTAATGTTTATGCAATCCCACAGCTCTCTAACATTGCGAGGACAGATGGCATCAGCCAGATTCTCTGTGTTACCCACCACGTTTGCACATGATGGTTTGCATAAGTGGGATGAGGCAATACATTCCTCGGTTTGAGTTGTCATATTACTCATATGCCGAGAGTTGGTTTGAGTGTAAACTGATGCTCCCCTTATCTGAATGCGTTTTAATCCGAGAGTTGGTTTGAGTGTAAACTGATGCTCCCCTTATCTGAATGCGTTTTAATCGCTTATCACGGGCAATGGACTGAATTTATCATGTGCATTGATAAATCCCTCCAGTCTACATAATTTGTTAAGTATTTCTGAAATACTTCCTTTCATGTTGCGAATTTCCTAATGAGTAAATTCATGAACCTTATCCAACAGATTTAATATTCTTGTTAAAACCGGAAATGAATAAGATTTTATTGAATCTGAGTCTTGAAACAACTGTTTAGAAGCAGATGATGCATTCGTGAGACGATTCTCTACCCTAGGGGGAGATGACATCTTTCCCAACTGCACGGGAATCGGTGCTTGATTTTTTGGAACATTCTCGGTTGCAACAATCACTTCGCTGTTAGGTGAGTTGACCTTCTGTTCCTTTATGGAAGTTTTAAATAGATCAACCTTTTTTGCATCATGTAATCTTGTAAGCCTGCCACAGGCTTTCCCTGTGGAATTATTGATATAACATGGAGTTTTATGTGTTGCGAAGAGATGCACTTGATCTATTTGATTGTGTGGAAACAGATTTGGAGTGCACGGCTCAAGAGAAAGCCTTACTTGTTTCCCCAATTCATCCATTAGCACAGGAGCCAACATGGATGTATCTGATGGAGAATGGTAAGAAATGTCTTGATCGTAATTGTCTTTTCCCGCAAAATCAACATTGCTCTCGGAGTCATTGTTAGGGGAAATTCAATGTCACACACTTCATGCAACAAGAAGGTCGAAGAATTACATTTAGTGAAAGCGGCGTGATGGATCTGGACAATCATACTACAGGGAGTCGAGTGACTGTTTTTTTGATTAATTTGTAGTTTAGAAAACACCTCGTCCTCCGTTACACTTTCTTCATTCATGGATAATGATAGCTGTGTGGAATTAACAGCCATTAAAGGCTGCAGCACACCAGCTTTCTCCGAGGTTTTGGCTGTTTTCACCTCTGCAGCAAACCGCCATCCACTTCGTAAACCACCAAACATAATTTATCAGGGTATTGTTTTTTTGTTGTTGTTTTTTTAGTTTTTTATATGAAACAATGCATTGTGGCTCGTGGACTATATGTAAGGTCCCAACTTTGTATAATCAATGATGTTTTACTTTTTTACCCCAAACAAAATGATTTATCAAGAGTTGGTGCAAAAGCTACGTAGGTTCAAACCACACAATAAGCCGAATGAACTATAGAAAATACCAGTCAACACGTATTTTTTGATTGAAAAGAAAGTTCAAAGTTAATGCAAGTTCTTAATAAATGATGAAGCTATGAGCTTGTAGACACCACAGATACACTTGGAGAATACAATACACCAACTTTGTGCAACGTAAATTGTCATACAAAAAAGTTGTATGCTCTATCTGCCGTAAATCAGAGAGGTTATTGCAGAAGGCCTTCTCAGGAAACTGCTTGAACAAAGAACTCTTGTTCAGTCCATGAAGCGGTGTGATGGAAACTATCCCGAGGCCACAAATGTAGTTGCGTTATTACGACAAATCTGTGTATCCGCTTGCAGCTTTGCTAACCACCACACAATGTGAGAGCAGCCCACAGCAAGTTTTGATCCGCTGACCTTGATTTTAGCACAGATGGGAGATGTGATGAATGGAGAATTCCCAACTGACGAGCGTTCCCAGGCGTAACAGGCTCTTCTGAAGGCACTTGCTGATGCGCTCCACTTTATGAATGATGTCCTCCGAGAACTCCTTGATGTTTGCACCATTGTCTATATAGAGAACATGGTGATTTTCTCGTACGTCACCTACAAAACATGTGAAGCATGTACGGGTGGTGCTAGAGAAGTTCAGATAACATCACCTCTATGCAAAACTGGAAAAATGTGCCTTCCATGTCACAGAAGTAGAGTTCCTGGGCTTCATACTGTAACCACAAGGAATTCGGATGGACAATCGCAAAGTCGAAGCAATCCTCCAGTGGCTATAACCCACCTATGGTAAAACGGTCCAGAGCTTCCTTGGATTTGCATAATTTCTACCGGATGCTTTATTCCAGACTTCTCAAACATCGTACACCCCATCACAACCCTGCTTCATAAAAACAAATCCTTTTGCTGGAATACAGACATGGAACAAGACTTCTCAATTCTGAAAACACGTGTCACCACATCCCCAATTCTACAACATCCAAAGCCTGAACTCCCTTATGTGGTCGAAACTGATTCCCCCGATGTTGCCATGGGAGCTGTCCTGTCACAAAGGAATCTAAGTACTGGGCAGCTTCATCCAGTCTCTTTTTGGTCTAAAACATTCACAGCAGTGGAAAGAAATTATGCCATAAGCAAAAAAGAACGTCTGGCCATCAAAGCTGCATTTACAGAATTGTGGAATCATCTGCTGGGCACCCGACATCCTATCACAGAACTCACGGATCACAGGAACCTCCAGTACCTCAAGGCGGCTCGGCTCAGCCTACTCGACAACCACACTGGGTGCTTTTCATTGCCAAATTTGATTTTGTGGTCACTTACTGACCTGGAGTGCGCAACGGTAAAGCAGATGCTTTATCCAGGCTTAGTTGCACCAAAGGGGATGAAGAAGAGGCCTATGCAGTTCCATAACCGGTGGTGATTGTTGAAATGCATAAAATCATAGAAGCCGTAGACTTTACGAACAATGAAATAACCAGGTTTCAAGACTCAATTCAAAAGGTCTTTCGCAAGGAGCAGTTGCATACATGGGTCTCGCAAGATCCAAAATGAAAAAGCAAAGAGAGGGTACCCTACTATGGCGAACAAATGTTCCTCCCCGATGCCCAGAAGCATCTGCCAATACACAAGAGTTGCAAGATTCTCTTCTAGGAGGACACCCTCGAATCACCAAAACACTCAACAAAGTACAAAATACTACTGGTGGCCTACACTTTGATAAGATGTGACCTTGTATGTTAACGCCTGTGATGTTTGCGCCCAGCATAAAAAATGAAAAAAGAAACCCCAAGAGCTACTCTAGCAGCTGCCAGCACCTACAGCTTCATGGCATACAGTGTCATTAGACTTTATCCCCGACATACCAGCATTTCAAGGGTTTAACATCATTCTGTCATCGTTGATCTGCAGTCAAAGGTGACACACTTTGTGCCTCTCAAAGTGATTCCCAATGCCATCGGCTTAGATCAAACCTTTCTACATCAAGTGCTCAGACTACATGGGCTCCCAACTTTAGAGATCTCAGATTGAGGAAGTCAATTTGTCTCACGCTTTTGGAAATAAATGCTGCAGCCTGGCTCAAATCGATGTCAGACTGTCAACTAGTCACTACCCACAAACTAATGGACAGATGGAGAGAACCAACCAGATGTTAGATTGGATTCTCCATTGTACTTTTCCCCAAACAGAGCTGGATTGGGTGAATATTCTATGGGTAGCAGAGTACACATACAATAACACCCTCACTTGTGTTCTGTCTTCTGTCTGTCATTTATGTGCATCTTGAGGCCTCTGGGAGATCTGGCGCGTTATTAAGAAATAAAATAAATAAATACAATAATAAAATAGTGCTACAAGCTTTACACCTTTCTATTTCCTCGACATAATACACACTCGAACATCAGTGTACGATCCACCAAAAGCTTTAGAAATGACTGCAGTCGCAACACTACATGAAACTATTCATCACACAATAAAGCAAGCTTCTGCACACCTGCAGCATGCAAAAGACGTGTACAAAAGGTTTGCAGACCAAAAGAGAGACCCAGCTCCCACATGCCAAATTGGAGACCAAGTTTGGTTGGCAACTAAGCACATCCAGTTTAAAGGCCCAAAGAAATGTAGTCTGCGCTATATAAGACCTTATACCATCACAGCCCTAATCAATCCAGTGGCGGTTAAACTACTTTTACCATCTTCCCTAAGCGTTCACCCTGTCTTCCATGTATCACTATTAAAACCAGTTGAGCCAGGAACATGAAACTCTAGACCCAGTCTACCATCAGTACAAGGAATGAACACTGAGACTGAATACGAGGTACAGAACATTTTAGATTCCAAACGCATTATAAACACGCTATATTATTTAATAGACTGGAAAGGGTATGGCATCGTAGACAGGTCCTGGGAAACAGCTAACAAAGTGCATGCTCCATGCTTAGTGGCTTGTTTCCAAAGAAACAAACAAAGAAAACCCTGACCTAACACCTTGTGGGGGGTTGTGGGACGGGTGCTGCCATGATGAAAGGTCTAAAGAACCTTATAGGTTGAGAAGTAGTAAGAGGCTGGACCACCCTCATGCAGAAAAGACATTCCCAAACGTCTTTTCTTTCCAGCGAGTAAGACCCTTTAAAGCTGGACACCGCTGTGAAGTTACAACAGTTCTCCCAAGATGGCCACCATTTCGGACATTCTCTGAAAGCCTCATGCATCTTTGTATGTTATCAGGCATGGGCCCAAAGCTGTTTAAACTACACCCGGGGGGCCCACGTCAATGCTTTGCGTTAGACAAATGTCAGGAGAATGACGCTAGCATGCTACTCGCTCACCTCTGATTTGCTTATCTGGATACCTTCCACCAAGAAACCAAAACCTGAGTGAAACATCGGGAGCTCTGCACTGCACCAAGCAGAAGCGCTCCCACATTCTACCTAGCAGAAGCATTCAGGCGGTTTACCGAGCAGAAGTACTGCTGCACTCTACAAAGACAGAAGTGCTTGCACGTCCATGTTTGCTGCTCTCGTCATACGAACAGCACTCATGCACATTTTTCTCACTTATGGATTTAGTGTTGGGCTGCAGCCTGCAATCTGCACCTGGAAGCCCGTTGAAGGACCTTTGTAAAGAGACAAAAATTTAAACTAAGAGCACGGTCAGGACGGCGTATGGTAGCGCTGCAATCTACATCACAAAATAACCAACTCTTGATTGCCGCTGCCATTCCAAACCACTAAACTTGGGGAAACAACCACTCCTCAAGCAGATTTACGAGCCAGGTGGCTACCAACACCTATAAGGAAAAAATAACAACTTCAACGAAATACAAGAAATAATATACAAGAATACATTTGAAAGCAAGACTGCGAAGACCAAAAGACTGAAAGCAGTACATCTGCAAACAGAGAGACTCTGAACAAGAGTGGAGTTCTATGCAAGACCAGTGAAGTAACTGGTTACAGACTGATACATCCTACACTTCCTTATCTCACCCAAAGGTGAGTCCAGCACATACTAGGTAGTGTGGGGGGAAACTGGGGTAGGGGCAAGGTAGAACGCTAATAGCCCCCTACACATTCTCGTTTCAAGGGAGACTACAAATACCCATGGGCAGCATATCCTCCTGGTGCAACACCCTCAATCCCACAATAACTCAGCCCTTCTACCGGAAACACAGGAGTCCGCCTTTAAGAGCGCTGCAGCTGATCGTGGTGCAGGAGGATTGAGGCATTCCACAAGCATGCCAGATGTCCCCCGCAAGACATCAGGTAAGCGTTACATATCGAGGATACTTTTTAGAGATAAGCAGTCCTGCAATGCTACTCTGGCTGTAACAGAAGATGCAGGGCAGAGTGGCTGTTATTAATCAGTCTTTTCCAGAAAGACTAAGGGGATGGCTTATGTACTCCCTGCATTTATGCCATAAATAACTGTGGACATAACTATATTTGTGGATACATTCAAGAATTGTTTTTTAAAAAGAACTCAACTTGCAGCTATCATGAAGTAAATGGAGACCCTGAGTGTATAACCACATTTTCGCTCCCTCAGATGCAGCAAGCAGCTGAAGGAGCAGTCCTGGGTTGGTTTTAAATGTCAACTAAGTTTCCCTTTGAAAGTTTTCAGCACCCTGGCACTCTGTGTTCCTCGTCCCTATTGCATGTTTCCCAGGAGCTGAAGGGCCTTTGGAGCAGGCGGCATGAGGCAGAGACATTTGGAGTCTGGACGGGGGTTGCAGGTAAGAAATCAAATGTGTGTATCTGTGCTGTGGGCCCACCTTTCACAAAGCTCATGAAAAATAGAGATACTAACTAAAGAATGGCAGAACAGAACTATTTGATCTTAATGGAAGATCCAATATAAGGGATTGTATGCAGTCCCTCACTTCTGTGAAATGCCCCATGTATAATTCCAACAGTGGGTGGAGATGAATTGAATGCATTAGAAGCGCTCAAGATATATCTATCTAGATCTGAACTCCATGGAGCACTAATCAAAGGATATTTGTCATCTTGCATTGCTGCCAATGTTCTGACTATCCATTTTTAACCGCACATATTTCTAGACCACTCTGAAAAGATTGAGGCTTTATGATGAATACACACACTAAGGATTGGCTGACTTTATTCATCAACACAGCCAAATTAGTGTCAGAGAAATTATGAGAAACCAATTGTCTGGGGGTCCCATGTGATAATTTCCTTTGGGAACAAGTCGCCAGGTAGGTGACTTTTTCCCCTGCACCGCTAAAAATCTTCCCCCACATATTCTAGGATGGGTAAAATGTTCTATTCTAACTCGAGTGCTAGAATATTTGGGGAAATGTCACTTCATGGCGACCTTTTCCCAGGCAACTTTATCACTGGATAGCTTGTTTGGAACATCTTTGGATTGAATAGATGCCCTTCTTTAAAAATGTCCTAATTATAATTAAAACATTTTCCAATGTAATGATCAGCATTAGGGAACAAGAAACCTCATGCATGATTAGATGAGGGAAAAATGTTTATTGTTTAATGTTTAATGTTAATGTTTCTTGGGTTTATATAGCGCTTTAATCCAAAGCGCTTTACAGTATAACAACAAGGTACAATAAAGAAAGCATATATACAAACATGAAGCAAACCAGTGAGACAGTATGTAGAACAATTTACTGAGGTGGAGGGAGAGAGGGAAGGGAGAAGGGAGAGGGATAGGAGGTGGGTAGGAGGTTACAAATAACTAAATTGAGACCAATGGGTGAGAGGAGAAGGGGAAGGGAGGGAAAGGAGGTGGGATGGGAACAGGGCAGTTGGAGAGGGGAGAAGGTAGGGAAGGAAAGTCAGGGGGGAGTGGAGAAGCAGTAAAAGAGAAAATAAAGTGAAAAGCACCCCTTTTAAATATAGAGATTTAATGTTATTTACGTTCATTTAATCACAAAATTCACATATTAACATGTGTGTCACTGTACGAGTAATTATTTCTGAGTTAAATGCAAATGTGGAACTGATGGCTAATCTTTCCCTATTAGATAGGCGGAACATCACCACTTTGTATGGTAAGAAGTTAACATACAAGGTAAGCTTAGCGTGTCTGTGAGGATGATTGAGTGATGAGAAAAGGAGTTAATTAATAAAAGGAGTCCCTCTGTTTTGTGTGATACACTCCCATTATTTGCCATCTGCCAACTCTATCAGTAGTTTTTAGTGATAGCCATGTGCACCCTTCCCCAACACGTTCTATCATGTACCTTCATATTACACTTTTATCGTTTTTAGAGTGTGGCTTTAGTTTTCCCAATTCATATAATTGATTATGACGCTGTCTTCGCCATGAATCACATACTTACCTTTCTGTAGAAATCTTTTCTCATGCACATTCATCACTCTTTCAAGTGCATATCACCCATCACCAACCAGTCAGTAGTATCTATCTATGACGTTCTCCCACCAAAGGCTCCTTCTAAAATTGCTTCTTGGATTAAGACTTGAGGTTAAATTGAACATCATCCATTTGGGCAAGAGCTTTGCACCTTCTCTATAAGTAACTTCTGAATAGCAGGTTAAACGTATTAGTTGCAGGATCCGTCTTGAGATTCGCTATTAGTCAACTTTCGATTTTGAAACATGTCCATACAAAAGAACACAGTGCAGTTGACGGTTTTGAGTAGAAATCTATGTCTCTTTCAAATTCTCTTGAGAAAAATGTTGTTGCATCACATGACGTGGTTTGAAATGTCGTTTTTTCCACCTTTAATAGCCGTCACAATACTAAGGAAGTTAAAACGCGCTTGAATAAATATGAGTCAAAGATCAGATCATAAGATAAACCACGAAATAATATCAAGATCTTGACATTTTAATTAAAAGGACACACAGTAAATTAATAACAAATTTAATTGGTTGCAAGCATTAACCTTGTTCATGGAGTGTAAATCAATACAGGAAACGTCTTACTGCAATGCACGGTGGGTGGAACCTCTTTACCTGACTGACTGAAAAGATCTGACAGAGTGTTATGACCTTCATTGCCTCAACTTCGGCATGCAGACAGTGGCATTCACGTTTGTTCACCGGCATATTCCCAGGGGCATGTTTTGGCTGTTTACTATGTCTGTCGCTATTTTGTTCCTGAACTTGTTGGTGGCTAAGCTACAGCTGTGAACACATCATTTGGAACATCTCTCTAAAATGGCCAATAACTGTTTATCAATAACCCTTTGGACAAGAACACAGGGTCATGAAGACAAATGGGTATCTGATATTGTTATTTTATTATTTATTTACTTAAATGTTTGTAATTAGAAAATTGTTAGTGTTTTTAATAGTGTTAGTTAGTGACCCCTCGGCAGGTAAGATTACAGTTCCAGGCAGCTGTGATCACTGGACCCACACAGGGCATTGTTTTATAGCAATAGTTAACTGCATGCATGGGAACACCATCTTTAACACTTGCATGCTGTGGGGTCCGTGATATCACGTCAACAAAACAAAATGCCAAAACAACAAGGCTGAAAACAACACATCTTTTTCACTGAATGTTTGTGGGATGTTTGCACTTTTTCCCAAATAATAGATGGGGGTGTCCCCCAGCATTAAAAAGAAAAAGGGCAAAAAGACGAAAAAGGGCAAAAAGATGAACAAACATTTTCGAAATTCGAACAAATATTTGAGTTTTTGTTTTGTTATTTAACGTAGATCCGGGTCCCTTGATTGAAATGTGCAGCTCTTTACCAAACGGAGTGCAAATGTAAAAGGGGCCACTTTAATCGTGGTGGAATGGTAAACCAAAAGCGTTCACACCTTGCTTTACTGGGCCATTTTCATTCACTTTGAAGCCGAAGTAGAGGCAGAAAGCGGACTGAACGTTTCCACCAGGCTTTCCACCTCCATCTTCAAAGTTCACCTCGTTAAACACCTGAATGAGATTTTCATGCAGGGGTTTAAGGAATGTGTTCCTATGAGATTTGCCTCCATTTAGCACCTGATAAAAGCAGTCGGATGTGATGGGCATCCATTATAAATACTGTCTGCAAGGCATAGTTTGCATGTGCAACGACATTTTGGTAAAATAAAAGCGCAAAAAAGAGTTTCACACCTTTTTGCTTTTTACTTTGGCACTCTACTTTCAGAAAGTTTAACAGGCAGGATTTTCAATGCCTTCTATAGGCATCCGTTTCTTTTGCGCCTGCATGGAAACTCTCGTGCAGGTGTATGTGACTTTTTAAGTCGGAGGAGGATTGGCCAGCGGCAAGGCTTCCTCTTTGCCTTCAAATGGCTGTACAATGCCCTGAAGTGTAAAAGTAAGGTATGTATGGCTAATGCCTTGTTTTCGTTCCTTCCATTTGCACTTGCACTCCGGGGCCTAGAAACTTTTTTTTTAATCGGTTTCATCTTTGGAATGTTGTGGTTTCATTGCTCCCATGTTTCAATTTTCCACTACTATTTAGTTTATTTCAGTTTTTTTAACTTGATGATTATTCCATTTTTTTCATCACTGGTTCTTGTAAGACCCTAGACTTTTGTCCTTTGGTCTCTTTGATTTGCTGTGAAGCCCACCTCAATCCACCTCAATCCTGACAAAAACGTGTGCTGCCTGCTAGGGGTTATGCTCTCAATATCTGGTGCCTGTACTCAAGTGTCCTTACTTCAGTTGCGTGTGTGTCTTATGTGTAATTCCCCCAGGGCGTTTGAATTGCACGTCGATTTTAGTGTACCTGCAGGGCAATGGAGTCCAAGCCCTCGGAAGGGCTAGGGGTAGTGCTTATTCGGTGGTCCAAGCGACAAAGGTAATTATTGCTTCAATTCATTATTGATTCAATTGCCATCTTATGCTTGTTGTATTTTGCCTGTTCTTATGTAAAGAACTTTGGATTAAAGGGCTATATAACTTCAATAAATACAAATAAATACAAATTATAGTATCTCGCTCCTAAAAGCTGTTGTGAGGGTAAGATTATTGTGTTTGGTTCTCGGGGCTCGTTACAATGCAGTCATGTGGGCAGGGTCGGACTGGGACAAGAAATAGTCCCGGACACCCAAAAAAAGGGGCCCACCCTCTCCTCACGACCCTTCACCTCTGATAACATCACCGGAAGTGATGTCATTTGACCCCACCCCAAAGTGACATCCCGGGAAGTGATGAAACATGACCTTTCACCCCTTGACAAAACAGGAAGTGACATCAAATAGCATAGTTCCTAAGTACACCACGAAAACTATGGTTATGATTTCACTAATGTGATAAACATTTCATACAAGAATGGATCACCATATGTATCATTAATATCTCTGTGTGTAGATCCATATTGTCAAATTACTGTGAATGCAAGCAGACTTCCAAGGCCAAATGATAATATGTTATTGTATAGCACTTACGCTTAAGCTCTTTTTTATAGAGCAAATATGCATACAATATCACCCAGCCTGTGTTGGTACTCATTTATCGACTTAAGAAGGATGAAATGCTGAGATGGCCTTGCTGGGATTGGAACCTGCAGATCACACACACTTTGCAGCAGTGAGCACTCAACCCACTGAGCTATCATATGTGCTATAGTAAAATGAGCAATTATTCTGTAGTGGATACCATTAAACTGCTAACTGAGATTTAACAGCAGACCAGTTAAGTTCATCTGCAGGTCTGGTGCAAAGTTGGCCGCATGTCAAGCCTGAATGCATCTACTTTCAGTCTTCAGAGGTTGGCAAAATAGAGAAAGCAGCGCACTCACAGGACATCCCATACTCTGAGCACTTGTTACCTCATACATGCAAACAAACATCTGGAACAGCATGCCAGGGACATAGAAAAGATAGATACATTATAACAAAGCATTCATTGTGGCACAATGAAATCAATGGCCACTTGATGTGCTATGGTCAAATATTTCTACACTGTACAGAAGGTTTTAGGCACAAGGATTTTATCAAGTGACCGAGGACACTGAGATGGAATGTCTTGTGATGATTGTAACAGAGACAATGTCAGAAATAAAATATGCTATTACTGCTACTTGCGAAAGGCAAAATACATAGTCCGAAATGAATGCTTATTCTACTCAAAAGTTGGTAGTTTATCACTAATATATTTATCACTTAAACAAGATCATAGCAACTCCAGGGGACACCGTGCCCCCTGGAGTGGCGGCACGGTGAAAGACGCCAGCCAAGCAGCAGCCCTGAATCCTCTACTTTGCATGCTGCAGCAGCATGTGAGTGATGCATGCATCATAATTTATGATGCACACATCATGCATGCAAATAAATCATCAAAGCGAGGTAACATATGTTACCTCGCTTTGATGAATTATGCCGTTGCAGGGGTTAGTTTTTATTTTTCAAAAAGATTTTTTTTCTTCAGAAAAGATTTTTTTTTCACATTTATTTTTACATTTTTTCAAAACTGCCCAGTTTTGGGCAGAAACCGGCCCTTCTCCCCAGGGACGTGTTTATTTCAGGCATGTGTGGTATGGTCCATTTCAACGTGGTTTAAGCATGTAGGAATGTGTGAGCCACAACCTGTGGGAGACCTGAGCATAGGAGTCTAACACCTTACTGCACACATGTGCAAGAAAATGAAATCCCAGGGGGATGATGGATGGACCCTATGAGGGCCTAGGATCGGTCAGCCCAGATGACTGGCCGCTAACTGGTGCCTTCGGTTAAATAAACAGACACAGTTGTGTCTTTTAGATCAAGCGTGAACCACTTTTGTTAATGTCATTGATATCTATCAAACCAATCGTCACTACACTTGAGTAATATTACACACGGTGCTCCTAGCGGAGGTGCTCTCTGCTAGTACTTTGAACAGAAAACATTACTTAGAAATTCTCCTTCTATACTTTTGGTACAAATACTTAAACATTGGCTACAACAATATTGTAGTAGGTCCTGTGTGGCACCTGAGATCAAGTACATTGACATTTGGTAAATAAGTAATTCAACATAGATCAGTGGGGTCTCCTGAGAACAAGTGTATTCACATTTGGTAAATAAATGATTAACTAGATCAGTGGGGTCTCCTGAGAGCAAGTACATTCACATTTGGTAAATACATGGTTAAATAGACCATTAGGGTCTCCTGAGAGCAAGTGCATTCACATGTGGTGAACAAATAATTGAATTGACCAGTGGGGTCACATTGAGAACAAGTGCATTCACTTTGGGTAAATAGAACCGTGGGGTCTCCTGATAACAAGTACATTCACATTTGGTAAATGAATGGTTAACTAGACCAGTGGGGTCTCCTGAGAGCAAGTGCATTCACATTTGCTGAATAAATGATTGAATAGACCAGTGCGGTCACATTGAGAACAAGTGCATTCACATGTGGTAAATAAATAATTGAATAGACCAGTGGGGTCACATTGAGAACAAGTGCATTCACATTTGGTAAATAAATGGTTAAACAGACCAGTGGGGTCTCCTGAGAACAAGTGCATTCACATTGGGTAAATAATTAGTTAAGTAGACCAGTGGGGTCTCCTGAGAACAAACACATTCACAATTGGTAAATAAATAATCAAATATACCAGTGGGGTCTGATGAGAACAAGTGCATTCACATTTGGTAAATAAATGGTTAAATAGACCAGTAGGGTTCTCCGGAGAAAAAGTTCATTCACATTTGGTAAATAAATGATCAAATAGATCATTTGGGTCACATTGAGAACAAGTGCATTGACATTTGGTAAATAAATAATCAAATAGATCTCTCCCCTGTCTCCTCTCTATGGGTAGCGGCAGACTGCACCTGAGACGTACAACAATTAACACAAATCCCCAATCACCCAGTCAGGCTACCGGGCCGTAATCCACCTCTACACTGTGTTACGTCAGCCCCCTCAGAGAAGCCCTAGCGGAAATCTTAGATTCCCTAACGTGCTGGCCAAGTGCCAAGCTCAGGACTAGGCAAAATCCTGTCCCTCAGCGCGGATACAACCAAGAGAAATGGAACAATATTTCATCAACCGAACGGACCACAACCGGGCAGCGGGAAGACAAAAAGGGGCTCTCCACTACACGGGTGAACAACCTCCCCTCAGGGCACCACAGGACGTTTCACTCAGTGTCCCCTGAGTTGGTCATCCCACCTCATATTTAGGCGAGTTACCTCATCCCCGCCCTCCGCGGAGCGACTGATAGGGAAACTGCTGCTCAGTGTCTCCGGACAGGGGTGGAGAATATTCCCTTCTGGCGGATCGTACACTGCCCACGTGTTTGCTGTATGCCACCACACGCAGGGCGTAGTGTCCCTTTCTCACTCTTTCCCTTTCCTACCTTACTGCTAAGATGCAGCACAAGAACCGAACTCTGCTCACTCTCACTCATGAGCGGTGTAAGGCAGAGTAAAGCCCCCGCCAAGTGCTCTTTCCAATCACCTTCCCCGGCACACTCTCTCGACCCCGGGTGGGGAAGAGAGAAATGCCGTCCTGCACAGGCAAAATCCTGCCCCTCAGCGCAGATACAACCAAGAGAAATTGAACAATATTTCACCAACCAAACGGACCATAACTGGGCAGCGGGAAGACAAAAAGGGGCTCTTCCACTACACGGGTGAACAACCTCTCCTCAGGGCACCACATGATGTTTCACTCAGTGTCCCCTGAGTTGGCCACCCCACCTCATATTTAGGCGAGCTACCTCATCCCAGCCCTCCGCGGAGCGACTGATAGGGAAACTGCTGCTCAGTGTCTCCGGACAGGGGCGGCGAATATTCCCTTCCGGCGGATCGTACACCGCCCACGTGTTTGCTGTATGCCACCACACACAGGGCATAGTGTCCCTTTCTCACTCTTTCCCTTTCCTACCTTACTGCTAAAACGCAGCACAATAACCAAACTCTGCTCACTCTCACTCATGAGCGGTGTAATGCAGAGTAAAGCCCCACCAAGTGCTCTTTCCAATCACGTACCCCGGCACACTCTCGAAGCCCGGGTGGGGGAGAGAGAAATGCCATCCTGCACAGGCAGACCGCCTGCAGGGGGAAGGTCCCTGGCACAACAGAGGGCCTGGAAGCCGTCTGTGATGGCATGGAGCTTCCTTCTCAGCTCGTCTCTCCCGGCGCTCTCCATCAAATGATACCCTTGGGGCTCTTATGCTCCCTGGGGAATTTCCACGTGTGTCCTCCAGCAGGGGGGCTTGCGCCAGTCCTGAGGTGAAATCACCTCACAGTCAGCCCCTCTCCCCCTGCTGGTGGAACCTACCATGTTTGTTTAAACAAACTCTACGTGCCTGAAACCCACAGCAGAGTGGAACGGACCACGGGAAAGGAAAATAAACCAATGCCAGCCAAACAAAAAGTGACACATAGCCCATGCACACACAGAAAAATGTGGGTTTACATATATCATTGTTGAATTCCATATAATAGGAAATCATTTAAAATCACCAGTGATGGTTTAATAAGTTTATATTAGGGGTGTACCAAAATGTAGCTTTCAGTAAGTATTCGGCCAAATCCCAGCTGAAAATTAGTTATTCGGCTTCCGTCGAATACTTAATTAATTATCACTCAAAGCCGAATAGCTTCCGCTCCAAAATACATTAAGTACTGCTTTGACTGCTACTTCGAATCATTCTGGCATGTCCTTTAAAAGGATCACCAAACACATTTTGCTGTCACTTTTTTGATTGAGTACAGGCAGAGCAGCTATGTGAAAGTGCAAACAAAGTCCCTGCTCTTCATGTGCTTGACAGACAGGCTTTTATCTGGTGGTTTACTGGGGAGGGGTGAGCTGAAGGAAAACTACCAGTATTGTGAATGTATCTCTGGTCTGTCCTTTATTTTGCAGTTGAAAACCGTTGAGCTTGATCAATAGTTTATGAATTCGCTATTGGCAAATGGTATTTTCTTCATAGGCTTTTGCTGATGACCTGTGAGAGAAAAATGAAAGTTGCAGGTTCCAATCCCACCAATTCACAATCTAAATAATAAAATTGAGGCGATTAATATAGCTGTTGCAGAGAGCCCAGTAAGTTCCAGACCCTGAGAAGAATAGCTCAGGAGTTAGTGTGCCTGCAGCAAAGAACTGTATTCAGCCCGCAGAGCAAGGTTATAAAGTGCATTGAAACACCATTTGTTGTATAGAATCCATACAAATATCCAATAAATAAATAAATAAATAAGTTGGCTCAGTGGGAAGTGCGCCTGCAACAGAGATTTGCTTGTAATATTGGAACATAGGTTACAATTCCTGCGCTCCAACTTATGCCAACATGAGTCCCTTTGAATTGAATAAAAGTGAGAGATGTTACTAAAGAATGTAGTTGTATTTTTTTTAAACAAGATAACCCAATCTGTAGCAGCAGAAGTTTTCCACCCAACATTAGAGAGTTAAAAGGGATATTTATGAAATAAGGACAAGGTCTGGTGTCTTTTTGCCATGACCCAAAACACTACACGCATACCCCACCTGAAAAAAAAAGAAATACTATCTATTAACGAAAATACATTTTTCAAATGCCTCATCCATACTCACTGCCACCGGGAAAAACCATGGCTTTAGCATCCCAAAGGTTTGTATTCAGTAGCACTTCAGCAGTCAGCAGGGTGCTAATTGAGGTAATCACTCCTTTTGTTTTTCAGTGCCTTGCTGGAGCCAGAAGGCTACAGATGGGAAGGCCCAAAAGGAGCATTTGAACATAAACACATGCCAGTCTCCCCTCACAGTGATTGCATACATACATAATATACTTTTGGACTAGTCTTAGTTACTTGGACCCTGCCCAACAAGGGACACATACGAATGCACAAATATAAAAACTGTTCTGTTATTGAACAGTTTATTGTGGCAGTATTGGCCTGCTGTCGAGGGGCCAATACTGCCCTTTTTCAGCTCTTTTGAAACAGAAAAAAAAAAAGTAAAAGAAAATGGCCACCGGGAAAGGGAAAACATAGTCCGTTTTCCCTTTCCATGGCGGCCATCGGGAGCGGACACGCTGGCAACAGAAGTGTTCCCAGCGCCTTCGCATCCATGAAAAGAAGAAAAAAGAAGGTAAGTGGGGTTAGGAGGGCAGGTAGAGGAGGGGATAGTTTGTAGGAGAGGAGGGTAGACGGAAAAAAAACATACCTGAATCCTGGCGGGGGACGAAGGCAGCCTCCAGCCATGGGGAGGCTCGGAGCGGGGATTGCCCTGTTTCAAGCCTCCTCATTGGCTAAGGGGCCGCCACGCCCCCCGCCGGGAACAAAAGGCACGTTGTGCGTGCAAGGGATTCCCGGCCTGGTAATTCCCCAGCAAGGGCCAATCAGAATGCTTGTTGCATTCTGGTTGACCCTCGCCAGGTACTAATGTCTGATAATGTATTCCTTTCATGGTTTACACAATCATCCTCCATTGACAATAAATGCAAGAAATGCAATCAATAATGGATGTATATAAAGTGAGTTTTTAATCTGTTTTATTTGTCTACAAAACGTTATTTATTTAAAAGGCAACTAATTATCTCTGTATTCAGCTCTGGCCGAATTCTTGTCCAACTATTTGGTATTTGGCCGAATACTTGAATCTACTATTCGGTACATCCCTAGTTTATACCAAAGTTTTAATACATTGAATTTTCTTCTGAATAATATATTGGTCCACAAATGGAAAGTATGGTTTTAAATCATGAATGAATACTGGATTGGACGCATTAAAATCGTGCCACTGCACATCAGTACCAACAGCCCTAAGGTTGAGGAATGGTAGGAAGAGGTTATGCAAAGAAAGGCATATGAAAGAGAATAGCTACAAAGGAACCGACGAATGTCATCTAACAGGGCAAATTAAGGGGACAGTAGCTTGTTGGGAGACATGCATACAATTTGAGAAGCTAGAAGCTGAAATGAGATAGGAATAGTAAGTCACGTTAATAATTGAGCATGGATTTAAAAAGGTCAAAGTAAAGGCAAAAACTAGAAGCAGCGCTAAAGAAAGTTTGGAAACAAGTAGTAAACAACCATACACTATGGATGAGTGTTGATGATGTGTGTTTTATCCGAGGGCAAAGGCAATATGAGGGGGGGGGGGCAATGCTGGATTGTAAGCAAGATTGTATATTTAAGGCACATTATATTGACGGATATATCTTTACTTCTGCAGCATTCACCTCGTCATTAGAGAGGGATGCGCCCTGCACCACTCCATCGTTTCTAACCCATATCCTTCCGCCTAAACCATCCTTGACCCCAACCCTAACCTTACAGCTAATCTTACCACGTTCATTGCCACCTTGACAATGTGAACATGCAGACGAAGTAAAGGTAAGAAGTAAATGCATGAAGAGTTAAATGTCTGACGAAGTGAATGCTGAAGTAAAGGGGGGCTAGCTACATTGACATGACCTGCAGGCATATAATTGCACGTATTTATGGAGCGTTGGACACTATTGGCTATGTTTTCTATTTCTGAAAGAATTACATTACTGACCATTTAAATACACGACAATCAATAGATACCAAGAACCATAACCAAAATAATCTGCATTACTCTCTCTTTCCTAAGCATTTGATTTTGTGTGCTGCTGGTAGGAATTGAACAGGGGACCAACCAGTGTGCAAGAGCCGCAAAGAGCCCGAGCACTTAGCAGGCAGCATATCCGAGGCAGATACTATGACCACTGTTGACCCCAAATGCCAACCCACATGCTCCCTCTGTGACTTTATGCTCTGACTCCAAGGTAAACTGCCAAGGCACTGACTCAAAAAGGTTTATTTTGCTGCGCGTTTGGCTTTGCCTTGCTGGCAGGTGCCATATTCTTGATGAATAAGTGTTAATTAGCCCTTCCTGGCAGACTCCTGAGTCTTAGCCAAAGGCCAACTCCTCAGTTTGCACTGGTTATTGAATCCTTAGCTTCAGACAACTGTTGTGTTTGAATCATTCTGTGTCTTTTTGAAGGACAATGAGGGACACTGTCTCTGTTATGAGACAGCAAAGGTTCTAAGCAACTAAGTAATTCATAGAATTCAGCGCACAAGTGGCGCACGCGGCTGGCGCACAGTGTGCGCGTGCGAATCCCTGCGCCAGCCGCGTGCGCTAAAATCCATTTCCACGCACAGCGTATTCATGGATTCCAACCACCAAAACCAGCCGTGGCGCACAGTGGCGCAGCGACCCTGCAGCAGCGCCAGTTACGCCCCCAAGAACGCCTCTCGCGCAGGGAAAAGCCATCAATATACCCAATCCAGCGCAAAGGGCTGCGCTAACCCTGTACCAGCACAGCAAGCGGGCTACGTGTATCACTGGGGTGCGCGGGAAGTACCTCACGCGATTGGCCCCGTGCGAGCAGGGTACACGTATTTCAGGGGTGCGCGGGAAGTTCCACACACGATTTCATCATGGTACGTGTATTTCAGGGGTGCGCGGGAAGTCCCACACGCGATTCCATCAGGGTACGTGTATTACAGGGGTGCGCGGGAATTTCCACACGCGACTGGGCCCGTGCGAGCAGGGTACGCGTATCTCAGGGGTGCGCGTGAAGTTCCACACGCGATATCAGCAGGGTACGTGTATTTCAGGGTGCAGGGGAAGTTACACACGCGATTTCCGCAGGGTACGTGTATATCAGGGGTGCGCGTGAAGTTCCACATGCGATATCAGCAGGGCACGTGTATTTCAGGGTGCAGGGGAAGTTTCACACGTGAAATCAGCAGGGTACGTGTATTCCAGGGGTGCGCGGGAAGTCCCACATGCAATTCCATCAGGGTACGTGTATTACAGGGGTGCGCGGGAATTTCCACACGCGACTGGGCCCGTGCGAGCAGGGTACGCGTATCTCAGGGGTGCGCGGGAAGTTCCACACGCGATTCCATCAGGGTATGTGTATTTCAGGGTGCGGGGGAAGTTCCACACGTGAAATCAGCAGGGTACGTGTATTCCAGGGGTGCGCGGGAAGTCCCACACGCGATTCCATCAGGGTACGTGTATTACAGGGGTGCGCGGGAATTTCCACACGCGACTGGGCCCGTGCGAGCAGGGTACGCGTATCTCAGGGGTGCGCGGGAAGTTCCACACGCGATTCCATCAGGGTACATGTATTTCGGGGTGCGCGTGAAGTTCCACACGCGATATCAGCAGGGTACGTGTATTTCAGGGTGCAGGGGAAGTTACACACGCGATTTCCGCAGGGTACGTGTATTTCAGGGGTGCGCGTGAAGTTCCACATGCGATATCAGCAGGGTACGTGTATTTCAGGGGTGCGCGGGAATTTACACACGCGATTGGGCCCGTGCGAGCAGGGTACGCGTATCTCAGGGGTGCGCGGGAAGTTCCACACGCGATTCCATCAGGGTACGTGTATTTCGGGATGCGGGGGAAGTTCCACACGCGAAATCAGCAGGGTACGTGTATTCCAGGGGTGCGCGGGAAGTCCCACACGCGATTCCATCAGGGTACGTGTATTACAGGGGTGCGCGGGAATTTCCACACGCGACTGGGCCCGTGCGAGCAGGGTACGCGTATCTCAGGGGTGCGCGGGAAGTTCCACATGTGATTTCAGCAGGGTACGTGTATTCCAGGGGTGCGCGGGAAGTTCCACAGGCGATTCCATCAGGGTACGTGTATTACAGGGGTGCGCGGGGAGCACCACACGTGAATTGCACGTCTGGGTCCTCCTAGGTGTTCCCTCTACACCCTCCACGGCCCCTGCAGGTGGCTCACACCACAGGGGCCTACCCTGCACATGTCCTGCAGGCACACCATCCACCATGGCCATGACCCCCAGCCAACCCACATGTCAACTTGCACTACTGCCCAAGAAACGCATGTCCCCCTGCACCCCCAGTCACCAGGGGCACCCTCCACTAGGCCCCACCCATGTCTCCCACCACCCCCACCCCCCAGCAGTGCAGGGGCACCCACCACCAGGCCCCCACCCATGTCTCCCACCACCCCCACCCCCCAGCCACCAGGGGCAGCCTCCACCAGGTCCCCACCCATGTCTCCCACCACCCCCACCCCCCAGCACTGTGGGGCACCTGCCAGCAGGCCCCCACCCATGTCCAACTCATGTTCCCCACCACCCCCACCCCCCAGCACCGTGGGGCACCTGCCAGCAGGCCCCCACCCATGTCCAACTCATGTTCCCCACCACCCCCCAGCCACCAGAGGCAGCCTCCACCAGGCCCCACCCATGTCTCCCACCACCCCCACCCCCCAGCACTGTGGGGCACCTGCCAGCAGGCCCCCACCCATGTCCAACTCATGTTCCCCACCACCCC
The DNA here is from genome assembly GCF_040938575.1 of Ambystoma mexicanum. Taxonomy (NCBI): domain Eukaryota; kingdom Metazoa; phylum Chordata; class Amphibia; order Caudata; family Ambystomatidae; genus Ambystoma; species Ambystoma mexicanum. Next base: position 344,917,076 of record NC_090937.1, on the reverse strand, counting down.
CACCCCCCAGCACTGTGGGGCACCTGCCAGCAGGCCCCCACCCATGTCCAACTCATGTTCCCCACCCCCCCACCCCCCAGCCACCAGGGGCAGCCTCCACCAGGCCCCCACCCATGTCTCCCACCACCCCCACCCCCCCCCGTCACCAGGGGCAGCCTCCACCAGGCCCCCACCCATGTCTCCCACCACCCCCACCCCCCAGCAGTGCAGGGGCAGCCTCCACCAGGCCCCCACCCATGTCTCACACCACCCCCAACCCCCAGCAGTGCAGGGGCAGCCTCCACCAGGCCCCCACCCATGTCTCCCACCACCCCCACCCCCCAGTCACCAAGGGCAGCCTCCACCAGGCCCCCACCCATGTCTCCCACCACCCCCACCCCCCAGCAGTGCAGGGGACCCACCACCAGGCCCCCACTCATGTCTCCCACCACCCCCACCCCCAGCAGTGCAGGGGCAGCCTCCACCAGGCCCCCACCCATGTCTCCCACCACCCCCACCCCCAAGTCACCAAGGGCAGCCTCCACCAGGCCCCCACCCATGTCTCCCACCACCCCCACCCCCCAGCAGTGCAGGGGCAGCCTCCACCAGGCCCCCACTCATGTCTCCCATCACCCCCACCCCCCAGCCACCAGGGGCAGCCTCCACCAGGCCCCCACTCATGTCTCCCTGCACCCCCACCCCCCAGCAGTGCAGGGGCACCCACCACCAGGCCCCCACCCATGTCTCCCACCACCCCCACCCCCCAGCCACCAGGGGCAGCCTCCACCAGGCCCCCACCCATGTCTCACACCACCCCACCCCCCAGCACTGTGGGCACCTGCCAGCAGGCCCCCACCCATGTCCAACCATGTTCCCCACCACCCCCACCCCCCAGCACTGTGGGGCACCTGCCAGCAGGCCCCACCCATGTCTCCCACCACCCCCACCCCCCAGCCACCAGGGGCAGCCTCCACCAGGCCCCCAACCATGTCTCCCACCACCCCCACCCCCCAGCAGTGCAGGGGCAGCCTCCACCAGGCCCCCACCCATGTCTCACACCACCCCACCCCCGAGCAGTGCAGGGGCAGCCTCCACCAGGCCCCCACCCATGTCTCCCATCACCCCCACCCCCCAGCCACCAGGGGCAGCCTCCACCAGGCCCCCACTCATTTCCCCTATAACCCCCACCCCCCAGCAGTGCAGGGGCAGCCTCAACCAGGCCCCCACTCATGTCTCCCTGCACCACCACCCCCGAGGAGTGCAGGGGCAGCCTCCACCAGGCCCCCACCAATGTCTTCCACCACCCCCACCCCCCGGCAGTGCAAGGGCAGCCTCCACCAGGCCCCCACCCATGTCTACCACCACCCCCACCCCCCAGCAGTGCAGGGGCAGCCTCCACCAGGCCCCCACTCATGTCTCCCTGCACCCCCACCCCCCAGCAGTGCAGGGGCAGCCTCCACCAGGCCCCCACTCATGTCTCCCACCACCCCAATACCCAGCCACCAGGGGCAGCCTCCACCAGGCCCCCACTCATGTCTCCCTGTACCCCCACCCACCAGCAGTGCATTGGCAGCCTCCACCAGGCCCCCACTCATGTCTCCCACCACCCCCACCCCCCAGCAGTGCAGGGGCAGCGTCCACCAGACCCCCACAAATGTCTCCCACCACCCCAACCCCCCAGCCACCAGGGGCAGCCTCCACCAGGCCCCCACTCATGTCTCCCTGCAACCCCACCCCCCAGCAGTGCAGGGGCAGCCTCCACCAGGCCCCCACCCATGTCTCCCACCACCCCCACCCCCCAGTCACCAGGGGCAGCCTCCACCAGGCCCCCACCCATGTCTCCCATCACCCCCAACCCCCAGCCACCAGGGGCAGCCTCCACCAGGCCCCCACTCATTTCCCCTTTCACCCCCACCCCCCAGCAGTGCAGGGGCAGCCTCCACCAGGCCCCCACTCATGTCTCCCACCACCCCCACCCCCCAGCAGTGCAGGGGCAGCTTCCACCAGGCCCCCACCCATGTCTCACACCACCCCCATCCCCCAGCACTGTGGGGCACCTGCCAGCAGGCCCCCACCCATGTCCAACTCATGTTCCCCACCACCCCCACCCCCCAGCAGTGCAGGGGCAGACTCCACCAGGCCCCCACCCATGTCTCCCACCACCCCCACACCCCAGCACTGTGGGGCACCTGCCAGCAGGCCCCCACCCATGTGCAACTCATGTTCCCCAGCCAACATGTCATCACAATCTAGATCCCTGGTCCCTATGGTCAGCCTCCAAATGCAAAACACCCACCCGAGTATTGCATCCACCCACTCATAATTTGCAATTACATCACAGAACACCAATTGCAAGTTCTGAAACAAACACATTTCCCTCACATACACCCAATGGGTGTCAGTGAATCTCAAAACACATATCATGAAATGCATGAAACCAATGAGATACCACACATTGAAGTTCACCAAAAATAATATGTATTAAAGGAAACATCAATAGAATTAAAAATGAAGAAACAGAAACGTGAATGTACAAAAATGAAAAGAAGTATGTCCGTCAAAAAAAGCAAAACCAAAAATAAAAATCCAAAGTAATGTCCAAAGTCAATGTCCACAAAACAAAATCCAATGGGAAATAAAAAAGAAAGCCATTGCTCCATGGTTAGAAATATAAAAAAAAATACAATCCAACTGTCAACTATGTACATGGGAACAATCCAGGGTCCATTATCCCAACAAAATAAAGGAAACCTATCTAACTACACTAACTAATAAAATAAACTATATACAAAAATGTGGCCAATGTCCGAAAGGTCCAAATAAAATAAAAACAAAAATGAAACCTAACACTACCTAGAAACTATGTACAAGGGCAGCGGGCTAGTTTCACGGCTCACTTGTGGATGTTCCGGGCCAGGGCATCATCGAACTCCTCCTCAATGTCCCGGAGGCGGTCCTCCTCCATGGCCCTGAGTGTCCGCAGGGCCGCCGACGTCTCCACCTCCAAACCCCTGCGGATTGCCTCGAGGCACTCGGCCCGCCTCAGGGCCCTCCGCATGGAGTTCTCCGCCCTGACCATTGTGAGCTGTGCCTCTTCCGCCCGCTGCCGCTCCGCATCTATGGCGTGGCCCAACCGCTGCCACACGGAAGACACTCTCTGTCCTGGGTCCTCCTGCCCTCCGGCCGATGCCTGCCCCTCCGATGTCGAAGGCCCCGAGCCTTCATGGCTCCCACCACGTTGCTGCTGCTGCTGTGCCTCTGCCCGTGCACTGCCTCCTGCTGCCTGCACATCCTCCGCCGGCTGGGGTGCAGCCGTAGATGTGGCCACCCCTGCTGGACGTCCGACTCCCGACTGTGGCAGGGATGCCTCCTCCACCAGCCTGGCCGCACCGTCAGAGGCAGCTCCACAGGGCACCCAGGTGACTGATGGGTGGGAAGATGGCACAGAGGACGACTGGCGCGTAGGGGGTCCAGTTGAGGAGGGGGTCGGAGCAAGCCCCATCAGACGGAGGAATCCGGCCTGGGTGACCTGTCCCAGCAGGCTGACGTGGTCAACGAGCCATTCGAGATGACTTGCAGTCTCTTCATGAAAAGACTGCAGGTCACCTGGCATGGCCCGTTGACGCAACGCCACACCAGCCAGGACAGGCTCAACCCGGACCTGGATAGCCACGTCCGCAGGCAGAGGAAGGCCAGTTGACGTGAGCTCATCCCCTGCCTGAAAACGGGTCTGGACGTAGGCATCCCTGCTGGTGCAAGATGATGCAGGGACAGGATCGGGGACAGGATTGCACACAGGCACCTCCGCGGCGGCCTGTGCTGCCTCCTGTCCCTGGTCCTGCACTGCACCACTAGCACCAGTGGGATCCCCACCTCCAGACCCCGTCTCTGGTGCTTGCACGGCCTCCGCCTCCACCAAACCCCCCACCAACCTGGATGACTCCGTGCCATCTTCCCCTGTTGGGCCCTGTGGGGTCCCAGCTGCCCCTTCTGCTGCCGAGGAGTCCAACTCCAACCTCTGCCTCTTGGACCTCCCCCCGGCAGCTGCAGCCTGGGATGCGGCACCGGACTCCTCACTCCCCGACGAGATGACAACCTGGGAGGGGAGCCGGGCCTTGGGTCTCCGGCTGGTGGTCGGATCCCCGCCGCTGTGCTCCACAGCACCTTCTCCGCCCTCTTCATCAGTTGACGCTGCAGACAGGGAGAAACAAAACACAGGCATCAGGGCACTGTACAATGGACAAATACACACATGACAGTTGTACATGAGTGGCATTGGCAAACCTCAGACATGTCATCACAATCCCCAACACACATGTCATTACAACTCGCACACATGAGCCATACCACAGCCATATCGCAACTGCCACCACCATCCATACACATACAACAGCATGAGCAGCCAAAGGTGAGCCAGACATCACATGCAACACAGGAAGTGCACCACACATGTACACACACCACCACACTTGCATGCATGTGTACACCTCTGCCAAGTGTCGCACTGTTCAGACGGGCATCCATGTCACATCTGCCAATCAGGCTTCCACATACCGCTGTCACATGCATCCATGTTGCATCACTGTTGCACCCTTGTCAAATACACACACATGCACATGTACACAGTGCTGATACCTGCAGCCGAAAACAACATACATGCGTGACATCACGGACATGTCTACTTACATACACATTCTTCCGAACATGTGTGCCCACACAACTGCATTTGGCATGCAAGCCTACACACACAAGCACCATCCATGTCTCACACATTACAGCGCTCGCATGTGTCAGCCCCACGGCCCTGTACACCCCCACCCATACTCGACCCCATACAAACAGATGTGCAACCTGCACACTACTGAATAATCACCACACGCACTGCTCACAATCAGGATGCATGTACACTCACCGCTCGACTCCAGACGGGTCTGCTTCTCTAGGACCTGGACGTGGAGCGCTGGGGATATGCGTTCCAGGACCCTCATCTGTTCTTCCGACAAGTGGCCCCGGCGCCCCTTGGCATCCGCTGCCTTCAAGAGGCGCCGGGCCTTGTTCAGGGTCCTGGACCTGAAGTCCTCCCAGCGCTTCTTGACATGTAGTAAGTCGCGGACTGCCACCCCCTCCGCGTTGATGGCAGTCACGATGTCAGACCAGATCCGAGTCCGTCCTTCCTTGTCGGCGCGGGAACTTCCGAAGAGGGCATCATACTGCCCCAGGACTTGCTCCACCAGGACACCAACTTCGGTGGCACTGAAGCTGGTGCCCCTCTGCCTCTCTGGCCGGGGGTTGTCAGTGGTCACAGATGGTGTTTGCCCCGACATGACAACCCCAGAGGCAGGAGTGGGTGGCCAACTGGGTCCTGGGGCTGGGCTGTGGAGCGATGGAATCCCAGTCGGGAGTCTTCGGTTCCAGCAAGGGTGGTCACAGCAACAGCACCCCTGGCTGATGTGCAGGCAGCAAATGGCAGGGCACGTGGGCAGCAGGCAGTCAGGCAGCAGTAGATGGCAGGTGGGAGCGTGCCCGGGGCTCTGGGGGGCAGTAGTTCGGCCTTCTGAGCAGGAGCGTGGTCTTCCGTGTGCTTATGCGTGGCCAGCTTGATACGGAGTGATTTGGCACGTGAAAAATCTGCACGTCAGCGTGTAATTCGAGGAAAGGCCCTTAGCGCGTAAGCGCGTCTGCACGCATATGCATTTTCATTGGACAGAAGGCCCCTCAAGCGCAAGCGCCCCTGTGACGTGACGCGTACAGACGTGCATGGGCATTTCAGCGCGCGTGAAAAACTGCACGTCCGCGTGTAATACGAGGAAAGGGCCCATGCGCGTAAGCGCGCGTGGAACTGCACGTCCACATGTAATACGAGGAAAGGGCCCATGCGCGTAAGCGCACGTGAAAAACTGCACGTCCGCATGTAATATGAGGAAAGGGCCCATGCGCGTAAGTGACGTGATGCGCGCGTGCGTTTCCCTCAGCACGGGTTAAAGGTGAGCGGGCCCAGCAGTTCCCTGTACGTGCCTTTCGTGGAGACCGACGTGTGTTGCTGCTTCCTGTTGTTTCGCGCGCCATCACAACTTCACAGCTATCAAGGACGTGTCTCTTCTTTTGGCGGGGGTATTGGCTACACGCGTTTTTCTGCATCGCGCTAGTCAGACGGTGAGTTGCACACGCTCTTTTTCCCACTGCGGGTGCCCCTGTGTATCTCACCCATTTTCGATGTCATAGTAGCCTGCGTGTCCCACGCATACGCGTTATTCGTGTTACTGCGTGCCACCGCGTACTGCCTGAGGTTGAATCCACGCACGTAGGCTGCAGGGTTGCGTGCACAGTTTTACTGCAGTTTTGGGGTGCCTGAGCGTTGCGTGACCCGTCACCACATCACCGGGTCACATACAGCCTTGCAGGTGCAGGGGGGCTGTTAACATCTTGCTTCCCACCCCCTTCACCCCAATTGCCCAGGTCAATTGTGGTGTACACCTCCCATTGGCACCACTCCATCTGTGCCAGCACTACTACATCTGTGCCATGGTTGGGAGGCCACCAAAGGTGAGGGGCGCCTCAGCTGGGCGTACTCCTCGTGGCGGGCGTGGTCGGGGACGTGGCCGTGGTGACCAGGGAGTAGGGGGACTCCAGGGTGCCCAGGGCAGCCACAGAGGGGGAAGAGGCAGGGGTGCGCCACTTGAGCACAATGTTGTGCCATGTGTCGGTGCAGCCATGCCACCACCCCCTGTGGTTCTGGGGGATGCAGCTCCTGCATCTGGCACTGGCACCCATATGACCCGGCAGTCCGTTCCATCGACTGCCACGGGCCCAAGGGTAGTGGTAGCTGCAGGTGCAGCTGTGGACACCGCCACCCAGGCTCAGGGTCTGCCAGCGCAGGCTGCGTTAGCACTTGAAGAGCCCTTGGTAGATCTCCAACAGGCCAGGGGGGAAACCATAGGGGCAGGCCGGGCTGCTCAGACCAAGACACGTGTCCCTGGGGCAGTCATGTCATCTGCTGCCCCGAACAGCCGGGTGTGGCAAGTGCAGGGGCAGATGCACCCAACAGCACCCCGGTTGTGAGTCTGCCAACCAGGACCGTTGCGGCCAACGACCCTGCCACAGCTGATGTTGCTGCGCAGGGTCCATTAGTGGGCACCCAGCTGCCACTGACACAAGTCAGGCCTTTGGTCATCCCTCCACCTGCCACTCCCTTGGCTCAATCCACCGAACCCACTGGCCATACTGGTCAGGGCGGCATTAGCCAGCCAGGGTCTGCGCCACAGTCCAAGAGGAGGAAGGTTGCACCTGCAGCACAGGCTGGGACCCCACACACAGCCACGACCTCCTGCACGTCGAGGAAGAAGCCTTTCTGTAAGCAGGAACTGGACTTCCTCGTGGACTACGTGCGGGGCCACAGCCGTGACATGCTAGTGGGTGCCAATAGTCAGACCACGGCTGCCCAACGTGACACCCACTGGAAGCATGTTGCGGAACATGTCAGTTCATTCGGCCATGAGGGGCGCACGGCGCAGGAGTGCAAAAAGCGTTGGAATGACATCAAGCGCAGCACTAAGGCCAAGCGTGCCTCAAATTACAACTTGACTCTGGTGACTGGCGGTGGGCCTGCACCAGAGGAGGAAGAACTCACTCCGCATGAGGCTCTCGTTGCGGAGTTCATACCACCTGAATTGGTCGAAGGAGTGGGAAAGAAGCTGGACTTTGATGCCCAGTCCAGTGAGTGTTGATGCGTGTTTGTTGAGGACGTGTGTGTTTCACTTGTGGGATGTGTTGTGCATGATTGCTGCTACATGTGACGTGTACATGGTTCTGATGTGTAAGTAATGCAATGCTACCCTCATGCATGTCTCCTCTGCCTGCATGCGGGACTCCATGTAGGCATGCTCCCTTGCCCCTCCTCCGCCACTCTGCACCCCAGTTCCACCTTTGCACTGGTCTGCTTCAATCTTGCCAATGTGTACTTTCTTGTTCATGTGTCCTGTGTAGATGCTAACTTCCAGCGTAGAATCTGCCAGACATATGCCGTCTGGTACAGCCTTAGTACTTGATGCAGGGTATCTCACTTGTACTGTGCATGGGTCAGATGTCCCGCAGGGACATGAGTGCCCATTCATGCTCCATGTGCATTGCACGCATGCCCCTATGTGTCCTTGACTGGATGATCACTGTAATATAAGTCCTTGGTTACATACATTGCCTGCCATCTCATCAGCCTTCCCATGTCAACTGTGGCTCAGTCCTGCGTTGCACACATGTTTAGGCTCTGACAATCTGTGTGGCTCACAGGCCTCAGCCTGTTCAATGGCCAATGACTCTGTCCAACTCTTGTGGTGTCTTCTTCACACGTGGGCGGCCTCCGGAGTTTCCATCATGTGTCCTGCCCACTGTCCCAACATCATTTGCAGTGTTGTAATTTGAATCACATTAAGCTGTTGATGCCAGTCAACACTGCCTGTCAATACACAGGTGTATGGTCAGCCTTTTGATACCATGCTAGGCATCCCTGCTTTGGTACTGGGGTGGAGGGGTGCTTGGCTTCTAGACATGGTACACATTGAATGCACAATGCACGTGATGTCTGAATTTGACATTGCACTGCCTTCACATTTCCTGGCACACGCCATGTAGTGCTTGCACATGTAGGTAGTGAGTGGCGTACACATTTTCTGCACTGCATAGACCCACTTCCATGGAAACTGCCACCTTTCAACAGGTCTGATCACAGAAGCTATTCAAAGTAGACCCAGCATGCATGCCAGGTCATATGTTGTGTGTCACATGTCTGCCGGATGCCTTTGCTGTCGGTGTGTGTGTGTGTCGTGTGCTTCTGACATGTGTATTGACCTTTTTCTCTCTATTTTTCAGGTGATGACGCAATGGAGGCAGAGGATGGTGTTGTCATGCCAGACACAGGGTTTGTAATGCCACATCAACCCAGCACTAGTGGGGGTCGTGGGGTGGTAGGCCACGAAAACCCCCAAGTGCTGCAGTCCATCTTGTCTCTGGCTGCCTATGAGTCCAGCCTTGATGACGACTCTGACGTCCATGTTGAGTTGGATGAGCATCAAGTCCATGTGTCAGGGGTGAGTGATTCTGATGTGGACACTCCTCTGTCTGCGACACCTGCACTGAGGGATCAGACAGTCTTGGTTCCTCCGCCCGTGGTGGATCGGGACGCAGGGTCACCCTCCACACCAGTCACTGATGTGCCTGGGACATCACGTCGACGGGGGCATGTAGTCGTGCAGCCGCAGGCGGTGCCAACACAGCGAGGACCCCCGGTCCTTGGGTCCCGCAGGGGTCAAGCCCGGCAACGCAGTTGCCGTGCGCAACCGCTGTATACTGTGTGGGAGCAAGACATGACTGCCAATTCCGAAAGGCAGGGGCAGCAATGGAGAACATCGCTGAGAGCATGGAGCGTGTGGCCCGATCTGTGCTCCCCACTGCTAGGCAGGTGCTTCTCCAGCAGCAGGCGGCACGGTCCACGGCCCGCTCGCTCAGGCTGGCCATGGCGGCCTCAGACAGAGCACGCCAGGCTGAAATGTCGTCTCTGCGTCAAGCAATTGCTGCTCACGCAGAGGCGCACATGGATGCCCTGAGGGAGGAGTATGCTTCCCTCAGATCCACTCTGGGTGTCCTTATGATGTCCCAGAGGCAGCAGGCAGAGAAGAGGTTTGCACAGCTTGAGCGTACCATCTCGGCTGAGCTACAGGCTTGCCGGGAGGTGCAACGGTTGTCCAGCCAGGCCTTGCAGGAGGAACTCCGTGTTACACGTGCTACCTTGCAAGAGGAAGCACGTGTATCACGGGAGGTTCTGCATGCAGACCTACATCACATTGCCACTGAAGTTGGTGTCCTGGTGGAGCAAGTCCTGGGGCAGTATGATGCCCTCTTCAGAAGTTCCCGCACCGACAAGGAAGGACGGACTCGGATCTGGACTGACATCGTGACTGCCATCAACGCGGAGGGGGTGGCACTCCGCGACTTACAACATGTCAAGAAGCGCTGGGAGGACTTCAGGTCCAGGACCCTGAACAAGGCTCGGCGCCTCTTGAAGGCAGCGGATGCCAAGGGGCGCCGGGGCCACTTGTCGGAAGAACAGATGAGGGTCCTGGAACGCATATCCCCAGCGCTGCATGTCCAGGTCCTTGAGAAGCAGACCCGTCTGGAGTCGAGCGGTGAGTGTACATGCATCCTGATTGTGAGCAGTGCGTGTGGTGATTATTCAGTAGTGTGCAGGTTGCACATCTGTTTGTATGGGGTCGAGTATGGGTGGGGGTGTACAGGGCCGTGGGGCTGACACATGCGAGGGCTGTAATGTGTGAGACATGGATGGTGCTTGTGTGTGTAGGCTTGCATGCCAAATGCAGTTGTGTGGGCACACATGTTTGGATGAATGTGTATGTAAGTAGACATGTCCGTGATGTCACGCATGTATGTTGTTTTCGGCTGGATGTATCAGCACTGTGTACATGTGCATGTGTGTGTATTTGACAAGGGTGCAACAGTGATGCAACATGGATGCATGTGACAGCGGTATGTGGAAGCCTGATTGGCAGATGTGACATGGATGCCCGTCTGAACAGTGCGACACTTGGCAGAGGTGTACACATGCATGCAAGTGTGGTGGTGTGTGTACATGTGTGGTGCACTTCCTGTGTTGCATGTGATGTCTGGCTCACCTTTGGCTGCTCATACTGTTGTATGTGTATGGATGGTGGTGGCAGTTGCGATATGGCTGTGGTATGGCTCATGTGTGCGAGTTGTAATGACATGTGTGTTGGGGATTGTGATGACATGTCTGAGGTTTGCCAATGCCACTCATGTACAACTGTCATGTGTGTATGTGTCCATTGTACAGTGCCCTGATGCCTGTGTTTTGTTTCTCCCTGTCTGCAGCGTCAACTGATGAAGAGGGCGGAGAAGGTGCTGTGGAGCACAGTGGCGGGGATCCGACCGCCAGCCGGAGACGCAAGGCCCGGCTCCCCTCCCAGGTTGTCATCTCGTCGGGGAGTGAGGAGTCCGGTGCCGCGTCCCAGGCCGCAGCTGCCGGGGGGAGGTCCAAGAGGCGGAGGTTGGAGTTGGACTCCTCGGCAGCAGAAGGGGCAGCTGGGACCCCACAGGGCCCAACAGGGGAAGATGGCACAGAGTCATCCAGGTTGGTGGAGGGTTTGGTGGAGGAGGAGGCCGTGCAAGCACCAGAGACAGGGTCTGGAGGTGGGGATCCCACTGGTGCTAGTGGTGCAGTGCAGGACCAGGGACAGGAGGCAGCACAGGCCGCCGCGGAGGTGCCTGTGTGCAATCCTGTCCCCGATCCTGTCCCTGCATCATCTTGCACCAGCAGGGATGCCTACGTCCAGACCCGTTTTCAGGCAGGGGATGAGCTCACGTGAACTGGCCTTCCTCTGCCTGCGGACGTGGCTATCCAGGTCCGGGTTGAGCCTGTCCTGGCTGGTGTGGCGTTGCGTCAACGGGCCATGCGAGGTGACCTGCAGTCTTTTCATGAAGAGACTGCGACTCATCTCGAATGGCTCGTTGACCATGTCAGCCTGCTGGGACAGGTCACCCAGGCCGGATTCCTCCGTCTGATGGGGCTTGCTCCGACCCCCTCCTCAACTGGACCCCCTACGCGCCAGTCGTCCTCTGTGCCATCTTCCCACCCATCAGTCACCTGGGTGCCCTGTGGAGCTGCCTCTGACGGTGCGGCCAGGCTGGTGGAGGAGGCATCCCTGCCACAGTCGGGAGTCGGACGTCCAGCAGGGGTGGCCACATCTACGGCTGCACCCCAGCCGGCGGAGGATGTGCAGGCAGCAGGAGGCAGTGCACGGGCAGAGGCACAGCAGCAGCAGCAACGTGGTGGGAGCCATGAAGGCTCGGGGCCTTCGACATCGGAGGGGCAGGCATCGGCCGGAGGGCAGGAGGACCCAGGACAGAGAGTGTCTTCCGTGTGGCAGCGGTTGGGCCACGCCATAGATGCGGAGCGGCAGCGGGCGGAAGAGGCACAGCTCACAATGATCAGGGCGGAGAACTCCATGCGGAGGGCCCTGAGGCGGGCCGAGTTCCTCGAGGCAATCCACAGGGGTTTGGAGGTGGAGACGTCGGCGGCCCTGCGGACCCTCAGGGCCATGGAGGAGGACCGCCTCCGGGACATTGAGGAGGAGTTCGATGATGCCCTGGCCCGGAACATCCACAAGTGAGCTGTGAAACTAGCCCGCTGCCCTAGTACATAGTTTCTAGGTAGTGTTAGGTTTCATTTTTGTTTTTATTTTATTTGGACCTTTCGGACATTGGCCACATTTTTGTATATAGTTTATTTTATTAGTTAGTGTAGTTAGATAGGTTTCCTTTATTTTGTTGGGATAATGGACCCTGGATTGTTCCCATGTACATAGTTGACAGTTGGATTGTATTTTTTTTTCTATTTTTGACCATGGAGCAATGGCTTTCTTTTTTATTTCCCATTGGATTTTGTTTTGTGGACATTGACTTTGGACATTACTTTGGATTTTTATTTTTGGTTTTGCTTTTTTTGACGGACATGCTTCTTTTCATTTTTGTACATTCACGTTTCTGTTTCTTCATTTTTTATTCTATTGATGTTTCCTTTAATACATATTATTTTTGGTGAACTTCAATGTGTGGTATCTCATTGGTTTCATGCATTTCATGATATGTGTTTTGAGATTCACTGACACCCATTGGGTGTATGTGAGGGAAATGTGTTTGTTTCGGAACTTGCAATTGGTGTTCTGTGATGTAATTGCAAATTATGAGTGGGTGGATGCAATACTCGGGTGGGTGTTTTGCATTTGGAGGCTGACCATAGGGACCAGGGATCTAGATTGTGATGACATGTTGGCTGGGGAACATGAGTTGCAAATGGGTGGGGGCCTGCTGTCAGGTGACCCACAGTGCTGGGGGGTGGGAGTGGTGGGAGACATGGGTGGGGGCCTGGTGGAGGCTGCCCCTGGTGGCTGGGGGGTGGAGGTGGTGGGAGATATGAGTGGGGGACTGGTGGAGGCTGCCCCTGCACTGCTGGGGGGTGGGGGTGCAGGGAGACATGAGTGGGGACCTGGTGGAGGCTGCCCCTGGTGGCTGGGGGGTGGGGGTGATGCACTGCTGGGGTGTGGGGGTGGTGGTAGACATGGGTGGGGGCCTGGTGGAGGCTGCCCCTGCACTGCTGGGGGTTGGGGGTGATGGGAGACATGAGTGGGGACCTGGTGGAGGCTGCCCCTGGTGGCTGGGTATTGGGGTGGTGGGAGACATGAGTGGGGGACTGGTGGAGGCTGCCCCTGCACTGCTCGGGGGTGGGGGTGCAGGGAGACATGAGTGGGGGCCTGGTGGAGGCTGCCCCTGGTGGCTGGGGGGTGGGGGTGAAGGGAGACATGAGTCGGGGCCTGGTGGAGTCTGCCCCTGCACTGCTGGGGTGTGGGGGTGGTGGTAGACATGGGTGGGGGCCTGGTGGAGGCTGCCCCTGCACTGCTGGGGTGTGGGGGTGATGGGAGACATGAGTGGGGGCCTGGTGGAGGCTGCCCCTGCACTGCTGGGGGGTGGGGGTGCAGGGAGACATGAGTGGGGGCCTGGTGGAGGCTGCCCCTGGTGGCTGGGGGGTGGGGGTGATGGGAGACATGAGTGGGGGCCTGGTGGAGGCTGCCCCTGCACTGCTGGGGGGTGGGGGTGGTGGGAGACATGAGTGGGGGCCTGGTGGAGGCTGCCCCTGCACTGCTGGGGGGTGGGGGTGATGGGAGACATGAGTGGGGACCTGGTGGAGGCTGCCCCTGGTGGCTGGGTATTGGGGTGGTGGGAGACATGAGTGGGGGCCTGGTGGAGGCTGCCACTGCACTGCTGGGGGGTGGGGGTGCAGGGAGACATGAGTGGGGGCCTGGTGGAGGCTGCCCCTGCACTGCTGGGGGTGGGGGTGATGGGAGACATGAGTTGGACATGAGTGGGGGCCTGGTGGAGGCTGCCCCTGCACTGCTGGGGGGTGGGGGTGGTGGGAGACATGGGTGGGGGCCTGGTGGAGGCTGCCCCTGCACTGCTGGGGGGTGGGGGTGCAGGGAGACATGAGTGGGGGCCTGGTGGAGGATGCCCCTGGTGGCTGGGGGGTGGGGGTGGTGTGAGACATGGGTGGGGGCCTGGTGGAGGCTGCCCCTGCACTGCTGGGGTGTGGGGGTGATGGGAGACATGAGTGGGGGCCTGGTGGAGGCTGCCCCTGCACTGCTGGGGGGTGGGGGTGCAGGGAGACATGAGTGGGGGCCTGGTGGAGGCTGCCCCTGGTGGCTGGGGGGTGGGGGTGATGGGAGACATGAGTGGGGGCCTGGTGGAGGCTGCCCCTGCACTGCTGGGGGGTGGGGGTGGTGGGAGACATGAGTGGGGGCCTGGTGGAGGCTGCCCCTGCACTGCTGGGGGGTGGGGGTGGTGGGAGACATGAGTGGGGGCCTGGTGGAGGCTGCCCCTGCACTGCTGGGGGGTGGGGGTGATGGGAGACATGAGTGGGGACCTGGTGGAGGCTGCCCCTGGTGGCTGGGTATTGGGGTGGTGGGAGACATGAGTGGGGGCCTGGTGGAGGCTGCCCCTGCACTGCTGGGGGTGGGGGTGATGGGAGACATGAGTTGGACATGAGTGGGGGCCTGGTGGAGGCTGCCCCTGCACTGCTGGGGGGTGGGGGTGGTGGGAGACATGGGTGGGGGCCTGGTGGAGGCTGCCCCTGCACTGCTGGGGGGTGGGGGTGCAGGGAGACATGAGTGGGGGCCTGGTGGAGGATGCCCCTGGTGGCTGGGGGGGGTGGTGTGAGACATGGCTGGGGGCCTGGTGGAGGCTGCCCCTGCACTGCTGGGGGGTGGGGGTGGTGTGAGACATGGGTGGGGGCCTGGTGGAGGCTGCCCCTGCACTGCTGGGGGGTGGGGGTGGTGGGAGACATGGGTGGGGGCCTGGTGGAGGCTGCCCCTGGTGGCTGGGGGGTGGGGGTTTTGGGAGACATGGGCGGGGCCTGCTGGCAGGTGCCCCACAGTGCTGGGGGGTGGGGGTGGTGGGGAACATGGTTGGACATGGGTGGGGGCCTGCTGGCAGGTGACCCACAGTGCTGGGGGGTGGGGGTGGGGGTGGTGGGAGACATGGGTGGGGGCCTGGTGGAGGCTGCCCCTGGTGGCTGGGGGTGGGGGTGGTGGGAGATATGAGTGGGGGACAGGTGGAGGCTGCCCCTGCACTGCTGGGGGTGGGGGTGCAGGGAGACATGAGTGGGGACCTGGTGGAGGCTGCCCCTGGTGGCTGGAGGGTGGGGGTGATGGGAGACATGAGTGGGGGCCTGGTGGAGGCTGCCCCTGCACTGATGGGGTGTGGGGGTGGTGGTAGACATGGGTGGGGGCCTGGTGGAGGCTGCCCCTGCACTGCTGGGGGGTGGGGGTGATGGGAGACATGAGTGGGGACCTGGTGGAGGCTGCCCCTGGTGGCTGGGTATTGGGGTGGTGGGAGACATGAGTGGGGGCCTGGTGGAGGCTGCCCCTGCACTGCTGGGGGGTGGGGGTGCAGGGAGACATGAGTGTGGGCCTGGTGGAGGCTGCCCCTGCACTGCTGGGGGTGGGGGTGATGGGAGACATGAGTTGGACATGAGTGGGGGCCTGGTGGAGGCTGCCCCTGCACTGCTGGGGGTGGGAGTGATGGGAGACATGAGTTGGACATGAGTGGGGGCCTGGTGGAGGCTGCCCCTGCACTGCTAGGGGTGTGGGTGATGGGAGACATGAGTTGGACATGAGTGGGGGCCTGGTGGAGGCTGCCCCTGCACTGCTGGGGGGTGGGGGTGCAGGGAGACATGAGTGGGGGCCTGGTGGAGGCTGCCCCTGGTGGCTGGGGGGTGGGGGTGATGGGAGACATGAGTGGGGGCCTGGTGGAGGCTGCCCCTGCACTGCTGGGGGGTGGGGGTGGTGGGAGACATGGGTGGGGGCCTGGTGGAGGCTGCCCCTGGTGACTGGGGGGGTGGGGGTGGTGGGAGACATGGGTGGGGGCCTGGTGGAGGGTGCCCCTGGTGGCTGTGTAGTGCAAGTTGACACGTGGGTTGGCTGGTGGGCATGGCCATGGTGGATGGGGTGCCTGCATGACATGTGCTGGGTAGGCCCCTGTGGTGTGAGCCACCTGCAGGGGCCGTGGAGGGTGTAGATGGAACACCTGGGAGGACCCACACGTGCAATTCACGTGTGCTGCTCCCCGCGCACCCCTGTAATACACGTACCCTGATGATATCGCGTGTGGAACTTCCCGCGCACCCCTGTAATACACGTACCCTGATGGAGTTGCGTGTGGAACTTCCCGCGCACCCCTGGAATACACGTATCCTGCTGATGTTGCGTGGGATACTTCCCCCGCACCCCGAAATACACGTACCCCGCTCGATCGCGTGTGTTGCTTCCCGCGCACCCCCGAAATACACGTACCCCGCTCAATCGCGTGTGTAACTTCCCGGGCACCCCCGAAATACACGTACCCCGCTCAATCGCGTGCGTAACTACCCGCGCACCCCCTATATACACGTACCCCGCTCAATCACGTGTGTAACTTCCCGCGCACCCCCGAAATACACGTACCCCGCTCAATCGCGTGTGTCACTTCCCGCGCGCCCCCGAAATACATGTACCCCGCTCGATCGCGTGTGTTGCTTCCCGCACACCCCCGAAATACACGTACCCCGCTCAATCGCATGTGTAACTTCCCGCGCACCCCCGAAATACACGTACCCCACTCAATCGCGTGTGTAACTACCGGCGCACCCCCGATATACACGTACCCCGCTCAATCGCGTGTGTAACTTCCCGCGCACCCCCGAAATACAAGTACCCCGCTCAATCGCGTGTGTCACTTCCCGCGCGCCCCCGAAATACACGTACCCCGCTCGATCGCGTGTGTTTCTTCCCTTGCACCCCCGCAATACACGTGCCCCGCTCGCACAGGCCCAATTGCTGTATGTTGCCACTTTTGTGATGCGCTGGGACTCTACCGCCTGCCTTCGTGTGGCGGACGTGTTTCAGCTTGTGCGTGTCTTTGGCTGTGTGTGGCTTTGCCCTATTCGATTCCATGAATACGTGTGGTTCGAGTGCGTGTGGGCGTTCCGTCTGCTTCCCTGCAGTACATCCCCAGTTACGCCCTTATTTTCGCGCGTTGTTCCCCATTCCGCGCGTTACGCCCCGTGTCCCGCCCACTTTCTGGTGTATGCGCCGAGGTTGTGCGCTTTCACTGTGCGCGTTGCGCACGCCTTTCGGGGTGTTGCAGTGACTTGTGCGCCATGCACGGGTTTGGCGCACATCCCGAGGTGAACACGCGCAGGGACTTCCATGAATCGCACGCGTGCGCGTGCGCCTGTTTCTTTGCGCTTGCGCCTGCTTGCGCAATGATTTTCGGCGCACGTTTGTTCCATGAATCGGCCCCCAAATCTTTGCAATTTCACAATGTAAGCAATGATCCATCGGCAACTAGGAGACACAGCTGTGAATGTAATAGGCGATAGTGGGTGCTTGACCTTGAGGATGCCTGTTTGAAAGGTTCTCATGATGATGGCCACATCACCCACTCATGACCTGAACACCTCCGATCTGGAGCTCGGGAGGACTGCTGCCCCTGGGGTTCAGTGTTGTCCCTTTTCGTTTTAGTTTTCTTTGCCTCTGCTTTCACCAGAGCAGTGCCTTGTGACAGGTGCATCCCTATGTTTCTCAACTGCTCTTGGACTGAGGCATCGCTTGGAGGGGAACTTGTGGGGAGGGGTATAGCCACAGGTCTTTTGGTTGTAGCGCTGGATAGAAGCTCCGGGGATACAACCAGAAGGCTAGCCCCGAGAACCAACATGCTGGGAACGGAATGGGGTGATAACTTCATGCGCCCTGTGTTTGTTTCTTCAGTTGCTTAGAGAATTCATTGAGTAAATAATTAATCTTATATAAGACAGGTCCGGTATTCCATCCTGTGCTGCCCCGCATTGTCTTGCCTCTAAGAAGAACATGTTGCCCCTGAGCTATCCTCCTGGTCCTGAACGGCACTGGTGGTGGCCTACAAGAGCCCAGCTGATGGCCTCA
This sequence comes from Ambystoma mexicanum, assembly GCF_040938575.1. Lineage (NCBI taxonomy): Eukaryota > Metazoa > Chordata > Amphibia > Caudata > Ambystomatidae > Ambystoma > Ambystoma mexicanum. The sequence goes on along the minus strand of NC_090937.1, from coordinate 344,899,044 downwards.
GCAGATAATGCCACATCAGTGAGGAGTGTTAATGGAATTCCTGTAGTTGAAAAGTGCTATTTGGAAGTACATTTTTTCTGACAGCATGTAATGTTTATGTTTATGTTTATGTTTAAAGTCGATCTCTAGCAATTTACAGCACCCTCAAGCGTAGTGTAGCTGAAGCTAATCAAATATAAAGATGTTAACAACATCATGTTAGGGATCAAATACAAACACCGAAAATGTTTTTTGATAAATGCGCTTCCAAACGTTTTCTGAAATGAAGGATTCAAGTATTCAGTGTAAAGTGTGCAGAAATCCCTAGTGGGAGTGGATATTTCTTTAAAAACAATGATTGGCCAAGCCAAAATTTTTTGTTTTTCTCTGGGCAGAGGATAGGCATTTGTCAGGGACTACCATAATGGTACTAACTGACCATAAGGTGGCAACAGCTTGAAAGCTGTATGAGCACCTAGACATATGAAAGAAGTGCCTGGCAAATGCCTATCCAATACTCATGCGCAAGCCACATGCCTTTGTTTTTAACAGGTCTTAAGTGCAAGGAACAGATGTGAGGACAAACACACTACTTATAAATCAAGAGGCTGAAGACACACATGGTTAGAACAATTTTATAATGAAAGTAGTGTGTTTACAGCCACAATTAGCCATTAACTCCCGGACAACTGCTTTGAAAGAAGACAGGCTGGCTCTACATAACACAACGTCTGTTGTTAGTACTTGATAAAGCTGGTTAAAGAGATCCCAGGAGGAGTGTTCTGGACAAGGAGGGACATGCAGTAGGTAGGAAAGGTCATAGAAAATAGTCATTGAGTGGATACCAAAACACTCTCAAGGACAGGGGCTAAAGAGCATCAACTTCCACCTGATGCTCACAGTCTTATCAAACAACGCAACCGGAAGTTTTTGGAGATTCTATTCCTCACTTCTACACACTTGCTGGCTAGAAGGATCTGACCCTAAACTAACTCACTACTTTCCTGTTAAGGATATACCCAAAAATTCCCAAAACACCCTGGGGAGTATTCTTCACTTTTATTCCTCCCTTGTCAGTGTAATAAAATATGCAGAAAATTCGGCTTCACCATAACGTCCCCTTAACAACGTTTTTTCAGTGAATTTCATAGGTTTTTATTAGTGCAACCTAACCATAATGTCCCCTTAACAAAGTTTTTTCATTGAATTTCATAGGTTTTTATTAGTGCAACTTAACCATAACGTCTATGAACATCTGACTTCATTGCGGACCATTCCGAGAACCCGTCCGCTCTTCACGATAAGGTCTGTGCTTTGCCAACAGCTCGGAACTGCATTTTCTACTGATCTAGGAACTTTCAACTTCAGAATTTCCCTTGTACCGCTCCAACACCTATTCCTACACATCCATTAACAATCTAGTACACAGTACATACTTTTAGCAAAACTGCTATTTATCTTACAGTGGAATCAGCTAAGCTAATGCCATAACACACGTGCAACATTTTCCCCTGTCCACCTGACCCTCCATATTAGTGTTTGGCGCCTCTTCTGTCATTTCCCTCCTCACGTTTCATTCTAAGCTCTCCTGCCAAAAAAAAAAAATGCATCCAAAAACAATAAAAGAAATGTTCCTTTAGGAAGCACCTTCCACAGTTAAAAAATAGAACTAAAAAAAAAACTTATAGACTCCATCTACTTTATATTTCTCAGTAAAGTACATAGACTCAATAAGATTTTCCAACATTTCCATTTGCATTTTGTGTTATGGTAATGGAAAATTGTGGCGTTTATCCTCCGTTCCAGGGATGGAACGGTCGATACCGGCCTGGCAGCCCAAGTTATCAGCCCATGCGAACAAGGTCTCTGGACCATCATCCCCCCATTCCAGCCCCTGTAATGGGGGATGAAGGCCATTAGCACCCTTGGTTCCCAAAGCAGGAACCCAGGGTGCTAAAAAAAAGGATTTTTCTTCCTACACCTCCGGCGTCCCAGTGTAGGAAGGAAAATCCTTTTCCAAGGGAAGGCGGGGTTCCATACAGGGCCCCTCTTCACTTTCCATGGCAGCCTGAAGAAGGCAAAAAGAGAACTCTATGACCATATTACCACAAGCACATTTTTCTTCCTTTTCAAATCTATCCCAATTTTGAATAACTTTACCACAAAGCCAATCCCAGGTTGACATGGCCACTTTAACCCCATGTTTTGTCCCTCGTGGTCATGGCCAGTAGCCAGATTGTCCAGATCATGACCTTATTCCATGACCCAGACGATCTGGCCACTGCCCATGGCCACAGGCTACACCTCAGTCACCAAAGGTACATCACTATTTCTTGTACATACATTATGACACTTGTCAAAAAATAAAACACAGGCACATTTGCAAAACCATGCTTTCAGGTCCTTCTCAATGCACCTTACACAAGTTTGCTGGAAATCCACCCATGTTTTAATTTTTCAAAAGTGTCAAATGATGCACATACAATCGTCATATAACCTAGCCCCCACTTGACAAAACCATTCAAACTTTACAAAAACATTTATATCTAGATCTATAATCTTTTTGCAAACCTTTGTGTAGATTTGTCAAATGGCACCACATTTATAAGCCTTTACAATATTTTGGTACCCTCCGTCTAATTCTAACCCCTCTTGACAAAATCCCACCGAACTACACAAAAACATTTATATCTAGATCCATTATCAGTTTGCCAAACTAAGTGTAGATTGGTCAAATGGCACCTCATTTATAAGCCTTTACATTATTTTGGGAACCCCCCTCTAATTTTGCCCCCTCTTGACAAAATCCCACCAAACGTCGCAAAAACATGAATATCTATTTGCAATATCAGTTTGCCAAATTAAGTGTATATTCGTCAAATGGCACCTCATTTATAAGCCTTAACATTATTTTGGGACCTGCCCTCTAATTTTGCCCCCTCTTGACAGAATCCCACCAAACTTTGCAAGCTCATCCGGGATCAGGTCGGGAATATAATTGCAAAATTACTGCAGGTCCATTAAGTGGCACCAAAGTTATAAGCCATCAAAGAACTGCTTTTCACCAAACCAGTAATGCAGAGGTGTCTGTGAACTTCCACAGGACTGTCCGCGAACATCCGGAACTGTTCGCAGACTTTTGCGGTGAAACACACCCATTTTTTGCTTCTTGCAGCCATATTCCATCCCATCCTCATCACCCCTCAACTCACCAGAGATTATTTGATAAGTTTGACACGTGCAATGTTGTGTTTTTTAATATGTTTTTACCGCGATGTCCGCGGACACCGGCCGATGTCCGCGAATCCAAGATGGCGGGCATTTCCAAAAATCTGATGCACCGCATGCTTCACACCAACCAATCAGCGAACACGTTGTGTGTCCGTGGACATGATGCAAGTCAATTAGCCAATCGGTGTCCTGTCCACGGAGCGAACAGGGAAGTGTGTCCGCGGAGCGGACATAGATATCACACATTTTTTTGCCTTATGTTCAGTGGTTACAAAAAAAAACTACTGGATGGATTTACACCAAATTAACAAAAGCACGCTTTCGGGACCAAGCCGCCGCTCCTGCCTCAAATTGGTGAAAATCCATCCAGCGGTTTGGGCTGTAGGAGTGAGCAATGTTTTTTCCCATTATATCAATGGGAAAAAAATACATTTTGGGACCCCCCTATAACTTTGCCCCCCCTGGACCAAACTTCACCAAACTTTGCAAAAATTCAGAGTGGGCCATATACTTTCTTTGCAAAGTATGGTAAGGATTCGTCCAGGGGGAGCGAAGTTATAAGCCGCCCAAAAAGTGCTCTTCCTATGGGTTTTGCAACTTAACAATAACGACATGGCCGCTACCGCAGGCCATGTAATATATATATATGTATATATATATAAAATCATTTAGAAAGACTAAAAAATTGAGACATGATTGAGTTTCCGCCCTAATGAACACATTGCAGTCAAGTTTAATATAGGTTCTTCATTCTACCACCATGCATTAATGCATGACTGCTATCTCTCTTGACCTTCTTAGCCCGGGGGCACTATGACACTCAACCTCTGTCCTGGCTTACAGTTAAAGTATATTGCAATCCGCTGTTATAGAGCTACAACAAGCACATCGTATCTCTCAACTCGGGTGTCTCAATCTAATGATCTTATAATTTCCTGGCCTGTACTTACATCCTTATGATTTATCGCTTACCTTTAATCCTTTAATGCTTTTGCTCCACTTCTGAGGATGTGAGGGTGCTTTCTTCTCTCAACGTGCATTACCTAGTAACCGCTGCATCCCTCTAGCATTGTTAAAAGCAAGAGCAGTTGTCACGTGATACACGCGTCATTCTCCGCCGCCATCTTAGAACGAGATCTCTTTAAACACTATTCTGCATTTATGTATTAAGCCTTTTATGTGCATACCTACAGCAAATACACCATATGGGTTGATATATCAACACAAAACTATACTATGTGTTGCTTCCCTAATTATACTGGTGAATTATTACAACTAGATGTTCGATAAATAATGCACCCCTGAGCAATAATTAGCTCATCCAGTACCGCAAGCAATGTTTTTTCCAAATGTTCAGTTTCACCAGTTTCTATTTATCATTGCTTGAGCTTGTATCAAGGTATTTCAGAGACCTTTTATTCTGGGACCTCGTGCATTGTGTGCTTCATCCCAATGTTGCTAGAGTTTGCCAGAACATCTCATCATTTAAGCCATATTTGAAGGTGTTCAAATGAAAAATCCATAGCTGTTATCGTTTTAGGAGCATTGCACCTATATTACCCCTCTTCGTGGTATTTTTACCTTCTCGAGGACTGTCCATACTATGTCGTCCTCAGTGTGTTTCATTGCAACATAATGTTCCACCAGGGGTGCCATAAGTCATTTTGTTCCAATATTGGAGCAATGCTCACATATTCTCGTTGTTATGGCTCTAATTGTCATCCCTATGTAACGATGGTTACATGGGCATGTAATTTGATACACCACATGTGTCGTGTTACAATTTGTCAGGGTACTTTGTTCCCATGGTGTAGCTCACCCTATATCAGTCTCGGTGGTACGTTTAGTGAATGGACACACGTAACATTGACCACATGGTGTATGCCAGGCAGCTCTTGGCATAGTCCATAATCTTCTATGATCACTCTTTTCATTATTATTCTCTTGATACGTGTTCACCAGTAAATCTCATAAATTCCTTTTTCTTTTTATAACAAAGGGACTGCTAAATTGGTAGTCCCTACGTTTAGGATAGGCCAGAGATCTTTTATTTCCTGTTTGATTTTATTAATCACAAGTGACTGGCTGAACACAGATGTGATTTGATTTTGTTCTCGTCCCCTTTTCTCATGCTGTATCAATGTTATTTCCGTAGGGATATTTCTAGGCCGTTTTCACGCATGTCGTATGATCTTTTCAGGGTCATTTCTCTCTCTTCATTTATCTGAGAACATGATTGCGTGCTCGTCATATTCTTTTCTTTTCATGTAGTTGCGACAGTATCTTAAAAACTGTCCAAGGGGCAAGTTCTCTTTTAGACATCAAGGTTGGAAAATATTGAATTCTAGTCGAGAGTTTTTATTCTTTTTTTGTGATGTACTGTCGTTTCAAAAGGTTCTCCATTTCTCACAATCTTGAGGTCTAAAAAGATAGCCTCCTTTTTGCTGTACTTGTGTACATTTTAGGAAAAGAATCTGTTCATTCAACCATATCATAAAGTTCTTTAGCTACTCTTCATTCCTATCAAAAATCATGAGAACATCATCTATATAACGAGTCAATTTCATTATATTCACCAAGAATGGATTCCTCTTGCTATAAATGATTTTCACTTCAAAAACTGCAAAATATAAGTTTGCCAGACTGGGGACAAGTTGCACCCCTTGCAGTGCCTGTTTCTTTTTTGTACTATTCATCTTCCAGGGTAAAAAACATCCTGGTTAGAGCAATCTCAGCAAGCTGCTCCACAAACGTGACTGGTATTTGAATTCTAGGTACTTTTCGTGATAACACTCTCTTTATGAACCTCAGGGTTTCCTCTTGGGGGATATTCAAATATAGTGACTCTATATCCAATGTAAATATGAACAACTCACTATGCAGAAGGTTAGTTCTTTCCAGTAAATTCACTACTCCTGTAGTGTCTTTGGTGAATGATTTCATCTTTGTGAAGAAGAAGAAGTCCACACATTGGGATAAGGGTTCTAAAATAGAAGCCATTCCTGAGACAATCGGGCCTCCTGGTGTATGGCATTCCCTTATGAACGGCATAAAAGGCTGGACACCTGGGAAACTTGGGGCATAACAATTCTCCCTCTTTGTAACTAATTTACCCTTCAATTAGATATTTTTCTATTACAGGATTAATAAGATCTCTTAGTCTATTTGTTGGATCGCTACACAATTTTCTATAGGTCACCATGTCATCAATGAGTGTCCGTACCATCTTGCGATAGTCCACTGTATCCATTATTACAGTGGCAGCCCCTTATCTGTTGGTTTTATTATTATATATGCATTCCATTGTAGGTCACGTAAAGCACTTTTTAAAAGATTTGGTCAGATTATAGAACGGGGTACTACTCTCAGCTTCTATGTTATACAATTTTTTAAGAATCGCTTTCTCAAAAGTTATTGATTCTACAGATATATTTGCGGGTGGTGGATAGAATGACAATTTATTGTGTAGGTTAGTGAAATCCTATGTACTTTCAAAGATCCTCTCACCAAAATATTGTTTCAGGTGTATTTTCCTTATCAATTGTGTAATCTCTATCCTTGTTTGAAACAGGTCATGTTGTGCTGTGGGTACAAATGAAAGCCCTTTTTGTAGGACACTATGATGTGTTTTTTGAAGGACTAGTTTAGATAAATTCAAAACCAGTGACTTCTTTGTCATTGAGTGGATAAATACCCAAACAGCTCCCACAAGCTGTGTGCCTCTCTCACACACCTTCTCACATCCCATATGCCTAATATCTGTACTCAAATGCAATAGTGTTGGTTTATAGGTGTTGCGTAAGCATCGCCTAATAATCAAAAGTATATAGCTCGCTCCCTTCCGTCCTCGCATTCCCCGAGACACCAGCACCTGCACGCCTGACAGAATTGTGGATATGCTTGAGCCTAGGGCAGTGACCTTTGCATTCCTGGATGAAGATTGATGATGCCTACTTTAGGCAATGGATCCACTGCTTTGCTGACAATGGATATTTTCAGATGTTAGACATCACATCTGTCATCCACCCTCTGAGGTTTTGCCTGTTTGCCTTCAATTTGGCTTGTAGATTATGGGTCCTACTACAATGTTAGTTTTGTTTTGTTATTTGGGTATTGGTATCCCATCTGCTTGCCACTGGCCACAACTTATAAGCGGTATAGCATTCAGTAGCCCTTTAGATCACTAAAAAACAAATATACCTCTCTGGTTATTTTGGAAAAACTGTGCTGAAATGTGTGGGATTTTGATTTTAAAAATAATTCTCACTGGGGAGAACCCCCTGTACCCACCTGGCCAAGTGCAGGCTCGCTCACTACATTGTATATTTAAATTAATTATGTCCCACCACTTTTAAAGCCCACTAGCTACCCCCTGTCAATTTGTCATCCCAACAACCAGCAGCAAGCAACTGTACGGCTAAAGTGGCAAACAGGTAGCTCTCCAGCTGCTGCTTAAATAAAATTTCTCAATTCACAGCAAGTCTTTGACTGTCCTGTCCAAAAGCTTTTTCTTTGTCTTATATAACCTCTTGAAGTATTACCTAGTACTATTGGATGAATGATCACATTTTGGAGTGGCACTATAGCTACATGTTAGCAGTACTCCAAATGAGTATGAAAAGTATGCTAAGCAATATTAATCCTCGAAAGCGTGACGTGGCGCATGCGTTCATGTGATATAGACTAGTTATGTGGTCATCTAAACTTGCCATGGGTCCTAGCTCCGGATATTTTACAAACGTAGCAACACCCCTGCTGAGGGATGTGGAAGGTTTGTGCTCTATATCCTTTTTTTTTACTTTTTTCCTTTCTTTTTTGCTTATATTATCTCGGTGCTGCATGTGGAGTAAAATGGTAAGAGAATGAGGGGACGTGGCTACACGTTTAACCACAAAGTGAAACCATAAGAACAAAGGCTTCCAAATGCTGCCTATTTTTGAATCACTAAGGAAAGAATGAAACATATCATTGCTTTCGGCTTCCTTCCTGACCTATTCATTCTCCCAAGCAGATCACCACCTTTTTGGAAGTCCGAGTAATCTATCTGTGCTCTCTAGCTCTCCTGCTCCCTTTCTCTCTCTCTCTGTCTCTCTCTCTCTCATGTTCTCTCTGTCCCTCTCACTTTCATTCGCTCTCTTTTTCTCATGGTGTCTTTTTTTAGAAAACAAGTACACATTGAGGAGGAATAGTAATGGAAAAAAAAAACACCTGGCACGACTTCTGTCTCACCTGGGATCCTTCCAGAAGAGTCATTGCAGGAACCAACTTGACATTCAATGCCCTATTGTATTTTTCCCATTGTGATTCGTGAGTCAGAGAGGTTTACACAGCCCTCCATGCCCTGAAGCTGCAAAGAGCTGGAACAAACACTGAGAATAAAGACATGGCAGAGACAGTCAGCAGGGGGAGCAGGAGCTATGGAAATCTGACAACACCGAGTCCAAGCTTCCAATATTACGTTTAGGTAAGGAAGGTGTCTGGCGTGAATGGGGAGGACATGTCTGGCATTAAGACCACATTTCAAAGGATTTATAGAATTCATACTAATAGAGTCATGGATAAAATAATTGAAGGTCTGGGGGGCCGATTTTAAAAATCCTTTTCAGGTGTTCGGTGGGAAGGGAGGTAATTTGCTTGCAGAACTAAGCAATTACAATTTGTGTATAGACAAGCGCGTGAGGATCAGTTTGATTCTAGTTCAAGCATCAACAAACTAAATGCAGATGTAATCAAAAAGCAACTTAGCAGTGAAACTTCTTTAAGGGTTTTTGCCTTCATTTTTTCTCTATTGATTGATTGAAGGGTCTGTATTGCATGCAAGATGCACTGATTCTCCTGCAAGTGTGGCGATACGTAGCTTTATCACAAGAAATGTTGGAGATGGCACTCATGGTTTATCAAAGTAGTATGTCCACTGTTCTGCACAATAGCCTGCAAGTAACATTACGTCGTTGTATTTCCATGTATGTAGGTCAAAGGAAAGTCACAGCCTGTGGGAGTTGGAGCACATCTGTAAGATGAGAAGTAAGCATGTACAATATGCTTGATGTGGAAAGAACTCCACCGTAGGTTGAGCAGAATGCATGGCCGATTTCGGATCTGCAGCTTGGTGAGGGAGAGTATCAGCTGGGAATGGGGGAAGCAGCCTCTTCCTTCGTGGAGCTCGGCTTCGCCTGTGTTTTTCCAGAGCAGACTAAGACGGATGATTCTCTGCTATGATGTTGACTGCAGTGCTGCCACGGTTGCTTGGTTACTGAAGCAGCTGAGAGAATTCAGGGCTTTCAGGAGTGTGCGGTCCACAAAACCAATCAAGCGGGTGGAATTGGGCCCCCATGAACTACCTGCTTTCTGACACTGCACATGGGTGGAAGGAGAGACACATTTAACCCATTGTGACCCCGGAATGGTGGATGCTAGAACTAAGACACAAATCAATGCATTTTCATAGAAAGGAGGCAGGGAAATGAGCCATTATTTTTGTGATCCCTTTTGCAGGGTCTGTATTCCAGGCATGACTGTGAACAGCCACGCGTAGAATGCAAGTTATTTATTCACCCTTCAGTAAGCTCAATTCGCTCCAAATGCCTGCTGCAGCTGGATTTTGTGAGTGCAAAAAGTAAGGTGTGCAGTTTTACACAGGTTAGTGCCCTGGACCAGGGCCCCCAATTTTATGTAACAGCTTCAATTCATCATTTCTATACAAACAGCTGAGTGGAGAGTTACACTCAGGTGGAATAAAAAACTTGGACAGGGGCCTACAACTTTATGGATCAATGTTTATTTGAGGGTGTAGCCTTAGAAGAGTAAGTAATGAGGTGTGGCCTGTGTAAATAGTTATTTGAGTGGCCTCATACATGTTGACAGGATTGCCCTGCGGTGGAGCACATGCTATAGATTACCTCTCTGTAATGTCCATTCTGATGAATTACGCCTCCCTCCCACATTTAACTGCAAAGTTAATAAAATAATGCTCGGTTTTCTTATTAACTGACCTGGAGAATACACTACGATTGGGTGTGCATTGCTTTTAATGAAATATCAAACACATTTCTGGCTTTCAACATTTCTCATAATAAATAAAAAACAAAAACATATAAGATTTTTTGGTGCTAGATTTCAGTTTGCTGTATGGCCAAAGGATCACCCAACTGCAGCAAGAGCTGACAGCAGGTTCATTTGTGGACTTGAATCTCCTAAAACCAAAGAAAATAGTAGCAGAACCCAGATGTGAGTGAATCAAGCATTTTATTGTCATGATTATAATATTCCTGGCATTGTAGGCGCACCAGCAGTTTGGTGCAACACTGAACTGGTACTCCTACCAAAAAGTTAAATCCATCACGGTTTGCATGATACCCACAATGAGCATGTATGATAAAGATTTATACACACTGCATTTCAGTGTAGACTGTCTGACAGTTGTTTAGTCATTCTGGAAATCCGGTCTGGATTTTACTATTCATGTGTTCTGCCATGAATAGTTAAGAGTTCACACAAAACTATAATTTAAAGTAAGACCATTCTATGAGGGTAACAACACCTGGTCTACAAGTCTTTTAGAAGTTATGTTTTGGAAGCGTGGTGGATTATATCTAGCAAGGTTAGTAGGGAAATAGTAATCTGACAAAAAATAGCTACAGCTCAAATTGAACATTTTCCCCGAAGTCAAAAACGTATCCCAGGAGGCAAGTCAGTGGATTCATGACTACCTCCTCCTCCTCTGTTTTCTCAGATAGCTCCCGAACTACCCCCTCCCAGAATTGAAAGATGTGCGGGCAGGCCCATGCCAGATGCAGGAAGTCGGCCATCAAGCTGTTACATCTCAGGCAATTGTCTTTAGCTTTACAGTCACATTTTCTTTATCTTTGTACAGTGTAGCTGGTGTAAAAATGTGAAATGTGTAAGCCTATGCTTATGATTCATGCATAGAGTGCGTGTGTGTTGACAGAATGACATTTGCGATTGTCATCTTTGATGTCATGGGTATTAGTCTTAGCAGTGCATGGTGGTGGCGCGAGTTTTGGTTGCTTGGCTTACCATAACTGGCGTATTTAAGGGGTTTTTCGGTTTTACTTGTAACTATAACGTTCCTATAACAAAGTTTTTTCACTGAATTTGATAGGTTTTTAGTAGCAGGACTTAACAATAATGTCCCTTTAACAAGATTTTTTCACTGAATTTGATAGGTTTTTAGTAGCACAACTTAACCATAACGTCCCTTAAACAAAATGTGTTCACTGAATATAGATAATGATCTCATGAATTTCATAGATTTTTACCAGGATACCCTTAGTTTATATAGATATACCATAGAACATACTGAACCCCCTGGCCCATACTAATTGCTATAGTGTCCGCGGACTGTGCGACTGTGCATGGACTCGGGTAACATCAACACTGTCCAAAAAGCTCAGGGGGTAGCTTACATTGTTGTATCATGCAAGAAAAACACTAAACATGTTCAAAGAGCAGCATATAAATGAATTACATTAAAAAATAAATACTACAAACTGTAAGACACCAACAGTGCAATGACATAGGATATGAAACATAATGGAACACACCAAAAGCAAAAATAACATATGCTGAATTACCTCAGTGATGCTTTATACAGAAACTGCAAACCAACTATCAACAGCACACCTACAAAGCAGTAACAACAAAACTGAAAAAACAACTGGTAAGTGCACTACATTAATTTCTATAGTTATAAACTTTCTTTAGTAGGATACAGTAAAAAATAATTTATCTTTTATTACACACAAATGTCCAGCACCCTGGAGTGGCTTGAAGAAAATGTTCCCCGGGATGAAATGAGTCAAGACAGTGATACTACTGTTAGACAATGCAGTTTTCAAAGAGAGGCAAGTAATACACATTATTTCACATGTACCTAACACATTTCTTTTTCTTTAACAGTACATACAGAAAATAAGAATAATATTCCAAAAACAGTACATCATGTAGTAATGGAACAACAAACAGACATTGTGGAAAATCATCTAGTGCACTTAGAAGAAAAAATTGGTCAATAATTGACCAATTTCCTTGATTTGAAAGACTTTGTAGAAAACCATATCATGGAAAAAATTAAATATTACTGTCCCACGTGTACCTGTACCCCTTCTCCATGTCCCTGTCAACCATCCACAAAAATTCCCCATCACCAAAAACATTATGATGAGACCTCAATCCCTTCCTCCCCTACGACCCTACATGTAGAAACCCCTAATTCCCTTGTACATGTCTCCGTTTCTGCTCCCCCCTCTCTTTCATAATTTCTATGTTTTTGTATATTAATAAAGTTATATGTACACTGTTCCTGTATGTGTTTGCATTTTTTTTAAAAAGGCCATTTGGGAGTCTGCTGACAGTGCGACTGTCCGGAACGTCCGCAATTAACCAAAATGGGGGTGTCCTATGGACACTTAACCTGTTCGTAATGTCCGTAATCAAAATGGAGGTGTCCGTAGAACATATAACCTGTCTGCATGTCCGCAAAGTTGTGACGTACCTTTAATTAGTTCGGGACCCTAACCCTGTTCGGCAGACACTTGTGCGCATGCGCATCCCACCTCGGGGTCCTACGAACATCGTGCCTGTCCGTAACTGTCTGCCGCACATTTGTCACACTTTTTAATTAGTTCAGAGACCTATGCCCTGTCCGTAAAACACCCATACGCATGCGTACAATCGATCCCGCGCAATAGGTGTCCTACGGACAGCCGTCCCAATCGCGGACATGGCCTCAATGTCATCATGTGACCGCACTCACACTGAGTGTACGCCTTTGACTGTGGACTCCGAAAAAACCCTTTTTTGAGCAATCCAAGATGTTTTTCAATTAAACTTCACCCCTGTAGAGGTCCCAGACTATGCCCCTACTGATGTGGATACTTTTTGGAACTTTTTGAGGCTGTTTTGGTATTCGAATTGTCCGTGGACAGCAGAGCTGTCCACAAAGCGCTCCCCAGCACCCCTATAAAAAGCCACACCCTAGAGCTGCTCCTCATTCTGTTTTTGGCTACCAGAGAGAGCATTGCTCCACATTGCTGGTGTCCTACATTGGATTTGCTGCAGAGCTCTGTCTGCCTTGCTGTGCTGTGCCCTTTTGACAATCGAAAGACTAGAGGAAATATTTCTCTAGACCACGTGTGAACCGTCCTCTACACTATGGTACTATACAATATATTCACAGGGTCACCTGTTTCCTTGTGCCATTCGTGTCTATTCACTTGTATATGTTTATTTTACATAGAATCATCACATACTCTTTGTTATATATCAAAAATATATTTTTATTAGTTTCGCTCTAAAACATAGAATCTTAAAAAACAATGTTTTTATTTTATTCTATTTATACACTCTTATTCTATCTAGACTGTGCATACATCAATCTAAAACAGACAATACATTTTCACATCATAACACTATATTATAACATTATTCTGTGATCACTTCATATCTCAATATTTATGATTTTCATATTCAATGAATTCACACCATGGATCAATAATTTGAAACCCTCTCCAAGTGAGACGGTCCACCTTAGTCCATACCACTTTCACCTATCAGTGCTTACTCCACTCATTCCACTCATTCACACTGCATTCAACCATGCTCCCAACATGTTTCTTTCCTTTAGCATGGATAATAATTTCATCGGAAATTCATCAGGGGTAAAAGAACCACATTCAATTGTCTTATACAGTAGTCTGTTTTCTTCTTGGGACAAATGGGGGATCCACACTTAGTCCCTTCCTTTGTTCCTCTCATCAAGTGAATACACCGAATGGATGTCTGTGGGAAACAAGTAGAGGACAATCGACTATTAATGTTCGATACATCCACGTTGTATATTTTATTGCATACAACTAGCTGTGTCTAATATCACAGCAGGAGGAAGTTACTAGCTATAATACTCCTCCTCTATATCTATCAGTGACGTATCCACCCTTGGTACATGGAAAAGGTTTCACATGGTTCAGTCTCATTACAATTCCTTTCTCTTTTTAATAGTTATTCAACTTCGTTTTCTCTACTCAGGCCTCCTCCTAGTTACTATGAGGTGAACACCTTGAGACTATACAATTCCAGTGTTCGGCCTTATTACGCTTTTTCAGCCTTCTTGGGGCTAGAGAGGACAAATATCAAAATACTTGGGCTCAGAATCTAGGAATAGTTACATCCCTATACATTAAAAGCAGTCATTCATTAATTTCTGCTCAGTTTCAAAGAAGAGTCATTCTTCCTCATCACCCCACAAGAATTCTTACCCAGATCACCAATATTTCATTCGTTGGTTTCTGCTTTGCTACTTTTGAAAATCTTAGTTCTCACGAGTTCTCGTCTTCTTCTAGTTATTACACTTTTTCAGCCTTCTTGGGGCTAAAGAGGACAAATATCAAAATACTTGGGCTCAGAGTCTAGGAATAGTTACATCCCCATACATTAAAAGCAGTCTTTCACTTTTACTCGCCTTCTAGATATTACCAGTCACCCTATGGACAAATTTAGCCTTACCATCTTTGGAAACATTCCCAGGGCTGATGATGTTCTCTACATATCACTGGGTTGTGGGTTGTCGTTCCTCCTTTAAGTTGGTGGCTTCATATGTCCCAATTGTAGCTAACCCAACTACAATAACTGGGCACTGCAGTTTTGGAAAAAGCACAAACAAAAATGGATGTCAGATCGATCACCGTGTGCTTTTAACTATCTAGGCAATATAGATCATAGTGTTACATACTGTAATACTCTTCACCAATGTTTTTTTGTCTCATTAATGTACTTCCTAGACCGGGTATTATTCCCTACGTCTGTCTGGGCTGGGACGAGAGTCTCCTCCTCTCGGTCAGTGAGGACATGTCTCACACTTGTTATAGAGGACAAAGATATCCTCTATAATCTCAAATCCGTTTAGGGGAGTACTACTTCTTTTCTTAGAATACATTTGTCGCCCTCACTAAGTTATGGCACATTTATTTACTACCCGCATCATTTTAGTTTAATTGTGCCTCAATGTGGTATCTTACCTGTTTTTTCTTGCTGCGTCCTCAAACTGTCAGCGTTCCTTCGGTGTGGCGCTCACTTACTCCTTTGCCGACCTTCATTTCCTGTTTTGATCGGGAACTCTCTCCGTCATGTGACCATTACGCCACGTGGTTCCCTGGGTGGTGGGGAGGTGCTTTTTTCTATAACTCCAGTGTTTAGTATGTGTTTCGCCTACGGCCCTCTTTAATTGGCTTCCATTTCCATGGTCTGCCTTCCCATGCTGTCACACGGCGTTTCTCTACACGCCGCTTCTCCTTAGCTGTCGGAGGCATCAGCAGCTCCACTATCCAACGGCATTTCACCGACAGCTGGCTCCATCATAGCCACTGATCTACCGTTTGCGGGCACACCATCAGCTCCGCCATCGAAAAAAACCAGACTCCTGCAGCATCAACACACCTGCGGGTATGTCCCATCAGCATCAGTAAGTTATACCTATGCTCTTCTAAATTTGATTATATGTTTTAAATATAATGCAGATAATGTTAATCGCAGTGTGTTGTACATTTCTTATAGATGTTCGTTTTGTCCCGATTAACTTACCGCTTTGTCAGAAGGGTTTGGCACAGTCTGTTACCCTTTTGGCAAAACAGATCACATACTGTTGCAATTTTATGCAGTTCTTTCGTTTAGTCCCAAATCCATACTACCAGTTAGGAAAATGAATTCTCTCTCTTTCAACAGTAGTTTTTTACGATCCAAATTCGTGTCGTTACTGGTTTTTACCTGATAGACCACGGACCACCTTAATTCTTCAACCTTATGTATGTTTTCTATAAAGTGTGCTACTAATGGTGCTGCATGTACTCTATTTTTAATGCAACTTTTATGCTCTGTGATCCGAGTCTTGACCTTTCTTTCTGTTTTCCCTATATATAATTTTTTACAGGGGCACCAGATCACGTATACTAAAAATTGCGAATTGCAGTTTGTTAGACCCTTTTGTTTCCATGGGGTGCTCAAACCGAGATCTATTTCTGTTGTCTTTTTTGTCTGTCCACAACATGTACAAGATCCACATGGAAAATGGCCCTCTGGTCGTCATAGTCCCCACGTTTCTGTTAAAGTGGGTTGCATTTTGATCTATTCTGTGATATCGTTATGCATGATCTAATCTATAATAGATCTGCTCCTCCGAAACGCAATCAGTGGTCTCTCTAAGGGGATCTTCCCTTTTGCCAGGATTCCCCAATTCCGATGCACAATCTTCTGAATTCGATTGGACAGGTTGCTGTATGTGTTCACGAACACCAGTTTGTTTTTGTTTTTAACTTTTGGTGTTTGTTCAAGAATGGCTTCTCGATGGTTATTATCCGCTCTTCTCATAGCCTTTTTGGTCAAATTTACTGGATAACCTCTTTCATGTAGGCTAGTTCTCAATTTCTTAGCCCCATCTCGGTAGTCGGTCCTATATGTGCTGTTTTTTTTCAGTCGTAAGAACTGACCAAACGGTAAGTTATCACGTGTGTGGGATGGGTGAAAACTACTGTAATGTAGTAAAGCATTACAATCTGTTGGTTTTTTATATGATTTTACATATAGTTCCCCTTTGTCTTTGTTCACTTTTATTGTCACATCCAGATAGTTAACTTCATCCTTACTCAGGTTTTCAGTGAATTTAAGATGATGGTTTTGTATATTAATCCACCTAAAGAATTCAATTGCTGTGGTCTCATCCCCTTTCCAGATGATGAGAACGTCATCTATGTACCTTCTCCATAGTAAGATGTTTTTTCTATATGGGTTCGTTTCTGAGTAGATGTGATTTTTTTCAAATGCTTCCATCTATAGGTTTGCAATGCTTGGGGCCAATGTGGCCCCCATTGCCGTGCCCTGTATTTGTTGATAAAAGTGGCCATTAAAATGGAAGTAACTCTCCATTAATGCCATTTCGGCACACCACATGATAAAAGATATCAGTGTATTCGTGATCGGATTTTCTGCAAGTAGTCTCTCTTCCAACACTTCCAATGAGGCCCTCTGCGGAATATTTGTGTATAGGGCCACCACGTCTAAATAGATCAGAATCTCTTCATTGATTATAAACGGTCTTCCTTCTACCTCTTTAATTATCTGGGTAGTATCCTTTACGAAGGAGGCCATAGCTCTGACCATAGGCTGCATGATGTGGTCTACAAACTTTGATAATGGCTCCAAAATTGAGTCACAGCCTGAGACTATCGGCCTCCCTGGTGGTCTAGTGAGGGATTTATGGATTTTTGGGAGAATATAAAATTGCGGGATCCTTGGTTTGTCTACCACAAGGAATTCTGCCTCTTTTTTCGTGATCCATCTCCTTTCTTCAGCTTTTACCACTTTCTGATTGATTAGTCTTTCAAGTTTTGATGTAGGGTTTTCTTCCAGTAGCTTATAGTTACTGGTGTCTGTCAGTTGCCTCATACATTCTTCTATGTAATCTATCCTATTCATGACCACCGTGGCACCTCCTTTGTCTGCTTTTCGAATTATTATTGATTCCTTGAATAACAGTGTATTAAGCGTCGCTTTTTCTTCTCTGTTCAAATTTTGAAACGTTTTTTCTTTTTCCGTTACCATTTCTAACTTCTTAACTTCTTGTATCACCCTGTGCTCGAAGACTCGGGCCTCAGCTGTCTGTGATTGAGTCGGTGGGCAAAAGTCTGATTTTTTATGTAGTCCACTATCTTGTTCCTGAGGCTCTACTCTATCTTCGAAATACTGTTTTAAATGAATCAATCTCATAAATTCAGAGAATTCCTCTCTAAACTTGAATCAATTGTGTTTATTTGTGGTCACGAAACCCAGACCTTTTTCAAGAATCTGTTTCTCGCTTAAACTGAGGTCATAGTCTGACAGGTTCACCACAGTGGTCATTCTGCGGGTCATCACACTCTGGTCCGGGTCCCATTCCTGTTGGCCCCGACCAAAAAAAAGCTGTGCTGTGCTACATTTGGAGAAGAACATTGTTCCACATTGCTGGGGTCCTACATTGAATTTGCTGCTGAGCTCTGCCTGCTGTGCTGTGGTGCATTTGAAGAACTATCCCAGATGGCAACCATGGCTTCTTCTACTACAGCTGCCTTGGCTTCAGCACCAACCCCACCCCCTCCACCACCGCCACCTTCCCAAGGGCCTGGAGAGGGGAGCATACATGGAGATGTAGAGAGGGATGAAGAGGAAGACGAGGATGAGGTAGTGGAATTCCTTACTACTGCCAGCCAATGTGAGTCTTGGGTGTGGAGGCTGTTTACCACTATTGGAAGGGTACCCAAGGCACGTGCAGACAAGGTGCGCTGCACTGAGTGCAACATTGTACTCAGTTGTGGAAAACCAGGTCTGTACAGCTATGGGACCACTTCCATGCGGCGACACCTAAGGTCATTCCACAGGGCGGCAGTTGGGAGCGTTGTCCCCTTTGATCAAAGTAGTAGGTTGAGTTCCTCTACAACATCCATATCTGCTCCTGCCACCACAAGAGACACTCCTGTGGGGGTAGCGCATCCCTGAATCAGTCTTGCAGGCCATATGCAACGCACTAGACCCTTACCTTTTGAGGGTCACTGTATTGTGTATATACTGTGACGCGGTACTCTGCAGGGGGGAACACTTCAAAATGCTTTCTAGGCTACGGTCCAGGAGCATGAGAAAGTCTGCCACCTACCTAAGTGAGGCCCACCCAACATCTTCCTCTCTCCACCTGCCCTTTCTTATCCCCGTGGTTGGTGCCCCTTCCTTACCCGCCCTTGCCTTTCTTTCCTTGTCTGTCTTGTTAAAAAACACCAAAATAAATACAAAAAAACCAGAGCTACCTTTCACAATTTAAAAATAGAAGTGCCAATGAAATGCTGCGTGGCCCTGTCTGTGGACATTAACATTTTTGGGGTATTGGGGTATTGCACTCTTCTCCGGGAGGAAGTGGTGGCTCTGAAAAGAGCCTTTTTTGCTCTTTTTTCATGTTTGTATATTTTGCAGAAAAATCTGATTCCCAACATCAGTAAGATGGACTCCATCTCTGCAAAAAATGCTTGTGCTATGAAACATAATATTTTCATGTGAAAAGAGGACATGCCAACATCTCTCAAAAAAGTGCAAACAGCCATGTTGACATTGCACCTTGCTTTCTCCATTTGTGGACCGAATGAAGAAGAACGCAGTCACATTTGTCTGTGTGCAATACGAGAAATAATTACTCAGGAGTTTGGAAACATGTCCATGACTTTCCCAAGTCCTTCTTTCATTGCAAACTGCAAGGAGATTCTAGAGACATGTCCTAAACTGTTCCCTCCACAATGAATAATAATAATGTCTGGATGACGGTGTGTCATCAAAGTGGCACAAAGAGAAACCATATCCAGCTACTTCATTCCATGCACTCCATGCCAGTGCACATGCACATGAGGGAATCCAAGATGTGTAGCCACTCTACAGCGCTCTGCATGCACCCCAAACCAATGTATCCACGAGTCGCCCGAAATACAATTTCTGCCAAAGTCTCTCCTTACATATCACACCCAGTAAACCTTATTGACCAATCACTTGGCCTGCACAATCTTATTTGCATGCCTGGCAGCCTCAAAATCCCTGTATGTAACACGCGTAATCCACAGACTACCACAATGTCCGTGGACAAATCATGAAATCTGTGAGAGTGGGGTAAGAAAATGTAAGCAGTGTACTCCATTTCCTCTTTGATGGTGGCTCTGAAAAGCGCCTTTTTTTGTAAAGGTGCTTCTTAAGAAACACCTTTCATTTTGTTATTTTTTTCTTCACGTATTTTCCTCCAGATGTCTTCACATTATCCTCTGTAATGCATTCCTTATATTTTCAAATAATATGGCATTTCCCCATATGGATAAAGAAATGCCATTTACTTTGAAATAATGACCATTAACAGAATCAATATTGTCATTATAACAAGACAAACTCCCTGCTCTAAACAAGAAAACAGACATGCCTTTGTTAACCAAACACCTTGCACCATTTTGCTGCGGACAGAAAACATTACAATTGTCCCATACTACCCTAGGTAACATTTCAGAAAAAATAACCTTGGCACTTGGAAGAACCACCATCACTGCCTGAACCAATTTTCCAAGTGCACTCAACCAACTAGGAAGACTGATGTATCCCTAATGGACAGCACCCAAATGCAGTACCACTACATCTGGACTGTTCCACATGGAGAAACTCTTACAAACTCCAACCACTGCCTGCATATTGGAAGCAGGCACAGTTGACCACAAAACCTCCACTCCTTCAAAACCAAAACTGCCAGCCATATCTTTAGACATAGCATACCTCTCTAAAACATTTACAAACAAATCTTCAACTACCAACACCCTCACTTTCTTCACCTTTGCCATCTTCACTACACACAGCTTCTCTTCCCACAAAGAACAACTCCAACACCTGATTGGCTAATCCCCACAGTCCCATTTCCATGCCAGGCACGCTGAGAAGTTCTGTATGTTGCACGCCCTGTCCGCGATCTACCACGGTGTCCGCGGACCCTGCAACATATGGGCAGCCCTTTTTCCCTTTCCACATCACTGTCTGCACCACTCTCTCATTGGCTACACATAAGCAGTCACAGAAGTATCCACCAATCACATCCAAGAAATCTACATCCAACTCTCTCATCACAATTCAGCACTTTAGATGAACTGTTCATCACTCTTAGTACAAGTCTCATGTGATTGCAAAGCACCTACCGCTAAAACTACTGTAAAACTCTTCAAGATTTCTCCTTCCAGATTCATCCACATCTACATACATCAATACAAACTACAGATATGAATATTTGGTTTACAGAACATTTGCAACTCTTTTATAATTGCAT
Source organism: Ambystoma mexicanum (assembly GCF_040938575.1). Taxonomy (NCBI): domain Eukaryota; kingdom Metazoa; phylum Chordata; class Amphibia; order Caudata; family Ambystomatidae; genus Ambystoma; species Ambystoma mexicanum. The sequence goes on along the minus strand of NC_090937.1, from coordinate 344,877,962 downwards.
ATGAACAGGGTACCTGCCATTGACCCTGCAAAATCTGTAAAAAAAGCATACTGTCATTTCTCCCATCTCCTATAATCAAGTTCACTTACACATCTGCCTGCTTTCCAAATTTTTATTTACCCATATTACTCATTGCAATGTCCAAAATATTATTCTCTTATTTCCTTCTGTCATTTTCACAACCACTTACCCTTAACACACTATTATGAAATTCCTAGAATGCACACAAAACATGAAACTAGCTTGTATCTTACCAAATCATTCCAAGTACATAACATAGTTTGCAAAGGTAGCGGGCGCCCCTCTCTCGACAGAACAAGGCCTGATAACCTGTTCAGTGGTTATTAACCACTTGAGAGTTCGCAGCCACTGCTTTTACTCACTGTGCCTTTCACAGATGGGAAATATTCATTTGCATATCAGTCTTTGTCCTGCCCAGGGGCAGTCCAGCACCGAAATGCAATGGCAATTCCAACCTGAACGAGAGTACCACCAGCAACCCCATACACGTGTTTCACCCTTGTTGGGGATCATCAGTGAGGTGAAGCTGATGCCTCTCTAAGCACAGTGAGAGGGAGACCACGTCTGGTTGCCCCCAGGAGACCTAGGGTTACCAATCCCAGGTTCCTTGAAATTTAGTTTGCAAAGGTAGCGGGCGCCCCTCTCTCGACAGAACAAGGCCTGATAACCTGTTCAGTGGTTATTAACCACTTGAGAGTTCGCAGCCACTGCTTTTACTCACTGTGCCTTTCACAGATGGGAAATATTCATTTGCATATCAGTCTTTGTCCTGCCCAGGGGCAGTCCAGCACCGAAATGCAATGGCAATTCCAACCTGAACGAGAGTACCACCAGCAACCCCATACACGTGTTTCACCCTTGTTGGGGATCATCAGTGAGGTGAAGCTGATGCCTCTCTAAGCACAGTGAGAGGGAGACCACGTCTGGTTGCCCCCAGGAGACCTAGGGTTACCAATCCCAGGTTCCTAGAAATTTAGTTTGCAAAGGTAGCGGGCGCCCCTCTCTCGACAGAACAAGGCCTGATAACCTGTTCAGTGGTCATTAACCACTTGAGAGTTCGCAGCCACTGCTTTTACTCACTGTGCCTTTCACAGATGGGAAATATTCATTTGCATATCAGTCTTTGTCCTGCCCACGGGCAGTCCAGCACCGAAATGCAATGGCAATTCCAACCTGAACGAGAGTACCACCAGCAACCCCATACACGTGTTTCACCCTTGTTGGGGATCATCAGTGAGGTGACGCTGATGCCTCTCTAAGCACAGTGAGAGGGAGACCACGTCTGGTTGCCCCCAGGAGACCTAGGGTTACCAATCCCAGGTTCCTTGAAATTTAGTTTGCAAAGGTAGCGGGCGCCCCTCTCTCGACAGAACAAGGCCTGATAACCTGTTCAGTGGTTATTAACCACTTGAGAGTTCGTAGCCACTGCTTTTACTCACTGTGCCTTTCACAGATGGGAAATATTCATTTGCATATCAGTCTTTGTCCTGCCCAGGGGCAGTCCAGCACCGAAATGCAATGGCAATTCCAACCTGAACGAGAGTACCACCAGCAACCCCATACACGTGTTTCACCCTTGTTGGGGATCATCAGTGAGGTGAAGCTGATGCCTCTCTAAGCACAGTGAGAGGGAGACCACGTCTGGTTGCCCCCAGGAGACCTAGGGTTACCAATCCCAGGTTCCTTGAAATTTAGTTTGCAAAGGTAGCGGGCGCCCCTCTCTCGACAGAACAAGGCCTGATAACCTGTTCAGTGGTTATTATTATCAGGCCTTGTTCTGTCGAGAGAGGGGCGCCCGCTACCTTTGCAAACTAAATTTCAAGGAACGTTCAGGTTGGAATTGCCATTGCATTTCGGTGCTGGACTGCCCCTGGGCAGGACAAAGACTGATATGCAAATGGATATTTCCCATCTGTGAAAGGCACAGTGAGTAAAAGCAGTGGCTGCGAACTCTCAAGTGGTTAATAACCACTGAACAGGTTATCAGGCCTTGCTCTGTCGAGAGAGGGGCGCCCGCTACCTTTGCAAACTAAATTTCAAGGAACCTGGGATTGGTAACCCTGGGTCTCCTGGGGGCAACCAGACGTGGTCTCCCTCTCACTGTGCTTAGAGAGGCATCAGCTTCACCTCACTGATGATCCCCAACAAGGGTGAAACACGTGTATGGGGTTGCTGGTGGTACTCTCGTTCAGGTTGGAATTGCCATTGCATTTCGGTGCTAGACTGCCCCTGGGCAGGACAAAGACTGATATGCAAATGGATATTTCCCATCTGTGAAAGGCACAGTGAGTAAAAGCAGTGGCTGCGAACTCTCAAGTGGTTAATAACCACTGAACAGGTTATCAGGCCTTGTTCTGTCGAGAGAGGGTCGCCCGCTACCTTTGCAAACTAAATTTCAAGGAACCTGGGATTGGTAACCCTGGGTCTCCTGGGGCAACCAGACGTGGTCTCCCTCTCACTGTGCTTAGAGAGGCATCAGCTTCACCTCACTGATGATCCCCAACAAGGGTGAAACACGTGTATGGGGTTGCTGGTGGTACTCTCGTTCAGGTTGGAATTGCCATTGCATTTCGGTGCTGGACTGCCCCTGGGCAGGACAAAGACTGATATGCAAATGGATATTTCCCATCTGTGAAAGGCACAGTGAGTAAAAGCAGTGGCTGCGAACTCTCAAGTGGTTAATAACCACTGAACAGGTTATCAGGCCTTGTTCTGTCGAGAGAGGGGCGCCCGCTACCTTTGCAAACTAAATTTCAAGGAACCTGGGATTGGTAACCCTGGGTCTCCTGGGGGCAACCAGACGTGGTCTCCCTCTCACTGTGCTTAGAGAGGCATCAGCTTCACCTCACTGATGATCCCCAACAAGGGTGAAACACGTGTATGGGGTTGCTGGTGGTACTCTCTTTCAGGTTGGAATTGCCATTGCATTTCGGTGCTGGACTGCCCCTGGGCAGGACAAAGACTGATATGCAAATGGATATTTCCCATCTGTGAAAGGCACAGTGAGTAAAAGCAGTGGCTGCGAACTCTCAAGTGGTTAATAACCACTGAACAGGTTATCAGGCCTTGTTCTGTCGAGAGAGGGGCGCCCGCTACCTTTGCAAACTAAATTTCAAGGAACCTGGGATTGGTAATCCTGGGTCTCCTGGGGGCAACCAGACGTGGTCTCCCTCTCACTGTGCTTAGAGAGGCATCAGCTTCACCTCACTGATGATCCCCAACAAGGGTGAAACACGTGTATGGGGTTGCTGGTGGTACTCTCGTTCAGGTTGGAATTGCCATTGCATTTCGGTGCTGGACTGCCCCTGGGCAGGACAAAGACTGATATGCAAATGGATATTTCCCATCTGTGAAAGGCACAGTGAGTAAAAGCAGTGGCTGCGAACTCTCAAGTGGTTAATAACCACTGAACAGGTTATCAGGCCTTGTTCTGTCGAGAGAGGGGCGCCCGCTACCTTTGCAAACTAAATTTCAAGGAACCTGGGATTGGTAACCCTGGGTCTCCTGGGGGCAACCAGACGTGGTCTCCCTCTCACTGTGCTTAGAGAGGCATCAGCTTCACCTCACTGATGATCCCCAACAAGAATGAAACACGTGTATGGGGTTGCTGGTGGTACTCTCGTTCAGGTTGGAATTGCCATTGCATTTCCGTGCTGGACTGCCCCTGGGCAGGACAAAGACTGATATGCAAATGGATATTTCCCATCTGTGAAAGGCACAGTGAGTAAAAGCAGTGGCTGCGAACTCTCAAGTGGTTAATAACCACTGAACAGGTTATCAGGCCTTGTTCTGTCGAGAGAGGGGCGCCCGCTACCTTTGCAAACTAAATTTCAAGGAACCTGGGATTGGTAACCCTGGGTCTCCTGGGGGCAACCAGACGTGGTCTCCCTCTCACTGTGCTTAGAGAGGCATCAGCTTCACCTCACTGATGATCCCCAACAAGGGTGAAACACGTGTATGGGGTTGCTGGTGGTACTCTCGTTCAGGTTGGAATTGCCATTGCATTTCGGTGCTGGACTGCCCCTGGGCAGGACAAAGACTGATATGCAAATGGATATTTCCCATCTGTGAAAGGCACAGTGAGTAAAAGCAGTGGCTGCAAACTCTCAAGTGGTTAATAACCACTGAACAGGTTATCAGGCCTTGTTCTGTCGAGAGAGGGGCGCCCGCTACCTTTGCAAACCAAGTACATAACATGCATTTATTTAAACAGAGTGCCTGACACTTGCCATTCTTGCAAAACCAAACAAATACAAGTGTACATTCAGAACAGTGCTAACAGAAATGTGGAAAAGTCAAAGAACTGAAAGGTTTCCAGCACTCATGTAGCAAGCATCTATGCACAAAAAAATTAATGGAATTCCACACACAAAAACATTCTCCTTTTCAATCTGTATAGCTGTCCAAGCTTGTTTTCTCGCCCTACTACAACTTCCACTAATCCATCACAGTGCAACAGGAACAACAGGAACACACACTTTCAAAAGTGCACCTTATAGGACACACCTATAAATACTCCACTAACTCCCTTAGTAATGATGCTGATGCTCCAAAACCCCCATTCATACACAAAGATATGCAATTTAACACATACAGTACCTCTTCCTAGAAGGAAATCTTTCTGCAAACGTAACTAATCTATTCTTCAAGTGAAATTACTGTGCCATTAACACCCATATGTACTAACTTCCTTCTTTCACAATTGCAGTGAAGACCACATTCTTGAAAACCAGTAGTGTCTGAAGAACAAGACAGAACCCAGAAGAAACCTATGCAACCAACAAAGTAAGTGCAATACTGTTATAGTGTTCTAACTGTTACTCAAATACTGTAGTATTCTAGTATTGTAGAACAAACAATTGTATCAACCCTACAGCATTAGATTCAGTATTACTGATTGCACCTCAGCAGATGCACACTTTGTATCATCATCTGAACACCAGTATAGTAACACACAAATATGATAATAGCCTTCCCAACCTGATGTAACAGCCCATTCCACAATCACACACCTCTACATACATGCCTACCATCATACTCAGACACTCATGCACAATGCAAACATATGTTGCACAACGTCTTAACCCACACTTTCTTTTTCTCCAACAGACACCAAAGAATGCCTACCAAAAAGCAACTCTGTAGAAAGCAATTCAGAAATATAGCAAATCAAAATAAAAGTGTACAAAATAAGCATCCACCTCTAGCAGAATGTATACAAAAAGTTCAAACAAAACAGCTAATACAGCCACTAAGCAAAACTAAAGCAGCTTGCAGTAAAGGAACCTTGACTCCCCTTTCAAAATGTAAAACTAAACAGAAAGGTATTAAAAAGACTGCAGCTACCACTAGTGCTAACACTGCACCTATACATTTTGATGTAGCCACAAGTAAGCATACCAAAAAAAATATTTTACACATTTTTCTTGTCACAGAGTCCTTCAGAACCTTATAAAAACAGGGGGGAAATCATGCTCAACCCTTAAAACCTACCGCAGAGAACTAATCCTGGCATCTCTCATAGACAGTGCAATCCTTCTAAAAAGGAAATTATTTATATTAGTTTTAAACAGAATGAAAGCACTAACAAAATGAATTACTAAACTACAACAAGGACTTCTCAACAAACGGAATATCAACAAACATCTGTGCAGGTGAGTGGAGTCACACCACCAGCACAGAACCATATTTCAATGAAGAAGCATACAAACAAAAGCAAATAATCCCAATTGCCATCCATAGCAGTGGATGAGGGTATGAAAAAAGGTGAATAATACCATCATGGAACAAGAAATGCTGCTCACAAAAATATCCCCAGCAAACTTAGCATCAGATATCCATTCCACTGAACCAATACGTCCAGTCTGCAAATGGCTGTGCACTTCAATGTGTAACGTATGCAAAGAATCTTTCACATCTTTACGCCAGTTCCTCAATCAGTGTGTAAAAAGCAAAGACAAATTAAAAATAAAACTATTACAAACTATGGACTCCTGTTCAGTGCGCAAATACACAGGACTACAAGGACATTCATAAGCCTGCATTTCTGGACCTACTTGCAAAAGCACCTTCCACCATATCAAACTGATAGGAACACACCATTCAACTTTAAGAAATCTCGTTCGTAAACTGTACTATGCCAGAAGTCCTGCTTCAGAACTGGGCAATTTAAATAACATTCTTCTACATGGTACAGCCAAAGAACTACTCGAAGAAATAGAGCACATCCAGAGAAAATATTTTGAAATGAAAGCCACTTACAAAATTCTATATCTTTAGAACAGAGTAGCAACAAATTTACAGATGGCAACCTTCTACTACACACATACATAAAATAAATATTAAAGTTTAAAAGCACATCTGCTGAATTACCAAACCATGTGTGTTTGTGTTGCCACAGGACCTTTTACAAAAATAGCACACTGTAGACAAAATGTACAAAATAGAAGACAATGAAGAATCCAAGTGGTTCCAATTAGCCCTATAACTTATAGCAGAAAACAAATATGAAATGACTAACCCCTCAATACTTTGCAGTACTGCACTGCAAAACTTGACAACAACCAAATACCTTCACGTGCTATCACTAATAACTTGGAAATATTCCCACTGCCAAAACCACTGCAACAACTTAACTTGTATGAGAGCATTATAATTCAAACAGTGTACCCATTTCAAGCAATAATATGCCTTCAACCAAAAACAGCAAAAAAACCTCCCTCTGATTTACTGAAAGGCATTCGTGGCAAAGTAGTTTATTTGCCATTAGATCTCAAAGAAAATGTACACACTCTGGGAGTGCAACGTCCAATAGATCAATCTTTGATTATCCTAGTAAATGGCATACCTACAAAAGACAAAAGAAATTGACAGCAACTAGTGGACTTACATAAAGTTAGAGAAGCCCTTCAATATCTAAAAGACAACAAAGAATACTGCAAAGAAATAAACATTGAGGAAAACCTGAGGGCAACTACCGAAATAATTTAAGACTCGTCAGGAACTGGACAATTTCAACTTCTAGATCCTACTACAGAATCCAATATTTTAGACCAATATACAATTCACCCATTGCACTCTAAAGACACCATACATGATGCACTGCAAACTTACCAAATGCGGCAAGCCAAAGGATCTCCAATCAGCACATGGGAAAAAAAGTGTAGAAGCACAAGCCTTTCCTCTACTCTTTCATACTGGAAAAGGAGGAAGGTTCGATGAAAGACCCACACAAATAACAGCATCAGAATGCCGCTCTTTACAAATGTATTCTGAAGACCCAGATTCAGACAAAATGTGGAATACATATTCCACCTTCTCTTTGAAAGTGAACTAGCAACTCTATGCTACGGAGTTGCACACACATTGAAATCAGGTACCAATTTTCAAAATATGTCTGCAATGCAATTACTACAATAAGTGCAAGAAAAAGATGAAGTTTTACAGATAAGCATTAGAAATCATTTAGCAGACATGCGTGGTACAAAAGAATACTGGTTCCGATGACATGCAGAAGTAGGCTGTATGATTAGAAACCTTGGCCCACCCACATGGTTTGTGACATTAAGCTGTGCAGAGCATGCATGGGAAGATGTGCACGATTTCCTACGCATAGCAAGCAAAAACAAAACAAAAATAGACATAAAAACACCAGGAGAACTCTGCTCTCTTGATCCTGTAAATGTATCAAGATATTTCCATCATCGCTTTATTGCCATGCTACACTTCATTTGTAATAAAAGAGTTCCTCCCCTCGGAGAAGTGCAACACTTCTTTTGGAGAAAAGAATACCAAGCCAGAGGTGCACCCCACATCCACATGCTTTTGTGGATTGAAGATGCCCCTAAATTTGGTCAGGACAGTAATGCCACTGTTTTGCAGTTAATTCAGAAATATGGCACTTGTGAAATCCCTTTACAAACTGCACATAGTGACCTACATGCACACATTTTACAATTTCAAAGACACAGGTGTGATAAGTATTGTCCGCGCAACTATAAAAACAAAGGGAAATACTACACCAAATACTGCTTTGGTTTCCCTAGACCAGTTTCAGCAACAGGACAAGTGAACAACTTTGTGTCTTCAGTTAGACATAGTGTCAAAGGTAAATAACCCAAGAACAAATACTGCATAAAAAGAACAGAAGGATCAAAGTACATCAATGATTACAATGCAATCATTGCCCTCCTATGGAATGCAAAAATAGATGTGCAATATATTGCAGACAATTCCACTGCAGTTGCACGATATGTCACAACCTACTTAACCAAAACAGAGAAAACAGAGCTCAAAGACCTCTGAGACGACATATCATCTGACAAAACACTGTCACAGAAATTGTACAGCTTTGGCATAAAAATGCTCTCCCACAGAGAATGTGGCTACTACGAAGCCGCAGACCATTTAACCGGTACTGCCTTGTATGGGAAATCTGAAAACATAGTATGGCTAAGACTTGGTCCTGCTAAATTCAGAAAAAGAGTTCTCAAATCATATGAAGACATAGAAACAATAGCCAAAAATGATCCCAACAGCCAAGACATTTTGAAAAACTCTTACTAGACACATAATGGCCAAACAGGAGTAACGCTTTGGAAACCATGTGTATATACCTCGAAGCCCAAAACTTCACATACAAAAATAAAGAACTGTATTACATGGCCCTACTACAACTTTCTAAACCATGGAGAAAAGAAGAAGATTTATTAGATACCCATGTTTCCTATGAATATGCTTTGAAAGCAAATTAAAACACTATAACAGACATACATTTTACGCAGTACAAAACCATGTTAGACAATGAAACAGCAACAAGAAGAAGAACTCCAGGCAAAACTAAATATAGAGACTCCTGACTGCAGTCAACCTTCTCTAACAGGAAGCCAAAAACCACTTGGACAGCTACTTATAGCAAATGAGGCGGAATTAGCCATGACTGAAGTAGGAAACACCATGTGCCAGTATGAAGGGTCTACAGAAGACTTTGCTATACTCAAATCACAATTAAACAATGAACAGTGTAGTGTTTTCCTATAAATAACTAAACAAATTGAACATGGTATGCAGCACGAAACTAAAACCTGTACCTGTCAAGAGTACAAACCTATACTGCTATATGTGAGTGGTCAAGCTGGTTCAGGGAAAACATTCTTAATAAAAATCATCAGCAAGTTCCTCCAACAATTGACAAACAACAAACTGTCAGCTGTTGTAACTGCCCCCACAGGTTAGCTGCCTACAACATAGGCGGTGTCACTTTACACTGATTGCTACTCCTTCCAGTAGAACAACAAAACAAATTAGACCACTACAAACTTTCACCAGAAGCTGCTATGGAACTATGCAGAGTTTTGAAACAAATGAAAATGCTCCTAATAGACGAGGTGAGATTGGTCTCCAACCTAATGTTGTCTTTGATTCACATCAGATTACAAGATGTCCTCAAAACAGACTACGAAGAATGCTTTGGAGGAAAACATATTATTATTTTCGTAGATCTTCTTCAATTAACACCAGTTAAAGGTGAACCTATTTTTAAAACCTTAGGGAACAAACTATGCCTTTATACTCTTGGCAGCATAGGAAATGTCAATATTTGGCAGCATTTCCAATACAAAGAATTAACTGAAAACATGCGTCAGTCTATAGGTCTCACCTACGCCAACATTTTGAAAAGTATTAGAGTTGGTGTACTATCTCAGAAGTACAATCGATATTAAATACCAGACACATCCATGCACTCTACAGGCATAACTCATGTGCTACTGATGTCATGGAGCAATTAGCACACAAATGTAAACTGTATGTCCTTGATGCCAACTCTTGCAAGCTGTGCACAATTCAATAAAACAATGTTGAAAAAAGAAATGCAACCAATAGTTCAAATTTACTCCACAGACAAACTGAACGTGCATGGTATGACACTAGCCATGTGTGAACAAGCCACAGCATGACTAACTACCTTAGAAAACTCTATCTCTAACACAGCTGGTTTAGAGAAAATATTAAAATTGTCTTTAAACTGTAGAGTAATGCTCAAATGTAGCCTTGACGCGGAGCAAGGACTAGTTAATGGAGCACTTGGTACAGTTGTTGGCTTTCAAGCATACCCATGTGACAACAGCATTCAGTTTGTCAATGTGTAAACACACAAGAAGACCCACAAGAATGTCTAAAGTACTTACTAGAAGTACTGGAAAACAAAAACATACCAATCAATTAAATCTTCCAGAGTTCATACATGTGGAAACATACATGCACTGACTGCAGACATGTGGCACAGGAACAAGTCCCTAATGAACGCTTTGTGTATGTATCCATACCTAACTGTGAATCCATTCAATTTCAGCAGCTTGTACAAAATGCATACCATGGCAGATTATGTACTTATTGCAATTCTGATAATAGTTCCACCTTACGAATACTGTCACATAGTGAATGCATAATAGTAATGCTTTTGCGTTACAATGCAGATGGTACCAAAAACAACTGCAAGCTGACTGGATTCACACATGGACAAGTATCACTTTGCAAGTAAACCTTCACTCCCTTAGGCATAATCTACCACGGAGGAGCCACAACCAATGCAGGTCACTACATTGAATAGATAAAAAAGAAATGTGGATGGTTCGATTGTAATGATACTGCCATTACTCTAAAACAGAGATTACCAGCAGATCTTGTCAACGCTTACTTAATATTCTTAAAAGCAAAGTTTATTCACTAATCTGAGTATGAACATCTACAAAATGTCCTCAATAACCTTTAAATCCATAAACTAATAGAATAAGGCAACAGCTATCTAACAGTGAAAAATGTTAAACAGTTAGAAACTGCAATATACATTTTTCTAAGGAAACCCTGCAACACTTATTAAGTATAAAAATACCCTCAACAACTTCAAAACTATCAACAGTTTGAATACGCCAACAGGTATCTAACTGCCCCAACATTCTGCAGCAACCAAACAGATAAATGAATACTGCTAAAATGCAACAATAAAGAAACAATTAGAATATGCCAACTGGTATCTAACTGCAACAATAGTACCACTTCTTCCAAACCAAAAACCATACACCTATTCAATTCCTCCTACTGAAATCAACCACTGAAAAAGATTGTACCATAACGTAGAATGTTTTTTTTAAAACCTGCATGGATTTTTTTCTCCCACTGACCCAATGATTATACGAACAAACACAGGAACTGAGCAAATTGCACAGTACACTGGTTTGAAGCATAGTACTAACTATGAGGGTCGACAAAGTACAGACATGTCTGCTATGCAATGCAATAATTCATTACAAACTACCTACACTAACATGTGATCGTTTCTTTTTTCACAGAGAATGAAAAAAGAATGTCTGCTCCATTCTCCCATAGCATTCACAAAACTGCATTAAATCTCAACAAAGCAAACAGTAAGTATATAATGATTGCAGTCACAACCACGGCAACATAACACACCCATGCAAGCAAACACCCGACAACTGACCACAACCCAAAATGTTTACTTGCATGGGTGTGTTATGCTGCAGTGGTTGTGGCCAGGGCCTAGAGTCTTGGGTGCTTTGGCCATGCACCCAAGACTCTAGGCCCTGGCCACAACCACCACAGCATAACACACCCATGGAAGCAAATGCATGCCCACAACCCAAAAACATAACACAACCACCTCAAGACCTATCCACTTCAATTAACATCCTAAAACAATAATTACAGCCAATGCACAAACTCTTCAATACATACCCTCTTCACCCAATACTCTAATAACTACCCAAAACCAATACATCAAGCATAGTAATATACCCAGTAGTGTGGCCAGTGTTTAGTATGACTGCGGACAACCATGGTGAGCGTGGACACTGCAATCACATCACGGCTTTCTTCCACCTGAACAAACACAGCAATTGACCCATCTCTCACTTCCCCACCCTCTCCAGCCACTCTTCCACACCAACACACTCCCCAAAATGTTATTTCTGCTCTGTTCCATGCCGCGCTGTAGGCGGATATCCGTGAATCCAACATGTGCGGGCGCATCAAGAAAATGTGACGCACCTCACGCTTCACTCCAACCAATCAGCAAACACGTTGCTTGTCTGCAGACATGATGGTGACCCACTAGCCAATCATATTCCTGTCTGAGCAGCAAACAGGGAAGTGTGTCCGCGGACCGGACACAGATACACATTTTTTTGGGACCTACTTTTTGGTCGTTAAAAAAAACTACTGGATGAATTTCCACCAAATTTACAAAAGCACGCTTTCGGGACCACACCGCCGTTCCTGCCGCAAATATGGTGAAAATTCATCTAGCGGTTTGGGCTGTAGGCGTGTGTAAGTTTTTCTCCATTCAGTCTCTGTAGTAGGAAGAAGCTCAAAAGGGGCATCCTGGTCTCCAACCCAGGCCTCCCTATCGCTGATACCTACACCAGTGCTTCCTGGAGACAGACCCTTACCGACATCCTCTTTGTCATTCGCTCTCCAGGCCTATGGACTCCACATATGGTCTCTGTTCCCTCTCCTTTTTCCTCCTCTCCCATTAATTGTGGTACCTGGTGGGAGGCCCTCCTGGCCCCCTTACACTCCTCCAAGACCATCATTAATGTCTACTTAAATGGTATCATCTTGGTCCAGGGCCAATCTCCTCCTTTTCGATAGATTTTTCCTGATTCTTATCAACTTCCTTTCTTCCCTTCCTACTATCTACTCCACTCTGGCTCCTTTGCAGCCTCCTTCCTCTGCCACCTCTCTAGCACCCTCCGCTGCTTCGTTGGCCACTCGCCCACCTCCTTCCTCCACCACCTCGCTGGCACCCTCAGCTGCTTCTCTGACCGCCTTGCCTTCTCCTCTCTCCACCACCCCTCTGGCCCCCTCCCCTAATTTTCTGGCTGCTCTGCCTTCTCCTCCTTCCGCCACATCCCCGACACTCACTCCTTCCTCTCTGACTACCCTTCCACCTCCTCCTTCCTCCTTTGCCCATTCCCAAGCTCCTCTAACACTTCCGCAGGGCGTATCTCATACCTGCACCCCTCCACTGAAATCTTTCAAAGGTGGCAATCTGTTTCACGCTGCTACTCTTAACTCTCGCTCTGCTGTCAAACACTCTTCGGACAACTTGCATCTCCTGGAAGAGCTTGATCTGGATCTACTCGTTCTGACCAAGACTTGGTTCATGGCCAGCTCAGTCATGAGTTTTGACACTCTCATCCCTGACCTTCCCAGAGTGTATCCCTGCTTGTGTCATTCCTACACAGGCCTACTCCTCCTTTGAATGCCTGGTCTGCAGGCTCTCTATCTCTCCTGGCCTCTCTCTCACTTTGGTCACCATCTACAGGCTGCCTGGCCAGGTCCCCTCTTCCTCTATGAGTGGGATCCTCCTCGGTCCTTGCCTCTACCTCTCAACTTGTCCTCCTTGGAAATCTTAACATGTACTTGGATGCTACTAGCCCCTCCTCAGGACCACTGTGACTCTCTCTCTACTCTACCCTCAGGCCTGACTCACTCTGAAGGGCACGCACTTGATGTTCTGATCTCCTCAGAACTCCCCCGCTCCAACCCTCTCAAAACTCCTCTCACTTGGACTGACCACTTTCTTCTCTCCTCTCACCTGTCACTCTCTGCCCCTCAGGCTAAGCCGCCCCAGCACTGCCACCCACCTTCTTGGCCATGAAGCGTGTGTCAGTGGAGGCTTTCAACGCTACTTTCTCTCCTCTTCCTACATCTTTGGCTGGATCACATTCTGACACAGCCCTTTCCAAACGTCATCTCTCTGTCTTTAACACTATTGATGTCCTTGCCCCTGTCATGAGGATCCATTTGAAGCCCGCATCCAAGTGAAACTCTTGGTACGATTCTGACCTCGCCACTCTTAATCCCAAGTGTAGGGTGGCAGAGAGGAAGTGGAGGGTATCAAGCACACCCTCTGACAAACTGGCCTTTGCATGCTCCAAAGGCAATACAGACTCTCTGTCCTCTCTAAGAATAGAGCCTACATCCAAGCCGGTGTCTCAGCGGCTGCTAACAGCTCGGCCAAACATTTCAAAATCTGCAAGAAGCTGGTCAATCCTGCTACAGTCTCTACCTATCCTGTTTCCTCCCAGGCCCTCTGTACTGCCTTGGTATCTCATTTCACCACTAAAACCAAGGACATCCTGTCCACTCTCTCTTCCTCTACCTCCTCTTCCTCGCCCTCTACCTCTCCAGGCCCTCTATGGCAGGTTCTCCTCTTCTTTTCTCCTCCTTCCCCCTGTTCACTCAATGTTTCTAGACAAGTCTGATCTATGAAAGTCTTGTCAAAGCAGGTGCTCCCCTGCTCATCCAGAACCATCAAGGACCACATCAACACCCTTGCTCCAGCCTTGGCCGATTTCTGTAATCACTCTTTTGCCACTGGAACCTTCCCATCCCCCCTTAAGCACTCCCTTTTGCAACCCCTTCTTAAGAAGCCTTCAGCTAACGCCCGATCTCCATCTCTCCTTTCCTGTTCAAAATCCTGGAAAAGCTGGCCAACTCCCAGCGTAATCTCCATACTGAATCTGTTGGTTGTCTCCATAACCACCAGTCTGGCTTCAGAGCAGCCAGAAGCATGGAAACTGCTCTCCTGAACACCCCTGAAGACTTGTTCTCCAATCTTGACTCTAACCACCCTTCTGTCCTCATTCTCCTTGACTTATCTTCTAACTGTCTAGCACGCCATCCAGCTCAATCATCTCTGAGACAACCTGGGCATCTCTTGCCAGCCCTTGCCTGGTTGACCTCCTTTCTCACTGATCGACCCTCCCAGGTCCAACTTTGGTCTTTCCTCTTGTCTATCTCTCTCTCTACTTGTGGTCTTCCCCAGTGGTCTAACCTCTCTCCATGGCCGTTTAACCACTACCTGGCACCTCTGGCCCACTGCATCTCTACCTTCTGCTCTAACTTTCAGTGTTATGCAGATGATGCCCAGCTCTCCTTCAGGCTCCCCTCTGCTCTATTGCTCCTTCTCTCATACCATACTGTCTGTCCGCTATTCAGGAAAAGTGTTCCTCCAGCGATCTCTGCCTTAATATAAGTACAACTGATATCAACCTCATTGGGACTCCTGCTCCCTCCTTCCTTCTCTCACTCTGACCGCCCACCCTGGGCCCTCTGCCTGCTCCTTCCAGTGAGGCTAAGAACCTTGGGGACATCTACGAGACCACCCTCTCCTACTCTCCTCGCATCTCCAAGAAGTCACATTATCATTTGCACATCCTCAGAGGTATTCTTCCTTATCTCACTTTCCCCCAGAAGCTCACTGCCTCCAGAGCCCTGGTCCTCTATAGGCTGGACTACTGCAACAGCCTCTTTCTAAATCTGCCTGCCTCTACTCTTCGCCCTCTACAATTTAACCAGAACAGGAATGCAAGACTTGTCCTTGGCCTAAACCCAGCGATCGTATCTCTGCCACCCTGAAATCTCTCCACTGGTTCCCTGTGGCTGCAAGGATCAAGTTCAAGACGCTCTGAATCATCCACAAGGCTTTCTGGAGAAGGGGACCACACTACCTGCAACTTTCTCTTCCTAAGCATCTTCCTTCTCGAGCCCTCCGCTCATCCACCTGCAACTCTCTGAGGGTCAGACACTTCTCCAGGTAGAAAGTGGCAGGTAGATCACTGTCCTCGGCTGGGGCCTCCCTCTGGAACAGCCTCCCTGCATCTCTAAAACTTGAGCAAGACCACCTAAGGTTCCGGAAGCAACTCTAGACCTTCCTTTTCACTTTCAATGTCTCTCTCCCTCCCCCTTGCTGATCTCCCTGTCTGCTGCACACACTGGCTACCTAGCCACCCACTGAACCTATGGGACCAGGCTCCTGCATGACCAGTTTCCCTCACACTACCTCCTGTCCGCCCAACCACTCAGGGACTGAATCTGCAACCCTTCAACCCCCTGATTCTCTGCACTTATGAGTCACCTCCCGTCTGCACTTACTAGTTACTTGCACTCTCCCCTCCTCGCTCCCCCCTGGCACTTCTCCCACTTAGCCCCCCCGCACTTGCAAAATCTGAAGGACACAAGGCCTAGTAAGATAATTATTTTGTACTCCTTCTGTCCTCCCTTCCTGGTCTTATCGGTCCTAGAAACACTTGTGTACAGGCGCGTTATAAATTACTTATCATATCATAAGTATGAAACGGCAATGTGATCTGGTCGATAAATGTGGCATCATACTACTCCTAGTTCATGCTTGCAACAGTGAGGTTACTTCAATATCAGTCCTCTTGACGATGAACTTGTCCTGTTGGAGCTATGGGTGTACTTCATCCCTGTGCCAATACAGCGGTTCACGATGGATATAATCAGGTGTGGCTTGAGCGTATACCCTTTGTCAACTATGGTTTGGAGTAGCACTTGGCTTGTTGCATGAACATGCGTGCATTTGGTTACTTTGCTATGTTGCTGCTCCGCCCATGTTGTGTTGTTGATGTTTCTGGTGGTTGTTGGTGTGTGTGTGTGTGTTTGTGCAAGTGTGTGTGTGTGTGTGTGTGTGTGTGTGTGTGTGTGTGTGTGTGTGTGTGTGAGCGCACACGTGTGCCTGTGTGTTTGTGCTTTATAAATTGCTCCTTCAATGTGTGTGCATCTTTTTTCTTTATCAGCATGAAGTGGAGGTCACATGTTACTCGGTATGTTTCCAGATATGTTGTGGGCCCTTTCTCAAGCTGATTTCCCACTAATTGGTCACTTTCTGCAAAATCTTAATTATGCTCACCATCCAGTCAGATTTCATCATATTAACCAGGCAAAAGCTAAGCCTTTACCATGGGGTAAAAAAGATGTGTGATTACTAGGGAGACCCTGTAATGTTTTTGGTGATTATACATTTGGTGTCATCAAAGAACAGCTGATAGTAGTTGATGGCGGGAGCCCGTACAGGTACATGGCTTCAACCTATGATATTAGGCACTCTGTGTGTCCCAGGAAAGCGCTTCTTTGTTGGCTACTGTTCTTGGATGGTACCGCATGCATTGTGTTGTGCGCATACAGGAGATAGTCGGAATGATGCTCTTCTCTACGTCATAATATAGATCTGTGTTGAGCTGAATAGGAACAGGGTATACACCTGTTCCAAGTTCACCGTAGGATTGACATATCCCTCCTTCTGGATCGCAGACGTGCTGTCCTGCAGAAACCTGACCTTTGGTGCATGAGACCAATATGGCTATTAGCTCATTGTGCAACCATCCACCATTCCACAGCCTGCAACGGCCATACTCCCATCTGTAAAACACAAACCTTGTCTCAGAGTGCTACGTAGCTGCAACTGAAGAAAAAATTATTCAATTACACTTTCTCTTGGGACATGCTGAAGCAGTACACCAAACTCACAATTATCAACAATTTCCAACCTCGTTAAACCTTTGATCTGTGGTATGGAGGCAGTTTCAGTGTCATGCTCTTTTCTCCAGCCAGGCCAATGGCTGGTTTCCCATGGCATCCTTCACACTGGTGTGTTGCTCGTTTGAAATCCTGGAACCCCTAGTTACTTTCAACTCTTCCCACAGAAGCTCTTAGGAGCGCCAACTCCAATAAGATCAGTAGGCAAAGACTACAGGGAACATATTAATGGGGGATGGTCTGAAACAGCGAAGGGGAATTCCTTTGAGGAAAGGACTCTCAGACCAAGATTCTGCTCCCTGAGCGAAATAGAGAGCTGTTTTTCTGCAGGCATTGAATTTAGAACAGATATGAAAAAAACATATAATACACTCGCTGAGTCAAAAAAGCCTTTTAAAAGAGTACATTTCTTCTGCTGGATAGTTCTGTAAAAACTCACATTGTACTAATACATTGTGCAATATTCCGAAATCTGTAGGGGCATTTACCTTCTTCCTCTCAAATACCTTACCACAATTTTGATTACATCTGACAATGCATATCCATGTAGGCGCAGGAAGAAAATGGCATTCCCCTGAACATGTAGCTTCACCAGGTCTACCTCTCATTCAGCTAAGGTGATCTCTTTGTATGGACCTTAAAACTAACAGACCTAATAGAACACCCCAGTCTGGCGTAGGGGAGGTCAAAATAAAAGTTAAGGTGTTGAGTGAAGGCATTGTTCTAATTGTACGTCGGAGCAGCAGGACAGTGTTTTATCCATATAAACTTCTTTTACACCAGCCAGCTCCCCTCCACACAGCACTGCGAGCACTGGGCTCTTGCTGTCTACAGGGAGGCGGAGCCACTGAGGAACACGTGAAGCAGTCATGTGACTGGGTGAGGACCTTCAAATTTGCCGCGAAAAGCCCGAGCAGTGTTGAGTGAAGGCATTCTTCTAATTGTACGCCGGATAAGCAGGACAGTGTTTTATCCATATAAACTTCTTTTACACCAGCCAACTCCCCCTCCACACAGCACTGCGAGCACTGGGCTCTTGCTGTCTACAGGGAGGCGGACCCGCTGAGGAACACGTGACATGGTCACGTGACTGGGCGAGGACCTTCAAATTTGCCGCAAACCACCCTTGCGGCGTAAGCCCTGGTGGCAGAAGGGCTGGTGCTGTTTGGCTGTTCGCCGTGGACGGCTGCCGGAGGCTGCAGTACAGTAAGCTCTTTATCCATTGAGAATACTGGATTTTATTGATTTTATATTCGGTTTACATACCTGGTCCAGGATATTCCTCAAGCTGCTGACTTTGCTATTACACTCGCTGTGTGTTGCCAGAGACTGCAGAGTTGCAGATTTAGCATAATAACTGCAAACTCTTTGATCTGGTTACACGCTCCTTCATTTTAATGTGCCCTGTGATCAGTATAATAACTCTGGACCCGCATTTATTCATATTGTATCTGTTTTTAGATGTTTATCTACCTCCTCTGCCATAAGGGTTGTTTTTAATATTTTGTTCAACTATGAGATCCGGCTTTCATAGTCAAAAAGGTTCCTCAATTCCACCAGATGCTATTTTAGTGGACCCTGCTGGCAGTAGCCAACCACTCCTCACATCGTTTAAGTGTTGGCCACCAACTAGTGGACAATTAACCGCTTCAACTTCACTCTGTGTTGCACCTTTTCCTGTGCAAACTACTTTAACCTTAAAAGACGGCTTGTCATCTAGACTTTTTTTTAGAGAAGCCTATAAGTTCAAACTATAAGGAGCCTTCCCTTGCTGCATCTATTCATAAAGCATTGATCCATAATCCCGAGGCTGCAGATGCTTTTATTATTCCGCCTACTCCTAATGGCAAATTACATCATAAAACTCCTTGACAATCAAAGCCAATCCAGCCTGTAACAGGTCAAACATTTATGGACCAATATATCCTGAAAGCAACCTCTACCAGCACTGAAATTAAATTACCCAAAACTTTTAGAGGCAATGCTATGCTGGATCATTCAGCAATGACTACACAGGCTTTCTTTGGCGGGAATGATAACATTACTGATATTAGTATTATCGAATGTGCGGATAAAGCGATGAATTTGCCCTCTGCTGTCGAAATCCCTGTAAACTCTACTTCACTGCTTCAAGTGGCCTTGTCCAAGAATACCCCAACTGCCTTAACTAATATTATTGAAGGCATTGACTCAAACAATGCTGATCTTGCTGATGAAGCAAGCTCATGGGACGTAAACCAGACCCATCCAAATTCTCCACGACTACATCACACTCTGAAAGACCTGGATGAACGGATCCGTCTGACTCATCCGACAGTCTCTGCCTTAAACGTGGTACTTATCTCATTTGTTGAGCTGTACGATAACGTTTGGGCTGAATTTAAGACTGTCCAAAGACCAATGACGGAACTCAATTTGAAAATTGATCGCATAGGCACTGAAATACTGGTAGACCTAACTGATAAAGTGGATTGGATTGTAACTGAACTATCCGAGAAGTTGGTTGCGCAAGACCCCCTATTGGTACCACAGGGTGAAACTATTGCCCCAGTATCTGTGCAAGTACCTTTAGTTACATCGCAAATAATAGAGATATCTGATAAATCTCTATACTGGAATCTCCTAATAATGCCTTACCTGAAGGACAAGCTAAGCTGGCACCACCTGCTAGCCCCTGCATTACTGCTGCCCCCCCACCTTGCATAACTAACCCTACTCAGAATATCTGTAACCCTATTTTTAATTCAAGTCAGCTTCCACCTACTGTGACCCCAGTTATACAGGTAAGCGCTCTTAAGCATACCGCCCATAAAAAACCTTAGCACCACGCAAAGTGCGCTTTATTAAGCGGAAAAGGGTTACAAACAATCTAACCTATTATTTGCCAAAACTCCTGCACTTACTCCACTTAATTTGAATTTAGGGTCTATCCCTGAGGGGCAGAGTCCTTGTGCTCCCAGTATAACCAAGGCCAAATTGGTTGACTCTACTGCTCAAACTGACAGCTGCAATACACTTAACATCCAGATACCCAGTATGCTGGAAATAACCCCATTACAGAAACCTTTGGTCCCCTTAAAACTGGTTGGCACAGAGGTCTTATTAGGTATGTAGGACCTGTGAAAAAGTTCCAATGCCATCCACTGTGACTCGGGTTAGAAACCCGATCAAGGTCCAAGGACTTTCGGATGCAAGGATCGACCAATTTTCTTCCATTTGGGAGCCTACTCAACCTCAACCCCCCAAGAATAAATATTCCAACCAGTCCTTGATCCCTGTACTTCCGTTGGACTTAGGAGTGGAGTGGGGGCTGCTCCAGCGGGATAACATCCCGGCAGTCTCTACACATCCATCAATCTCGGCAGGTATTCGAGACTTGGTGGCACGTTTGCATAAGCCATCTGATAGGCCTCAGTATTCAGACTCTGTTAAAATGCAAGGCACTAATTCAAAGGTGCTCCAAAGTCTACCCACAGGCTCTCTACGGCGACAAGTAGACAGTTATGCCCCCAAATCGAAACCGTTGCATTTGCTAAGAATCCAGAGCATGCTAGAGCTGGAAGTTGCAATTTGTTTTAATAAATGTAATGTCCTGACCATCTTCTCAGAAATCCTAGCACTCTCTCTAATATCTTCTAAAGACATTGCTAGATTGGCTTTCCCGGACAGAAACTCTCAAGATACCAGCTTGATTCTCCTTGTCTCTCCACTAGTCAAGGAACTGATCCTTACTCAAACAGATTCTCTGCAGGAATTGGGTTTTAAAGTTGAATCTGCACTATCGTGGGATACGCTGCCTCAAGGGTCTTCTATTATACAACCACCAGCTAAACCATCTGTGGCCAATCTAGGCGGGCCTGAAGCTACGTTTAACCAAAGAATTTCACCTAAACACCAGGATAAGGACGTTGATTGGGCCACCATCATCTCCACCTTGTGGCAAAAACTTGTGCCCTAGGCCAACATCCTTAGGGACAGACTTAAGTCCTTTCTCAGAAATATGCCTCAAATCCTGGAACTCAAGAGGCAACCAGCACCTATTTACAAATTTGGAATGCCTACAGCTGCTGAGAGATGCCAATATTATTTGTATTCAAGAGACATGCATGATCTCGACACCATTTTTAGATGGTTACATTTTTTATCCAGCCTGCTCGATATAATTTGGGAGTTAGACCTTCAGGTGGCCTAATTGTCGCAGTTGATAATTGCTTTGGTTTATAAAGCAGTGCTCTTTTGGGCCTGCCATATGGGGCCCTGGGTGTTGGTCTTAATTCTAGCAGTGGACAACTGAAATTACTAATCATCAATATCTATTGGCACAGTGGTGTGGGAGAAGTTGAATTGTTTGTGTCCATTATCACTCAGATTATCCTTGATTGGGTGCTTGCTAATGATTCAGGACATGTCCTATTACCTGGGGATTTAAACTGTGATTGTACATTTGAGTACTCACCATGGGCAATCAGTGAGATGAATATGTCCAACTGGTGCTATACGAGGAAGAAACAGGATGGCTACACTTGGTATACTGGATTGGGTAATATAGGTCTACAACCCCTGGTAGGCCACTCACAATCCCTACTTGAAAATCCCACTTGGCATACCTGGCGGCGTGGTCATTCCTCCTCTATGCTTGATTACATCTTTGTGGATGAATACCTATGTACAAGTTGCTCGCAGTTTGAAATTTATATGAATACCTGGAGTGATCATGGCATCCTAACGGCAATATTTAAAATGTGCCATCCCCAAGGGTCATATCGGTCCCAATTTATGGTTATACCTAATTCATCTGGTTCTGCGGTTCGGTGGACACCTAAAAACATTGACACCCTGAACCTTAACCTGAGGGCTATGCTCAACCAGACTAGATATGACTGGAAAATGGCAACTTTCAACACTGCAACTGTTACATCTCTTGTTCTGCTATAACTCTGACCTGGCATTAGCAAAATCCATTAAGAATAAAAAGTTTAGGAGACTTCGACTAGCAAACCTGGATATGACCGTACGCTTAGGTCTCATTAGAAAGGTCAAACAAGGCTGTAAAAATTATTGCAAAACAATTAAATATCAGTTACTGCAACAGGACTCGGAACTAATGCTTCAGGTTATTATGAAGGCGAATGTGGGAGCCTTCTGGTCTATTGTTAATGGACAAAACAGTAATCTAGCTATTGCCCTACTAAATACAATTGCGGAACAAGGCTGGTTGGATTTCTATTCCAATAGATTTGCTCTCAATTCATTGCAGGAAAACAATAACTCTGTGAACCTCGATACTTTAGGCCCTTTTCCTAAATGGGAACCACCCATTGAGATTCACACGGTGCTACGGTGCTAGACCTAATCCTAAAGTGTAAAAGATCTAGAGCCCCTGGTCCAAATGAGCTAACTAATAACACCTTCAAAGCTGATCCTAATCTTTGGGCCAATCTCTTGTACCTCGAGTTTCGAGACATCCTCCAATTTGGGATTTGCCCAATCTCTTGGTCCTCTGCACATGTGATTCCAATTTTCAAATGTGGCAGTAGGTCTGACCCAAAAAATTACCGGCCTATTGCGTTGATTGACGCAGACTGCAAAATCTTCTCAGCCTTTCTCCTTTCGCACTTAAAGGACTGGGAAAAATCCTGCCACCCCTTGAGTCCTTTCTAAACGGGCTTTCGCAAATCCCAGTCCACAAATATTAATGGGTTTGTGGTTAAGTGCATTCAGGAGGCTGCCTGGACTTCTGCTAGAGGCCCTACTTTTATGGCCTCTATGGATCTCTCGGCAGCCTTTGACTGCATGGACCGAAACAGGCTATGGCGTAAACTTGCTTCCTGGGGCTTACCGAGGGCACTATTGAGTCTCTTGGAGGGGGTTTACAACAACTTGGGTGTAAGAATACGGCTAAATTCAAAGGGGGACATGTCTGCTGTGGTCTGCACATTTCGTGGGGTTAGGCAGGGTGTGTTTTAGCCCCATGGGTATTTAATCAATATGTGTCTGACGCAGCAGAACACCTACTTGAGGAGGGTCTTCTAGCACCAAGACTTGGCTCTGTGAAATTTATTTGGTTGGCCTATGCGGATGATTTTTTATTATTTGACCTAACCAAGGTGGGGCTACAGCGTGTGCTAGATGTGTTTGCCAACTATGCTAAGTTAAATGGCCTGAACATTAACCCCGCTAAAACTAAAATCCTCACCTTATCGAAAGGCCCTTGCAGGAAGAAAACCAACTCCTGTAACTTGGGGGTGTAAGAGTAATTAGCTCCATCTGCTTTACCTACCTTAGCTACTATGTCGGGGCTAGTAGAGGCTCGAAAGGGCAAATAAATCTACTCCTGAATAAAGCTAAGGTACTTGTTAGGCAGATTCTTAAAATCGATTGCAAATATGGCCTATTCTCTATTAGATCTGCTCTTCTTTTTTTCAAGGGTAAAATAGCTCCGAAATTGACATATGGTTTGGAGCTATGTACGGGGTTAACTGTCTCCAAACTCAATGCGATTGAAGGTGACATCTGGAGACGGGTCTTACTTCTCTAACGCGGTCCGTTTGGCTGCGATTCGATATGAGCTAGGCTACATCTCTTTAAAATCTGAAGTCTATTGGAGGATGCTTACACTCTACGTTACACTTAAGGTACCCAACACCTTATATGAACTTGTTGGGAATAATATTCATCGATCTGTCTTCTTATCTAAATTCTCCAAGTTCTGTGAAACTATTCTTTGTAACATTGGCTCAGATTTAGAACAGCTATCAACTAATCCTACAAAAACGAAAAAAAAAAAATGTGGGTTTATGATTGGTGCCTTACCACGGACTCTTTCCACTCGTATAGCTCTATGCTTCATTTAGCGATTGAACATAAGAAAAGAGGTACCCCATCTCCAGTTCTCACTATCTTCCCTAATCGGGATCATCGACAAGTCCTACTCAAATTGCGCTGGAATATCCTTCCAAGACTGGACACTAAACTGAGGTGGAAACTGATTTTGGTGGCAGACAGCCTCTGCAGATTTTGCCATTTAGTTCCCGAAACGGCTAAACATCTTATCCTGTTCTGCATGCAACTTAAGGCCCTCAGAGATTCTTGTTTGAGTCAACTAAAATCTCTATACTTGGGCTTAACCACTGAACTGGTATGGCAACGCTGTCTGTGCATTCAAACTACGCTCGAGGGCCTGGCTTTGTCTGGCTTCATTCGTAATCTCCATTTGGAGCTTATGTGATCAACTGCTGTGTACAAATATATAGGCTTCTCCTAGCTATTAATTGCTAGTATTTCAAGTGATTTAATGTTTATACTGTCTGCGAACATATTAATTGTACATGAATTATCTCTATGCAGTGCTAATCCTTTTTCTAGTTTTACTGTTCTTATTCTTTTTTTTTTCCTTTGTAAAGGTTTAATAAAACCATACACAATAAAAAAAAAAGAAAGTTAAGACTCAGCAGCATGTTTGGAGGTGCAGCAAAATGCTCCAATGTGCACATATAGCCTCCGAGGTCCAATAGCCTGTTAAGTGACGAACCACCACTGCTGCCGTATTGGATTATTGGATGTGTGTAGGTCTACCGTTGGATCATAATAGTCACATTAAAAAAAGAGGTGCCTAAACTAACACTAGTCCTAGAATATTTGGGAAAGTGCTGGATAGTGGGGTCAGATCGCATTGGATGAATCGAGTATCCGGTGATGAAATTGACAGCAATTAAAACACTGTATAAACCCTACAATGGTCCCACATTCTTAACATTTGTCTCAGCATATCTTTTGTATGGCTCTTTTAGGAGCCTCAAATATAAAGAATGTAGAAGTATTTTGGGAATAAATATAATTTACATGATTCAACATCTCTGTACAGTATAGTTTTGATTGCACAATCACATGAAAAGCCGAACGCAAGCAGCATTTATCCTTCAGAAGAAGAGTTCAACGATAGTGCAGATAGAATCTGTATAGCTGTGCCACTGTACCCCTTTATTTGTTATGCATATACATTACACTGTATAACAGGATAAGGCCCAGACCTGTGGCTATGCATGTGTCTTTGTTCCCCCACCCCTATCCCCATAACAGCCAAATCTGAACAAACCTCTCATTAATAAATAAAGTGCCTACACTTATTGCATAGGACTGTCTGGAAAGAAATGAAAAGAACCAAAATATAAATATTTAATTTCAACATTTATATTGAAGTAATTTAAAAGTGCTTGGCAACCATCACAAAGACTCTGGATGTGAGTGTTTGGTTTTTTAATTTATTTTAACATGCACTAGCTTATATACCCGGCGTTGCCCCGGATTTCATTTTCTCATATGTACTATTTGTTAGAAATTTGAGGAAAGATATACAACTGATTAAGGGAACCCATTCTAGAACATGTGACATATGGGAGAAACATGGATAGTCCAAGTTAATGCCAGTGCACTTGATTGACTGGTCCTGTGCCTTGTTGATCGTGATACTGAATGCCAGCCTGACCAGGAACTGTAGGCACTTGAAACTGAATGTCATGTCTGTCGGAATGAGTGGAATGCACGGCTCCTTTTCCCTTCCCGGTTAACACTGTCGTTTCAATTACGTTGGACAGCAATTTTTTAATGCACAGCCATGTGCCACTACACAGCCTAGGTGGGTGGAGGTGGCGAAGCAGCATGATGGGTAACCCAACTTTCAGTCGAAAGTGATGTAGCATTCCCGAAGGGTTGAGTGTGTTGAGGTATTCTGTAGGATAGTTTACGGCTTCCTTGGCACCCACCACCATATCGATTGAGTTGTACTCAGGAATTGTGCCAGGAAGCATATCCTGAAGCTGATTATTAATAGAAACAATTGGGAAAATTCTGGAAAGCTACCTGCAGTCACCTTCGCCTCTCAGGTCCATTCACCTCCCATACGCCTCGCCTTCACTTCCAATACGCCTTCGCCTTTTGCCTCTCATACGCCTTCGCCTCCATACGCCACGCTTTGCCAAGCCACAAACAAACTATTTTTGACTTTTCACTTTTCCATTGGGAAAGATTTTTATGCAAGATTTTCAAGATTGACTCTGATATTCATTGGAAAATCCTGCCTAAAGCAAGAGATTTCAAATTAAATTAACACAGACAAATTGCAGGATATCTCTGGAACAACATATGTAACACTGGACTCGCAAATTTTGAGCAGCAAGTGACTAAATTAATTTTCCAAGATCCAAGGCAGCACATGCAAAGCAGGGAACAGAACACCTCTTAGCTTAGTAACAATTCCTATTTTGCCTATTTTGGAAATGGCAAATAACAATTTAAAGGCATACCACTCCTTGCAACTCATTTAGAGTTTGGTGGGAAGACTACCATACATCCGCCAACAATGACTTACACCATACTCTGATGGAGAATGAGAGAGAACCCCAGAATCATGTCCTTTGTGCCACAGCACTGTAACATCAGTGTAACCCATAATAGGGTAGCGGTGCCCAATGGCAGACATACCAATGCCAACCATGGCTCCCCCTCCACTACTGGCAGAAGTGAGGTCAAACACCTTCTGGTGTCAGTCCTAGTGCCTGGCAGAAATCACTCTGTCACAACCGTTACAAGAGATCTCCAACAACTCCCAGGAGGGCAGTGACAATGCAGTGTCAACTGTGCCATGGGAGGAAGGGGACCCCTGTAAGAGATGGAATGTCCCGAAGCTTGCCAGGCCCAAGGAATTCTCAAAGGACCAAGAAGCCAAAGACAGCCATGTTTAGGGGGGACTTGACACCATCTCATGCAACAGGTGGGAACAGAAGGTGCTCCTGCCAATTGAATTGCAAATTGTCACAGACCTAGAGGAGGACATGACAGAAGTGAGTTGTCAGCAACAAATGTACCATTCAATCAATCACACATGCACACATACAGGTGAGGCATGGGCACATGTCAAGCCATAAATCTCCCACACCGAGCTTACATTCACCCACCAAGTACACTGTGGACAGACTCCAACCCTTTTGCAAACCCATCACATGGCCATGAGATTATTGCAGAAGTTACACTCACTGCCTTTCTGCAACACCCAAAAGTCATACACGTCATGTAGAGTTTAGACAAACACTAAAATGCCAACATAGCACCTGTGCAAATGCTGATGCCATCTATGCCTGGTGTCTTCCATGCAGGTAAAACATCACAGTAATCCATTAAGCCCGATGCTGCAAATTCACATGCCAAATGACCAACATGGAGTGCCAAGAAGCAGAATGCTGCAATGGGAAGTCACATGTCCAGCCCCTACACAGATCGCACATATTCCACTGAAGACATTGCAGACCGAATTGTCAATGAGCCACCCCCATCCACAATGGAATTTCATAATTGTAGTGGTACCACCCAGGTAACCCCAAAAGCCCCCATTCAGCTATCAGAATCCACCTCACAGGTGGGAGCAGTGGTGCAGGAGGAAGAGGTGCCTCCAGAGGTGGTGTGGGTCAGACGTTTATAGAGGAGGGGAAGGATCAAGAGCAAAATGGAGAAATACAAACATTTTCTGATGACCACCCTGACAATTGGCCAACCACCCGACTGCAGATATCTACCCCGCAGCACACAGCACATTCACAAGATAATGCTGAGATACAAGATCACACATTCTTGTTAGTAGCAGGCCAGCATGAGCTTGTCAAAGAGGCCACAAGGCAGTCTGAGGCTGACATACAACAGCCACACTTGCAGGAGAGGATCCATCAACAGTTTGAGCAGCATGAGCAGCTCATCACACGCCAAATTGGCAACCAGGCAACGCTGAAGGAATCCTTCAACAGAGACACAGCAAGTGTCATGACCTTGCATGAGCAGTCAAGGGAAGACTACTTACAATCCACTAAAAGCAGGTGGCGGCTTCAGCAAATCAGTGCTGGACCTGCAGTATCAGCCAGAGAATTCACCGGTTGTGTGTCAGATGTTGACATCTTGTAGCATGGCATGCATCGGGACATGGTTTGGTGTATGGAGGCAGTCAATAGGGTGCAGGAGCATGTGACATCTGTTTTAGCCAATTACTCAAACACGTATGCAGCTGCAGCAAGCACAGCCTCCCACATTTCATGAGTCCAGCATCACATCTAAGGAGGCAGGCCCACCATACACACACAGCCACGCCACTCCCACACTTCAGTTCGGGAGTCTGGCCGAGGGTCTGGGACCACCTGCAAGGAGAACACACAAAAGTTAAGGTCACCTGAGGTATTGCCATGAGGGTGCTCTGTTGTGTACCCCACAAAGGCATTGCTATTGCACACATGTGAGGCAGTGTGTGTGTTCTAAGGACTCAGAGCCTGATTTGGGCAACATTCAAGGCACCCTAGGATGATGCATATAAAGGCATGTGAGCGCTCACAGGACAGACCTCCAGTTGGGCAACATTCAAGGCACCCCAATGTAATGCACATGAAGACAACTGTGTTCTCGCCGGTCGTGATACCATAGTTGGGCAATATTCGAGGCACCCAAGGACGCTGCACCTTAGGGAATATGTATCAGTCCTGCCATTCTTACAATGTTGGATGTGGACAGATTTCGTTCCTGGAGGGACACTCTGGACCATTGAACTGCTTCCTTCAGATGTCCGCAAATGGCTACCAAAGGGCACATGATATTATATTTTGTGCACATGTCTAACTACTGGCCAGAGTCCCTGATGGAGGTTTGGGGGGCAGGAAGGGTGACGGGCCACTCACATTTGAGGTTGGGTGACTCTCCTTGTTTGTGACGCCCCTGTTCCCTGTGTGGCCCTGTGTGAAAGCAAAGTAGTGTGGAAAGGTAAAGTCCTAGGTGTATCCTACATTCAGTGGCACTGTCCACCCCCCTAGAAGTGCCATGTATAAGTGCCTGCCTCATGGATGTGTAGTCTTCAGAGTGCGTAGGTGATTTCTCCTCTGTTGGGTGCTCTCGGTCGTCTACGTCATCCTCACTGTAACGATGTACATCCTCTGACAATGGCACACCCTTACGCATTGGAATGTTGTGCTGGATGCAGCACACCAGTATGCTGCTGCACACATTTGCTGTTATATACACCGCTGCAAATGCACATTCTAGCACCCTACAGGCCCTCACGTGTGCTTGTTTGCAGAGTTGGCCTCCTGCTGTTTGTGGATTGCAACCAGGGGTCAGGGGCCATCATCTGTGGAAATGTACAGCCACACATGTCAATGGTCAGGACACATTAGTAATATGCTCTTTGAACATACACAAATTCCCTCCTCTATGTGTTTGAATGATTACCAATTATCCATGTTCTCCTGTTGCTCATCCTTTGCATCAATCGTAGCACACTACTGTTCGTCATGTGTTTATCCGGGGAACTTGTCACATATATGTGTGAAGCTCATTTTTGCATCCTACTCAGCCTGCAAGTTGATGCTGTGGAAACCTTTCTGATTCCGATACATGCCTTCAGGTACCTTTGGGTTATGCAGGTAACATGTGTTACACCTACAATGTTGGGTAGGCCAGCCACACCATAGAATGCAGTCTTTCTGGGATTTATGGAGGGGACAGTTGATGGGAATATGATGTTCTCCCCACACATGAGATGATGGCGTCAAGCATCTGTGAGAATGCTGCTGTATTCTGGGTGTGAGATGCCAGCAACACGCTCCATACATGTCTGGAAAGATTCACTGGCACAACAATGTAAGACACTCATCACCTTCATAATTGGCAGAATGGATGTTACAAGGTTTTTTTTTAAAAACTTTTATTTTTGTTGACAGAGGCAGATAGCATACACACTTACATCGGGACAATAAGACCAAATTCAGTATACATATACATGGATACATGGACTTATATGCAGAAGGTAGGCAGCAGAGGTCAATTAGCAACAGAACATGAGTCACCAGCATCTTAGACAGCAATTGGAGAGGACCGGGAGGACCCGCCCGTCAAGGAGGTGTCATTTAAACTATTCAGATAGCTATTGAAGGCAGACCAAATATTATGAGGACGGGAACGGGTCGGGAGCATGTCCAGGAATCCCTCCTCGCAGTTCCGAGACCACGTGAGCAGATTCAGCCATTTTTGATATGTAGGGGGGGTCGAGCTCTTCCAACCCTGCAAGACACATTTCTTGGCCACCACAAAACTCACATTCAGGAACTTAACCACATCTCTAGGCTCCCCAGGGCCCCACACCCCAAACAATGCCCCCAGCGGGTCGAGGTCGACCACGGAGTCGATAATTGCAGACAATGTCTGTATGATCTTAGACCAGAATGTGGCCAGCTCCGGGCAGGCCCAGAAAATGTGTAGGTGGTCAGCACCCTCGGCACCACAGCGAGGGCAGAGCCGGTTATCAGAGCGTGCAAATCTTGATATTCTACCCGGTGTATAATACAGCCTGTTGAGCAGTTTATATTGTATGGTGCGGTAACGGAAGTTCAAGGACACCCCACTGGTATGAGAGCACATTTTTCCCCACAGTTGATCAGTAAGTTCCGTCCCCAGTTCAGCGGCCCAATCCTCCCGTGCCCTAGATGGTCGGGGAGGGGCGGCGGACAGCAACAGTTTATATAATGAGGAGACCACTCCGCGTGCACCTCCCGAATTAGCAATGTAGGCAACCCCAGGGGAGTCCCGGGGTTCAGCAGGAAAGTCAGGCCACGCGCTGCGGACGGCTGCGCGTATCCTGTAGAACTGCAGCAGCTCCATAACTGAACCAGAATGCCCCGGCCTCCACGTCTGCAGTGTTATAAATTGCCCTTCTGGATAAAAGTCAGTGAGGGCGCGGTAACCCAACGCCTCCCAGTGCCGCGCCACTGCGGTGTCGTGCGTGGGTTCCAGCCCAGGAACATTCCAGGCGGGGAGCCACTTGTAATATGGGTGTTGTTCATCACAGGTTGCAAACAGCTGGCCCCAGGCCTGTACGGTGGCCCGGACCGGATCGATAGGCGAATCCGGTTCGTACTTCCTATTCAGAATCAGGGACATTATGTTACAGCGCGCCCCCGCCAGGACCTCCAACTTGACGTGAGGGCGGGGTTGGGGTCCAGGGTACCAATATGAAGCGAATTGTGCCTGGGCAGCCGTCCAATATTTTAGCAGGTCCGGGGCTGTGAAGCCCCCTCTGTCATAGGGCAGACACATGTCCGACCACTTCTTGCGCACCGCACCAGAATGCCAGAGGAATTGTGCAAGTGTTTTATGGAGGTTTGCAAAGTATCTCCTACCTGGCCAGACGGGGACATTGCAGAAGATATATAATAACTTAGGGAGCAGGATCATTTTCACCAGTGAGAGTCTACCGGCCAGTGACAGTGGAAGGACACGCCAGCGCACGATTTTGGCCTCAGCTTGCTCCGCCACTGCCCGGTAGTTATCCGCCAGCAGTGTTTCCCTGGTCCGAGACACCTGGACCCCCAAATATCTAATCCCCAGCGGGGACCAACGCAACGGGTACTCAGTAACAGGTTGTGACGTGGAACTAGTAAGGGGGAAAATTTCAGATTTGGTGTAGTTAATGGTGAACCCGGAGTATGTGCCAATTCGGGTGATATCGCGTAAGATCGGGTCCAGGTGCACATCCGGGTCTCTCACGAAAAGTAACACGTCGTCTGCATATAGCGAGACGATTTCAGGGGCGTCTTTTAACCTAATCCCTTGGTGTGCGTGCCGCTCCCTAATATAGTCGGCCATTGGTTCTATTGCCAGGGCGAATAAGATCGGAGAGAACGGGCAGCCCTGACGGGTGCCCCTAGAAAGAGGGAACAGAGCTGACGTCTGGGAGTTAACCCGTACCCTAGCCACCGGGGAAGTATATAGCAATTTAATGTACGCTATCATGTTTGGCCCTATACCCATATTTTCCAGTACCAACCAGGTATATTTCCAAGACACCATGTCAAAAGCCTTCTGGGCATCCAGCGTAACCGCCACTGCACTAACACCCTGATCCATGCGGGCCATGACATTAAATAGTCTTCTAATATTGTGGGACGTCGACCTCCCGGGGACGAAACCTGATTGGTCATCATGCACCATATAAGACATGACCGGAAGAAAACGATTGGCAATCACTTTGGCAAATATTTTAGTGTCCAAATTCATTAATGAGAGGGGCCTGTAAGATCCGCACTCATCAGCAGGTTTTCCCGGTTTGAGGAGAACCGTGATGACGGCCTCCCGCAATGTCGGAGGGAGGGCGCCCAGTCGGAGCCATTCGTTCCAAACTTCCAGTAATTTGGGGGCCAAAATGGCCACATGCTCCTGATAAAATTCTGCTGTCAGCCCGTCCGGACCAGGAGCTTTTCCCTTAGGGAAATTGGATATTGCCTCGACTATTTCTTCCAACAGAATGGGGGAGTCTAATTGGTCTTTAGTTGTTGGGGAAATGAGTGTCGTGGGGATCTGGCTGAGGAGGTCACGCATTTGAGACTCGCTATGTTCAGGGGGCTGGGAGTATAGGTCAGTGTAGAAGTCTGCAAAAACTTCCAGGATCCGTTGATCAGTCAGTTGGTCCAACCCTGACCTGTCCTTAATGCTAGCAATCTGTGTATGACCCCACTCGCCCCTGGCCACCGCAGCCAGTGTCCTACCCGGCCTGTCCCCTTCACCGTATTTGCGGGCCGCCTGTGGGCGACTGAAATATTGAACTTCCCTGATGGCCTGTTCATTAAAAACTTGGAGCTCCTCGCTAATCCGGGAAAGAGTGGCTGGGTCAACAGAGGTAGGATGCGCGCTCTCCAGGTCACGTAATTTGGTTTCGGAGCGGGTAAGAGCTGCTCGTGTGGCTCTGAGTACTCCCGCCTCCCTCGATATGGACATTCCCCTGATGTAGACTTTGAAGGCCTCCCACCGGACCCCCAGGGAAGTGGACTGGGATAGATTAAACTCAAAGTAGGACTGTATGTCTGCAAGAATATCCGCCTTGAATACTATGTCCTGCAGGGCTGAAGACTTGAAGCGCCATGTGTTAATTGTGGGAGCAGGAACTCCCAGGTCCACGGACAGCTGGACAGGAGAATGATCCGATAAGGTGCGCGCCAAAATCCGAGTCTCAGCCACCCTTCCCAGGAGCATACTAGACAAGAAAAACATGTCAATTCTCGAGGAGCTGTCGTGCACAGAGGAATGATGAGTATATTCACGCGTTAACGGATGCATTGCCCTCCATGCATCTCGAATATCTAGCGTCGCACTATGCGCTAAGAGTCTATGCGCCGCACCAGAAAGCAATCTAGGGGCAGTGCCCGTTCTGTCCAGTGTGGTATCCATTATGAAATTCATGTCCCCACCCCAGATAATCTGCACTCCCACATAGCCCAGTAATATCGCTGCCACCCGATCGACAAAATCAGGAGAGTCCACATTAGGACCATATGTATTAACCAACAAGTATTCCCTATTATCCAATGAGCAATGTAGGATAACATATCTTCCTTCTGGATCTACATAGTTCTTATGGAGTGCAAACTTGAGCGACCTATGAACCATCGTCAGAACCCCCCTGGCCCGGGACGAGTAGGAGGTGAAATATCTATTGGGGCCCCAAGATGGAGCCATGCATCTGGCCAAGTGGCCCTCAGAGTGCGTCTCCTGCAGGAGCAAAATTTTACAGCTATGCCTGTTGGCGTAGGCCATAATTTTACGAGCTTTGGTGTAGTTACTAAGACCCCGAACATTCCAAGACATCACTACAGTTGCCATTGCATGAAACTAGGGTACATCCCATACTCTCTGCCGGAGTCCAGCTAGTGATTTAATGGAGTCCCCACAAGGGTGCCCCGATGTCGCGCTTTCTGCCATACTACCCCCGTCTTTTGTAATACAATCCCAAAAACTCCCAACATCACCACCCACCACCCTCACTGCCCACCCACAACTTGCAGTGGGAATTGTCCCCCACCCAAAACCTGAGTCCCCAGCCAAACCAGCGCCGGGGCCAGCAGACAGGCCGGAGTTCCCCAACCGGGGAAGAATGGAGAGCACTACCCAACGGGGATAAGCCCATAATCTGGCCCAACAGGGGCCACCCAGCCTTAACAGCAAACCAAGCACGAACATTGCAAACGCAGTGGGGGCGCTGTAGCCGTGCGGACGGCTTCTTAAGCATCATATAGGACGGCATGTGCCGTCGAGTCAAGTTCTGCAGTAACGGATCCAAGCTCAGGTCCCGGGTTCCTCAGCACACAGATGAGATCAGATGGTAGTGGAGGAACAGTAAATGAACTCAAGCAGGACCATACAGTGTACGAGGAGCAAGGAGTAATGTCCAAGGGGCCAAGGTAAACCCCAGGCCGGATGGCCACTCACAGGGTCTAAATTGCTGAGGTTGCGGTACAGTATTGCCACCATCACATTCCAGATGAGCGGAGGTAAATGATAAAGAGAATAGGGCACTACAGGGAGTGTTCACACGGCAGCCGCGGGATCATTTCTTGGATTATGCAATGGTATTTCCGACTCGATGAACTTCACTGCCTCCTCGGGGACCGTGAAGAAGTAGAGTTTTCTGTTGTGAGTCAACTTCAGTCGAGCCGGGAATAGGATTGCGTATGGGACATTGCGTTCCCTGAGCAGCTTTTTAACGCCAAGAAATTGGCGCCTCTCCTGCTGAACCGCAACTGAAAAGTCGGGAAAAATCCTGCCGGTATTGGCTTCCAGGCGCAGCTCTCCCTTCTCCCGTGCCAAGCGTAGGATAAGGTCCCTGTCCCGGTAGTTCAGGATCCTGGCGATGATGGGTCTCGGATTGTCACCAGGCTTGGGGCGAGGGGATAATGCCCGATGTGCACGCTCAACTGTAAAATGCGGTGACAGGGCTGGATTGTCCAGCAGATCCTTGAGCAAGCTCTCGATAGCATCCTCCATGCGCCCTTTGAGTGCGTTCTCGGGAACACCAAAAATGCGTAGATTATTTCTGCGGGAGCGGGATTCCAAGTCATCACACTTAGACTTAACCGCCTTCATGTCTCGTGACAGGGCCGCAACCGTGGACT
Source organism: Ambystoma mexicanum (assembly GCF_040938575.1). Classification (NCBI taxonomy): domain Eukaryota; kingdom Metazoa; phylum Chordata; class Amphibia; order Caudata; family Ambystomatidae; genus Ambystoma; species Ambystoma mexicanum. The sequence goes on along the minus strand of NC_090937.1, from coordinate 344,842,614 downwards.
GCAGTACGTGTATTTCATCCTCATTTGTAGAAATCCTACTTTCAGCCTCTGTTATTCGAGTCCCAGCTTGATCTACACGTGTCTTGAGCGAGGCAACATTGGCATTTATATCGTCCAATTTCTCGTGGAAACAGGCAAAGTTTTTGGCCATCGACTCCATGATGACTGTGAGGTCAGGTCCCGATGTTCCGGCGTGTGCTTCCACCCCAGATTCTTCTGGCGAGGATGGCGATGAGCAAGCATCAGTCCTTGAAACCGCTCTAGCAAATTTATCCATAGATCCTCCCTTGGTGTTCCCCTTCGGTTTATTCGGCATGCTGGATGGTGGCAAAAGCCAACGTGGTCAATGAATGTCGCCCGTGAGGAAACAAGAGGCGTGGGGCCCAGGGATCAAATCAGGCCATGGAAGACAGACGGCAAGCCCGCCAGGCCTCCACTGATGTAGATGCAGATAACACTGGTAGCGCTGAGCGAGGTGCACCGACGCCGGCCAGCAGTAGTGAGGTAGAGGTGCCCGCAGGGCAAGTCCGGTGATTGCGCGGCCCCCGACGGGAGCGGGCCACAGGCGATGTCCAGGCGCGGCCAGAGAAGGGCGGGGGGCGAGGGAGCACACCCACACCCGAGAGAGAGGTAGTGATGCAGGATGGGCAGGATGAGGGAGCCCGCGTCCAGGCTATGCAGTCTATCAGGCGGCCCTCAGTGCTCACAGCAGCAGGGACCCAGTGGAGCCCGCAGGCCCCGGCCGCGGCAAAGACAGGGTGGCCGCTGGCCGATCAAGAATCCGCGGCCGCTCCTGGGGACACAGGCAGGAGGGCGCCAGCCCAGGGGAGGCAGCAGGCGTCAGGCAGATGCGGCGTTATTAAAGCAGAGGGCGCTCTCCAATATGGGCATGGGGGCCGGGCCCGCAGAGCACCCACCGTCAGGGAGCCCGGCTTCCACAGAACAGAGAACAATCGCCCAGCACCCCCAGGATGTAGGCGTTGCGATCCAGGTTCGGAGGCAAGGCAGGTACAGTCATAGGGGATCCCGCTCCCCAGATTGCGTGGACCGAGGAGAGCGGGCCGGCCCAGGCGCACGGGGCCGCAGGTCAGGTAGAGGCCGGGGGCACTGCACCCCCCTCAAGGCATATCCCCCCTCCGCTCCTCACCTCGACAACGCAGTCCCCCGTCCGCGCTCAGGCTCCCCAGCCCGCCCGCTCCACCGGGCGGCACCTAGCACAGCGACGGAGGCTCCAGCCCCAGAGGCACAGGAATGGGCTGGGGCACGCTCCGGCGACGGCCCCGGCAGCCGAGTGTTGGTGTGGCGGCGTATCCCGGGAGGGGGCCGCCGCAGCTGTTGGATCAGTCCCAGCCTCCCAGCCAGGCAGTGGCCCGCTCCGCGGGGCCCCCTGGGGAGAGAGACAAGGCACACGGGCCGCTCCCCGCGCGGCCCACGGCCCGCCGAGCATGCAGGGAAGAGGAGGCGAGGTCCGGGTAAATACCGCGGCCCCAGTCAGTCCGAGGCCTCAAACGAAACGTGGCCGCAGCCGGCCTCCCAGTGTCCAAATAAGGCCAGGATTTCGCCAGGAGCTGCCTACTAGACAGGGGCAACTAGCCAGCCGCAACAGAAGTGTAGGAGGCTCGGATATTCGCAGATGTTAGCAGATGTAAGCCGGAGCCGCACGGAGCTCAAAAGCTAAGCAGCCATCTTGGGCTGCTCCACAGCGCCACCCCATGGATGTTACAAGGTTGATCTGCGACTCTAGTTCTTCAGCTTTGCCATCAGTCTGGTCCATGATGTTCCGTTGGTCGAGTCTGCAGATGCTGAGCGTGTGCTCTGCTGACATCACTTGGAAACATACCCTTGAAAGATAGGTACAGAGTCCTCACCCCTATTTGTGATGTGCACTGCAGCACACTCCATCTGTTGCATGTCCAGGCTACATACCTCTTATTTTAGGCATAGAGAAAAGCGCAAAGCAATGCCATTGTATGCAGCAAATGGATGGGGGTACTGATGGTGACATGTTGTACCTGCCAGGGGAGGCTTTATGTGCTAAACCTGTTTCCCCGTCCTTCCTGGCACATTGCACCTCACATATGCATGTGGTGTTCTTTGCTGGACTCCTTATAGATATTTTGCTGCACAATTCTTTGGTTGGCTCCATTTTCAGATGCCCCTTCTCTGTACAGTGCTTTCAAGCCCTCTGCTTGCCTTGCTTGGTGTCATCTCTGTGTGTGCATGTGTATGGCCTCTAATGCTCGGTGTGCCTCTGCAATCACCATCAGGCTCTATCGGATAGTCATGCACATTCTCCATATGTTTTAACCCTGTTTATGTGGTTTCAAGTGTGGTAGTGATTTCAGGTGGAATTTACTGTGGTTTCATGGTGTGATTGTAGAAGAGCAGCTGCATGCCTCTGCAGGAAGTCCTGCCCCTTACCTCCTATGAGTTGGAAGCCTGAGATTCTGCCATGCTTGACACCAGCGGTTGTGATCATACCACAGCGAATATTCGAAAGAAGGTACCCTCTGAGAAAACCAGATGTATCTCAGAAGAGATGACAATCTGAGGGAGGAACTTCCTGAAGGAATATGCAAAAGAGTGAAAGAGGAGCTGGTGACATCATAAAAGACAAGCGGGATGCCCTGAGAATACTGGCTGAAGAGAATGCATGGAGCGTATAGAAACTGATGACGAAGTTAAGAATCGAGTAAACTTTCATATGCAAAACGAAGACTGCACATGTGTAACGTACTGCAGAAAATGCAAGCCGTTCAATAACTGTGCAGATGCTGTAACACAAGTAGGCTACGTGATCATAGAAGCTGGCTATATAAATAGTGAATAGACTGCAGGTGAAGCTGCCATTGTATAGAAGCTGGACATCAGTGTCATGAATCTAGTAAGCCAGGAACCATGGAGAGGAAAGGCCGAGAACTGTGTCGCAGCACGAATAAGCTGAGATTGCAGACACAAATGGTGTGGCTGTCTGACCTGGTATCAAAGCTGAAGCAGCCAAGGCCGGTTATATATTCTTGAAGGCGGTGAACGTGAGAAGCTGAATCATCCCTTGTTAAGGTGCAAAGAAAGAACACCAAGAATGCTAAGTTTTATTCATTTAAGACATTTAAATGCTGCAAAATGGACCAAATTGTGGTCTCCTGTCACGTGATCCAAGAATGGAAATAGAGTTGAGCATGGAATTCTAGAACAATGATAGTGCTTGCTTGCACTCCCTTATTTTCACAGAGACAGGAAAACTCTGCAAGGCTAAGTTCAAAGACAATCTTAATGGCAGAAGGCATGGGTGATGAGAGATGATGGGCTAATTGGGTGGGGAGGTAAAGTCAAGTCCACCTCCTGGCACCTGGGTCTGAGTTTACGTGCTGCTAAGTGAACCGAATGTTCCAGACATGGCACGAGCGTGCCAACCAATTATAGAGGGCAGTATAACGAAGGACCTTATAGTTTGAGAACCAATTATATACTGTGTACTTAATAGTGTTGAAGATTACATGTTTTAGAAGTAGGCATAGGTTGTCCACCTGACAGTAGATATCCAATAACAATCCCACCCCTTATAGAAAGTATACTTAGATGTTCCCCTTGAACCTATCACAACCCCTCGTAGCTTTTTCTCATTTGCCACATAGTATGAAATCACGTATGACCTATTTTTCGTATCAAAGGAAGTGTTTATGCGATATACACTGAGAGCTCGAGCGAACGTCCATTGATATCCGTTGTAACTCCCTGTTTTAGATCATTCTTAATAAAACAGCAACCTTTGCCATCTTCCTGAGTTGGTTTGATTATTTGGTGTCTTAGTTATTCTGCATCCCCGTCCATTGCATGCACGATACCCAATGAGCCATATGCTCATAATGATCACTCCTTATTGCAGAGTTGACTGAGTCACTCGAAAAAACACACGTCCCTTGCCCTTGGAAGCAGCTCAGATTCCAGAGCATGACAATAGCTTCTTGCTTTTCGTGGGAAGTATAAATTCTCTCCTTCCAACCACACGGATATTCGTGGGGACCCCTATAACTAGGTGGGATTCCCTGGCACGATACAACCACTTATCTAGACATCGACATCGACACACTAACCCTTCAGTGTCTGTCCAGCCCTGATGAATGTGGCCCTTGTGCCACTGAAACCGGTAGGCTTCAAATATCAGGAAGAGTCCCAGACGAGTAAAACAATGAATTCAAAACCCACCTGGGCTCCCTGATTCAGGACTCCCCATTAAAAAGATGGGAATCATTTAATAACCTCTAACCTGGATTCTGAAAACTAATCATGAGAAAGATCAGAACAGAAGAGGAATACGGGAGATTCAATAGAAATATGTTGATCTGTACCTCCTTTTTATACCCTGTGGATAGAGAAATCAAATAAAATTACTATTTTTTCATCTATGAAGCAGCCTTCTCTAGAGGGCCAACTAAAAACAAAAATTAAAATATGTTGTGAAAATATCCCCACAGAATTAATCAACCTGAGTTTTATTGTGTGAATGCTGCATATGTGCCAACATAGTACTATTCTGACTTTGGTTCGCCAATGTCCCATCGCTGTTGTGGCAGTGTGATTGGTGGATTGGCATTACTTATGTTGGTGTATGGAATGCCACTGTCACTGAGCTCATCATCTACAGAAATATGTCATTTTCTGCTCTGCCACTATTTTGATCCTTATCTGTGGATATGTGGTGTACTTTTACTTATTGCCAGAATCTAAATTGTATTTAAGTTAGCTCCTGTGGGTTATGTCCCATTCATGGTTTGTATGAGCAGGGTCCTGTTTACTTGATCTGGCATTATGCAGCTTTTAAAAAGTTCTGAGCTATCCCACTCTTGGGAGAGTTTATCTATTCAGCATATTATGGAATTATCCAGTCCTTCTTAGCACCAATCATTATCCCCATATGAGCACAGGGAGCAAGAACCCCACCAGAACTCTTGGCTCAATAAGTAAACTAGTCTCTGACAGAGACATTCAATCCTATGCCTGATGAATTCATGACATGAGGGCCCTCTCCCTGACAACATAGAGGTGACCCCAAAAGGGAGCCCTGAGTTGGGGTTATGCTGTCTCACTTCCTACCTGAACAGTGGTTCATCAGCTGCAAGCAGCTCGTTCACATGCACAAGAGATACAACCATTTATTGAGTCTATTTCCCTGAACCCCTCATGGAAACTCCTAAAATCTGTCCTAATTAGTCCTTTTATGCATTGTTCCCCTATGGCACCTGGCACACCAGCCTCCATGAAATTCTCAGGCTTGGGCCTTGGGCTGCAACCTAGTGCTGCACAGCCTTCACCATGCTCACCATATCTCTAAAGACATGTACTGCACCCTTTACCAGTTCAGAGGCAGCTCGGACCCTCATTCATTGCACAGTGATGCAGAAGTGATCCCACATATCAAAGGAACTCTAGTCTTAAAGGCATAGTTTGATGAAACAGCTACAGGGCTGAGATGATTCTCTCTTCATCTAAAAAGAGGAATGCGCGGGGCTTGGCAGTATGTCTTTCCTTCATCTGCACCAGCAGATTGGGCTAGTGGGCACCTCAGGTACTGAGGTTAGTCCATTTGCAATGGACAGTGGTTACGGGAACTCACTGTGGTGTGTTAGGAACTCAAGGCAATGATACAATGTGCACGTTCAAAGTGTAGTTCAAACAGTATTTTTACTGTCAGATAAAATCAATGAGGAACAGGTTGCATTCATGCTTATTGTTACCAGAAAGGGCTTCTCTAGAAAATATAAAAGGTTCTGCTAATCAAAGAGTGTGAAGGATGGACTAATGTAGAAATTGTATTCTTTAGGAATGGCGTTCTACACCTTGTTTGTTCTAAATCATACATTTCCTAAACACCTATTCTTAAAGCCTTTGCCCCTCATGGGATACCCTATTTGTCAAAGTAATGTTCAAACGAATTCCAACTGAAAAGTTCAACCTAGTCTTAATGTGTCATTAGCCTTCTTGCTACTCTAGTCAAATAAGTCAAATGTCCCAAACTTGGCCCACACAAAAGTTCTCAAAACCTAGTCTTAAAACTCTGTGTCTTTCTATTTCAACAGAATGAAAAGGAATAACTGGGAAGGCTCCTTCAGGATTTATTCACAGTCTGGACGTCTTTCGCTATCCTCTCTGCCTTCAACTCTGGACTCTCTGAGCCCTCCCTTGAAGATTTCTCACTTCTGCTGCTTCGCGGACTGGCTCCTCAGCCTTGCAACCTTCAGGCATATACTTTTCAAATCATGATTTTCAACAGGTCCCTCCAGGACCTTTACTTTTCTGAGAATTCACACTGGTACCTCCTGTACCTTAGCTGTTCACAGATGCTCACTCAAGGACCTTACATTTTTTTTTGCATTTGGTTTTATTTTGTTTTGCAGAATGTTGCAGTTCAACAGTACAACATTACTGAATCATAAAACACAAGAAAACAGCCAGAACAATAACAAACCCCCATCAACTGCCCGTTTTTAAACCCCACTCCACCCCTGCCCTCGCTAACCCTCTTGCCCGTGGTACTGCTTACTCCTTCTGTACTCGGGTTCTGAGGCCCCTGTTGTGTTAAGAATCTGTTTTTTGGGTCCCTCGTTCCTCCCTCCCCTCTATTAAAAAAACACCCTCTGAATGACACAACTTCTCCTCCTGTGCCCCCCACTTCTCCACTTCCTTCTCGGACCCCTGCCTAGGTGGTACCATCTCGAGCTATGCTACATCCTGGTCTGAATTCATACATCTTACAATGAAGGGGTGCCAGTCCATTTCCAATGGTTCCAGTCTACCATTAAGCTCCGCCGTAATTCTTTCTATGGTATGATATGATATGATAGGATATGATATGATAGGTTATTCATAACGCCCGTAATACCCAGAGGTTTCTAAGCGCGGACCCAGGGATTGAACCTGTAGTGCTCTGTGTTGTCTTGCTTCCAAGGTGAGCATGTTGCCCCTGAGCTATCCTCCCGAGACCAGATGTTCTTGGCCACATTGGACCACTCCTTTCTGCTCGGTGGGTATTAATTTTTCCATTTAGAGGCTATGCAAGCCCTGGTGGCCAACAGTAGGGATGCAGCCAGTACTCTCCATCCACCTCCTCTATTCCAAGAATGGTCAGCAAGGATTTTTTAATCTCTGTGTGTACCACTTCCAGGTTTCTGATCCACGCAAGGAACTCATCCACAGCTCTCAAGCATTTGTCTTGCAAAGGTGGGTGAAATTACCCGATTTTGTTTTTGGCGGCTGAGACGCCCATTGGAATGAATGGGCATGCAGGAGGCTTGGCGGGTGAGTCAGCCCTTCACAAGGTGGGTGACACCTGCAAAAAGCGTGTGAGTCGAGAGCTATGCCTCATCCCAGAACACCTGTATCCTGGAACAGCCCCACCGCATATGCCAGTAATCGGCCCTTTCATCACAACCCCTCCAACACTTAGGACTTGTAGCAGGATACATCTTTGACAGTCTGACCGGGTCAAACTGCCACCTATGGAGGAGCTTAATGGAGTGCTGCCTATACTGGCAAGACAATGACGTCTTAGTGACCCCCCCTGCACAGTCTATTCCAAAGGACCTCATCCACTTCCAGCCATAAATCTCTTTCCAATCTCCCTCTCAGGTTCTCTGTGGTCCTGGCTCCCACCCCAACCAGGGCCCCCATAATGGCTGATATCAACCCTTTCATTTCAGTGGTCCTGTCCAGCAAAGTTTCAAATGGGGTGAGATCTCTCCCTGGAGATCCCTAACGTGTGATCTTGTGAGAGCCCCTTTTAGCTGCAAGTACAAGAATACTGAGAGTTTACCTATGCCCAGGTCCTCCTCTAGATCTGTTATGGTAATGAAAGTGCCCCCCACCTGAAAAGCTGCCCCACCCTCTCAAGACCGGCCTGAAACCATTCCTGAAATCTTCCTGGGTTAGGTATGGTGTTTCTAATTCCCGGTACCCAGAGGTGTCCCAGAGGTGAAGGCCATGTTGTCACCATTTTCATGTTCGCCCTTTGCCTCCAGATGTCCCATATTGTCCCCAAAATGGGGTGATCTCGGATTTCCCTTGGCAATTTATTCCTAAGCACCCACAACCATGGCAGGGCGCATATGAAAGTTATCCAGGGCCACCCACTGTTTGTCTACTTGGGACCTTAAGTGAGAAATTTGGATTCTGAGTTGGGCAGCCTTATAGTATAGCCACATATCGGGGAGGCCATTGGTAAAGTCAGGGTTTCCCTGGGGATTGTGGCCTTCTTCCCCTGCCAGAGGAACCTGTGTAAGGCCCCTTGGATCTCACAAAAGAACCCTTCAGGGATCCGTATTGGGAGCATTTGGAACAGATACAGAACCCTTGTTAGTGCATTAAAACGACCCAACCATTAAATTGTTAGCTTTTGCCATTTCGCTAAGTCTGCGTGTATTTTAGTCACCAGTGGAGGGTAATTGGCATCAAATAAACTCTCAGGGTCCCTCATAAGATTGATGCCTAGATAACTCATTGTGGTCAAATTGACCTCCATCCCGAGTGGTGTAAACCTCCCAATATCCCCGTCCCTCCCCCTACCCAAGGGGATAAGAACTGACTTGGATCTGTTAATTTTCAGCACGGCCATGGTACCATAGTGTTCAATCAGTCAGAGTGCCGCCGGTATGGAGACCAGGGGTTCGCAGACATGCAGCAACATGTCATCTGCGTATAGGGCCACCTTATAGTCCACCCACTGCACTGCAATACCCACCACCCCTGGGTCATCCCTGATCCTCTGGGAAAGTGGCTCTATTGACGTAGCATACAATATAGGAGAGAGGGGACACCCCTGCCTCATTCCCCTCCCAATTGTGAACCAGCGTGAGAACCCCCAGTTCACCATGACTGAGGCCATTGGGGATATGTAAACCGGCATGATCCCCCGAAGGAGCCTTTCGCCAATACCGAATTTAACAAGGACCGCCTGGAGAAAACCTCACTCCACCCGATCAAAAGCCTTCTCAACATCTATTGAGAGAAGGGATGGATCCCCCCCACGTCATGGGATCCGTGTATCAGGTGTAGTGTCTTCTGCCACTGCCACTGATGCCCTTTTATGAACCCACTTGGTCTGAGTGAATCAGTCTAAGCATATACCCTTCCAGTCTCGTGTCTATCACCCTGGTATACCGCTGGGCATCGGTATTTAGAAGGGAAATTGGTCGACATGCCCCACATCTCTGAGGGTCCCTACCCTCTTCGGGAATCACTGTAATAAGAGCCAAGCGAATGATTCCGGGGCCCGGCCTGTGTTGAGTATGTGGTTGAACAATGTGGTCATAAAGGGGAGTAGGGAGGGGAGAAATGTTTTATAGAACCCTGCAATGAAACAATCATCACCCAGAGTCTTCCCCAAGGCTTTCTAATTTCCTCTTCCGCTATGGGAGCCTCCAACACTGAGGCTTATTCTTGAGAAAGTTTGGGCAAATTAGTGGACCCCAGCTAGGCGTTTATATCCTGTGCCTCTGGGCTCACCTCTGAGGCATACAATTCATTATAAAATGCTGAAAAGGCCTCTACGATTCCCTCCCCAGTGGGATCTGTTGCCACGTCATTTCCCTAACCCACCTCTCCATATGCTGACCCCAAAGCCTCGCAGCCAGGAGGTAGTCTGCTTTGTCCCCTTTCTCATAAATCTTTTCTTTAAAAAAAAACAGACTACGAATAACTTTCCCCTCCCCCAGGAGTCTCAGTTCCTCCCTCTTACCCCTTGCCTCCTGTATGCACTCCTTCCGGCTCCCGGAAGGGTTGGGAGCTTTCGCTTCCAGGTGTCTTATCTCTTCCTGCAACCTCCACTCCACTAATGCCCTTTCCCTCTTTTTACGTGCACCTTCCCGAATTAGGATCCCATGCCAAGTAGCCTTCCCTGCCTCTCAGACGATTCCCCTATCCACCTCCCTGCTGTTGTTGATCTTAAAGTATTCCGCTATCTCCCTGTTCATTTCCAAGTAAGACATAGGGTCCTTCCATTGGGGAGTCATTGCATCACCATTTAGACCCCTTGGGTGCGAGACCCAACCACTGGAATTCCACCGTCACCATGTTGTGGTCGGACCAGGAGATCGGGATAATCTCCGAGCACTGTGCTTCCTCCCATATGTCTCTGGAAATGTAGAGGTAATCGATCCTCGTGTAAGTTCCATGTGGTGGGGAATAAAACGTATAACCTTGCGTATCTGGGTGATAGTGGGGCCATATGTCTCATAACCCCCAATCTCCCAAGGAGGCATGAAACTGTGATGTCCGGGACCCGGGGGCTCACGTACCCTGTCGCCGAGCCTGTGCCTGTCCATGTCCGGGTCCTCCAATGTGTTAAGATCCCTCCTTGTGATCAAATTCCCCGAGCTTTCTACTAAGATTTTTGCCATTATGTCTTTCAAAAATCTTAACTGTCCCTGATTAGGGGCATATACCGTGGCAAACGTGAACCTTGTATTTGTAATGTCTCCCGAGACCAGCAGGGCTCTCGCCTCCACATCCAACCAAACCTAGGTGATTTCCATTGTAAGTTCCTTCTTTACCAGAATGCCCACCCCCACCTTTCTCAAGGGGCTGGATCCCCAGAACTCTCAGCTGACCCTCCCCTTGGGGACCCTTTTTTCTTCTCCCTTGGAGTACCATGTTTCCTGGAGGAACATGACATCCAGTTCAGCCCTTCAAAATTACCTTGCCACCATGAATCGTTTGATGGGTGAGTTCAACCCTTTCACGTTCAGGGTGCATATGCGTAGGTGCCCCTCCCCGGGCCTATTTCCCATTGGTGTCATCATGTTGTCCCTGTCTGGGAGTTTGTTACATTCCACCTATGGGACCTCAGTGCGACAGCCTGCACCCAACCTGTCAAAAACTCTAGTGCTGGAAAAGCCTCTACCAGGGGAGTATCCCCCTACCCCTTCCCTCGCCTCCCCAAACCCCCAATCCCCCCCAGTGTTCGCCCCCTCCCGTTGACATCACCGGATGAAGACCAAACCACCTGCGGGATCCCCCCAACTTCCTCCACTTTGCACCATCTACCCCCATTATAGCTTCTTAGCACTCCCCCGTTAACTTTTAAGCTCAGATATCCCAACAACAAACCACGTGGTGGGACAGGCTCTCCCATGGTGGGGAACGAGGGAACCACCGGGGCCCATAGGACCGGGTTTCATGTACAACTCTCTGTCCCTGCACAGACCACGACATGACTGCCAGCTTGCACATGACATCTCAGGTCCCATCGGCCGGGGGGGTGTTCAGCTTCCTGAACTTCTGAGAGCCCAGGATACGCCTTCTCCTCGATCCCTGTGTACGCCACTGTCCTCCGTCCGGTATCCATTCCCTTGATGTGTGCAGGGTTGCCTGCTTTCCAATTAGTTCGCTCATAGCCCTCTTGATCTCCTGTTCCGTGATGAGCCTATATTTACACCACTGCACTTCAAAAGAGATAGAAAACTGAAACCCCCACCGGTATCTCACTCCGTTTTTGTTTAACCACCTAGTGAGGAGCGTACAGAGCCTTCTTTTCGAGAGGGTGAGGGAGGACAGGTCCTGGAAGACCATCACCCTTGCCGACCCATACATCCCTGGAAACTTTTTCTGTGCCTTTTCCAAAATTTGGAGTCTGTCACCATAGTTGTGGAAGCAGACCAGAACAGATCTTGGGCTGCCCGCCGCTCCGTCAGCCCTGTGTATCCTCTCAATCTTGACCTCATCAATCGCATCATTGTTGAAGATGAGTTTGGTAATGGCGTATGAGGCGCTCTGCAGGTCTTTCTCAGTCTCCCGTCTTTCTGCGGAATCCCAAATAAACATAAGTTATTGCGCCGCTCCCGATTCTCTAAGTCATCCATCTTCAGAAGGATTTCCTCCTCCCTCCTTTCCATCTCCGTGAGGCGCACATCAATTGGGGTCTCCATCATGTCGAGGGAGGACTTGTTATGTTCCACCTCCTCCAGTCTTTCCTCCATCTTTTCAATTCTATCGGTTATTTTATCAACTCTCCCTATAATGTCTGCCCTCATGTTTCTGATCTCCTCAAGGAGGGCTGCTACGTCCTTCTTGGTGGCTCCGGTGTCTTCTCCCATTGTGGACCTATTGCCTTGATGAGGCATTCCCTTCTCTGGTACTCTTGGGGTGTATTCGAAGGGGCCAGTCTCACACTTGCTTCCATGTACCTTGGCCTCTGTCCGGCCTGTACTGTCAGTTACATAGGGCAGCCTATCTTCAGGTTAGGTATAACTGTTATTGGACCCCCGGAGGGCCGATGGGGTCATCTGACGAAAGATCACAGTCCCACAGGACCGGGTCCGCAGCATGCAGCTCAGAGCCCTTCTTTGCTATCTTAGGTGGTTCCGGGAGACAGGGCCCATATAGTGAGCTGGTAGAAGTCCTTTTGACCGGCAGCGACTCACCTCTGTAGGCCCCACAGGGACTCCTTCCCGGACCGAGAAGTAACGTATGTCTGCCAGCGAACCCCTTCAGGGTCTTCTCATACCAGGGTCAAATTGGTTGTGGCGGGACGGGCACATGCCCCTGTAGCAAGCACGGGGGGCACACACCCTGCCTCCTTTCCCGTCTGTTTGGGCGTACTTCTCTCCAGTCAGGGGACCCCTGATGAAGAGACCCCGGGTACAGCCCCTTGATGCAGCTGTACTTCTGCCGACAACCCTCCTGAGGAGGGGCTGAAGAGGTCCTGATTCAATTGGGTCTGGGGTGGGCAGGCACAAGCCCCTGTGCACTCCCAGGGGGCCGACACCTCACCCCTCTGAGCCCGCAGTCCTCCTTCTCCTCCAGGGTCTTCCGGCTGTGTGGCCTCCACCTCCTCCCCCGTTCACACCAATAACCACTGCAGCCTGTGACTCTGTTCTCGTGGAGAAAGCAAGCGTTGGCAAAGTTATTGTGCGACCCACCTGAGGGGTTTATGCTACGCCCCCTCCTCTATCAGGCCCCTTGCTAACCTGGTGTCTTATCTGGGTTGGGGGCTGGTCACGTGTCAAAAACACTCCCCCGTGGTTGCACCCCTAACTGGTTTCCAGTGCCTCCTGTACACCTGGCCCCTCTCTCCTCAGGTGCAGGCATAGGGGGGCCATGGGCTGGGCCGCGAACAGTTGGCAGGGGTCCAGTACTGTTGTGGTGTCCAGAAAGAGCCCCACTATGTTCCAGGGGGAGGGGTGAGGTACCTGCAAGACTCTGATCCTGGAGTTTGGGCTCTGTCCGCTGCTTCCTGCCAGATATAGCCCCTTGAGGCGGGGGCATTACCGACTCTAGTTATAGACGCGAGCCAAGCGAGGGCCTTAACAAAGACCCCGGGGTATTACCTGAGTCGATAAGGCCCCCGCCGCTCGGGGCATATTTCTTAATTGTCCAAGATACCTTTGTACCTCCTTAGTCACAAAATGTGGACCGTTGTCACACATTGGGCTGTCCCCGAAAACACACAGAGCTCTCACTCCAACAGCCCACTGCACACCCTGTTCCGCTATACAGGAAATAGGGTTTTTTAATGCTTCTGCATGGCCTGGTGCCACACCCAATAGACACTGTGCCAGGTGAGGGGATGCCTTCAGTCCTACCCCAATAGTTTGATCCTAACCGCAGTACATGCTGTTAATGGCCTCTGGTATTCACTAAGCCATGCTTAGAGCACGGAGGGCCTGATTTAAAAAAATGTTGCAAAATTGGGTGTCTGTCTTAAGCCACCTCTCCAATATTCACATCACACATTAGATTAAAGCGCTTCTTTAGGGGATATGGATTTGTGAAGAAATGCTCATGATCATCACTCACTATAAAATCATTGGCAGATCATTTCACTCTGTGGTTTGTGTCTGAAGCAAAGTCCCTGTTAAGAGGGTTGTAAAGTTTGTGAGATTTATGGACAAAGAATGGTGGGTGGACACCCAATCTTTTTGGGACCAGCTATGCTCAGGCCATAAAACCTTTTGACCTGGGAAGTCGAGTTATTTGACTAAAACACAATAAATAAATAAAAGGTAAAGTCCCCAAGGTGTCCCCTGTCCCCTCCCAGATTTGATGTGTCTCCTACGCCCCTGGCCCCAATGTACACACTTCTTTTTCCCGCTCATGGGCAGGGGGATGGGATCGGGCAAGGCCTCCGTGCCTGCCTCCTCATCCAGGCTCCTACTGCTGCAGTGTCCTCAGTTCCCCCGCTCAGAATATCTAAGGAGGGACTGCAGCTGCTGTGCAGGCGGGGCAGGAGCCCCGTGGTGTCACAGGGAGCCCCTACTGGGGTGGCCCAGGAGCCCCACCTCAGTCGGGCCACCAGTAGCTGAATGGAATTACTCAAAGTGCCCCGCGGCTACTCAGATGTGTGGGGGCATACCAGTAATCCACCCACTCCTGTGGGTCAGGATCTGTCGGTCCCTCAGGTCCCCCCAGTGGACAGAGGGAAGTGGGGGTCTGATGCAGTCACTTTTGGCAGCCTCCTGGTATTTCGGGGGCCCGCCTATATGCACCCACCATCAGGGCTGCCTCTGGCCCATGTCAAAATATCTATGTCTTCTGGAGCTCCTCTTCGGCTCGGGGCTGACAAACTCTCACCTCAAGATTCTGTGCACCCTCCGTCCCAGGAGATGGAACGGGGAGTGCACCCAGGTCTCCCACAGGCCACAGGGGCTATAACGTCCTCCGATGGGGGCTACCTGGTGAGGGATCAACCCTCGATAAGGCCCTGGGAGGAGGAGCTGTTTACGGAGACCGCTGCATCTCCGCTCCCCCTGGTGGCCGTCCTCAGGACTTTACATTTTAACAGTATTCACAACAAATCCCACATGGCCCTCAAACTTTCTTTGGAATTTATAATAGGTCTGTCCTGGGCCTTAACGTTTCCCAGGATTCACAACTGGTCCCTCCTTGATTCACAGGATACACAGCAGGCGTAATTAGTATTTCCCCCTCTCTTTAAGGGTCCTTGTCAAGCAGCCGATAGTCTATCAACTTCTTTCTCTGGGTTTCAGGATTCCCTGCATTTTCCCAGGGCTGCCAGTGGTAAGCCAGAAAACGTGGCTAACCAATTGACCCAGGTCCGGAAGATTCACAGGTGTACCTCTAGGCAAGACCTCCATCATGGAGCCACCAGGTACAAACAGCTCCAAGAGAAGTTTTCCATGTTTTCTGGGTCTCTACCACCCTCATCTAGATAGAGGAAACTTCTTGTACTTCTAGTATTCCACCTCCTGCTAGGTGAGTAGCTCCCCTCCAGGATCCCCTTGAATTCAGGAATCAGTGTGCCACTCAGAAGCTTGTACTACCAGACTTCTGGGTTTGAAAAATTGACTGTGAGACAGTTTCTATATGGTTACTCTCATGACTTGTCTACCATCCTTCTTGGGTTTGAATTCTTAATTGTCCGCATTATCTTATCGTTAGACCGGTCTTTGCACTGGCTACATACCTGATTCAATAAGATTTGAGTAAATTGGAACCGCAAGGTTTTAAAGGTATTGATGGCATTCAGCCCCATTTTTGATTTCGCCCTCCCACAGAAAACAGGTTTGTGATTTCCTGTTGTGTCTCCAATTCACCACCTACTCGTCAGCAGACTGCTTGAGTATGCAGAGGTTTTTGGATTGTTCCCAGGATTGGGTTTGAGGTGGTAAGAACGGTTGGTTTCCTATGTGGGTACTTAGTTGTGTGGTTTGTGTTGGAGAGTTCAGTGCCTCATTACAGTTTAGCTGTTCTAGTCCAGGTTGTAATGTGCTCCGGGCAGCCTGGTATTTGGAGTCTTAAAAATTAACAGCAGAGTTGTTAACCCACATTAAGAATTCTGTGGGTCTCTCCCTTGACTGGGGTGTATTGCTTCTGTTTTGGGAGCTAGTCGCTCTAATCCCTTGCCAAGAAACTGAAAGTCTTGACCTTCAGTCACTGTTAACTTGAGGGATGTTTTGACAGTGTATACTGCATCATATGAGGAAAAGCGGGTTAGGGGGTCCCTCCTCAACAAGTCCTGAAAATAAACTGCAGAGTTATCAACTCCCATGAATGAATTCTGCAGGTCTCTCCCTTGACTAGGGTTTTTTGCATATGTTTTGGGACTTGGTCTAATCCCTTGCCATGAAAAGGAATGGCTGGACCTTTAGTCATAGCTAACTTGAGGGTCATCTTGTGGACAGGGTCTACCGCATCTTGTAAGTAAAAGTGAGCTAGCGGGGTCCCTCCTCACCTGCTCTTTGGGATGCACATAGTGTAGTGGATGGATAAACAAAGTCCCTGGTTGCTCGCTTCCCCACATACAAAAATAGGAAGTTTGGCCAACTGACCACAAGTGTCAGAGTTCAGGGGTGTATGCTTGGGAATTACTACGTTTCCCTAGAATAAAGCACATAGTTCCCATAAACCAACATGACAACCATGGATGCATGCTAATATTCGTTATGTAGTTTTTCAGGGCTGAACTTAGGTGGCAGGTTACATATGCATCTACCTTTACAAAGGTCTACCGTTCCCCTTATTTTAACATTCCCTCTCTCTCACGGTTAGGGGATAACCATCATTTTCATCATATAAAGGAGACAGAAAATACATTCCCCACTCAACACTGATCTTTACATATCGTGTGATGCTGAAAGACCCTCATTATACCAATAGTCTTGAAAAAATAGACCTAGTACTTATTTGTTTTTTTATAATATCAAAAATAGTTTATTTTACTAGGTTGAATCACAACCCAACTTGTTCTTTTATAAAAATAGCTCTAAAACAGAATTTTCAGTAAAAAGGACCCCACAACACAACATACAGTGGATACATCTACAATACAAATTACTAGTTTCACTCACATCCATTCCTATAACATGACAATACAATACATCAACATATACAATTTATATAATGATTTAAACATTTCCAATCACTGAGTGTTATTGACTCAGAATAAACAGTCCCATATAATGATTTAAACATTTCCAATCACTGAGTGTTATTGACTCAGAATAAACAGTCCCGACATGTTTCAGTTCATCGTGGCGCTAAATGCATGAACATTCTTCAGGGGAAGAACACTTTTAATTTTTTCTCCACCATGTAATCCAGGGCCCCAACAGTACTCTTCAAACCGTACTCCTCACAAGTAGGATTACTGCAGTGTAGGTGTGACACAGTGCACCCGAATGCCCTCCGACCTCTTTCAATAAGTCTGATACTGTTCTCTAAACGGTTCTTTAGTAACCAGGAACCTGATTTCAACTATTACGCCATGCAAATACTCCTGCGTGGATGAAGAGATTGTTTACATATTCTTCGTCGCTGTTAAATTGTCCAAAAAATTGTAACCTTAATTAAGGACGGAAACTTCACCCAATGTAGCTCCGGCAACCAGGGATCGATACCAGTAAATGCCATCCCTGGTTGCCGGAGCTACATTGGGTGAAGTTTCCGTCCTTAATTAAGGTTACAATTTTTTGGACAATTTAACAGCGACGAAGAATATGTAAACAATCTCTTCATCCACGCAGGAGTATTTGCATGGCGTAATAGTTGAAATCAGGTTCCTGGTTACTAAAGAACCGTTTAGAGAACAGTATCAGACTTATTGAAAGAGGTCGGAGGGCATTCGGGTGCACTGTGGCACACCTACACTGCAGTAATCCTACTTGTGAGGAGTACGGTTTGAAGAGTACTGTTGGGGCCCTGGATTACATGGTGGAGAAAAAATTAAAAGTGTTCTTCCCCTGAAGAAGGTTCATGCATTTAGCGCCACGATGAACTGAAACATGTCGGGACTGTTTATTCTGAGTCAATAACACTCAGTGATTGGAAATGTTTAAATCATTATATGGGACTGTTTATTCTGAGTCAATAACACTCAGTGATTGGAAATGTTTAAATCATTATATAAATTGTATATGTTGATGTATTGTATTGTCATGTTATAGGAATGGATGTGAGTGAAACTAGTAATTTGTATTGTAGATGTATCCACTGTATGTTGTGTTGTGGGGTCCTTTTTACTGAAAATTCTGTTTTAGAGCTATTTTTATAAAAGAACAAGTTGGGTTGTGATTCAACCTAGTAAAATAAACTATTTTTGATATTATAAAAAAACAAATAAGTACTAGGTCTATTTTTTCAAGACTATTGGTATAATGAGGGTCTTTCAGCATCACACGATATGTAAAGATCAGTGTTGAGTCAGGTTACATATGCATGCCATGAGTGGCACCAGTTCATAATGGAACTAATCCAGTCAATAACTATTTCTCTTAGCACATATTCATGACAATACATCTACTGCTGTGGCGTGAATAACTCCCAAACCACACATGCCAACATCCTTCTAAGTTGTCCATGTGGTCTTTTTGAAATGCATGTCCTTGAGGATAGTCCTATTTGTGGGTAACATGACCTAGAAATCCCGAGCCATGACCCGGTACTTTGTACTGTTTTTCTCTTTGCATTATAGCTGCAGGCTTCTCTTTGACCTGGGCCATGATTGGGTGAGCTGGGCCAGTTTTTAGTGCTTCCTGAAGTTGCAGTGTTCTTCAATTATGTGTATTCCCGATATTGCAGAGTTTTGTTGAGTTGTTTCAAAAGGCTGATCCACCATATTTTATTTTCAAATTTATTTTGAGGTTAAGACGTATGTCATCGCTATACCTCAGTTTATTTTTTGTGGGCGGTACAAAGACTGATATGCAAATGGATATTTCCCATCTGTGAAAGGTACAGTGAGCAAAAAGCGTGTGCTGCAAACTCTCATCTCAGAACAAGTTATCATGCCATGTTCTTTCTAGAGAGGAGCGCCTGCTACCTTCTTTGGAATGTTTGCAAGGAACTTGGGGTTGGTCACCCTCAGTTACCCGGGGGCAACCAGACGTGGACTCCCTGCTCACTGTGTTTGGAGAGACAAAGCTTCACCTCACTGATGAGGCCCAACAAGGCTGAAACACTTGTATGGGGTTGCTTTTAGTACTCTTTTTCAGAGAGGAATTGCCACAGCATTTCGGTGCTGGACTGCCCATGTGGGCGGGACATAGACTGATACGCAAATGGATATTTCCCATCTGTGAAAGGTACAGTGAGCAAAAAGTGTGTGCTGCAAACTCTCATCTCAGAACAGGTTATCATGCTATGTTCTTTCTAGAGAGGAGCGCCTGTTACCTTCTTTAGAATGTTTGCAAGGAACTTGGGGTTGGTCACCCTGAGTTACCCGGGGGCAACCAGACGTGGACTCCCTGCTCACTGTGCTCAGAGAGACAAAGCTTCACCTCACTGATGAGGCCCACCAAGGCTGAAACACGTGTATGGTGTTGCTTTTAGTACTCTTGTTCAGAGAGGAATTGCCATAGCATTTCGGTGCTGGACTGCCCATGTGTGCGGGACAAAGACTGATATGCAAATGGATATTTCCCATCGGTGAAAGGTACAGTGAGCAAAAAGCGTGTGCTGCAAACTCTCATCTCAGAACAGGTTATCATGCCATGTTCTTTCCAGAGAGGAGCGCCTGCTACCTTCTTTGGAATGTTTGCAAGGAACTTGGGGTTGGTCACCCTGAGTTACCCGGGGGCAACCAGACGTGGACTCCCTGCTCACTGTGTTCAGAGAGACAAAGCTTCACCTCACTGATGAGGCCCAACGAGGCTGAAACACGTGTATGGGGTTGCTTTTAGTACTCTTTTTCAGAGAGGAATTGCCACAGCATTTCGGTGCTGGACTGCCCATGTGGGCGGGACATAGACTGATATGCAAATGGATATTTCCCATCTGTGAAAGGTACAGTGAGCAAAAAGCGTGTGCTGCAAACTCTCATCTCAGAACAGGTTATCATGCCATGTTCTTTCTAGAGAGGAGCGCCTGCTACCTTCTTTGGAATGTTTGCAAGGAACTTGGGGTTGGTCACCCTGAGTTACCCGGGGGCAACCTGACGTGGACTCCCTGTTCAGAGTGCTCAGAGAGACAAAGCTTCACCTCACTGATGAGGCCCAACAATGCTGAAACACATGTATGGGGTTGCTTTTAGTACTCTTGTTCAGAGAGGAATTGCCATAGCATTTCGGTGCTGGACTGCCCATGTTTGCGGGACAAAGACTGATATGCAAATGGATATTTCCCATCTGTGAAAGGTACAGTGAACAAAAAGCGTGTGCCATGTTCTTTCTGGAGAGGAGCGCCTGCTACCTTCTTTGGACCATCTATAATGTGTTGGATGAATCTAATTCCTTTTTTGATCCATGCTTTACGATTAAGGGCCTTGTTATAGATTACAATATTCTTGTTGTGCTATAGTAAAGGGGAAAGGTACTTATTGGCAGTATAGGGGAAGAGCAAGATATGTAGGGCTGTAATGGATGCTTTAATAGAGTGCGAGATGTTCTTGGGGGTATGTTTAAATATGTATATATAATCAGTAATGTTGTGTGGATAAACTGAGTGTTTTTCTAATGTGCACCATGTAGGGGTATCAGCGAATTCGGGATCTGTGAACCGTTGGCGAGACTGCTTTATGAGAAATGCAGAGTGATATAGTATAAAGTCTGGAAATCTGACACCGCCCATTTCATAAGGTGCTTTAAGTTTGGTTAGAGCAATTCTTTTACTTTTTCCAACTCCCCAAAGAAAGTTTAGTAGTATGGAATATATAGATTTGAAAAAGGAAAGAGATAGTGGAACGGAAAGAAGCTGAAGATAATATAGTACAATAGGTGACAGCATCATTTTAATCATTTCCAAAAGCCCCCACCAGGAGAGGTAAAGGGGGGACCATTTGGATGTTAGGTCTTTAAGAGTGTCCAGTAATGTCTTAGTGTTGAGCTTGACGGTTTCTTGGATTGTAGGGGAAAAAATATCAATGTCATGTTTGAGGCAGAAGGATTTAAGGGCATCATTTCTGATTTCTGTCTGTTTAGTTTATATCCTGAAACATGACCAAACTGAGATAGTGCGTTAAGGAGATTAGGTATATGAAGTTTGGGGTTTTTGATTAGAATAAGAATATCGTCAGCATACGCTGCTATTTTGGTAATTGAGGCACCTGCTTGAATCCCCAGGATATTTTTGTTAGATCTTATTAATTCCAGTAACGGTTCGAGTGAAAGAATATATAATAACGGTGAGAAGGGGCAGCCCTGCCGCGTACCTCTGGACAAGGGAAAAAAGGATGATGTTTGGCCATTTAAATAGATAGAGGATTTAGGGCTGATTAAAGGAGTTTAACAAGTGAAATACATTTCTCACCACATCTGTGCCAGCGTAGGGTTTGGAACATAAAGTTCCAATCCACACAATCAAAAGCTTTCTCTGCGTCCAATGCAATGGCAGCATAGCCTTGTCTGTCTTTTTTGTCTTTAGCTGCTAGGTTGATGGCATTGAGTAGAAGTCTATCCTTAGAGGATATGTTGCATCCTTTTACATAGCCAGTTTGATCTGCTTTAACCAGGATTGGAAGTGAGGATTCAATTCTATTAGCTAGTATTTTAGCAAAAATGTTACTTTCTCTGTTGATAAGGGAAATTGGTCGATAGTTGCTGGGGAGGGAAGGGTCTTTTTCGGGTTTTTGGATAATGATAAGTAAAGCTTCTGAGAATGTACCAGAAGAAGATTTTTGTGATATAAAGTATGAAAATAGTGTTTTAAGTTTTGGGGTTAATACTTGAGATAAATTGATGTAGAATTCGGTGGATAGTCCATTTGTGCCAGGTGCTTTCCCTTTACCTGGGCTGTGAATGGCTTTAGTGATCTCTGAGGAAGTAATATCATTATCAAGGTGAGAAAGGTCTATTCTAGGGTATTAGGTAAGACTTATATGGGAAACATGAAATTTTTCCTTTTTGGTTTTCAAATAAGAAGAAAGCATTTTGCCCGCTTTATTTGATGTTTGATATATCTTTGTTTTGTGTTTAAGTATAGTACCTGCTGCCAGTCCTGTGATTTCTTTATTAATTTCAAAATGTAGCTTTATTACTTGTCGTAAGTTTGTCGAGCTAGTGTCTAAATAGTAGCATTGCTCTGCTTGGGTGAGTTTGGAATAAAGGTCATCTAGGTGTTTTTTCCTAAGTTTCTTGTTCCTACCGGAGAGGGCCATGATGTGACCTCTTAAAGCAGCTTTGAATGCATCCCAGTTGTTAACAACAGAGGTATCACAGTCCTGATTGATAGTGAAATATTGTTGTATGAAAGCTTGAACGGACCGATTAAACTGTGGATCATTTAGAAGGAAGTTATTAAGTTTCCATCTAGTAGCAGTTTTGTTTGCTTCTGCAAGGCAAAAGGATGTGATAACAGGTGCGTGATCTGATATAATAATATTAGAGATTTTATAATCTATAATGGATTCAGAGAGGGTTTTGATTGCAAAAACATAGTCCAGGCGTGATAGTGTATTGTGTGGAGGTGAATGGAAAGTATAGTCTAATTGTGTAGGACGGGATAGACTCCACATGTCAATTAATCCTGTCTCCGCTAGTCAATTAACAAAGGACTTATGAGTTTTATTTGATTTGAACACGCAGCTGGATTTTTGGTCTAAAAATGGGTCGAGGACCTGATTAACATCTCTGCACATAATCAAATTGGTGAAGTTATTTTTGAGTATCGTTTGTTTGATTGCGATCCAAAAGGGGGGTCTGGTAGTGTGGGACCATAGAAGTTAAGGATATATACTTGTGTAGAATAAATTAAAAGTTTTACCCAAACCCATCTACCATTCGTATCAGCATCTTGGTCAAGAATTTTGAAGGGCTGTTTTTTACTTATTAAGATAGCAACTCCATTTTTCTTGGATATAGCAGGACTGTAAATAACCTCCTTAACTCAAAGAGATTTAAGCTTCATTGTTTCTTTGTTGGACAAATGAGTTTCTTGTTGGCAAGCAACCGTTGGCTTAAATTTGTTCAGATGAGATATAACTTTGCATCTTTTAATGGATTCTTACATCCTTTGATGTTCCATGTTATGCACTTGAAGATCATTTAATCAGAAACATTATGATAGATATGCAACTTATGGCTGCAGGGCAATAATAGAATCAGATTTTTAGTAATCATATCAACATATATACCCAAACAGTGATACAGGAGGATAGAACATTGAGGATCAGGGAGGGGAGAAGGGGTTTGATCATACATTGAGGAGACTTAGGCAATGAAATACGAATGGTTTTAAAGATCAAACAGGACATTGGGGAAGAAACCAGGAGGAAAGATATACCAGGGATAGGTAACGCCAACTGGGTCCCCAAAAGGAGAAGAACGACCATCAGTGGAAGAGGGACACCAAAAGAGCGCCCGCCCCAATCTATTAAAGTAACTGGATAATGATTGCATTGGGTAAATAATAATGTAAAAAAAGCCCGTAAAACAATTTATACATGTTATGAGGTCAAGATTTCAAGTAGTAGATGATGTTGAGGCAATTGCAGGAGAGGAGGTGTCCATGCCGTCACTTTTTATGGATTGTATGAAGGACCTCAAATCGGCTGGATCATCAAACACAGCTGTGCGACCTTCATGTGTTACCTTGAAGGAGCATGGGTGGCATAATCCATAGCAGATATTTAATTGCTTTAGAGCAGGATGGAAGGATAGAAAAACCTTTCTTCTTTGAGCCGTGCTTCTGGCCACATCCTGTGAAATAAATAGCTTGCTACCATGCCAAATGAGTGATTTACGCTCCCTTCCTGTGGAAATAATAAGTTGTAGTTGAGGGTATTCCAATTGGTAAAATATGAGAGTTCTAGGCAGTGGACGAGATGTGAAAGAAACTGTAGGTTGACCCATTCTATGAGCCAGTTGTATGTTAAATGTTGTTTCCAAGGGAAAATGGAGAATGGCTGGTACGTATTTTTGTAGGAAACCCATGGGGTCAGTTCCCTCAGCCCCCTCTGGTAAGCCTGAGATGCATAGGTTATTGCGCCTACTGCGATTTTCCAAGTCTTAGTTATGCCTTTGGAGGTCTTTAATAGATTTTTCTAATTGTGCAACTCTAGGGGAAATGTCTTCAAGAACACCTACTCTTTGCTCTACCTCCTCCACTCTATTGTTGACACCCATCCACCTTTCATCTAATTGCTGTAGCTTAGTTTTTGTAGTTTCAATAAAGGGTTTAAGTGCCCTGATTTCCGCAAGAATGGCTTTGATGACAGGATCAGAAATGCCTAGTAGAGGTGGTGAGTCACTTTTTGGTCTTTTAAGATTTGTTGAAGTGGAGGTGGCATCTTTAGCAGAGGATGCATTTTTTTTATTAGCTTTGTTAGCTGCCATTGCTGGAGATTATTGACTGAGACTTGTTATTTTGGCTTTAACTGAGGTGAAGATTTGAAGATAGGTAAATGTCAGAACAATATTCAGCTTGCATTCAGTTGTGTGACCGCCTTATTGTAATATGTTAGTTACTTTTTAACTTGGAAGGGTTTGGCAACACCTCTTTATAAATATTTTTCTATGATGTCTCATAGTATACAATTATTACATCCATATTTTTCATTATTCTTTAGATAAAGAGACCAAAATGGAAAGACAGAGAATAATAAGGCGTATACTATGGAAGCATAAAAGTTTGAAGAGATCCTGTAGGTATTTATGATAGCGTAAAGGAATCCAGAAGCAATCCTCCAGTGCAGAATATAATAACAAGAGGAGCAAGCATGTAAAGCTGTGGAGGTAAGGAGGTTGGGGGTTAATAATCCAAGCCGTGTAGTAAGCAGATAAAGATCGTTGGAGAGATAACGAGACAATAATTTATAATATTTAGAGGAGAGGAGTATTTAGGCGAGAAGTATTATGTATTCGGTATATAGTGTAGAGATCTTAGTTTTTTTTGTCTTTCACTATAACATTAATTTTGTTGCAATATTAGTTGCTATCTTTGTTTTTTTCCTTCCTTATTTTTTCCTTTCCGTTCTTTTCTTTTCTCTGCCTTTTCCCTTCACCTCTTATTCCTCTCTCCCCTTCTTACATCCCCCTCCTCCTCCTCCTCTCACCTTGTCCTCTCTCTTTTTCTGTGTCTCTCTTTTCTTTGTGCTCCTATTTAAACTGTGAAATTTCTTTTTCTCTTCCTTTCTTTCCTTTATCCACCAGGTGGCGTAATCTGCTTGATGGTGCCCGTGATGCAAAGCCCAAGCCAGCGCGTCCCTTGAAATGCGACGCCGCACCTCTCCACATGAGGGGCGGCAAGCTTCAGACTTGATCTCGGTGCCCGCTTCGGGACGCGACGCAGCCCCCAAAGAAGCTCCCCACAATGCCGGAGCACCGCAGAAACGCCACAAAAAAACATTTGGCGTTACTACGAGGGAAGGAACATCCAAAAAAAGATAAGTTATAAAAAAATTAAAAAACCTAAAGCAATGTTAATGTTTTATGAGGCAGAATGGCTCATTTAGGCGGCCATCTTCCCCGGCGCTTAGCCACGCCCTCTGTAAGCTGTTCTATTGTAATCATTTTACCATCTTTCTATAGAACTCCCATTTTGGTAATACCTAACTTTTAAAAATGTGTGTGAAATAGTTTCTCGAATGTTAGATCAATTCCATTTGAGGAATAAATTAGGAAGAGTATAAGACATTTTCTGCTACTAGTGTTGCTATTTTCTCCATACATTACAGTTGCATGAATTGTCTTTACATCTTCCCTGTAAGGTCTATTGTTTTCCCATATTATGGAAGAGATCGCTGCTGGGTATGTTTTCGCCTTTTCATTTCTTAAGTGTTGGAAGTCATGATTTTCAGTATAGCACCACGTTGTACATTGTGCTTGTCCTGCTAGATAATTAAGCAATAAGCCCTGAGCTGCAGGGGCATTACCGAGTCAGGTAAATCCCCGGGTCTCTTAGTTAATGAAATCCTCAGGGCTTTACCTGACTCAATAATTCCCTCGTGTTGAGGGGCTTATTGCTATTAGTACCCCGGCCCGCAAGACCTGGGTACTAAGAGCATTTTTTTCTGTTCCGAAACACTCTGGCGTTTCGGAACAGAAAAAAAAGTCAAATAAATGGCCGCTGGGGAAGGAAAAACGGAGTCAGTTTTCCCATTCCATGGCGGGCATTAAAATTGAATGAAACAATGTAAGCAAACAAAATTGCCACCCTGGAAAGGGAGAAGGGACGACAAGTAGTCCCTTCTTCCTTTCCATGGCGGCCATTCAAAACAAAGGGAAAATGTAAACAAACAAAATGGCTGCCAAGGAAAGGAGAGATGGGACTACGTATAGTCCCTTCTTTTTTTCCATGATGGCCTGTCGCGGATCGGGAGCGGACAAGCTGGGGTCAGAAGTATTCCCAGAGCGTCCGCTCCCGACATGGACCAAAAAGAAGGTAAGTTGGGTTGGGAGGGCGGGGAGGGGATTGTTTGGATTGAGGTGAGGAAGAGAAGGAAAGCACTACCTCGATCCCCAGCGGGGGAAGATGGCAGCCTCAAGCCGTGTGGTGGCTCGGAGCAGGGATTACCCTGTTCCGAGCCTCCTCATTGGCTGGGTGGCTGCCACACCCCACCAGGGACAGAAAGGAAAGGAAAGTTGGGAGAGGGATTCCCAGTCGGGTAAAGCCCAGGCGAGGGCCAATCAGATTGTATGTTACAATCTGATTGTCCCTCGCTGGGTACTAATAAGTATATCAATCCAGAGCATCTGGTCCACCCAGCTCATGAGGATAAGACAGAGTTTCATACAACATGTGATGCACCTTTTTGCCCATATGAGTTTCACCATTATACTCTTTGTCTTAACCCAAAAGAATTGTGGAGGTATTATTGGAACATTGTTCAAAAAATATAATAGTTTTGTGACAATCATGATTTTTGCCAGCTATATTCTTGCTGCTGAGATGTCCTATTCATCAGTCAATTTTAGATGCTATATTATCCGAAGTGTTTTTGTAATTGTCCTGATAAAATATATTAACATCTGTAGAGATTGTAATTCCCAGGTAATGTATGGTTCATTTGCACCACCTGAAATCATTAGTTAGGTCCCAATGTAGAGTGCTAGTGGTCAGGGGTAGGTGTAGAGTGCTAGTGCTCAGGGGTAGGAGTTTGGATTTTTCCCAGTAAACTTTCAGACCTGACAATTCACCAGATCTTAATATCCATACTTACTGATTCTAAATTATGTTTAGGGTGTCTAATATATAAAAGCATATTGGGGGCCATTACGAGTTTGGAGGTAGCCATGGCGCTATTAGCCTCCAAACCCGGGTCCAGTCTCACTGAATGGGGATTTACTGGGTCATTCCAACCTTGGAGGACCTGTTAAGTCCCCATTCAGTAAACCATTCCCCATTCCCATTTGAGCCCTCATAGGGCTCAATGGGAATGGGGAAGGAGCAAATAACGGGCCTGCTAATAGCGGGCCCGTTATTTGCTCCAAGGTCCCTTAACGGGTCCCGCTAAGAACCGCTGGTCAGACCAGCTGTTCCTGCTGGGACCCGCTAAGGGACCTCGGAATATGGCGGTTGGGGCTTAACGGCACCGCCATCCTTAATGGTGCCGTTAAGCCCCTACCGCCATACTCGTAATGACCCCCATTGCCTGCTTATATAGAGATTACCCTAACTGAAGTACATCATGTAATACCTCAATGTTTGTGATATTCTCTTATGTAGCAAACTGTTGGCTCGATTTCTAATTGAAATAATATGGGTGACAGTGAGCATTATTATAGCTGATTTGTTAATGTTGTGGCTGCCAGTATATGCCAATTGTTGCCATTTCAAAAAATGGATTCCCATGTCAGTTCTCTTCAAACAGCATTGAATGCCTTCTCTGCATCCAGTGCAGCGATAACACCTGTAATATTTGGGTTTGTGTTGTACAATAATGCAAATAGTCTCCTCTGATATTTTGTATAGAATGGACAGGTATAAAGCCTCTGTATTAAAGCTGGAATCAGAGGTAACAGGCGGTTTGTCGTCAGTATTTTATTATCTCTATTCATGAGAGATAAAGCTCTATATGATGAACTTTAATGTGTAGTATCGTGTACCTACCATTTTCTACTGAGGTGTTACACATTCTAAGGAGGTATAGAGTTAAATCCTCTGTATGCTCCTTATAAACTCCACTGCTAAGTATGTTGGTACCCGTCACTTTGTCATTAGGTAGAAACCTGACCACTTGTTTTATTTCCTCAACATTAATGGGTATAATGTTTCCTCATTCAACTTAGTCCAATAATTCATGTATAGATGTTAAAGATATGTTGGATCTAGATGTTTATAGTTCAGTATAATGTTCTGTGAGATTTTGTTGATTCCTTTGTTGTCTTTAATCAGGAGGCCGTAATTATCGTCCACTTCAGCTATGTCTGTGTTTCTACGTTCCTCAGGGGTCAAGTCCTAAAAATATAAAGTGGGGAGACTCATTAATATACCAGTTGAAAGTGGTATTACCAGAAAATAGCATATCAAGGTGCCCTCTGAAAAAAGTGGGGGGACTTTTGAAAAAATTGGGGGGACTTCTGAAAAAAGTGGGGGGACTCTGTCTACCCGCGTGTACCCACGACTTGAGCCTAGCTGTTCCTTACATATTATCCATGCTAGTGATTCGCCTGGGCGATCGCCTTCTTTATATTTTCTAGCTAGTTTTGGTCATTCAAGGAACCAATGTTCCCTCTCTGCAATGTCAGCAAACCTGTTTCTAGCATCACAAGTAGCTAAGGGTAATCCAGACTTAGAGCGGCTCAGCATGACCTCACTGAGGAGGCCCAACAAGGCCGAAACATGTGCTTTGGGCTGCTGATGGTTCTCTTGTTCAGAGGAGAATTGCCCAGCATTTTGGTGCTGGACTGACCTTGTAGGTGGGACGAAGACTGATATGCAAATGGATATTTCTTCTCTGTCAAGGGTGCAGTGAGCTAAACGTGGAGTTAGATTCTCCTGAGTGGAAGACATTCCATAGAACCAGGTATTTGACCCCTGTTCGTTCTCAGTAGAGGGGCTCCAACATTCCTTTTCTATTTCTAGCATCCTGTATGTTAACTCAGATGTTCTGATTGCAACTCATAAGTAATGTGTTTTACAACTCTTTTACTTCAGCTTTTATATTTGTGAGAGAGTGGCATATGGATTTCAGTATGTCCCTTTCTTTAGTAATACACATACCTGTAATACACATCTTGATCACTCCCATATTGTATTGAAATCATCTACAGATCCTAGATTATGCTTGAGGAATTGTTCAATATGCTGTGCAACTTCTTCTCTAAACGCAGAATCTCTAATCGAGTCTCCCTTGAAGCGCCATATGGGTTGTTTCGATGGTGAGGCTGTCATTTTGCGCACCAATAGGTTCGGGGAGTGATCTGTTAGCATCCTCTGGATGCAACAGTATGTTTTAGTATATTTACCAGCACCATAATATTATCAGTAGGGGAACTCGACATGTGTATATGTGAATAGTATGTGCATTCTTTCCTAGTATATTCATTATTTCTCCACGTGTTGTATAACCCATGGTACATAGATGTATGCATGCCATGTTCTCACTGCTTTCGTCAATAGTTGCTGTGATGAGTGCATTCTATCTAATTCCAGGTTTAGTGCACAGTTAAAGTCTCCTGCCCATGTTTTCCCATATTCTGTATATTTATATAAGGATTAAGAGCAGGAAATAAAGAAGTCAGGGGGGCTCAATACTTGGGGAATAGATATTTAGTAGTACTAATATGTTGAGCCAGAAGTAAAAACCTCCCCTCATCATGCAATATTTATTCATGTAGTCTACATTATAAGGAGCCGTGCATATACATTGCCACCTCCTCTACTTAGTGGCATATGATGACCTGTATGATGCATTCCCCAGCCCCTAGCTTCCGGAAGTCCGTCGTCGTCAGGACCAAGGTGAGTAAAATTTAACATCAAAACATTTGTTTGGTGTAATTTCGCATGGAGAGCAATTTGTCTGAATATTGTGGGATTTTTAATACCCCTGATATCCACGGACATCACTTTAATTTTCACAGACAATAGTCATACAACATGTTAGCAAGAACATTTCTAGGTTTTACATCAGTAGTCTGGATATCGTTGTATATGTTTGCAATCCCATGCCTGTCCTAAGGAAGTGTGACAATCCTCTCCCCTGTAGTTTGTTGTTAACTGTCTTTCCAGCAAAACCCATCCCACTCTCCCCAGCCAGAAATGAAAGCATACTGAAAATGTCCCCATTAGCCCTATTACCTCTCTAACGCACTCATTAGAGAGATCTGCATTGGGGGACTCTGGGTACTTACTTATGAGTAGCAGTTGACCTATTCGATTATTTACCCAAGTAAGGTGTAGTTCCAAGCATAACTTTTGACTATCTCTTTTATGGACTCAGTTCTGAGTGTTATAGGTACCAAGCATGTACAATATGATCACGTGCCTTCAGGAACTCGGCTGGGAAGGATGCCACGCTCTTGATTCTTGGCAAGGTCTTTCGTGAAGGATAAAGCCAGACTACTGTTCCATGCTAATTATTTTCATACTGAACCCCATGTTTGTGCGGTGGGATTGTGGCTGCCTGGAACTACCTTTGCGATTCCAGAACTCGTCAGCTAAAATCAGGGAAACTCTGAATAGTTGACCAAGCACATTTCAGTTCACCATTTTCTCGAGCCATATCCCAATCCCTGTAATGAAATACATGTTTAATCATCAGTCTTGCTGGAGCCCGAGGGGATGGTCTTGGGCCCAAAGGCCGGTGTGCCCACTAGGAAGTGTTGAGATACTGGTGGATTGTCAAGCAATTCAGATGGGAAGTTTTCGATTAGAAACAAAGAAAGAGAAGATTCAAGCTTTGAACCCTCCCGTCCCCTGCACACTGTAAATGTGTTGGATCTACCAACTACTATAACCTAAAGGTACTGTTTACTGTAGGTAAACAAAAAATATTCAAGCAAAGAAATTCGAACAAAATTAGTTTTTTGTAAACCACGTAGGTGTATATATTTTGTTTTTTAAATTGCAACTTTAAGTACAAAGACAAATACAAAAACAATCTCAGTATTATTACAAAGAGCAAACACAAAATGTGAAGAAGTGTTGCCAGTAGTCTGCTTTTGAGTGGCGACGCGTTTCGAGGATGGACACCTCTTCTTCTTAGGCCTAAACAGACTATAAACAGAATGTATATATTAAAAACGAGGATTTGTCAACATATATTTATACAGTAATACCTATAAATTCAAGGGAGTTCCAGAAAGAGAGTTACTTTTTCTAAGGTTTAAACATTAACAGTGCTAGTATATTCTCATCCACATTAGTTTTGTGTTATTTGTTACCTTAAATTGACTCACTGAACTGACATGATTAAATGACCAAAATGTACATTGTATGAAATTGTTTGAAATTCGCTAGGTGCCCACGTGGGGAAAGGAACTACATGGCATTGCTCGTAGACTCGAATAAACATAGTTACCCAGTAGTGGAAGGCTGAGTGATATAGATTCAGTGTCTGACGTCCCTGAGACAGGGAGGGGTGGTGCATACAATCGATGCCGGGATTGACTTCGAAAGTGAAGGTGCTGGTGATAACTCAAAATGTGCCTGGAATGGGCAAGCCTAAAGGGGCTAGTTCAATCTGAAAGATATATGGGTAGAGGAAAGAGACTCGTGTCAAAAGGTGGTCATTCTAAGTAACGTAATACTAAAGATTAATTAACCGACAGATTATGCATAATTTACACTATACTTATGCTGGGTATAAAACCAGTTCAAGTGAACACTAGTCACTAGCGACTGTCAGCAATGCTCCAGATAGCACGTAGAACGTAATTTCACCCAATTGAAAACAATCTCTAAAGAAAACAGGATAGTAGAAAAAAGTTGAAAATACATAAGAGTACAGTGTATAATCTGTCAATACGTGGCTAAAGAACGGGAATATGCCGTAGAGGTGACAAGAAAGTAAAAGAACTAAGAGAGAGATAATACTAATTTACGTACCCAAATAGTGGGGGAGACTGGGTATTAGTCTGATCGACAGAAATCCTTGCATGGAGTCAGAGGGGCCATGGTTGAAAATATACCAAGGATAGGCTCGGTCATAGATCGATAATAGGTATCCGATTCTAAAGACAGGTAGCAAAGAATAAAGTTTAGTCACGGAGTGCTCCCAACCTATTGCTAAATTGAGAGTTCCTAATCTAAAGGTCTTTCTGGTTCTAATGCGCTTGTACTAACCTGTTGCTGCAGGATTGGGAGTGCTGTGCAGAATGAGCATGGAGGCTTCGGCGACCGTTACCATGGTAACTAGGTCCGCCATTTTAGAAAGGGAAATACTAAACACGTGAAATGCATAATCCAATAAGGATGCTTAGGTTGCTAGAACTCAAAAAGGGACTAATTCTGTCCACAGGCGAACAGTAAAGCGGCCATATTGGAATATGGTGCGTATGTAAAAAGTCATATATGTAACGTAGTGCAGCAGGAAATAGAGATGATATGTAATACCCTACGAGGTAATAATTTCAAGAAAATGAAAATAAACAGTAGTAAATTAGTTGATGACAGAATGCTGGTGGTAGGTACGGTGTGGAACAACTCAGTATAAGACTCTGAGTAATTAAGAGGGAAAAGGGACTATAATGGACACTTAAAATTCGAGTCTGCCGGGCAATGACCAGACAAGTTCCAACAACTCCAGGGCCTCAGAGCATGTAATCTCTAAGTGAGTGAACAAGCACTCACTCATTTACATATAAAGTGGAGATATTCGAAACTCAGGAAAACAATATTTATAGTTAGAGGGTACACTGTATTTAACCATACATCATTGAAATGTTCTTCAAGTGGATGAAAGTTTCTGCATTATTTCTTGATGGGTACACATAAATAAAAACATTATGAAATATACTCTTATGTGAATAACAGAATGGTGTGCAATACATCAATTCAATGATGTTGTATATCAAGAGATACTTTAACATCCATGGTTCAGTACTTAAAGTACCCAAATCACAAAAAAATCTTTTTTTCAAAAAAGAGAGACAGTAAAAGTATAGCGGTAAAAAAAAGGGTAACATACTCAAGTCCTGTTTCAATTCACGATGGAAATGATTCTGATAGAAAACAATTAAGTGAATGTTCTTCATTGAGACCTTTGGGATGAATCGTGTCCAAAGAGTTAATCCAAAATAGTTCCCTCCTAAGAAGCATAGAGTGGTAATCTCCACCTCTTGTTTTTTTTTTTACAACCTCAAGAATCTGAAATCTCATCTGAGCAATTGTCTGATGTTCCGAGTTAAAGTTTCTTGCCACTGGTGATCGTTGGCTGTTACATCGTATGTTCGATTTATGTTCCGACCAACGTTCCTTTGAAGGTCTCATAGTTTGGCCCACATAAAGTTTTCCACAGGGTCATTTGATTGTGTAAATTACCCCAGATGTCAAACAGGTGGAGTAGTCATGAATATTAACTATAAATATTGTTTTCCTGAGTTTTGAAAATCTCCACTGTATATGTAAATGAGTGAGTGCTTGTTCACTCACTTAGTGATTATGTGCTCTGAGGCCCTGGAGTTGTTGGAACTTGTCTGGTCATTGCCCGGAAGACTCGAATTTTAAGTGTCCATTATAGTCCCTTTTGCCTCTTAATTACTCGGAGTCCCATACCGAGATGTTCCACACCGTACCTACCACCAGCATTCTGTCATCAACTAATTTACTACTGTTTATTTTCATTTTCTTGAATACTTTCTTTCGATTTTAGTGCACTACTCAGTATTATTACCTCGTAGGGTATTACACATTGTCTCTATTTCCTGCTGCACTATGTTATATATATGACTTTTTACATATGCACCGTATTCCAATATGGCCGCTTTACTGTTTGCCTGTAGACAGAATTAGTTCTAGCAACCGAAGCATCCTTATTGGATTATACATTTCACGTGTTTAGTATTTCCCTTTCTAAAATGGCGGACCTAGTTGCCATGGTAATGGTCGCCGATGCCTCCACGCTCATTTGGCACAGCACTCCCGATCCTGCAGCAACAGGTTAGTACAAGCGCATTAGAACCAGAAAGACCTTTATATTAGGAACTCTCAACTTAGCAATAGGTTGGGAGCACTATGTGACTAAACTTTATTCTTTGCTACCTGTCTTTAGAATCAGATACCTATTATCGATCTATGACCGAGCCTATCCTCGGTATATTTTCAACCATGGCCCCTCTGACTCCATGCAAGGATGTCTGTCGATCGGACTAATACCCAGTCTCCCCCACTATTTGGGTTCGTAAATTAGTATTATCTCTCTCTTAGTTCTTTTACTTTCTTGTCACCTCTACAGCATATTCCCATTCTTGAGCCACG
The DNA here is from genome assembly GCF_040938575.1 of Ambystoma mexicanum. Lineage (NCBI taxonomy): Eukaryota > Metazoa > Chordata > Amphibia > Caudata > Ambystomatidae > Ambystoma > Ambystoma mexicanum. The sequence goes on along the minus strand of NC_090937.1, from coordinate 344,808,375 downwards.
TATTGACAGATTATACACTGTACTCTTATGTATTTTCAACTTTTTTCTACTATTCTGTTTTCTTTAGAGATTGTTTTCAATTGGGTAAAATTACGTTCTACGTGCTATCTGGAGCATCGCTGACAGTCGCTAGTGATTAGTGTTCACTTGAACTGGTTTTATACCCAGCATAAGTATAGTGGAAATTATGCATAATCTGTCGGTTAATTAATCTTTAGTATTGCGTTACTTAGAATGACCGCCTTTTGACACAAGTCTCTTTCCTCTACCCATATATCTTTCAGATTGAACTAGCCCCTTTAGGCTTGCCCATTCCAGGCACATTTTGAGTTATCACCAGCACCTTCACTTTCGAAGTCAATCCCGGCACTGATTGTATGCACCACCCCTCCCTGTCTCAGGGACGTCAGACACTGAATCTATATCACTCAACCTTCCACTACCGGGTAACTATGTTTATTCGAGTCTACGAGCAATGCCATGTAGTTCCTTTCCCCACGTGGGCACCTAGCGAATTTCAAACAATTTCATACAATGTACATTTTGGCCATTTAATCATGTCATTTCAGTGAGTCAATTTAAGGTAACAAATAACACAAAACTAATGTGGATGAGAATATACTAGCACTGTTAATGTTGAAACCTTAGAAAAAGTAGCTCTCTTTCTGGAACTCCCTTGAACTTCTAGGTATTACTGTATAAATATATGTTGACAATTCCCCGTTTTTAATATATACATTCTGTTTATAGTCTGTTTAGGCCTAAGAAGAAGAGGTGTCCATCCTTGAAACACGTCGCCACTCAAAAGCAGACTACTGGCAACACTTCTTCACATTTTGTGTTTGCTCTTTGTAATAATACTGAGATTGTTTTTGTATTTGTCTTTGTACTTAAAGTTGCAATTTAAAAAACAAAATATATACACCTACGTGTTTTACAAAAAACTAATTTTGTTCAAATGTCTTTGCTTGAATATTTTTTGTTTACCTACAGTAAACAGTACATTTAGGTTATAGTAGTTGGTAGATCCAACACATTTACAGTGTGCAGGGGATGGGAGGGTTCAAAGCTTGAATTTTCTCTTTCTTTGTTTGTTATTTGTAGAGGTCTTGTGCCAGGATCTCAGTTCTTCCCCCGCACCTTAAAATTTAAATAATAGTACTTCTTACCACTCTTAAACATTTACCATACTAGGTAGTGCACCTATTTTTGGAATTGTCAAGTTTTCGATTAGAGTCCATCCTCTCTTTTGCGGTTGACTCCAGTAGGCCAGAAATCCTGATGTAATTGAAGCAAGGGCGTCATTCCTAACCTTCATTTTTGGAACAACTTCATTCATTTCTGTCTGAAGGTGTTCTACCGCCACTTACACGGCTGTAATATGATCCACAGATGTACCTGTGCATTGCATTGTGCAGCCTCACCGTTGCACCCGCATCATTTGTCTCTCTGTATTGATGATAATTCCACTTTACAGGTTAGAGAATCTATTTTCTGGCTGATTAAGCTCATCCTATCCTTCAGTGTCATCATTTTTTGATTTGGGCGGTAGAAAATCCAGTATTTTCTCTAGTTTCTTCTGGAGAAAGTACTGCAGAATATGTTTTACCACACGTTTTATTGTGAGTGTGGTGGGCAAAGCTGTCCATTTTGGGTTTTTTGGGACTTTCCATTTGCATTGTTTGCAGTGAGGTTCTTATATGTCATGATGACAATCAGGAGTGGTTGATGGATCTACACGTCTGTCTTCTTTTGGATGCAGCGTGGGGGTCTATTGCTGGGGCGGATTTATTATGAGCTTAATGCTCTGTCTACCAGTCACATGGAGCAATAAACAGGGCTAACACCGGCCTGCTATATTTATCTTTCCCGTGAAGTAGGGGGAGCTCACGACAACAGCGAGTATCCAGCCCTGTCTCATCTATTGCTGCTCTGCTTCTGCGTAGCCATCCAACATACTGCTCTCTTCCCTGAGGCCCACAGCATGCTTCCCTTCGCAGCAGTTGGGCTTCCTTACCTCCTGGTCTTCTGGAGTGATCAGGCCTAGAGTAACAGGAGGACCCCCTCTCTCCACTCTGCACAGCAGGGTGCAAGACATTGCTCTCTGAGACGGTGTTATGGGTGTGCCCAATGGTTTTTCTTCTGGAGCCACAATGCATTTGTTTGTTTCCCCCAGGTCGGTGTCAATCCCACCATGCTGATTCAGGAGTTCTCCACACAGTCACTTGATTTTAGTATAGGGTCCTTGAAGAGTTTATTGGTGATGGGTTTGCCTTTTCACGATGTTTAGTTTAACATTCTGGAGTTGGACATTGGGTACAATGTATAGCGATGCCCAGCCAAATGAGCCGCCAGTCTTACTCTCAAACCCCTCATTCATCCAACATTACATTGTGTACTGACTTACAATTCTCCAATTCTGCCTTGGAAACACAACTCACTTATCATAACACTTAAGGACATGCACTCATGCTATCACAAAATATTCTTACCCACTGTCCCCCTCCCTCAATGTATTTCTAGCATCTATTTCCTGCTTTCCCCTCCTCTTATCTTCCCTTGCTCATTTTCTTTCCACCAACGGACTAAGGTCTAGAAACTTCTGGTGGGGGGTGCAGTGCATACTACACACGCAAGCCCGGGCACTCTGAGACCACTATACAGGTAATTTGGTGCAGTGTAAATGCCATAGCATAACATTCGGCACAGTATAAAATACTTTGCACATCACATTACATTTCAACATATTGCATTGCATCCAGTTCCATTGTTCCGCAGGGCTACCCAGGCAGCAGGTCCACAGAGTGGGTGTTCAAGGTTATCAGTGCTCTTCCCTGTAAGGGCCCTAGATCCCAGTTATGATCCTTGAGGAGAGCTAATGTCCATTTGGTCTGATACAGTTTTTTGGACCATGCATTTATTATTATATTCATGTATTTTCTACCCTGGGCTTTGTAACATACTACAGTGTCTCAAATCACTAGGAAGCAAATGCAAGGCAGCAAGTTAACACTGTGTAAAACAAAGAACAAACACATAATTCAAAGTTATGGAAGTCACCATTACTTTCAAATGATTAGACATGCCTCAGTTGCCAAAAAGGGCCCACATATGTTTTCCTGTAGTCAGAAGTTAGATCCTCTCAGTGAAAGGAAAGAGCAATTTGCCCTAGTGTGGACTGAGGAAAAGTGTAAAAGGTGGAGTCATCTTGCCTTTGATTTCAGGGGCCTGCCGCACACCCCATTGCTACTCTGCCAGTCAACCTAGAGAGGGGGAGTCTCAAATCTGGTGACTGGGGAGAGAGAGGTTTATGCTGCAAGGGTAAGCAATTTCAATGTTGGTCTGTTTGGATCTATTTGCTTTTCTCCCAAATGCATTTTGTGAGAAATGTTCACTTAATTGTGTGCTTTTTTTGTGAAACTTCCTTTTGCTATTAAATGGGTGCCGCCACCACACACTCTCTCTCTCTCTCTCTCTCTCTCTCTCTCTCTCTCTATCTGCCTCTCTCTCTGCCTTTCTCTCTCTCCCCCTGTTTTTTAAGGAAGTTTTGACCATTTTTCATTGTCATCGAATTTATTTATTTAGTTTTTTTTAAAATGTATTTATTCACCCCTTGATTTTATTTTTAAGACATGGTGCTGATTTTGTTATACACGCTGCTTTGGTCATGTTATGTTAGTGCATGTCATGTCATGTTTCATATGTCATGCACCGCTTTTGAAACTAAGCGCCTCATTCTGACCTCTATTAACAGGACAAGGCAACAGCAGAACACTTGAGAACGGTAAACAAGACTGGATTATGCAGATTAACTCCCAGAAGAGCCCATCCTCCTCCCAGGCGGATTCCCGCCTCCCATGCAACTATAAGCATCTACATGAAGTTCTCAGCAGGCCTTAATAACTTCCAGAAAGCCAAATCCAGGTTTCACTCTCAGAAGAGACCCAGTTGAAACCCACCCTCAATTAAAAGTGGGCGTACATATTCCAGGCTTTCCTGCCTGTAAAACCGGGTCATACGTGGTCTGGAGAGCAAGCAGAGGGACACATTGTCTCCTCGACGCATGTGCGCAGTTTCAGCACACCAAAGCTTACAATGACCCTCTGGAATTGTGGGACGTTTAAAAGCATGATGCGCCTTCCACCTGCTGCCTCAGATCTAACGATATACAAACATCATCATTTCACATAAAAGGGTGAAAGTACAAGCCTATTAACAAAGCAGAACATGTTTCCCTTACAAAATTAAATGGACATTATTTGGCATGCTGCCCACCTTTTCTGAAATACATGTTGCAATATGTACTACGACAACCCATCATCTTAAAATGTTCTTGGGAGAACCTCACACTTGCCTGTCTGTCTTCCACCAAATTATAAGCACAAGAGGCAATTCGACGAAAACATTTATGCACCACAGCTTGAGAAATTCACCAGCTGCCACTGCTATTTTCCGTAGCTAAGCAACCTTGGCAGCATGATTCGGAGGTAGGACTGCAGCTAACAGTACAGCAGAGAATGAGCCATCAAACTCTGCTCTCGCTCACTAAGCTGCAGATCTGAAATCAGCCATGGGTTCTGCATGGCCCAGCCTCCAATGGGATCTTTGGAGCGTACTGTGCTTAACTGTGTCTCACACTTCGAACTCCATACCACTCTGTGGCATTCCTTGGACCCTCTTCAACCTAAAGGACGTTGACATGCGATGGCCTCTTTTTGCATACATGCCATTTTGAAGCGCAAAGGGCAATCTGCAGTTTCTTTGATAAATCAAGGCTTGCGTGTCAGGTCTATCAAAAGGCATTGTGGCTTGGCAGACCTGTGCATCACCACACCTGTGGGAGATTCAGTTCACAGGGCATGCAAACACCTCACTCAATCAACAGTCAGACTAGGGAGAGATCCCTGCAGTAAATAGGGCTTTTAAGCGGCTCTTTGGCAGTCACCTGCATTTCATTAATGCAATCATGATCTAGTACTGAGCTTTTGCTAATACCATGTGCACACTTTGAAAAGTTGGCTTTCCAGGCTTATTATCTTGCATGCAGCCCAACAATAACTCAGTCATTCTTGCAACTGCCTGCCTAGCTTCTCCGCATTCCACTTTAGCTGTGTTCTTCGGCATTCGTTAAATCCTCTGGACTTTGGCCCCAATCACGGAAATGTCCACCACGCCAGACTCCTTCCCGACCTAGAAACAATCTTCAAAGATGCACTGCAGTTTCTGTGTGAAGGAAGGTTTGCATAGTTCATGCTGGCTGTGCTGTTTATTAACTGTTCTTATTTGTTCCAGCTCTTTGCAGCCTCCGGGCATCTATGAATCACTAAACAATGAGAGCAGGAAATTGAACGCCAAGTCAGGGCCTGAAAGGACACTTTTGGAATGATCCCAGCGGAAGTCTGACCTCCGTTCCTTGCTAATCATTTTTCCTTCCTCTGAAATGCATTCCAAATATGTACATTTTGTAACCAGATGTATTTGTGTTATATTTATTGAGGAGAACAGGGTGTTTCTCCAAGAAAAAAACATTACATAGCTACACAGAGTAGCCTGTGATAGACATAGGCGATGGGAAGTGGGCAAGGTGGCTTTAGGGATGAGGTAGAACATGAATGGGGGGCGGTATATAAATAGACAGGGCATAAGGTCAGAGAAAAGGGGAGAAAGAAAGGTGAACTCGAGACAGTGTAGAAGCTTTAGTGCTTTAGTTAACACTATGTGGGCTGCATCAGAGCATTTCATGGCTAAAGTGAAGACAGAAATAGGTGCTATTTATAGGCTAATTATGATAAGACTGCTGTCCGTGTCCTTTAAGAAAGAGGTGGGTTTTTAGAATGTCCAGGGACCATCTGAAGTCGTAGTTAACACTGAGGTGCAAAGACATAGATCTCCATTGGTCAGGGACTTGTGATACAAGAAGTGTCTCCCCCACAAAGTTGGTCTCTGCAAGGGTGTGACAGAAGCTTGCTTTGGAGGGTCTCTCTCAGGCTTCTTGCTGAGTGGTGTTGGAAGCAGTCACCTGTAGCATAAGTGATGGAACAATATACATAATTTAGAAGACATAGCTCTCAGAGGTTGATTGTGTGGGTAATATGTGTGCACTCAAAGTGACATCCCAGCAAGCTGCCATAACCCTGCTGCATATGCAATCCTGGGACAATATGAGCACAACAAAAGAAAAGGTGAAAGGAAGATATAGCGCAGAAAACCATGCATGGCCCTAAATCCTAGAGAAAAAGCAATTGAGAAAAATAAAAAATTCTCCCGGACTCGATGTACCACTCGTGGAGGTCACATGGCCAAACACAAATCTAAAAACTAAACGAGACACATCTGAACGCGGTAGCTGAGATCATAGGAGAGACGGCGGAAGAAGGGCCACAGCGAGGGATCATCGTACCAGCAACCTTCCCATCAAGCATCCTTAGATTTATCTCACGCCCTGCATCCAGGCACTAACATGGAGAGATCATGCAGTGCCTTCTCCCCCATTTCTATCACCATACAACATCTCGAACTCAGGAAACTGCCCCTGATACTTAGGATGCCCATTTGCCTGCAGCTTGTGCTGGCAGATAATAACATGAACACTGGCCTCGCGCCCGGCCTAGAACCCCCCAAGAATTCACCCTACTGATAAATGAAAATCAAGAACTTATGGCTACCAACTAAGTCAACCACATGGGTCCAGGAAGTCGGGCAAAGCCACATGCACGTTAAAAAGAATAACCATCTTTCAGAAATTGGAAACTAAAGAACTGAAGTCCATCTCAACCTTAATTTAGTGAAAGATTGAAAAGAAGCCTAGCAGACCTAGCTAATAGCATTAAGCAATAAAAAATCATAAAGCATATCAGCAAAGGCTCTAAGAATCAATGATATTCAAGCGTAACCTCCCCTATGTGTTAACCTCCTGAGGAACTAATGGATCCTGGAAGCGCCTGGGAAGGATGTGTCTGTCACCTGCCAATGTCTCAATGCTTGACCTGCATTCCAGTGGGCTGCTCAAGCTGCAATACACAGACCGGGAAATTGTCCACTGATTCGCTAAGGGCACTGGTTGGGCACTCCACATCCTGGCACTCAAAGCACCTGTGAGGCCCTTACCAAGGAAGCATAGGAAGAGTCAAAAAGTGGGCACCCTACTTAGCTTGAGGAGAAAACACTCCATTTTGCATTTGCAGCAAACTGGCCGGCAAACCTGACAATGCGTATAGACTAGAAAAGTGGAGAAATACCCAGCCTCACCGCCAATAAAGTGAGCAACCTTACACGCCCAGGAGGTTGTTAGAACAGTCCGTCAGACACAAACCTGTAATAACGTCTGGCAAAATGCTCACTCTCATAGACCACTGCACCTGTAAATATGCACACATCCTCCAACGTTGCCTAATGTCAGAGGGGACCGCCCTGCCCCAAATCAGGGACAAATGCCACACCACAGTAAACTGAATTGACCAATTAAACTGACAAATGGGGATGATGTCACTATCAGACAATGGCAAGGAAAAGTGTAACCCTCTGAATACAGGGAACTTCCAGTGCTGAAGGAAAAAACATAAATCACAGACACAAATGTGGCGAATGCACCCAATTAAAACAAGGGGCTAGACTTGCTAGCCAGAGGTTTTTAATAATTTTGTTGAGGAACCATGATGAGACCACATAGCTTACAGCAACATATTTTCATTGGCAAGATTATCTCCCATTAAGGGTTGCAGTAGCAGAGATCAGTGGTACACAAGGACAGGTGGATCACTTCTCATGTGCTTAAATGACCTCACACATACATTATTTCACAAATCATTACCACGTGTGTCGTCATTAAAAGGTACAAAAACAAAGTTGGTGGCATTAATATAAATTTACATTTTCAAACATATCAAAGGTGATTCAGAAATCATATTTGCAGGTTCAAGGTAATTTGATGCTGCTATCTGCTGAAAATTGTGTCCAGGCAAATTACACCCAATTCATAATGATGTGTTATGTATATTTTCGCCTGAGCACTTTACACAGAACATATTTACATACAATATCACACAACCGAAGCTGGCACTCATTTATCGCTTTTGGGAGGATGAAAGTCTTAGTTGGCCTTGCCAGGATTCGAACCTGCTACCTGCCGATTATTCACAGATCGCAGCAGCAAGCGCTCTTAAAACAGCAAATCGGGCCATTTAAGACTGGCAATGGGCACATAAATTATGCCGCTATTGTACAATTTGTGTACTTTCTTTGTCAAAATTACATGCTACCCACACTGCATGCATGAGTATTATTACAAAAAACAATGTCCATGATGAAATTCTATAAGACTTTGCTGGGCATTAATGCTAAGAAATTCCACCCACCGTGTTTTGTGATGATGATGGTGATATCAGTATACACAAATAGCAGATACTATTAATATTTTTTTTGTTGATATAGTTGAATAATCAACTTTTCAATACATTGTACAGATTAATTACGAGACAACAATTTCATTTTAACGTAAAGAGAAAAGAAAAGAAAAACACATTTCATGATCCACATTAAGATTACATCTATATAAAAAATAAAAAGTTTAACAATGCAAAATACTCAGTCAGATTAAATTAAAAATGAGCAAAGAAAAAAGAAAGAAAAGGAAACAAAAAGGTTACACACTTAGTTAAAAGGCAGAATTATTTCCAATTGAGTTTATCATCATTTCGTGCGCATTATGTATATGCCAAGTGCACATTCTGTATATTCAGTGAAATTAGATAATTGACAATGGTTATTCTGATTTTATCCGAGTGAGTGTTAAAAATGTGATCCCAAAATTGCTCCGCAGATAAAGAGCTGTGAGTCTGAAAATGTGTTTTAAAATAATCAGTTCTTTTGTTAGGCAACATTGGACACATTGCAACTAAATGTAACATCGTTTCAGGTTCTTTTACATTTTCACAAAATCGACAATAACTGTCCTCTATTGGGATTAATTTCCACTTGGCTAAAACACTTTTGGTGTGCCATATGTTTAATCTGAACCGTAGAAAGAGGTCTCTAAATGTTGCTCCTGGAAATTTGAGCACATAGGTTTATGGCGTTCTCCTTCTCTTAGTGATAATGTTATGCGTGGTTGCATGCTTAGTGCTTTGACACTGCTCATATGTGTGTATCCAATCCCATAACATTATCTTGTATTTTGCTCTCTCAGGATTTTTTAGTAATAATTCTTCAGTGACATCAGCATTCTGTAGAACATTTTTGATTTTATCTCACCATATTACCATAAAATGATGAGTTGATGTTTGTACATATATAGACAAAATATGCAAGATGGTATTTCCCTGTCAAGTCAGTAAGCATTTGCGATACAAACTGGTCAATCTCCACATAATAAACAATAAACAGGGAAGATAGACCCATTTCATACCTCAACAAGCACATGGGAATCGCTTTGGGTACACAAAGTATGCTTTTCCAAAAAGTGCCTTCCAATCTAGACCAAAATATCTCAGGCATCCATGATCTGGCCTCTGCACCATATATCACTGCCGGTACTGCTTTTTGGCAGTAATACGTTATTATTGGTTTCAGTGAAAAGCGTCCATATTTGTGATTCATTACGGAAGTTTGGGAGGTGGCAGTTCTTATTTTAGCTCTTAATTCATTTTGATAAGCCACGTCAGATCCCTTATTGTCTATCACCACCCCTAGATATTTGTATTGTCCAACATTTTCTAGTGGTTGAGATTGCAGTGACCAGATCTGATGAGATATTCTGTTCTTGTAGTTGGGTACAATCTTCATCATCTTGGTTTTTATCACATTTATACGCAGTTTATTGGTTTGGACATACTTTCCTAATTAATCTAGTAGAGCTTGCAACCCTCTGGGAGTCTTTGCCAGGAGCACCAGATCATCTGCGGAAAATAACCACGGGATTGCGTTACAACCCAAGCGAGGTGCATCAGATATTATTGTGTTAAATTCATCCCTCACATCGGAGATATAGTAATTAAATAGGGTAGATGCCAGCAGGCAACCCTTTTTAAGACCTTTGTAGGTATTAATCGGTCTAGAGAGTTTTCCATCCATTGTCAATCTTACTTGGATTGCCGTATTACTGTGAAACTCTGTTATCCAATGTGTGAGATGTAAGGGGCACTGATTCTTTGACATCTTACTGAATAGCAATTGCCTTGAAACTGAATTGAAAGCAGTTTCGAAATCGATGAATGCCATATATAGTGGCTGCTTAGCTTGTAGCTCATGGTGCTTGATTGCATGTAGGACTTGCAAATTAATTGCTGTACCTAATCCGACGACGAAGCCGGTCTGAAAAGGGTCATTTAAGCCTGCGTCGACGGTCCATTTATCGAATTTCTTCAAGACTAATCGTGCAAATATTTTTCCTGTCGCATCGAGTAAGGCAATTGGCCTGTAATTGCGAGGATCTAATCTATCCCCTTTCTTGTATATGGGGACTATGATGGACCTTTGCCAGGAATGTGGTATTGGGTTGTTAATTATGACCTGATCAAATATGGCCCTTAAGATGGAGGCCCATGCCTCAGGATTGTCTTGTAACATGGTATTAGTAAGCCCATCAGGGCCCGGGGCTCTAGACCTGGTAAATTTCTTTATATTTAATACTATATCAAGATCATCAAAAACCAGTTGATTATTCCTGTCCAAACACGGTCCACTTTTTGTACCAGGCCAATATTCTTCTGCATACAGTGAATCATAGTATTGGATCCATACTTCTTCAGGTACTACATTTACTTGAATTATGGACTGCTTATCACCATGAACAGATTTTATTAGGCCCCACACTAATGCAGAGTTTTTAGAGGCTATTGAAAGTAACATGGCTTGAGCATCTCTCAAAGACGTAGCCGCTTTACGCTGCTTCATCAAGTTTTTGTACTTGTTCTTATGTCTAGAGATCTCTTGAGCCTTATTTGTTGAATTGGTTTGCAATAGGAGACGTATATCCTGCCTGAGTTTCGTTTTATAGTTGCAAACTTCTTCATACACATGGGTATGCGTTTTGTTGATTCCATACTTAGGGCTTGCTTTAACCCTAAATGTTTGCAATACAGCGACGTAGTCTCCATTTATATGCATCAAATCGGGTTCCAGAATGTCCTTTGGATATAAAATGGCCCGTAGTAAGTCGTTCAATGAAGATGGAGTCCATTTAAAACGATTGCCTTTGGAGGAAACCACCAATGCCTGGATATTCATTAGACTTTGCTCCTTCAGTTGATTCAGGGGCCATTCCCATTGTAGACATAAGATGTTGTGATCACTTAAAGCCTGTCCGATCACTTTAAAAGATGTGATCAAACGAAATAGTTCACTGTCAGCATATAAGTAGTCTATGATAGATGTCAGGGGGCCTTGCCGCCAAGTTACATTTGGAGGGATATTCCCTTTCACAGCACCATTTATCAGTTGGAGGCCTCTTTCTTTCATTAATCTTCTCCATTGAGATACAGTGATTTTCAACTTTCTGCCATTATCATTCACACAGTTCATATTCAGATCACCCGACAGAATAATGTGCTTGATGTAAGAATTTTTTGCTATCATGTCCAGACAGTTGTTCAAATCTTTAAAGAATCGTTTATCCTGAATACTCAAATGATTCCAATACACAATGAGACATGCTATCGTGTGTTCTCCATATTATATACGCACCATCTGGATGTAACTATTCAGAGAGAACCAAGGTTCTAATTTTAGCCCACTCGAGATTTTAATTGCAGTTATTAGACCAGCCTTTGGTCTGCCCCTAATTTGATTAATAGCAGGAATTAAGGCAATTTGATGGTTTTCCCAGATGGGAGGAGAACTCAGCCAAACTTCCTGTAACATAATAATGTCATAATGAGCTAATAGGGACACCGAAGACTTTATCAAGTGGGCGTAGCCTCTTGTGTTCCACAAGGCTAGTTGTATTATTCGATTCTCTTGTTTTGCAGTTAGCTAACATCTCATGACCTCATTTCCAGTGGACGAACAGGCTACAACTTTCTGTTGATTACTGTTAGATGTTGAATATGAAACTGTGACTGGACTTTTCATCCAGTGTTTAAAGATGTTCCTTGATTTATTTATTTTTATTTATTTATTTGTTTATATAGCGTTAAAGCCCGCGGGCATCAGAACGCTTACATATAGACTGGACAACAGAAAAAGAGACAGGACTAGTCGAGAGAAGGCCTAAGTTAACTCAAATTGATTCAGTATGTTACCAGGATTTACTTAAAAAGTAAGGTTTTCAGTTTTTTCCTGAAGGTGAGGTAGTTGGGCTCAAGTCTTAATGAGGTGGGCAGGTCATTTTCCGATGGCTAATGTCGGGAAGGCCTTGCCAAGGCCATGTTGTTTTTTAGTTATAATGGTTTGTAGTTTGCCTGTATTTGATGATCTGAGGCTCCTGGGTGGCTCGTGCCATTTAAATTGTTTCTTGAGATAGGCCGGGGCTGCGCCATATAGGCAGCGATGTACCGTGGTAAGAGACTTGAAGGAGATTCTCTCCTCCATAGCCAACCAATGGAGGGTTTTCCTTTCTCCGGAGATGTGTTCTCTCCATGATTTTCCAGCGATCGTTCTGATGGCGTTGTTTTGGATGGTTTGACATCTTTTCAAGCACTTACTATTGGCTCCCAAGAGCAGGGAGTTTCCGTAGTCCAATCTAGACAATATAGTGGCCCTAGCGATGATGATGCTGTTCTTTTGGTCTAGCAATGGCCTGATCTTTTTAAGGAGGATCTGATGGTACTGACAGTTTTTTTAAGGTAGCTTGTATGTGCTTCAGCGCCTAGAGAGGCTTGAAGATACACACCTAGGGTCTTTACTTTTGCTGATATTGGAATCTGGATGTTTTTGATGGTAAATGAGTTAAAGGCAGGGCTCAATTTTTTTCTGGCCTGTGTAGATCCGAAGATCATGAGCTCAGTCTTAGAGCCATTTAAACACATCCAGTTTTCTTTCATCCAGTGTTCGATGGTGTTATATAGGAGAGAAAGTTTATCATTGTCTATTTGGTAGTCCCCACTGAGTTCAAATACCAGTTGGGTATCGTCAGCGAAATTGGTAAAAAATATACCCATCTGGGATAGCATGGTGCAAAGGCATCGCATATAGAGGTTAAAAAGTAAGGGGGAGAAACTGGCTCCCTGAGGGACCCCACAGTCGACTAATTTGGTGTTAGATGCTTTGTCTCCCCAAACAATCTTGGATTGTCTGTTTTGCAGAAATGAGGCAATCCATTCGATGGCTCCTTCTGAGCAATTGCCAGATTTTTTGAGGGCCTCACGGAGTTTGACATGATCTAGCAAATCAAATGCCGCCGAGAGGTCCAGCAGTATCAGTAGCCCTGATTTGCCTCTGTCCAGAATGGAGAGCATTTCAGTTTGGAGGTCTAACAACGCCGACTCAGTGCTGTGGCTGGATCTAAACCCAGATTGTTGTGGGTGAAGTAAGTTGTTTTCGTCTATAAAGCTTTGAAGTTGATCAGTAGCTATTTTATCCATAATTTTCAACAGAAAATTGCAATTTGTGATGGGCCTGAGGTTGGCAGGGTCCTGTTGGTTAAGGTCTGGCTTTTTTGGTAAAGGAGTGACCGTGACTGTTTTGATGATGTTGGGTACAGTATGATCTCTGAATGAGGCATTTACCATTCTTGTAAGAAAGGGGCCAAAGATATCAGGGTTTTCAAGAATAAGTTTAGGGGGAAGAACATTTTCTGAGCACGAGGTACACCTCATGGTGGATAGCGTTTTCTTCATAATATCAACTGTGGTGGGTCGGAATTGGAATTTAGGGGTTTCTGTCTCGATGTTGTGTTCTATGAGGTAAGTTTTAACTGAAGTGTTTGTAGTCTGTCAGTTAATAATAGTTTCTCTGGCTTTGGTAATTTTGTTTTGAAATGCAGTCTGAACATTCTCACAGTCTGTTTCGGTTGGCTGGAACGGTGGTGTGAGTGTTGTAGGCTTATCTATGGATTTAAGGATTTGGAAGAGTTTTCCAGTGGAGTTTGCCGCGGTACTTATGATATCATTATAGTGGTTTTTCTTCAAATCCACTAGTTTTGATTTATATGAGTGGTCTGCTGTCTTCCAGTTGCTTTTATTAGTTTCGGAGGGATCTTTTTACCATTTCCTTTCAAGAATTCTTTTGTCCTTTTTAAGCTTAATGGCTTCAGCAGTGAACCATTTTTGGTGTTTTGGGTTGGGTCTAACTTTTTTCTCTTTCAGGGGGGCATGGGTGTCTAACAGTTTTGACATGCCTTGGTTGTAAGTCAAGATTATATGTTTACTGTGGTCTTCTACCTTAGTGGAGCTCATGATTTTCTGCATTTCCTCAGAGAGCATACTACTCGTGATCTTTTTCAGGTTTCTGGCCATAACTGGTTTTGGCAAGTTAGCTAGTTTTCCCTTATTGAATTTCAGTGGTAGAGAGATTTCAATTTTGAAATGGTCTGACCATATGCAGGGGTAAGTGCCGAGTATAGTTACTTTGGGGTTGTTTGTGACGATCCAATCTAGTTGATTCCCTGTAGTTGCGGTAGGCTCTTTATTGATGATGGTGAAATCACTGTTCTCTAAGTCCTCTTGTAGGGTAATGGCTTGCTGGTCCTGTATGTTCCCCCTCCATCTGTTTATGTCGCCTAACATTATGGTCTCTGTGTTGGTTGATTTAAGGTTGTTGAGTAGGGTCACGATCTCATCGTTAAAATCTGATACTAAAGATGGGGGTCTGTAGATAGTGATTATATTGATGCAGTTATTTGGGGTGGGTGTGAGTTTGAGGTGAATGACCTCACAACCTGAACACTGAATAGGAGAGGCAAAGAGTTTGAGTGAGTTTTTTGCGATGATCGCCACACCTCCACCCTTTCCTGTGTCTCTATTTTTTGTGTAGATATTGTAGTTTGTAGGTACTGCTGTTTCTACCGTGGGTCCAACAGGCTCATGTAGCCAAGTTTCTGTAAGGCATAGGATGTCTAAGTTTTCATCCGTGATGTAATCATGGATTTCTTGTGCATGTTTAGGCATGGACCTGGTGTTTAATAGTGCAATTTTGAGATAAACTTTGTCATCTTCTATTTCCAAGTCGGGTTTCGTGTTGAGGGCGGCTTTGGGTGTAGTACTACTTGTCGATGTTGCGTTAGTGGGTGTTATCTCTTGTCTGTGTCTGAGATAATTTTGAACTAATCCTAGTTGCTGTAAGATTGTGTTTCGGGACAGTAGCTCAGTTAGATTTGGGCGACCCATACCTTACTTCTTGCTGTGTCGCCCTTATGTCGAAAATGGCAGCGTTTCAGGCCGTGAGCCGTCGGACGCCGTGGACCGGCGTAGACCGGCTTCGTTGCAGAAGCGCCGGCGCTGAAGCGCCTGACGTTTATAAATGTGGGCGTGAGAGCACTCTGGGACTTGTAGTCCTGGCTGTGCGGGCTCGTGTGCCTGCGGCAGAATAAGTGCCAGAGAACACAGCAATCCAAGTTCTGAGGTGTATTCAAGAACTTGCAAGCCACTACAGATAAAATAGACTACTCAGTCTATTCAGATTTAACTTTTCGTGTGGTTTTACGAAATGAATTGCTATTGTGCATTTAACTTCCTGTGAGAAGCACTTTATTCACTGCTTCCCGTTAAGCTAACAAATAAGAGTATATAGGTATACAGTTGCGTCAGTCTTTAGGAGGCTGAGCTTCTATTCCACAATACAAGAACAAGCAGCAAGTCGAGTACAAGCAACGTGACGGAATGAAGTTTTAGTTACTTTCAGGATGGTGCTCTGAGCACTGCCTCCTCTGTGCCTCCTGGGATTCATAACATTCAGTTAACAGATATATGTTAACTGAATGTTGGGTGTACTTGTTGTTTGTGTTGGATTGAACAGAAGAAAACCCAGTTGATAGATCTCATCTTTCCTCTGCCAGATGTGTATTTAACGAGGGCCGAGAGCATCCAGATTTTAACTGTAAATCAATCATGATTAATTCAATTCAAATAAATTCAATTTGGGCTATCTCATCCAACTTGGTGCCTTGCAGACTCGGAACGTAGTTCAATATATTCAGCACGGAAGCACGATTCAGGTCATAAAGGCCAAAGTCACCACCACGACATTGCAATATCAGACTGACGTGTGCCGTATCATTGCATTTGTTGTGCCGATTCTTCAGGTTACCCTTAAATTATGTTTTTTTATTTGGTGCCGTGGGATTAGTGTCAATGATTGCGGTTCTTTGGCCATAATTCCCATTGTTTTGAATGGCCTGAGGATTGTTTACTTGCTTGTTAATTCAAGTCATACTAGAGCTGCTGTTGTTTCCAGTAGCGTCATTGGTCTTGAAACTTAGAACTGGCCGTGACATGAACAGACCCATTGATTTCTGAATTTCTTCCTGTCTGCTTTCTAGGGTCGTGGATGTATAATCTTCTGTCCGGCCATTCGTCGCTGTAGTTACACCAGTGCTTTGATTTACTTGCGAGGCAGGATAACATTTTAGCATTCCGTAGGGTTTTTCTATTTTTGCCAGTTCTTCCAGAAGATTATCTAGAGGGTCATATCGTAACTCATTCGGTACTGAAAGACCCACCTCATTTCCTGTGGGTTTGGTCCCAAGAGTTATGAGCTTACTTTTAGATATAGCTGAGTATTTCCGTATGATGGCAGCACTCTTTTCTTGAGCTCTTTTGTCGGCTACCGTTAGCAGTTTAATGAATTGTCTTGAGTTTTTGTTCTTCTTTAGTTTATTTAGTTTTTGATTTTTAGTTTTTTTTGTTGAAGTTAATTCCTTATCACATTTCTCATTTATGGTTTTTGCATTGAAGATGTTATACACTGAACTGCCCTGACGAAGCGACAGAGTCACTAATGTTTGATTAACGTCAATTTTTGATGCAACCACTACTTTCTGTTCGATTGTTTCCAAGTCATCGTTTTTTAAGGTAACACAGCCTTGTTTTATCCGTTTTTCAATTACAAGGTCTGTTTGTATTCCTTCATTACTTTTCGTTTCATCATTTGTCTTTGTGATTTCACTAACAAGCACAATCGCAGATGTGTTTTTTCGCCAGCATATGCACGCCATTTTATCCACGGAAGTGCTTAGATCAACTGTTGCCGGTTCTTTGTTTGAAGAAAGTCGAATTGCAGAAGTTTCCAATAGTTCACGTAATAGGAAATTTTGATCCAATAAACGTGAATCTAGAGTCTCATAAAGTTTTGCCAGTGAAAATACTGACGTATTTAAAGCTTGCAGTATCAAAGCCGTTGATGATTTTTTAGGTGACACTGGTTCGTTCGTTGGTATGATATTGTTGACGGCTTGATGTCGCGGAGTAGATTGCGTGAAAGAAATGGACAATACTGAGGATTCTTGAAGGGATTCAGGAAACATCACTGGAGATTGGGATAGTTGTTCCTCATCTACACAATCATTTGGTTGGTTTACTATATCCTGATTAGCTAGAGGTATTGCCAGAGCTATATTAGGCAGTGACGCTTTCAGCATATCCATGCCTGTTTAGGCATAGTGTGAAAATCATACGCAGCATTAGCTAGCGGGTTCACTTGAGGCATGCCAGTACGCAAGCCATACAGTTTTGACATGATGTATGAACACTTTATAGTCAATTAAAATAAACCTGTAAATCAGTAAATAAATAAGTATGGGAACACAAAGAAAGAAAAAAAACACAATATAATAAAAAAAAGTACTATTCAAACCGGCTCACTCTCCACACTCTCCAGCACAATCAGCAGTATCAGCCCTTACGAGAAGCCCTTGCTCGAGATGCACTGGCGCGAATGCGTGTGCGTTGGGCTGAAGTAGGGCTTGCTGGGAGAGGGAGGCGGAGTCCACACAACACTACAAACAAGATAGAAAATACTGTTCAGTATCTAGTTTCAAGCTCTAAGCGTTAAGTCCACAGCAATGACAAGGGCAGAAGCACGTTTGTGGAGTAATACCGTGACTGTTGTGCAGGAAAAAAGAAAGTCCAAGACACGAACGGATGCAGCCACAGTCAGAGTGCCCTCACAGCACAGCAGTATCAGCCCTTACGAGAAGCCCTTGCTCAAGATGCGCAATAGCAGATATTATAACAACTTAAAGCAATTGAAACTGTGCAGACATTTTACTCTAATCTGGAGCAATTAAGTATTTTATATTTTGTGTCTTGTGATGTTATAATGACATCCTTATTTAGTCTTGATTTAATTTTCTTCTCTGACATTTTAAACTATAAATATTATTTCATTTCTCTTTATTGTCTTTGGTTTACAGCAAAGCTTTGCAATTTTCCACAAATCTTAAACTTTGTAAATACGTCACTCGAATTCATTCAATCACATCAAATCAATACCTACTATAGATATCATTTAAAATTCTATAACATGTCACATTAAGATAAAAATCCACTTCAACATAGCTCTTACAACTTTACAAATCTAATCACTGCAATTTTTAGTGCAACAAACCCATCCTCAACATTGTCAGCCAGACATTTTCCACATCTCCCCTGCCAGATAATGTGCACATTTGTCAAATATTATTAAAATACGTTTCAACTTTAATGCAGGACAGAAAAGTAATACATGTTTCAAGTCTCCCCTTATTTCTAGGTTCCGATAGTACCTACAAAGTGCCGCCTGTTTAGGAAGTTTCCTCCGTATACACACAATTTCATTTGTGGTCAAAACATTGAACCTAAAACGCATATACATATTTTTTTTAATTGCTATCTGGGAATTTTTATAAATATGGCTCTAGTCGTCCCACTCATTTCTGTATCAATTCCAAATGGGCATATAATGTTAAATCCCCCAATGTTTCATGTGTTACTCTCTAGTCTCGTAATACCACTGCTGTTTTAACCTTTTAAGGGTTTCTCATTAAGATTTCCTTAGTCATATCCAACCCATGTAGCTGTTTTAAACTGTAATCCACAAACGCTCTTATTGGAAGATCAGCCACTGCCAACATCTCCACACCAACATGATCACAGAACACACTAGAAGGAGAACACAAACAGTTTGGATAAAGCACCAGCTGTTTCCATGGGACTCTACTGCATAGAGATTGGAGTCGCAATTCTCTACGAATAACTACTGAAGGAACACACTTTGGAAGGAGAAATAAAAACCTTCTCCAAATAATGGGTTCAAAGTGATATAGCACCTCCATCAGCCACACTGGCAGGGTTTCGAAACCATACAGCTTCTTGGAAACAACTTTCCCACTACAAACTTTAGGACGGGTAAAAAGGATAAACATCCCAAAATTGCTTTTCAGTTTTTTCAGCTGGGCTGTTTACAAAATGGACTTCTTGCCTAAAACATCTCGATAATAGGTTTTGCATGGATGGGCCAAAACTGGAAGACCTAAATGCACAAGACACTGCGTGATTTCCAGTTTCTCCCCGTAATGAACCAATTGGACTTGTACTTACTGTCCTTAGCTACAAACGTATTCACCTTAGTCTTGACTGAATCATTTTGAGTTTATTTCCCTCCATATAGTTCTCAAAAGCCAATATCATCCGCTGCAAACCTATTGAGGTTTTGTCTAAAAGAATAAAATCAGCTGCATATGCTAGCCCCCCAAGTTTAATCATTTCAACTCTTGGGGTAATAAAAGCTGCCTTCTCCAAAATGTATCCAATGTCAGCAACATACAGATTAAAAAAGCAGGGTGCTAAAACGCACCGTTGTCTCAAACCAGAAGTTGTTATAATATGCCTTGACATCATGCCTTCATGTCACCTGGATAGAGGTGTCCTCATATAAATATATAAAAATACTCAATAAACCACAAGGCAATCCCCATTCATTTAATTTCTTCCAGAGATGACTTCTGTCTACCAAGTCAAAGGCAGTAGTGAAACTATGCAAGCAGCATATAAAGAGACCCCGTTTTTGGCCCAGACTAGATTTTGAATGCAGTTCATTAAACAACTATTACAATTAATGCCCGTGTTTCTCCGAAATCTAGTTTGGAATTTATTTGAAATAGCTTTTTCCTCTGTCCAATCCTCTCGTTTTTTCTAAAAATGTGGCTGATAATATTTTGCAGTCAGCATCAATAATTGTTATTGGCTGATCATTATTAGGCAATAACTCAGTGCATTCTTCCAGGAACCTGGTGTCCTTTGATTTCCAATTAGATTTATAAACCACATATATAAAATGATTGCCACATTTCTGGTACTGTTCCCAGCTTGCCCGCTCCCGATGGCCGCCATGGAAAGGGAAAACTGATTACGTTTTCCCTTTCCCGGCGGCCATTTTATTTGCCTTTTTTCGGAAACGTGCTTCGGAACAGAAAAAAAAGTAATTAGTACCCCGGTCTAACGGGCCAGGGTACAATTAGTACCCCGGTCTAACGGGCCAGGGTACTAATGGCAATAAGCCACTCGACTGAGGGCAAATATCGCCTGCGGTAATGCCCCAGGGGCTTTGTTAAGCCCCTCGCTACGCTCGGTCCTGTAACTACGGCCCCGGGGGCATTACCTGGGGCGGTATTGGCCCGCAGTCTCGTCGCTTATTGCCACAATATTGTTCACAGAGTATAAATGCTTTTTTTGTTCTAGTGTGGAATTAACAAATGTAAATTGAACATTCTTATTAAACTGATCTACATTTCTGTCACTCCAGTTTATTCTATTGCCGCTACAATTCATCACTAAGGGCCCCTACCCACATCCTATCCTATTTTCTTTGGGCTCCACCATGGAAATGGCAACTAGCATATTGTGATCACTTAAACTTGTCTCGTTAAAATGAAATCCATCCCCCAACATGCTGCTGCCTTCATAGGTGTCCTCCGCATGCCCCTCGTCCTCATCGGCACTATGTTGGGTGGATGCAGGAACCTCCACAACTGAACTTGTGGCTGCCGACTGCATGCCATCATGCTTACTTGCCACAGATGTGGGCTCATCCAGTGAAATGTGTGTCTCCAGGGGGGCAGAGGTAGGTGTTTGCTTGACCTGTTTTGGGGGCTGTGCAGCCGGTTGGGCAATGGTGTGTGCCTTGTGAGCCCCTTGGCTCATCCTTGTGCCCTTGGATGTGAATGGCCTGGTGCCATCGTCCTGACCACTGGACCTCTTGGCATGTGTCCTGGGCTGTGCCGCTGTATCCTCCTTGTCGCTGTCTGCATCTTTGCCTGTGGGGGACAGAGAGGCAGGGCATCAGTGATGGGAGTACTTGCATCATGCATGCATTGGTGTTTGTGCAGTTTGGGCCTTGTGGTTTGTTGCATGCTTGTTGGCGTGGTGGACAGGGTGCTTTCAAGATTGGGGGCCGGTAGTATTGGCATCCCTCAGGTGTAGACATGTTTTCCATGGCGTCTGCTGTGAGGCCAACAGGTGTGTTGTGGCTTGCGTGCTGTGTGACATGTGATTTGTGTTTGTGTATCGGGTGTGTATTGGGTATAGGAGCCACATGCAGCATGCGTTTTGATGTGACAGTGGTGGGTCCAGCATCTCAACAGGGATGTGTGTTGACGGGCCATGTATTTGCTCTCATCAAAATCACATTTGTTGGCCTACATTGTACTTTGGATATCAGGTGTTTGTGGGGACTTGTGTGGAGTGCAAAGGGTACTCACCTTCAGCAGCCGATGATGGGACTCCAAACTCTGCTCCACCAACTCCTTCAATGGCCTCCATGTCGAAGGTGGAGCTACAGGTTTCCTCCCACCTCAACAGCTTTATGGGGGAGTTTGGACCGCGGCCTGTTGCCTGTTGCCTGCCCCTGGCTGCGGTTGGCTGATAAGATGTTATGGACACTCAGGCGCAGGTCGTCCCACCACTTCCTGCAGTCCTTTACAGAGTGTGCAGTGGTTCCAACTGCACTCACCTTTCTGGCAACCTCCTCCCATATTCTTTTTTTCTATAGCTGTGCTGGACGGCGCAGGTCTGCACTGAAAACTACATCCGCCTGCTCCACTAGCGTATCAGCGAGCATATTCAGCTCATCATCACTGAAACATGGTTTTTGCACACATGCTGCGCCTTTCTTGGTGACTTTTGACATTGTCCACCAGTAGGGATTGGGAAGTAGGGTGCTCAGGTAGTGTCTGTGGAGGATTGCAATTTATTGTGTTTTTAAAGATGGCAGCCTGTGCATTTCCTGTTCTTGCGCGATGAGGTTACTTCTGGTGCCGTAATGACGGTACTGGTAATGACGGTACCGTTATTAGTGGTACCGTTATTTAGGGTGCCAACAGTGGCGGGGAGGGTTCAACGCATTCCTTGATGCCACTGGGGGACTTTACCGGCAAGGCAGTGCAGCCGTTACCGGCATGCAGGGACATGCGTGCACCAGACTCATAATCGTACGTTGTTTGTGGAGTGGGAACTGCACGGACGCATTCATACAGGCATGCCGGTAATGAAGGATTTTTACCGCCTACCTCATAATGAGGCCCATTGTGTATAGGTGCTGTATAAATAAACTATCATATCATATCATATCATATCAACATAGACATATCCCTGGTGTTTATTTTATTCATATATTGAAATATGTTAGCAGGATATGCAGTTGAAGATTTTTAAGGTAGTGATTTATATAAAAATCAAACAAAACAGACCAGGTAACAAATGTTTGTTTTGTACCAAACTGGTGTTTCTTAAATAGGAAACGGACAAAGTTTGAAAGAATGAATAAATATGAAAACATTTTTGTTAGGGTTTTCTTTGATGAACCATTTGCCAAATAATTTGCCCTTGGCTGCTGCTGCCTTTGATGTTGTTAGCTTCCCCAAAAAAGGATTAATTTATACTATGATGGCCCTTGTCCTTTCCTTTGTGATTGTACTGTTGTCATTATGCAGTAGGCATAAAGCTTTTGGGCCCATTTTATCAGAACAGTAGGGTCTATGCTCACCCTTTTTTCTTTTACTTTATCTGCCAGGTGGAGTATTTTTGCAATTGGTACCAACACATCCAGCAATTTATCTTGTTTTGATTCATGATGCATCAGGCCATTTCTTAATGTGATTAGTATATTAGTATACTTGCCCGTGCAGGTGAACATTGGTTTGTCTTTTTCAGGCGTTTCAGCAATTGGTTTCTGCAGATATGGTTTGGCACACTCATTCTGTAGTTTGTTTCTAGCTTTTTTGGCCAGTCGTGTTCTCAACCTCCTCATCAGGTACGCCGCTATTTTTGTTGTTGTCTCCTATTCTGATGACCAGGGATGAAATAGTGCCTGGGTTAAAGTTGTCCTCATTTTCCTTCTCATTTTATTCAGTCTTACATTTCTTGAGAGCTCTTTTGTCTTTATCTTCACTGGGAGTTCAGGCCCATAATGGCAGTGTTTGCACCAAAGCACCGGCACCATTAATAATGGTGCCAGTGCTTAAGTGGCTCCATTCATGAGGAGTCCTATGGGACACCACAGGAATGGGGATTTACTGTTTCCACCACCTGCCAAAATATTTTGGTGCCACCTAGAGCTCAGGTGGTGGAAACAGTGTTACAAAGTTTCTGGAAACTCGACGCCTACCGGAGGGTTTAACCAGCAGCACCATAATGAGGCCTAGAGTCTTGAAACAACTGCAACACTGGAGCACTCCATTCTAAGAGTCATCAGAAATATTAGAGAGGTTCAGAGAGGAGGCTTTTCATGAAGTGTCTACAGATGTACTGCTTGTAACTCTGGCAGTGTCAGTTGGATGAGTGAGAGGCCTTCCCAGGATCTTTTCTTTCTGATGCAATGCATCCGCTGAAATTCTTCATCCACTTGATATGATATGATAGGATATGGCATTTATAACGCACCTATACACAAGTGTTTCATCCCAGGGTACTAATAATGTCTTTATTCAGTTGCAAGACACGCCGGCATTTCGCAACTGAAAAAAGAAAAAGATATCCGCCATAGAATGGGATGTGAAGTCCGTTCAGGCTTTCGATGGCGACCATTTATAACAGTAAAAAAATACTAAACAATGAAGATGGCCACCATGGAACGGGAGTAGAGACTGCATGTAGTCTCTTCTCCCTTTCCATGGACGCCATTAAAAAGATAGAAGAAAAAAAAACAAAGAAAATATCAGCCATGGAAAGGGAGAAGGGAATACACACAGTCCCTTCTCTCTGTCCATGGCAGCCACTCACAGAATGAACACCAAGGAACATAGTGGTGAACAGTGCCTTGCCAGGCTGCTAAGGACCCGGTGAGGGCCAATCAGATTGTTTGTAACAATCCGATTATCCCTTGTCGGGTGCTAATTGTCTTTTAAACTGTCTACTTGGATAACATTAGAAAATTAACAAGATATAGAGGAAAAACAAAACTGTTCCGTGATCTGATTACCTCTTAAAAACAGGCGTGAAGTCATTGGGTCTTTCCTCGACACTGCTACGGCCACGTGCAGGCATGTCTTCTCGTTGATTTAGGTGATTGGTCAATAAACACGCCATTGAGCTTCGGCGTACCCTTATGTACGGAAAACACATTCTGGTTCACGATTTTGTGTAACCGCAGTTATACCCTCTCCGAACACCTCTTTCCTGTTTTCTGTCATTGCTTTTTGTCTCTTTGTGGGAAAACCTCTTTGTGAGCCTTCAGGAACTTTTAAAAGCAGTACTTTGATTTATCCATTCCTTTTTTACATTTCTTCTTCCTATACTTTTGTCCTTTGTCTTGTGCTTTGTAGTTTGTCATTTTTTGTTATTTTGGCTTGTTCTTTTTTTGTTGTGTATTTTTAAAGTATTTATCTTTCCTCCACGATCCTTCATTTCAAAATGACTACGACCAGCAGTGATGATAAGGTGGTGTGGGTGGCTTCAGCTTTATCACTACGGAAGAAGCAATGTGCACAAAAAAGATTTCTGGCAGTTGGCAATATTTCCTTGTAAAGGACCAACACAGCAAAAATTAGATTGAGGAGAAATGTGCAATTTTTATGGTAAGGTTTTGTGGGGTGCACCTTCACACAAGCCATTGCTAATTTGGAAACATCCATGTTAATTCAACATTTTGTCCGCGTTCATTGGGATGAAGTGGATGAATCATTTAGGAAGGCTCATGTGAAACATAAGATCAAAACACATGGAGCAATATCAGCACAGCAGTATTTGTCATCTGTGCCACAGACTTCCGACATGATTACTAGCTATTTTCAACCAACTAACACCCAACCTCAGTCCATCCTGCCTGCACCTGATCCTTCTAACTTTATCGTGATGTGCAAAATCTGTCACAGCTTGATCGAGGTGGGAGGTGGCACCCTCGACGCTTTGGGCAAGGCTCTTTCAGAACATATGGCCAATTGCCAATGCTATGTATATTTTTAAGTGTCAATTTGTTTTTACCCTATTCTTTAGAAAGAAAACACAAACAGGGCCAACTTTTCAGTTATAAAGATTGTTATAAAAATTTACAGTAAATAAATATTCTATATATATTGATCAAAGACCTTTTAATTGATCCTTTCAATACAGTGTGTGTTAAAACAAAAACATATCCTTATGTATTTCATTATAGCCACTGTTATACCCTGTGAAAGCTGTGGGTAAGCCCCCCACCAGTCATTGCCGCATTTAGCTGCGCATACATCCTTGGTAGCCGCGGCTATAAAAGTGTTTTAAAAAAGAAAAACATATGCACATATATATGTTGACAGTAGTCTTGTAAAGATTTATTTTAAGATACATTCAGTGTAGTCTTTGTACACAGTTACTGTAACACGTTAATAACTTTGTATTCATCAACAGTACATATAAATGTAAACACTTTAAAAAAGTTAAGTAAATATGCAAAGTTTTTTAAAAGAGGTTTATTTGGGGGGAATGTGGGAGCACAATTTCTTTTTATTTTACTTTCTACATGATACATCGTTTTCAATAGCCCATTTGTCTGTATTATTAATGTGAATTATGTGTGGAATAACATAACCCTTGAAATTCAGCTTCAGTTGCAGGGACGTTAAGGTGAGCAATACATTGTATAGAAACTCTGAAATTCAAGGAAAAACTTCAGTTGCAGGGACATTAAGGTGAGAACTTAATGCAACAAAACACCTGAAATTCAACTAAAGTCATCTTAACTTCGCACCCCCTGTTTCGCAGCCTATAACCACAATGATGACATCACAGATCACATCACTGATGACATCACTTATTACATGCTGTATGAGAACACTGATGACATCACAAATCACATCACTGATGCCATCAATGGTGACAACACTAATTACATCGTATCTAACTGATTACATCAATAATGGAATTAGACATAACATCATTTATAATTGAGCTCATGAAAACTTTGATTACCTTAATAACAGTTTAGGCCGTGGACTTGACCATGACAAAGGCTGGGGTCACTGGCCAGCATCAAAGGCCATAGCTAGTGGTGGATTATTGTTAAAAAATACCAATGTGCATGGCTAAAACCCATACCTAGCAGCTCATCACTGTTTTAAAATGTACAGTGTGTAAAGTTGAAAGCTATAGTCTGTGGCCATGTCCAAAGGCCATAGCTAGTACCCATTAATATGTTAGAAAATACAGTCGGCACTGCCAAAGGCAGTGGCCACTGTCCAGTATTGTGTTGAAGACCATGGCTAATGGCTGGTTAGTGTATAGAATACACAGTGGGCATGGCAGAAGGGCATTGCTTATTGCATTTTATTATTTAAAAATATACAGTGGACACTGCTCAAGGTCAAAGGTCATGGCTAGTGGCCCATTTATATGTTATATCATATAGTGGGCACAACCAAAGATTGTGGCCACTGGCCAGTATTGTGCTAAAACCCATCTAGTGCCTGATCAATGTATATAATATGGACACTGTTGAAAGCTTTAGCCGCTTGTAAAGGCCAAAAAATATGGCTGGCAGCCTGTTAGTGTTTTAAAATATTCAGTGCACATGGGTGAAGTTTTTGACCACTGTCCATAACTGAAGGCCATGACTAGTCCCCATTAATGTTTTAAAATATATTTTCCATGCACACTGACCATGGCTAAAGGCCATGCTTAATGCCAGTTACTGTTGTAATGCAATTAGTGATGCCATCAGTGATGTGATCTGTGATGTCATCATTGTGGTCATAAGCTGCGCAACAGGGGACACAAAGATAAGGTGGCTTAACGTCCCTGCAACTAAATTGTTTTTCCTAGAATATATATATCATTGTATTGCAGGCCCGCAGGAAATTCATTTTAAAAGGCATGGGATCTAAATATTTTGATCAATCTAAAGATATAGCTGGAGTAAACCAGTTTACAACTATCGGGGTAATTCATAGAATTCAGCACACAAGTGGTGCACGCGGCCGGTGCACAGTGTGCGCATGCGACTTTCTGCGCCAGCCGCGTGCGCTAAAATCCATTTCCGTGCACAGCGTATTCATGGATCTTCACATCCAAAACATGCCGTGGCACAGAGTGGTGCATCGACCCTGCAGCAACGCCAGTTACGCCCCCAACCCCTCCCCATGCGCCATGTACAGCGCACAAATCCCGTACATGGCGCACAGACTCACAACCTTGAAAACACCTGTAAAACTCCCTGCGCACCCCTCCGAATACACGTACCCCACTGCGGGGGTAGTCTCACACGCGATTGGCCCTGTGCGAGCGGGGTATGTGTATTACTGGGGTTCGCGGGAAGTTTCACACGCGATTGGCCCTGTGCGAGCAGGGTACGTGTATTACTGGGGTTCGCTGGAAGTTTCACACGCGATTGGCCCTGTGCGAGCGGGGTATGTGTATTACTGGGGTTCGCGGGAAGTGTCACACGTGATTGGCCCTGTGCAAACGGGGTACGTGTATTACTGGGGTTCACAGGAAGTTTCACACGAGATTGGCCCTGTGCGAGCGGGGTACGTGTATTTCGGGGGTGCGCGTGAAGTTTCACAGGCGATTTTGCTGTCAGAGTGAGGTACGTGTATTTCGGGGGTGCGCGTGAAGTTTCACACACGATTTTGCTGTCAGAGCGAGGTACGTGTAACAGTGTGGTGCGCGGGGAGTCCTACACGTGAATTGGCAGTGTGGGTCCTCCCAGGTGTTCCCTCTACCCCCTCCATGGCCCCTGCAGGCATCCCACAACACAGGGGACTACCCTGCACCCCTGGTCATGTCCCGCAGGCAGCCCATCCACCAGGGGCATGCCCCCCAGCCAAGCCACATGTCACCTTGCAATATGATCACCAACTCATGTCCCCCTGCACCCCCACCCCCCAGCAGTGAGGGGCACCTGCCAGCAGGCCCCCACTCATGTCCCACTCATGTCCCCCTGCACCCGCACCCCCCAGCAGTGAGGGGCACCTGCCAGCAGGCCCCCACTCATGTCCCCCTGCACCCCCACCCCCCAGCAGTGAGGGGCACCTGCCAGCAGGCCCCCACTCATGTCCCCCTGCACCCCCACCCCCAGCAGTGAGGGGCACCTGCCAGCAGGCCCCCACTCATGTCCCACTCATGTCCCCCTGCACCCCCACCCCCCAGCAGTGAGGGGCACCTGCCATCAGGCCCCCACTCATGTCCCACTCATGTCCCCTGCACACCCACCCCCAGCAGTGAGGGGCACCTGCCAGCAGGCCCCCACTCATGTCCCCCTGCACCCCCAGCCCCCAGCAGTGAGGGGCACCTGCCAGCAGGCCCCCACTCATGTCCCACGCATGCCCCCCTGCACTCCCACCCCCAGCAGTGACATGCCCATCTCATGACACAAACCAAAAGTCAACTATGCCCGTCACACACACACACACACACACACAACATGAAAACCAATTGAAAGTACTTAAAGCATAAAATAATGGCAATCATGAAATGAAATGCATGTCCAAATAAAAATAAAAAAAATTCCTCAAAAAAACCCAAGTAATCCAAAAGACAAATGACCAAAACTCTCTGTCCACCAAACCAAATCCAAATGAAATGCAAAAAGGTAAATCCATTGATCCATGGTGAAATAAAATTAAAATGTCCAAATAAATCCAACGTCCAACTATGTACAATACAATTTTCAAGGGTCCATGAGGCCAACGAAACAAATGAAACCTATCTAATAACCTACCTAACAAAAAAACTATTTACAAAAGTGTGGGGCATAGTCCAAAAGCCCCAAAATAAAAAAAATAAAAGGAAACCTAACACTTTAAACTATTCACAATGGCGACGGGCAAGTCCTGCGGCTCACTCAGTGATGTTTTCGGCCAGGGCATCATCGAACTCCATGTCTATTTGCTGGAGGCGGGCCTCTGTCCTGGCCCCGAGGCCTCGCAGGGATGCACTCATGGCCTGTTCCAACTCCCTGCGAGTCGCCTCGAGGCACTCTGCCCGCCTCAATGCCCGACGCATGGAGAACTCCACCCTGACCATGGTGAGCCGTGCATCTTCCGCCCGCCGCCGCTCCACACCTATACGCTGGCCCAACCGCAGCCACACGAAAGACACATCCATTCCAGGGTTCTCCTGCCCTCTGGCCGATGCCTGCCCCCCTGATGTCAATGGCCCCGAGCCATCATTGCTCCCACCTAGAGCCTGATCCTGCTGCTGCTGCTGTCGATGTGCCCTGTCGGATGATGCCTGCACATCCTCCATCAGCTGGTCTCCAGTTGTTATGTCCACCCCTGCTGGACCGCCGACTCCCGACTGTGGCAGGGATGGGATCTCCACCAAGCTGGCTGTGTTGGGCAGGCCGGGTCCACAGGGGGCCCTGGTGGAATCTGGGCCCAAAGACGGCAGGGAGAACAACTGGCGCATAGTCTCCACAGAGGAGGAGAGGTCCGCCAGAGTGCGCGTCACATGTAGGAACCCACCAACCAGGGCCCCTCCCAACAGTGCCACGTCGCAACGCTGCTGTTCGTAATGGCATGCGTTCTCCGCCAAGGAAGAACGCACGTCATCACGAATGTCACACGTGCGCAATGTGACACCAATCAGGACAGAGCCCATACGTTCATTGGACCCCTTGTCCGCAGGTAGTGGAAAGGCAGATGGCATGGCACTCTCCCCTACCTGCGGACGGGCCTGGGACGGGGCATCCCTGCTGGTGCATGGTGGTGCAGTCACAGGGTCAAGGACAGGGACATGCACAGGTCCATCCGTGGTGACCTGTGCTGCCTCCTGACCCTGGCCCTGGACTGCACCACTTGCACCAGTGGTACTACCCCCACCAGGCCCCATGTGCGGCTCAGTAGCGCGCTCCTCCTCCTCTGTGGAGACCACCAACCTGGATGTCTCCGTACCGTCTTCCGCCATTGCAAGCCCCTGTGGGGGCTCACCGGCCCTTCCGCCACAGCCGTAGTGGCAGACGCGGCACCAGCCCCCTCGCTCCCGGATGATGGCAAGTCCTGGGAGGGTGGCTGGGCCTTGGGTCGCTGCCAGTGGAGGCATCCCCACCGCTTGGCTCCACAGCACCATCTCCGCCCTCTTCTTCACTTGACGCTGCATAGAGGGAGACATAGAACACAAGCATCAGGGTACAGTACAATATTCCCCTAGACAGGAAGCAATAACACATGAGTGGCAGTGTCTAACATCACTTCCACCTGTCCCTCCACAACACATGGGTGAATGCACGCAACACACATGCATAAACAGGCATGGCGCCTGCAATCAACATCAGCATCCATGTACAAGGGACTCTATTAATCAAAATGTTGCCTTCAAACTCACATTCATCATGGCTCACACTGATCCCATGCACACACATCACCGGAGGGTCATGCATCATGCCTTGTACACCACAGAAACAGCGGATAGACACAGTGCATACAATGGTGACCGTACTGCATGAGTGAATGTACACATCATCACGGACATGTGTCATGAATCCATGGCGTATCAAAGTCACAGACACACTTCTCACACACACACACATGTGCACCATACATGTACATAACAGCAGTACCCATCCCTCACACCCCCACCATGTGCAAGAACAGACACTGGCATGCTTTCATGTGTGCATTTGCCATACAGCTCCCCATGTTGCATTGGAACTCATGCACCAACCATGTGGTTCGCACATTACTGGTCTCACAAGCATGACCATGATGTCCGTGCACACACACATCCATACATGGCCCATGTCACACATACAGGCAAGTATCAGACTACCAGCACACTGTAACATGCCCTGTCTCACACACCAATGCTTGGCCACTTACCGCTCAACTCCAGACGGGTCTTCCTCTGAAGGATCTGGGCGTGGAGCGCTGGGCATACGTGTTCCAAGACCCTCATCTGGATGTCACTCATGCTGACCCGGCCCCCCTCCGCGAGGCGCCGGGCCTTGTGGAGGGTCCTGGACCTGAAGTCCTCCCAGCGCTTCTTGACATGCTTGATGTCGCGGGTTGCCACCCCCTCCGTGTTGATGGCAACCACTACGTCGTCCCAGATCCTCTCCCGTCCTTCCTTGTTGGCGCCTGATGTTCCGAAGAGGGCATCATAATGCCCCAGGACATGCTCCACCAGGACACCAATTTTCTTCACACTGAAGCAGGTGGCCCTCTGCTTCTCTGGCTGGGGGTCGCCAGTGGTCTCAGATGGTGTTTGCCCCGACATGGCGACCCCCGAGGCAGGCGTGGGTGGGCAACTGGGTCCTGGGGCTGGGCTGTGGAACGATGGTATCCCAGTCGGGAGTCTTCTGTTCCAGCAGTGGTGGACACATCAACTGGAACCCTGGCTGACGTGCAGGCGCCAAATAGCAGGGCACGTGGGCAGCAGGCAGGCAGGCAGCAGCAGATGGCAGGTGGGAGCATGCTCGGGGCTCTGGGGGGCAGTAATTTGGCCTTCTGGGCAGGAGCGTGGTCTTCCGTGTGTTGTTGCGTGGCCAGCTTGATACGGATTGATTTGGCACGTGAAAATCTTGCACGTCTGCATGTAATTCGAGGAAAGGCCCTTAGCATGTAAGCGCGTCTGTGACGTTGCGCGCACCTGCGTTTCCCTCGTGACGTGGGCATAGTGGCTCATGGTGCATGAAAAAACTGCACTTCTGCGTGTGAATGCGTGTAATCTGAGGAAAGGGCCTACGCGTATGTGACGTGACACACACGTGCATTTCCCTCAACACGGGTGCATGTTCATCGTACACGTCCAAAAACAGCACGTCCGAGTGTCAGCTCGTTTAATTGGAGGAAAGGGCCTTAGCGCGTACACGCGTAAGTGACGTTGTATGTGTGGGCCGCTTTAAAAGATACGTGTAGGACCCCATTTCCTTGTACGTGCTGTTCGTGGAGAGCGAGTGGGTGAATTCTGTACTTCTTGTCGGTTCACACGCGATTACTTCACAGCGTTTCAAGTTCGTACTTCCTGTTACCTCTGACAGCGTTCATTTTTTTGTTGGGCCTGTGTCCTCAAACAGCGTTCACTTCTTCTTTTGTCCTGTCTCCACAGACAGCGTACAATTCTTCTTTTGGCGGGGGTGTTGCCAACGCGCACACGTGTGTCTTTTTCACGTTCTTTTTCCAGGCAGACGGTGAGTCGCGCACTTATTTACCAACTGTGCTTGCCCCGTGTGTCCCGTACCCCTTCAGAGGTCATTGTAGGCTACGTGTAACATGCGTACGCTTATTTTTGTGTTCCTGGGTGCCACAGCGTAGTGCGGGTTCATTTTTCCACGCACGTGGTCTACGAGGGGTTGCGTGCACGTTATTTTTTGTTTTCGGGGTGCCTGTGCGTTGCGTGACCCCGCATCTTCCCCAAGGGGTCACAGACAGCCTACCCCTTTCACCCCCAATTGCCCAGGACAATCGTTTACTGCTACTCCCATACGCACAACAACATCAGTGCCATGGTTGGGAGGCGACGAAGCGGTAAGGGAGGCAAAGGTGGCCAACCTCGAAAGGTGGGCGTGGTGGGCACGGTAGGGGATGTGGCTAGGATTTATAGGATTTACAGGGTGGCCCTAGACCCCCATGTGTGGAGGACCAATCAGGGACACCTATGCCCCCCCCATGGTTGTGGGAAACGTAGCTGACACCATCCCAGCTCAGCCGTTGTTGGACCAGCCCATTGTGGCACCTGACCCGGCACAGGATGACTCCCAGGGTGACTTCCAGGTCAGCAAGTCTAAGCAACGTGTGGTGGTGCAAGTTGGTGTCACCAGGCCACATGGATCTGGGGCAGCGATGTCATCTGCTGCCCCAAGTAGGCAGAGTGGGGAGGCTGCAGGGGCAGCTGCAGCTCTATCCACCCCAGCTCTGAGTCTCCCAGCCGGGACAGGAAGCCTAGCTTTAATGACCCCAAACTTGATGCACTTGTGACCTATGTGTCGACACATAGCCGCGAAATGCTGGTGACTGCAGGGTGCAAGACCACACCTGGTCAACGTAGGGCACACTGGCAGACCATCGCGGACTGCATAAGTGCCCTTGGATTTGTGAGGCGCACAGCTGATGATTGCTACAAGCGGTGGAATGACCTGAAACGCAGAGCAAAGAACAAGCTGGCCTCAAATCATGCCGCTACTCTGGTGACTGGCAGTGGGTCTCCACCAGAGGACAACGAACTCACTGAACATGAGTCTGTTGCTGGGACCTTCGTCACAGAGGAACAGATCGAAAACGTGGGAGACCTATCTGATTACGACGCATTCTCCGATGAGTGCCCATGCATGTGTGTTTAATCCATGTGTATGTTGTGTACTCCTGAGTGTTATGGGTCACCCATGTGCTTCCTCCAATACATTCACGTGCCTTTGATTTGGGTATGACAGTATCCCTTCTGCCCACAGTAGCCAATTAGCCCCACATTACTGCTGTTGCCCTTGAACTATCATTTTGTTCTGATTTTTTCTGTGTTCATTCAGGCTGATTGTTTAGATCATCCCATTTTTCATATGCTTTTTTCATCCCTAATGCCACATATTTGACATGCTTCTGTCATTGTTTACACCCCACATTGTGCCACTTTATTTACCTGGTTATGTGAATGATTAGACCATTCAGGGCGAGGGAGTATTGGCCTGCTGAAATTTATTTTTTGGGCCTGTTTGGATGTGGAACATGATAGTTGTTTCCTGTCATGTTGAGTTGACCAACCATTGATGTGTACATCTACCTACAATCACTGTCTTATTGTACACTGGATGTGTTGCAGTGTGTGGCACATGCATATTTTGCAACACTATTCTGCATTAATCTTCTCATCATGTCCATTTGACATGGATGTGTGACAGTACTCATTCACTGACATATCGTTGTAGTTGTCTAATTAACCATGGCTATGCTACATGACATCTGTGTGCTGGCATGTGTCATGTATGTGTATTGGACATCCCACTCACAGGCTGATGTGTGATGCCAGTGCTACACAACATGCTGCAAATGTGTTGCTTTTCCATCTTGGTGTCCTCATTGTCTGCCTTTTTGATTCCCCTTCAAACTCATTGACAGTGCATGCATTCCAGGGTTATAGTCATGTGGGACATGTGTAAACCATGTACAGGATCTCTGTCTTGTCAGGTCTATGTGTGTGCTATGGTGCTCATGCCTGTTTCAATTTCTTGTATTTCATGTTTTTGCAGGTGACGACGCACTTGTTGCTGGTGAGGTTCAGGAGATGGTGCAGGAGGATTCTCAGCCATGACCAAGCACCAGTGGGGGACGTGGTGCGGTGGTGGGTGAAAACACTTTGGTACTGCAGACCATACTGTCGAGGGGTGTCTCTGGGTGCAGCTCCCCAGACCTCTATTCAGGTGCTGAGTCGGATGATGAGACTTATGTGCTGTCGCAGGTCAGTGCTTCTGGCAGGGATTCTGTTCTGTCCAACCCACCTGCACCAGCGGTAGAACCCTCTATGGGGATGTCAGTGTTGGTAGATCCGCCTTTGGCGGTTACGGATGCAGGGTCACACTCCATAGCATCTGATCCTGTTCCTGGGCCAGCAGATCAGAGGGGGAATGCAGTCCTGGAGCCTCAGGCAGTGCCAGCACAGCAAGGTGCAGATCGCCTTGCCCCGAACATGTGTGGTGCCCGCCGACGCGGTGGCCGTGCGCCACCAGGCAATACTGTATGGGAAAACTCCATGTACGGTATGGCAACCCAACAGGCAGCATCAGTAGAAATGATGGCTCAGGCAATGGAGAGGTTGGCCACTTCCATTATCTCCCTTGAAAGGCAGATAGAGCAACAACAGCAGGCAACAGACTCCATTTGCCAATCACACAGGGAAGACATGGGGGCGTCCAACAGGGACCGATGGGCGGCACTGGAGACTCTGCGCGAATCCATATCAATAGAGTAACAGAGCCACAGGGAAGCCCTGAGGGTAGAACTCCATAACCTCAGGCAGAGTCTGCTTGAACTTGAGGCTTCCCGAAAGGTTAGGGCAGAACAGCAGTTGGAGCAGCTCACACGTTCGCTCTCAGCTGAGCTGCAGGCAACACGTGAGGAGATCCGGGCATCACGTGAGGCCATGCGTGCAGAAGTGCAGGCAACCCGTGAGGTGCTGCATGGGGATCTCCGAACTTTAATCCTCCAGAATCAGACCTTACAGACACGCATGCTTGCTGCCATGGAGGACCATACCAGGGCTTTGCATGGGCTGCCTCCCATAGTGCCACTACCTCATGATGCAGCAGCAGAGGGTGAAGAGAGCAACAGCAGTTCTCCCACAATGGCATAGCCGTGCAGGCCATGAGCCCATGGAGGTATTTTTTTTCCGCAACATCCACGCAGGTGGGTGTTGATGTGTGCCCTGTCCTCGAACCTCCTGGCCTCCCCCCCCTTTGCCCCCACAAAGCCATTTTTGATTTATTTTTTTTTACAGTGTGCTCCCTTGTGTGGCTCCCGTGGGCATCTACTGTATTCCGGCTGGGCACATGCAGGCTTGTCCTGAGTTTGGGTTAGATGCTTGGGTTCGTGACACACACAACCCCCCTGCTTCCCTTTTCCATGGGCTTCCAAAGGGTGTGACCAAGTGACAGTGACTTACACAGTGACATTGGGCTTCCATGAACTGTGTGGGCAGTCTGTGGTCAATACTGTGTGGACATCCCTAGTGGGTATTGTTGTTGTATTGTACACTGCATGGTGTATTGATATGTGCTTGTGCATCCATGTCTTCCTCCTAATTTGCAGGTTCCTTCCTCATGTCTTCACAAGGCCGTCTCCTTAGCAGATGGAGTTCATGTTGTATGCAGTACACTGACACATTTGCGTGGCAGCAACACTCTACAGTTCAAAGGGGTCGATGTGCTGGCTTATTCAGGTTGTAAGACTACCACTACTTTGACTTAGTACTGTCATGTTTTTGCAATGTTTCATGGTGTGTTGCTGTATTGTGTTGGTGGTAAGTATTTGTTCATGTGTGCTGTTTGTTATTGATTACTGGGAGCATATTGTCTGTGGGCAGTTTCCTTTTGGGACAGTGCAGTTTGTGACACTTGTGTCAGGTCTTGTGCATTGCTTTGTTTGCTTTCACATTGTATGACATGCCATGGTGTGTTGGGTGGCGGAGCTGGGGAGGGGTTGGGTGACATGGCACTGTTTTCATGTTGTATTTTGCAAGGGGGTAATCAATTTAGCAGCATAGATGCATGTCTTATAATGACACAGCATTGGTGGTGTTTCGGTAGGTAGGGATGCACACAATGTAACACTTCCAGGTGACCAATCTCAGGCTGGTATGGTTGTGACAGTTGACTCTCCCTTATGTCATCATCATTGATTGTCAGCTGGTATGTGCCAGGGCTGTGTGCACTCCACAGGGGTGTGATTTTAGGTGAAGTAATTAGCCCCCGCTGCGTACGGGCTGCCTCACCACGTGCCCTTTCCCCTCCCATGCGCAGTGGCCGTGCATGTGGTTGGGGATGTGGGGGCACCACCATGTCCACCGGCAGGCCCCGGCATGTTGCAACGTTGTGCAGGACACATGCTGCCACTATGATCCTGCACACTACTGAGGGAGCGTATAGCAGCTGCCCACCAGAGCGGTCAAGGGAGCGAAAGCGTGACTTGAGAACTCCGAATGTGCGCTCTACTATGCCCCGGGTTGCAATATGGGCTGTGTTGTATCTTACCTCGGGTGGTGTGGTGGGGTTCCGAATTGGCGTCTTCATGTGGGTTCTCAGAGGGTAAGCACTGTCCCCTGGGGAGATGGTGATGGGTATCATTAGTGGGTTTGTGACATTACTCAGTATCTGACATGCATGCATGTGCAGTGGCATTTATACTCACCAAGCAGCCATGTATCGCCATGCCGCCCAGCTTCTAGGTCCCGGTTTAGGGTTGACATTCTGTAAATGAAACTGTCATGGGTGGACCCTGGATAGTTGGCATATACTGAGGTGATGATTCCCTTGGCATCACATACTACCTGCACGTTGATGGAATGCCAGTGCTTGCGGTTTCTATAGATGTGCTCCGTTGCCCTGGGGGAACGTAGAGCCACATGGGTGCAATCAATGGCACCTAGCACTTTGGTGAATTGTGTCAACTCGTAGAAATCCGGGACGGCAGCCTGCCTTTCTGCAGGTGTTTTGGGCAGGTATATGTGCCTGCGGACTGATGGGCATGCAGTCATGATGCCCAACACCTAGTGTAGGCAGCGTGACTGCGTGGCCTGTGACACCCCACCACTATAGCACTTGTCCGCTGAAATGATCCAGTGGCCAAGAAGTGCAGTACATTAAGCACCTTTTCAAGGGGGCTCAGTGGTTGGGAGCACAGGGTGGGTGATGTGAGGTCATCCTCCCACTCACTCACCAGGTCGAGTATTATGTGAGGTGGAAACCTGTACCTCCCATACACCTGGTCGTCAGGCATCCCAAAAAGGCTGGTTCTGGGTGTAAATATTCTGGGCCTGACTATCCTCCTCCTCCTCCTGCGGTATCCCACGACCACTGCTGCAAGGAACTGTATATTCATCTTAGCGTCTGAGCTTGTTTGTTGTTTGCGCGCACTTTTATGCTGTGCCGGTCCACGTACGCCTGCTTCCTGCTGGCGTATGTGTTTCCTGATTAGAGCATCTTTTTTGGCGCACACTTTAGCCCCGTTCGATTCCATGAATACGTGTTGTAGGGGCGCGTGTGGGCGTTCCGCGCATTTACCTCCTGTACTTCCCCCGTGACGCCCAGATTTTCATGCGTTGTTCCCCATTCCGCGTGTTACGCCCCATGTTACGCCTACTTTTGTTGTGTGCGCTGCGCTATTTGCACTTTCGCTGTGCGCGTAGCGCACGCTGTTTGAAGACGTGTGCACCAGCGTGCGCCACGCAGGATTTTGACGCACATCCATGGATTTACACGCGCACGGACTTCCATGAATCGCTGTGCGTGGTTTTGCTGCGATTTTCACACTTGCGCTGCGATTCGCACGCTTTCGCACGCTTGCGCGGAAACTTTCAGCGCACATTAATTCCATGAATCGGCCTGTATGGCTGCTAATTTTTACAATTGTTAGTCACAATCTTTCTTTTATTTGCGCAATCTTCAACTATAAACAACGTTATTATCATATGTGCATGCACATGTATAGATACCAAACATTCTCCCTTCCATCTAAAACGCTATTAAGGTATTCTAGCCACTGACTTCACGGCTCCTTCACGTTTCCCTATAAGCATTCCCTAAATCTGTTTGGATGTTGCCCCTCCCCCTAATCTCTGAACTGGCCTCCCCACCCATACCAGTTTCCTGACTGACCTAGAAACATCCTGCAAACCTTGAATGCGGATTATGTGTGAGAACAGATGTTCACAGTTGCGGCTCCCCTGCTCACTGCCTCTGTGATTTCTTAGCTGTCTGCATTTATTTCAGCTCTTAGCAGCCTCAGGACATTGAGAGCTGCACCAACCTCAATGACTCACGAATCATGATGGGAAAATAAGAATAGGCATTAAAGGCAAAGTCGGTGCCTGAAATGACACTTCTGGGAGGATCCCGGGGGAAATGGAAGTTGTGCTTCCGTTTCCTTCCACAGGGTTTTCTTACCTGTGTAATTCATCCTAAATGTAAACATTTTAGGAACAAACACTATGATAAAGAAAGAGAAAAATAGGGAGATGGAGACAGAGATAGGTAGCAAGCAACGTGTAAATGGCATAAAAGGACTAGGACCTTCAAACCTCTGGTGGCTAGGAGGATATATAGGGCAAGAAAGGCTGGCACGCTATCACCATATAAAGCATGCGTGATTGAATAACACACAATGCTTGAAAGTCCTTGTTCTAAAGGGTTTTTGTCTGGAAAATATCTGTTGACTCCCAGTGTTATCTCCGCCTGCTGCCATCATTCTAATATACACGCAGTCCTGTGATAATATAAGCAGATAGGAGAAGAAAAAGTCAAAGGAAAACATCATGTACAAGATCTTCCATTGCTCCAAAGCCCAGAACAAAAGCAATTCATATAAATAAGGAAACTCGGTAAAGAATGCACCAGTTCACTGAATGCAGACTGAAATTAACCTCAACAAAAATGGAGCCCAAACTGACCCCAGTGGCCACGGCCCTCCCGAGCTTCAGAGCATATGTGTGAAAGGTACAGCATCCTCCGGTTGGAACACTTTCAAGCAAATATCCTCAAGCACACTAGCCCACCCATCGGATTTATAGTAGCCTATATATGCCTGAAAGGGACATCTTCTGAAGTGTCGTCCAGTTCCAGATCACTCATTTATATGATCATACAGCTCTTCATTTAGGAAACTGTCTTAGAGATTGAGATTGTGCTGCCTACAGACAGCTTGTGTTGCCAAGTAACAGCAAGATTGCGACCTTGTTGTCCTTCAGATATGGCTAGAGTTAATCAAACCTATAATCTATATGAAGGCTTACTCTCAACATCCAACCCAGATTGAGGAGATGGCATCTGGCATGTACTCTGAAGTGGGGCTAGAACAAGAACTAATGGCCACCATCAGTAACATGGCTCCTGCCAGTTGGTCAAATACACGAGCGCATCTAAAGAATCACTTTCCGTGGTTTGAAGCTGTAGGATGTTGCTGCAAGGCAGGCTATATCAGGTCCAGGTGGGCACTGTTCATGGTGCCACAGCATAAAACCTAAGAAGGGTGCCTGTGTCTGGGTATTCGGGCTTAACGGTGGTCGATCAACTGCATTTTCCATGCCTTAATCCCCTCTTGAGGACGCCTTAGAAAAAGTATTCAGATCTGGTGGACTACAGGTATCTCCTCCAGACCTCCTGCGCGGTGTCTACCTGTGTTGTCTGCGGCTCTTGCACAATTAATTGTCACTGCAAATTATTGTTGGCGGCAGGCAAAATACAATACTCAGAAGCCAAAGAGTGATTTAATTTATGTCTAATATTCTGCTTCTTGGTACTGTTGGTTGTTATGGAAGTATTTTAATTGAACATGTAATTTGTTTGAGCGTGCATTTTTCTTTTTTTCTTGAACATTACATACAGTGACATTATTTGTAATGGTGTGCGAAAGATGATTAATCCTTTTTTAATTTGTGTATTTGAGTGCCTGTCACAGTCGTACTTTTGTTATTTGTTTGTCTAAATAAAAAATCAATTCTGGTATGTTTAAATGGACACAAACACAAATCCTAATCAATAGCGCCCAGCATGCCATTAATATGTACAAATGTGTCCAAATCTTTTTTGCACCTTTGCTTTGTGCACTCCGCAATGGCTTTGCATCGCAGCTTTAAGCTTGGTCGATCCTGTGTTCTCACCTGCGTGCAGTATTTCCTACTAAGAATTATTTTTTATATCAATGCATGCTCGAAACAAGCCGAAACAAGCCGAAAACCTGACAACTACTATGTGTTTTGCTTGTTTCGAGAGCATATCAAGCTTATTTATTTACTTCTAGTCTTGCCCTCACGCCTTCCCTCAATCCCCATACTCCTTTCACTACTCTGCATCCCAGCCTCATTCCTGTATATGTGCTTAAGTCACCAACAAAGCAATTGCAGTGTAGGAAAGACCCATGCTAAAATGCTTTGCTGTCACCGTACAAGCATAAGGCTGGTATTTAAGTCAATGTCATATACATTAAACATAATCGTTCTCGCAGTTCATAACTCATAGATCCACAGTGCTCATATAAGCTGCCTAGTTGTTTAACAACTTGTTTCCAAACATTCTTAAGGAGTGCTACTATCATAGGGCACTCTGTTAATGATTGCCTTTTATTTTGAGCTGTTTAGTAGTGCATGACAGTACTCTTCTTAATTTATGTTTGCTTCACATGTTTTATTTGTATTAATTGTATTAATGTTATAATACAATAATACTTATTAACAGGTTCCTCTGGTATAACATGAACCTCCTACTGAGTTAAGAAATGTCTTCAGCAACTGTCAGAGTTAATAATAAAACAGTATAAGTGTGGACTATTAGGTTCATCATACCAATCCTTTTCATCAAAATTCATTCAGGCAAAAGCCATTTAGGTGTATGCACTTATTACATAATCCTAAATGTCCCTTTGGACAGTTCTTAAAACTTCATAAAGAGAAACACTCATTATAAGGGTAATCTGTTACCCAATCTGACTATACCGCATCAGAAATGTTTAAAACTTTAATATTATCATTGATATGTAACTGTCTTGTATACCCTGTTTTCAAAAAACACGTTTTCCTAATAATATTCATAGAATAATTGTAGCCTTCCTCCCATCAATACAAAATGACATCCATCGTGTCCCATTGATGTTACCTCTTGACTTGTACATGCTCTATTCCACAAGAAGTCATATTCTGAGATGTATAGTTCATCTCTTGGGAGTATCTACTGGCTACTTAAGATTACTGACTGTAACCGATAAATGCATGTCATGCTATTAAAGGCATGGTCTAGTAAAAAATGTTATTTAAAAAATAGATAGGCAACATAAAAAAAATACTAGCATTCTCTTTTTTAAAACTTCCTATGTAAAATTTTGAGCCCGAGAGCCCCAAATGGGAAAGCAGATTCAGGCAGAAACAATGCGGTTGTGTTGGAAAACGCTGTGGTTTTTCTTTCCGAGTTTCTCAGGCTCCTCCGAGCCGGAGGAGCCTGAGAAACTTGGAAAGAAAAACCGCAGCGTTTTCCAACACAATAACGTTGTATTTATGTTTCAAAAGCGACCGCAAACATAAATACAACGTTTTTAAAGCTGCGGTTTTATTTCTAAGTTTTCCGGGCTCCTCCAGCCCGGAAAACTTAGAAAAAAAACCCCAGCTAGTGCTTATTTTATTTTTTTAAATAAATAGCACTTACCGAGATTCAGCTGCAGCTTTCCTGCTCTGGTCTCCTGTCCCCGTCCTCGGCGTACAGCACTAATGAAGGGAAAGCCACCCAGCGGTAGCTTTTGTTTACTACAGCTGGCTGGCTTTTCCTTCATTAGTGCCGCAAAAGCCAGCACAGGAGGGCATCCATTTCACAAAATGGATGCGCCCATGTGCTTGCTTTTGCGAATTGTGAGCTTGAATAGCTCAACATTTTACATAGGAAGTTTCAAAAAAGAGAATGCTAGTATTTTTTTTTTATGTTGCCTATCTACTTTTTAAATAACATTTTTTACTAGATCATGCCTTTAACCTTCCAACTGCTAGAATCTCAGACAAAACAAGACAAGGCGATCTGACACAGATATGGCACATCAAAAGGGAATTAGGCAAGTTCAAACTCTCCAATGCTCTTCCCTTCGAAATCATTTAGCCCCCTGTGCCAACCCTACTTTTCACTTCTTTTCTCTTCTTGTCCGCTTCCCTGGAATGCTCTCCACAGTCCATCAAAGCCATGTCCCTGTCCTGATATATGTTCCCACTCATACCCCTTCATCACTCAGTATATGTCACTCAATCAAACAATGCCCTTATGCCAAGGCAACTTACTCTAGGATGATCTACACTCTCTGTTATTGCCTACTTTGCAAGGGACCTTCGTGCAAAACGACAGCTGGTTCTTGAATAAATACAAATGCAATAAAGACAAATAGCGGTTTTAAGTGAAAATGGATCATATGTATCAACAATTTTACATACTATTTTCCATTCATTCCCATTACTCCAGTTCCATGTAAGTAAAAAGAGCTTTGTTGGAAGTCATGGAAGTTAAATTATTATAATGTATTCCTGGTATAAGTAAAACAAATACACTGTTACATCCTTTTAAATAGGAGGACAATTTGGACAAAAACTGTGTGGACAAATATCATTTAAAATCTACCCTTCAGGATTTCATGAATCCAATATACATTTCCAGAAAGTTTTTTTTTAACTTCCCCATTTCAAATCTGCTGCCAAAAGTAATCGGTTTCTTAAAAATGTACATCGAAGATGCACAAGAGGGGAACACAGCGCCAGTAGACTGTCTGAAAGAACACTACGAATGGATGAACACAAACGGCCTCAAACTCAAACCAAGCAAGACAGAAATCATGATTATGGAAAGCACCAATAATCCCATGGCCCACATAACTAAGAAAACACCCACGCCATACAAAATAAGACAAAAGCCTGGAATACTTCCTAATGGACAACGAGCTAACCCTAAAACTGCAAGTAAATGCAATAATCAAGAAATGCGTCTTCCACCTACACACAATCAAAAAGATCCTACCATTTCTCTACGCACAAAACACTAGCCTTCATCTCCCTCATCATGTGCAGGATAGACTGCGCCAACAGCCTATACCTCGGAATGCTGCATTATCTACTGCAGAAACTGCAATGTAAACAGAACGCAGCAGCCAGACTTCTCAAACTCTCACAAAGAGACCACATCAGTCCTGCGCTAATGATGCCAGTCAAAAAACGAATCACAATCCACAGCCAAGGAGAAGAATTCCTACAAAAGAAAATCACCATTTACCAACCAATCAGAACACCAGCAACGACATCCACTTGGAACCTAAATTGTACACAAGGAAAAAACTTGGTGAATCAGCATTCTCTTGCCTAGCTGCAAAAATGTGGAACTCCCTCCTGAGAGAAATATGAAACATGAAGGACCATCTAAAATTCAGAAAACTCCTAACAACCTGGCTCTCCAACTCAGAACAGGACGAAAACGAATGAGCAACATCCACAACCCTCGGAATGAACACACATATCGCAAGATGGAGAACTAGACCATACCACTACAAGTGCAGGGAGGTGGAAAGGCTTCCGAGTGGGAGGGAGACCCGTGTTCCCATTGAGGGCCCTACCGGGGGCAAACGAGACAGATGTGAGTATCCTAGGTTCAACCACAGACAGAGGGCATAAGAGTTGAAGGGGAAAGAGTGGCAACCAAACAGATAAACCATGGGCCCATGTCGCTCAAGGGCACAGGGAAGAGGTCCCCCCATCACTCCTATCCCCTAAAGGGCCGGAAGGTCTAAACACAGGGGGCAGGAGGGAGGAGGCATCACCATTAAATACCCCTGCAGACAAACCCCAACCCTGCATAGAATATAGAAGGGAGACATCCCAGCACATCACAATATGTAACACTAGCAGGGATGTGTACCACAGGTGGCCAAGCAGAGGAGGTACGATGGAATGCCACCAATAACCGACCAACTAAAAAAACTCATCCCTCTCAAATGTTCTCCTCTAAAACTCTAAGCAAAACACAACCATACCTATGTTTCACCCCAAACAGCACGCACTTCCCTACAATGCAACAACAAAACAAACCACACATAGCTTCGCACAACAGCACATGACAACTACCTACCAAAAAATCACACCTACACTCAGCGAACGGTGTAAACCGAACTGAAGCTACCAACAGCACATCACAGCTCTCTTGCACTTTTCCTGCTCAATCCTACTAACTTACCTGACCCTCTTGCTTTGGAGATCTGCCAGAGCGCCAGGGGACCATTCTGGCGGTGTTAGTGTGTGGTATATATATCCTTTAACATAACAT
Organism: Ambystoma mexicanum; assembly: GCF_040938575.1. NCBI lineage: Eukaryota > Metazoa > Chordata > Amphibia > Caudata > Ambystomatidae > Ambystoma > Ambystoma mexicanum. Next base: position 344,763,591 of record NC_090937.1, on the reverse strand, counting down.
AACTTACAAATCTTCAAAGACTCTAGCTGAATAATATTACCACACAGTCTACAAAATCTCAATTCATGCCTCATATGGATCCCAGCCTCTGCTTTCCATCTTTTTCCTAGTCCAGGGGTCTGCAACTTGTGGATTTCCAGATGTTGTGGACTACCACTTCTAGAGTCCCTTCCCATTGACTCTGCTAGCGTGGAATGATGGGAATTGTAGTCCAAAACATCTGCACACTTAAAGGTTGCAGGCTCCAGATCTAGTTAATGAAATTGAAACAGCTTGCAATCTCTTCTCAGGCTCCTGCCATTGAAGCGGGATATGTAATTCTTTCTGGAAAAAAGTAGGCAATATTTCCCTATATTCTGCTCATACTATTTTAGTCTCCAGGTAACTAGCATTGGAATGCAAGTAATTAATTAGCGTTACCTTTCTTCTTCAAACATTGCCTAATTAAGTCAGAGGGAAGTGACCAGTCCTTTCTTCAGTTTCTCATTCAAAGGTTTTTAATGCTTTGCTCTCTCCCTGGTTCAGGGTAGAGAAAGGAAATGCATGCAGGATGTTGGGTATCAGCATTTTATTGTAAGGTAAAGTTGAAATGTCTTCATCTTTAGAGATCTTTGTAAAGATATTAAAACTAATTCTGATCTAATTAACATGGACCACGAGGGTATTTGACAATCCCAGTGTATGGTGCCCGATTTGATCTCTAGACCATCTGTCCAGTTTTTGTCTGAAAATACGAAACTCTCCAGACCTTACAAAATCAAGGGGACTAATTTATGGCTATATCATTTATTTAACAGAAATAAGGAATAGCATCTGTTTTGTAAATCAAATGTTTAAGCAAAGCAAAGCCATTGGCTTTATTAGTTTTGTTTCTTTTATGGATTGTAAATATTAACTTTTATTTTCTTTTGTAGATATAGACTCAAGTAATAAAATCTATCCTCTGTCTCCATTGGTTGAGAAACGATATGCCAGGACCGCTATTGACACTGGAATAATTGGTCTGCGGGACACTGCCCTTAGTTTTATTCTTAGTGAAGCCAGCAGTTGACATCAACACACAGAAATTGATCTACTCAGCATTCCGTATTCTCGCTTTAAACCTGCCATCAAAAAGGACATTTTGGCTGTTGATACTAACCAGATCCTAATTAATTTGGCTAGAAACTCTTTGAGCAGTGAGTACATTTTGCATTACTTTTTGGGTAGGAAAATGCCCTTATATTTTCAGAATCAAATTCAATGTGGCTAATATTATGGATGTTTTGGGATCGAGAGTATGATTGATTCGGGATTTAAGACACTGCAGATTATGTGGTAATACATGTTTTGGAGACAATAAAGCACCCTTTACTTGATTGTGAAAGGCTTCTTCTTCGAGGGAATGTTATTTTAGCATATGGTTAACCTTCTTATCTGGTCAATTCCATGGAAACAATGTGAAATAATTTTCTTAGAAGAAATTACATTATGCTGATATATTATTTGACTAAAATGTGGTGAGATATTAAGTCTATATTAGACCTCCTTTAATGTAATTTCATATTCTTATCTCTGTTATTTTATCCATTGTTTTGCAAAAATGTGATTGTGTATGATTTAATTGCTACTGTATAAGTATAAAAAGCCTTAACTGGCTAAATTATGCTAAAAAATAAATAAATGGGTATCAATATTGCTTCATGCACCACAATTCTGGAACGCTTTTGATCACTATAGAGTGCAAGCCATCTTGGCCTGAAGAATGGGAAGGATTCAGTATTTCATTTACTCTCTGTAATGCTGCCCTAGAAACATCACCCACCTTGTGTTCAGATTTCCATGGATTACGTAATCCCCCATTGTAGGCTGCAGATATAAAGTGAGCCCACATTTTCGATTCACTTGGTTAAACTGGTCTCATGCTGATCTAAATTCTTGAACATTTATTAAATACCAGAACTTCTATCATTTTTGCAGTTGACAGCTGTTAACATTAAATGTCATTGCCTATATACTAATTTCCAATTGCATGGTTGAGTCCAATTTAACATTTTGTTTTATCTTCCTAATATTTTGCAGCAGATTACTTTGGATTTTAATATTCCTAGAATATCTTTTTTTCTTTCTCTTCTAGTCTCTCAGTTTTGTACTTGAATTAAGGGATCATTCTGTCTCACAAATCCACCACTCTGAGAAGCTAAAGAAAAGCCCAGGATAACAGCCCAAATGTTAATCTGGTACCTGCACTGACTATAATGAATCAGGCATAGCCACAATGCTTTGGATAGCCAGTGTTATTCTATTAATATTGACAGTTGTAAGGAACTTTTGCATTGCCTCTTTGTTTCTTGAGCCCTTCCAATGAAATATCCTTTGCTGTCAATCTCAACATCCCCCACCTTAAATTCACAACTTTCACAGTGTCCAGTATCACCCCACTTTCATAGTTTTCAATAAGCCAAATAGAGTATCCAAAATAAATATGTTATCAAAGTGTCATGTTGAGATCTTTGTGACCGAGTTCATTCACGCAAAATATCATCCACTATTCACCCATTTAGCATTTACCTGACCCAATTTACTAGAACATCTCCATAAGATCCCAATTCAGTAAACATTGTTTGCAATATTATCAGGCAATCTTTTGAATGTGACTTCTATTCAAGGGACCGGGATCATCCGGAGGGAAAATGTTGACTATTGTAAACACATTCTCTGCACAGAGGTGATCATTGTTGGCTCTAGTCACAGAATAAAAACGTTGGACCCAAGGTATTGCCATTTCTCTATATCCGATTGTGTTATCCCAGTAAGTCCCTTTTGTCAAAACATTGGGTATCATTTTAGACGTTAACAAGCTGCTTAGACAAATTAAATCATACTTTTCTTCTGATCATCTCCTCTTTGGCTGCAGCGCTTGTTAGCTCCTGGCTTGACTATTGTAATAGTTAATTGCGGGCACATCCAAACATAATCTGAAAAGCCTCCAAATTGCCCAAAATGGGACAGTAAGAGCTGTTTGCTGTATCAGACTCGAGGAAAACACTGCATTGGCTCCCGTCGGCCAATGCATCACTCATGAAAAACTCACTATGACGTACAAATGCATGGCTGACAAGGCTCCTCAGTACCTCAAGAACCTGCACACCTTTGGGTGTGTTGCATATTATACAAAATATATAATAATAATAAAAAATAGCCAGCTTTGGAGAGGATTCTGCATTGATCAACTTTACCATAATCCTACGCATTTCTAGATTTAACTATGCATAATTGCTGAAAACATTTGTGAAATGCTCCCCTTTCTGTATCAGGGATAGAAACTAATGTGCAATTGTACATTGTATATTCGTCTCTGTGTTAGACAGGTAGGTTTCTTGTGATATCAAAATATTTGAATTACAATGTCAGAGAAAAGACAAGATATTTTCTTTTTGACGCAATTTAAATTAACATTCCTTAAAGTCAGTTGAATTATATCCATAGGAGGAACCACAGAAATATCTGTTGTGATGAAAGATATTAAAGTACTATACTCAACACCAGATCACTGTTGATCCTTACCAAAACGTGCAAGCAGGAACCAACTGTATTACAAGGAATCACAAAGTCTATTGTAAAATTTAAAAGCTAACACAAGGAAAAGTGGCAGAAGTGTCTCTGGACTCTGGACTAGGCCTAACTTTAGCCTTTGTGAGGGTTGTGTGGAGGGATACATTACCTAACGGGGAGGGGGAGTGTATAGAAGTAAGCTGTTAGTCATCACAGGCATTTGGGAGAGGAAGGAAGTAACTTCATAGTTTACAAATTCAAATTGAGTTAAACATTTTAAAAAAACAATGACGGCATGTGCTTCGTGGCAAATGTGCTCTAGATATGCTAAAAGCCAAATCACAGCAGAACTCCAGCTTCAGAAAGAAATGTTCCAGTTCCAGAGCTGTGGGATGGAGGCCCCCAGATACCTCCATTCCAATGTGCAGGTTAGAAACCAGGAAACTCTCCCTTATTACCGATGTCTGTCTGAGATGTTGGAGTGTGGGAGCCAAAGTGGCTCAGGGAAAGAATTCTGGACAGCAGGTAAGACACATTATTTTTTGGAAAGTGTATGTTTGCATGCTGGGTGTTGTATGTTTGGATTGTATGTTGTATGGGTGCTTGCATGCAAGGGTTTGTTATGTATTATGTTGTGTGTGTGTATGATGTATGGTTGGCTGGGTGTGTTTATGAATGAGCAGGTGAATGATGTGAGTAAATGAGTGAATGAATGATGTGTGAATGTGTGGGCCTGTGTATTTGCTCTGGGTTGGCTGCCTAGAAGCACATTTTGGCAGGTGTGGTTGAGACAAGGGGAAGAGGAGGAATGGCAGGGTGTCTACCAGAGCATCTTATTTTCCATCCATAATAAAGAAAACAATAAGTGGATTACGTGGCTAGAATTACATTTTGTAGCAGCTAGTCTAGCCTTTTCTTACGGTGGCATGATATTTTTTACTGGGAATTTATAATTAAGCAGCATAATAATTGTATTTATGTGGCTTGACTAGCATCCTGCCACAGCAAGTCTAGCCTTTTCTTACTGTGGCATGACATTTTGAATGTGCTTTCAAACATAATAAAGAAAGCATGATATATGCTATTACATGGCTGAACTGGATTTGATTTTTGGTGCAGCCAGCCTAGCCATTTCTTACTGTGCCATGACGTATTTTACTTGGCATAAAGATAAAGCAAGCATGATAAGTGGTATTAGCTGGCTAGAATGGCATTTGGGTGTATCCAGTCTAGCCATTTCTTACTGTGGCATGGCATTCTTTTATTGGGCATCTGTGAGAAAGCAAGCATGGTATGTGTTATTGTGTGGCGAGGCTGCCATTTTAATCCAGACAGTCTAGCTGTTTCTTGCAGTAGCATGACTTTTTTTTCTGGGCACCTGTGGTAATGTAAGCATCATAAGTATTTAGACTGGCTAGACTGACATTTTGATGCATCCAGTTAGGACATATCTTCTTATTGTGGCATGGTATCTTTAATGGCAAAGCCAATGGGAGTGTGACCTTATGTGGGGATACTGCTATATATTGGCAGAGCCAGTCTGGACACATTTTCTTACAGTATCATTCTAGAATAATTACTGGCATTTGCAAAGCAAAGATGAGTATGTACATATGTGGGAATATTGGCACATATTGGTGTTACCATCATGGACATATATGGGCACAGACAGCCTGGAAATGTTTATATACTGGCATATATTGTGGACACAGGCATCATGAAAATGCATTGGGAAGCGCTCCTTTGTACTGTTCAAAACCTTTTCTCAGTGGGGTTGCACCAAATCCCTTTTTGGTTGGTTGGTTCAGACTCCTTCGCTACTCTCAGTTAGTGGAATATTTGTGGGAAATGTTTACACCCCTCCAATTAAAATTTACCAGCCACCACTCGGTGAGTGGCTGCTGAGCGAATAGGTACGAATGTGTGCATGCAAAGATGCGATTGAGACAAGGGGCATTGGACATTTTCTAACATGGTTTACTAGTATTATTTGGCAAAGGCAATTTGATAAATGCTATTACATGCAGGTGGGTTTACGGTGGGGTTTATAGAACAATGGGGCTGGCAGATTGGAAACTTCCTTTCTGTAGTATGCCATTTATTTTACTCACATAAGGGGAAAGGCCAAATGGTGTGCGTTCTTATATGGTGAGGTCAGGGCACTTTTGCAGTCAGGAAGTCAATGTTTTCTTACTGTGGCATTGCATGTTTTACTGGCGTTAAGAGCAAAGTCAACATGAAGAGTATTTTTACATGCTGGTTCAGATGTTGGGCAAGAATTTGAAGAAAATATAATCCATGAGGACAAGCAAGGGTCCCGGAGTAAAAGAAGATGTGCTGGTCGACCCATATATGCTACCAGGATTATCATGTAGCACATGAAGGTGAGATTAATGCTCAGTAAACCAGTTCCACCTTGCAGTGTCATCTTGTCATTGTTGACAGTGGTGTGTAGAGCTGTCAGCGATGTCTGGGTTTGCAGCAATAAGAGTCAGAAAGGAAGTGTCACATAGGGAGAAAGGAGCTGTATCAGACTTACGAAGTGGCACGCTGCCCCTGAGTGCAGGCATGTTTATGGATCAGTAATACACAATCTCTAATTTGAAACAAATTGAAATACAGGTGATGATGACTGCCAACCACCAAGTTTAACTGAATGTACTATGTTATGTGAGGGGTCAGTAATGCGAGGCGGACAACTGCTTGTAGATTTCTCAAAATATGCCATTTTTATTAAGTAAATTATATAAGGCAAATACTTTGCTCGCCATTCTCTACAGAGGAATTCCCTGTCTAGTCTAACAGCAAAGGGGACATTCTGTAGCATGGGATAACTAGCATTTCTAATATCCCTGTTGTGAATTGAAATGATACTTCATGATAAATAATATACATGTATACAAGATATGGAAGTCTAATATTATGAAAAATGTAGGTTTCAATAATAATGGATATCTACTTCAAATTCACAATGCATGCACAGACACTCGAGTGCAATTCAAATAATAAAATGGACAAATTAGCACAATGTGATCTATAAAGATTATATCATTTACAATGATAAAGAATGTATACTGATTATGATTACTGTTTTGTAAATATTTTCTCTAGAAAAGACAGCCCCTGAAGAAGAGAGATTTATCTAGAAACGCGTTGGGCATTAAAAAGTCATATTGGACAAAACCAACAAATTGTAAAGTGGTTTATTAAGAATTTGAAGATATTAGAAAATGGAATATCAATCAATATTAAGACATAGCAAGGACTGAAAAATAATAAACCGTAAGATAACAAAATATATACAAAGTACTCATGAACAGGATCTAAACCGATTTTTGGGACAATTACAGTGTGCAGGAGACGCGAGTTCCCCAACTAGGGTACTTTTACACTTGTATTGTAGGCCAGCCGGCCCTAGTGGGACCCACTAAGGGACCTCGGAATGCGGCGGTAGGGGGTTAACAGCACCGGCATCCTTACTGGTGCTGTTAACCCCCTACCGCCGTACTCGTAATGACCCCCAATGTCTCAACCACTCAACTCCTCCTTCTCAGAGACTTCAACATCCACCGGGATGCTTCTGGTACTTCCTCTGGACTTTTTTGAGACCTTTGTGACTCTCTCTCACTCTCTATTCTCCCCTCTGGCCCTACTCACCCTGAAGGGCACACTCTAGATGTTCTGATATGCTCAGACCTTCCCCTTTCTATCCCCCCTCTCACCACTCCTCTCTCCTGGAGTGATCACTTTCTCCTTTCTTCCCAGCTCACCCTCTCTACCTCTCAGGCCAAGCCAATTCCATCACTGCCATCAACCTTCTCGGTCATCCAACCCATGAAGCGCGTGTTAACTGAGGCTTTCGCTGCCACTTTCTCACCCCCTGTCCCTCTTTGGCTGACTCACTCCCTGAAACAGCCCTTTCCCTGCTCCACTCTGCTATAACTGATACTCTCGATGTTCTTGCCCCTGTCACGAGGATCCGACTGAAGCCTAAAGCAAAGTGCAACTCCTGGTATGACTCAGACCTAGTCACCCTTAAATGCAAGTGCAGGGTGGCTGAGAGGAAATGGCACGCTTCAGGTACATCCTCCGACAAACTGGCCTGCCACCTGCTCCAAAGGCAATATCGGGTCTCTGTCCGCACCAAGAAGAGAGCTCACATCCAAGCCCGTGTCTCTGCGGCATCTAACAACTTGGCTGAACTCTTCAAAATCTGCAAGGAACTGGGCAATACTGCCACAGTCTTTACCTCTCCTATCCCTTCCCAGGCCTTCTGCATGGCACTGGCTTCTCATTTCATCTCTAAAACTCAGGAAATCCTGTCCTCTCTATCTCCTCCTCTCCTCTTCCTCCCTCTGCTCCCTGCTCTTCTGTTGGCCCTTTTTCAGCCACCTCTCCTCCTCCTTCTCTGACTTTCCCCTGTTCTCCCCAGACAAGGTTGACAAGGTTTCTAGACAAGTCCGATCTATGAAAGTCTCGTCAAAACAGGTTCATCTCTGTTCCTCCAAAACCATCAAGGACCACTTTGAATACCTGGCTCCTACCCTGGCCGACTTCTGCAACCACTCCTTTTCCACTGGAGTCTTCCCTTCCCCCCTGAAGCACATCCAAGCCCAAACTATTGCCCAATCTCCATCACCCCTTTCCTGGGCAAACTGTTGGAAAAAACTGGCCATCTCCCAGCTTCCTCTCCACACGGAATCTGATGGTTGTCTCCATGACCATCAGTCTGGCTTCAGAGCTGCCAGAGGCATGGAAACTGTTCTCCTGAACACCTGTGAAGATCTGCTCTCCAACGTTGATTACAGCATTCCTTCTGTCCTCATCCTCCTTGATATTTCCTCTGCTTTCGACATGGTCAACCACGCCATCCTGATCAATCGACTCCATGAGAACCTGGGCATCACGGATCAGGCCCTTGAGTGGTTGACCTCCTTCCTCTTGGACTGTCCCTCCCAGGTGCAACTTGGTCCCTTTCTCTCTGCCACATCTCTCTATACCTGTGGCGTTCCCCAGGGCTCCATCCTCTCACCCTGATTTTTCAACCTCTCCTTGCCCCCTCTGGCCCACCTGATCTCTACATTTTCCTCTTATGCGGATGACACTTAGTTTTCCTTCAGGCTCCCCTTAGATTCCTCTCCTCTCTCTCTCATTCCTGACTGTCTATCCGCGATTCAGGATTGGTGCACCTCCAACGAATTCTCTCCCTTAATGCCAGTAAGATGGAGATCCTTCTCATTGGGGCCCCTGCTTTCCCTCTCACACTCTGGCCGCCAGCCTTGGGCCCTCTTTCTTTGCCTTCCTTCAAGGCACAAAACTTTTTTGGCATCTTTGACTCCACTCTTTCTTTCGCTCCTCACATCTCAGACGTCGCCAAGAAGTCCCACTACCAGCTGCTCCTCCTCAAAGGGACTCTTCCCTTTCTCACTTTCCCCCAGAAGCTCTCTGTCTCCAGAGCCCTGGTTCTCTCTTGGCTGGACTACCGCAACAGCCTCTTTTTCAACCTGTCTTCCTCTACTCTCTGCCCTCTGCAACTAATCCATAACAGGACTGCAAGACTTATCCTTGGCCTCCTTCCCAGGGATCGTATGTCTCCAGCCCAGAAATCCCTCCACTTGCTCCCGGTTGCTGCTAGGATCAAGTTCAATACCCTTTGCATTGTCCACAAAGCTTTCTGGGCCCAGGCCCACACTACACTTCCCTTTCCCCTTGCACTTCTCATTCTCGCCCTGCACGATCTGAATGACAAAAGGCCTAGTAAGAACGTTTGTCTTGTCCTCCCTCTATCTTCCCTCCCTTGTTTTGTCGCGCCTAGAAACACTTGTGTACAGGCGTGTTATGAATGACTTATATCATATCATTTCATAACAGATGGCCAGAAAAATATACAATGCCGCAGTAAGAAATGGCTAGTCTGGCAGCACCCAAATGCCAGTATAGCCAGGTAACTACACTTAGCAGGACTGCTTTATCAGAAATGCCAAGTTATAAAAAAAAGTCATACCAAACTGAGGAATGACTAGACTGGCTGCACCAAAACGTCTCTCTAGCCACTAATACCACATATCATGCCTGCTTAGCCTGGACATGGACAACCATTATGATTTGTCACACAATCCCACCCACCCCACACACATCCCCTCTCCCTCCACCGACCTCAAAAATCAGCTCCTTGGCCCAGAATTATCTCCACGTCCCTCTTCCTTGTCCCAGAGCTTACGTATGAGACTCCTTGCCTCATATGTAAGTAATGGGTTGAGGAAGAGTCGGACCAGTAGTAATAAAGATTACAGGTAGCTAAATCAGGCATATCCATGTACCTCTACCACATCCCAGTACTATGTGCCTCATACACAAGTACTGGGACGGGGAAGAATAGGGTTAGGAGTAATGAAGATTACCAATAAGAAATCAAGGCATTAAACACAAGTAGTGGTGCAACAAGTTGACTGGGATTCAGCACTCTCCCCAACCCCCTGAAATGTTGGGCTATGTTGACTCGACCTGGCTGACCTTCAGAGGAATTGCCGTACAGAACAGGACACAGATGTTAAACGGCACCTGGGTTTAGCTGTTGACAAGTGTCCAACAATTACTAACATAGAGCATTTCACTGTTAGCACCTGCATTCAAATGCCAACTTTTTTAGGCAATTGAAATTGTGATGTGGGCTTAGTACTTGCATGCCAGAGGTGTGATTGGAAGGGTAGAGAGGGAACAGGAGAACACTCATTCTCGCAGCAGTCCATAAGTGGGAGCTTTCAACCTTAAAGGAGAGAGTTAACTGCTTGTAACATTGAAGCTGCACTAGAATAGTCTCACTAAAATGCGGAAAGAAATGAGATGCCCCCACACAAATAAGTTTGTCCCTCCCCCACCGCCCATGAAATTAGCGCCTCTCCCAACATTTGAAGGGTTAGCCCCCCCCCGAAATGTAGGTTTTGGTGCACCCCTGAACGCAAGCACACACACCATTCACCATATAAACAAATGCACACTCAGCCATCCATACATTTAAGTGTGCACCCTTTCAGCATACACTCGCACATGTACACGTCATGGAGTTGAGCCCTATTAATCTGCGTTCATAAAGAAATGTATTCGGTTAAGGACCAAACCATAATGGAAATAATGTATTTATGAATCCAGAATTACTTCAAAAATAAACTGTTTCTTTTTGAAGTCATAGGGCTCCCTCCACCCTATGACATGGAGGCCTCCACCCTAAGATCTTCCATGGCATGGGGTGGGGGATTCCTCAGACTTCAAAAAGAAAGTTCCTTTTTGTAGTCACTCTGCCTTCATAAAGAAATAATTTCTGTTACAGAAATAACTTCTTTATGAAGGTAGAGTGAAATCAAAAAGAACATTTTTTTTTTAAAAGAAATATATTTTTCATTTGTTTTTCTTCAAGTGAGGCCCGTGCCAGAACATGTGCTGGTGGGGCCCCCCCACACCGCAGGAGCTGCGGGGGCCCCGTTACGCCAGTGACTGATATGAATATTGAGATCCACCTTCTCTCACTAAGCCCCGAAAACCTGGAACGACCTTCCAAAGTACATCCGTAACACAAGAAACCACCTATTATTCAGGAAATTACTCAAACCTGGCTCTTCACGTCATAACTAGAAAGACTGGCCACAGGTGCATAACAAAACAAGAAAACATCAATGAACGTAGAGCGACCGCGATACACACCGATCAATCACTGGGAAAAGCCAAGGTAAACATCCCACGACATATTTAAGGTCCAAACGAGAGACAGCCGCAATACGACCATAGCAAACTAAAACAGAAAGACTAAAACGAATCATCAAGAGGACCATGACCTTAACTATTACCATCCCCATCAGCCCTGAGGACAAAATACAGAGGGGGTAAGGAAGCACTGCACCACGGGCCCCAATGCAATGGGTGAGAAACAGAATGTCCATCACTACACACTGTCCACCAATACAAAGCAGGAAGAACAAAGACCCACCACACAAAATTACAACTAAACGATAGTCCCAAGGATGTTCACCCCGCGAAAACCAAAGAACCAGTCAGGATAGAAGGATACAAACGTCTGAATACACAGGCTCACCAATACGGATCCACCAGGACAACACACCAACACGACTCCGACCCTGAACCATTCAAAGCCTTAACCGACCAGGGTCACACTAGATAACCTGAGAATAGCTATTACCCGCCCAGTCCCACACCGGAAGATTAGGTTCAGACGCACCTACCAATCCAAACTATACTCAATAGGACACAGTTGGATCAGCGCAACATTACCAAAGCGAGTCAGCCCACGAGGAACCAGCAACATCCCAATCCACAGGTATACAACTGTAACAGAACCATAAGCACCTGAATCAGGATACAGATCCCACTAACCCAATCCTCATTCTATCACATACTTAAACCCACACAAACCACACAACCACCTCTCTCCCAGCAATCCGCACGCACTTTACCACACCGCATCAACAACACATAAACTTCACCCACAGCACTGGAGGCCTTCGCCCGATCCGATACTAGCACCAAAGCCCAGCACTCGGTGTATAGCGAGCTTAAGCTGCCAATAGCACACCACCTCTCCCACTCTCCTTCTCCCCCTCTTCCCAACTAACCCTACCCACCCTCCCTGTTTGCAGATTCGCCAGAGCGCCTGGGGACCAATTCCGTTGATGACGGTGCGCTATACAAGTACCGCTAACATAACATAACATAAATATAGCTCGTTGCAGGAAGCTATAAACTCTTCTACTCATGCAGTTTTTTTCTGGGTGTGTTCTGCAGTGCTGTTCTACACTCTGTATTTGCATCACAGAATGATACTCATTGTTGTGCACATCCCAGACCATACGCTTTTTGATTACGAAAGACACTTTGCATGCAGGACACATGGCATTCTGGTTTACGCTTCCATTCCACTCCTGTCATAAATGGGGTGCCTAAGAGGCTGTTTCTAGGACGGTGCCACGTTTCACCTCATTCTGGAATAACTTCTACTTTTTAAATTTTACTAGGAGTTCTTATGGAGCACACACATCATCTCTAGGGCAGTGCAGCATTTTACCCAGGAGATAGGAAAATTATGTCTAAAGGTGTGCAGGGTTACAGACACTACAATAATCCAGGGTGCTGTGGTAGTAGGAGGAGAGAAGAAAGGGGAGGTGTTAGATGAGGTGCGGGAAATGTCACGTTAACCAGGTGGTTTTCAGTTCTTGTCTGAAAGTCTTTAAGAACAAAACTAGTTTTAAGTGAATGGACAGAGAGTTCCAGAGAGTGGGAAGTGGGAGGGGGCGAGAAGAAGATGTGACTGTTTACCTTGTAGTCACATCCTTTAGAGGACACTTGGAGGCATACACCATTGCAAAATACTTGCTCACAATTGGGTGTTGTAGCGAAAACTGAAAAGGTGGGAGCCCCTCTGCTAAGAACGCACATGGGCCAAATATTCTTTTCTATGGAATGTATTCTACTCAGGAGGGTCTACAACCACATTTTAGATCACTGCACCCTTCACAGTGGAGAAATATCCGGTTGCATGTCAGTCTGGTCCCACCCACAAAGGCAGTCCATCACCAAAATGCAAGGCAAGTCTACTCTGAACAAGAGTATCATCAGCAACCCCAGCTAGGTGTTTTGGCCTAGTTGGGCCTCCTCTGTGAGTTGAAGCTGAGCCTCTCTAAGGCACAGTGAGCAAGTGGTCCACGTCTGGATTACCCTTGGTTACTTAGGGTGAAACCCCAAGTTTTACAAAATTGGAAAGGAGTGTGGACGTCCCTCTAGTGAGAACGAGCATGGGACAAATGCCCTTTTCTATGGAATTTCTTCCACTCTGGAGGGTCTACAACCATGTTTTATCTCACTGCACCCTTCACAGAGGAGACATATCCATTTGCATATCAGTCTTTGTCCCACCCACAAGGGCAGTCCAGCACCGAAATGCTAGACACTTCTCCTCTGAATAAGAGTACCATCAGCAATCCCAGACATGAGTTTCGGCCTTGTTGGGCCTCCTTAGTGAGGTGAAGCTGAGCCTCTCTAAGACATAGTGAGCAAGGACCCCACAGTGAGCAAGGGGTCATGTCTGGATTACCCATGGTCACTTAGTGTGAAACCTCTGTAATTTTGTAAAACTTGGGGTTTCACCCTAAGTGACCCAGGGTAATCCAGAAACGGACCCCTTGCTCAATGGGCCTTAGAGAGGCTCAGCTTCTCCTTACCGAGGAGGCCCAACAAGGCCGAAACGGTATTGGTCCAAAATATTGACTAGAAAATGCTGAATGCGCATTTACTGCACATTTAGCATTTTCAAGAATTCCGACTCCCATTACAGGAACCAAGCGGAGCAGGCATTGAGAGCAAGTTCCCCACTGTCCTTAGACGCTGTAATGGGAGTCGGGGATTGCAGGGGTGTCCTCCACTTCCATTAGATGGAGCGCGGGGGAGAAGAATGTTTATTTAAAAAATTGTTTTTTTAAAGGACTCTACGGCGCCGCAGGGACAGAGATGAGTCAACAGCACACACAGAAGTGGGTCGCCGAAAGCTAAGTAGGGTGGGGAGGCAGGTTGTGGCTGCGGGGCAAAGTGATCTATGTGATCACTGCACCGCTCCATAATGGAAGTTGGCTTTTTTTAAAGTCGACATTATGGGTATTTGACTCATGTTCGTTCTCAGTAGTAGGGCTCCCACACTCTATTGTAATGTCATAGAGAAAACTGTTTGCGTTTGCCAACTCTCCAGACAGTTTTCAGAAACATTCTATATTTGGGGTCTGCAACATGCAACTCTGCAGATAGTTTTGACTACAAATCCCAATAACCTTGAATACTGACGAGGCTGATGGGAGTTGTATTCCAAAACATCCAGAGAGTAAAAGGTTGCAGACCCCTGATTCTGGGCAGCTATCAAAGGCTAGTGGCTCCTTCCATGGCAACTGGAAATACAAAAAGTGAAATCAAAGTCAAGTCTCTTTGTGTTAGACTAGTAAAGCAGAATGACACATGATCATGAGAAAGACACACTTGCTTCAAATAATCCTACACATTAAGACAGAAAAGGCAAAGCTGCTTTATGTGAAATGGGAGGCGATGTCACAGACTGCTGTGACGGCAGCAGGTCTTCCATTAGAAAAAATGCAAAATACGTTGCTCCAGTCTAGAGTTGCAAATGAATCAGACTTTTAAATGAAGCATGTCTGGATGTTTGCCAACCAGTAGAAGAATGCATTAAGCTCGAGTACAAGAAGACAGGCATCTTGTCTTGCTTCCTTTAGACAGGGGAAGGCAAAACATTGCATACAGTTGCTAACTAGTTGTCTATCCATCTGCTCAAGGACAGCATGTCGTTTCATCTTGTCCTCCTTGAAGAACACTCGGTCTATAGCAAGCTTGCAGTCAAAGGATACAACAGAGGCTGGTGCATCAGACAACGAATGAATAGGCTGTGTGTTTCCAATCTTAAAAAAGATTTGAAATTCTGTGAAATGGAATATCATATCTGCAGAAGACCCCCTAACATCGAGAAATATTTGGAAAGAGGTTTTGAGGCCATTTGTAAAGTACTAATGAAAAAGAATAACCTTATTGCAATCTTCTTGGTCTCTACAAAGTACCTTTTTTAATTAAATGGTTGTAGTTGATTCTAAACATGCAATACACCGGAAGAAAAGAAACAAATAAGGAAATCATTTATTTGCCAATACACTAAAGCTATAACGCACATGTCCCAGGGTGTACAGGGATGATACCGACCTGCCAGCCGGTTCATCCTCAGACAAGGGCTTCCTCCAGGGTGTGAATAGTGTTAAATATTTTGTTTCTGATGGGAGAAGGTTGCCACATCTATTGCGCAAGCCCAATCTCCTGTCAGAAATAAGAAAAACATTGATGCCTGCCAACATAGCATCAGAAAAAGGGAGTAAGACCCTTTTTTATTGCTAATGTGGGGGTTGCAAACAGCAATGGAGCGTGACATCCAGAGCATAAAGTCCCAGGCCACTGGGTAATTTGGTGGGCATGGAGGGAGTGAAGCAGGATAGGTCTGAATTTTATCAGAAAGTGCAAAGAAAGACTGTAGATGGATCGGGTCAGCAGTGTTAGCTCTTCACTGCATCTTCTTGGAGACACATTCACCACTGTTTTATGATGCTTTGTGTCATTGTCCTAGAGTTTTAACAAAGGGATTCTGTACACAGCGTACCTGGTACTATTTGTAATTGGGTATGTCTCTGGGTCTTTGCTAATGTGTGTGTGTGTGTGTGAGGACTGTTACACATTCAGAATCCATCCAAGGCAGACATATTCACTGAAAAGCACTTCACTTGTGTAAAACCAGGTAGAAGAAATGGCTTAAGAGTGCTGGAAGTGCCTTTGGTGCAAACTAAGCAATGTGTCACTAATGCAGATGCCGTACCTGGTGACGTAGTTTATCAAGCGAGAGTAGCCACTATTCTGAGGTGACACAGTGCTCTTGAAAAATCAAACAAAATGTAAGAAAGCACAAAAATCTGGAAACCTCAAATGTTGAGCTATCAGAGGGATTTGCTGACTCCATGCTCTCGGAGTGAGATTCCTCATCTTGGGAAACATTTACCTTCATACAGAAAATGATGTGAAGGAATTAAGCACTGACTTGAGTCGTAGGCAATCACTTGGGTAAGGTGTAGTCTAGCATCACTTTACAAGAGGAGATTGTAGGTCACAGAGGGAAAATCGCCTGCATCTCAGGAAACAAATACATTGTCTCAATGACTGCCTTGAAATCTATGAATTAAGAGAGAGGAGCGACATCATGAAAGTCTCTGAGTTATCGTAGGTGAAGGAAGGTTCCCTGTGGACGCTCTGCAAATGGAAATTGGTTACCACATTGTAAATGATCATTAGAGAGTTCCCTGATTTCTGACCAGGTCCTGCACAACTGACAGAGGCCACCATAGAGAAATTCATCCCTTTTGCAGTGAAGGGCAAAATTATGCAGCTTTTCTATAGAAGAAAGAAGTTTGATGGACGGGTTCCATCAGGTCAACGGGGACCAGGAATCAGAGAAAAGAGGTAAAAGGGAACAAGGTAAAAAGCTAAAGAAATGGACTGAACAAAGAACAAATTAAGTATTCCTGGTTTTTGCGCTTGTTTCCCTGCACTTTAGGTATGGCAAACAGTATTATGCTGTGATATCCTTTTCAGAAGTTGATAGTTTCCTGATAGGTGGAAGAGGCTGTAGTAGAACCAAATTAATGGTGAGAGATCCAGTCGCAGCGGGGAAATTCCTGGAACGTTCACAAAGCAGAAGCCGACTGATCATTCTCTGCCGTTTCACCAGGAGACACGGGCAACTGAGAAGGTACTTAATGCAATGCCACAATTGATGTTACTGAACCGGAGACAAGGCAGCCATAAGTAACCCTCGTTTTCTATAGATCTCGACATGGAGTATTTAATGGAGGATTCTTTCATCTTAGAGGCTTCCACAACCAACAATTTCAACAGTGAGAGCAGGTCTTGCCCAGGATCTCTTGACTGTAGATCTTCTAGTGAAAGGTACCGTCAATGATCCTACAAGTAAGGCAATTGGCAATTTTCATCACGAATTCGGTCCATTTCGTTCAACCTTTCTCTCAAATACTAGTTTTTATGAGAATATTTCAATTGTATTAATCCAAGGGGGGGGGGGGTGTAATGGGACCTATTGTAAAATATTATGTGGCCTCCTGCGCCTTCCACATCTGCAATATTTTCTTTAGCCCTTTCCTACCATTACCTACATCCACACAGGGGGAGGGGTATAATAAGAAAGCAGCACTTGCCTTCCATATTGCTGAAGAAGGCTGGTGTGGAATTTGACTTTGTCACATTAATTTCTATTGGTGATCTGTCTGGGAAGCCAAAGTTTCCCGCCTACGTGGATGTCTCAATTACACACATATGTAAACATCGCTGCTATGCAATTGAGCCGTTCTCATTATGAATTCTTAATACACAACTCAGACTGCATCTCTGTCTCTGAAGTCATGCATTCTTTTATAATCCCCCTTTTGCTATTCCTGCCTTATGAACAAAAAATACAAGGGGAAAGAGAGGATTTTGGGGTTCAAAGAAAGTTTGTTTTCCAGCACGTATTACTTTCCACAGTGGACTTTCTATGTTGTGAATTTTGAGATTTTCAATTTAAAAAATATGACCATAGTGCTTAACAATAGCCGTGCTTCTAGCCAAATGTGTTCAACTGTACATTCAAATATTTTTTACAGAGGTACTGCTGTAATATATTAGTTATCAAATAGCTTCACTTACTGGGAAATGTATGGGGCAGTATATATGGGAGAGGAAATGTGGGCTCATTGTGATCATTTGTGATGCACTTAAGCCCAATAGCACCCCGATCACACACCGCACAGCCACAGTGGGCAGCCAAGACTTCTTGAGACTTAATGGGCCTGTTGGCAGTGCTGGTTGAGCTCAGTGCTGCATATTGGAGCATTCTGGGTAAATAGTAGCATAGAACACAGTCAAATGGGACACGCCTGTTTACACAAAACCTTATTCTGATGCTACCAGTGCAGGGTGACGTATGGTGAACGGTGCTTAATTTCTAGTGAATATATGAAAAGTCTGGCAAATAATCCACGTGCCTGGCTCTTCCTCTGAGTCACAGTGGAGTACGAAAGAACGAAAACACCTAGCAGACAAAACTCCAATACTTGTCAATGCTTTGCTTTCACTTTCTGGCCCATTGAAACACATTATAATTTGTTGCACAGCTCATTGAACGTTTCTATTTCTAGACCATTTCCCAAATGACATAAATGTCAGTCAGCTGCCAGTCGGCTGGTTTATTTAACGTGTATATGAGGTTTGCTCGTTCTACGAAATATATTTTAAATTAAGTGATAGCTGGCAACACCTGATGTCCTAGCCAGAACTGTCCACAATGTATTTGCCAGTTCCCTCTGGGTCTCTAGAGTTCTCTTAAACAGTAACCAATCATTTTACTGAGTGGGACACCTGCCAAAGAATCCTACAGATGTACAACAGCAGCCCAGTGTGAGACGTGTATGAACTGGAGGAGAGTTGTTGCACTTACATTCAGGACCCTGCTTTTACCTAAAGGCAACACATCATTATAACGTCATTGGTGACCATAAAAGGGAACTTGCAGAAAATCCTGGACACGGCCTGCCCTGATGAGGATAATAACTCTGAAAGGGTGGATCAACCAGAATGGAGTATAGGCCTCTGAGAAAGTGCCTCGTGGAATGGGAGACAGACCATGTGATGAGTGTGACAAAGGAGAGTACAGCACTGTGGCGCACACAAGTCCCTGATTAGCAGAGATATAGTTGCCCGGAGCAAGGTGCGCTGAAGAGTAGGTCCTTGTTGATGTTTGACTGATGCAGATGGTGACAGTGTTCACCTCCAGGATTGCCTGTCCCCTCGAGTGGTATCTGTGTTCACAAATGGGCTGTGTTCCTAGAGTGACTGAACATTATGAACATCTGATTGCATAAAAAGACTACCTGGACTGTGATATATACGGTGCATAATTTTGTATGCTTTAGAGTCGGGTATACAGGATTTTCCATTAACGATAGTGGGATTTGGACCATTGAGTTACAAGGAGTTTTAATTAGGATTGGTTATATTATTGAGTCTCAGGTGGGCCTGGGAGAAGTTGGAGTTACTTACGCATTTCAGAGGTAGGGCTTGACAATATACACATAATTAGTCAATGTAGAGTTTTCTCCTATAGAAGCTTCTCAGTCATGTGGAGCATTTAAAGTATATATGATGTCTGGCGTTGCCTTCTGCATATACGTGCTAATGCAACATTGAAGTATGGGCGCTGTTGGAAGCCAAACATGGCAGGCTCGTTTTTACCATTGAAAAGGCAACAAGAGCAACAGATGGCTCTATGCTGGTGGGTGTGTATTATTATTATTATTATTTATTATTATTATTATAGTTTATTTGTATTTAGTTTTTAAACTTTTACAAAAATGTCAGATATACTTAAAATGACACACATCATTACATAATAACATCTATACATACTTAATCAAAATCCGTTAAAACTGACAGTTACGCAATTTAAACAACAAATCAACTCATTAACTCATTAATATAATATAGAATACATTACCAATATTCACGACATCATCATCATCATCATCATCATCATCATAATATACTGAACACAGTACGTCAATACAATGTATACAGAAAAAACGGTTCCCCCAAGAATCCATCATAGTGAATAGAGTTAATATTATAAATAGTAAAAATACAAGTCACCATGGCGTACAATTTTAAAAACAAAATTAAATAGTTAATCAACTGAGGTCAACCGACTATCACATAGCAGTGTATACATTCTTTTACCTTCGGCAATAATTTCTTTATATTACACCATAACCTAAATAAGGCTAAGTGCACCGTTTCACTCTCAGTATTTAAGCAATATGTCCAAAAAGAGTTTGTTTTAATTGACTCATAACTGTGTATAAATCTACAACCGTGGTCATGATTTCTGGGCCTAGACCTGAACACTCAGTAAACAAGTGTTTAGCTGTTTCCAACGATACCTCACTTTTACAAATTTCGACATGTACATTCCTGGAGCGGAATATTATACCTAGCCCCATGTATTGACAACAAAGGAAGTTGGTTAGTCCTAAGTTTCAATAAAAAATGTCTAACAGGGCTTGGGCAAATTAAAACGTAGCTGTGTGCCCTAAAATAGGCGTGTGTTATGTTTACCACATCCGCGTATGATCTTAGACTAGCGAGATGAACATAGTACTTTGTCCAATCCCACTGTCGTATTTTCTTTTTGAGTACATGTTTCAGGACATGGAGACTGGTTCCCCGTTTAAAGTCAGGGGTCCAAGTAATATTAAAAAAACACTTTGTCATACAACTAATTAAATCTTTCCCTTTAATGTTCCTTAATCCAACCTCTGAGGTAGACATCAGTGCAAGTAATTGACATCTCGGGCTGGAATTCATTTTCAGATATAACATACCCTGTCTTAAAATAGTCTGACCTTTAAGTGATACTAGGCTGAGCTCCAGACTAATGCACTCGATAGGCATTGATTGTAGCAGACCGAGGACCCTTCTCCAGGAGATTCCCTCGATATGATCCAGCCAACGCAAATATCTATGACTAAGGCATCCAAGCCATATAACACAATCGGCACAGGCATTGGGTGTAAAGGGTGAGAACCCCCTTCCAAAGAATGTCCAGCCGTTTCATTCGCAAACTTAACAATCAGGTTAGTAAGGTGCTTGGCTCTTATAATTTTAGTTTCTTTTATATGGCTATATGATCTAGAAGGGCTCATTTCCAGCCCCAAATGCGGGTATTTGCCCACCCTTTCTTAGAGACAAAGATTAGTATTAAGAACTGGGCATTTTATCATTTTAGGTGCAACAACCATTACTTTAGTTTTTTCAATGTTTATGGCCAAGTCGTTTACCACTGTGCACTCTACTAGTTTCTCAAACCTTGCCTTCATCCCGGAATATGTAAAGTTAAAGAGGATGAGAACATCAGCGTAAGCATACATGATACTGTACGATCCCCTACTTTATGGCAACAACCAATATTCTGATTACATTTTAATGGCAAGTCTGCCGTGTATATGCAATGCATTGCAATGTAGGTGCAAGTGTGCAGCCCTGCTTAACTCCTGTTCTTGTCTGCGCATGGCATGTCAACCCACCCCTGTCATCCAATCTTATCTGCCCCATGGTATCATAGTGCAGACCTTTAAGGACAGCAGCCAGCAAGGGTATCCCCATCCCTCCATCTTAGCCCAAAACTTCTCCCGACAAACCCTGTTGAAGGCTGCCCTGAAATCCACAAATACGGAGTACAAAGTTCCCCCCTCCCCCAGGGCAGAAGCCTCCCTGTAAAACATGTCCATCAGGATAATATTATGGGATGTATGGTCGGAACCCTGTCTGCGCATAACTCAATATATATTCTTCCTCGACCCATTGCTGCAAAGCTTCGAGGACAAATGTGGCAAATACTTTCCCGTAGTGTCCAAAAGGGAGAGTAACCTGTAATAAGCTGGCAAGCTACGACCCCCCTTTTTGTAGACAGGCACCAAAACCGCCTGTTACCATGAGGACAGTATTGGTTGAGTGTAGCAAACTCTATCAAAGAGTATCTTTAGCAAAATTGCCCACTTCCTAGGATTTTGTTTGAGGACAGCATTGGCAAGACCATTCGGACCCAGAGCCCTGTAGTTTTTTCGATTTCATTATTTTGTTTTCAATGTCGGCTTCACTCATATCCAATTGCCAACCCTCGAGTGAGTATCTGGGAGGGAAATTCTGTTCACTAATTACATTTCCCCCCTTTATGTGCTCAAGCCATACCGTTTCCTGAATTGGGTTAACCGTTTTCTCCTAATTCTCCCCCTTGGCTTTATTCAGATGTAACCAAATATCCTTAGGGTTTCCCTTTCCCAGGACCATAATCTTATCTTGCCATTGTCTATATTTTATGGAATACTTCCATCCTTTTTGCCATCCTCTATATCTATTCTTTATTTGTCTTATCTTAACAAGTTTTGTTTCCTTAGGGAATGTCAAGCCGGACACCAATCTAATTTCCTTGTGCATAATACGCTTGGCGTCTCTAATGGCCCAATCATATTTGTCATTAGTGTTATTACTAATGGTAATATGTTTCATAAGACATCAACCAGTCATAGCAGCCAGTTTCCTGAGCCATTCTTCTATCTAATTGCCACTTAAAGTCTGCAGTAAAACTATCTCCACAAAATCCAAAGCCTCAACTATTGCCCCAATTCTACTGAGATTCCTACCGGTCCATCTTATAGTATTTCCTGCATCGTTTGTTAATAATCCCGATTAATACTGGTACACAGTTTTATGGTCAGTGACAGTAGGTGATGATCAATATAATCATAAACCTTGACACTAAGCGATAAATCCGCTGGTGTCTCAGTTTTAAAGTACATATACCGAAGCAAAGTCTCACCAAACAAAGCACCAAATGACGCTGCCGCCGCCCTCTGCACACAGAACACAAAACACATTGCTGGCACACTGCCCCGAACTCCACGTGTGTGCGGTGTGTTTATACTAAGGGAGAGTGAAAGAAAACTGCAAGGGTCCATGTGGATTCAGGAAATAAGCGTTGATCCTCACTCCAGTACTCCAAAAAACACACTGCTGGCACACTGCGCCACGCTCTGTGCGTGTGCGGTTCGTTTATGCTAACGGAGAGTGAAAGAAGACTGCAAGGGTACACGTGGATTCAGGAAATAAGCATTGATCTCACTCCAGTACTCCACAAAACACACTGCTAGCACACTGCAACCGCGCTGTGCACGTGTGTTGTGTGTTTATACTAATGGAGAGTGAAAGCAGACTGCAAGGGTCCACGTGGATTCAGGAAATAAACGTTGATCCTCACTCCAGTACGCCACAAAACACACTGCTGTATAAAATATCTAGTTTGTTTGGGGTGATCTCTATAATGCAAGAAAAGCACATGTTTAAAATGTCCAGTTGCTTTGTTCCAGAAAAACTCTGAGGCCTCCAGCCAGAATTTCCTTCCTCCTCTAACTTCGATCCAAAATCATTGTCCTAGGCTACTGGAAATCCCCAGAAAGTAAAAGGGAGAATTGCCTGAGTGAAGGAATTGAGGCTCATTATTTCCCAGTATTTTAAGGTAGTTTTTGGCAGAGCTGTTCTACATTCCTTATTGTCCACAAGAGCTGAAGGTGACTCTGTTAAGCACACCAAGATAACCCAGCAAGTGCCATATTTCAAAACATTCATGGTAATCTAAAATAATCTTTGGACTTGCTACTCTGAGATTCTGAGGGCTAATTTAGCATCCTGAGGCTAAGGATTAGTAGAAGCAATGCAGCTTGCTGCTACACTCCAGACAAACAGAGTACCACTTCTACTGATATGCAGACATTTTCAGTATTCTTAAATCCATCTAGGAATACTTGTGGGAATGCAAGAATTGGATCATCCACAGAAGGACAGACAAACAGACTGGCCTGACTCTATTCATTTATGTAGATCTGTAAAGAGTGACCTTTGTACAAGCATGTGTGACTTCAGAAGGTGCTATGTGGCGGGCTCTTTCGTCCTCCACAACAATGACTATCTATGAAGTTGCAAGCATGCTTGGTCTTTGCAGTAAATATTGGGGTTCACTAATGATGTTGACATCATAAATGGCATGACTAATTAGGAGGCCCTGAGCAACCCTAAATGGAGGAACTGTCCTGCGGTTTGGAGTAATGAGCAAACCCCCAGTGAAAAGGACGGCTATTTGAAAACCTCATCCTAACCAATGTGTCTGCTGATGCTGTTGTTGGGAAATCTACCACTTCCCAAGAAACGGGCGTCTTTTTGGAAGCTAACGTCTTCATTGCAAGGCTTCTGAAATGGTGTTAATAATACATCAGTATACTCAAAACAGAATGGGCCTCATTACGACCCTGGCGGATGGATCATGGTGCTAATAGCACCTTGGTCCATGCCGGTAACTCTCTGACTCCGCCATGGCGGAATGGGGAATTACCACCCCATTCCGAGTTTGGCGGAGTGGTAATTCCCCCTTCCGCCATGGCCCTTCCCCATTCCCATTCCCATTTTTGCCCCATAGGGCATAATGGGAATGGGGAAGGCGCTAAGTATGGTGCCGCAAATTGCGGCACCGTACTTAGCACCAAGGTCCCTTTGCGGCATGGTTTTTAATGCCTGCAAAAAGCAGGCGTTAAAATCACCATCCCGCAAAGGGACCTTGTAATCAGGCGTTAAGGGTCGGCGCCATATACGGCGCCGTAAAACCCTTAACGCCTGACTCGTAATGAGGCCCAATGTCTGCTGTAAACATTTACTGTGATTTTGTGACGGAGTTCACAGAAAGGGTTTTTACTGCACTGATAAGACAAACACGGTGTGTCATTTAGGATTTTTAAGGAACACGTGTTGAGTGTGATGAGTTTGAACTGTTTGTGTGACCTATTTTGCAGTTGCTTGTTATATGAAGCTATATTTTCCCCTCTCCTTTTCCCATGCGCTTGAAGTTGATTAACTCCCTTTCTTTTTAAATATGTGCAATTTCAGATTTGCATCAAGTTATAAGTCATGTTCTCAGTTTAGCTACGCCCAGCAGCACAACATATAATGAGGTTACTTGTATTCTTACTTAAAACCAATCTGAATCTGACTCTGCATTTGGTGTCTGCCTCGAGGAGACCCTTGTCTTCCTTCACGCCTCATATCCTTTGGAAGCAAGAACATATCTGCATCTCAAAGGGACTATCAGTTAACATGACTAAATCAACAAACGGTGAACAACGGGGATAGCATAGAAAATAAAGGGAACCGTTTCCAATGACAAACTCCCAGACGTATATCAACAATCGTAATAAACCCGGATGAGTTAGTCATGGACTTGTAAGCTTTCTTACTTCTGAAAAGCTGACTTCATTTACTGAAGGAGCAGGTTTTAAATACACGATGAACGTTCTTGACTGGCATACACGTAGCCTTGCAGAATGAACCGCTTCAACAAACATGGCCCCCTTTCTGCAAAACAAAAATCTAAATCTAGAGAATCACAAATGTGATAGATATAGAAATGATATGCTTTCTCACACATGTGAACTCCACATGACAGGCTACAGAGCTTGACTTTAAATACCTTCTCCCTTTTTATCCTCCAACCATCTAATCCAACATCTAAGCAAGCTTCTGGTTTGCTCTTTATTAGACTACGTGCATCCAACAGCACATGGAACAGGCAAGGCATATCACTATCAACCCATAAGAGCTGTGTTCTCTATATGGAGTTACCTTATTGGTAACTTTCAGAAAGCCAAGGGATTATAGTCCTCATATGTCACTATCTCAAGTGTTCTTCATACCATAGCACGATCGATTATCATGCTTATAGCAGACTCCTCCAGCTTCTAAGCACTGTTCACGGCATCATCTTTTTTGAAGGCATCTGCATTGCCCCTGAGCTATCTCTCACTCAGATGCTGTCCATGTACTAGTGACCGACATCCCAGCATCCATCCCGACCTTTCTAAAACCATCCATCAAAATGCCCCATTGCTCATAACTGTCACAAAGAAATCCAATCACATCATTACAGTTCTGAAGGCCTCCACTGACACCCACTTAAAACCTGATTCTCATTCAAAGTAGCCCACCTCAACTTCAAGGCAACCATCTCCAGCATCCTAAAGTAGCTCGCTCAGAAACGCAGGATGTCAGGTGGCCCCATTAATGTCTGATTATTAATTAAACATATAATCAATAAACAACATGCAGAAAACCAAGCTAAATTTCTATCCCGTGTGAGGACATAGATTGCCTCAAAGACATCTCAGTCCACTTTCAGTACCTGTCTTATCATCATTCAACTCATGAAAGCAAACACACATTTCCAGTGAGAATGTCCCATTTTTCAATTGTGTTTCATTTTCCCGAATTGTATTAATGTGAAAGTCAGTGGTTTGGGAGTATATGCCTTCTATGGGGCAGCACTCAGGGAGTGATTTAAAAATTGTTATAGCACCCCAGATTCCAGGCACCAGGAAACAAGGCTGACTTTACTGTGACACCACTTGGAATGCGGCCCCTCTTCAAGTAGAGGGATACTTTGATAAAACGTTATGTTTCTCAGGAATAAATGCTGTCAACCCCCTATTTAAAATTGCTAAAGAATAAATCATCATTTCACATAAGCAAACTATCTCAATTTGTCGTTATTACTGTGTAAGATTCTTTTTACATATATGTGCATGTAATTCATTTCCCTCCCCAGAAGAAAGTCAAGTAAGTTATGATTGATTGGTTATTTTTAATGTGCTTAATACTGTGCCGTTTTGCTTCTAAGACGAGCATGTTGCTGCTGAGCTATCCTCCCGAGACAAAGTGAAGAAAATGGGTTTGTTTGGAATTTAGCACCCAACCCTCTGTATTTTTAGAATGTGAGCAGTGCAGCTATTCAGTCAGATTCAATGGGCATCATTATACGTTTGCTGGTCCGGAAATAAGGGTGCGGGTAAGCTCACTGGCACCCTTTTTCTGGATCGGCTAACTAAATGTCTGCTTGCAGTGGGCGCTGTGCCCGACAGGTCTGACCCTGCCGGGCACAGTGTCCATGGAAGGCAGATCGTTCGCGGGAGCGCCTGCACCCTTAGCAATGGCTCAGGCGCTTCCGAATCCCTACACCCTATGGGACTCCATGGGAATGGGGACTTACATTTTACCGGTGCATGACTTCCCTGCCTGCCAGACTTTTACTCTCCTGGTGGCACAGGGAAGTCAGGCACCAGTAAAATTGTACGAGTCTGGTGGCAACCTTCCGCTAGCACCGGCAGGGTTACCGCTAGACTTGTAATGAGGCAATGTCTTTAGGTATCACACAGCTTTTGTCCTCTTGATTTGGGGTTCAGAGAAGATAGGATTGGTTTTAAGAATGTGAATTATTTGTCTCTGAGTAAAAGTGGTGTTTTCAGTTCAATTAATTCCATTGAGGATTGGTGTTAAGCAGGTTTTCGTGAATAATTTGGATTGTTGACAGTGCAAAATTTCAGTGGCATCCCTTTTTGTCTTTAGTTTTGGCTATAAGGTGGCACTGAAAGCGCTACCTTTAAGCCAAAACTATTGTCATTAAAATAAGAGCTTTACCATAAGAGCTTCAAATAGGTGCTTTGAATGAGGGTCTCTAATGCATTTCAATGCAGCTGACATATGAGGATGGATTTGTGTTGTTTGGCTATGTGTCCCACCCATTTAATGCCCATCTCGAAGTGAAATCTAGATGTTTTCCTCCCATTCCCACCCATCTCACCTTAAACAACACCCCTTGTTGCACTCTTTGCCTGTATGTGTATTGTGTGTTGAATGTGTCAGCCATTTTCACTTCCAAAATGGTGGCCGCCATATGTTAATGTTAAGAAAAATTAATCAGACTTTAATGATGCTTTTAAAAATATTAACTACACCTCGAAGTTATGTTACACATTTTAATGTATTTTGTATTTAAAATAGACAAGTTAATGTAATAGTTTCATTTTGGTCTAAAATGTCTTTGAAAATGTTCATATAGTGATTTGTGGGGTGTTGGTTAAGTGTTTTTGATGTAGGCAGCACCTGATTGGCTGTGCAGTGAGTGATATCGGTATGATGTCGGTGGTTCTCCAGTCTGTGTTTGTTTACTTAGGGAAGCCATTTTATTTCAGCATTGGACATAGGTGAGGATGTAAAAAAATGTTGGTGTGATGTGACTGCTGCCCCCTGTGCATTTTGTCATGGTATGAGCTAGCGAGTGCCGCAGACAAAAAACACTTGAGCTCTACCCGGGCCATTCCTGTCTGATGAGTTGCTTCAGCAAGGAGATTGTGGGGTGGACGACACCTCCCGAACATGAGCAGCAGTATAGGGTCTAAAGTAGATGCTGCTTCTTCAGACCCCTTAAGATTGGTGCTGTATCAGGAGACATCCCACGTCATGCTTCCCCTAACATAGTATTTGATGGAGGCACACAGACTATGCAATAATAACTTCCCCTCTATCACTGGTACACCTGTCCCCCTCTACCCCCCATGTGCTTTCCAAGGGCCGGTGCAGACAGCATTATACTTCTGCTCCCCACATAGATCAATCTGCATCTCCAAAGCGTATGCCCTGGACCCCAGCATATGAAATTCTGCCTTCCCGGGCTAAGCAATCACACTCCACAGAACTGAGCCATATTTAATCTACCCCTTGTTACCAGGGCAGCTATCTGTATTCTCACATGTTCCATAGGCTTCCGTGTCAATATCGGAGCAGCTTTTGAAGTTAAAGCGTGCAGCTCCATATCCGTGCAGGATCTTTCTCAAGGGAAGAGGTACTGTGGTTTTGCATGGGTAGCGCTACTTTTTGTGGGAAAGAATCACGTGCAGGCCTCTTGGGCATACCCTGCCTACCATTCCTCTCAAATCCCATAATAGACACGAATGCAGATGCCGTTTATGGTCCTTTCGACTACATCCGTTAAAGTGTGCTCGCGCTGCAGCATAATGATATTCAGCAGCATTTTAAAAATGAAACTTCTTTTTCTAACACTTCCCTCCAGTTATGCTGTATTGACACACTGGTTGTCACATCTTAGATACCGACCGTCCCCTGAGACACAATCTCATACTGGATGCTGTGAAAATCCAACCGGAATGTAGGTCCGTCACTTTTTGGTACTGCCCTGCCGCAGGTGGCCCCAATATTGTAGTAGTATGTGTAAAAGCAGTCCAAGATATGAAAAGGACCACACGGAGCTCTGTGGCAGAAATCTGGAGGCTCGTTTGCCCATTGCTGCAAGTAACTATGTGTATTGCCCCTCTATGCTTTGCGATTTGGATCTTTCATTTGTAACTTGTGATTTATTATTATTCAAAATAAATGGTGGGTTCTTTTTAAGGTACACGCAGCCCCACTTTGTGCACCCCCTTACCTGTGTCCATGTGCCTGAGGATGTACAAATGTTGTGTTCTCCTTGCCATTGGATCCGATGAAGTTGCTTTGTTAGGTCCATAACAGCGGTAGGTTTTCAAGAATTCTAGCAGTTTTATAAATTCATCGCCAAGCCCATCGATTTAATCTGGCATTGCGCATGCAAGTGACGATAAAAGGCAGACGAGTATGTGTGCCTTCCGTAACATGTGCATGCATGTGGGTTTGTGTGCGTTTCTGGACTATTTGTGGGTGTGTTTAAGATCAAATAAAGATTAACTAATTCGGTATTGAGTTCTACACATTCGATCTCGGGTGAATTAATGTCTTGCAAGGTACGTTAAAGATCAGACCGGTTCATCTCCATACCTTAGCACAGTCTTCCCATATTAACAACCTCTTACACCAGGATCCTGGGGCATATATTCCTCCAATTAAAATTGGCAGGATGATCAGTATTGGTTCCATGGGTCTCCTCTGCATGCTGCAACTCAGGGGGTTGTGCCAAGACCCGATGGTAATAGCAAGGTAATTGCACGCTTTGCTGAAGTGTTCCTCTGGGTGGCCCAGAACACCTGCCATCAAAGGCAATCCACGGATAACGTGGGAGTTTGAGCAGCCAGCATGGGTTGGATAGGGGCGGGTGTCAGTGGGATGAGGGTGAACTGTGGATCAGGTGTAGGGGTAACTGTGACATGGTGACTTGCATTTGAGTGGGGTTTTGGGGCCTTGCCGGGGCTGAACTTCACCACTCTCCAGCTACTTTCTCTCTTTGCACTTTCCATGCGCTTTCTCTCTCTCTGTGCTTTCCCGCTCTTTGCTTTCCCGCTCTCTGTGATTTCATGGTCTTTCGCTGTGCTGCCTCTCTCTCTCTCTCTCTCTCTCTCTCTCTCCGTCTGTCTCTCTCTCTCTGTGTGCTGTCTCGCTCTCTCTCTATGTGCTGTCTTCCTGTCTTGGCTGTCACCTTGTCTGTGCTGTCTCCCTCTCTTTGTGCATTCATCCCCTCTCTTTGCACGCTCTCTGTGTGTGCGTGCTCTCTGTTTGCTCGCTCTCTCGCTCTCTCTCTTTGCACGCTTTCATGTGCGCTTGCTTTCTCTCTCTATGCTCTCTCTCTGTCCACTCTCTCTCTGCACTCGCTCTCTATCTCTCTGCGCACTTTGTGTGCGCTCTCTATCTCTGTGTGCTGTCACTCAGTCTCTCTCTACGCTCTTACTCTCTGTCTGAGCTGGCACTCTCACCCTTTGTGTTGTCTCTCTGTGCCCTGCCAGTTTCTCTCTCTGCACTGTCACGCTCTCTGCCACCTTATGCTGTCCCTCTCTCTTTGCACCATTCCTCCTCACACTTTTACTTTCTCTCCAACCCTGCCATCCTTGAATCCCCTCTTGTGTCCCCATTCCATTTTCTCCAACTCTCACCTTTTCTCGCAGCACTTTTTCTCTCATCCTTCCTCTCTCGCCATCGCTTTTTCTCGTTCACTCCCACTCTGACCCATCCGGCTCATATTTCCTCTTGCTCATCATCGATGGCACCCTCCATGGATGGCTTCCTCGCTTTCTCCATTCCCCCTCTCATTCTGTTGCACACCTGCGTCCCTTCTCACTTCCTCCTGTAAATGCAAAGAATAGCAGTAAATGCCTAAACTATTGGCTTTGCCAATGCTTGTTTTTCTAGGGTAGTGACTGCTTTAGTTTTAGGTTTCCCCCCATTCCAGGCTGTTAGTGCGCCTCCTTGAGAAAGAGATGCCAGGGATATCCCCCCCGCCTGGTCAGCTCCACATTGGGAACCGGTCAATGTTCTTTGGGTGTCTGCAATACAATCTTCGGCAGGGTTTCCCCCCTCTCTAGATTCGGGAATGAAAGGGCAAGACAATCATCAAGAAAAGGCCCACGAATATTTGACAAATGAAGCTAGAAAACAATTGGCACACGGAGACCAGAAATAATGGTCGCATAAAGGCCCTAAATACAGGAGTCGCGCCCAATGTATATGATTTCGCTACAATGTCATTCAATACAAAATGTCCGTGCATATTAATCTGGCCGAGGACACTGTGGTATTAGGGCTCTGCTATTCCAGGTGGCGATCAGAACGTCATGTGTTGCATGTGACTACAATGTAACGGAAGCTGAACATTTCTTCGTTCGATGATGCTTACAGCCTGATTCACAGAAGCGTTTTATAATGGCGCAATCCCATTGAAAAACGCTCTATCAATCAGGCCATTAATCTCATGGCTTGGACAATTCCAACCCTAATCTGAACAATCAGTGCTCCATTCCTCAATCGCAGGTCCCAGGGAGAGAGACAGGCAGTCAGACTACTATGGATGATTAGATCATGTCACTCAAACAGAACTCACCGTCACCTGGAGCAACACTGCTGATAAATTGAAAATAATGCCTTCAATTTTTCTGTAAATTGTGCATGACCTGATCTGAAAGCACCATTAATTCTTGCAGAATATGTGCTTTTCTCAGGGCTAAAACACGATTATCTTCTTGACATCGCACTTGCAAATTCCTTTTATATATATATATATATATATATGTATATATATATATATATAGCACATTTGGTTTATACTAAACCTTGCACAAAACTACATGTGTGTAAATAAATAAAAAACCTATTTCTATACACATATTCACCTATTCTTTAAAATAGCATCACCACGCGCCCTGATGCCTGTGGGCTTTCAGCGCGCTACAAGCATATAAATAAATAAATAAATACACCATAAAAGGGCCAGTAATAGTGAAACTTGTTCTCCAGCATTAAAAGGGCCCAAACTGGATCTATTTTCAAAGATTTCACTTTGCATACAAGAGGAGAAAAATGAAGCAGTGTGAATTGTTTTAAGTTGGGACAAACAACACGAAAGTGGTGAAAAGTTTTGGTACCCCATATCGCACTACAAAAATGACACGAGCAATCCTCTCGCTTGACGCCGTTTCCGGCACCTGAAATTTCCTTTGTGGGTAGTAACTTCAGTCTAAAATACTAGACGACCGACTTTGGTTACGAGCAGTAAACTTCACGATATTTGTCTGCTGATTGGTTGGTTAAAAGAAGTATAAGCATATAAAAGTGTATTCCTGCTTACATGGTCATTGTTCATCTGCCAATCTCACAGTAATGTTTTACTCTTTAGTTCTACTGTGGAAATATTAACCAGAGAAGACGCTGAAAGCTAAACTATTGCTACCAAAATTGTTGTGACACTTTCTCAGAATCCATTAGAAAATTGCTGTACTTGTTCTCCGTAATCGTTTTTAGATGAAAAATGAGATAGTTCGATTGAGCTGACTTTATCAGTACATACAAATTCAAAATAGCTGTCATCTAAGGGGAAAACTGAGCCACTTTTAAATAAGTCCCTGTTTTAAAGATGTAACTGTATAATGAAATGTTATGAGCTTTTTTAATGGTTATGTATTTACATGTGTTTGTGTTCATGGGCCTGATTTACAGAATGTTTTTGTGTGGCGCATAATCAAACTGCTCCACAAAATGGAACTATGCAGCCTGCTCCATGCACCCTGCCCGCGAGACTTGAGTGAAGCGGGGGGAGTGGGGGTGGCCAGTGCAAAGACCAAGAAGGGGGCTGAATATGCAAACGTCCTCATTAAATCAGAGAAATGAGGGATAACATGACTGTGGGGAGGGAGGCACCGTGATAATGTACAAACACTCCACCATGAAGTGCAAAGAAACCCGTGTTTACAGATTCACCTTGGCATCTGTGCCAACAAAAAAACACAAAAATCCTACAGCCACCCGTGACCAGGCGCAAGGTGAACATTCGCTGGTTCAGAACCCGGCATGCAATCGTAGTGAAAGGCCGCCACTATGCCTGTTCCTGCATTGCTCGCACACCCACTGCTACACGGAAGCATGGACGAAGGAGGCGAGGGTGGAGGAGTGCCAGACTCTACCGTCACGCTCAATGTTATTCGGCACGCCGGATATTGATATTGATATTTTACTTGTATCGCGCTCATACACAAGTGTTTCAGAGCGTGATACACAAGTGTTTTAGAGCGCAGATGAGGAAGTGCATGGCACATATTGCCCCCCTCCTCATGTCATGCTTGAATTGGTCAGGGAGTGGGAGAATGAACTGGTGTAACGAAAACCATGTGTTCACTGCTAATACTACCCTCAGTGAAAGTCCTAACTGCGCTCCACTTCCTGGGGACTGGCACATTCCAACGGACCACAGCCATTGCCAGGGGAATTTCACAGCCTACACAATCACGCTGCCTCAAACAGGACCTAAGCTGCATTATTGCACGTGTGCACAGCCACATAGACATGCCATGCAACATGCAGGCAAGGCAAAGAGTGGCACAAGAATTCTATGCAGTTGCCTAGTTCCCACAGCTACTTGGGGCAATTGTTTGCACACAAGTTGTACTACAGCCCCCACGAGCCACTGAACTCAAATATCGGAACAGAATAAATGGGCATTGGCTAAACGTGCCTGGCCAGATAATGCATGTGAATGCAAACTACCCTGGATGCACCCACGACGGCTAGATACTACGACATTCCCCTATTCACCAGGCACTGTCATGGGGAACAATCAGCAATAAATGGATCATTGGTGAGTATCAGCCAGCACACACACAAAAACACACTGAAGGGGGGTCACATCCAATACAAACCACCATACCAGCACATCCCATAGCAAAATACTGTTTTTGTCATCCACAGGGAACAGTGCATATCCGCTATCACCATTCCTGATGAGGCCTATCCAAAGTCCCATCACACTAGCGGAGGAGTGCTACAATACAGCACACAATGCGACCAGAGGCATAATTGAGCCAACATTTGGAGTGATGAAATCAAGGTTCCGCTGCCTTGACCATTCAGATGGAGAATTGTTGCATGCACCAACTGTGCCATGTAAAATATTATTTGCATGTTGCATCTTGCATAATATAGCCACACATAATGGCATACTAACAGAGTGCACAAGAGGTTGCGGTCACATCCACAGGCAGCACCCATATCAATAGCAGGACAAAGAGTGAGGGGCCAGCACATACACAATCAGCTTGTCCAAACATACTTTACATGAAAAACATTCCATGTGAAAGTCACACCATAACCACAACCCTGAATGCCATTGTTGGACCATACACAACTACCTGAGATTGCCATGCCAGGGTGGACATATAGTGTGTGCCTCATACCTGTAAAAAAACACATATCCTCCATCCACAACCTCATAGAAAAACATGAAAACATGGGCAGTGTCACTAGTATTACACATTGCATACCCAAAGTCACTCACACAAGCATACCAATACAGACACCAGGGTCACTTAGCAGCACACATCAACTCAAAAAGTTACATGGACATCAGCCATCAAACAACGATAAACCAAGAGCATGACACACAATTCCATATTGAGTCACTACCATCACCCATTGACGAGGCCTGAACCCTCAATTAGTACAATTTAAATGACTGATTCACACCCCGATAATGGGCATGTAGCACTGAAATGCCACTAAAAGCACACCCCCATCCCTTGTAGAGGGGCCACAGGCATGTGTGGGCCTGGAGTTGCCAGGGCAGTGGGAGAACTGGCGGCTGCAGGCAGCATCCGCCCAAGACTGGCTTGGGGCAGCTTTAATGCTGCACCAGCATAACAATGCATGTGCAGTGTCTGACTTGGTGGGTGTGGGACAGTTCACCATCACTTTGGGTGTTTTGGTGCCTCCACGGCATCCTCCCAGGGATGGTCATTGGGTGCCTTTGGAATGGGCACACTGTGGAGGCAATACCCTAAGATGGCAGTGGGCTGCATGGCCTGGGAGCAGCATTACAGTAAGTATACATCATGACAAAGTGACCCAGCATACAGGCTGGACTTTGCCCTGCACCCTTTAAGAAAATAAGAGCTAAAAAACACATCACGGCCATGCCAACATGTGAAAAGTACAAAGAATGCTGCTGCATTTCACCGAAAAAATACCCCCCATGTGGAAGGTGAGACACAGGTGTGCAGGATGCACATGAATGATGGACTGGCTACCCGGCAACAATCATGACAGGACATGGCATGCAAAGAACACAGGACATGACACCTAATTATCCAAGAACAAACCAAGATGTCAGTGTATGGGCCAGCACCCAGAAACACGTGCACATAAGCACCACAAATGGAAAGACTACCACCAGCACGCAGGAGATTCCCAAACAGCGTACAGAATAATTGAAATTGTACCACCCCCATGTCAGCTGCCTGTGACAATCACCCACAGAACACCAGAAAGACACATCCATGCACAACCTTACCAGTGCCACATCAGGACAGTACTGGAATGCATAGGACAACAAACATGCACATGCCTGGCGTGGACTACCTTACCTCGTGTCACTTCCATTGGGATGTGCATCCCCACCCCCTCCACCTAACACTGTGCCTCCTCATTTGTGTCAGGAGGGTCAGTGTCGAGCAGGGGGAATGGGGAACTCTATTAAGGGACAGTGTCCTGTTTGCATTCACAGTGTGGGTGTGAGCTGACTGTGCAAAGAGAACTGAAATGAAAACTGACACATGGCCATTAGAGTGCATGTACCATGTCACGCATATCCCACTCATAATGCACATAATGGGTCCACATTATGTTTACCTGTATGTCCAATCGTGTCACTTGGGAAACCAGAATGCCAGTTAACGTCACTGAACATGTTATTCTGAACATGCCAACTTCAGCATCACTTGCAAAGTTCCACCTTGAGAGATCCAGCTGCACACGGTGCAAGATGGAAATGTCCAACAAAGAAAGAAAATGAGTCATCGTTGAACAGCAACTAAAAAATCAATAGCAAAATATCCATGACTGTGCACATAGTCAGCGGCGTAGATAAGGAAGCGGCGTAGTGAGGTGAGAGTTAACATAAGACTGTAGTGCAGGGAAAGATAGCCTAACTTCGCAAAATCCCATCTATGACCCACCATGTGGATCATCATGGGAAGGGTGCCCCTGGCCATGGAAGGAAGATGCCTTGTCCTCCTCTGCGGCTGCCACACATGACACAGAGGCAAGCAATAGGCCACCAATGGCAGCAAGGTCCTGGTGACTTTCCTTCTGTGTCTCACTCATTTCTGCCTTCATAGCAGTCCTTGATGCATCCAGGAAAGACATCTCAAGACAGAGACTCTCCCTTGAGGCCTTCATCTCTCATGCAGGGATGTACTCAAGGCAGAGATCTCCCCACGCAACAGCTGATATTCTGTGCATATTGTGGTATTGGAAGCAATGATGTTGTCTACAAGGCAATACATGTCCCTGACGATCTCCTGCATTAATTACCTCGCCCTGCTGCACAATTTTGTGGATCACCTCCTCGTCCCAGTCAAGGCTTGCAGCAGGCATACGAACCCCACGTGTGCATGGGCAAAAAAAACGTGATGATGCAGTGCATCCCTGCCTCAGTGGTTGCACTGGCATGGCCTGCAGGCCCATTTGCCTCTTACTACCTGCACACACCTCTGCTGCCACCAGGATGGGTGTGGTCAATGTTGCAGGCACAGTGCCACCTGAAGATGCATGTCTCATCACAGACAAGGCCATGGTCTCCTGCCCCCCTCAGGCTCAGTTTCCTCCACGAACTCAAGGAGGAACATGGGGTCGGGACTGCTCAGTGGTTGCTGAGCCACCATCTGTCTCACAAACTCTGCAACATCATCACCCTTATCCCCCTCACCTGATGATGCTTGTGCAGACATGCCACGGATGGCCTACAACTGCTGTGCATTCTCGCCATGCACAGCTGCCTGGCCACTGCTGCTGCCTGGTTGTGCGTCCCCTGATGAGCCCTCTGGTACCTGCTCCTCCTCAGCTGTGGATTTACCTACAAAACATAAGACAAAACAAATTAGGGCCATATCTCTATATACATCCATGCCTCACATGAAATGCATTCTGCACAAAGGGCCTTGAGACACATGGAACAGAATCCCAAAGTGGTCCCATAGTCCTGTCCCACATTCACGACTACACTAGCAGGAGCAGCTCGACACCCCAGACACCCAAAATATAACCAACATCATGGCAGTTTAAAACTGATGAATGACTAAAACGTAATCCTTGCAACTACGACATGCCATGTAAGCCTCCAGGAAGCACATGTATGTACAGCTGGAGTGTCAATCCCATGAAGTGGATTTCTTTTTTTAAAATTTTTATTTGTAACATATAGTTTATTACAAACTTTTATTACATCACACCAATAGAAAATCTTCGATTATTCACTCCACTGTTCTCATATCAATCCATGATTCTATCTAAGAAGTTTATTACTGAGCAGGGTAGCTGCACCAAACTCCCACTCAAAATGCGGAACCACAAATCGTCCATGTTCTCAGTTTTAGGTGCACATTTACTCAGATGTAGTGATCTCAGGTCACTAAGTGATGGACATTCCATTAATACATGTTTTATGGATTCTGTATTTTCTGAGCAATATCTACAGACATCCTTTGTGTCATCCATATGTCTCATAAACAACATTTGTTTAGATTTATACGCATTTAGGCGTAGGCGATGGAAACCATCACGATGGTGTCGGGAAGGGAATTGTTGCAGATAATTAGGCATTTTTTCCAATTTGCTCATCATGGTTCCAAGGTCTAAAGCTGTGGGTAAACGTTCGTACTTGGACACATTTTGGATCCAAGACCACTGTGCAACAGCAAATTACTCCTTTGACATGCACAGTGGCGTCATGATCACATGTATCAGTCACACATATCACTCACCTGCAGCATGTCTAAATGTGTCGATGCCTCAGGCGCCAACAACCTGTTCACTTGAGATGAGGTCAGAGGCTACCTCCTCAAAAGGAGTGAGATCCTCAATGCGGTGAACCACCAGCAGTCACCTGTGCAGAGGACTCATTGGCACCCAGCTTCTCCTTAGTATGCCTGGTTAGGTCATCCAGATACTTACGCAGCTCTTCCGCAGTCACATCTCCACCCCACAGGCGTTCACCAGATCAGTCACCTCCTGCCACTTCCGCTGATGCTGGGCCAGTGTCAGGGTGCTTCCAGCCCAAGGGTACAGCTTAGACCACATAGTCTGTGAGGACTTGTAATTCCTCATCTGTAAACTTCCTCTTCCTGCTCTGCCCATTCCAAGTGACTTCTGGCTGTCCTTGCAGTGACAGCGCTAGTGCCTGTCTGTGCCAGTGGTGCATCCCCAGCACGTGGCTGTTGTGCTCTCCCCCTGGCACATCGTATTGCTAGTCCCCTCCACTTCACTGCTCTCCCAGCACTGCCAGTTCTCCTTCCATCCATGTCAGGAGTCTGGAAAATGGATATTTGAAAAACCTGCTGTTCTGCATTTGCACTGCATACCCTTCGCTTACGCCCGTAACGCCGCTCAAGGAACTGCTGTGCGTCCTCTGACCATTACGATTATGCAGTGCAGGTGCATCTTGCACATGTAGCCTGAATATGTAGTAAGGCGCGCATGCGCGGTTTGCACTGTGTGACGCACGTAACTTACGTGACACGGACCAGATTGTTTTGGCATCCAGAGTTTCATGAGTCCACAGACAGCTCCCTGCCACCGGTTCAAGACCCATCTTGGCCTGCTCTCATACAGTTTGCTGTACATTGCCAGTTGTCCATGGGTACAACTTCAACTCCATGGGTTGCTGCCTGTTGCTACTCAGTACAGGTGAGTGGGGGAATGTTAAAAGGGCAACTGGTGGCTCTGTGGCTGCATGCAGGAAGGAGGGGCGGGATAGTGGCATTCATGGGAGGGGGTACTGTTGTGGGGGGCACAGTGTGTCACAGATGGGTGCTTACCTATGCAATGAAATGCACATGTAGCTTACTTTTGCAATGGGTAGTAGTTAGCTACAAAATGTACCCTTATGCTATGGGAGTTATTGCAGCAGATGCATGAATTGCACCGGCATGGGGCCTGAGTTGGTTGGGCTGCAGAGACATGTACAGTTGGTTGTTGTGTGCGCATTTGTGAGTGTGTTGATCCATGCCCAATTGTCACTTCTGACATTGGCAGTGGCTGAATGGCCGTGTTCGGCTGAATCAATATTGGGCCAGTCACGGGGGACAACGTTCTGAGAGCATACTTGGGGCCATGAAGTGTGGGCCTGCTCCATGGGGATCAGAGTGTTGCTACATCATCACATTGATGGTTGTTACAGTTATGTCTCTGTTACAAGTGCTTCCCAGACCCTCTGCTAGTCTACCAGCGTCAATATCAACATGCAGGCCACCTCCACATCAAGGCTTGCGCAGATGAGGGCAGCTAACTTGTCGGGTGCAGAAGTTGCCATACCATATGAACAGGCACTGCAGCACTGTGACACCTTGTTCCACCCGGAGCAGCAGCTTGGGGCGGTTGGTTGTAGGAGGATCTGGCGGGACATCACCACAGTCATTACTGTTGAGGGTGTTGCTGTACGAACCCCTGAAAACATAAAAGAAGATGGGACGATATGAGGAACCAGTGCCAAATAAAGGCCAGGGCGGCCATCGATGCAGTACCCACTGCAGAGGTGCACTCGGATGGGTGCCATAGGATTTCCCCTCTAACTCTCAGTATCCTGCAGAGGGTGAACCTAGATCTTCACGCCCAGGTCCATGTCTGCAGGACCAGATTCAGGCAGCAGGTGAGTCCACACTGTCTGTTCAATGGGGCAGTATGTGTATGCCATATGATGGGAATGTATTTTGGGAGGATGCTTGTCGATGGACACTGCAATGCTGTGTAAGGTAATGGTGAATGCATGGCTGCACTCTGTGTGGGTCCTATGGGGGTAAGGACCTTGGGAGGGTGTGCCAAGGGTGTCCTTGTATTCCGCTGTGGCCTTGTAAAGTTGCATGTTGATGTCAAGGGTGTTGGGCCATGTGTTATAGGTCAAAGGACAATCACCCTTCACGTTCACGTCCCACTGGTATATTCATAGATGGACACATATGGTCCAATTCATGGCTGTGTGTCCAGGCTTCAATCTGTCTTGCAGGCTGTGTGTTTGCCTTTGGTGGATTTGAGGGCTTAGGTGATTAATCGGACAGGCACATGTATACACACATGCTGACCAGCCTCTCCTCTCTTTGTTCCCATCCAGTGTTGTTTGCAGATGAGGAGACGAGCACGGAGGACGAGACAGTTGCAAGGCCATGGCATTCCCAGAGGCTGCGTCGACCACAACAACAGATGCCATCATTCACCTCATCTGAGGGATAGGTGTCTGCTGAGGGTGCATCTTCTGATGGTGCTTGGGAGGACATGGACGGTGAGTACTCAGCGGGTGAGGTGCAGAGGGATTCAGCTATCCCCAAAGACAGGCTGGTTGCAACAGAGATGCCATCTGGGGTTTAAGGGTCAGGTGTGATGGAGGGGAAGGGTGCAATTGGGGCCTGGCCATAGTGTCTGGTGGGGGTACATCATCTGATGTGCTGGCAGGGGACATGTCGCTAGGGCAGGATGTTGTGCTAGACACATTGGTTGGGTCAGCTATTCATACTGTCCCAGGGCCCTCGTCTACAGGGCTGCACATATACGTCCATGCCACAACACAAACTACCCCTGCAGTAAGTACTGCTGATGCAATCCTGGATGCCGTGCTGCTCATGCTCATTTTGGGCATTGGCCGGCAGGTGGCGGCACTGGATTCCATGGACGTGATCCGTGGACAACTCATCAGCCATCATGGGCAGGTGTGCCTATATCCTTTTGCAGATGGCTAGTGCACTGCTGGGTGTGGTGAACATGGGACAGGCAACACAAGTGACACCCACCTCCTCCTAAGCAACTGTGGTCCAGGCACCCACAGGTGTAGCTTCCATGCTGGCAACTGCCCCAGACTCCTCTGCCCACATACACCCATTTGATTGTCTGCTGCCTGCTTCACACACATTGGGGGTGCAAGTGGCCACAGAGGGTATTCCGGTGGGACCAGGCTCTGGTATGTCAGTCACGCAAGATCAGGCAGTGCAGGTGGAAATGGCACTTGAAAAAAGTGGTGGGGCAGTACTCCCCTCCAGGAGTCAGTCATCTCTCCGGAGGGAGGCCCAGCGCCAGAGACAGGAGCAGTTGTGGCAGCAGAGGCAAGCACACGGGCGGCTCTTGGCACGAGAGCACAGCAGGCATTCTTGCTCTGGCAGGGGAGGCAGGTGGCAAGCCAATGGATTCATATGGCCACAACATTCAAACTGCAGCACATGCAGCAGCAAGAGGAAGAAAGGCTGCAGGCTATAGAGGAGGCTGCTGCCAGGGCCAGGGATGCAGCACGTTCAAGGATGGAGATTTATGTCCTGCCATTCTGGGGAAGAGCAGGAGGGCTGCTGAGGAAATTGAGCAGTCCACTCGTGAGACCCTGCAGTCAGAAGCAGCATTGGAGCTTCAGTTGTCAGGAATTGGACTGCAGCAGTGACTTGTTTATTGTTTGTGTATTGGTCGCATTATTGTTAGTTTTTGAAGGAGGATTCCTGTAGATTTATTTTGGACTAATTGTTCCATGCTTTTGTTTTGTTTTAATACAAATACAGTAGTGTTTTTGTTCTATCGGAATCATGTGGTTATTTTGACTTTTTTGGGGATATTCACTTTCTACAACACGTGTGTGTGCAGTCATCTTTTGTAGTGCATTTCACACTTGTCTGTTTTTGAGGGTGCGTGCCACATAATCATGTGGTACGCTTCTTGGGATTCATGTGTCATCACTGAGCCTATCATACATCTGTTCACTTTGCATGTAGGATTGGGGCTTACGTGTGCAGATTGGCAACAAACGACATGTATGCTGTATGCAGGCGTCAGGATCACAGACCTGCGCCAATGGCTCAGCAGATGTGCATGTATGCATTGTGGCCTTCTGAGTCCATGCATATGCATGTAGTCAATGCATGTGCATTGCATTGGTACATGTATGTGTGTGGTGTGCAGACTGTCATGTGCTTCTGTATGCATGTGAGGGCGGGGGTGGTTATGTGGTATTTTTATTGTTCGTCCGTCATTGTGATTGTCAATGTTGTCCTGCACAGATGGTCATGTATCCATGTGTGTTGCCTGTATGGGTCTATGTTTCACTAAGTGTGATGATGATGCCTGTGCCTTGCAGTGGGCATTAATGTTGTGCTGGAGACACATGCTTACATGTGATATGTTTGATGTATATGGCCCGACTAGTCATATGTGTTTGGGATTGTGTTGTGGATGTGGGTGTTCTCTCATGGGTGACGTTGCTATTGCCAAGGCTTTGTCGATGTTGCATGGTGTCACTGGTGTATGTTTGTTTATTGAGTTTATATAGCGCTTTACTCCAAAGTGCTTTACAGAATAACAACAGGTACAATAATGAAAGAAGCATAATTTAAAAACATGAAACAAACCAGTGGTACAGTATGTAGAACAATTTACTCAAAAGGAGGAGAAGAGAGGGGGAGGGGAGGGCAGAGGAGGTAGGTGAAGGGGGTGTCAATGTCTGATTTGAGGTCAGCGGGAGTGGGAGGAAGGGGGAAGGAGGGAGGTGAAGGGGGGAGCCCACAGGTGACCTCCTACACCCTTGGTGGTTACAGTATCCAATATGAGGTCATCGGGAGCAGGGGGAAGGAGGGAGGGTAAATGAGGGGGGGCAGGGGTTTGAGGGGGGAGAGAGGTAGGGAAGGAGAGTCAGGGTGGAGTGGAGAAGAAGGGCTTTCAGGGAGGAGTGGAAAGATGAGTAGGTGGGGGTGGAGCGGATAGAGAGAGGTAGGGAGTTCCAGTGGAGGGGGCCAAGAGTTGGAAGGAGAGGAAGCGTAA
Source organism: Ambystoma mexicanum (assembly GCF_040938575.1). Classification (NCBI taxonomy): domain Eukaryota; kingdom Metazoa; phylum Chordata; class Amphibia; order Caudata; family Ambystomatidae; genus Ambystoma; species Ambystoma mexicanum. Next base: position 344,720,742 of record NC_090937.1, on the reverse strand, counting down.
GGAGGCACAAGGGGCTGGGGTACAGTGAGAAGGTAGAGATTAGCTGAGCGGAGAGAGCGGGAGGGAGAGTAAAATGAGAGGAGGGAGGAAAGATAGGGGGGCGAGGTCATGGAGAGATTTGTAAACAAGGCAGAGGAATTGACATTTCAATTGTGAGAGGAAGGACAGCCAGCCGAGTTGGGAGAGTGAGGTAGAAATAGAGTCTCTAGGGCCAAGAAGACCTAGAGTATGGATAGAGGAGTGATAGATGAATTTTAGTGGAGTCAGGTCAGAGACAGGGAGTCCAAAGAGAAGGGAGGAGCAGTAGAAGAGATGGGAGAAAATGAGGGAGGAGATTAGGAGTTTAGAAATATGAAAGTTGAGGGAGGAGCGGATCTTGAGGATGTTGAAGAGGTGGTGCTGACAGGCATGAGAGGTTAGAGAGATGTGGTTGGAGAAGGATAGAGAGGAGTCAATATGGAGGCCAAGATTGCGGGCATGGGTCGAGATGGGGAGATTGGAAGGGGGAAAGTGGATGAAAGGAGGAGGGGAAGGTGAGAGAGTGTTAGGAGGGAAGAAAAGCACTTCAGTCTTGCCAGAATCCAGTTTTTTATGGCCGTAAGGCAGGAAGAGAGAGTGTGGTGGAGGTCGGAGGCGAAGGAATAGAAGGAGAGAAAGAGTTGTGTATCATCAGCGTAGAAGTGGTGGGAGATGCCGAAAGAAGAGATGAAGGGGGCCAGAAGGGAGGTATAGAGAGAGAAAAGAAAAGGTCTGAGTACAGATCCCTGGGGAACGCCATAGTACAGGCGGAAGTTGGAGGAGGTGCGGCCACCCCAGGAGACAGCAAAGGATCGGTTGGAGAGGTAAGAGGAGAGCCAGGAGAGGACAGAGTCTTTGAAGCCAAAGGAGGAAAGAGTGCTAAGAAGTGAGGGGTGATTTACGGTGTCAAAGGCTGCAGAGAGGTCAAGGAGGATGAGAATTGAGGATTGCTTAGCGTAGCGAGCAGTGATGAGAGAATTGAGTACATAAGTGAGAGCAATCTCAGTGGAGTGTTTAGGGTGGAAACCAGACTGAGAGGTGGGGAGGAGAGAGTGAGAGGAGACGAAAGCTTAGAGTTGCGAGTAGGCTAGGCGCTCGACGAGCTTTGAGATGAAGGGGAGAAGGGAGATTGGTCTGAAGTTGGAGGCAAGAAGAGGGCTAGCAGAAGGTTTCTTCATGATAGGGATGATGGAAGCATGTTTGAAAGCTGTAGGAAAGGTAGCAGTGGAGAGACAGATGTTAAAGAAGGTGGTTAGGTAGGGGATGAGGAGAGGGTAGACTTTGGGGATGAGGGGGGTGGGGATGGGATTAGAGGGGGCGGCGGTAGGGTGAGTTTTGGACAGGAGACGGGAGACGCAGGCTGGGGTGATAGGAGAGAAGATGGACATGTTAGCAGAGGTGGAGGAGGAGGAGGGGGAAGGAGGGGAGAAGGAATGAGAGGAGACAATGTTTTGGCGGAGATAGAGAATTTTGGATGAGAAGAAGTTGGCAAAGTCAGAGGGATAGAGGGGAGAGTTTGTGGAATGGTCAGAAGTAGGAGGGGAAGGAGGCGAGAGAGGGTCTGGAAGCTTTGGTGGGGGTGAGAAGCTTGTGAGTGGAGGCGATTAGAATAGTAGGAGCGCTTGGCAGATGTGAGGCAAGAGTCATAGAGTGAGTGATATGAGAAGTAAGAGGATTGGTTAGTCTGAGTAGGGGATTTGAGCCAGCTTCGTTCGAGGCGACAGAGAAGGTGACGCAAGGACAGAAGGTGAGGGGAGAGCCAGGGTTGGGAAGGTTTGTGAGAGGGTGAGAAGGAAGTAAGAGGACAGAGTTGGTCAAGACTGGAGAATATGGAGGGGGACAGTGAGGAGAGGGCGTCATCGGCCGAGAGGTATGAGAAGTCAGGGAGAGGGGGAAGGGAGGAAGAGCAGGAGTCAAGGAAGAGAGAAGGGTTCAATTTGCAGAGATCATGACGAGAGAAGGAGGGAGAGGAGGGAGAGGGGGAGGACAGTGAGGAGGGGGATGAGTAAGGGAGAAGGAGGGTAAGGCGTGGTCAGAGAGATAGTTGGGAAGAGACGATACAGGGGAGGAAGAATAAGATGAGAGAAAGATGAGATCGAGAGTGGAGCCAGAGGAGTGGGTGGGGGGGTTGGAAGGGAAGAGAGGAGGTAGGAGTCAAGTAGGGAGAGATGAGGGGAAGAATGAGATGAGGATGAGAGAGGGAGGTTAAAATCGCAGAGGACAGAGAGAGGAGTAGGGGAGGGAGTAATGAGAGAGAGAAGATGGTCCAGGTCTTCATAGAGGGAAGAGAGGGGGCCAGGAGGTCTGTAAATGATTAAGAAGGATATCCCGTGAGGGTAAGTGAAGGATTTGAAGAGAAATTCAAAGGAGGAGAAGGTTGGGAGAAATAAGGATGGAGATGTGGAAAGACATTTAGGGTGAAATATGAGACCGACGCCGCCTCCGCGACATGAGGAGCGTGGGACATGAAAGAAGGAGGAAGAGGGGGTGGAGAGAGATGCAGGAACAGTGGAATTGAAGGGGGGATCCAAGTCTTGGTGATGCAAAGGAAGTGAAGGTTGAGTCGGAAGAAAAGATCAAGGGCCGCAGTGGATTTGTTGCAGATGGATCGGGCATTCCAGAGGGCAATGTTGATGATACTGGAGGGATTGTCAGTGGGGAAGTGGACAAGATTAGAGCGTGAAGGGATTGTGCGAGGGGGAAAGGGTGGCCAGGGGGGGAGGTGAGAAGGGGAGAGGACATGAGGATGGGTGGAAGGTAAAGGAAGAGGAGGAGGGAGAGGGGGAGGGAGATGGAGGGAGGCCGGCAGAGGGAAAGGCAGGTAGAGTGCATGACAGGAAGGGGATGAGAGTAAGTGTTGGTGGCCACACAGCAGAGTGCCCACCGTTGGAGTAGGTATCAGGATCTGTTGCAGGTTCAGTGGAGGGGAGGGAGAGGGTGAGAGGGCTGGGGAGGTTGAGGGTTTAGAGGAGAAGGAAGGGGAGCCACATCAGTTGAGTGGGAGTCAAGGCAGTGGACTGAAGGTTGCAGCAGCAGAGTGTCTGAGGGCGAATTGGTGAGGGTGGTGGGATCCTTTGGAGATCAGCTGCAGATCGTCGGAGAGGTGAGAACAGCAGGGCCCAATATTAGAAATTGCAGCAGGGAATGATCAAGGGCAGTTGGTGAAATCAGAAAGATTCAAGGGGAGGAAGACCGGCAGAGCGTCCAGGGCAGTGAGGTGAGTGGCAGAGGCCGAGGAGGAGGACCAGCTCTGATGGTAGTCACAGTGGTGGAAATGACAGATGCAGCTGCAAGCAGAGAGCCAGACAGGGCGACAGTTCACAGATGGTCTGTAGTATGGAGGGCAAAATGACGTGCCCGCAGTGCAGCTAGAGTCCATTGCAGCAGAGCGCAGGCAGGCTGGGTCACTCGGTGGTCTGCGACAGTGCTAGGTTGAGCAGAGGCAGGGGTAACGAGGTGGGGGAGGGGGTGGTTATGCTGCCAGTCATGGTGTTTGTTGCTAGGTGATTTTGATAATCACAGTGATGGTCACTGTCATGCTCAGTATATGTATTGAGAATCTCTGTGCTCCTGGATTTGTACTTTTATGCAGGGTTGCATTCTTTTCACACACCATGGCTGTTGATGCATGTGTTACTCACCAAACGGCTGTCTGACATCTGTAGGTCTGATGGGCGTGTGAATAAGGGTGTTTGAGGCTGTACATGTGTTTCAGGTGAATGCATGTCAACACCAGCATGTGTACCTTCCATGTATGTGGCCATTGGATTTTCCATGGCATACATCATTTAAGACTAATCAGTGTATTATTTGTATCTGTCCAACCAGTGTACTAGGGTGGGTGGGGATGTGTTGGAACACTGATCACTCACACTTCTAGGGGTGGTGTGACCACATTATTGTGGATGTGCAGATACACTAAGGTGACAGCACTCCCCCATATTTTTGTGGCTGGATGTGGAGTCAATTTGCTCAGGAGGGGTGTTATGGTGGACCAGTAGTTACACCAGACATACAGTGACAATGTCATTAATTGGTTTAGTGACAAATACAAGCTGCGTCAGTGATTGTGGACACACACAGGTTGTAGTTTAGATTATGTCTGCTCAATGTCTATCAACAGGTTACAGTAGAGAGTTGTGGTTGCCCACTGGAGGTGGTGACACTTCTGATGGAATTTGTTGGGTATTGGGCTTTGTACTGACATGTGTTTGGATTTTTCATTTGGGAACAGGGCTGAGTTCATATATCATTTGGGAACAGGGCTGAGTTCATATGGGATGCAGTCCCAGGAGGACCCTGCCTGTTGTGGCCCTGACCAGGCCCACAGTCCAGCCTTCACTGCATTCTCCTTGCCTCTGCGTCCAGCTGATGTGCTTAATTGTGACTCCATTCAACTCTGGCCATTTTGTTGAGCTTGGTGGGTGCCCAGTGGACAGGATTGATGGCAGAGTGTGTCATGGTGAACATCAAGTTCTTCCCCTGGTACCCCTTCCAGGGGCAGGGACCACATGGCTCACAGCTTCGGGTCTCACCTCGGCATCAATCTGTCCTCAGGGCAATGGGGCGGCGCATGCCCTTGGGGCACACAAGCCTGGCGTGGGGTGGTTGCCTTCCTGTTGCACACATACAGGTGTAGGTGGGGAATCCGCTTGCTGCACCACAGAACTGCTAAATGGGGTGGACAGTTCTCATCCACCGTTGTGTCCCCACTAGTGTGTGATGATGGTGACAGCCATGTGACATTTTTATGGTTTGGATTTGTGCCCTATTTTTGCATTCAAGGGGTATGCATGGGTGCTGTTTTGTGTGGTTTTGTGGTGCACCTTGCATGTGCTGGTCCTTTGAGGGGGATGCATGGATGTGAGGTTAAGGGTGTGGTGTGGTTATTGGAGGGAGTACAAGGGGTTAGGTTTGTTGGGTAAGAGTGCACTTTTCATGTGACTGGCTCTGTTTCGTGGGTGTACAGGGGGTGGGAATAGTGGGTGAAGTGAACTTTGCATGTCGGTGGCAGTGTTTTGTGGGTTTACAGGGGGTGGGAATAGTGAGTTTAGGTGCACTTTGGATGTGGCAGGCTCTGTTTCGTGGGTGTACAGGGGTTGGGAATAGTGGGTGTAGGTGCGCTTTGCATGTGGCTGGCTCAGTTTGGTGGTTGTAGGGAGAGTAGGAATAGTAGGTGAAGGTGCCCTTTGCATGTGTGTGTCTGTTTCGTGGGTGTACGGGGAGTGGGAACAGTGGGTGTAGGTGCCCTTTGCATGTGTGTGGCTCTGTTTCGTGGGATTATGGAGTGGGAATAGTGGGTGTAGGTGCCCTTTGCATGTGGGTTGCTTACTTTGGTGGGTGTTCAGGGGGGTGTTGATGGTTGGTATGTGTGCAGCTAATGGTGATTGCTTGTGGTTACCTGCCATGCTATTTGTGTTTTTTCACTGCATCTGGGATCACGGGTCGAAATGTGCGCAAAAGGGTCAGTTTCAGTGGCTCCTTGGTTTGCACTAGGGGCGTGTTGTAGGCGTGCCAGGTGCAATCCTATTTTCTCTGCACTGTTGGTCCCTGCTTGCGCTGATTTCTGTAAATCGCCTCTTCACGCGATGCATTATCGGCACGCAATCCTGGCGCACGTGCACACATTTTGGACAAGATGTACACGTTTTTCTTTAAATTAGGTCCTATGTGTTTGCATGTTTAACTTTTTAAGGCTGAATGTTGAAATAAAGTATTAATTGACGATGATGAAAATATAAAAATTCCCAATTCTTTTCTAAGTATTTGAACAGGTATGGTTTGGGGTAAGTTTTAAAAGACACATTCCTTTCAAATATTGTGCATGATAACACGCATGACAACATTAACAGTGGGAGTTAACATACCCTGGAAAAATACAGCAGCTTACATGAGCAAAGCCGGCGTATACATTTATTATGTAGGCCTTTTCAAATTAAATCACAGTCTTCACAGCAAAAATATAGCGCTTTATGGTAATAATGCACATGCTGTGTGTATTTCTTTCTTTTCAGTGGTCTCACCACCATCAGAAAGAAAGTGTAGTTGTGTAAATCTATTATTAAACTGCTGGCATAAAGAGCTCAGTGGACAAAGCTCAAGTGCAGTTACAAGGAAAGAACCACCTATGGTAGGGATACCACAGTGTCTCCATACAATGCCTAGACTTGCACACTAGGCCAACCTGGGCATACCAGGAATGCTTCACACTAAGATGTGGTTCTAGTTGTGTATTGGGTGCTTTTACAATTAAATGTCCATGCTTTTAGGTTTTTTAAATATCAAATTTGCAATCACAGTGCTGTACATTTATCTACATGTGAGTGACTTTTTTCTGAGGTGTAAGTGCATTAACCTAGCACCTTGATATTATTGTTATCATTGTAAATGTATCAGTACGTATGGCTCTAAACCACACTTCGAATGCGTCACAGGTGTTTACCATGCTACTGGTCGCAGTCCCATTTCTGAGACCATGATTGCTGAGGGAGGGGATGGGGAAGGGTTGTACGAGTGGAAGTGTCATGACGGAGGGGTCGGGTGAGTTGCGGGAAAGGCAAAAGAGTACAGGGAGCAGAGCGAAGAGGGAGTTGGAGGAGGTGAGTTGGGCTGGAAGGGGGTGGAGGGGAAAAGGGGAGGACCCCTTCCTTGTTACTGTGGTGGAGTTAGGCAGGGAGGGAAGAGGAGATAATGCAGAGTGGCAGGGGCACCAGTGAGGGAGAGGGGAGTACAGAAAAAGTGGTGCGGTTAGGACAGGAAGCTATCAGTGTTAGGTGTTGTGATTATTGCTAACATAATGTATATTCTTTGAACAGAAATTATCCTCAAAAAGGCTGACGCTACACCATGTGCATTGTGCCCAGCCCAATCCAAGATGGTCACCATTTGGTAGCTCCACATTTGAGGCTTCAGTGCGCACTCAGACTGGTCTATGAACAGTATTGTTCACTGGCTTCTTGTTCTCACACTGTCATGAATTGGGCGCCCCAGGTTTTCCAGAGCACTGATGGGAAGATTCCCACCTGGCTACAAAGCATGCCACTGCAAATTCTCCGTCACAACCTCATGCCTGCTCCAGGGATCACTAACTGCAGTGCAACTGATTCTGCATGTCCGGTTCTCTGTCACATTAATAGTCTCCCCAACACCACCTAACAAGAAGCACCTCCTCGCTCCAAGCATTGATAGACGAACTACCAGAACGGTCACCAATGCCATATTGTTTTGCACTCCGATGCCAAAACGGGTGAGCTGGCTTCCATGGTTGCACGCATTAGTGGGCCTCTGAACTCATATTCCAGGATACCCCCAGCATTACCACATTTCCTCAGGGACACCTTGCCCATGACAGGAGATATCATGGACCATAGGTGGTCATAGAGTAGCCAGAAGCAGAGCACATGCCCCAGATGTTTCAAGTCCATGTCACCCTAAAAGTGGGCTGGCACCTCATCCTCGCTTGTGAAATTTCTATAACATAATTGACTGTAATTGGTCATGGCATCAACAGAAAACCTGCTAAATATGCCCCTTCAATAAACCTTTGCGGAGTCATGAGGTTGGTGTCTCCTTTCTTGCCCATTTTCCTCTTCATTTAAAACGACATTTTGGGTATGGCCAATGACTGCAACATTAACGTTTTTTGCAGTTGCTCTTGTGCAGTACTTTTTTTTTGTATTCATTTAACTTTTTTTTAAGCGTCTTTTTTCACCACGGTTCAATTCTCACTTGTCTGTGTTACTTAATCTCAGTTCATGACATGGATTCCTGTTTTCTTCTGGTTCCTTCCCGGCTCCAGGCAATTCTCCCTGGAGATCACTTCTGGAGCTTTTGCAGTATTCTGTGCGCTGATGTGTAACGGTAACTAGTGGATGGGCCTCATTACGAGTGTGCCGGTCCGGTAAGAACGGTGCTGGTACGCCTACCGGGACTATTGTTACTGGACTGGCACACTCCGACACACTCCGAGTCGGCGGGCAAGTCTGCGGGCCGGAAAAATCCACAAGTCCGGCGGCAGCCTCCCTGTTTTACCGGCACGGCTAGTGCCGGACTTGTAAGGAGGCCCTCTCTCTTGTGCAGAGAGATTGAGCAAATGAAGTATGTTTCAGTAAGGCACCGGCGTTCAAGAGGTGCTCTATCATCAAGCGATGGTGCTTCTAGGACACATTTACAAAGCTCTGGTCAGTGTTTTGTGCATTAGGATAGGTGGCTCCATCCAGAACATTAAGACAGTCAGGCCCTGCCATCTCCAATCGAGGCTTTCTTAGCCTCTAGCCAGTGTGCTTTTCAAGACTGCCATTTTGACTGTGGTTCCCCGGGGCTCCCTCACTCAGAAATGTCTTGTTATCTTTGCATCTTATGTGCTTCTGTAATTAGATTCTGATTCAAGCTCGGCTCTCAGAGGGATCTATGTGATAATTGCGAGAAAAAAATCTCAAAACCCAAAATACTTGTTTGTGTTAGCCCATTTCACTGCATATATATGCGGGGGAAGGAAGACCCCCCCCCCACCCCGGCAGCCCCTCCATACCCCTCTGCCTTTTATATTAACTTAACCCACCCCAACCCCCACCTATATATACAGTGAAATGGGGTTCTCGAAATTCTGTATTTTGGGCTTCTCGGGTGATGGGCTGCGGTATTATGGTGCGACACCCTCTAGGAGCAGGTGGGTGCACATTGTATGTGCTTAAAAACCGCTCTATACAACATTGAGACTTAAATTAGCAGCAATGATCTATCTACTGGTTCAGAAATATGAGGCTTGTAAAGTGAACAATATGCATCAAATGTTTTAAAAAAGATTTTGCAGATATGTATTTCTCAGCGTGAGAAGTGTAACACTATAGCATACATACCAATTTACAGGACACACATTAGTGTCATCTCTTTTTACTTAGGGGTTCTCTGCTGGCAGCTCCCTTCTCAAGTTGCTCACAAAAAATGTACACTAGCCTTTTCCTTGCTCCCAGGTTATCATCAAAGACCCAGCATATGCAATGCTTTCAAGAGAACACTTACCTGCCCTATTGCCCATGATCTAGTCAGTGCCTCTGTTTTTGAAGCAGATATGATATGATATTTTATTTGTATCACACTCATACACAAGTGTTTCAGAGCGCAACGAGGCAAGGGAGGGGAACAGGGGAGAACAAAACAACGATCTTACTAGGCCCAGTGCCATTGAGAACGTGCAAGTGCAGGGGAGAGTGGGAGGGGAAAAGTGCAGGGGGAAAGGGAGAAATGGAAAGTGCTGAGCAAAGGATAAAGAAAAACAACAAGTCGTACGTAGTGCAGCCAGCAAATGGCAAGTGCTAAGATAAACCACCTTTACAGGAGAGGATGTACCTTCATGTGAAACATTAACACGGTGCCAACATTTCCCGTGCACATGGGGAATTGCCTGAGCATGCAACCTTTCTACTTGGTAGCTGTTGGTATTCACTTTGGTTCTCAAATGTATTTTCAAATGGATAGTAGTTAGTGCTTGTGACTTGCCTATATGCTGTCAACAGGATACCCGTGTAATTTTACATATAATTTACCATTTCATGAGTGACTAAATCCGCTTAGTTTGATTCTTGCAGCTCATAGGTAGAGTCAATGGGCCTCATTACACGGATGGCAGTAAAGATTTACCGGTACCGGTAAAATACCGGTATATCCTTACCGCCTTACTACGAGGTCCCTTTGCGGGTTGGGGGATTTAACGCCTGCTTTTTGCAGGCGTTAAAAACCAACCCGCAAAGGGACCCAGGGAGCTAATTACGGTACCGCAATTTGCGGTACCGTAATTAGCGCCTTCCCCATTCCCATTGAGCCCTATGGGGCAAAAATGGGAATGGGGAAGGGCAATGGTGGAAGGGGGAATTACCGCCCCGCCATCCTTGGAATGGGGCAGTAATTCCTCTTTCCGCCAAGGCGGTGCCGGTATTTTACCGGCATGAACCATGGCGCTAATAGCGCCATGGTTCTCCGCCATCCGTGTGATGAGGCCCTAAATCTAGTCTTGAGGAAAGAATCTTCTGCTCATCTAGCCATAGCTTGGTCAGGTAACAATCACTCTACACCTGTTTCGTTGAAGAGACGTCATAGCGACTGAAATTTAATCAAACGTATGTGTCACTTTGTGGAAGCCATCTTAGTGATGGCTGAGGTGGTAAATTACAGTATAGTATGCAACAATATTTACAACAGATTATTACTGTAAGTCAATGATGCACAACATAATTGGACTTTCCATAGATATTTGTGCATTCCAATTCACATACCGCAGCACAGATTGTGATTTTATCTGGGGAAAAAACCAATGCCATGTGTAAAACAGTCCCATGTTTGTATACCTGGGATAGTTCGATGTTTAGTGATTGCAGTGAAGGCATCTTTTTTATGGAGGATCTGCTCCATTGCTCACCTTCCTAAAGCTGCAGCGTTATGGTAGAATTTCACATGTGTAAATGTAGTTTACAGATCAGTGGAAGTGCAAATGCACGTGCTCTATATTTGCACTGGCGCTGATGTGATTGTGCATGTGCAAACAGGCTTAGCGCATGTGCTAATGGGATTGAGAAGGTGGGAGCAATGTTTGGAGGTTTGCAAATGTACCACATAACCCCCTCCCCCGATTGTGCAACTATCACATTTATCGAAATAAATATCGACTCAGTATGTTGCACTTTAAATTGTTTAGCTGTTATTCGGTGAATGAAATATGCATTGTTATTGCACACTGGAGCATCTTCACTGCGCTGTTGCAGTTTTTTGCTGAGAACACTTCCGTATGTATTTATGTTCACATGCTGTCTATGGCGTTTAATATTTGCGTGTTTCATGAATATGTTGTATTAGTTGTGTCATATGTGCTTCTGGCCTTTTCAGATTGTGTCTATGAAAACATTCTAATATGTTATTATTATTATTATTATTGTGTGTGTTGTCTTCCTGTGACTTCCACATGTGACATGTGCAAACACCTTTCGATGGCTACTTTTGATAGCAGCTCTTTGTCTACGCTTTGTGTATTCTTTAGAATGACGCTTCAACCCAGCTTGCACTGTTTGTTTTGTGATCTGCTAGTGGTCATGGTGAAGGGCACAGCCTGAGGACGCGCTGCACTCAAGGACATGGGGAACACAGATTAGCATCTGGGATGATAGGAACAGGAGACTCTAGGAGGAGGAGAAGCACAGTAGGTTCAATGGCTTGCTGGACACATAGGACACGGCGTCGGGATCCAGATGTAAATTCTTTAACATGCATGACACTGCCACACCTTGGAGGGCCACATGCAACTTTACATGGATAGTGAAATACAGGGCCATGGGTGCCAGAGGACAGAACAGGGTCATAGGGGGCAGATGCTATTTTAAATGCATAATTAAATCGAGGGCCTTAAAGGACAATCTTTGACTTTAAATGTACAATTAAATGCACTGCGTTAAGGGCCTGGAGCATCATTTTGAGTGCACAATTAAATACAGGGACCTAAAGGCCAGATTCATATATAAATTCACAAGTAAATTGTAAGCTTAGGAGGCAACTTTAAATGGACACAACACGGCCTCTAGGGGGTAGATGCAACTATTTTAAATGCACAATTAATTACAAGAACCCAAGGGATCAATGAAACTTTAAATACACAAGGCAATACAGGATCTTAAGTGGTTCGAATGCAAATTAAATACAGGCTGACAGTACAAGAAAATGCAAGGCTTTAGGTCAACAAAAGGGACATGGGTGCAGAGGACAGCAGGTCAGTCAAGAATGGGCAGAAAGGAAATTGGGCAGTAAACATTGTACAATCTCTGTTCGAGTGCAAGTCAATGTCCTCTGTTTAGGTGGCCTGGGTGTTGGGTGTCATAAAAGAGGGGCCGAGGTTGTTACAGGTCCTAACAGAGTCAAAAAGATTGTGCTCTTAGTCAGTGTGCCCTTTGTCAGAGATGCCTGGTGATGGGATGCCAGGGAAAGGCATGTGGGGGATACATGTGACCATGTGAACAAAGCAAAGTTATTGCTTGGGCTTAAGGTGACTGCCCTCACGACAAAGGCACACAGCCTGCAGGAGATCTTTTTTAGGCCCAGTTGTTGAATGCCTCAGCTCCCAGTGGATCAAGCTAGAGCTGCTGGTGGTGGCCACCGAATTCTTGGGCCAAGTGGAAGGCATCTTATTGTTGCAGTGGTTTTCTTTTTTGTTTCTCAGCTCTGAACAGGCCCACAGACTACTGGGGCCATGACAGCGTGTTTTTAAACCGATTGACTGGGTTGTACAAAATACAAGGGAAAGCATATCAGTTATCTGAGAGAACTGTAGGTAAGCAAGCCTTTGAAAGGTGGCAGAAATATCAGATTGTGCCATCACCATTTCCCCTTGGCTTCCAAAGCAGTGCTGAAATAGTATCTGGTGTTCAGTCCTGAAATCACAGTAATGGTCCGAGTTGTATTTCCACATACCAAACTGCCTATCATGGCATTTTGTCTGTTATGTTCATTGTCCACATGAGGTTACCACAATACTGCACGTGAGCCCATGTATTGACCTGCGGCAGCCTTGAAGTTGTGGATTAATACCTTGTAGGGGAGCCATTCCAGTCTACTTGAGATTCAAAGGGAAGCAGAAAAAGGCCATGATGTCTTTCACGTGCTGAGAGTAGAGAGCACCACAAGATCGGCAGAGACTTGAAATGAGTTCAACACTCAGAGCCCTGCTAGGCATACTACCAACAAGGAATGATAACATGTGAAATAGTGGCTTGTCCAATCAACTGGATGAAAGCAAATGAAGATTGTTACTATTTATGATCAGCTGATTTTCACCTCCCACACGGCCACACCCACACAATGAACTGGGGGCACAGCCGCCTGTGCTCTACGTATTATGCCCTCAAAAAATATAACTTGAACAGTGATCGAAATGTGTGATAGGGCTTTATTAAACAGGGTAAGAGAGCTGTTCAAAATAATAGGAAATTGTATTAGTCAGCTTGGAGGACTGAATCTAAGCAGGGCTTAGAAAGATGGCTGGACTAATTCATTGTCTCATCACTATTTTAGGTAGGCCATGGCTGAAATATTGTATTTTGTTCAGACTTGAAATCACAGTAATGCTCCCAAGTTGGAGTCACTCTCAATTTATTTTAAATGCTAGATGGTGCATTTTCAGGTAGGTAGACTTTCTCTTATGCTAATTCTTCTCGTTTTGCAATACTTACATGCTGTGGATGTATTTGGGTTGCCAAAATGCTATGGGTGAGTTTAGATCTTGGACCGACTTGGAAATTTGCATTTTTGAATGAACAACTTGAAAAAAGTTCCTTGATTGCTTGCACAAATGCACAAATGCATATATCCCAAGGACTGCCCATAAATAGTTCAACTCAGCCTTTACATATAGGACTACACAAATAAGTAACAAGAAATCGGAATGCTCTAAAGATGAGAAATGCTTTAATGCATTTGTATTTATTGAATATTGGGGTGTCATTTCAAACATGAATTACATGTATACGAAGCAATACTGCTGGCAAAGGCAGTCCCTGATTTGGGTGCCCTTTCAAAGATAATACAGTGAGAGTATCCAGCTGATAAGAGGGCAGGGTAATGTGATATGAACCCGGCACAAAGACTATATACAGACACAAATAATGTAAACAAGAGAGGACTAGTGCCACGGCTTACAGCAAAGTACATAGTTACATGTAGAATATGTGCGTGGTGTTCTGGTAGGAGAGGAGGGCATGGTTCATTTTGTGGGGGGTTTGAGGGATGGGAGAAACTCTTTCACTGCAGAGCCACTGGAGCTGAGTCTGTTCTTGAACTGGTCCACAGAAAGGCTGGTTGTAATTTTAGGGGTGAGAGCGTTAAAGTGAAGTGGTGCAGTTAGGGAGAAGGAGCATAAGTGGGATGGGTGCATAGGGCTGGGGTCTAATAGGTTAAAGAGGGAGAAGAATACTAAGATAGATGCAGTTAGCAAAGTGTGGGAGGCAAGATTGTGTATAGCTTTTTAGACTGGAAGTAAGAATTTAAAGACAGTGTATAGGGTGACAGACCCCTCCCCCTTCAACTGTGTACAGATAACATTATATCAGATCAATGGTTCCAGTATTGCAGAAATCAGAATTACAGTGCCTTTATTTTTAGGTAAAAAAGTGCACGTGGCACAGCACATATTTGGGTTAGATGACCTAGGATGTGAAGAGTGCCTCAAGTATTACACAGATATCATGAATATGTAAAAATTTATTCTGAAAAATAGATACAAAATGAGAAATGCTTAAGAGTAAATAATGACTCCTCGTATGGTAGCACAATGGTAGATTGGAATATGTTTCAAAATGGATGCCACAGCACAAAATGGTATCTTAAGGGCAGGTGTGGAAGTCCTAACTCATGCTGATAAAAGAATGTTCTTTAGCAGCATTTCACTGTAGGATAAGTATGTCTGAGAGGTTAATTTTGGAAACTTGACAGGAAAAAGTAGACATGATTGATGATAAAATCAGATGAAGGCAAAACGTTTACCAATTAGTGCAGACCAGCTACATTGCTTGGCACCAAGTGAATGAGCATATTTGTTTTTCCACGGTATGAGACACTGACTAAAACTTGTCAGGAACTCAAAGAGTAGATAGAGTTGACGAATTATGTGATTATAATTGCTTTTGGTAGGAGTTGAAGGATGTGTAATTGTATTCGACTGGGTCTAAAATAAGCTTATCAGTCTATGCATCAGTCAGCAAGTGTTTGCCAACTATGAGCTAATGTGGGCTTGGTGAGTAACAGATAACCCACCCAATCAAAAGATAGGGAGGACTTTTCTCTGGCTAAAAGGACCTATCAGATATATGCTCTGACAAGTTAGTAATTTCGCATGGGGGTGTTGGATCATTCAAATAGGCCTATATAAGCAAGGGAAGACAGAATGACTGTGTGAGATTTACAGAGTCTGTTCCTTTGTTCCTGTCTCAGAGTCAGAATCCACAGATGCCAGAATGCTTAATCGCATGGAAAAGGACCCTGCTGTACACTTGGTGACTGTGAGCAGGGACCCTAAAAATCCCAGGACCAAGGCGCAATGTTGGTGTTCTGACAGACATGTGGAGATGCTTGAAGAAGCGACAGGGTAAGTAGCGAAACTGCAGTGTGCTCTCATTTTGTCTGGGGAGTCTCCCCATGACTGTCAGCATGACACACCTAGCATCTGTGAATTATGGTATGCATTAAAGGAAGGGGTCAAGTCCTAAGAAAAAGTGGGGGGAGTCATTAACATACCAATTGAATGTGTTAGCATATCAATGTACCCTCTGAAAAAGTGCGGGGACTCCGTCCACCATCGTGTACCCTCGACTTAAGCCCTCATTATAGGGGCCGGGGCAAAGGAAAAAACATATTATGTATATATTAAGGTGATTGTGGTAATTTAGAAAGCAACGTGAAAGTAATGGGGAAGTAATCAAAGTAACAGGAGATTATTTTGTGTAACGCGAGAGAGAGAGAAATAGAGAGAGAGAGAGGGAGACAACTTGTTATAAACTTCAGTTGAAGTAAACTAGGTGACGCACAGGACAGGTTCATATAAGTTAACAATTATTAGGCGCAAGATGATGAGGGTGATCACCATGATTTAAATGTAAAAGAGTAGTCTAGTCTGTCTGTCTGTTTATGTGTCTGTTTTAAGTTAAAGGGTTGAAGAGCGACAATGAGTTGTAAAAAAGTTGAGATATATTGTCTGTCTAGGAAGGTGATTGGCACAAATCAAAAAAATACATAAACTATTGAAATTAGAGGTTTGAGCAAGCTATTGCTGGGTCACGCTCATATTTGTTGTCTGAGATGTTATGGTGAAAAAATCTGGAAAAATAATAACATGCTATCAAAATTGTGACTATTTTGCACCCTTGAGGGGGGAGAGTGAAAGCAGGTAAAGGGTTACATTTTATATACTTACAAAGATAAGATTCTTAATAAGCTAAAATGCTTTGCATGGTAGAAATCCAACAAATAGATCATATAAACGAAGGAGAAAGAACATTGTACAAGAGGCAACTTTTGTTGATTAAAAAGTGCGTAGTTGGGAGAGGGTCTTTTAATTGAGTTATGACTCAAAATCCGACAGTAGGTTCCCTTTACGGTTGCGCAAATGAAGGTAATTTGGTACATGATCTGTTTTAAAAATGCGTCAAGACAGAAATATAGCCACTTTTGACACAGTGCGCAGCTGATAGAGAATTACATAGCTGGTATGAAGAAATTAGATTAATGTTTCAAAATCTGCGCTGCTGAAAGTAGCCAGGGCTTCTCGTCAAGGCCAGAAATAAGAACTGACAAAGCCAAGAAAATGATTAATAATTGTAGAAAAAACAGAGCTGTTTTATAGTTGAAAACATGAGATAGTCCTGCGAGTCAATGTAGCTGAACCAGTTTGCACAGAGAAGCAGCAATATGCTGTTGACAATATTTTTTATGAAACACTAGCAAAGCCATGGGCAAATTAGGAAAACATGTGTATGTGTATTCACATTGAAACAGGAAAATACATAAAGAGTAATGAAAATATGATTGAAACAAGTGACAATCAGTAGAAACAGAGCTGATATATGTATAAGTATGCAAGGACTACGTGGTAGAAGGAAACCCCTTCATAGGTACAGGGGTGTACATGTACCCACAATAGGACAGCTCACAGGACGACTTGATATGTTCAGAATTATCAGTGACACCAGACCCCTAAGAGGAGCCAAGAGTTAATGTGACGGTAGGAGACAAAAGCTTTGCTTTACTAGTAGACACTGAGGCTACATGTTCAAGTACACGGGAGGGAAGGTATCCAATGTTGAGAATTGTTTTGAGATGCTCAAAGGTTTTTTTTCTTTTTAGAGCTACGATTTGGGTACATTTTATTGATTAATTACCAGTCTCTATAGGAGAGTGTGACATGACTGATCCTTTGTTATATTTGCAACAGGCACCAGTTCATATTTTGAGAAGAGATTTAATGACAAAACTTGACATAACAATTTCATTCATAGACCAAGGGATAGTGTGTTCCACTCCAGGAATACACTATTTAAATGTGGGCAAGTTCATACTGGCACTCACAGGGCAAGTGGCTCTGTGAAGTGCTTCAGTGGAGCCAGAGGTTTTCCTTTATGAGCTGAGCATTTATTAACATGGCTACCTGGCTTAGTGGATTAGATGGTAAGAATACCTGATGAATTCTTGTTTAGACCACAAATTCCTATGGACGAAGAGGGGGGACAGACTAGCCCTATAGAATTAAAAGCAGCCATTGTACGAAAGGAAATGGCAATGCTCGAAGGAATGGACAATGAGGGTAGACCATGGAGGACATTAACACCTTTCAAAGAAGGATACAGTATGTCTGACATTATTGATGATGACATGTCTAGAGAGGACTCAACAGATGATGATTGTGTTGTTTTTTGTATGAGCATCACAAACTGTATAACATTAAAGTAAAGGGGAAATCCCACAGCGAATGATAAAAATGCGGCAGCGCCCAGCATATTTTCAAGAAGACTTGGAGAGAATGCCAAGTGTCCTGTGGACCATAGGCCCTCATGACATGGGTCTATTGAAAGGAATAGGGGAACAAAATAAAAGGTACACACACAT
Organism: Ambystoma mexicanum; assembly: GCF_040938575.1. Classification (NCBI taxonomy): domain Eukaryota; kingdom Metazoa; phylum Chordata; class Amphibia; order Caudata; family Ambystomatidae; genus Ambystoma; species Ambystoma mexicanum. Next base: position 344,703,093 of record NC_090937.1, on the reverse strand, counting down.
GTATGGGATTATAAATATGTAAAAAATGAGAGGTTTATGTTACAGTTAGACAAATTTATGTAAAATAATCCTAAACAGTTAAAGCTGAAAACGCTGAAGAAGTTTAAAACTAAAAGGATTGATGTCAATTCAAGGGGAGAAATAAATAATGAATGAATGGATATTAAAGCAGCAACAACACAAGTTGACAGAAGGTGTAAATAACGGAACTAAGAATAACATTGAGACAAGGGTGATGGAGGAAGGTCTGGATTAGATATCCAGATTTGCAAACAATGAGCACAATGGATGGTGCTTGTTTCAATAGATCAATGTAAAATATATGATGAAAATAAAATGCGATTAATGAAAGGCCAAAAAGGTATGGATGGCCAAGATTGATGTAAGAGTATGAGAGAACTTTTAGTAGAACGGCACAAAAGAACATACAAGTGTAAGTAACAAGAACATTGTTTATGTTTATATGAAGATGTTGATTTATGTTTTACAGATGAAAAATATTGTCACTTTTGAAGCGCGGAAATATGTCTATATGGCCTTAGTGGAGTATAGCAATATAATGCGAAGAAAACATTATGACAAAAGTAAGTACTAGTGGACAAGTAGAGAATGAAAAAGTAAGTACCAGTTGACACAGTAAGCGTGCGAGCAAACCTTATTGATCATTATTAGGAGTCAGAAGACCCAGGAGAGTACATAAAAAAAGGCAGTAAGATATACAGTCCTTTTGAATAAGTAGCATTTTCCCAAGAAATGTGCAAACAGGTGTAAGCACAGAATAGCATATATATATATATATATATATATATATATATATATATATATATATATAAGTATGGCAATATATAATGACGTGAATGAAGAAGACTTTGGATAGAAGTTGAAGTAACCTTTTTGTAATTCTGGTGATAAGGAAATGCCAAATAGGTGCATTTGGCAAATGCATGAAATATTAAGGATAGGCAAAACAATGTATTTCTTTATGCCATACTCGCAATATGTCTTTTCAATGTGCACCACTCTTTGAAAGCATCTATCCGAATCACTGGACTCAATAATCTCCCCTGGTTCCATAATAACTAACGATGCAAAAATAACACTAGCAATCAGCAGAAGGTGTAATATCTTTAGGGGCCTGTACCTTCTTACAATGTGTGGTGTGCATCCAGGTATGTAATGCTTGGCATTGTATTGCTGCGTGGGTGGTTAGGAGAACTTGATAAGGATGTTTCCAGCATGTTGCCGGGGCAGGCTTTCGTTGATGTGCTGTGATGCAAACCCAGTTGCTGGGCTTCAGGGAATTACATGCCTGCTGGGCTTCTCTTGGCAGCGTTGCATGTAAAGGTCTAATATCCAGTCTTCAGCTAGATAAAGGGTCTGCAACCTTTAACTCTCCAGATGCTTTGGACTACAATTCTCAGCAGCCCTAACCTGCATAGTCAATGGTGAGTGATCATGGGACTCATAGTCAAAAACATGTGGAGAGCCAAAGATTGCAGTCCCCTGAGTGAATGGTTATCAGTGCTGAAGCTAGCTATGGAGATGCAGAAAGGTGTATCGGCCGGCCCATGTTTCATGTGGAGATAACCATGTTCATATATTAATAATGATTCTCATAATCATGAGGGCTAATGGGAGTACATCTGGTCATGTAATGTTTGTTTTCAATTCATATTTTTGATATCTAGTTCTTCAAGATCCCATTCCGTCATTCTACTGCCCCTGCTGATTGTGAGTCATGTGGGCAATGAAGCTGGTGAAAATGTAATGCTGTACAAAGTTATTTAAGCACCTGTCCTGAAAAGTAGGTCCTTCTATCATTGTCTATCCTCACAGGTACTCCAAATCATGGTCCAAAAAGTGCGTACCACTGCTTTTGTATGCTCTTGTAGCAACCTTCCTTCAGGTGTACGCATCTACCAATCTTGAGAAAATGACCACCGGGCAGAGCCTGTACTCAAGTCCACAATATTTTGCCAATGTATGAAATCCTTCTGAAAAGTTGTAAATTGTTCCCATTTTTACAATAACCAATTGTTCACAATATGTCTGAGCTTCAGTGGGATAAAATGGAGAATACACATTTCTCTTCACATTTCTCTTGACAGCAGCAATCATTCTCCCTTTCGCCACATGTGCTACCAAATGTTGCATATGGGAAAAATAAGGTAATAGTACCTTTGACGCAATCAATAGCTGGGGAATGCCATGGATGTTTGAGATGTAAGAGGCACAAAACAACATGATCGTTTTTCAATTTCCAGTGCATTGTCCTGCATTATAGAAAGGTCCTCTATGAATTCAAAAGGAGTCTGCTGTGTTTGGTCAGTTTGTAAAAACATTGGGTATATCCTGGGAGGGATAGTGACAAGATGCCTATGGACAAACACTGGGTTTACCGAAGCCCCAACATATAACATAACTCTTCGCCTGGTCACGTTTTACAAGATATTGAAATGTATTTTGTAAGAATTCAGCTAGAGGGAAAACAACTCAAAGAAGTAGAGGCATTGCTCTGGCCCAATTGCATAACAAACAGACAGCTCAGGTCTGGCCTCATCACCATGTGAGTAAAGCTCCCAGGAGTGAAGAAAAGGTATAGATCCATTTTCAGATGAAGCGGATTAAGTGCTAATACACAAATATGCAAATTCTTGGTAACATTAGGTGAAGTTCAACTACTCAGAGAGGACATTACTTAAAATGCCATCACTATAAAATTCCACTGCACCCCACCATCCCAGCTCCTCTAAAACAATATCCAATCCAACCAAAAGCACTTTTAAACTGTAGTTGATCGGTTAATCAAGGTATCATAATAAAGCAGAGCATAATAAAGCAGACACACATAAATATCACTCCACTACTACTTCTGGAAAGGCCAGATGGCACCTATAGATTGGAATGAGGCTACAGGGTTAAATGCACATTCCAAGACTGATGTCATGCAAAACCGAAACAGCGCTGGACTTTTGACTAACATACAAAGATGCAAATATAAAACAATCCTTAATTTAGGGAATTCACTGTTTGCACAACCACTGAGTAAGGTTAGCCAAATACACTACTTTAAAATTTAAGAGAATGCTTTTTACAGTCCCTCAACTAACATGCGAGTACAAAAAAAACCAGGAACATTCTTAAGTAAAATAGAATGTCTCTTATTAGACATTCCAAACTTTTGGAAATATGTTGATGAAATACATGTCACTCATAAGAACTTAAAGGAAACAGTACTCTTAATTATACCTAGATTGGCATGTATGCAGTACTTATTGAATTTGAAGAAGTCCAAAATTGCACATCGTTGGGTAACCTTTTTAGGCTTTACATTCACAGATGAGGGAAGAGGTATAGTCTCTGAATTCCTTGACATACAGCCCATGCACACCTGTTGCGATTCCTATACTGTGACAAGACATATGTTTCAAACTTTGCAGCTTTAGTCAAACCATTGTCTGCACTAATAACACCAAACGTCCGTCCAGTGATCTGAAAAGTCAACATGCACATGTATTACACCACTTGTACAGCCCGATAGCACAGCCAGGCTCATTGCAGGATAAACACACAAAGAAGGTTTGGAAGTTGGAAATAAGATTAATTTCAGGACAAAATGCAATTACATCACAGTAAGCAACTTAGGTGACACTAAACCCACTGCATAGAGTTCACATATGCATTCAATTCTTGAACAGAGATTTACACCTTCAGAAGAAATACTAACTGGTGTGCAGGTAACAATACAGAGAGAATGTGACTTAGTGTGGACAATTCAAGCTGAAATGAATAACATGCTACCTAATATCCCATTTGGGATGTTCTTCTACACAGGTGGATCTACTGTCCCTGCAGCTCGCACATGCTCGAAATGTTCAGCTGCATGCGCCTCCACCAGTGGATACTTTACGCATGATAATGTATGTGTAAACCAAGAAACTGGAACTAAGCATTTGGTGGATATGTAAACACACACAGATGAAATACATTGACTTCTGCAGGAAATCCAACAGGCTCAAACAAACAAACCTACTTTGGTGGTTGTAAATTCAAAATACATTTTAAGAGTCTTTAACACAGATCTATATTGGTAGATACGCAATTATTTCAAAGATTATACAAATAAGCCAATACTTGCAAGCAAAGCATTACAAAAGCAAATCGGATATGGAGAAGAAAAAGCAAGAATTAAAAAATCCAGCATATGCAAGAACTGTGTGACTCCACCATGACACGCTGCAGCAACAATATTTTTACAAATCAGAAACTACCGGGACAGGACAAGACCAACAACATAATAACCAACTAGTGAAACACTGCCAACAGCACCTCCTACTCCGACATTAACAACGTTTTATCCATTCATTCACCACTCAGGACTTCTTCTCCTCGACCAACTCCAGCAGGCTTTGCAGAACATCTGTGCCCACACAACATCACCACCAAAGCAATATTCATGTAACTTGGGCTACCACCTGCCTTTCCAGCCAGGTTAAATATCTCTCATTAGCAGGCGGTCATCCCTCTCACCTTTGTCCTAAAAAAACCACCACTGATCCAAATAACTCAATATATTACCACCCAATTTACAACCCATTGCCAAAAGGCTCAAGCTATAACAATACAAAAAAAACACTAGTCTCCTCCATGATTCACAGCATGGATTCATGCCATCATGCCACCCCCTGCACCACCTGACTCGCTAGACGCCGCCCGCGCCTCTCCTCCCTGCCGTCCTGCACAGCTGTACCCCTCCTCTGTGCTCCTCTGTATTCTACCCCCGCTCTATATCTGTTCTGTTGTTACCTCTGAAAAGCACTCTGTTATGCATCTGTAATGTTGTATACTTCTGTAAAGTGCTCCTTTGTGTATCTGTATTGTATACCACTGTAAAGCACTCTGTTGCTTCTCGAAGATAGGTCCACACACAATGTATATATATTATTTTTATTGTTATTATTATTATTAGTAGTACTGTTATTATTATATTAATATATAATAATAACAATAATAACAATACCAAGAAGAGGAACATACTCCACACAATGCTTGATATGGGACTGTCTAAAGAACAACTCAGACACCAACTCACCCAGGACACTCATCCTATTGGACATTTCATCCGCCTTCCACACTATCAGTCATAAGATCCTACTAAAAAGACTAGATGACATTAGAGGAAAAGGAATACCCTACCCTAATCTGGATCACCGCATTGCTGATTTAGAGAATAGAAATAGCACTCATTGCTTTTTTCAGATTAAATGTTCGCAACCTGACCTGTGGAGTACCTCAAAGATGCAGCCTCTCGCCTCTTCTCTTGACCATTAACATGACCCTCTATTGAATCTTAATAACAACTCATGCCTCACATGCTTAAACTATGAAGATGTCAGGCAAATCATGTAACCACACTACTCACAAATTAGCCAACAAACACCCAGACCTCAACACATGCCTTTCACAGGTAGACCTATGGATACATTCAATCAGACAGCCTCAAGCTCCATCCAACCAAAACAGAGCTTAGTATATTCAGTGTTGAACCACCAAACCACACACCACACTTTAGTTGGACATAAGAGGAATTTCCCACTTGCTACTTCAACTGTTATGACCCCTTAAATCACAATAGCCAGTAATCATACATTAGAACTCCAGGTCAAAGACGTTTTAAGGTCCTGTTTCTTCCAACTCAGTACTATCCTGCGCATCATGCCCTACCTGGCCTTCCTACACAGGATAATGGCAGCTATCACACCTTTCTATCAACAATAGAATATACCAACAGTCCTTGCCCTCCACTTCTGCAAATATCTACTCAACTGATTACAAAGAGTCCACAATGTTGCACCCATATTGTTCACAAAAGGGGAAAAGGTATGAACACATTCCCCCAACACTTTACACACTCCACTGGCTCCAGAGCAAATGGAGGATTCTCTTCAAAACTCTATGCATCAGCCAACACATGTTTCACTATGGGCCCTGAATACATCACAACGAAATGTGCACACTACCTATCATCGAGAACACTTCGATCCACCAGCAATGATGCACTAATAATGGTGAATGAAGCAAGCCTCACCCAGAAACGGTATGGTCGGATTTCCTTTCCTTCTTGTAGCAATAAAACTCTGGGACTCTACGCCCAATCATTTGTACATGGAGGACTACCTGAATTTCAGGAAACAACTGAAAACCTCAATATTCAACTGACATCAGCATGGGACAAGACCTCTTCAGCTCTATCACACATCCCACATCAGTGCTAACACCGAGCCAAAGCGCTGTAACCTATCGGAACGTGGTCTCTCCCCTGTGGCAAATATATTCACACATATCATCGCCAAACCCATGGAAGCAGAATGACACTCAGGACTCGTAAACATCTGCACCTGCTGCACCTATCAACACCACAGCTTGCACACTTCCCTTTCCAGCTATCCCACTAAAATCCCCTCACTCTTTACTACAGAGCCAGCAACAAATTGCATAAGGGTGCTATATAAAACCACTTTGCATTAAATTACATTATTTTGTCCCAAGCTTCAAGCAAGTGAAAACATGATATTGTATACTCTAGAACTAGAATCATAATTTAATTATCAACTGTGGTTTCTTTAAAACGATGCTATATTGATAATCTTGTAAAGGACTGTGAGCTATAAATGCTTTTCAACTTTTAAAGTTACTATATATTATTAAATCTATTTTTTTGTCAGTATGTATGTATATGGTCTTTGTACAGTGCTGCTAAGGCCAGAAGGCATCAAGGTGCTAGAGAAAGCAAAAAAACAGGAAAGCCGTAAAAAGCAGAAAGAGTCAGTAGGTAAAAATGGGCATGTATTCATTTTGTTAAAGATGACTTATAGAACCAGTAAGCATTCTTGGAACAGAATTTACTCCTGAAAACTAGTATACCTGCTTCGGAGGTGGTGAACATTCTAGAGAGAGTGAGCAGGAAAGACTGCGGCAGTCCTTAAGGTGTTGATTAACTCCTTTAAGGATAGCCACTCCAATCTAGTTGGGATTGTTATGTTAGCGGTTCTTATGTCGTGTGCTGTCACTACCGCCGTATCACCTAGACACGCTGCGGGCCGCCTATTGAAGGCAGGTGGGCGGGCCACTTCCAAAGCAGAAAAAGGATCAAATGAATCTATACAGTACACCAAAGCAATGGGCAAAAGAGCATTATTTGTTATACTACAGCATGGATGGGCATTAAAAAGAACATTAAAAAAAACAGTCAAAAACTTCAAAATATATCGAAATACCGTTAGTAAAAAGTTACGGCATACTTTTCTATGCTGGTCCTCACTCGTTAGAGAGAGAGAACAAATATTTACTTCTCTCTTTTTGCAACAGGGTTCTGGTCTTTCCAAAATCAATATATAAACACTTCATTATGAAAAAACTGTGCCATAGATTTTTTTAAACATTGGCTGATTGGTACAAAAAAAAAGAAATACAAAGAACTCTCCATACTGTATGAGTTACTACTAATGATGGCTTTCTAGAATGTAAAGCTGTTGCTATAAACTACAAATAGCCTGCCCAAAAAATTTGAGCTATTAAGTTTCTCATCTGAAATACTGTATTTTACCTGTAATGCGTCAGTTTATTGGATTCCTGTACTGCATAGAACATTGTTAATAAGAGTATGGCATGAGGAGCGTGCACTGTTAAATAAAGTCACTGTCACAGTCACAGTATTGTATCTGCCTATATAAAGATAGCTGTGCTACAGCTCTTGCCACAGCTTGCACATCAAAAGCCACAATAAAAAGAAATGTTGGAGCGGTCTGTGTGAACATAGTCTTTTTCTGTATGTAGACACTACTCATCCTTGCCAAACACTGTTTTTGTCTAACCGCTATACCTAAATAAACATCCAGAAAAGGCGGACTGACTGTCTAAATGGAAGATGGTAAACTAGGTGAATTCCATCTGACGATGATATTCAGCCGGCTCCATTTCTTTCTTGAAGTTATCAATTCCAGAATCTGCTCCACCGATTTTAAGCACCAACAATATGCTTCTGTTATGAAGGTAAACTGTCTGGAGGCAGCAGGTGAGATCAACAAGCTTCTTTATTCAGTTGCTTCACAGGTTCAGTTGTCATCAGGTACATTAGCTTAACAGGAGCTATAAGGAAGCTCAGGGAGCCCATTGGCACCAACCACCCAGGCTACATTCTTCCAACTGCTTCAAGTGGAACACTCAGAACACTCAATCATCCCAACAGCATTCCAGCACTCACCTAGCATTCTACAGATAACATCATTTAGTCAGGCATCTAGAGAGACAGGGAAACAACAGAAAGGACAGACCCTAAGAGCTTCATATTATGAAATCTTGCCTTGTAACTGTAGCAGTTTATTTGTGTGCTGTACTGGACCACCACACCCCACCCCGATACACCAATGATTTTGCGATGATGTGTGCTTGAGCACATATGAATGTGCACTCATTGTGGACAGGACATGCATGTGCAGGCAATTATTTGAAACGTCAGCTGATGGCTGTCCTCACAGAGCGACTGTCAAAAATGATCCTGCTTTTGAAATTGTGTTTCATGAGGAGGGACTCAGACATTTAGTCACTGTTGGGGGCTGCTCCGGTCCACCGGGCAGCCGCATGTTATGGTCGGGTGGCAGCCGACAAGGCGCACATGGGCAGCGCTCACGCTGCAGGTACAAGGGGCGGGGGTTCATCCCACCGGCTCCGGGCACACCGGAGCTCCACACATGGGCCGGATGGCAACCGGCTTACCGCGGCCCCGGCTCTGGGGGCATCCAGGCCGGGGTCGCCATCCTGGCCCGACTCACAGGGCCAGGGCGACACACAGGGACGGCGTTGCCCGGCAGGGGCACTGTCCGGACGGCGTTTCCCGGCAGGGGCACCGTCCTGGAGCTGGGCCCCATCCTTGGGCCCAGCACACGTGGTGGGGCACCCGCATGGTGCCCCCAAAGACACACACACACGTGGAGTCAGTTGGGTCTCGACTGACGAGCCGGAAGCAGCTCGTTCCTTTTATTAACGTGGTCACATGGGAAGCCATGTGACCACAACACACACTGGAGGATACCATGTCCCCCGGGCAGGGGTGACATGCAACAGTCGCCATGTCCCCACTAGAGGTAACAGGCAGACAACAGAGGTTATGAGAAGAATAGGCAAACCTGGACTGCACCCTACTGTGGGATGGTCTCCAAAATGAAAGGGGACAGTGCACGCTTACAGACATTGATAAGAACAATAGAGTATTGCATTAATGAGTCAACTATAAAATACATTCATCAACACAGTACAGTACAATAGTGCATCTACTTAAGGAAAGTCTGTTGCAGGATAGTACTTCATCAAAGTACGTTTTTAATAAGCACACATACTGAGTAGGACATTTTATGCATTCAATTAATAGTGTGGCTCATCCTAATTCATTTGTATGGTGGAGAGGAGGGGTGGATCGTAAGTTATGGTTTGCATCCCCGTTGACCGCTAAACAAATACTCGACCATGCATTTGCTTCACCGTGTATTTTCATGCTGGGGCAAATGCTCTGCAATGTTGTGGATTCCTATGGAGCTCAAAAAGCAGGTGGACTCCATAGGAATCCATTGTAAATTATGCCTGCGACATGTACATGGCACAGATTGTTTCCTCCATTTGCATGTCAAAGTGCAAAAGGGTGACGTACAGGTGAATATGCCACCATTTTACACTCCCGTTTTGCACTCCAACGTGCAAATGTAAAAAAAATCTGTGTAAGGGATCTGTGTACGCGAAAGTGGAAGCGTAAAAGGTCCCTTGTGCGTAAAGTATGGGGGACTCAAAAATTAGCCCCAAGATAAAGTTATCTTCACAGTTAAGGTGTTCTATCCGTCATGATAAATATAGCACTTGCCACCAACTGTACATGATGAAGAACAAACTGTTGGAGCAGCGTGTGTGAAAAATCTTTTTTTATACTCTAAGGACTGTTTGGAAATACTGTTTTTGGGTAACTGAAACTTCAAAATAAACATCTGGCAAAATTGGTTGACCAGAGGGGATGGAAATGGAAAAAGGACATGAATTCCATTTGAAGTTGACATACGATCGGGATGAGAATGAGCAAACCAACTTGATGGTTGATTGGGGAAGAATAGGGATAAGGTTGGTGCCTTACGTCCACTAGGTTACACATGCCACTAACGACAAAAACATGATTATTCAAACCCACTAGCACCCATATTGCTCAGGCCACTAGCCACCAAAAAACAGTAGGCCAAAAGTGGTGGAAATGCAGTTACATAGGCTACTAAACACCAGCATGCAATTATTTAGGTCATTAGCAACACATAGTTGCACATGCCACTATAACCAAATTACAGACCACTCAGACCACTAACTACAGAAGTAACAGTTGCACAGGCCAATGGGGTTCAAAGAGGAGTTGCACAGACCACTACCAACCGAAACACAGTCACTCAGGATGCTAGTGACCAAAATAAATATACCTAAGCCACTAATTACTGTAATACAGTTACTCATGCTATTATTGACCAATAAGAAATACGCAGACTAGTCTGCTTGGCTGGATTTGGACACAATTAGCAAGCCGGAGGGTGATTTCCAGGTCTGGTTATAGTGGTGGTGGATCTCAGAGCACCTGGAAGGAGGTGGTTTCAGCCATTCCGAGAGGGGACAAGGTGGGCAGACATCTGAACAGGCAAACGCGTGTTACCCTTTGTCAACATCCATTCCCCTACTATGAAATATAGCCAAAGGCATGAATTGTGATTATAAATTAGAGTTAAATCATCAATGAATGATGGAAGATGTCTGCAGTTCTTTTCCAATAACATCCACGTTTTTTAGTCTCCAATCCTCTTGAATCATATAGTATGGTGACATTCCTGGCTTCTCAATCAGTGTTCATTGTGCTTCGTTCTGTAATCAAAGATGGCTGCGATCTTTGAACGCTTCCCCACCAGTCTGTTCAGGTCTTTTCACAATTTTCACAGCAAGCCCAGAGGTTCCTTTGCGCCACCCCTGCTTAGGTAATTGTGGCATCAAGAGTACAATGTTGCTGTTGGCTTCACAACCTCTTTCACCCAATTGTAGTTGCCTACATTAGGTCCCTGAAATGTCCCCAATGTGAAGCATCATAAGGGTGTGCATTATCAAAGGGGGTGAATGCAGCAGGGAACAAGATGTATGTGTGTGCGGGCTTGAGCCTGCTGATCAAGTGTGCTGACTGGCTCTCAACCAATTAGAGTTTCTGAAAATCAATCATAAGCAACTCCATTACAAAATAAATCATAGTCTAAATTGCTGGCCGCACCCATTATAATTCGTTTTCCATCTTCATTCCTTGTTTTAAAGTAAAACACCTTCAGAAATGAGTTTACACAAGGCCTGTACTCATCCATAAATCTTGTTTATTTTTTTTTTACAAATGAAAACACCATATTAAGGGTCCTTTTTGCAGAAATTGATGCAAACCAATTTTCTTATATAAATCTAGAATCCTGTGCACCACAATTTCTCCTCATAGTCGCATGGAAAAGTAATCAGACAGTGGATCTGAAAAATTGATCTCAAGTGAAGAGCGGCAGCCTTCTCTGCTTCCCTCGCCGTGTCCATTGATTCCTGAAGCTAGGTCCGCACTCAATATGCACCATAATAAGACTACTAATTATAACTCTGAAGGAATGTTATTGTAGCAAATGCACAAAGACAGTTAAATCATAACCATCATCATCATCATCGTATAACTTTATTTTGATCCAACAGATCATAAAAGTCACATACAACAGTTCATCACATAAAAATAATCTGCAATAAATTAATTTAGATGATAATAAAGGTAAAAGACAATGACACATATCAGTACTCGGCGAGAGTAAATCAGAATGTTACAAACAATCTGATTGGCCCTCACCCGGTCCATACCTCACACAGAATTCCTCGAAGCTTTCGCTTCTTTCACTTTCCCGTTGGGATGTGTGGCAGCTCCTCATCCAATGAGGAGGCTCGGAAGAGGGTAATCCCCGTTCCGAGCCTCCGCAGGGCCGGAGACTGCCATCCTCCCCCGCCGGGGTTTCAGGTAAGTGCTTTACACACCCTGGTCCCCTATCCCCCCAAACAATTCCTCCCCCCTCCCAACCTTACTTACCTTCTTTTTCTTCTGTTTCTGAGAGTGAATGCGCTCAGAACATTTCTGTCCCAGCGCGTCCACTCCCTATGGCCGCCATGGAAAGGGAAAACAGACGGCAGACCTTTTTTTGACATTTATTTTTCTTTTCCTGTTCCGAAACGCCACAGCATTTCGGAACAGAAAAAGATTGCTATTAGTACCCTGGTCTTGCGGACCGGGGTACTAACAGCAATAAGCCCTTCGCCACGGGACCATTACCGAGTCAGGTAATGGCCCCGCGGCTCAGGGCTTATTGCTTAACAATACACAGAGTAACTATAAAATATGACAATTAACTGACTGAGGCTAATACATCATTCATCTAGGGACTAGTATATTTCCATCTCTTCCTCCATAACCTGAACATACACTTGAAACTGGAATCTTATTGCAATGACATAGGGACCACAAATTGTGGGCTGCTTTGAACACCACTGCACATTTCCCTGTGTCCAGGGTTGGACTGGGACAAGAAATAGGCCTGGACACCCAAAACAACAGAATATGCTACATATGGAGGGTTAATGGTGTGTGATGCATATAATGTTTTGTGTAAACGCTTGAGAAAGTGATAACAGTCCTTTTGTTCTTTTTTTTAAAAAAACATCATCATCACATAGGTAAATAATATACTGTTATTTTGCAGAACCAGACTCAAGGCATGTCTACTAGTTGCCACCAGTAATGAAAATAGAGTTGCATTTAATAAGCAGTACAGCCATATGATAATACCGGAAATACGTAGCCAACAGTTTGGGCTTTTGTTATTAGGCATGGGAAATGCATTAGCAGGGCACTGCCATAGTTGTAAGTGGCCATAAATGGCGGCAGCTGCCATTGTACCTCTGCGTATTATAGCAGGGTCTGGCAAATGTCTAATGCTTATACACAGGCCAAAACCGTTGGCTTTGCCAATGTTTGTTTTTAACAGGACTTCAGTGAAGTACACGCATATTGCTTATAAATCGAGCGGCTGAAGGCAGTGTCAAGGCATCTTTGGTGAGACCCCTTTGCCTCCCCTGCCCTGGTTAGGAACGTCCCTAGCAGCAACGCACGGTAGGTACTTAACTTTAACAAGCCAAGCCGCTGCTCGTTCAAATAATTGAAAAAAGTCCCTGAGGCCGGGTATTAGCTGCACGTACCATGGTGCCTGAGGAGCTAGCTAGGACACAGCTGGACCCCGGACACAGGACATCCAATCTCACCTTGCGCACTTAATGGTTTGTGGCCTAGGTGCGAGAAGGAGAGGGAGAGAGACAAGATCAGGGAGGGGGAGGAGGACTGATGAGCAGACAGAGAGTTGGAGATGTACAGTGTGCATTGAACGAAGCACTGAGAGGTGATGGGTCAATGGCGCAGCATGTCCACGGATCCATGTCTATTAGTGCAGTGCAGCTTTGTGGTAGGCAGCCCTGGGCTCCGTTTTGCACAGCTCCGTGTTAGTGGTATATCACAGTAAGGCTTTGTTAGCTGAGAGGCGGTTGTGTGGATAAATTGTGGAAGCTTGTGCGATCACCTGACATCACAGCATTCTCTTGCCCAAAAAGAGCGAATACCCGCTTTTGTAACTTGTTACTTGGCACACATTAAATAGCATGCTCGTTGTCTTCCAATCAAGGGGGCGGCTACAATTATACTCTTTTTGCTGAAATAATTTCTAATATCTAAAACAGTATTCTTAGAATTGTGGCTGGGCAGGCGATTTAAAAAGTTGACTTCACAGCATGCTTAAAAAATATATATATATAATGAAAAGCCATTACTGGTATAAAGTTCTACATGAACAAAACCAGTTCACCAACGAACACGTGAGCATTTTGAGAAAGACATCCGCTCACGAGGGAACACACAAATAATTAGCAAATACAGCTTAAAGCGGGTAAAACTAACAACAGCTGCACTGCTATATCATGAATGACTCCTACTTGAATTGTTACCCACATATTTATTTAAAAGAAATTGAAGATAAATTCTAATTGACTCTGAGCCCACGCACATTTTTGCCCTATGGCTTACGTACTTCCGGAGCCTGCACTCCAAACCAAATACGCACTTTATCGTGCACAACGCGAGTTAACGGGGCAGACTGAAGACATGGCACCCAACAAGACATTTCCATGTTGGCTCACCACTAGCTTCCTCAACAGATGACGTTAAGCAATGGCAGTTTGTAATACTTATTTGCGATGTTAGGCGCCATAGTACCTGCAGAAATCACACGGTTTATTTTCAAATGTAGCCAGGCCTAGGTGTGCCGGCGGGGGCTTTTGGTAAACACTACGTTGTTTCAAGTTGTCCCGTTCCAGTGAAGAGGACTTCATCCAGCCCCCCTATTTCATCGGAAGGCTACATTTTTAAATTACCTATACGCGGACTAACATTGGAAAACATTTGTAACAGCCATTTTATAAGCATCAAAAAAGGGAATTTGGGATACGCTGCTAAAAGTGTTTTTATATGACGTTCATAAACCACGGGTCCATTTTAGGTTCCTGTACTGAAACTAAGTTAATCATAAACATGGCAAATTGTATGTATAGTGGAAAAAACAGTAGGACAATCAAATATAATGTGGATGAAATAAACAACACACCTGTTGTTTATCGCTGTGAGCCCCATCCTCAATCACAAATAAAATGGCGAGGATAAAAAAAAAATTGCGGCAATCGTCGTTTACTTGCATTAGCGATTCCTGGACCGTCCTCCCAGGTTAATGATTCCTGGATCATCCTCCCAGCCCCAGGCCTGTATTCCCAGCTGCTTTCGGCATTCCTCATAGAAGAGCAATGTAAAATGTAACAGTCCCAAAATCACCCTCGCGAATAAAACCAATGAAGATGAAGAGACAACAGTAAAGGGGGAGACCTAGGGGGAAAGGAGAGCCCGGGACTGCGAAGCATAAAGCGTGAAGCACGCACAGAGAAGACGGACAGAAGCTTAGGCTTCAATGCAGCATTCATCAAAGCAAAGTGAACACTTAGGAAGTAAGTGTTAGCTTTCTTTGATGAATGTGCAGAGTGCACATGCAGGCCAGTCAGCATGGATCCTCCACGTGCAGGGCAATAACAAAACAAAACAAAAACACATATTATCTAGCTTGCGAAGCTAAAATTGGCTCTGGGGGTGTCTCATAAAACTGGCCCAACGATATTGCCAAGGTCAGTTGCGTTCGGCCCCTGAACGGTCGAAAGGCCAATTCGATCCTGACCGTGTCCAAACACAAGGCCATGCACAGAGACAATTCTATGCCACAATACTAATTAGTATATGCGTGGGGGTGGGGGAGGGCAGTGGTGGCCTCCCAGCAAACCAGGAGTCTCAGAACGGGGTTTTTACCAGATGGTAAAAACCCTGCTGTGAGCTTCCTTGGAGCTGCAGCCCGTCATCTTACCCCGCCGAAGAAAGTGCCACCGACACTCCCCTGTGTCCCCTTCCCTTCACCCCCCTTTTTTCATATGTTTAATTCACGCCCACCCTTGCCCCACTTACCAGGAACTCCATTGTCCCTCGCTGGCAGCGGGAACACTAATGTACCTGGCGCATCCCCGATGCAGTAGTGGCTGCCATGGAAAGGGATAAGGGACTATGTGTAGTTCCCTTCTCCCTAATCCATGGCAGCCATCTTGTTTTGTAGTTTTTTCCAAGATGAGAAAAGGTAAATATGCTGTTTGTCAAGTAAAAAACAAAAACACTATTAGTATCCCGGTACAACGTGCCGGGAAAATAATAGCAATAAACCGCTCTGAGCAGGCGCACTACCGGGACAGTGGTCAGCAATCAAGTCAGCACCTACCTGAAGCAATATGGGCCATCCAGGGACTTATGCTCAGCTTTCTATCAACCTAGAGTAACTTAACACCGGAGAGCATCTGCTGAACAACAGAAACTAAGCCGTGATCCTTTGTGAACGCTCTGTAACCTTTTACAATATTAATCACACAATCCACTGTTTCTGGAAAAGGAAGTAGGTGTTGAAGGTGCTTGCCTATGATGTTTCCTGTGATCCCTAACATCATGCTACCATCTGGTCAACTTGCTTCCTTTCTTTCTTCCAACACCACCATCGACTGTGCATTTACGCAGCTGTTATCCTTGCCATCCTTTTTAACTGCAGCAAAGTTCTGCTGACAGCAGTCTTGGCCTTACACTGCCAAGGATTTCACATGTACACCAATGACACACAGGCCCACATAACATTTTAAATTGGAGTCAG
The DNA here is from genome assembly GCF_040938575.1 of Ambystoma mexicanum. Classification (NCBI taxonomy): domain Eukaryota; kingdom Metazoa; phylum Chordata; class Amphibia; order Caudata; family Ambystomatidae; genus Ambystoma; species Ambystoma mexicanum. Next base: position 344,686,693 of record NC_090937.1, on the reverse strand, counting down.
CGTTAATGCTACATGGCAAACTGCCAGATTTGGATCAATCACAGCTGGGTTACCCTAAACATGAGAATAACCAGAGTCATGCTTATTGGTCCCAGGAAAATTGTTGCCCACGTTTTTCAATTGGCCATCAATCATGGGTCCTTTGACAACACTGAAGGACAAGGGAGGTAACTTGGGATTTTTCCTTGATTCCTCAACTTTATTCATCCCTCAAGTAAATGCTAAAATGAAAGAAAATAATTGACCGCATTGGACCCTTCAATTGTTTCTCCAGCCTCAATAGAGTGCACTAGTCCCTGTAAAAGTCCTCACGAAACTACTGCAACTCCATCTATTCAAAGCTCCCATTGGAGATATAAATCAAGCATCATAAGGCACAACATGATGTAGCCCACCTTCTCTTTGGCCTGGAAAAACAAAACATTCACACCATCCTTGATAACATTGCATCAGTTACGAAGGAAGGAACGATTAGCATTCAAAATGTTTTTCCTGGTCTCCAAATTGGTAAAAACTATGTTTTTGACTACCCTACCAGTTCCTTTTATATGAGTATGTCACTGAGGGAGAGCGTATAGCCAATCAGATGTCCAGTAATATAGGCAGAATCCATGTGTAAAATCCCACATTGTCTTGGCCACATGTGTTTTTTCCCTAAATGTCTGCTTTTTTAGTTCTTTTAAACCAGTCACTTTTTTCCAACTTGTCCCTTCACACACTGGACTACTGCACCTCAAACCCATCCCCAAGCCTGACTTAAGTCATGCATCCTCTTCCCACCCTAGCTCACACCTCATTAGGCTGCTTACCTGCTCTCCCTAGTCTTCGGCCCATGCTCTTTCCTCGTGGTTACCACAGAAATAGTGAATGGACTTACTCCCCTTACAGTCTTCTGTGGCAGTCTGCTCTGGAAGTTTTTTAGGGAAAACTAGAGACACACTTTTATTAAAGTTACAATTTACCTTAAAAAACCTATAACTCACCGGATGGAAGCCCCAGTTGTTAATAGTTATAATTTCATGTTCTGGGTGAACTGGGTTGATAATGACCACAGCCCATGTTGAGGCCCTTGCATTCCTCTGGGCTACTTAGGCTTGGGCTGGTTGAGTGTTACCAGCCCTGTCCACCTTCGAATATAGCATTCGATAAAATCATATCTGATATTGTACTCAATGCAAAGAGGAATCCAGACATCGGCCTTCCAGTGCAATCCATTTGATGGGTGTATTCCTAAAGACTTCCAAATAATGAAAACATGGCAGATAGTCTTGTTGGTGATGAAAAAAACACAAAATTAGGCATGGCTGCAATACCATCTACATCAGAAAAGGGTTTATTAAAAAAATACATCCATAGCTGGGGGTCATTTTCCAAGCCCGGGAGTGGAAAAGTAAGGCGCAAAAAAAAAGACGTAATCCATGTGCCTTACTTTTACATTCCAAGCTATTTTGCAACTAATTGGAAGCAAATTAGTGTCACAAAATGTACTTTACATGGAAAAAGCCTGTTGTTAGCACCTGCTGAAAGAGACAGTTTCCATAAGAATCCATAGTAAATGCTGTCTGCCATGCATTTATGGCAGGCAACATTTACATTTTCTTGCAAAAGGCCTCTAAAAGCAAGTTGCGAAGGCGATTTTACTTACGTTTACGCTCTGGTTTGTCACTGTTTTCTAACTGTGGATAATGGCATTTAGGGTAGCCACCGGCAAGTACGTTCTGCTGGTTGCGGTCCACTCCATCCAACTACCACTTTTGGTAAAATGACCACTGTGTCTTGCAGAGAAGCCTTTCGTAGTTATGTTTCCAACTACCTCAACACACTCTGTCTTCCAGCCTATCAACCTGGAGCCTACATTTGTCCTCTCACCCAGATGGTTTGGGGGGGAGGGTCCCAGTAATGGTGTAAAGTAATAGGAAAGGGGCACCTGGATCCCATTAGAAGCACAGAACATGAGGTCTAAAGTCCCGGAAAGTAGAGTTACGCAATTGCGCTCCACCTAATCCATGAAAAGTTGGATTAGGTAACCCCAGACATTCAAATATAAGCAATGCAATGCTGCAAATGATGCACATGCAATGTGTGCATTGAATAGTAAGTTCAAATGAATATACACACACAAGTGGTGATCCTTCTGAGCCACTTCATGTGGGTGCATACAGAGAAAAGGTATACCGCCATGCTTCATTGTCCCCAAATGCTCTATTAAGCTCTGTCCATCCGTTTCCCCTTATAACCAATCGGTTTAACAAAACAAAGGGATATTCCGACTCATCACACAACATTATGCTGTTCTGCAAAGAAGCGATCCTGTGAAAACATATATGTCACAGCTGCAGCGGGGAAACAAGAGTAAACTCAAGAGGTGTCAAACTAGCAGAACATGGTTATGCTCTACTTGTCTTGCTTTGGTTGCCTTATACATTTCGTAGTCAATCCTTCTCTGGGTCAGAGGCAGCTTCACAGGGGGGCCTGGCACTTCTTTGTTACCAGTTCTAGGTGCTTTTGATTGCACCTGCAGGTCTCCCCGCGGATGCGCAGCCATCTCCAAATTTCATTGCACATCTTCTAGTGTGGTCTTGGTTCTCCCCCTGCTCTCGGCTCCTCCATCCCAGCGGCTTCACTGAAAAGGCGTTTCTTATCGGCAGTAACTCAAGGCAGTACACGACAAACGCACCTTTCTGAACAAACCCATGCAAGACTCAAGCATCGCCGAAGCAGGGAATGCACGTCTCTATGCACTGATGCAGCCCAATTAGTTCCATGTGACCAACATTAGCCTTCCATACATATGAAATACGTATCACTTGTAAGCCCACAGGGCTGGTGTTTTACACACCCACAGATTGCCAAAGATTGGCCTCTCGAAACAGACTTGGCCCTGATTCATGGAAGTGTTTTATAATGGTGCAATGCCATTGGAAAACGTTCTGTGAATCAGGCCCTCTCACCCAGCTGTGGGATACCAACGTTTTGGGAGAAAGAACATTACATGCACAAAGCTTACATCAGGGAACGCCATCCCATTGCCTTTACAGCTGCAGACCGACCACAGCAAATACCCGACACACCCAAGAGCTGCCCTTTTCCTGAATCATATTCTGTGATCTGTTCTCTTACAATATGCGCTTTTGCTACTTTGGGAAATGCTTTGACACTCTCTGGAGGTAGTGCAGTGCTATACAAGTAGTTATTATAAAATAAATGATACTCTTATGGTCTAGTCTATACTTAATATCCTCCTCCAGGCTGGTATTGCCATTGTACTGTAAACCTCATTCTAAAAGTTCCCTGAAGCAGTCTAAACATAGTGTGGGTGCTGTACAGGAAAATATGATTGAAATATGGTAAAGGTTGGAGCCAATATACTCCACGTCTACGTTTTTGTTTCTTCATGACAAACCAGAGAGCACATTGTATACTGTGCACTTCCCTCCACTCACGTTACCAGCCCATCAAATGCTTTCTTCTATAAATAATCCCAACTGAGTTCTTCCAAAGGCCTGCTATGACTTCAGGGCATTTAAATCAAAGGAGAAATGCAATACTCCGTGGGCTATCCCAAACCCCAGTCACCATTCACTTTTTAAATGGAGCGACGCACACTAGACCCACCTCTGCGTGAGACGTCAGTATCGATTTAAAGGCGAGCCTCTGCGTGAGACGTCAGTGTCAGTATACTGGTGTGGCAGGCCTCAGGGCGTTCTCATGACATGGTTTGTTCTTGCTGTATCTTGGTGAGAAAATACTGCCAGACTCTGTTAATTGCTGTAATTGCTAAAGAGGTTAGTATAATCGCAGGTGAAGATACACCTACACACATTGTAAACTCTTTGGTTCACAGCAGTTGCTGGTGTCTGGAGAGGAGAGAGGAGGTGAACACCAGCGTTCACAAGGCGGAAGATAGAAATAGGAATGGAAGATGCATATTTCCTATAGTGTATGAGCGCTGAGAATTTCCAATGGCAACTGATAAGTAGCATTTCTGCAACAGCTGATTAAGGGCCTAATTCACAGAAGGGTTTTATAATGACAAAACCCCATTAGAAAATGCTCTGTGAATAAGGGTTTAAACCTCACCAGGTTACGCTTCCTGTACAATGGCGTGACATTTATTAGGTGATAGTGTTGCACTTGTAAAACGTATTTCAGTCTTCTACAAATTACACATGTCACAAAAGAAAATAGATGTACACCAACTTTGTCAATGCCTCCTTTAACTCCAATACGGTCCCCATCAGCATCAAAAAAGCCTGGGTAACTCCTCTACTAAAAAAGCCTACACTAGACCCCTCCATTCCCACTAGCTACCGCCCAATTACAACGGTCCCCTTCCTACTGAAGATAATTAATAAAATAGCATACACCCAAATCCAGTACCACCTTGAACAAAATTAACTATTGACCGAAAATCAGGCTTTCACCCTAACCACAGCACTGAAACGGCCCTCCTCGATTTGAAAATACAAATGGACGCAAACAGAGATGCAGGCAACTTTGTCTCCTAATGCTTTTAGACCTCTCTGCCGTGTTCGACCTAGTCGACCACCACAAACTCTTTGCCACCCTCTCCAATAACTTCAACTTCTACAAGGATGCTACAAGCTGGGTCAAACTCTTCCTAGCTGACAGGACCGCAAGAGTATCCATCGGCAAAGCCTCTGCTGACCCCATACCAGTCCCCATAGGCGTTCCCCTATAGGACCCTGCCTCTCCCCCACCCTCTACAATGCATACACAAAGCTACTCTTCGCAGCCCTGGATGCCATGGGTGTCATTTACACCAACTTCGCTGACGACACCCAGATCCTTATCCCCCTATCAGGCAACCATGAACAAGACACCCTACTTATCAACCAAATATATGCTCTTATCCAAAACTGGATGGCCCACAACAGTCTCTGTCTAAATGACGATAAAACTGAGCTGCTCATTATTGGTTCTGCCCCCAGAATAAAATCCCTTCAGCCATCTTATTCTTCCTTCACCACAGATGACACCATGATCCTAGTTCTCAAACAGGTCAAAACTCTAGGTGTTTACCTTGATACCAATGTATCCATGACCAAACAAGTCAATGCCCTCTCTTCAGCCACCTCGTACATCACCAAGTTCATCTCATTAAGTCACACATTCCTCACACCAAAAAACTGCATCACATTAGCAAGAGCCCTTGTACTCTCTAAGTTGGACTACTGTAATGTACTCCTACTAGGTATGTCCAATGCCAACCTGTCCAAAATCCAACTCATGCAGAATAAAGCACTCAGAGCTGCACTGGGAATAAAAAAGAATGAGCATATCTCGACCAACAGGAAAAACAATCACTGGCTTCCCATTAAGGCAAGAATTATCTTCAAAACCTTATGCATTACACACAAATGCATTGCCAATAAATCACCCAAATATCTCAACAACACTGTTACTTACAAAGCCTCCTCCAGACAACTCAGATCCAGCAATAGGCTCCTCCTTGCTATCCCCATATTCAAAAGCACAAGAGCAGGGGGCAGCAGCTTCAAAGTTCTAGCCCCTAAACACTGGAACACGCTCCCAACTAACATCAAACAAGAAGAATCCTGCCAACTGTTAAAAAAATCGCTGAAAACTTGGTTATTTAATCAATTCTAAAAACACCAAAAGTCCATAGTTACTTATAGCCCTACGCTCTTCTAGCTGCTGGACCATACACCCTTCTCCTGCCATTTCCTGCCCATAATTGTCAAGAATGTCATTTATGTAATTCTGAACTGTCTTATAACCATGCGGGGATGTTGCATCATGCCCAAAATTGTTAAGTTTGTAAGTCTTATGAATTGTCTGTAACTATGCCGTGATACCTTAGGGTCTGGGCGTATAACAAATGTAATAAATAAAATAAAAAATAAAAGTGTGTGTGAGTGTTCATCATGTTGGCTCTCTGTTGGTTTGCTGGTCTGCTCTCACTGCCTATTCAGGGAGGAGCAAAAGAACTCAAAGACTCAGCTCCCTAACGGGGGAGTGTTCATCATGTTCCTCCGGGTTCTGCAGGGGGCTCTAGTCACTCTTCTTCTACTCCCCAGCCCCCTCCCACCTCCCCGGTTTGGCCTTCATTTCTATGATGCCTCTACAACGCCCACTATATTCACCAGACTCAACACTTCTTTGAGGACAAACTGACATTTAAGGCTAAGGTACCAACTCCCTTTGCTCAGAAAACATCCATGACCATTATTTGGTGATTTGTCTGTGCATCCTCCGCCCCCTATGTCCTCTGTTCCACCCCCCTCTGTGTATGGTTGCCAGGTGTGCAGCCTCACTTCTTGACCTAAAGTGGTATAATCTGCATGGCCAATAAGATGCCCTCAATTTACTATCGGAGAAGCTTGGCACTGCTGGATGATTTGAAGGCTCCAGAGTTGGAGGGTGCACCCTTGGAGGAGGTGGACGCTGAACAAAGTTCACAACCATCTAATGAGATGTGGGGTTTGGTGGTTTGTGTGCAAGTCCACTCTTATGAAAAAAACAATATAGTCACAGGACCGGAGAATAATGACACTAATGAGAGGTGTCTCCCCGCAATGCTGGATTCTCAGAAATGTTGGGTCTCGCGTCTGGAGTATACACTCACAGCAACAAACATTAAGAAGAAAATCTGTGATTTCTTTCCTAAAAGAAAGTGTCGGAGAATGGGCGGCATAGACCCTTTAGTGCTATTTGGCGGGACAGTTCCTCCACACCCGCTGATCTGGATGTGGGGGGGGGCAGAGTCATCTGATGGAAAAGGGGGGTACCAGGGTAAGTGTCTGCCCCCATTAATATTAAGTACTCCAATCCAAGTCTTTTCCATGAGTCCTATCCTGGCTCCAGTTTCACCACAGTCAATTATCCCAGCTTCACGCTGTCCTGACCAGGCCACTGCCCAGTCACAAAAAATCAGTGACAATTCGAAGGGTTCAGTTGTAAATGATGCTATTCACTGGCCATGAACTTTGTACTAAACCCATTAGTGAATGTGTTTGAGTTACTTAAGGGCGATATTCAGGCACATTCAGGGATTTTAATGCAGCTAACTAAGGAGATGGGTTCATGTGGATCTTCGATGGTTGGTCTAAGAAATGCATTAAATACTACAGTAATGTCCATCCCACTGGATCTTAAGGCAGATGTTAACAAACAGGCCCTAGTGATGAACTCCATACCATGTCAATTGGGGGAGATGAACAATTAAAGGAGAAAGATCTTGGAAGGAGTCTCTCTGCTGGAAAATAATATCCAGATGGGCTGTGGCCAGGGTGGCGGGGGGCTGAAAACACCTTGTTTGTACAATGCAGACTCAATACCATGTTTGATGACACTCCTCTTTTGGATTCCGTACTTGAGGAATTTAGACGTTTGGCCCGGAAGAAGAGGAGGAGGGGTCCAAGGCTGCTCACATCGAGCCCCCCACCCCCTAGAATGTGACCCTATAGAGGCTGTTCATCAAGACATTCAAGGGAGGGACAAAACCAAGAGGAAGAGGAGGAAAAAAAAGAGAGACTTGAGCTGGCAAAAAACAAAGAATCAACAATCTTGGAGAATCAAGAACACTGGGTCAGCAAGCTACATTTAATTCCTTGCCAAGTCTTGTATAGCTGAATGAAAGCGGGGGAGAAAGCTGACTGAATGCTCAAGATCAATTTGGCAGCATGCTCCTGAAACACCTCCTTCTGTAATTGATGGCATGCCTTCCATGCCTTTGGGTAACAGCCAGGCTGGGAAGCTTATTAACTCACAAGCGACTTGGGTGAATGCTATCAAGTCTAGCATTGGTGTCCAGACGGAGTTGAGCCCAGGTGCCTTGAATTGATTACTACCTCCGCTCCCACAGAACTCCCAGGGTGTCGGGGTGAGTCTTAATGGCCACCAGCTTTCTAAGCTTGCAAGTGGGGCTCCTACAGATGAAAGGCCCAAGCCAATAACATTTTCTATGTGGGAAAAAGGTGGATCTTAATGTTGACTCAAGTTTGCCAACTCTCCCGGCCCCTGCTAAGGCCGTGAGTGACCCTAACGCGGGTGCCTCTGCTTGTGTAGAAATGTCTCTAGGGGCAGATGGTTCTCCAAATGTGTCCCCCTGACCTCTCGAGAGCTGGGCCAGGAGAGGAGCGCTGGGGTAGAGGCCACTCCTATGTTTGGGCATGAAACTAAGGATGATAGCCCCTTTCGCCATCCCAAGACTATGGTTGAAATGTATCAGGAAGGGCCTCGAACTTAAGTCCCTCAATCGCAGTGCCATTCTGGCCATCTTCAGGGAGATTCCAGATTTGTATCTATTCTCTACTCAGGACATTGAGTTTGATTCCCATTTTATGACACTGTCTCTATAGTAGAGTTACGTCTAAAAACGAAAGTAGGTGCTAATGAGATTTTGGAGGTTAGCCAAGATTTGAGGCGACAGGGCTTTAAAGTGTCCACTGTACTCCCGGGCAGGGAAAAGAGGGCCTGTTTTTTCGGAGGATGGATAGTTGAGAGGAGCTGCAGATTGAACTGAATTGAATTGATATTTTATTTATATCACGCTCGTACACAAGTGTTTCAGAGCATGACAAGGCAAGGGAGGGGAACATGGGAGTACAAAAACAACGATCTTACTAGGGCCAGTCACATTGAGAATGCGCAAGTGCATGGGAAGGGAAAAGGGGAAAAGTGCATGGAAGGGGGGAGTAGCGGAAAGTGTGAAGCACGGAAGAAAACAGATGAATAATAATAGATAAAATGAATAAATAAATAAAGGCAAAAACAGTGGTAGTGACGCCTGCAAGTGGCAAGTGCTGGGTTTAGCAGACAGGGTATGTCTGGTAAGTACAGAAGAAAAGGGGGTAGGGGACTGTATGGGTATAGATACAGACCCCAGTGCATGGGGTGGCCCGGAGGCAATTCAGGAGGGTGGCAGGGTGAGCAGGTACCTAGGCCCGAAGGACAGAGGGTGGCCAGGTGCACAGTGCCGAGAGAGAAACAGATCAGCAGGGGAGAAGGGGGGCAAAGGCAGAAGCCAAGGAGAAGGTATTGAGATGCTTCCGGAACCGGAGATGGTTCTCCTCAAGTTTCAGAGTGGCAGGGAGGATTTCCAAAGGGAGGCCCCAGCTGACTACCCCCAGCAAACTTCTTTGAAAAATGACTAACCCTGAGGGAGTTAGAGGTAGAGGAGCGAAGAGCTCCAGAGGGGAGGTATTTATCGAGGGATAGTTGAAGGTATTTGGGACCCATGCCCCAGAAAGCCTTGTGGACAATGCAGAGGTTTTTAAATGTAATCCTTGCATCCACTGGGAGCCAATCCAGGGTTTTCAGAGCTGGTATGATACAATCCTAGGGCTTGAGGCCAAGGACACGTCTCACAGTCCTGTTATGGATTCGTTGTAAGGGGCGGAGAGTGGAGGAACGTAGATTTAGAAAGAGGCTGTTATAGTAGTCCAACCTAGAGAGAACCAGAGCTTGGGAGACAGTGAGCTTCTGTGGGAAGGAGGGGAAAGGCAGGGTACCTCCAAGGAGGTGCAGTAGGAAGTTTGACTTTTTAGAGACGTCAGAGATGTGGGTGGGGAAGGAAAGTGTGGAGTCAAAGATGACCCATAGGTTCTTAGCCTCAAAGATAGGGGTAGTAGGAGCGTAAATGGAGGCCAGCCAGAGAGTGACGGGAAAGGATAGTGAAGGTGTACATTTGAGGAGGATCTCCGTCTTGTTGGCATTTAGGCAATGATCGTTGGCGGCACACCAATCTTGAATGGCAGTTAGGCAATCAGAGATGAGAGGAGAGGAGGTGGCCGAGGGCAGCCTGAAAATGAGTTGAGTGTCATCAGCGTAGCACTGGAAATTTGAGCAGAAAATGGCAATGCAGTGGCCAAGAGTTGCCAGGTATTGGTTAAAAAGCTAGGGCAAGAGGTTAGAACCCTGGGGAACCCCGCAGGTAGAGAGGTAGATGGATGATAGGAAGGACCTAAGTTGGACCTGGGAGGGTTGATCATTGAGGAAAGACGTCAGCCGGGCCAGAGCCTGATCGGTGATACCCAGGTTATCAAGGAGACTGCTGAGCAGTGTGATATGGTTGACCGCGTCGAAGGCAGAGGAAAGATCGAGTAGGATGAGGACAGAGGGTCGATTGATAAAACTTGTACAAGTAGACCAGTCACAGTAAATGAAAAGGCCTGCTTATCGTGCAAGTGAAAGATGAAGGCCTGGTCTCTGCTTCCCGAAATATTAAGCCAAGTCTTTCAGAAATGGAGCTGGTGAATGAGCCTCTTTAGTTGTAAAGGAGTGGCAGTTTGTAAGCTGGAACACGTGGGGCTCAAACTCTTTTAAAAATAGGGCCATGAAAAAGGCCCTTTTTTGGTTGTAACAATTTAATCCTCCTCCAAGTAAAGTGGCTGATTAACACGTTCCAGGTGGAGGGTTTTACTACTCGTTTTCACACTAGGGAGGACACAGTTATGTTGAGTGGGGAGGAGTTTGCCAAAAAGCCAAATTAGCTAATTGCGCTTTCCAAATAGTCTCTTGTGCACATGTGTTGTGCTAAAAAACACATGCTCTACCGCCTTGGTTGTTGCATGTGTTAGCTGTCATTCAAATGAAAAATGAACATTAATTTTAATAGGTTTTCTCTGGATGAACAGGTGCAGGTTAGAATTGTAAAAAACGGGGACGTGCGATCGGCCCGAGGTTATCTAGAGTCACCAAAGCGGCCGGGCGAGCCCGGATTGGTCTTGGTCTGATAAATGCACGCATCCAGGGAGGTCAGCGCTCGTTGGCATGTATTAGCTCTAGAATTACCACAGTTATCCAAGTAACAGCTGGAGCGATCAAAGGAACCATAACTGATTTAATGAGCCATTCGCAGTTTCACTGTACCGGCCGTGTGTACTTACACGTGCATGGCTTAATCTTTGAGACAAGCAAATGCTACTGGCAGGATCAACCAGGTACTACTCTACATCAGCGAGCCACATTTTGGAAATGTGGAAGGCCATAGAGGGGCCTACTCATTTCTATTCGTAACTCTGTAACAACAAAGATAGACATCATTCCCTTAAAGACAAAGGGGTTGCTGGCCATCAAATTAGGGCTGCAGGCCAGTGATAAAATACAACCAATTATAGTAGTCAACTTATATTGGAACCCTGCCTGTTCTGAAATCTTCTTGGAGTCCCTCGCAGATCTATTAGTGGGAATACAATTCCAATTTGCTGGAGCTGGTATCCTCCTAGCGGGGGATTTTAACGCATCGCTATATCCCACCGAAACGGTAGGTTAGCCCAAAAGAGATTGACGGCCAATGGGAAGAGATGGTTATACTTTTTGTCTGACTGGAATTTGGCTATAGGAAATGGCTCTGTAAAGGGGGATGTGCTTCAGGCTGCAGCATGGAGGCGTGGGATTTCCTGCTCGACCATTTATTATGTATTTCTCTCTCCTGCCCTCTTTGAGCTCTGCACTCACTTTCAAGTTAGGGATGGGGTAGCAGTGATCATAGTCGTCTGGAAGGTTCCTTGGAGTGAGACCTTTCCAGGCTACCACCCAAATAATGTCAGTCTAGGATGGTAAATAATTGGAAGAAGATGCTTGTAAGGTTTAGAAGGTACTGCATATATCTTAATCATAAGTTGCAAAGATATTGCATTGGCAATTCCTGTTTGGTGGGTATGTGTAGTCACTAAACTTTCACGATTTGTTGTGTGCCACTGACCCTCCATCTCAGTCGGATCATCACAAGCGATTTATCCACTCACATTCGTTTGATGAGGAAACTTGGATAAAACAACTACATAAAGTGCTAAGGGATTTAAGGTTGGAATTTCTAGGGGTGGAGGAATATAGGGAATATAGGGCTGGAATAAGGTGTCCTAAGAGGGACTATAGAAATTGGTCTCAATATCATAGATCCCTCTGCCTCCAAAAGGATGGTGAATTGATGTTGGGAACTCTGACCAATAACAACTCACAACATTTCTGGGCCCTTATCAACTGCTCGGAGGTCTCGCAATCGGGCCTCTAAAGCAGTATATTCACTGAGTTTACTTTATTGCTCTGTATAAAAAATCATCTTCAAACCTCTTTAATGGGGATCACCAATGCTCTGTGGCAGCTGGAGTATTCAAAGGATTCTATTTCTGAGCTAATCCGTAAGTCATCTTCCTCCAGGGTCGTAGGCCCCAATGTTGTGAATTATCAGGTCTTGAAGGGAAATGTGGCATTGTGGTCTAGGCTATTGCCTCCACTCTTGGGGAAGATCCTTCATGAGAGGCGTTTTCCTCCCTCGGGAAAGTAATCGATAATAGTTCTGATTTTCAAGGGTGGAGATCGGGCAGATCGGTAAATTATTGCCCGATCGTCCTTCTTGATGTGAAGAGCAACATTTTTGCAGGGCTACTGCTGAGGGAGTTAGAGTCTTGGGCCAAGCAAAATAATATCTTATCAAGGTTCCAAATGGGCTTTCGCAGAGTTCTCTCTACATCATTGAAAAGGACAGTGTTGAGCATCATTTGTGAAAGATCTTGGGTGAAGGGAAGCCCGGTGCTCTATAGGGCTTTGATGGATCTCTCCACGGCTTTTAATACGGTCAGTAGAGATCACCTGTGACAAAAGTTCGAGTCTTGGGGACTCCTGAGGACCCTCTTGGTTATACTTTCAAGTTTGCATGAGCCACTAGGCTCTCTCCCACTTTCTAGGAATCCACTCCGTTGGGGTACCATTTGTACTGTTGAGTGTACCTGTCTGCTCCTTCTGTGTGTTCCCTACTGTGTGATGCCCCTCTGTGCATCCTGTGCTGCACAGCACTGGCCTGTGCATCTCTCCTCTCTCTTTCGCACTCTCCTCCTCCTACTTCCTCCACACACCCTCTATGGTGCTTTCCGTCTCCCCTATCTTCTGTAACTGCTACTCTATCTCCTATCCAATCCCTCCCACTAAGTTGGGAAGGAAGACGTTGAGGGACATCCTGATCTCCAACCCAGGACTCCCTTTCGCTGATACCTACATCAGTGCTTCCTCCAGACATACTCTTACCGACATCCTCTTTATCGTTCCCTCTCCAGACCTATGGAACCCTCACATGGTCTCTGCTCTCTCTCCTTTTTCCTCCTCTCCCATTAATGGTGGCACCTGGTGGGAGGCCCTCTCGGCCCCCTTCCACTTCTCCAAGACCATCATTAATATCTACCTGAATGGCACCGTCTTGGACCAGGGCCCTCAGCCCAACCTCCTCCTTTTCGATAGGCACCTACCGCATCTTATCAACTTCCTTCCTTCTCCTACTACTCCTACTAGTCCTACCAGCACCTCTCTGGCTCCTCCGCCACCTCCTTCTTCCACTGCCTCTCTGGCAGCCTCTTCTCTGGCTCCTCTGCCATCTGCTTCTGCTGCCTCTTTGGCTCCTCCGCCATATCCTTCTTCCGCTGCCTCTCCAGCACCCTCCTCCTTGTCTCTGGCTACTCTGCCACCTCATTCTACCACCTCTGCCACCTCTCTGACCCCTATACTACCTCTGCAGGATGTACCTCAAGCCTGTACCTCTCCATGGAAGTCTTTCAAATGTGGTAACCTGCTCCACGTCGCTACTCTCAACTTTTGTTGTACTGTCAAACACTCCCTGGACATCTGCTACCTTCACAAACAACTTGACCTGGATGTCCTCGCTCTCACTGAGACATGGTTCACGACCAGCTCCGTCACAAGTTTTGACACCCTCCTCCCTGATGGCAAGAAGATTCTCTCCAAACCCATAACCAACTGCTCCGGAGGTGGAGTAGCCCTGATTTTCCAGTTGTGGGCACCTGCTTCTGTCATTCCTATGCAGGCCTACTCCTTCTTTGAATTCCTGGTTTGCAGGCTCTCTATCTCTCCTGGCCTCTTTCTGAATGTGGCCACCATCTACAGGCCACCTGGCCAAGTTTCACTTTTCCTCTCAGAGTGGGCTGACCTATCCTCCTGTTTCCTTGCATCTACCCCTCAAATTCTCCTCAGAGACCTCAATATCCACCTGGATGCCTCTAATTCCTCCTCTGGGCTCTTCTGCAACATCTGCGACACTCTCTCTCTTTCCATTCTACCCTCTGCTTTGACACACTCTGCCGGGCACACCTTGGATGTTCTCATCTCCTCAGACATCTCCCTCTCTCACCCTCTAACCACTCCTCTCTCTTGGACTGACCAATTTCTGATCTCCTCTCACCTGATGCTCTCTGTCCCCCAGGCTTAGCCCACCCCAGTACTACCACCTACCTTCTCGGTCATTCGGCCCATGAAGCGTCTGTCAGTGGATGCCTTTGCCGCTACTTTCTCTGCTCTTCCTAGGGCTACAGCAGACTCACACTGACACACAGCCCTCTCAAACCTGCATCGTTCTATCTCCAACACTCTGGGCATCCTTGCCCCTGTCATGAGAATCCATCTGAAGCCTACCTCCAAGTGCAGCTCTTGGTATGACTCAGACCTCAACACCCTGACACGCAAGCGGAGGGTGACTGAGAAGAAATGGTGGGCTTTGGCTGCATCCTTGGACAAACTGCCTGCCGCCTGGTCCAAAGGCAATACAGGCTCTCTGTCCTGTCTAAGAAGAGAGCCCACATCCAAGACTGAGTCTCTGCGGCCTCTTAGAACACAGTCAAACTTTCAAGGAGCTGGCCCATCCTTTTGCTGTTTCCATCTCTCCTTTTCCCTCCCAGGCCCTCTGTACGGCTCTGGCTTCTCACTTCACCACTAAAACTCAGGACATCCTGTCCTCTTTCCTCTTCCTCTACCTCTCTTAGCCCCCCCTCTGGCCACTTCTCCCTCTGCTCCACCCTTCTCCTCTTTCTCTCTGACTACACCTGACAAGGTTTCTAGACAACTCCAACCTATGAAAGTGTCCAAACAGGTGCTCCCCTGCTCCTCCAGAACCATCAAGGACCACATTGACACCCTTGCTCCACCTTGGCCGATTTCTGCAATCACTCTTTTGCCACTGGAAATTTCCCCTCTCTCCTCAAGCACTCCCTTGTGCACCCCCCTCCTTAAAAAGTATACTGCCGATCCTACCTGTCCGGCAAACTATCACCTGATCTCTATCACTCCTTTGCTGGGCAAACTGTTGGAAAAGCTGGCCATCTCTCAACGTACTCTCCACACTGAATCTGTTGGTTCTTTCCATGACCATTTGGCTGGCTTCAGAGCAGCCAGAGGCACCGAAACTGCTCTCTTGAACACCCGTGAAGATCTGCTCACTAATCTCGACTCAAGCCTTCCGTCTGTCCCCATCCTCCTTGACCTTTCCTCTGCTTTTGACATGGTCAACCACGCCATCCTGATCAATCGACTCTGTGAGAACCTGGGCATCACGGATATGGCCCTGCAGTGGTTGTACTCTTTCCTCCTGGACTGACCCTCTCAGGTTCAACTTGGGTCCTTTCTCTCCACCACCTCTCTCTCCACATGTGGTGTCACCCAGGGCTCTTAACTCTCACCATTGCTCTGCAATGTCTACTTGCCCCTTTGGCCCACCTTATCTCTACCTTCTCCTCTAACTTTCAGTCTTATGCAGATGACATCCAGCTCTCTTTCAGGCTCCACCCAGCCTCCTCTCCTCTCTCGCTCATTCCTGACTGTCTATCCATGATTCAGGATTGGTGTGCCGCCATCGATCTCTGCCTTAATGCCAGTCGAGTGATCTCCTAGAGGGAAAAAAGGCTTTCTGTCACAAAGGTTAAAATAATGACACCTTAAAGCTATCAAACGTGCAGAAAAATGTAGGGGAGAGATGAACAGGTCAGGTCCTGTTGGCCCCGCGAATTGCCCCTCCCGATGAGGACATTATTGATGTAGAACAATTACCAGAAGAAAGTCGCCAGCTACTTCTACCTTGTAAAGTGTCTGCTTTGAACCCCAATAACAAAATGAGAAAAGGAAAACAAACAGAGATGCAAAACCCTCCTAGTGTGTTGGAGACCAGGGGGACTGTGAAATCTTCAAGGACACTGACAGGAGACGCCACCTCACATATAAATGAGGACCATAAACCAATAAATAATATTCTGAATTACTTTTCTAAGATGGGAGCTAGTCAGATCAAGGGCTCATTTAGCACCATTGGTAATCCAATAGTTCATAAAACAGAAACAGATGGTACCAAAGTGAAACCCTGCCTAGCAGGAAGTAATACAAACTCCCAGGTAAAAGAAAATGCAAGCAATAGTGTCTCTTATGCTGAAATATGCTCTGGAATATATGAGAACAAACTAATAACCCATCCTCTGCCGCAAACCACCCATCTTATAATTAGCGGATCTGGAAAATGTAGGTATTTACCCGCATTTGAGACATCCAAGCCTGTTAACGATTCTGATCCTAGGTTAAGTGACGTGCCAGCTATATACACTGAAATTATTAGAGCACCGATTAAGATTGCACATGAACGAGAACTGCCTAACATTTCTTCAGATCTGATCATTGATCCTACAGCATGGCCAACACTGAAAAAGCTTCAGACTAACCCGATGACTCTTGATAAAAATATGAGCGAAGATGTCACCTGGCTTGTCACACAAGTCACAAATACTCTTAATACTTTGGGCGGTAAAACTTGTAATCTGGTATGCAATGATAATCCAGCAAATAATCGGCCTCCTCCTGCTCTAAACATGAATGGGATGGCAAAATGTCTAGAACTACCGCCTTTTGTATCCCGAGTGGAAGTGTTTGAAGGGCCTATAGATCTGGTAGGAAATCATACAAGTATTAAGAGGGTCCCTTCCCCCTCTAAACCACCAAGTTCACAGACAGCAATAGTGACTAATACGCAGGGTGAACCATTGAACATTCTAAAAGAATTTCATATAATAGGTCTGGATGGAGCCCCTGGGGTGCTCCATGGTCAAAGAATGAATCGTACATATTTTATGAAATTAATTGCCAACATTCCGACACTGCGAATCTTAAAGAGTAATGATTTTGATAGGATTGCATTAGCCCAAGAAAATAAATATTGCATGCTATGCTATGTATCGAATGCAAATGTTCTAGAACATATATGGACATGCAGAAATGATCTAAAAGAGATGGGGTACATCTTACACACATTTCAATTCGAAATAGTAGCAAATGAGTTTCTTTATGAAGCAATAAAAAAGAACGAAATAGATACAAATAAGACAGGAGAAGCTCAGCAAAAATGTATATCTGATCTAGTATTACTCGCAGCAGGCAACCAAGATCTAGCTTGGGTAGAACCGTTATTACATTCAATTTCAAATATAACATTAGTGAAACCTGTGGCCTAGCATGAGATTAAGATGGGATTGAATGTGGTATCATGGAATTCATGTGGGCATTCAATGTTACAAAGGTGGTGGGCGGCTACATCTAGCAAACTGAATTGTGACATTTTGCTCTTACAGGAAACTATGAGTGTCCAGCCGCTAAATTTAGAAGGGTTTGAGACCCATTGTAGCCCAGCAATTAGGAGTCTAGAAGGACGGCCAATGGGTGGACTTGCAATAGCCATTGGCAATCACGTTAAATGTAAAGCAGAAATCTTCCATAAATCAGCGAATGTGCTTGCAGTTGCAATGAGAATGGGTCACTCTATGTTAGATTCAATAATTGTTATATCAATATACTGGAATCCATTGAAAGTTCCCATAGAGGACATGTTTGATGATTTGGACAATTGCTTAGAGAATATTTCATTATCAATGTCAAAGTGTAAAATACTAATAGGAGGCGATTTTAAGGCAATGTGTTTACCAGGGGTGGGTGAAACAAACTCCAATGAGGAAGCAAATAGGAAAACTGCCTGGATTAGAGGTAAAAAGTGGAATGTCTATTTTGAAAGCTGGGACATCTTCTTTGTGAAATGTGATAAAGCTGCACCCAAATTTACATGGAGTCGGGGGGACTTGAGTTCAATTATTGATTTTTTTGCAGTATCGAACTCTTTGACACAAATAATAGACCCGGTGGTGATCTATCCCATTACGATAGGCAATCATGGTCCTATACAGCTTAAGATACAAATGCCTTTTGACTGCCATAAAGTCAACTCCTTGCTTCCTTTGATTGAAGCGGATCGACCTCACATTTCGGTGGGATGGAATCCATTTCTGTGCTCTAAAATCACGGAAATAGTAAGCAAGGACTTAAACAAAAATGTCTGAAATGGCCTGTGAATATGGAAAGGAGGACATGATCGATAAGATTGTAGCTAATGGGATAAAAACAATTCGTGAAAGATGGACCAATAAACCAATGGTTATAACCCGTCATAATGCTGAAGAGATACGTATCCTCAAATGCAGGAAAAATAAAGATCTCCGATACATAAAAAAACATAGTTGGGGTATGGAGAAATATATCCATGAGAAAAAACGTATCCTTTTGACCTACAAAAATAAAGTGACATTTTTGCAATTAACTAAAGTTAACAACCTTAATTGTGAACTCATACGAAAGATCTGCAAGCATGATAGTAAGTCTCTATGGACAACAATACGGAGCATAACTGATACTAAGGAAATTAATAGTGAAAATACTATTTCTGCACAATCATGGTAAAAAAAAATGTATTTCCGAAAAATGTGCTCTTTCGCAGAGATTTAAAGAAATGGATCAGTGTGTAATAACTAATCCAGAGACCACATCTTTTGCCTGCACTGAAATTGACATTACCTGGGCAATAAAAAAACTCTTGCATTCTAAAGCTCCGGGTCCTGATGGGATTCCCCCATGCGTATATAAAGCAGATCCTTCAGTATGGGCCCCCATCTTAAAGTCAAGATATGACATAATAGGAAAGACCATGAATACTCCAATGCAATGGGGAATATCAATAATTGTCCCTCTATTTAAAAAAGGTAATCGTAAGGACCCTCAAAATTACCGGCCCATATCTTTAATCGATACATCCGCTAAAATATTTGCGTCACTCGTCCTCTTTGAATTATAGACCTACATATCGCAATGGAATGTATTATCTAAAGCACAAATCGGTTTTAGGAAAAATATGGGGACGCAACTGAATGCAACTATTACGTCACATATCTTGGCAAATACTAAAAAAAAGGGACGGGTACCAGTTTATATAGCAAGTGTGGATTTGACTTCAGCTTTTGATAATGTGGTAAGGGAGGTACTCTGGAAAAAAATGGTTGATCTCGGCATACCAGGTAACCTAATATTCTGGATTAAGCGATTACATTCTTCTACTGCATACAGGGTAAGGATTAATAAGGAGGGAGCCATGACTGAAAAAATTACAACAGAACTAGGTTTAAAACAAGGTTGTAACCTAGCGGCCACCCTTTTTAATTTATACCTCTGTGATGTAGAGAAAATCTGGAAGGCGAATGGCATATATCCTGTAAGAATGGGTGAGTTGAGAATCCACTGGTTGGCTTTTGCGGACAACCTAATTCTTATGGACGCGACTCCAGCGGGCTTACAGGCACAAGTGCATGTTTTTGAGACTTTTGCTTATGAGATACACCTGACACCTAATGCTGCTAAAACAAGCATTATGGTTCTGAATGCTGGAAAGAAACTAAAGATGTATAAATGGAAATTGGGTGATGTGATCGTGAACAAGCTCAAGGAGATATGTTATCTAGGATATCAATTGAGTTGTAACTCTTTGATTGGCCTTTGGAAAGAAAGATTGAATCAAAAGGCCCGACCATTAGGAAGTCAGATGAAAATTATTTTTGTTAAATATTGTCAATTTTCCCTAATTCCATTGAGGGACTTCCTAATATTGAAAGTACAAACCACTTTAGTCTATATCCTAGATATGTGCCTGTTTGACTTTACTGAGATCCTAGACTCACTCCAGGGCCGTTTGCTTAAGGTTGCGATGCACCTTGCATTGGCTATCCCAAATTGTGTCATTAGACACCAATTGGGACTAATTTCATTATCATGTAGAGCTTTATGGCGTGCCCTATGCAACTATGCAAAAATGTTAAATCCACCAAAGCACAGCCTATATGTTGATTTGAAATTATTGCTTAATGCGCGAACGGTCCCGTCGATTACTCTATATAAAAAACGTATGAAGGATACACTTGACAGTCTAGCGTTAATGCATGAGGATCTATACCGTAGACCTGCATACGTCAAAAAACATTGTTTGAGAAAGATTGGGCATTGACTATTGATAAGATAAAACAATATTCCACTTATACGGAATATGCTAAATTTATGCAGAAGCGTGTCCCATGTAGCAAGTACCTTTGGATTTTTCCATGTGCAACCATAAGAGCTCAATACATGCGATTTAAATTGAACCAGTATCATACAAAAGAATGCTGTGGGAATTGGGTCAATAATCCTCATGTAACGCAAGACATGAAATGCTGATTCCATGGTTGTTATGAGTCCCTTGAGACATTGAAACATCTGGTTTTAGAATGTCAACATTTTAACTCCGTTCGATCTATGCTTTTAATGAAATTCGTAACAGTTGTTTATCAAGATTCAAAAGAAAACTTATGGAAAAGGCTTATGAATTGTAATTATTATCCAATAATATTTGCAATAGGTCATTTCCTAAGGACGATTGAAAGGGAATTGTCCCTCTATGCTTGATGATGATTAATGCATTGTACATTTTAAGAAATTTGATAGAGAAGGAAAATAATGATTTTATGTATTTTTACTGTGACGTAAAGAAAATGAACAATTTGTATTGTAAATAGATGATGGATTTAATAATTGAAATATGAATTGTGTAAAGGTTTTATTAACCAAGCACAATAAAAATACATAAATAAATAAACAAATAAATAAATAAATAAATAAAAAGAGTGATCTCCTTCTCATCGGGACCCTTGCTCCCACTTTCCCTCTCTCACTCTGGCTTTCCTCCTTGGGCCCTCTTCCTTTGCCTTCCTGTGAGGCTTAAAAACTAAGTGTCATCTTCGACTCCGCTCTCGCCTTCTCTACACACATTACGAACCTTGCCAGGAAGGCCCACTACCAGCTGAACCACCTCAGAGGTATTCTTCCTTTTCTCACTTTCCCCCAGAAGCTCACCATCTCCAGAGCCCTGGTTTTCCCTATGCTGGAATACTGCTACAGCCTTTTTCTCAATCTGCCTTCCTCTACTCTCTGAACTCAGCAACTAATCCAGAAGAGGAAAGCGAGACTTGTCCTTGGCCTCAAGCCCAAGGACCGTATCTCTCCAGCCCTGAAATCTCTCCACTGTCTCCCAGTAGCTGCAAGGTTCAAGTTCAAGACCCTCTGCATCGTCCACAAGGCCAGCACTACATCCAACTCTTTCTTCGAAAACACCTTCTTTCTTGAGCCCTTCGATCAGCCATTACTAACTCTCTGAGGGTCAGACACTTCTCCAGGCAGAGAGTGTGGGGTAGCTCTCTCAGCTCTGCATGTGCCATCCTCTGGAAAGCCCACCCTGCACCTCTCAAACTTGAGCCGGAGCACTAGAAGTTCCGGAAGCAGCTTAAGTCTTTCCTTTTCGCCTCTGCTTTCTCTCTCTCTCCCCCCTGCTGACCTAAATGTCTGCTGCACTGACAGGTGACGCGGCTACAATCAGAGTCTCACTGAGTACCGGGCCCCTCCATGACCAGTTGCCCTTTTACTGCCTCCGGGCCTACCGCACACTTTAGGGGCTGTATCTGTAACCCTACAGTCCCTGCCTCCTTGCACTTTGCCCAGAGCAGCGCTGCCCTGGTTGCACTTACTCAGAGCACTGATGCCCTGATTGCACTTCCCGCTTCCTTCTCCCTGACACTTTGCCCTTCTCCCGCCTCTGCATTTGCATGATCTGAATGACACAAGGCCTAGTAAGATTGTTTGTTTTGTCCTCCTCTGTCTTCCCTCCCTTGTCTTGTCACACCTAGAAACGCTTGTGTACAGGCACGTTATAAATAACTTATCATATCATATCATAATGTTGCCCTAAGGGTTAGGTTGAATGGTCTTGGTCATATGTCTGCCCGGTCCAGGTTGAGAAGGGGGTTAGGCAGGGTTGTCTAAAAGCACCCCTTCTCTTCAATCTTTATTTAATGTACTTGGAGGAAATGCTGGGCCCATTTTCGTTGGCTAGCCCCAAGATTGGCTCTTAGCCAGTCAGGTAGCTAGCGTATGCTGTCGTCATCGTCCTTTTAGACCACACTGCAGTCGGTCTGCAATGCCTATTGAGCTCTTTGGGTGACTACGCCAGGGAGAATGACACAATGAACCCAACAAAAATAAAAATAATTATTTTTAAAAGGCCTGGCAGACATGTCTCAAATTTCAGGTGGTGTATGCGCACACATGTGATTCATGTAGAAAAGGTGGTGGGTTACCTGGGCTTTAAAATGTACTCTTTTACCACACGTACCAATTGGACCTAGACTTGAATGGAAAAGTGTCCCAGCGGTCATGTCAAATGAAAAAACGTTTGCCCACATTTTGAAAATTCTCATTGCTGCCGCTAATAAAATGTTACACTGCCAAAGTGATTCCCGTTCTCTTGTACGGGATAGAAACAAAACCCTTAGAATGGAGAACAAATTGGGCCAAAGTGGAGGGCCGACTATGGAAGAGGGTGCTGGGTCTCCCCCAGAGTTTATCGGTAGCCAGCTTGAGGTATGAGCTATGTCTGAGGTCCCTCCGGATGCAGGTAGAATGGAGGCTCATCCCATTGTACAGGTGGATAGTGGTCCCACAGGCACATTCCCTATCTGAAGACATAGCTGCCCTTTTAGAACAGGCATCCTCTCAGTTATTGTTGGACTTAAAGTTGTTCATGTCCAAGATCTTGCTGGAGTGTGAATGTGATCCTGAGACTTTAATAATTAATCCTATGAAAGTCCAGAGGACTCTGCTGTGCATGGATTGGATCTGCACGATTGATAGTATGCGCAAACTTACCCAGGCAAAATTACTCTCACCCCATTATAAAAAAATGGTCTTTCTACTCAGATATTTGAGACACTTTCCTGGTGGAAAGTTGAGACAGGATTTTTTAAGAGTCTGTCTCAACCCGGTACATACAAGTGAAGTGAAGTCCCACCGTAATAAGTGTTTGCAGGTCGCAAACTATTGCCAGTTCTGTGAGGAAGCTAGAGTGCAGTTCCTTAGACATATTGGGGCTCATTACGAGTCGGGTGGTAAGGGAAACCGGGCACCGGTAAGGAGACTGGTGCCGGTAATCCCATACCACCCGATTCCAAGGTCCCTTGGAGGGAACCGTAAGGAACGTGTGGTCTGACCACAAGTCCCTTACGGGTCCCGCTAAGGGACCAGGGCGCTAATAACGGGCTTGCCATTCCCGAGCCCATTATTAGCGCCCTCCCCGTTCCCATGGAGCCCTATGGGGGCACAAATGGGAATGGGGAATGGTTTGTTCAGTGGGGACTTACTGGTCCTGACAGGGTTGGACTACACTGGTAAGTCCCCAGTGAACGAGACCGGACACAGGCACGGTATGGGAGGCAGCCATGGTGCTAATAGCACCATGGCTACCACACATCTCGTAATGAGGCCCATTCTATTGGAGTGCTGAGGTACGTGGGATGTAAGGTATCTCTTGCGCTTTGTGGAGAGGGAAGATAGAGTATCGTCAGAGATGTTTTGGGACAGGCTGACAGCCGGTCGTGAAGTTTCTCTCACCGTGCACATTGTACACGTTTTGCAGGCGTGTGACTTAATGCATAGTTATTAACCTGTGGTACATTTTAGGGAGAGTTGCCTATCCCTCGATGTTGGAAGAGTAATTTGGGTTATAGTTCTGTCAAATAATAGCAGGAAAGAAGTTTTATTCGTAAATGTGCTGATATTTGAGATTGAATGCAAATGAAAGGTTGTTTTATGTTTGGAATTTTTTTCGACTGTGAAAAGTCGATTGGTCGCCTAAAGCACGATTAAAAAAAAATAATAATGAAAGGAAAAAAATGATGTTACATGTATGCATACCTGTCTAAAATACATTTGCATCATTTATGTAGACAATGCATGCATGCACTTGTGAAGTAAATTGTTATAAATAGCCGGCGAGACAGTGTGTCATGCAGGCCGCATATTGTATGAATGGGAAAAAGGTGAAAACTCACACATTAGTAACCTAATGTTTCACTACATACACTTTTCCCTGGTGCAAGTTAAGCTTTTCAGAATATTAGCACAAGCCCAAAAATTGCCCTAGAGCAAAAAACATATTCTCCATTGTATTTTTGTGCAACGGCAATACTTCCCCTACCGCTAATAAAGTACCAAATCTAAACTTTGCCATGCAGCAAAAATGCATTGAAAGACTACGGAATGGTACTGGAGCTGTTTTATCCCGAATACTAATACTGTGCAAAATTGCACTTTCACCATTGCAAAGATTCGGCAATGAGGCCCCAGGTTACTACTGCATATATTTTTGCCTTACTCGCATTGCCTACACCCTACAGCCCAGGTGTACACATAATAAATTGGGGCCAGCGTTGGAGCCTGGTGAACGGCTCATCAACTGGGCTGAACATCACAATTAATGGGGCACCAATTTTAGATCATCTCCGCCAATGTTCTTGTGTTGTACATGGTGGACCCTACTGAGCGTGCATTGTTTTGCTGTTATTTATTTTCGGTTTTAGCTACTAGGTGGTGCTTAAGCATCTCCTACACGTTGAAACTATTGCATTGGAGTACAGCTGGGGATGGATGACATGTGAGGAGGGACGCACAGCTTGTGGGTGCCGTTTGATTATTTACCCACCCATTGACTCCTCATGGCCATGGAAATTCCTTAAGGCTATTTTTGCATTACCTGCACTTCCCCACCCAAAACTCACCCTGCTGGGTCTCTTTGTGCTAGAACTATCATTGAGCAACATCAAACTTTGGCTGGCCTTGGCTGGCCTGCAATGTTTTTTCTAAGATGTCTGCTGAGAGTTAATGGCTTAATTGCGCTACTGGTGTAAAAAAAAAAAAAAAAAAGTCTTTGCCGAGTTTGCCTTCACCTACTTGATTTATATATTTTCCTTGAACAGAAGTCCTGACAAAAGCAAGCGTTGTAAAATGAATAGCTCACTGTGAAACATAACCTTTCAGGGCATAATGTGCAAAATTAAAACACTGGTTCCAAGGACTGATCAGTCAAATAAAAAACAAGTTTGGTTATAGAGCAGTGCAATAGATATGAATTTAATTTTTTATTCTATAGTTTGGATTTTCCAAATACTTTACAGAAGAAGTAATTGTGTTTTCAGGGTAATTTCTGTTCTTTGAAGCTATTAGTCTGAAGCTTTTGGTGAGCCTTTACATAAAATGACAGATTGTGTGCATCATGGCTCAGTATCTTCTTGCACAGCCTCACTAAAGGTTAATTATATAAGATTTTATTTTGGTAGTTATACTAAAATGTCATAATTGATAGTGATATTACTTAAGTTCAATGGTTGTCATAGCCACCTACCTATTGCCACGTGAAGATATTTAAAAAATGACTACTTCCAATAGGTTATTATGAGCCACAAAAAAGTGGTCATAGAAAATGACGTACGTACAGATGATTTAAAACTGCACATCACATGTAGGACAATTCCCCCAAATTCAGAAGACAAAAAAAGAGTATCAAGCAAATGAAAGGATCGTGGTATGTTGTGAAATAGTGGATTGCAGGATTAATGTGTGACAGATCCAATTGAATAATTTGAGTGGGTGGCCATAGGGCCAGGAAGGTGTGATGGAGGTGGACTCCTGGGATTTTAGTGAAGCTGTTGAGATAGTTACACACACACACACGTCTCATGAAAAAGCTTTGGGAGGGGCAGTAGAGCTGCCAACCAGGTTAAGAGCTGCAGGGGCACATTCACGAATGGATGCAGGTACACAGAGGTCACTATATGCCCAGGTAACATGCTGAATAGCCATACAAATGCCAGGTCTTATTTAAGTAATGTAACATAAGTTATTACATTTAAACATCCTTGAAGCTGAAGATGATCGGAAGCCCACAATGAGCACACACAGCAGCAAAGCACGAATTACTCTTAGACAAGTGTATATGAAAAGTATCTATACATTTATTGTCAAATGGACCAATAGACACAAGTAAAATTTAGCTATGCAAAAACAGTTACCACGCACAATACTGTACAATACAGCATATATACAATACGTTTCCTAATGCGACAAATAAGGAAAACACAACCTGTAAAGAGAAGGGTTGGTTAAAATACTAGGAGCATTAGACAATTCTTCAGAGTCGTTCCCTAACTTTCTAATCCAGCCCTAAGAAGTGGGGAGCCTTGTGCTCAACAGTACAGTTGTGTGTCAAAGTGTACGATCTCGCAGGTGAAGCAAAAGGTGGGTCTTCTTTTCGAGTAGGATGTGCCCTTGGCAGCAGAACAGTTTTCAAAAGGTGAGAATAGCTAAGGTGCA
This sequence comes from Ambystoma mexicanum, assembly GCF_040938575.1. Classification (NCBI taxonomy): domain Eukaryota; kingdom Metazoa; phylum Chordata; class Amphibia; order Caudata; family Ambystomatidae; genus Ambystoma; species Ambystoma mexicanum. Next base: position 344,660,344 of record NC_090937.1, on the reverse strand, counting down.
CAGGCTAACCCAGCCAGCATTGAATACCTTTATGGGATATTCCTGCATGAAAGGGATCGGTTGTGCCGGTGGGAAACCGTCAAGTGATGCAAGTACTTGATGCATGTAGCCAACTGGAGCCATGGGATAGATTTTATGTCTGCAATGACATCCTTTTTACCCCTTTCCATTGCTCTTTCGGCAAACTGATAGTGTTGACGGGATGCACCCCCACTTTGTCCATATAAAAAAACATATCCCTTATTGGAACAAGTTATTGCGTCTGCTAAGAGGAGGCCATCAGCTCAGTTGCCATGGATTCCATGTCTGCATGGGGTTTGGGTCTAGCAGAGGGTTTGACAAACGCCAAGATGGGAAATATCCATTTGCATATCAGTTTTTCTCCCACCCAAATGGGCAGTCCAGTACCGAAGTGCTAGGGCAATTCTCTTCTGAACAAGAGTACCAATAGCAACCCAAGACACATGTCTTCTAGACAGAGGATAAGCAATATAAATGAAGGAAAGGTAAAAGATATGCATTAATGCATCAAAAACCTGATTATATCTGCAGCAACAAAAAAATACCTTTTAATACATTATCTAGCATTGAAAATGCAAGTATAATACCATTAGATTCTTTCTCTACAATGTCCAAACATTGGAGAACATATCGAAAATGTTATTCTGAGCAGATTTTGGAGACAGCTACAAATCATTTAAATCAGGAAGTCAACCTTTCAACAAGTTCCAATTTTGGAGGACACGGCTCGTTTGCAATGTTTTGTGGCATTGTATGTGTTCTGGGAACAAAATCAGCATCCGTTCCATGAGTATGCATGGCCAACACAGTCAATGTCAGATCTATCACAAATTCAATATCCATTTCCTGGTAGATTGGCTTAGCCACCCATTGTTTATTTTGTTTTGTAAAGGCCATGAGGTAACGAAACATCCCAAAAGTTCCTGCAGTTTTCGCTTGTTCCCTTCCAACATTCTCATTGTGCGCAAGTACAGCAAGTCTTTTTCTGGCCTCCATACCGTCTTAGCTGAAATGCATCCTTTTGGGCCTGTACTTTAGGCACATATTATGGAACACCTCTAAATCTCCAGAATGACAGAATTTGGTGAGTCTCTTCAGGTCTCTTGAAAGCATTTTATCATACACAATCTTCTCAAGTGCTTTGTGTGGAGAGGAACATGGCACCAACCACTTCTTCTTGCATTCCTGCTCTTTCGATAGAGGTCTATGTGCACATTAGTGGAAATGTTGGTTTTCTGTCCATGAGTGTACGTTGGATCAATGGTGCATCAATGAACGCCATTTTTCAAGTAGAATTTCTACAGATCAATCACAAGTTTTGGAGCTCCACCAAAGATGGTTGCTGATAGACTGAGATCACTTTAAAAGGTTTTCCGAACCCTTTTTTTACCAGCAGCTTTAATTTTTTTATTTATTGATTTGGCAACGTATCATATATCAAATTGATGCCGAATGTGTGGAAACGGCCCACGCATGGCCTTCGCTATTGAAACATGCCTGAGAGTGGCTATAAGGTCTATTTGCATTCGCCTGGATTCCAGATGTTCGATGGGTTTAATGAAACCATGTTTCTTGATGGCTACAGACAATGTTCATTCAAACACCTGCACGATGACCAAACTCACCATTTTTTTACTTTCCATGGCCCTCATTACGACCCTGGCGGAAATCGAAAAACGATGGCGGAAATGCAATACCGCCATCGAATAGCGCTCGGTGCGATCATGACCCGTCACCGTAAAGTACGATGCCATTAGCGACACCGTAGTGAACGCCAACGCTAACTGCACCAAGTACGCGCACGCACGCCATGCCAAACCGTAATTACCACCATGGCGCAACGGTACGCGAATTCTGACCCTAGCGGACATGCACCTAACGCCATCAAGCATGGAGGAAAGTTCCATTCCGCCATGGTGAGAAGTACGGCATCGCGAACCAACCGTAAACGGCCCTACTGAGTGCCTGTACACCACTCCCTGGCCACATTGCACAACTCCTCGTAGGTGCAATGAAGTCACACAATGCAACCAGTGAAATGTACAAGTCATCCATGCCTGCCAACGAACAAATTAATCTAGGGGCTCCAAGTGCCTTGTGAGTGGCCATCCATATTTGCCATGGCACCATTGCCGCACTGATGCAGCACAGGCATGTGAAGGGTCAAGTCCAGCAACATGAACAGAAAAATGAGACAAACAAAAACAGGCCCCCCCATCGACTGACACCAGTGTAAGGCAACATTCAAAGCAGTATCCTGAGTGAGACTGCACCAGCCCTGTACACCTGCCAGTAAACAAACCAACCATCAGCATAAGCATGTACCACACAAGTTGGCAGAGTGACTGAGCAGCCAGGCTCATCTCAAGAGGGGCCAATGGGAGCTGCAGGGCACAGATGGCACGAATACAGAAGCCATTAAAATGGACATGACCTCAGTCTCCCTCCAAGAAACGCACGCAAACACAGGCACCTGTGACCAGCCATATTCTGATAATCACATCATTCCACCAATCCACCTGGCTGACCGGCATCTGTTACACAAAAGTTAATCCCCCGCCCCTGAGCATGACATCATTAAAACAGTCATAATGGCAGCCCCTATCCCTGACCTCACTGGGCTTCGTAGGCAAACGCGCCCAGTACAGTACCACGCAACTATACTCCGAAGCCGGAACCCAATGCAGATCTCCTCACAATACATCGCTCCACAAATAGGAATATGCTACATCACTTGCAAAGAACAACGCTACACGGTTAATATCAGAATAGAAATTTAATGCACAACAAAATCACCAAGCCCATACAGCCATTAGGTCATGAACTCCAAAATATATTTCATTATTGTGGGCTGCATCCGCAATAAATGACCAGCTTCTTCTTGTGTGACGCCCTGTTCCTTCATGGTACACAGGGGCTACATTCACGTTCAAAAAGGCAACATGGAAGCGCCTAGAACCGCAGGGGCGTCCCATTAGGTAGGCACTAGTCCAGCTGAAAGGCCGAAATGTTGCTCCTAGCCACTAGTACTGCGTAAGGGCATGTGGCCCATTGGCGATCGTCCCATAAGATCGTAATGGTGCTCCACTGATTAACACGAAGCAGCAGGTGTCGGGAGTAAAATCCATCTGCAGGAGTGGCATACAGATGGCAGTGGCAAAAGGGGAGGAGATACCTGTCACCCAAATGAAATGAAAAAGAATAGTATGGGCATCCGAACTTCATTTGAATTACTCACTTCAATGATCACACTAAATCCACAGCCATATGCATGCTAGCCCACTCAAAAGGATTATTTCCACCCAAAAATCACTTGCGAATCATAACTATATATATCGAGGTGAAAACACTATTACAAACGAGTGTTTTTGTGCATGCGTCTGTTAAAACAGAATCCATTAGATGGGATTAGTAACGTGCATAGCCACAAGTGTTTGAAGGCGCGTCGAGACAGGGAGGGTTCAACAAGGGCAGATAGACGATGGTCCCACTATGGCAGCTCTGCATCACATAGCGCAGGGGAGGTGGATAGATTCCAAAAAGCCCTGTACATGGCAAACTCTCTATTAAATCATCTGTCCATGCATCCATACATCATTCCCTCATCCCTGTATGAAAACGCCTGATTATTTACTCACATAACATGTGAAACTTCCATTGAGTCTGTGCGTAATGCAGTCTGCAAAATCCACTGTGCTCCAGCCCGTAATTCCAGTGTTGTGAAGTGACATGTATTTGGGAACGTCCGGCCTCATCGTCCACTACGCTATTGCGCATCCCATACTATTCATATCAATCATTGCATTCTCGCCATGGCCCCTGTCCCAAGGACATTGAACAATAGAACGTTATATTTGCAGTCAGACCTGTGGGCATCTCCTCGCCGCTAGCTGAAAACCGAAAGCGCCGTCCTTCGAATTCCTCATTTGCAACATCACGTCGAAAAGGCATCTGTGACCGCTTGAAATCACAAATTCATCCATCTAGTGCGGCAGTGTGTGAAAATGGCAACTGGCTTCACTCACAAATGGGACGCCCCGCCCGACGGTGAACCTCGTTACAGTGCTGCATGAGGGTCCACCGTTAATCGAGTACTACATTCCACTGACCCTTCACAAGTCTGTTCGCGACTGCAAAGATAGTATGTGAAACAATGGGATCATAGCAGAATGAACATATAAACCAATATTACACTGCCATCGGGAACAAATACATGATTGTAATAGCAAGATGCCATTCGTCGAATTGCAGCGTTGTGTGCGGGACGTGCTCGCCCAAAGGGGATTGCAGCTTGCACAGGTGGAATGAATCACCACAGGTGGAGGCTATACAGCCTGAAAACACATAAATTGCACACCCAACCCCCTCCCACAACCACACCCACTCCGAAATGCTACCGGCAGGACTAGCGATGTTGGCCCTGGGGGACCTGATAGCACTGCAAGTACTCCAACTTCAAGAAGAAGATGAACACCAACTACTACAACAACCGGCTGCACAGAGGAGACGCAGGAGGAGGAGGAGGGCAAGGCAGGGCCAGCAAGGGCCGCCAGCACAGCCACTACCACCACGCAGGCAGCTCGCAATCCCACGCCTCCGAGCACATCCGTTCAACCTCACTGATGAGCAGATCCACACCCTCTACCGTTTGGACCGGGACACCATAACCGCTATTGTGGACATGACACAGGCTGACCTTGTCAGCATGATAGATAGCCCAACCGCCATCCCACCCCTACTGAAGGTGGTGTCTGTACTCCACTTCCTGGCCACAGGCACCTACCAGCACACAGTCGGACAGTTGCATGGCATTTCACAGCCACTGTTCTCACGGACACTATTGCAAGTGCTCGATGCCCTCCTGAAGCACGCAGACGACTACATCTCTCTACCACGCTCGGAGCAGGAAATTACGAACACAAAAGTGGGATTCCATGCACTTGGCGGCATACCGGGTTGCATTGGTGCCATCGACTGCAGCCATGTGGAATTGGTCGTCCCACATGCCATGGAGGCCCAGTACCGCAACCGAAAACAATTTCATTCTCTGAATGTACAAATGGTGTGTGACTCCAACAGGATCATTACACATTGTTGTGCCCGATTTCCTGGATCAACCCATGATTCTATGGTCTTGAGGAACTCTACAATACCACGCTACATGGAGCGACATGCAGGGAACAGATCCTGGCTACTCGGTGAGTCTCATTTCAAGCATGATAATGTGGGGTATGTGATGCGGCAATGACCTGGCAGGAAGGGGGGGGGTGCGTACGTAGCAATGTCATTCCACAAACATCCTTTATTGTCCACATACAGGTGATGCCGGGTATCCACTGAAGAGATGGCTCCTTACACCACTCCGGAACCCACAGGACCAGCATGAGGAGGACTACAACCATGCCCACTCACGTACCCGTGTAGTCATAGAACAGGCATTCGGCCTACTGAAGACTCGTTTCCGCTGCCTCAGCAGGTCTGGCGGGGCACTCCTGTACCGCCATGAGAAGGTTGCAAAGATGGTCATGGCATGTGTCATGCTACACAACATGTGCGTACGTAGAAATGTGCCCATGCCCCCTGACGCAGAACTGCAAGCACCTGAAGATGGTCATGATGAGGGTGGGGATGTGGCAGCACCTCAAGGAGTCTGCGAGGCACAGGAGGGCCGTGACATTCGTCAGCATATCATAGATGCATGCTTCTAGCACTCACGCCTGGTGGCTGATACATGGACACGGGACTTGTGGCACTGTGTGTGTCTGGAACATGCACAATATGGCCTGTACGCCTATAATGGCCTCGTACACAAAGATCAATGTCCACACATCTCATTGGATGATCGTGCATTGTTTATGGCATATGTGAAATTATGTTACACACCCCATCGACCCGCCACCCAAGTGAGCCCAACACACCCCCTCCACCCTCCTACCTCCCCCCCGAACACCAGTGTCCAAAGATGCTCATTGTCAGTGGGCAGTCGCTATTGCAATTGGAGGGTCTTTGGCCGTTGGTCTTGGCCCTCTTTGCAGGTGTGCTGGTAGGGGTGTCCTGGAGCTCGTCGTTTGAATCGGACCCTGTGGTGGAGTAAAGGAGGGCGAGCGTTATTAATGGGTCTGTGGAAATTGGAATGGCAATGTATCACATGCATTGGGGTGGTACCTGAGGGTGATTTGGGTCGGGGCCTTGGAGGTGGTTTCATTTTTGTGTGGATTGAGGATGCAGTTGTTTTGCAGCCTGCAGTTAGGGTGTGCCTGCTGCACGTGTAGAGGGTGTTTTTAGGATTTTTAATTATTTATGTATTTAATGTGACTTTTAAGGTGTGCTATCAGGCCTATGTATGTGGACGTTCTCCTGGACATGTGTTACTGTTGCACTATGTGGACACATGGTACTTCACATGATTGGACATTGTGGATTTAGCATTGTTTTATTTGGCCCACCTACCTGATTCTTCGGATGTCTGCACTCCTTTCTCCATCCCTCCGACTCCCTCTATACTCTCCATTCCAATGGTGGAGGCACAGATTTCTTCCCAGGGGGTCAACTTGATGGGTGATTCCGATCCTCCCCCGGTAGCTGTGGCAATGTTACGGTTGGCGGATAGTATGCTCCGTACGCGTATCCGCAAGTCGTCCCATCGCTTTCTGCATTGCTGTGGGTTGCGGGGTGCGGTCCCCACCGCACTTACCCGCTGTGCCACCAGGGCCCATATGGCCTTCTTGTTCGCAAGTGCCGTCCTGGTCATTTGCGTCGAGAAGACGACGCCAGCATTCTCCTGGAGGGTCTCTGTGAGCACGGTGAGTTCCTCACGTGAGAAGTGGACCTGCCGCTTGTGGTCGCACGCTTTTTTCGCTACTTTTCCCATTTTTAGTGGTTTCACTAGGGTGGATGACGGGTTGGGATGTGTCTCAGGGTAGTATTTTTAATGGTTGTGTGGAAATTGTGTTTTTATAGGTGTACGGCGTGCTGTTTCCCGTTCCGGGACCATGTTTTTACTTCCGTTTCCGTATATTTACGGTCACCGTACTTTCCGACTGCCGCTCATTGCGGTGACCGCTAAGATGGGTGGCGGAATTGCACCTAGGGCGCCGTACGGCGGCGGTGAGGGCCGTTTTGGGGACATTTCCGCCATCGCGGACTTTGCACTTCCGCCATGGCGTAGTGCTCGTGCCCGATGGGTCGGAATTAGCCGCACTTTGCTCCGTCGTGCGATGGCGGGAACGCTATTTACGCTATGGCGGTCAGGTCAGTCACTTTCCGCCAGGGTCGTAATGAGGGCCCATATCTTGAAAGTGGTAAGTGCAGTACTTAGCGGAAATACCAGGACTGTCATATGGTCTTTTGCCAGCTAGCCTGACATGTTTGCCAGAGAATGGACTGTCCATTGACATCTGTTCAAGTTTCCAGGCATGACTAATAGCAGGGAATAAGAATTCCCTCTGATATTTGTAGTACTGGGTATTAGCAAGGAAATCAAGTCCCACAAATTGACAGAAACTGGAAATCTTACTGAAAGTCGATCCACTTAACAGTAAAGCATCAGACAATTCAGATTTTCAGGTTGGTGCCTTGTAAAACACAAGACACATCCACAATGGCTCCCTGCATATGTTCCCTCTTAATTTATGATCACATTTAATCATTAGTACATTCTCTAGCAAACAGCTATAAAATACAATGTATTTTTGCTCCTTTATTAGCCAATCGTCCTGCAGTACTGTGTTTTTTTGTGACTCGACGGTGGTGGACAATTCCTATTAACTAGGCAAACTGAAGTCGAGATCTTGAACAAATTCCTCAGTCAATTGCGTTGAAGCTTCAGCCTCTGTTAGTTCAGGCTGTGATATTTCCGCATGAATTGGAGAAGTGCCCACCGCCTGAACCCAGTGTCTTGGGTCCACTTTGTTTAGGAGATATGCTGCATTGATACAGGACCGGGAGCTGACGCTGCTTCGTCCCTTCTCTACAGCTCTAGCGCGTCTTCACTCTGAGGCCGAGGATCACAGGCCTGCTGTGGGGGAGGGATGCTGGAATCGCATGGTGCAGCCCTCCTCCCTCATCCACCTGCGGCCCGCGGCGACCTAGACGGGGGGGCCTGCCTCCTGCGCAGACCCAGAGGTCTCTAATACTGCAGGACACTTCACTCCTCCACCCTTTCTGGGCGGCATCCTGGCGTTGGTTCCCTTTGGTGGGACTAGGAGGGCTTCTCCATTCCTGGGTGCCCCGATCCTACTGCCTCCACTGGACGGAGCCCGGAGCCGGGGTAACCCGGATACCTGCCTGGACCCGGAGGTCCTCACGCAATTGAACGTCCACTCCGCGCCCGCTTTGCTGCCTCTCGGAGGCGGCGCGCTGACACCGGGCGCCTATGTGGTCGGTCACCTCCCTGGACCCGGAGGCCCTTCATGTCGTAGAGCACCCTGCTCCGCCGTCCCTCCTGGGCGGTGTGCTGACTCCTGGGGCCTGTGTGACTTATTCGCGGGTATCCCTTCCCCAGGAGTGCTGAGGGAGACGCTGCCTCCTCCTTGATGTCGGCAGTGAGTTCCGGAGCCCCTTCTTCTAATACTGTCTGGACCCGGGCACCACCTATTTTACCCTGCACTATGCGGAGCCTGCTACTGGTACCCACGCCTACTCCTGCTATTAATTAAGGGGGCCATACCGGGGTCTGCCCCCACCGCATCCTCGCAGCCTCATTTCCCAATGCTCTCTGGTGGCCGCGGCTGTGCTGGGGTGGTCCCCCCGGACAGTAGTCCGCGTAGCCTACCACTCAACGCTGACACACTGGGCCCACTCTCTGACTGCTGGACTGCGGGTTCTCCCTTGCCTGGGACCCCCTGACCCCCTGACCTCCTTGAGGCGGCCCGTATGGAGGCCCCCTCTGCAGCCCCACATTAACCACATCCTCTACCTGTATATACCTGAGGTAGACCCAGGGGCCCTGCGGACCTCCTCCGACACTCATAGTGCCGCGCCCACTACCCAGGCCACTCGGCAAGCGGATCCTCCACTCCAGGAGGACATCCTGTGAACCGGGGTTCCCCACCCCGACCAACTAACTGCTGCCAGGTCCTGGACTCCTGTCTGCCTCCTACTCACCTACGGTCAGCGTGCTGAGGCGCTCTAACAGCCTATTCCCTGGTGAGCGAGGTGTTCTCCCCTACCTCTCTACTAGAGCCCACAGTTGCAGCTTTCCTGGACGCTGCTACCACATTGGCTCCCTGGCCTCCGGGCCTCACTCCATGCTACCGGGTTAACCCACTCCAGTAACCTCACTCACGGTTCACTCATCTTGTGCCCATTGCGACTGACTGGAGGAGTCTTCCCTGGCCCCACTGGTGGACGGTCAGCTGCAACTCAACAGGCTCCACTTCCAATTACTGCTCCGCACTGCTCTGTAGCTTTGCGTGCCTCTAAGCCCCCTGATCACCCCAACCAGCCTCCCTGGCCCCCCCAGAAACCCCTTGTCCCTTCTGCTCAGCCTTGGTACATCTACTCCCCCCCTTCCGCCCCGGGGCTCCTATCCATCTGGCCCATGACCAAGGGGACGGGAAAGAAACAAAGCTCGATCAATATGTTTACGAAGGCCTCGTCGGGTGCGGTGGCGGAGGAGCCCGAACAGGAACCGCAAAATCAATCAACTTCGGTTCCCTCTGGCTCTCAGAAAATGATGGAATTCATTCGGGAGGGGTTCACCACACTCCACAGTAAACTAGATGACATGAACGGCACAATATCTTCCATTAAAGCCCATATGGAGAGGACTGATGGCCGGGTGGCTGAGATCGAGACACGAGTGGGTGCCACCGAGGATCACCTGGGCTCTCTCAGGAAGGAGGTTTCCGCACTCTCTTCCCGCATCACTGAGGTTGAGAAAAAGAATGAGGACCTTGAATCGTGCATAATCCGAATACCCGAGGATGACATAAAAGAACCTATGGAGTACTACATTGAGCATACCTTACAAACACTGCTTGATTCTCCAAAGCTCTCCCCACAAATTGCGATTGTGAGAGCCCACTGGGTCCTAACTTCCAAATCTAAGCCGGGTGCGCCCCCACGACCTATCATTGCCAGAGTCCTAAACTTTCGTGATCGCGATGCCCGCCTCAGGGCGGCGAGGGCCAAGGGTGAACTCCTACTGGGGGCCGCCAGGGTCCATCTGTATCCAGATTTTTCGGTGGCGGTTCAACAGGAGCGAAACACATTCCTAGCTGTGAAGAGGAAACTACGTGACCTAGAGGTGAAATACTCTATGCTATATCCCGCCAAACTTAGGATCGAACACTCTAACCAGGTGTACTTCTTCGCAATCCCCGAGGAGGCGTCTAGGTTCATTGATGATCACTTTCCTGGCTGACTCCCCTCTTCGGGGCACCCACCCAAGGCTGTGGGGCTCCTCAGCTTTCTGTATACCGACCGGAGCGCCCTTCTGCCTGGGACACCCTTTGGGCCCGGAAATGCGCAAAACAACAAATTAATATGTGGCCTAATTCTCCTCTACAGCGCCCATCCACTACTATAGAGTTCCCCTGCCATATGTTGTTGGATCCAGTTACAAGCCCTATCTGACTACTAGGGAGGCTTCTCCTCCCGACCTTGATAACAATGCCTTCCCTCTGTTCGACCGTGCCTTCCTGCCCACACAGGGTCCTGCCCGGGATGCGCATGAGGTCACTGTAACGCTCACCTGATTCCCGCAGAGGCGCCGGTCTTGACTGGGTGAATGCCGTATCTTCAAAGGTGATGTGTAACACACGGTTGGCTCTTTGGGCTGGACCTCTGTGCACTGTATGTCTGACTTGAAGAGTAAGATGTCTGCAGATAGAAAATATGGGATTAATGAACTGGGGTTATTGGGTGCCTCTCTCCTCTTCCCTTTCTCTTCTCCTGTAGAACCCCAAAGGTTAACGCCCTCACCTTAGGTAAGTGAACGCCGAGCTCTCCATCTGCCTCGGGGCAGGGTGCCGTAACCAGTTTCTTCACTGGATAAGGGTGCAGGCCTCTTGACCTCAGAGGACTGCTGTCCGTCGTTAACTGCACGAACGGTAAATTCTGGGCACTTCAAATGTCTTAAAAGTCTTTTGTAATGATATCTCTTGTTTTGCAGGGTTCCGGCGATGGCGGATGGCGGGCTGATGAGAGTTGAGGATCGAACCCGCGTGAGGAATAGAAGCGCCTGGAAGCACGTAAGTAAGCGCTTGTAGCCTGCTTCACGATGCGCACTAACTGTCCCTTTTATCTTGCAGGTACAAGTTCGGAGCTTTAGAGAAGCTGAAGGGTGCTGGAATACCCACTGGATTCGGCGTGGGAAGGAGTAATGGCACGTGAGTAATAAAGTTGCCCAATGTCTTTAAACGCACCTTCTTTTGTCTTTCAGATGCGGGATGCAGCGCCAAAGGCCTCCGGAGCGTGCGAAGAGTAGGTAAGCCTTTGTCTTTCAGATGCCGGAATGCAGCGCGAGGCGTTGGTGACAGCCGATGGACCAGGTAAGAGATGCGCTGCCACTGAAGACCGTAGTGCTAACCTGTTCTTTTTTTGTCTTTACAGGTGCTGCTGAAGACTGGATTCCAGGATGGTAAGCCTTTGTTCCCTTAGGCTCAGGATCAGAAGCAGAAGACACGATGAGCGTTCTGCTGCAGAGAATGCAGAATAACACAAAGCAAGATTCATCCATCGGGTGTGGTTTAAATAGCCTCCTGTAGTGCTTAGGTGTCTCCTTCCACAGCCACGCCTAGGTAAGAAAAGAGTTCCTGCTTTCCAGAAGAGTTCCAGTGTTCTGAACCTAGGGAGTGGCTCCTGCCCCACCCAACAGGAAAAGTAGTCCCAAACAGAAGAGGATCAGGGGTTCAACTGGCAGGTAAGTAAGCAGCATGGTCTGCTGCAGGTAAGTCCACCCAAGCATTATGAGCCGGGCGCTTCCAGCGCTAGGACTGGGCATCTTTATGAGCCTGGTGCCACTGGCGCCAGGACAGGGTCCAAAAGGTCCCAATTGGGACTGGCTGGCACTCGGAACCGGGGTTATGGGTCTGCTTCCAAGGGAGTTGGGCATGTCCTGATCTTTTGGAAGCAGAGATCATGACAGCACCCCCCCTCAAGGCCCCTCCCAAACCGGGCTTCTCCGGGGGTTTGGGCTTGTTAGGAAATGTTCGATGAAATCTTTTGATTAGACGAGGCGCGTGGACATATTCTGCAGGTTCCCAGGATCTTTCTTGGGGACCGTAGCCTTTCCAGTCAATCAGGTAAAATAGTTTAGATTTGGAGATCTTGGAATCCAGGATGCGTTTGACTTCAAACTCGAGTTCTCCATCAACTAGAATAGGTTTTGGAGATGTAGTTAGTCGGGTTTGAGGTTGCACGGGTTTTAATAGAGAGACGTGGAAGACCGGATGTATCTTCATGTGAGGGGGCAAGTCCAACTTGACCGCTACTGGATTTACTATGGTAGTGATGGAATAGGGACCAAGGTATCTTGGGTTGAATGTGCGTGGTCCTTTTAGAGGTAGATATTTGGTGGATAACCAGACTTGATCTCCTACTTGATATTGGGGGGCTTCCTTCCGATGTTGGTCTGCTCCTTTCTTGTATTGTTCTTTAGCCCTTTGAAGGTGAGAAACGGCTTCCTTAAAGGCTTGGGTGATTGTAGAATGCAGGTGGTCTACTGCTGGTGTTCCAAGATCTTGGAGTGGATCCAACTCCGAGGTTCGAGGGTGACTACCGTATAAAAGAAAAAACGGGGTCTTCCCAGTTCCCGAGTGGACAGAGTTATTGTAGGCATATTCAGCTATCCAAAGGATATCTTTCCAAGTTTTTTCAGTTTGTTGTAGCATGCAGCGCAAATACTGTTCCAGAGTTTGATTGGTCCTCTCGGTTTGTCCGTCGGTTTGAGGGTGGTGGCTGGTCGAAAGTCTCACATCAATTTGAGCCGACCGACAGCAACTTCGCCAAAAATGAGAAATAAATTGACTACCTCGATCCGAAATTAGAACTGAAGGAAAACCGTGCAGTCGGACGATGTTTTCGAGAAATTCTCGGGCCAGAGTTGCTGCTGTTGGTAAGCCTTTGAGTGGAATGAAATGCGCCATCTTCGAGAATAGGTCCACGATTACTAGGATCGTATTGTATCCGGAGCATGGAGGTAGATCGGTGATGAAGTCCATAGAAAGCGTATGCCAAGGGCGAGGCGGGATGTCAATAGGGCGTAAGAGGCCGGCTGGTTTTTCCTTTTGACTCTTGTTTTGGGCGCATACTCCACAGGACATTATAAAGTCTCTGATATCTTTTTTCCAAGACGGCCACCAGAAGTAGCGCTTGATCTTTTCCGAGGTCTTGGTCATACCGGGATGTCCTTCCATTAAAGAATCGTGATAACAAGAGATTACCTTTTTCTGTAAATCTGTGCTGGGCAGGTATAACCGTTCTTGGAAATATAATAGGTTGTCATTCACCGTAAAGTCCTTTCCCTGCAGATGCCAATTCTGTATGTCTGCTGGAGTTACTAGTAGCCTGGCTTTATCCTTAACTTCCTCTATGGATTGTGTGGCGATTACACCTAGAATTCTTTGTTCGGGAATGATAGGTACAGGTTTAGGATTGATCAAATGTTCTTCCACTCCCATCCGAGAAAGGGCATCAGCTTTACCGTTTTTTGTACCAGGTCGATAGGTAATTATGAAGTCAAACTCGGCAAAGAATAGTGCCCAACGGAGTTGCCTAGAGGATTGAGCTTTTGCGGTTTTCAAATATTGCAGGTTTCGGTGATCTGTAATCACAGTAACAGTGTGTCGGGCCCCCAGAAGATAATGCCGCCAAGCCTTAAAGGCGGACTTGATAGCTAGAAGTTCCTTATCAGTAATAGTGTAATTGATTTCAGGAGGCGAGAATTTGCGGGACCAAAATGCCACGGGATGTAACTGATTGGTTACTGGGTCCTTTTGTGATAGAACTGCCCCCATGGCAAAGCTCGAAGCATCAGTTTCAACGATGTAGGGGAGTTCTGGGCGAGGATGTTTTAAGATCGGTGCAGAGATAAATCTAGTCTTCAAATTCTGGAAAGCTTGTTCCGCCTCGGTAGACCATTCAAAACGTTTGTTTTTCTTTAACAAGGCGGTGATGGGCTGGACTATTCGAGAGAATTCGGGGATAAACCTGCGGTAAAAGTTAGCGAAGCCTAACATGCTTTGAACACCTTTTACGGAGGATGGCGATGGCCATTTGAGAATTGCATCGACCTTCTTTGAATCCATACGCACTCCGCTAGGTGATAATATGAATCCCAAGAATTCAACTTCAGTCACGTTGAAAACACATTTTTCCAACTTAGCGAAAAGTTTGTGTTGACGCAATCTCTCGAGGACCATTTTCACGTGTTTCCGATGTTCAGTTTCCGATGAAGAATAAACGAGGATGTCGTCAATGTAAACAACAACACACACATCTATGAGCTCTCAGAGGACATCGTTCATAAAATATTGAAAGGCGGCCGGGGCATTGCAAAGTCCGAAGGGCATGACCTGATATTCAAATAGCCCATACTTGGTGCGGAAGGCCGTCTTCCATTCATCGCCCTCTTTTACTCGTACCAAGTGGTAGGCTCCTCTAAGATCCAGCTTTGTATATATGCATGCTTTTCTGACTTGGTCCAGGAGTTCAGGGATCAAAGGTAACGGATATCTATTCTTAACGGTGATCTGGTTCAGGGCGCGATAATCTATACAAGTTCTAAGGTCCCCTTCTTTTTTTGGAACGAAGAACAAAGCTGAGGAAGCAGGGGACTTGGAAGGACGAATAAACCCATTCGTTAGGTATTGATCCAGGTATTGTCGGAGGTGAAGATTCTCAGGCTCGGTGAGGGCATAAATTCTACTACAAGGAGGAGTAGATCCAGGTATCAGGTCTATCTGGCAGTCATAAGACCTATGAGGAGGTAGAGAGTTAGCCTGATCCTTCCGGAAAACATCTTGGAAATCTAGGTATTCAGGAGGTAACTGGGGAGCCTCCGAGGAAATTGCTGCCAGTGCAACACCAGGTCGAGGGTGACAAGTAGAGACACATTCTGGAAACTGAACCGTTCTTGCTCGCCAATCGATCTGAGGATTGTGCTTCTCTAACCAAGGAATTCCTAGAATAATCTGGAACTGAGGGGCCTTGATCACATCGAACACGATCTTCTCATGGTGTCCATCTTGACTTACTAGTGTCACTTCTTGGGTGGTATGCGTTACTGGTCCGGAGGCTATCTCCGTACCATCCACCGTAGTAATGACGTCCTTTAGAGCCTTTGGACAAAGAGTCAGATTCATCCTCAAAACCATTTCATGATCCACATAATTGCCGATGGCACCGCTGTCGACGTAAGCTTCAATCGCATGTAATCGATCCGGATGTTCAGGGCTAATGAGGACCATAGGTATCACGAAATGCGAGGTCACTGAACTGGTTTTAACGCTCGGCAAGAGGACCTCTATTCTTGTCGGGCGAGGTCGTTTCCCTGCTCAGAGTTTGTGACCCTGGTAACTGCAGCTCGTACTGCCTTCTTGGCTGGTTTCATCGGACAGTCTCGAAGAAAGTGCCCCGAGTTTCCGCAATAGAGGCATAATTGCAGCTGTTTTCTCCTTTCCCTTTTGTGTTAGTGGTCCTTTCAGGCCCCCTATTTGCATGGGTTCCCCGGAGTCTACTCCTTTGGTAGGAGTTGGTGGTTTGGAAAATACTCGAGCATCAAACTTGGAACGATCGGCCTTCCTGTTCTGCAGTCTGTGGTCAATTTGAACGACTAAGTCAATATAGTCCGAACAGTCTTGCGGGGGATTCACTACTTGGGCTAACACATCTTTAAGCTCTCCACGTAGACCTCTATAAAACAGCGTAATCCTTTTGTCCTCAGGCCATCGAGTTTCCACTATCAGTCTGTTGAAAGACGCAATATAAGCCAAAAGGTCTTGATTACCCTGTCGCAATGAAAGGAGCTCATTGTCCAAGGCCTGCCCCTGTGAATGTCTTGCAAACAGTTTTTCCATACTGAGCTGAAAAGCTTGAAAATCATGGAGAACCGGATCATCTTGATTAACTAGAGGGATCGACCAGTCTGCCGCATTGCCACTAAGGTACGAAAGCACGAAAGCTACCTTAGCTTGATCAGTTGGAAAGGCTGCTGGCCGGCATAAGAAATGCAACCGGCACTGATTAATAAATACTGCAAACCTCTTTGGGTCACCAGAAAATCGTTCGGGCGGAGCCAGAGGTACATTCCCAGGTAGGTTGATCTGCACTGGGTTCGTAGAGGATGTTGAAGGAAGATTTGCCCCTGATGCGGGTAACGGAGTTTGTCCGGCTTGTGACTGTAGCAATTGTCTAGCGAGATCGTCTGTTCGCTCCTTGGAAATAATCAGTTCCCTTCTTAGAGCATTTGTTTCCTGACGGGCTGCATGCACTTCTGCTCTTAGTTCCCCAAGTAACTGGGCTAGCTGGTCGGTATCCGAGGTTTCATTAGCGCCTGGGTGGGAGTTTTGTGTTCTGTAACGCTCACCTGATTCCCGCAGAGGCGCCGGTCTTGACTGGGTGAATGCCGTATCTTCAAAGGTGATGTGTAACACACGGTTGGCTCTTTGGGCTGGACCTCTGTGCACTGTATGTCTGACTTGAAGAGTAAGATGTCTGCAGATAGAAAATATGGGATTAATGAACTGGGGTTATTGGGTGCCTCTCTCCTCTTCCCTTTCTCTTCTCCTGTAGAACCCCAAAGGTTAACGCCCTCACCTTAGGTAAGTGAACGCCGAGCTCTCCATCTGCCTCGGGGCAGGGTGCCGTAACCAGTTTCTTCACTGGATAAGGGTGCAGGCCTCTTGACCTCAGAGGACTGCTGTCCGTCGTTAACTGCACGAACGGTAAGTTCTGGGCACTTCAAATGTCTTAAAAGTCTTTTGTAATGATATCTCTTGTTTTGCAGGGTTCCGGCGATGGCGGATGGCGGGCTGATGAGAGTTGAGGATCGAACCCGCGTGAGGAATAGAAGCGCCTGGAAGCACGTAAGTAAGCGCTTGTAGCCTGCTTCACGATGCGCACTAACTGTCCCTTTTATCTTGCAGGTACAAGTTCGGAGCTTTAGAGAAGCTGAAGGGTGCTGGAATACCCACTGGATTCGGCGTGGGAAGGAGTAATGGCACGTGAGTAATAAAGTTGCCCAATGTCTTTAAACGCACCTTCTTTTGTCTTTCAGATGCGGGATGCAGCGCCGAAGGCCTCCGGAGCGTGCGAAGAGTAGGTAAGCCTTTGTCTTTCAGATGCCGGAATGCAGCGCGAGGCGTTGGTGACAGCCGATGGACCAGGTAAGAGATGCGCTGCCACTGAAGACCGTAGTGCTAACCTGTTCTTTCTTTGTCTTTACAGGTGCTGCTGAAGACTGGATTCCAGGATGGTAAGCCTTTGTTCCCTTAGGCCCAGGATCAGAAGCAGAAGACACGATGAGCGTTCTGCTGCAGAGAATGCAGAATAACACAAAGCAAGATTCATCCATCGGGTGTGGTTTAAATAGCCTCCTGTAGTGCTTAGGTGTCTCTTTCCACAGCCACGCCTAGGTAAGAAAAGAGTTCCTGCTTTCCAGAAGAGTTCCAGTGTTCTGAACCTAGGGAGTGGCTCCTGCCCCACCCAACAGGAAAAGTAGTCCCAAACAGAAGAGGATCAGGGGTTCAACTGGCAGGTAAGTAAGCAGCATGGTCTGCTGCAGGTAAGTCCACCCAAGCATTATGAGCCGGGCGCTTCCAGCGCTGGGACTGGGCATCTTTATGAGCCTGGTGCCACTGGCGCCAGGACAGGGTCCAAAAGGTCCCAATTGGGACTGGCTGGCTCTCGGAACCGGGGTTATGGGTCTGCTTCCAAGGGAGTTGGGCATGTTCTGATCTTTTGTAAGCAGAGATCATGACAGTCACTACTAGGCACCAAGTTTATCCTTCATGTGCCTTACAGTTCGGAGCATCACCGCCTGGACAGTTCACAGGCCCCCTTGGCGTTGATGCCATTGGCTTGGATTTGGTTGTTTGGGTTTGGGGTCACCATTCCACTGTTTGGGGGAGGGATGTGAGAGGGAGTGGGTTATTTTGGGTTGTTTGATAAAAAAGGCTTGGTATCAACGAGGAGGGTGGAGCATGGGGCAACATTGTTCCGTTGTTGTTATAAGACTGAGCAGACAGTACAAAGACCTTGGGGATCACTGCGTTGTTATCCTGTAATTATTAACAAATATCTCTGATCTGTTGATGGTGGACAACTTAACACTAATGAGTTGGAATGTGCGGGTCCTGGGAACCTACAAAAAAATGAGACAATTACAGCTCCAGGCCGAACGGCATGGGGCCAAAATCCTGTTTCTGAAAGAAACACACACCTGCACTGAGCACTGCGAAAATGTTCGCCAAAACATGGGGCCCTCAAAGGTACTTCACTAACTACTCCACCCAGAGTCGTGGAGCCATGACCATGATTCATAGGAGCCTTAAGTTCAATCCCATATCCACACAGATTGACCCTCAAGGTAGATATGTCCTTCTCCATGGTATCCTGCAGAATAGGGAGGTGGTGCTGTTAAACATCTATGGTCATAACATCGATGACCCGGAATTTTACTTGCCTCTCACGTCCCTCCTGGACAGCTTTCCGCTAATACCAATCCTTTGGGGAGGTGACTTTAATATAGATGTAGACTTAGACAGATCCAGCTCCAGACCACGTCAACTTTCCAGAGCAGCATACACTACACTGTCATCTCTTCCCCGTCTATCTATGGTGTATGTATGGCGACTCCTTTACCCCGACTCCCGCTCCTACTCCTTCTATTCCTCGGTACACAACTTGTGCTCTTGAATCAATAGATGGCTGGTGTCTGATATACTTATAAGGAATGTATCCAACCTCAAGATCCTTCCCAGAACCCTCTGTGACCACTCACCAGTGACCATTACCCTTAGTTGGGGCCCTGATCGCGACCGGGTCAGACAGTGGACAATGAAACCCCACTCATTCCTCGACCCTGGCTTTAGCTCCGAGCTTGAGACTGCCATCGAGGAGTTTTTCGAAATTAACACCAATACGGTATCCTCACAGGCCACCCTCTGGGAATCTTTTAAATCATTCATTAGAGGTATTGCTTTGTCCAAGGAAAACGGCATCCTGAAAACAATTCGCAGAGAAATCACGGAGAGTGAGGCCGCGCTGTCCACACTGGAAGCCCAATGTTCGCTTCACCAAACCCGGAACTCCTAGCATCAATCGGTGTGGAGCTCGACACATTCTGCTTGTTAGCGGACCGTGAACTAAGGTTTCTGGACAGCCCGGGCCTTGCAAGGAAGTACGGTGAGGGTGAGCACCGAAGCCGCTTTCTGGCCAGGCTATTCCGCCGAGAGTTCGGTACCCCACCCATCCCTGGAGTGGAGAGACCCGATGGCTCCCTGGCCACGACACCACAAGAAATCAACCCCGAATTCCACTCCTTCTACAAATCCTTGTATGCCAACGCCGATAGTGTCTCGTCATCGAAGATTGATTCCCATCTTGATAATTTCTCCCTCTCGGTCCTCTCCCCTGAGACCATCGCCTCCCTCGAGAACCCATTCACCCTCGAGGAATTCTCGAGCGCCATTGACTCACTCTCATCAGGTAAATCCCATGGCTCCGATGGTATCCCCGTAGAATTTTACAAACACTTTAAACCTCTCCGCCTTCCTCACTTGATGGCCCTCTGGGAGGAATCGGTAGGGGCGGGCCGGCTCCGCCCCTTGCTCTGCGAAGCCACGATAACCGTCTTACTGAAACCCGATAAACCCCCCACACGATGCAGCTGCTACCGCCCACTCTCGCTCATTAATAGTTTTGTAAAGATTTTTGCCAAACTCTTAGCCCTACGCCTTGTCCCTTACATGCCACATATTATTCATCCAGATCAAGTGGGATTTATCCCGGGATGCTCCACCTCCCTGAACTTGAGACGCCTCTTCAACGTTATAAGCAGAATTAGCCCAAACATCCAGGCAGTAGCCGCAACACTTGATATGCAAAAAGCTTTTGACTCTGTCTCGTGGCAATATCTCTGGCGGGAGCTAGAAAAATGCAAGTTCGGCCCCTGCTTCCTCTCCTGGGTCAAACTGCTGTACTCCAGTCCAGTAGCTGGGGTCCGCACCGAAGATCAGTGTTCCCCCCCCTTTCCAATCGCTGGAGGAACAAGACAGGGCTGTCGCTTCTCCCCCCTGGTCTTTGCCAATGCGATGGAACCATTCGCAGACATGCTTCGTCAATCCCATGCACACAGGGTCCTACGTACTGCGGGTCAATCAGATATAGTATCCCTATATGCGGATGATGCTCTTCTTTTAATTCGCTCTCCTGATACCAACTTGGCACCGATACTGGAAGACA
Organism: Ambystoma mexicanum; assembly: GCF_040938575.1. NCBI lineage: Eukaryota > Metazoa > Chordata > Amphibia > Caudata > Ambystomatidae > Ambystoma > Ambystoma mexicanum. The sequence continues at coordinate 344,639,914 of NC_090937.1, read as the reverse complement.
CCATCCTTTTTGGACGCATCTCCAGCCTCAAAGTGAACTGTTCTAAATCCACCCTGTTCCCTCACACTGCCTGTACACGGCCACCTCCCGACACCCTAGGGTTCGTTTGGGCCCAATCAAACTTCACCTACCTAGGTATTGTATTGTCTCGCCACTTCAAACGTGTTTTTGAGGAGAACTATCAAAAATACCTTACAAGCCTCACAACCAAGTCACTGGGTTGGGGCAAACTCCCGATTTCTCTTGCGGGCAGGATAGGAGTGCTGAAGATGGTGGTACTACCCCAGCTTCTGTACAGATTCACCAACATCCCTCTGTGGCCGGGCAGCGGGTTCTTCCAGGAGTTGACTCGTATCCTCAACACTTTCCTTTGGCACTCGGGTGCGGTTCGGCCCAAACTCAAAACTTTGGCCACCCCAATGGAGGTTGCACAACTCCAATACACATCATACTGGTTCAACGCATTGGATCCCCCACCCCATGTCAGACTCGAGAGGCTATCGGTCAGTGACCGTGATATCCGGTCCCTGATTGTCACACCCACACCGTTAGTTTCGGAGTCACTCGACCCGGTGACCTGCACATCATTGGCTATATCAAAAACTTGGAAGCTACTAGGAATCACCCACCTGTTTCATGGCAACCTACCACTTTGGAACTTTCTCCCGGGGGTCCCACACGTACCTCTCCTCATTGTTCGCCGATGGGCAGAGGCTGGCTTCGAGCTGCTTTGCAATGTCTTTGAACAGGGCAATTTCAGAGAGTGGCCTGACCTCCCATTGTCCCTTAGGCGGAGACCATCAGTCTGGCTCCAGTACTCATCTCTCTGGAGAACCCTTAAACACAAATACCCCAGCTTCCCAGCAATACCACCAGACGAGCTCATAGTCACCGAGTTGACCTCCCCCATCCCCATGAGGGGCAAAGTTTCCAGACTCTACACTCTATTGCAATCCAGAACTGCCCCGCCACTCACTAAACTGAGACAAGCTTGGGGGGACGACCTGGGGCAGGATATAATGGACGAGCGCTGGGCCCACATGTGTGCTCACATTCATGGGGTATCCTACAATTCCCGATTCAAGTTGATCCAATACAAGGTACTTCATAGATATCACTACACCCCAAACAGACTGCACCATATCTCGAATGACCTGTTCCCTGGCTGCCCCAGGTGCGGCTCCGAAAACGCTGGCTATATCCACATGATCTGGTCCTGCCTGCGCCTCGTCCAATTCTGGAGTGCAGCATGCTCAACTGTGTCTGATATGCTTGAGGTCCCTATCACTCAATCCCCAATGAGATGTCTTTTCCATGACTTCCCTGAACTCCACCAGGACTCCAAAAAACAAGCTGGTCTGTGCATGTTGCTCGCAGTACTCTCCATATTACTCTGTTGGCTTCGACCTACCACTCCTACCCACGCTCAATGGCTCAGGGCGGGTACATGGGCCTCAGATACTGAGGAATCCTGGGCCATACAACAGCCAACCCACTCAAGGCCCAGAGATGTCTGGTCAAAGTTTCGCTCATACATGTCTCCCACCGACACTGTCTCAGACACCTCATCTCTGTCCCTCCTCCCCTGTCGTTCCCCCTCCTCCTCCTGAACAACTCCCCCCCTGCTCCATACCCACCCTTTCGCACCCCTGATGTGTTTATACTGGTTCTGTTTCTGCACTATATGACTGTATTATTACACTGCTCTGATTGTAATTGCCTGTATGCTACTCGCCTGCTCTTGTGTTGCCAAGCCAAATAAATAAAAGGTTTAAAAAAAAAGAGGGTCTGCAAGCAATTGCAATGTATCTGCATTGTCTTCAGTTTAATCTGGGCAATTTTCTACAAAGTAGCAATGGTCCATGGTAACTTTGTACGGTTCACAGGTGAACTTGCATTAATTTTCTGGACACTGGACATATGCATCACAAGTCAGAATATTGACTGGACCACGCTGTGCCTCAAATAACAGTTGCTCCATTGTGGAATCCGTTTGGCAAGCAACATCTTTGGTTTCAGTTGTTGTCTGAGTCTTTACACTCCTCTTCCTTCTCTGCCTCTAACATATTTATAGAAAAACATGCTCAATTTATAGCACACATACAGAAGATACGATTTTCCAACTAAAAACATAATATAACTAAAAATTCACTTAAACTCTTCTCCAAAACAAACTGGTTTGTTCTTTACCCTTGTTTTCTTAATTCACTTTGAAACCGTGGCCTTCCGTTTGCCGACTGGCAACGTCAAGCTGAAAAAATTGTGTTTTGTATGGTTTAAAGCAAGCAAATTTCTTTTCCACTCAAGCAAACATATGTACATATCTACAAACAGAACCAACTTGTCGGACTTCTAAACATTACAACATTATAAAAATATATTTCCAATCCAATGTATTTCATATTAGGTTATGTATACCTCTGGTCCATGTGCATCTTCTAATTCAACATCTTGAGTACATTCCTTGGAGAGAATAATCATTAAAAAAATTCCATGTCAATCAAACTGAAATTTAATATCTTTCATCGCACAGAGAACTTCCTCACAAAGTAGTTTGAAATGATTGCAAACCTTATAGTATAAGGTTTGTTGCTGCAACACAAATAGAACATTTGTATGAACATACCCTTGAAAACAGTGTACCTGATTTGGTCCTAATATACCTTTCAGATTTCACCTGACAACCTTCCGAGGTGACACATGGACTTAATCTGAGATCACCCTGCAAAACATAGTGATTATAATGTCACCTACAAAAGTAGTTTGCTTTGTAATGTTTCCTTTCAAACCTCTTCTGCATTAGGGAGGAAGTATAACGTTATAACCAAAATCACAAAGGTTTGAAACAGTGCAAGGTTACATGCTTTTCAGTCTCAAAGTATATTCTTTGTAGGATTTAATTTAATTCTAGCAAGGAAACTGTAAATATGCATACCTTGTACTCTGGGCCTGTTGCAAAGGAGGAAGTGTTTGTAGTTGAAGTTCCAGCATTCCCCTATAACATATTACTTGTTTTAATATGGATGAAAAAGAGAAATCACACTGAAAACATGAGATGCAGACGATGCTACACACTGAGAGACACCCATACATGCCACTTTGTGTAAATAACCAATACTAAACATAATAATTTTCAATATGTTTAAATTCCAAGCATAACAGATGCATGTATTGGTCATTCGCATATAAAGGACTAGTACAATATAATTACTTGATAGGCGAGTGAGGTTGATGTTGACTCCGGAAAAGTAAGAATCTTGCTCCTTAATTTTCAGTACATTGTCAGAAAAGAGTACAATGGAAAAGGTACATGAGTATTAGAAATGTGGCCATATCCAACGCTCTAAAAAATCACTTTGTGCATGTCGGTTGGGCTCACCAATGGGATACTAGGCGTGTCAGTGGTTTCGTCACTGGTAAGGGTCTGTGCTTCCATCAGTGAGCTCTACATAAAGAAGGACATGTCAACAAACACATTTCGAAAACATTAGGTGATTTTTAAAGGGCACTATGGAGGTTTTAACTCATCGTCACATTTCACTGATTTATTACAGTGTCCCAAAAGCAGGGATAGAGAGAGTAGTCTAAAGCAAAACATTTTAAAAGTTGGGTAATTCTGGTAACTATGGGAACTTGATTAATACAATATTGATGGCAATAAACACCAAAAACAAAACTTTTCAGGAAGTTACTTTTTCAATACACTATTTTAAATTAATTGAGCGATCACTGAGAAGACATATTTATTCAGACCACTGTCCTACATACCAACAAACATAACAAATTCATCGTCCACTGCTCACCCGAGCCAGCGTGTGCCGAAATTGAGTTGGAATTGCATTTGGAAGCAATTTCCAAAGAATTCTGGGTTGACGATTTTTTGTGTACTTTGATTGTTCATACATATCGTCGGTGCTGCAGACGCGGAAGCGATTGGCCCATAAGTCTGCCAAGACAGCCTGGGCTGTACTTTCAATCTCGTCCACTGGAATACCGCAATTTGTAATCCATCTCCGTATTAAATCAATATCCTTTGGTAATATATCAAGGATTGTGTACGGAGCTTTGACATGGCTCACAGAAGGGCCACCGAAAACGATACATGAAGGCATTCTTTAAAAGTCTGTAAGATCTGTATACAAAAATATAATTAATTATTACAAATAATAATGTATGATTGTGAATAAAGCAAGTATTACACAGCTTTGTCTGTAACCTAGTTGAATTAACACAGCGATCACTTTCTTACAGAATTGATTATTATACTGCAAATAGTAACGTATTAATCCTCCATTGAATGAACTTTCAAGCACCAAAAGAAAACATGCTTTCAAACATGGACCATGAAACATTCCATTCTGTTACTATGCACAGTGATGCAATGTGCTATTTACCGAGATGCACATACATCAAGCATTAGATAATGGTGAAGTGATGGAGATAAATGAAAATTAGAATACTGTGTACATTAGATGGAAATCGATAGAAACTTTCCTGAACATACAGAACCAAATAGGTGACCTACCCTTACTCAGACAAACAAATAAGCTGATTCAGCAAGCCAGGGAACAAGTAGCGGTGGAACAGGTATCAAGGGAACATGTAGCTCGATGGCAATATGCCTTGTGGATTGCAGAGATGTTCTCCTGGTAAATGTCCAGGTGTTTATAAAGGCTTAGAAAAGTGGATGTTTATGTGAATGTGTGACATGTTTGTTGACACCCACTCAGCCTTGATGTCAATGTGTCACATCTGCCAGACCTACCCACTCATCCCACTTGGGAGCACACAGACATATTCCTCCTCTTACTGCCTATAAGGCAATAGGGCCAGGGTTGAACGACAAATGCAAAATGCTTGCGTGGGTCATGCTTTTTTATCAAAGTGCCCAACTTTTTTGGGCAATGTGTGCCAGTCTGATGAGTTACTTTAATATGTGGCTAGTACTAGTGAATACTATTTTTGAATATATCTTTTTTCAAATGCACAATGTGCATCACCTTTTCATCAAAATGCTCCCCTTTGGCTAATATTCAAACAGTGTCCGAAAAGGAATGAAAAGCGACTTTGAACAATGGGCCATGTTTTCATTGGTGCCAGAGACAATCTTATGACCCAGTACGACCCTGTTCATAGGTGCCAACTGCTATTGATACTAGGGAGGAAGATAAATGGGGATGAGGTGAGCGCGAAAGGCCCAGAACACTGTTCAATGGACAAAAACATATGTTGATTGCAGGGACGGGGTCTTGAAGAGGGGAGTCTGGAGACACTGGGTCTGCCCTGGCCATGTGGACATCGGATATCACAGAATATGGGACGCATTCTTTGAGGATAGTCGCAGCCACATCAGCATGGCATGGAGGCATGGGGACACAAGTAGGAGGTTGGAAATCACATTGTTTCACAAGGTGTATAAGACCAGAGCTAACATAAGCAATATATTTTAACAGATAAGAAAAACCCTAAAAACCAGCATGTATCGTGGAAAATTCCATTGTGGGTAGGACAGGAAAGTGGACTGAAGAGTCAAAAAGCAAACTACCATTTAAAAACACCATCACATCCTGGTGGGAGCAGTCTATTCTAAACCAGAGCATTTCTACAAAAATGGAACACAGCTATCAGTAAATGGGAAGGAATTATTCCATAGAGGGATTTTAAACATCCTATCAACTGTCAGATGTATTAACCCACTTATGCTCTGCCCTGCGGCGTCACTCTATGCTGATGGTGCCAGAATTATCAAAATGGCTGCATAACCCCTATGCGCGCCAAAACCCATGGAAATCGCGCCTTACAACATGAAAAGATGGCTGCCAAATCTACCCTGCATGTTGTCAGTGGTGGAACGGAGCCCTCACTGCTGAAACATGTCACTGGGCTTCACAACAAGTAAAAATGGAGCACAGATGAAAAGCAGTGCTTTACTGAAAGAAATCCAGAATTTTGTTTTCAAATCTTTTTTTCTTGGTTGCTGAAACGGCAGAATGCCGGTCCAAAACACCATAAAACATCCAATATTCTTGCTGGGTTTTACAAGTCACTTCATTCAAGAAATCAGGATGAACAGACAATGGGTCTCGTTACAAGGTTGGCGGTAACCATGGCGCTAATAGTGCCATGGTTGCCGCCGGTATTTTACCGTGTCCGCCTTGGTGGATGGCGGAATTACTGCCCTACTCCAAGGTGAGCGGGGGCGGTAATTTCTCATTCACCAAGGCACTTCCCCATTCCCATTTTTGCCCCCATAGGGCATAATGGGAATGGGGAAGGCGCTAATTACGGTACCGCAAATTGCGGTACCGTAATTAGCACCAAGGTCCCTTTGTGGGTCCCTACTTTAACAGCTGGTAAAACCAGCCGTTAAGTTCGGGTCCCGCAAAGGGAACTCGTAGTAAGGCAATAAGGGTTTACCGGTACCAGTGCCGTTACCGGTACCGATAAACCCTTACTGCCTACTGTGTAATGAGGCCCATGAAAAGCTGAATTTATCATCAAAACATTCACAGCAAAAATGTGCATGCCTGTGAAATCTGTCAAAATCTGGGTGCAGTACCAGCGGCTGCCTGTGTGACAGCTGTCAGTAGCTTGCATCATTAGTATAAAACTTGTGCAACTGAAATCTAATGTCTGAAAACTAAGTGACCTGTTATTAAGAGTAACCTAGGTTGTAACTATTTAAATCTTATGGGGTAGAAGATGGAATAAGTGTTCTAGCTGCTTGTTTGAAAATTGCAAGTTTGTTTTAAAACAAGTAAACAATGTAACAGAATGACATTTCAATTAAGGCTCAAATCAGTTCCACAGCTTCCCCCCACAAAGGCCAGGCATCTCCCTTCTGCTCACTCCACCAGGAAATCACACCTCTGTGATGATTAGATCAGAGGAGGAGATCTTGGGCTCCAGGGGAAGAGGACAATGGACTTCCTCTGGCTGAAAGGATATGCAGAGTGTGCAGAGTCATAAACGGCCTCTTCCAGAAGGAAGGGGGCGGAGATTGCTTCTGAGCTGCCAGAAGGAGAAAGAGGCAGAGACAAACTACCATTTTCTGTTTAACAAAGGCAAAAGTACATTTTTAAAAAGACTGATAAATGACTGTGTAAAATTGTGAAAAATATGTCCACAACAGATTTGTTAATGTGATTTCTGGAAGCACGGTTTAAGAGATGCCGGAACTCTGTGGGATGTTCTGGGAAGTAGTAGAGGAAAATATGGTTTTACAGCAAATGTATTTATGCCAAAAACATGAAACATCATACTCGTATGCCCATATGAAATGCACACATTTGTACAAATTTTTGGATAAACTAGATATTGTGTTCCGGACAAAAAAGGCAACATTCTGTCAAAAGCAGGCACAAGATCCGAGAGCGACGAGGGTTGGAGGAGTATCTGCCACACAAAATATGTGATTTACATATGTTGTTGTTATAAAGATTGTACACATGTAAATATGTATTGTACCAAAAGTAGATTTTATGTTCAAAGGAACACGGGGAGGATTCTCTGACTCATAAACCCCCCTCATCATGGTGACACCCTGTTTTCTCCTCCAATCAAGAGAGAGAAGAGACTCTAGCCAATTGCCTGCCTAAGGGGCATGCTTAGGATAAACCAGCCCACACCCCCTTTATCATATGCATAAAAAGAGACAGCTGAGGACTTAGAAGGACACACAGATTCAACCACTATCCTGATCCTGGTGAAGCACCCTGAAGGAGAACCATCCATATTCCTTGCTCCAGACTCCAGGAACTTGGCAAGCAGAAAGGCCCATTCCATTAGTTGAACCATTTTCAACTAGGCCCTGAATTTCAAGAACCAGAAAGGATTCCCCAAATCTAAGGGGAACAAAAGAAACAGCCGGGCTGTGCTGTAACTGCTTTCCTGCTAAAAGAATCCTTAGCAGAACCAAAAGATCCCATCCAGTTGTGCTGTGCTGTGACCAGAGAACCATTGCAGACCTGATCCAGTCCTGTGCCGAGCTGTGACCAGAACCATTGCCGATCCAGTCCAATCCCTGACCAGAATCCCTGAGGTTCCGTTTGAAACCCAGATAGTGAGTATCTATAGATAGGGCTGTGTCACTAGCATATGTACTGTCCATAGTAATCCCGGTATTAAACCTATTCTCTCTTATATTCAGAAGCGGTAGTGTTAGAAGTATTTTTGAATTGTCAGAGCTTTTCTTGCACTTAGTTTCTCTCAATTATCTTCTAAAATCATAATTCATCAGGGTTGTGAATTAATAAATTGAATCCCAGAAAGAAATTGATTATCCACCACATGAAGGGTCCCTGGCCAGGATTGATGGAGATTCATGTGTGGCATTCTCTTTTTCTCTAGTCATAATCTAGTATAAAGAAATCCTGTTTGTCTTTTGAAAGCGTTTCCCTGTTTTCCCCTTCTTGCGCCTATCTCAGAAAAACGACCCCCACTAAAACGTCCATAACGTCCTCAAATTTTATGCTAGAAACAAAATGTCAACTTCTGCTTGTAGCTAACATCCAGAGCTTTCCATCGCAAATCCATATAGTTCTCCCGCAATCGTGATTACCATGCACAGAAAAGCTTGCCGTGAATTTTGTTTTAGGAAATTTCTATAACATGTAAAACAGCTTTTCATTGCACCCGACCTCAATTTTAAGTTTTCACATTGCTTATTAGTGTCAAGTCATTGCTAGAATTTTTCCGGAACTATACAAAGCGGCTCCCATTAGAATGTACACAATTTCAGCAATTTAAACCATATTTAGCATTTAATTCATTTTCAAGGTCACTTTAAAACCATTTTGACAGTTTGCCAATCAATTCTGTTCTCTCTTGTGTTTGCTGGGGGAAATTGAGATTTACATTTTGTTTGAATTCTGCATTCCTGAATACCTGCTCTCTCTCCTCCTATCTCTTTACATTGCCTGTTGGGGGGCGGAGGAGTGTGCAGGGGGAAATAGTAACCATATTGCTATTTGATTTGAACACACACACAAAAGTATTATTTCTGTGGTGAATTGTTTTGCTCACTATTACTCCTTGTGATTAAAGAGATTGATTAGTGTTACATCACCCCATTGTTGATTGTTGTATACCAATTAAACATAGTGTGATTATATTGTGAATACATAAATAAATATTTTAACTTTACAAAGAAGCCTGATTCCTGGTTCAGTGTGACTGGGGGGGGTCCAATAGAGGGGCGTGATATAAGTGGTACATTGTTCAGAATAAAATAACTTTTAGACAAAAATAAATAAGGATTTCAGTTGTGCATTACATGCTAGGCGTTGACTTAGGTGAAGTGCCGGATTGAAATCACTTACACAACAATTGGATGCCAATAGAGCTGTAGGAGAGCAAGGGTCTTTTGGATAAACCTGAGTGGCCCTGGACCCAATCAGGAGTGGTGGCATGGGCCTGGAAGGAAGCTGCCAGCAAGCACAAGAGTGCTCACCAGACAAGATGTAGGTCACCAACACACTGACCTGAGAGCCTACAACGGGGGCAGTCGGTGAGCTAAGGAGGGCCAGTACCTGGAGCCTGCTCCAAGTGCACAAAAAGTACAGAACTATGATAACTCTGTCTACCTGTTCATTTGTGAACTAACACAGTGATCTTGTTAGGTTTATTATTGTTATGTTTAATACAATTCACAGACCTTTATTGCCAACACAAAAACAAAGAGTCTGCATAATTTTGTATGATGCACAATGTATATTTTCAATGCTACACAGAGGTTAGCTATTCAACAGCTTGTGGCACTTTGAGCATCCACACCCACCCAGCTGCCTTGCGAGCGCATGGTCTTAGGTGCAAACAGCCATCAATACTGGGGATGGATGGACTTGAAGAGGGGGGTCTGGATACACTGAACATAACCCTTTGTGGTGCACATGGTGTTTGTCACCGTGAGCATTCCCACCCACCCAGCTCCCGTGGGAGTGCATGGTCATAGGTCTGAACTGCCATTGATACTGGAGGGGGTATGGATGGGCATGAGGCAAGCACAGAAGGCCCTGAACACTGCTGAAGGGACACACACTCTTATGTTGATTGCTGGGGCGGGGTCTTGAAGAGGGGAGTCACCGTGCAGAGGATCCCTTTGAGTTGTACATGGTGTTTGACACCTTGAGCTTTCCCACCCACTAGTGGAGGGGAGATACTGGAGGAAGGATGGATGGGGATGAAGTGAGCGCAAAGGGCGCCAACCATTCTTTCATGACCCTCATAGATGATTCAGCGTGTTCTTGACTTACTGAAACATTCAACCAACTATTTGTATATGCTCATTTGTATTTTATTTAGTTTGGTGATGTAGATGGCACAAACAAACTACAAATGTTATACTTGTGGTTGCAGCACCGTGTGTGAAAATCCCTTGTACTGGCCACTGTTACTAGGGAATTTGCCCGAATGGCTCGAACGACACAGACGGGTATTACTTGTTGAACGCGGAATCCAAGACTGCCATAAAGCCACCATTTAAATGAACGGTAGGCCAACAGCCAGTACCATCTGTGAAAGAGAAACATAAATATTTTAATTGAATGAACCAGATAGTGTACCACATTACTTGAAAATGCATCCTAAATTCTATGGCATACTTGCCCTTAGAAAAGTAACTTTCTGGAATAATATACTTGTGTGATGTGAAGAGCAACATTTTTGCAGGGCGACTGCTGAGGGAGTTAAAGTCTTGGGCCTGGCAAAATAATATCTTATCAAGGTTCCAAATGGGCTTTCGCAGAGTTCTCTCTACATCATTGAAAAGGACAGTGTTGAGCATCATGTGTGAAAGATCTTGGGTGAAGGGAAGCCCGGTGCTCTATAGGGCTTTGATGGATCTCTCCACGGCTTTTAATACGGTCAGTAGAGATCACCTGTGACAAAAGTTCGAGTCTTGGGGACTCCTGAGGACTCTCTTGGTTATACTTTCAAGTTTGCATGAGCCACTAGGCTCTCTCCCACTTTCTAGGAATCCACTCCGTTGGGGTACCGTTTGTACTGTTGAGTGTACCAGTCTGCTCCTTCTGTGTGTTCCCTACTGTGTGATGCCCCTCTGTGCATCCTGTGCTGCACAGCACTGGCCTGTGCATCTCTCCTCTCTCTTTCGCACTCTCCTCCTCAGACTTCCTCCACACACCCTCTATGGTGCTTTCCGACTCCCCTATCTTCTGTAACTGCTACTCTATCTCCTATCCAAACCCTCCCACTAAGTTGGGAAGGAAGATGTTGAGGGACATCCTGATCTCCAACCCAGGCCTCCCTTTCGCTGATATCTACATCAGTGCTTCCTCCAGACAGACTCTTACCGACATCCTCTTTGTCGTTCCCTCTCCAGACCTATGGAACCCTCACATGGTCTCTGCTCTCTCTCCTTTTCCCTCCTCTCCCATTAATGGTGGCACCTGGTGGGAGGCCCTCTCGGCCCCCTTCCACTTCTCCAAGACCATCATTAATATCTACCTGAATGGCACCGTCTTGGACCAGGGCCTTCAGCCCAACCTCCTCCTTTTCGATAGCCACCTACCGCATCTTATCAACTTCCTTCCTTCTCCTACTACTCCTACTACTCCTACCAGCACCTCTCTGGCTCCTCCGCCACCTTCTTCTTCCACTGCCTCTCTGGCAGCCTCTTCTCTGGCTCCTCTGCCACCTGCTTCTGCTGCCTCTCTGGCTCCTCCGCCATATCCTTCTTCCTCTGCCACCTCCTTATACCACCTCTGCCACCTCTCTGACCCCTATACTACCTCTGCAGGGTTTACCTCAAGCCTGTACCTCTCCATGGAAGTCTTTCAAATGTGGTAACCTGCTCCACGTCGCTACTCTCAACTTTCGTTGTACTGTCAAACACTCCCTGGACATCTGCTACCTTCACAAACAACTTGACCTGGATGTCCTCGCTCTCACTGAGACATGGTTCACGACCAGCTCCGTCACAAGTTTTGACACCCTCCTCCCTGATGGCAACAAGATCCTCTCCAAACCCATAACCAACTGCTCCGGAGGTGGAGTAGCCCGGATTTTCCAGTTGTGGGCACCTGCTTCTGTCATTCCTATGCAGGCCTACTCCTTCTTTGAATGCCTGGTTTGCAGGCTCTCTATCTCTCCTGGCCTCTTTCTGACTGTGGCCTCCATCTACAGGCCACCAGGCCAAGTTTCACTTTTCCTCTCAGAGTGGGCTGACCTGTCCTCCTGTTTCCTTGCATCTACCCCTGAAATTCTCCTCAGAGACCTCAATATCCACCTGGATGCCTCTAATTCCTCCTCTGGGCCCTTCTGCAACCTCTGCGACACTCTCTCTCTTTCCATTCTACCCTCTGCTTTGACACACTCTGCCGGGCACACCTTGGATGTTCTCATCTCCTCAGACGTCTCCCTCTCTCACCCTCTAACCACTCCTCTCTCTTGGACTGACCAATTTCTGCTCTCCTCTCACCTGATGCTCTCTGTCCCCCAGGCTTAGCCCGCCCCAGTACTACCACCTACCTTCTCGGTCATTCGGCCCATGAAGCGTCTGTCAGTGGATGCCTTTGCCGCTACTTTCTCTGCTCTTCCTAGGCCTACAGCAGACTCACACTGACACACAACCCTCTCAAACCTGCATCGTTCTATCTCCAACACTCTGGGCATCCTTGCCCCTGTCATGAGAATCCATCCGAAGCCTACCTCCAAGTACAGCTCTTGGTATGACTCAGACCTCAACACCCTGACACTCAAGCGGAGGGTGACTGAGAAGAAATGGTGGGCTTTGGCTGCATCCTTGGACAAACTGCCTGCCGCCTGGTCCAAAGGCAATACAGGCTCTCTGTCCTGTCTAAGAAGAGAGCCCACATCCAAGACTGAGTGTCTGCGGCCTCTTACAACACAGTCAAACTTTCAAGGAGCTGGCCCATCCTTTTGCTGTTTCCATCTCTCCTTTTCCCTCCCAGGCCCTCTGTACGGCTCTGGCTTCTCACTTCACCACTAAAACTCAGGACATCCTGTCCTCTTTCCTCTTACTCTACCTCTCTTAGCCCCCCCTCTGGCCACTTCTCCCTCTGCTCCACCCTTCTCCTCTTTCTCTCTGACTACACCTGACAAGGTTTCTAGACAACTCCAATCTATGAAAGTGTCCAAACAGGTGCTCCCCTGCTCCTCCAGAACCATCAAGGACCACATTGACACCCTTGCTCCACCTTGGCCGATTTCTGCAATCACTCTTTTGCCACTGGAAATTTCCCCTCTCTCCTCAAGCACTCCCTTGTGCACCCCCCTCCTTAAAAAGTATACTGCCGATCCTACCTGTCCGGCAAACTATCACCTGATCTCTATTACTCCTTTGCTGGGCAAACTGTTGGAAAAGCTGGCCATCTCTCAACGTACTCTCCACACTGAATCTGTTGGTTGTTTCCATGACCATTTGTCTGGCTTCAGAGCAGCCAGAGGCACCGAAACTGCTCTCTTGAACACCCGTGAAGATCTGCTCACTAATCTCGACTCAAGCCTTCCTTCTGTCCCCATCCTCCTTGACCTTTCCTCTGCTTTTGACATGGTCAACCACGCCATCCTGATCAATCGACTCTGTGAGAACCTGGGCATCACGGATATGGCCCTGCAGTGGTTGTACTCTTTCCTCCTGGACTGACCCTCTCAGGTTCAACTTGGGTCCTTTCTCTCCACCACCTCTCTCTCCACATGTGGTGTCACCCAGGGCTCTTAACTCTCACCATTGCTCTGCAATGTCTACTTGCCCCTTTGGCCCACCTTATCTCTACCTTCTCCTCTAACTTTCAGTCTCATGCAGATGACATCCAGCTCTCTTTCAGGCTCCACCCAGCCTCCTCTCCTCTCTCGCTCATTCCTGACTGTCTATCCATGATTCAGGATTGGTGTGCCGCCATCGATCTCTGCCTTAATGCCAGTCAAGTGATCTCCTAGAGGGAAAAAGGCTTTCTGTCACGAAGGTTAAAATAATTACGCCTTAAAGCTATCAAACGTGCAGAAAAATGTAGGGAAGAGATGAAACCCGGCAAAAGTAGAGTGTAGTAAAAGAAGAGGAAGAGTCGGCACCTAATTCGCCTGTAAATCAGAGGGAACAGGTCCTGTTGGCCCCGCGAATTGCCCCTCCCGATGAGGACATTATTGATGTAGAACAATTACCAGAAGAAAGTCGCCAGCTACTTCTACCTTGTAAAGTGTCTGCTTTGAACCCCAACAACAAAATGAGAAAAGGAAAACAAACAGAGATGCAAAACCCTCCTAGTGTGTTGGAGACTAGGGGGACTGTGAAATCTTCAAGGACACTGACAGGAGACGCCACCTCACATATAAATGAGGACCATAAACCAATAAATAATATTCTGAATTACTTTCCTAAGATGGGAGCTAGTCAGATCAAGGGCTCATTTAGCACCATTGGTAATCCAATAGTTCATAAGACAGAAACAGATGGTGCCAAAGTGAAACCCTGCCTAGCAGGAAGTAATACAAACTCCCAGGTAAAAGAAAATGCAAGCAATAGTGCCTCTTATGCTGAAATATGCTCTGGAATATATGAGAACAAACTAATAACCCATCCTCTGCCGCAAACCACCCATCTTATAATTAGCGGATCTGGAAAATGTAGGTATTTTCCCGCATTTGAGACATCCAAGCCTGTTAACGATGCAAGAAATAGATCTTCTGATCCTAGGTTAAGTGACGTGCCAGCTATATACACTGAAATTATTAGAGCACCGATTAAGATTGCACATGAACGAGAACTGCCTAACATTTCTTCAGATCTGATCATTGATCCTACAGCATGGCCAACACTGAAAAAGCTTCAGACTAACCCGGTGACTCTTGATAAAAATATGAGCGAAGATGTCACCTGGCTTGTCACACAAGTCACAAATACACTTAATACTTTGGGCGGTAAAACTTGTAATCTAGTATGCAATGATAATCCAGCAAATAATCGGCCTCCTCCTGCTCTAAACATGAATGGGATGGCAAAATGTCTAGAACTACCGCCTTTTGTATCCCGAGTGGAAGTGTTTGAAGGGCCTATAGATCTGGTAGGAAATCATACAAGTATTAAGAGGGTCCCTTCCCCCTCTAAACCACCAAGTTCACAGACAGCAATAGTGACTAATACGCAGGGTGAACCATTGAACATTCTAAAAGAATTTCATATAATAGGTCTGGATGGAGCCCCTGGGGTGCTCCATGGTCAAAGAATGAATCGTACATATTTTATGAAATTAATTGCCAACATTCCGACACTGCGAATCTTAGAGAGTAATGATTTTGATAGGATTGCATTAGCCCAAGAAAATAAATATTGCATGCTATGCTATGTATCGAATGCAAATGTTCTAGAACATATATGGACATGCAGAAATGATCTAAAAGAGATGGGGTACATCTTACACACATTTCAATTCGAAATAGTAGCAAATGAGTTTCTTTATGAACCAATAAAAAAGAACGAAATAGATACAAATAAGACAGGAGAAGCTCAGCAAAAATGTATATCTGATCTACTATTACTCGCAGCAGGCAACCAAGATCTAGCTTGGGTAGAACCATTATTACATTCAATTTCAAATATAACATCAGTGAAACCTGTGGCCTAGCATGAGATTAAGATGGGATTGAATGTGGTATCATGGAATTCATGTGGGCATTCAATGTTACAAAGGTGGTGGGCGGCTACATCTAGCAAACTGAATTGTGACATTTTGCTCTTACAGGAAACTATGAGTGTCCAGCCGCTAAATTTAGAAGGGTTTGAGACCCATTGTAGCCCAGCAATTAGGAGTCTAGAAGGACGGCCAATGGGTGGACTTGCAATAGCCATTGGCAATCATGTTAAATGTAAAGCAGAAATCTTCCATAAATCAGCGAATGTGCTTGCAGTTGCAATGAGAATGGGTCACTCTATGTTAGATTCAATAATTGTTATATCAATATACTGGAATCCATTGAAAGTTCCCATAGAGGACATGTTTGATGATTTGGACAATTGCTTAGAGAATATTTCATTATCAATGTCAAAGTGTAAAATACTAAAAGGAGGCGATTTTAAGGCAATGTGTTTACCAGGGGTGGGTGAAACAAACTCCAATGAGGAAGCAAATAGGAAAACTGCCTGGATTAGAGGTAAAAAGTGGAATGTCTATTTTGAAAGCTGGGACATCTTCTTTGTGAAATGTGATAAAGCTGCACCCAAATTTACATGGAGTCGGGGGAACTTGAGTTGAATTATTGATTTTTTTGCAGTATCGACCTCTTTGACACAAATAATAGACCCGGTGGTGATCTATCCCATTACGATAGGCAATCATGGTCCTATACAGCTTAAGATACAAATGCCTTTTGACTGCCATAAAGTCAACTCCTTGCTTCCTTTGATTGAAGCGGATCGACCTCACATTTCAGTGGGATGGAATCCATTTCTGTGCTCTAAAATCACGGAGATAGTAAGCAAGGATTTAAACAAAATGTCTGAAATGGCCTGTGAATATGGAAAGGAGGGCATGATCGATAAGATTGTAGCTAATGGGATAAAAACAATTCGTGAAAGATGGACCAATAAACCAATGGTTATAACCCGTCATAATGCTGAAGAGATACGTATCCTCAAATGCAGGAAAAATAAAGATCTCCGATACATAAAAAAACATAGTTGGGGTATGGAGAAATATATCCATGAGAAAAAACGTATCCTTTTGACCTACAAAAATAAAGTGACATTTTTGCAATTAACTAAAGTTAACAACCTTAATTGTGAACTCATACGAAAGATCTGCAAGCATGATAGTAAGTCTCTATGGACAACAATACGGAGCATAACTGATACTAAGTAAATTAATAGTGAAAATACTATTTCTGCACAATCATGGTAAAAAAAATGTATTTCCGAAAAATGTGCTCTTTCGCAGAGATTTAAAGAAATGGATCAGTGTGTAATAACTAATCCAGAGACCACATCTTTTGCCTGCACTGAAATTGACATTACCTGGGCAATAAAAAAACTCTTGCATTCTAAAGCTCCGGGTCCTGATGGGATTCCCCCATGCGTATATAAAGCAGATCCTTCAGTATGGGCCCCCATCTTAAAGTCAAGATATGACATAATAGGAAAGACCATGAATACTCCAATGCAATGGGGAATATCAATAATTGTCCCTATATTTAAAAAAGGTAATCGTAAGGACTCTCGAAATTACCGGCCCATATCTTTATTCGATACATCCGCTAAAATATTTGCGTCACTCGTCCTCTTTGAATTAGAGACCTACATATCGCAATGGAATGTATTATCTAAAGCACAAATCGGTTTTAGGAAAAATATGGGGACGCAACTGAATGCAACTATTATGTCACATATCTTGGCAAATACTAAAAAAAAGGGACGGGTACCAGTTTATATAGCAAGTGTGGATTTGACTTCAGCTTTTGATAATGTGGTAAGGGAGTTACTCTGGAAAAAAATGGTTGATCTCGGCATACCAGGTAACCTAATATTCTGGATTAAGCGATTATATTCTTCTACTGCATACAGGGTAAGGATTAATAAGGAGGGAGCCATGACTGAAAAAATTACAACAGAACTAGGTTTAAAACAAGGTTGTAACCTAGCGGCCACCCTTTTAAATTTATCTGGAAGGCGAATGGCATATATCCTGTAAGAATGGGTGAGTTGAGAATCCACTGGTTGGCTTTTGCGGACAACCTAATTCTTATGGACGCGACTCCAGCGGGCTTACAGGCACAATTGCATGTTTTTGAGACTTTTGCTAATGACATACACCTGACACCTAATGCTGCTAAAACAAGCATTATGGTTCTGCATGCTGGAAAGAAACTAAAGACGTATAAATGGAAATTGGGTGATGTGATCGTGAACAAGCTCAAGGAGATATGTTATCTAGGATATCAATTGAGTTGTAACTCTTCGATTGGCCTTTGGAAAGAAAGATTGAATCAAAAGGCCTGACCATTAGGAAGTCAGATGAAAATTATTTTTGTTAAATATTGTCAATTTTCCCTAATTCCATTGAGGGACTTCCTACTATTGAAAGTACAAACCACTTTAGTCTATATCCTAGATATGTGCCTGTTTGACTTAACTGAGATCCTAGACTCACTCCAGGGCCGTTTGCTTAAGGTTGCGATGCACCTAGTATTGGCTATCCCAGATTGTGTCATTAGACACCAATTGGGACTAATTTCATTATCATGTAGAGCTTTATGGCATGCCCTATGCAACTATGCAAAAATGTTAAATCCACCAAAGCACAGCCTATATGTTGATTTGAAATTATTGCTTAATGCACGAACGTTCCCGTCGATTACTCTATATAAAAAACGAATGAAGGATACACTTGACAGTCTAGCGTTAATGCATGAGGATCTATACCGTAGACCTGCATACGTCAAAAAACATTGTTTGAGAAAGATTGGGCATTGACTATTGATAAGATAAAACAATATTCCACTTATACGGAATATGCTAAATTTATGCAGAAGCGTGTCCCATGTAGCAAGTACCTTTGCATTTTTCCATGCGCAACCATAAGAGCTCAATACATGCGATTTAAATTGAACCAGTATCATACAAAAGAATGCTGTGGGAATTGGGTCAATAATCCTCATGTAACGCAAGACATGAAATGCTGATTCCCTGGTTGTTATGAGTCCCTTGAGACATTGAAACATATGGTTTTAGAATGTCAACATTTTAACTCCGTTCGATCTATGCTTTTAATGAAATTCGTAACAGTTGTTTATCAAGATTCAAAAGAAAACTTATGGAAAAGGCTTATGAATTGTAATTATTATCCGATAATATTTGCATTAGGTCATTTCCTAAGGACGATTGAAAGGCTCTATGCTTGATGATGATTAATGCATTGTACATTTTAAGAAATTTGATAGAGAAGGAAAATAATGATTTTATGTATTTTTACTGTGACGTAAAGGACATGAACAATTTTTATTGAAAATAGTTGATGGATTTAATAATTGAAATATGAATTGTGTAAAGGTTTTATTAACCAAGCACAATAAAAATAAATAAATAAATAAACAAATAAATAAATAAAAAGAGTGATCTCCTTCTCATCGGGACCCTTGCTCCCACTTTCCCTCTCTCACTCTGGCTTTCCTCCTTGGGCCCTCTTCCTTTGCCTTCCTGTGAGGCTTAAAAACTAGGTGTCATCTTTGACTCCGCTTTCTCCTTCTCTACACACATTACGAACCTTGCCAGGAAGGCCCACTACCAGCTGAACCACCTCAGAGGTATTCTTCCTTTTCTCACTTTCCCCCAGAAGCTCACCATCTCCAGAGCCCTGGTTTTCCCTATGCTGGAATACTGCTACAGCCTTTTTCTCAATCTGCCTTCCTCTACTCTCTGAACTCAGCAACTAATCCAGAAGAGGAAAGCGAGACTTGTCCTTGGCGTCAAGCCCAAGGACCGTATCTCTCCAGCCCTGAAATCTCTCCACTGTCTCCCAGTAGCTGCAAGGTTCAAGTTCAAGACCCTCTGCATCGTCCACAAGGCCAGCACTACATCCAACTCTTTCTTCCAAAACACCTTCTTTCTTGAGCCCTTCGATCAGCCACTACTAACTCTCTGAGGGTCAGACACTTCTCCAGGAAGAGAGTGTGGGGTAGCTCTCTCAGCTCTGCACGTGCCATCCTCTGGAAAGCCCACCCTGACCTCTCAAACTTGAGCCGGAGCACTAGAAGTTCCGGAAGCAGCTTAAGTCTTTCCTTTTCGCCTCTGCTTTCTCTCTCTCTCACCCCTGCTGACCTAAATGTCTGCTGCGCTGACAGGTGACGCGGCTACACTCAGAGTCTCACTGAGTACCGGGCCCCTCCATGACCAGTTGCCCTTTTACTGCCTCCGGGCCTACCGCACACTTTAGGGGCTGTATCTGTAACTCTACAGTCCCTGCCCTGATTGCACATCCCGCTTCCTTCTCCCTGACACTTTGCCCTTCTCCAGCCTCTGCATTTGCATGATCTGAATGACACAAGGCCTAGTAAGATTGTTTGTTTTGTCCTCCTCTGTCTTCCCTCCCTTGTCTTGTCACACCTAGAAACGCTTGTGTACAGGCGCGTTATAAATGACTTATCATATCATATCATAATGTTGCCCTAAGGGTTAGGTTGAATGGTCTTGGTCATATGTCTGCCCGGTACGGGTTGAGAAGGGGGTTAGGCAGGGTTGTCTAAAAGCACCCCTTCTCTTCAATCTTTATTTAACGTACTTGGAGGAAATGCTGGGCCCATTTTCGTTGGGTAGCCCCAAGATTGGCTCTTAGCCAGTCAGGTAGCTAGCATATGCTGTCGTCATCGTCCTTTTAGACCACACTGCAGTCGGTCTGCAATGCCTATTGAGCTCTTTGGGTGACTACGCCAGGGAGAATGACACAATGAACCCAACAAAAATAAAAATAATTATTTTTAAAAGGCCTGGCAGACATGTCTCAAATTTCAGGTGGTGTATGCGCACACATGTGATTCCTGTAGAAAAGGTGGTGGGTTACCTGGGCTTTAAAATGTACTCTTTTACCACACGTACCAATTGGACCTAGACTTGAATGGAAAAGTGTCCCAGCGGTCATGTCAAATGAAAAAACGTTTGCCCACATTTTGAAAATTCTCATTGCTGCCGCTAATAAAATGTTACACTGCCAAAGTGATTCCCGTTCTCTTGTACGGGATAGAAACAAAACCCTTAGAATGGAGAACAAATTGGGCCAAAGTGGAGGGCCGACTATGGAAGAGGGTGCTGGGTCTCCCCCAGAGTTTATCGGTAGCCAGCTTGAGGTATGAGCTATGTCTGAGGTCCCTCCGGATGCAGGTAGAATGGAGGCTCATCCCATTGTACAGGTGGATAGTGGTCCCACAGGCACATTCCGTATCTGAAGACATAGCTGCCCTTTTAGAACAGGCATCCTCTCAGTTATTGTTGGACTTAAAGTTGTTCATGTCCAAGATCTTGCTGGAGTGTGAATGTGATCCTGAGACTTTAATAATCAATCCTATGAAAGTCCAGAGGACTCTGCTGTGCATGGATTGGATCTGCACGATTGCAAACTTACCCTGGCAAAATTACTCTCACCCCATTTTAAAAAAATGGTTTTTCTACTCAGATATTTGAGACACTTTCCTGGTGGAAAGTTGAGACAGGATTTTTTAAGAGTCTGTCTCAACCTGGTACATACAAGTGAAGTGAAGTCCCACCGTAATAAGTGTTCGCAGGTCGCAAACTATTGCCAGTTCTGTGAGGAAGCTAGAGTGCAGTTCCTTAGACATATTGGGGCTCATTACGAGTCGGGTGGTAAGGGAAACCGGGCACCGGTAAGGAGACTGGTGCCGGTACTCCCATACCACCCGATTCCAAGGTCCCTTGGAGGGAACCGTAAGGAACGTGTGGTCTGACCACAAGTCCCTTACGGGTCCCGCTAAGGGACCAGGGCGCTAATAACGGGCTTGCCATTCCCGAGCCCATTATTAGCGCCCTCCCCGTTCCCATGGAGCCCTATAGGGGCACAAATGGGAATGGGGAATGGTTTGTTCAGTGGGGATTTACTGGTCCTGACAGGGTTGGACTACACTGGTAAGTCCCCATTGAACGAGACCGGACACAGGCACGGTATGGGAGGCAGCCATGGCTACCACACATCTCGTAATGAGGCCCATTCTATTGGAGTGCTGAGGTACGTGGGATGTAAGGTATCTCTTGCGCTTTGTGGAGAGGGAGTATCGTCAGAGATGTTTTGGGACAGGCTGACAGCCGGTCGTGAAGTTTCTCTCACCGTGCACATTGTACACGTTTTGCAGGCGTGTGACTTAATGCATAGTTATTAACCTGTGGTACATTTTAGGGAGAGTTGCCTATCCCTCGATGTTGGAAGAGTAATTTGGGTTATAGTTCTGTCAAATAATAGCAGGAAAGAAGTTTTATTCGTAAATGTGCTGATATTTGAGATTGAATGCAAATGAAAGGTTGTTTTATGTTTGGAATTTTTTTCGACTGTGAAAAGTCGAATGGTCGCCTAAAGCACGATTAAAAAAAAATAATAATGAAAGGAAAAAAATGATGTTACATGTATGCATACCTGTCTAAAATACATTTGCATCATTTATGTAGACAATGCATGCATGCACTTGTGAAGTAAATTGTTATAAATTGCCGGCGAGACAGTGTGTCATGCAGGCCGCATATTGTATGCATGGGAAAAAGGTGAAAACTCACACAGTAGTAACCTAAAGTTTCACTACATACACTTTTCCCTGGTGCAAGTTAAGCTTTTCAGAATATTAGCACAAGCCCAAAAATTGCCCTAGAGCAAAAAACATATTCTCCATTGTATTTTTGTGCAACGGCAATACTTCCCCTACCGCTAATAAAGTACCAAATCTAAACTTTGCCATGCAGCAAAAATGCATTGAAAGACTACGGAATGGTACTGGAGCTGTTTTATCCCGAATACTAATACTGTGCAAAATTGCACTTTCACCATTGCAAAGATTCGGCAATGAGGCCCCATGTTACTACTGCATATATTTTTGCCTTACTCGCATTGCCTACACCCTACAGCCCAGGTGTACACATAATAAATTGGGGCCAGCGTTGGAGCCTGGTGAACGGCTCATCAACTGGGCTGAACATCACAATTAATGGGGCACCAATTTTAGATCATCTCCGCCAATGTTCTTGAGTTGTACATGGTGGACCCTACTGAGCGTGCATTGTTTTGCTGTTATTTATTTTCGGTTTTAGCTACTAGGTGGTGTTAAACTATTGCATTGGAGTACAGCTCGGGATGGATGACATGTGAGGAGGGACGCACAGCTTGTGGGTGCCGTTTGATTATTTACCCACCCATTTACTCCTCATGGCCATGCAAATCCCCAAGGCCAATTTTGCACTACCTGCACTTCCCCACCCAAAACTCACCCTGCTGTGTCTCTTTGTGCTAGAACTATCATTGAGCAACATCAAACTTTGGCTGGCCTGCAATGTTTTTTCTAAGATGTCTGCTGAGAGTTAATGGCTTAATTGCGCTACTTGATTTATATATTTTCCTTGAACAGAAGTCCTGACAAAAGCAAGCGTTGTAAAATGAATAGCTCACTGTGAAACATAACCTTTCAGGGCATAATGTGCAAAATTAAAACACTGGTTCCAAGGACTGAACAGTCAAATAAAAAACCAGTTTGGTTATAGAGCAGTCCAATAGATATGAATTTAATTTTTTATTCTATATTTTGGATTTTCCAAATACTTTACAGAAGAAGTAATTGTGTTTTCAGGGTAATTTCTGTTCTTTGAAGCTATTAGTCTGAAGCTTTTGGTGAGCCTTTACATAAAATGACAGATTGTGTGCATCATGACTCAGTATCTTCTTGCACAGCCTCACTACAGGTTAATTATATAAGATTTTATTTTGGTAGTTATACTAAAATGTCATAATTGATAGTGATATTACTTAAGTTCAATGGTTGTCATGCAGACCTACCTATTGCCACGTGAAGATATTTAAAAAATGAGTACTTCCAATAGGTTATTATGAGCCACAAAAAAGTGGTCATAGAAAATGACGTACGTACAGATGATTTAAAACTGCACATCACATGTAGGACAATTCCCCCAAATTCAGAAGACAAAAAAAGAGTATCAAGCAAATGAAAGGATCGTGGTATGTTGTGAAATAGTGGATTGCAGGATTAATGTGTGACAGATCCAATTGAATAATTTGAGTGGGTGGCCATAGGGCCAGGAAGGTGTGATGGAGGTGGACTCCTGGCATTTTAGTGAAGCTGTTGAGATAGTTACACACACACACGTCTCATGAAAAAGCTTTGGGAGGGGCAGTAGAGCTGCCAACCAGGTTAAGAGCTGCAGGGGCACATTCACGAATGGATGCAGGTACACAGAGGTCATTATATGCCCAGGTAACATGCTGAATAGCCATACAAATGCCAGGTCTTATTTAAGTAATGTAACATAAGTTATTACATTTAAACATCCTTGAAGCTGAAGATGATCGGAAGCCCACAATGAGCACACACAGCAGCAAAGCACAAATTACTCTTAGACAAGTGTATATGAAAAGTATCTATACATTTATTGTCAAATGGACCAATAGACACAAGTAAAATTTAGCTATGCAAAAACAGTTACCACGCACAATACTGTACAATACAGCATATATACAATACGTTTCCTAATGCGACAAATGAGGAAAACACAGCCACAACCTGTAAAGAGAATGGTTGGTTAAAACACTAGGAGCATTAGACAATTCTTCGGAGTCGTTCCCTAACTTTCTAATCCAGCCCTAAGAAGTGGGGAGCCTTGTGCTCAACAGTACAGTTGTGTGTCAAAGTGTACGATCTCGCAGGTGAAGCAAAAGGTGGGTCTTCTTTTCGGGTAGGATGTGCCCTTGGCAGCAGAACAGTTTTCAAAAGGTGAGAATAGCTAAGGAGCACAGGCTAACCCAGCCAGCAATGAATACCTTTATGGGATATTCCTGCATGAAAGGGATCGGTTGTGCCGGTGGGAAATCGTCAAGTGATGCAAGTACTTGATGCATGTAGCCAACTGGAGCCATGGGATAGATTTTATGTCTGCAATGACATCCTTTTTACCCCTTTCCATTGCTCTTTCGGCAAACTGATAGTGTTGACGGGATGCACCCCCACTTTGTCCATATAAAAAAACATATCCCTTATTGGAACGAGTTATTGCGTCTGCTAAGAGGAGGCCATCAGCTCAGTTGCCATGGATTCCATGTCTGCATGGGGTTTGGGTCTAGCAGAGGGTTTGACAAACGCCAAGATGGGAAATATCCATTTGAATATCAGTTTTTCTCCCACCCAAATGGGCAGTCCAGTACCGAAGTGCTAGGGTAATTCTCTTCTGAACAAGAGTACCAATAGCAACCCAAGACACATGTCTTCTAGACAGAGGATAAGCAATATAAATGAAGGAAAGGTAAAAGATATGCATTAATGCATCAAAAACCTGATTATATCTGCAGCAACAAAAAAATACATTTTAATACATTATCTAGCATTGAAAATGCAAGTATAATACCATTAGATTCTTTCTCTACAATGTCCAAACATTGGGGAACATATCGAAAATGTTATTCTGAGCAGATTTTGGAGACAGCTACAAATCATTTAAATCAGGAAGTCAACCTTTCAACAAGTTCCAATTTTGGAGGACACGGCTCGTTTGCAATGTTTTGTGGCATTGTATGTGTTCTGGGAACAAAATCAGCATCCGTTCCATGAGTATGCATGGCCAACACAGTCAATGTCAGATCTATCACAAATTCAATATCCATTTCCTGGTAGATTGGCTTAGCCACCCATTGTTTATTTTGTTTTGTAAAGGCCATGAGGTAACGAAACATCCCAAAAGTTCCTGCAGTTTTCGCTTGTTTCCTTCCAACATTCTCATTGTGCGCAAGTACAGCAAGTCTTGTTCTGGCCTCCATACCGTCTAAGCTGAAATGCATCCTTTTGGGCCTGTACTTTAGGCACATATTATGGAACACCTCTAAATCTCCAGAATGACAGAATTTGGTGAGTCCCTTCAGGTCTCTTGAAAGCATTTTATCATACACAATCTTCTCAAGTGCTTTGTGTGGAGAGGAACATGGCACCAACCACTTCTTCTTGCATTCCTGCTCTTTCGATAGAGGTCTATGTGCACATTAGTGGAAATGTTGGTTTTCTGTCCATGAGTGTACGTTGGATCAATGGTGCATCAATGAACGACATTTTTCAAGTAGAATTTCTACAGATCAATCACAAGTTTTGGAGCTCCACCAAAGATGGTTGCTGATAGACTGAGATCACTTTAAAAGGTTTTCCAAACCCTTTTTTTACCAGCAGCTTTAATTGTTTTATTTATTGATTTGGCAACGTATCATATATCAAATTGATGCCGAATGTGTGGAAACGGCCCACGCATGGCCTTCGCTATTGAAACATGCCTGAGAGTGGCTATAAGGTCTATTTGCATTCCCCTGGATTCCAGATGTTCGATGGGTTTAATGAAACCATGTTTCTTGATGGCTACAGACAATGTTCATTCAAACACTGGCACGATGACCAAACTCACCATTTTTTTACTTTCCATGTCTTGAAAGTGGTAAGTGCAGTACTTAGCGGAAATACCAGAACTGTCATATGGTCTGTTGCCAGCTAGCCTGACATGTTTGCCAGAGAATGGACTGTCCATTGACATCTGTTCAAGTTTCCAGGCATGACTAATAGCAGGGAATAAGAATTCCCTCTGATATTTGTAGTACTGGGTATTAGCAAGGAAATCAAGTCCCACAAATTGACAGAAACTGGAAATCTTACTGAAAGTCGATCCACTTAACAGTAAAGCATCAGACAATTCAGATTTTCAGGTTGGTGCCTTGTAAAACACAAGACACATCCACAATGGCTCCCTGCATATGTTCCCTCTTAATTCATGATCACATTTAATCATTAGTACATTCTCTAGCCAACAGCTATAAAATACAATGTATTTTTGCTCCTTTATTAGCCAATCGTCCTGCAGTACTGTGTTTTTTTGTGACTCGACGGTGGTGGACAATTCCTATTAACTAGGCAAACTGAAGTCGAGATCTTGAACAAATTCCTCAGTCAATTGCGTTGAAGCTTCAGCCTCTGTTAGTTCAGGCTGTGATATTTCCGCATGAATTGGAGAAAAAGGTAACATTGAATGTTTGTTGGGTGGACATTTTTTTAAAGGGTGTAGATTGTGTCAGAGGGTCTGCAAGCAAGGGGGGCTCTGTTGCGCTCATTAAAGATGGCCGCCTGATGCGGAGCTCCGTTCTATAAGGCGATATTCATTTGAAAATCCTCCTGTGGTGCGCTGCTTTACCCTCTACCACCAACTTCAATGGCCTACTGTTGGTCCCGAGTGCCCACCGCCTGAACCCAGTGTCTTGGGTCCACTTTGTTTAGGAGATATGCTGCATTGATACAGGACCGGGAGCTGACGCTGCTTCGTCCCTTCTCTCCGGCTCCAGCGCGTCTTCACTCTGAGGCTGAGGATCAGAGGCCTGCTGTGGGGGAGGGATGCTGGAATCGCATGGTGCAGCCCCCCTCCCTCATCCACCTGCAGCCCGCGGCGACCCAGACGGGGGGGCCTGCCTCCTGCGCAGACCCAGAGGTCTCTAATACTGCAGGACACTTCACTCCTCCACCCTTTCTGGGTGGCTTCCTGGCGTTGGTTCCCTTTGGTAGGACTAGGAGGGCTTCTCCATTGCTGGGTGCCCCGATCCTACTGCCTCCACTGGACGGAGCCCGGAGCCGGGGAAACCCGGATACCTGCCTGGACCCGGAGGTCCTCATGCAATTGAACGTCCACTCCGCGCCCGCTTTGCTGCCTCTCGGAGGTGGCGCGCTGACACCGGGTGCCTATGTGGTCGGTCGCCTCCCTGGACCCGGAGGCCCTTCACGTCATAGAGCACCCTGCTGCACCGTCCCTCCTGGGCGGCGTGCTGACTCCTGGGGCCTGTGTGACTTAGTCGCGGGTATCCCTTCCCCAGGAGTGCTGAGGGAGCCGCTGCCTCCTCCTTGATGTCGGCAGTGAGTTCCGGAGCCCCTTCTTCTAATACTGTCTGGACCCGGGCACCACCTATTTTACCCTGCACTATGCGGAGCCTGCTACTGGTACCCACGCCTACTCCTGCTATTAATTAAGGGGGCCATACCGGGGTCTGCCCCCGCCGCATCCTCGCAGCCTCATTTCCCAATGCTCTCTGGTGGCTGCGGCTGTGCTGGGGTGGTCCCCCCGGACAGTAGTCCGCGTAGCCTACCACTCAACGCTGACATACTGGGCCCACTCTCTGACTGCTGGACTGCGGGTTCTCCCTTGCCTGGGACCCCCTGACCTCCTTGAGGCGGCCCGTATGGAGGCCCCCTCTGCAGCCCCACATTAACCACATCCTCTACCTGTATATACCTGAGGTAGACCCAGGGGCCCTGCGGACCTCCTCCGACACTCATAGTGCCGCGCCCACTACCCAGGCCACTCGGCAAGCGGATCCTCCACTCCATGAGGACATCCTCTGAACCGGGGTTCCCCACCCCGACCAACTAACTGCTGCCAGGTCCTGGACTCCTGTCTGCCTCCTACTCACCTACGGTCAGCGTGCTGAGGTGCTCTAACAGCCTATTCCCTGGTGAGCGAGGTGTTCTCCCCTACCTCTCTACTAGAGCCCACAGTTGCAGCTTTCCTGGACGCTGCTACCACATTGGCTCCCTGGCCTCCGGGCCTCACTCCATGTTACCGGGTTAACCCACTCCAGTAACCTCACTCACGGTTCACTCATCTTGTGCCCATTGCGACTGACTGTAGGAGTCTTCCCTGGCCCCACTGGTGGACGGTCAGCTGCAACTCAACAGGCTCCACTTCCAATTACTGCTGCGCACTGCTCTGTAGCTTTGCGTGCCTCTAAGCCCCCTGATCACCCCAACCAGCCTACCTGGCCCCCCCAGAAACCCCTTGTCCCTTCTGCTCCGCCTTGGTACATCTACTCCCCCCTTTCGCCCCCGGGGCTCCTATCCATCTGGCCCATGACCAAGGGGACGGGAAAGAAACAAAGCTCGATCAATATGTTTACGAAGGCCTCGTCGGGTGCGGTGGCGGAGGAGCCCGAACAGGAACCGCTAAATTCATCAACCTCGGTTCCCTCTGGCTCTCAGAAAATGATGGAATTCATTCGGGAGGGGTACACCACACTCCACAGTAAACTAGATGACATGAACGGCACAATATCTTCCATTAAAGCCCATATGGAGAGGACTGATGGCCGGGTGGCTGAGATCGAGACACGAGTGGGTGCCACCGAGGATCACCTGGGCTCTCTCAGGAAGGAGGTTTCCGCGCTCTCTTCCCACATCACTGAGGTTGAGAAAAAGAATGAGGACCTTGAATCGTGCATAATCCGAATACCCGAGGATGACATAAAAGAACCTATGGAGTACTACGTTGACCATACCTTACAAACACTGCTTGATTCTCCAAAGCTCTCCCCACAATTTGCGATTGAGAGAGCCCACGGGGTCCTAACTGCAAAACCTAAGCCGGGTGCGCCTCCCCGACCTATCATAGCCAGAGTCCTAAACTTTCGTGATCGCGATGCCCGCCTCAGGTCGGCGAGGGCCAAGGGTGAACTCCTACTTGGGGCCGCCAGGGTCCATCTGTATCCAGATTTTTCGGTGGCGGTTCAACAGGAGCGAAAAACATTCCTAGCTGTGAAGAGGAAACTACGTGACCTAGAGGTCAAATACTCTATGCTATATCCCGCCAAACTGAGGATCGAACACTCTAACCAGGTGTACTTCTTCGCAATCCCGAGGAGGCGTCTAGGTTCATTGATGATCACTTTCCTTGCTGACTCCCCTCTTCGGGGCACCCACCCAAGGATGTGGGGCTCCTCAGCTTTCTGTATACCGACCGGAGCACCCTTCTGCCTGGGACACCCTTTGGGCCCGGAAATGCGCGAAACAACAAATTAATATGTGGCCTAATTCTCCTCTACAGCGCCCATCCACTACTATAGAGTTCCCCTGCCATATGTTGTTGGATCCAGTTACAAGCCCTATCTGACTACTAGGGAGGCTTCTCCTCCCGACCTTGATAACAATGCCTTCCTTCTGTTCGACCGTGCCTTCCCGCCCACACAGCGTCCTGCCCGGGATGCGCATGAGGTCACTAATAGGCACCAAGTTTATCCTTCATGTGCCTTACAGTTCGGAGCATCACCGCCTGGACAGTTCACAGGCCCCCTTGGCGTTGATGCCATTGGCTTGGATTTGGTTGTTTGGGTTTGGGGTCACCATTCCACTGTTTGGGGGAGGGATATGAGAGGGAGTGGGTTATTTTGGGTTGTTTGATAAAAAAGGCTTGGTATCAATGAGGAGGGTGGAGCATGGGGCAACATTGTTCCGTTGTTGTTATAAGACTGAGCAGACAGTACATCGACCTTGGGGATCACTGTGTTGTTATCCTGTAATTATTAACAAATATCTCTGATCTGTTGATGGTGGACAACTTAACACTAATGAGTTGGAATGTGCGGGTCCTGGGAACCTACAAAAAAATGAGACAATTACAGCTCCAGGCCGAACGGCATGGGGCCAAAATCCTGTTTCTGAAAGAAACACACACCTGCACTGAGCACTGCGAAAATGTTCGCCAAAACATGGGGCCCTCAAAGGTACTTCACTAACTACTCCACCCAGAGTCGTGGAGCCATGACCATGATTCATAGGAGCCTTAAGTTCAATCCCATATCCGCACAGATTGACCCTCAGGGTAGATATGTCCTTCTCCATGGTATCCTGCAGAATAGGGAGGTGGTGCTGTTAAACATCTATGGTCATAACATCGATGACCCGGAATTTTACTTGCCTCTCACGTCCCTCCTGGACAGCTTTCCGCTAATACCAATCCTTTGGGGAGGTGACTTTAATATAGATGTAGACTTAGACAGATCCAGCTCCAGACCACGTCAACTTTCCAGAGCAGCATACACTACACTGTCATCTCTTCCCCGTCTATCTATGGTGTATGTATGGCGACTCCTTTACCCCGACTCCCGCTCCTACTCCTTCTATTCCTCGGTACGCGACTTGTGCTCTTGAATCAATAGATGGCTGGTGTCTGATATACTTATAAGGAATGTATCCAACCTCAAGATCCTTCCCAGAACCCTCTGTGACCACTCACCAGTAACCATTACCCTTAGTTGGGGCCCTGATCGCGACCGGGTCAGACAGTGGACAATGAAACCCCACTCACTCCTCGACCCTGGCTTTAGCTCCGAGCTTGAGACCGCCATCGAGGAGTTTTTCGAAATTAACACCAATACGGTATCCTCACAGGCCACCCTCTGGGAATCTTTTAAATCATTCATTAGAGGTATTGCTTTGTCCAAGGAAAACGGCATCCTTAAAACAATCCGCAGAGAAATCACAGAGAGTGAGGCCGTGCTGTCCACACTGGAAGCCCAATATTCGCTTCACCAAACCCGGAACTCCTAGCATCAATCGGTGTGGAGCTCGACACATTCTGCTCGTTAGCGGACCGTGAACTAAGGTTTCTGGACAGCCCGGGCCTTGCGAGGAAGTACGGTGAGGGTGCGCACCGAAGCCGCTTTCTGGCCAGGCTATTCCGCCGAGAGTTCGGTACCCCACCCATCCCTGGAGTGGAGAGACCCGATGGCTCCCTGGCCACGACACCACAAGAAATCAACCCTGAATTCCACTCCTTCTACAAATCCTTGTATGCCAACGCGGATAGTGTCTCATCGAAGATTGATTCCCATCTTGATAATTTCTCCCTCTCGGTCCTCTCCCCTGAGACCATAGCCTCCCTCGAGAACCCATTCACCCTCGAGGAATTCTCGAGCGCCTTTGACTCACTCTCATCAGGTAAATCCTATGGCTCCGATGGTATCCCCGTAGAATTTTACAAACACTTTAAACCTCTCCTCCTTCCTCACTTGATGGCCCTCTGGGAGGAATCGGTAGGGGTGGGCCGGCTCCGCCCCTTGCTCTGCGAAGCCACAATAACCGTCTTACTGAAACCCGATAAACCCCCCACACGATGCAGCTGCTACCGCCCACTCTCGCTTATTAATAGTTTTGTAAAGATTTTTGCCAAACTCTTAGCCCTACGCCTTGTCCCTTACATGCCACATATTATTCATCCAGATCAAGTGGGATTTATCCCGGGATGCTCCACCTCCCTGAACTTGAGACGCCTCTTCAACGTTATAAGCAGAATTAGCCCAAACATCCAGGCAGTAGCCACGACACTTGATATGCAAAAAGCTTTTTACTCTGTCTCGTGGCAATATCTCTGGCGGGTGCTAGAAAAATGCAAGTTCGGCCCCTGCTTCCTCTCCTGGGTCAAACTGCTGTACTCCAGTCCAGTAGCTAGGGTCCGCACCGAAGATCGGTGTCCCCCCCCCTTTCCAATAGCTAGAGGAACAAGACAGGGCTGTCGCTTCTCCCCCCTGGTCTTTGCCAATGCGATGGAACCATTCGCAGACATGCTTCGTCAATCCCATGCACACAGGGGCCTACGTACTGCGGGTCAATCAGACATAGTATCCCTATATGCGGATGATGCTCTTCTTTTAATTCGCTCTCCTGATACCAACTTGGCACCGATACTGGAAGACACCCTCCTTTTTGGACGCATCTCCAGCCTCAAAGTGAACTGTTCTAAATCCACCCTGTTCCCGCTCACTGCCTGTACACGCCCACCTCCCGACACCCTAGGGTTCGTTTGGGCCCAATCAAACTTCACCTACCTAGGTATTGTATTGTCTCGCCACTTCAAACGTGTTTTTGAGGAGAACTATCAAAAAAACCTTACAAGCCTCACAACCAAGTCACTGGGTTGGGGCAAACTCCCGATTTCTCTTGCGGGCAGGATAGGAGTGCTGAAGATGGTGGTACTACCCCAGCTTCTGTACAGATACACCAACATCCCTCTGTGGCCGGGCAGCGGGTTCTTCCAAGCATTGACTCGTATCCTCAACACTTTCCTTTGGCACTCGGGTGCGGTTCGGCTCAAACTCAAAACTTTGGCCACCCCAATGGAGGTTGCACAACTCCAATACACATCATACTGCTTCAACGCATTGTATCCCCCACCCCATGTCAGACTCGAGAGGCTATCGGTCAGTGACCGTGATATCCGGTCCCTGATTGTCACACCCACACCGTTAGTTTCGGAGTTACTGGACCCGGTGACCTGCACATCATTGGCTATATCAAAAACTTGGAAGCTACTAGGAATCACCCACCTGTTTCATGGCAACCTATCACTTTGGAACTTTCTCCCGGGGGTCCCACACGTACCTCTCCTCATTGTTCGCCGATGCGCAGAGGCTGGCTTCGAGCTGCTTTGCAATGTCTTTGAACAGGGCAATTTCAGAGAGTGGCCTGACCTCCCATTGTCCCTTAGGCGGAGACCATCAGTCTGGCTCCAGTACTCATCTCTCTGGAGAACCCTTAAACACAAATACCCCAGCTTCCCAGCAATACAACCAGATGAGCTCATAGTCACCGAGTTGACCTCCACCATCCCCATGAGGGGCAAAGTTTCCAGACTCTACACTCTATTGCAATCCAGAACTGCCCCGCCACTCACTAAACTGAGACAAGCTTGGGGGGACGACCTGGGGCAGGAGATGATGGACGAGCGATGGGCCCACATGTGTACTCACATTCATGGGGTATCCTACAATTCCCGATTCAAGTTGATCCAATACAAGGTACTTCATAGATATCACTACACCCCAAACAGACTGCACCATATCTCGAATGACCTGTTCCCTGGCTGCCCCAGGTGCGGCTCCGACAACGCTGGCTATATCCACATGATCTGGTCCTGCCTGCGCCTCGTCCAATTCTGGAGTGCAGCATGCTCAACTGTGTCTGATATGCTTGAGGTCCCTATCACTCAATCCCCAATGAGATGTCTTTTCCATGACTTCCCTGAACTCCACCGGGACTCCAAAAAACAAGCTGGTCTGTGCATGTTGCTCGCAGTACTCTCCATATTACTCTGTTGGCTTCGACCTACCACTCCTACCCACGCTCACTGGCTCAGGGCGATTACATGGGCCTCAGATACTGAGGAATCCTGGCCCATACAACAGCCAACCCACTCAAGGCCCAGAGATGTCTGGTCAAAGTTTCGCTCATACATGTCTCCCACCGACACTGTCTCAGACACCTCATCTCTGTCCCTCCTCCCCTGTCATTCCCCCTCCGCCTCCTGAACAACTCCCCCCCATGCTCCATACCCACCCTTTCGCACCCCTGATGTGTTTATACTGGTTCTGTTTCTGCACTATATGACTGTATTATTGCACTGCTCTGATTGTAATTGCCTGCATGCTACTCGCCTGCTCTTGTGTTGCCAAGCCAAATAAATAAAAGGTTTAAAAAAAAAGAGGGTCTGCAAGCAATTGCAATGTATCTGCATTGTCTTCAGTTTAATCTGGGCAATTTTCCACAAAGTAGCAATGGTCCATGGTAACTTTGTACGGTTCACAGGTGAACTTGCATTCATTTTCTGGCCACTGGACATATGCATCACAAGTCAGAATATTGACTGGACCACGCTGTGCCTCAAATAACAGTTGCTCCATTGTGGAATCCGTTTGGCAAGCAACATCTTTGGTTTCAGTTGTTGTCTGAGTCTTTACACTCCTCTTCCTTCTCTGCCTCTAACATATTTATAGAAAAACATGCTCAATTTATAGCACACATACAGAAGATACGATTTTCCAACTAAAAACATAATATAACCAAAACATTCACTTAAACTCCTCTCCAAAACAAACTGGTTTGTTCTTTACCCTTGTTTTCTTAATTCACTTTGAAACCGTGGCCTTCCGTTTGCCGACTGGCAACGTCAAGCTGAAGAAATTGTGTTGTATATGGTTTAAAGCAAGCAAATTTCTTTTCCACTCAAACAAACATATGTAACAGAACCAACTTGTCGGACTTCTAAACATTACAACATTATAAAAATATATTTCCAATCCAATGTATTTCATAATAGGTTATGTTTACCTCTGGTCCATGTGCATCTTCTAATTCAACATCTTGAGTACATTCCTTGGAGAGAATAATCATTAAAAAAAATCAATGTCAATCAAACTGAAATGTAATATCTTTCATCGCACAGAGAACTTCCTCACAAAGTAGTTTAAAATGATTGCAAACCTTATAGTATAAGGTTTGTTGCTGCAACACAAATAGAACATTTGTATGAACATACCCTTGAAAACAGTGTACCTGATTTGGTCCTAATATACATTTCAGATTTCACCTGACAACCTTCCGAGATGACACATGGACTTAATCTGAGATCACCCTGCAAAACATAGTGATTATAATGTCACCTACAAAAGTAGTTTGCTTTGTAATGTTTCCTTTCAAACCTCTTCTGCATTAGGGAGGAAGTATAACGTTATAACCAAAATCACAAAGGTTTGAAACAGTGCAAGGTTACATGCTTTTCAGTCTCAAAGTATATTCTTTGTAGGATTTAATTTAATTCTAGCAAGGAAACTGTAAATATGCATACCTTGTACTCTGGGCCTGTTGCAAAGGAGGAAGTGTTTGTAATTGAAGTTCCAGCATTCCCCTATAACATATTACTTGTTTTAATATGGATGAAAAAGAGAAATCACACTGAAAACATGAGATGCAGACGATGCTACATACTGAGAGACACCCATACATGCCACTTTGTGTAAATAACCAATACTATACATAATCATTTTCAATATGTTTAAATTCCAAGCATAACAGATGCATGTATTGGTCATTCGCATATAAAGGACTAGTACAATATAATTACTTGATAGGTGAGTGAGGTTGATGTTGACTCCGGAAAAGTAAGAATCTTGCTCCTTAATTTTCAGTACATTGTCAGAAAAGAGTACAATGGAAAAGGTACATGAGTATTAGAAATGTGGCCATATCCAACGCTCTAAAAAATCACTTTGTGCATGTCGGTTGGGCTCACCAATGGGATACTAGGCGTGTCAGTGGTTTCGTCACTGGTAAGGGTCTGTGCTTCCATCAGTGAGCTCTACGTAAAGAAGGACATGTCAACAGACACATTTCGAAAACATTAGGTGATTTTTAAAGGGCACTATGGAGGTTTTAACTAAGGGTCACATTTCACTGATTTATTACAGTGTCCCAAAAGCAGGGATAGAGAGAGTAGTCTAAAGCAAAACATTTTAAAAGTTGGGTAATTCTGGTAACTATGGAAACTTGATTAATACAATATTGATGGCATTAAACACCAAAAGCAAAACTGTTCAGGAAGTTACTTTTTCAATACACTAATTTAAATTAATTGAGAGATCACTGAGAAGACATATTTATTCAGACCACTGTCCTACATACCAACAAACATAACAAATTCATCGTCCACTGCTCACCCGAGCCAGCGTGTGCCGAAATTGAGTTGGAATTGCATTTGGAAGCAATTTCCAAAGAATTCTGAGTTGACGATTTTTTGTGTACTTTGATTGTTCATACATATCGTCGGTGCTGCAGACGCGGAAGCGATTGGCCCATAAGTCTGTCAAGACAGCCTGGGCTGTACTTTCAATCTCGTCCACTGGAATACCGCAATTTGTAATCCATCTCCTTATTAAATCAATATCCTTTGGTAATATATCAAGGACTGTGTACGGAGCTTTGACATGGCTCACAGAAGGGCCACCGAAAACGATACATGAAGGCATTCTTTAAAAGTCTGTAAGATCTGTATACAAAAATATAATTAATTATTACAAATAATAATGTATGATTGTGAATAAAGCAAGTATTACACAGCTTTGTCTGTAACCTAGTTGAATTAACACAGCGATCACTTTCTTACAAAATTGATTATTATACTGCAAATAGTAACGTATTAATCCTCCATTGAATGAACTTTCAAGCACCAAAAGAAAACATGCTTTCAAACATGGACCATGAAACATTCCATTCTGTTACTATGCACAGTGATGCAATGTGCTATTTACCGAGATGCACATACATCGAGCATTAGATAATGGTGAAGTGATGGAGATAAATGAAAATTAGAATACTGTGTACATTAGATGGAAATCGATAGAAACTTTCCTGAACATACAGAACCAAATAGGTGACCTACCCTTACTCAGACAAACAAATTAGCTGATTCAGCAAGCCAGGGAACAAGTAGCCGTGGAACAGGTATTAAGGGAACATGTAGCTCGATGGCAATATGCCTTGTGGATTGCAGAGATGTTCTCCTGGTAAATGTCCAGGTGTTTATAAAGGCTTAGAAAAGTGGATGTTTATGTGAATGTGTGACATGTTTGTTGACACCCACTCAGCCTTGATGTCAATGTGTCACATCTGCCGGACCTACCCACTCATCCCACTTGGGAGCACACAGACATATTCCTCCTCTTACTGCCTATAGGGCAATAGGGCCAGGGTTGAACCACAAACGCAAAATGCATGCGTGGGACATGCTTTTTTATCAAAGTGCCCAACTTTTTTGGGCAATGTGTGCCAGTGTGATGAGTTACTTTAATATGTGGCTAGTACTAGTGAATACTATTTTTGAATATATCTTTTTTTAAATGCACAATTTGCATCACATTTTCATCAAAATACTCCCCTTTGGCTAATATTCAAACAGTGTCCGAAAAGGAATGAAAAGCGACTTTGAACAATGGGCCATGTTTTCATTGGTGCCAGAGACAATCTTATGACCCAGTACGACCCTGTTCATAGGTGCCAACTGCTATTGATACTAGGGAGGAAGATAAATGGGGATGAGGTGAGCGCGAAAGGCCCAGAACACTGTTCAATGGACAAAAACATATGTTGATTGCAGGGACGGGGTCTTGAAGAGGGGAGTCTGGAGACACTGGGTGTGCCCTGGCCATGTGGACATCGGATATCACAGAATATGGGACGCATTCTTTGAGGATAGTCGCAGCCACATCAGCATGGCATGCAGGCATGGGGACACAAGTAGGAGGTTGGAAATCACATTGTTTCACAAGGTGTATAAGACCAGAGCTAACATAAGCAATATATTTTAACAGATAAGAAAAACCCTAAAAGCCAGCATGTATCGTGGAAAATTCCATTGTGGGTAGGACAGGAAAGTAGACCGAAGAGTCAAGAAGCAAACTACCATTTAGAAACATGATCACATCCTGGTGGGAGCAGTCTATTCTAAACCAGAGCATTTCTACAAAAATGGAACACAGCTATCAGTAAATGGGAAGGAATTATTCCATAGAGGGATTTTAAACATCCTATCAACTGTCAGATGTATTAACCCACTTATGCTCTGCCCTGCGTCGTCACTCTATGCTGATGGTGCCGGAATTATCAAAATGGCTGCATAAACCCTATGCACGCCAAAACCCATGGAAATCGTGCCTTACAACATGAAAAGATGGCTGCCAAATCTACCCTGCATGTTGTCAGTGGTGGAACGGAGCCCTCATTGCTGAAACATGTCACTGGGCTTCACAACAAGTAAAAATGGAGCACAGATGAAAAGCAGTGCTTTACTGAAAGAAATCCAGAATTTTGTTTTCAAATCTTTTTTTCTTGGTTGCTGAAATGGCAGAATGCCGGTCCAAAACACCATAAAACATCCAATATTCTTGCTGGGTGTTACAAGTCACTTCATTCAAGAAATCAGGATGAACAGACAATGGGTCTCGTTACACGGTAGGCGGTAACCATGGCGCTAATAGTGCCATGGTTGCCGCCGGTATTTTACCGTGTCCGCCTTGTTGGATGGCGGAATTACTGTCCTACTCCAAGGTGAGCTGGGGCGGTAATTCCTCATTCACCAAGGCACTTCCCCATTCCTATTTTTGCCCCCATAGGGCATAATGGGAATGGGGAAGGCGCTAATTAGGGTACCGCAAATTGCAGTACCGTAATTAGCACCAAGGTCCCTTTGTGGGTCCCTACTTTAACAGCTGGTAAAACCAGCTGTTAAGTTCGGGTCCCGCAAAGGGAACTCGTAGTAAGGCGGTAAGGGTTTACCGGTACCAGTGCCCTTACCGGTAAACCCTTACTGCCTACCGTGTAATGAGGCCCATGAAAAGCTGAATTTATCATCAAAACATTCACAGCAAAAATGTGTGTGCCTGTGAAATCTGTCAAAATCTGGGTGCAGTACCAGCGGCTGCCTGTGTGACAGCTGTCAGTAGCTTGCATCATTAGTATAAAACTTGTGCAACTGAAATCTAATGTCTGAAAACTAAGTGA
Source organism: Ambystoma mexicanum (assembly GCF_040938575.1). Taxonomy (NCBI): domain Eukaryota; kingdom Metazoa; phylum Chordata; class Amphibia; order Caudata; family Ambystomatidae; genus Ambystoma; species Ambystoma mexicanum. The sequence continues at coordinate 344,601,064 of NC_090937.1, read as the reverse complement.
CCTCTTATTAAGAGTAACCTAGGTTGTAACTATTTAAATCTTATGGGGTAGAAGATGGAATAAGTGTTCTAGCTGCTTGTTTGAAAATTGCAAGTTTGTTTTAAACCAAGTAAACAATGTAACAGAATGACATTTAAATTAAGGCTCAAATTAGTTCCACAGCTTCCCCCCACAAAGGCCAGGCATCTCCCTTCTGCTCACTCCACCATGAAATCACACCTCTGTGATGATTAGATCAGAGGAGGAGATCGTGGGCTCCAGGGGAAGACGACAATGGACTTCCTCTGGCTGAAAGGATATGCAGAGTGTGCAGAGTCATAAACGGCCTCTTCCAGAAGGAAGGGGGCAGAGATTGCTTCTGAGCTGCCAGAAGGAGAAGGAGGCGGAGACAAACTACCATTTTCTGTTTAACAAAGGCAAAAGTACATTTTTAAAAAGACTGATAAATGACTGTGTAAAATTGTGAAAAATATGTCCACAACAGATTTGTTAATGTGATTTCTGGAAGCACGGTTTAAGAGACACCGGAACTCTGTGGGATGTTCTGGGAAGTAGTAGAGGAAAATATGGTTTTACACCAAATGTATTTATGCCAAAAACACGAAACATCATACTCGTATGCCCATATGAAATGCACACATTTGTACAAATTTTCGGATAAACTAGCTATTGTGTTCTGGACAAAAAGGGCAACATTCTGTCAAAAGCAGGCACAAGATCCGAGAGCGACGAGGGTTGGAGGAGTATCTGCCACACAAAATATGTGATTTACATATGTTGTTGTTATAAAGATTGTACACATGTAAATATGTATTGTACCAAAAGTAGATTTTATGTTCAAAGGAACACGGGGAGGATTCTCTGACTCATAAACCCCCCTCATCATGGTGACACCCTGTTTTCTCCTCCAATCAAGAGAGAGAAGAGACTCTAGCCAATTGCCTGCCTAAGGGGCGTGCTTAGGATAAACCAGCCCACACCCCCTTTATCATATGCATAAAAAGAGACAGCTGAGGACTTAGAAGGACACACAGATTCACCCACTATCCTGATTCTGGTGAAGCACCCTGAAGGAGAACCATCCATATTCCTTGCTCCAGACTCCAGGAACTTAGCAAGCAGAAAGGCCCATTCCATTAGTTGAACCATTTTCAACTAGGCCTTGAATTTCAAGAACCAGAAAGGATTCCCCAAATCTAAGGGGAACAAAAGAAACAGCCGCGCTGTGCTGTAACTGCTTTCCTGCTAAAATAATCCTTAGCAGAACCAAAAGATCCCATCCAGTTGTGCTGTGCTGTGACCAGAGAACCATTGCAGACCTGATCCAGTCCTGTGCCGAGCTGTGACCAGAACCATTGCCGATCCAGTCCAATCCCTGACCAGAATTCCTGAGGTTCCGTTTGAAACCCAGATAGTGAGTATCTATAGATAGGGATGTGTCACTAGCATATGTACTGTCCATAGTAATCCCGGTCTTAAACCCATTCTCTCTTATATTCAGAAGCGGTAGTGTTAGGAGTATTTTTGAATTGTCAGAGCTTTTCTTGCACTTAGTTTCTCTCAATTATCTTCTAAAATCATAAATCATCAGGGTTGTGAATTAATAAATTGAATCCCAGAAAGAAATTGATTATCCACCACATGAAGGGTCCCTGGCCAGGATTGATGGAGATTCATGTGTGGCATTCTCTTTTTCTCTAGTCATAATCTAGTATAAAGAAATCCTGTTTGTCTTTTGAAAGCGTTTCCCTGTTTTCCCCTTCTTGCGCCTATCTCAGAAAAACGACCCCTACTAAAACGTCCATAACGTCCTCAAATTTTATGCTAGAAACAAAATGTCAACTTCTGCTTGTAGCTAACATCCACAGCTTTCCATCTCAAATCCATATAGTTCTCCCGCAATCGTGATTACCATGCACAGAAAAGTTTGCCGTGAATTTTGTTTTAGGAAATTTCTATAACATGTAAAACAGCTTTTCATTGCACCCAACCTCGATTTTAAGTTTTCACATTGCTTATTAGTGTCAAGTCATTGCTAGAATTTTTCCTGAATTATACAAAGCGGCTCCCATTAGAATGTACACAATTTCAGCAATTTAAACCATATTTAGCGTTTAATTCATTTTCAAGATCACTTTAAAACCGTTTTGACAGTTTGCCAATCAATTCTGTTCTCTCTTGTGTTTGCTGGGGGGAAATTGAGATTTACATTTTGTTTGAATTCTGCATTCCTGAATACCTGCTCTCTCTCCTCCTATCTCTTTACATTGCCTGTTGGGGGGCGGAGGAGTGTGCAGGGGGAAATAGTAACCATATTGCTATTTGATTTGAACACACACACAAAAGTATTATTTCTGTGGTGAATTGTTTTGCTCACTATTACTCCTTGTGATTAAAGAGATTGCTTAGTGTTACATCACCCCATTGGTGATTGTTGTATACCAATTAAACATAGTGTGATTATATTGTGAATACATAAATAAATATTTTAACTTTACAAAGAAGCCTGATTCCTGGTTCAGTGTGACTGGGGGGGGGTCCAATAGAGGGGCGTGATATAAGTGGTACATCGTTCAGAATAAAATAACTTTTAGACAAAAATAAATAAGGATTTCAGTTGTGCATTACATGCTAGGCGTTGACTTAGGTGAAGTGCCGGATTGAAATCACTTACACAACAATTGGATGCCAATAGAGCTGTAGGAGAGCAAGGGTCTTTTGGATAAACTGAGTGGCCCTGGACCCAATCAGGTGTGGTGGCATGGGCCTGGAAGGAAGCTGCCAGCAATCACAAGAGTGCTCACCAGACAAGATGTAGGTCACCAACACACTGACCTGAGAGCCTACAACGGGGGCAGTCGGTGAGCTAAGGAGGGCCAGTTCCTGTTTCCCGCTCCAAGTGCACAAAAAGTACAGAACTATGATAACTCTGTCTACCTGTTCATTTGTGAACTAACACAGTGATCTTGTTAGGTTTATTATTGTTATGTTTAATAAAATTCACAGACCTTTATTGCCAACACAAAAACAAAGAGTCTGCATAATTTTGTATGATGCGCAATGTATATTTTCAATGCTACACAGAGGTTAGCTATTCAACAGCTTGTGGCACTTTGAGCATCCACACCCACCCAGCTGCCTTGCGAGCGCATGGTCTTAGGTGCAAACAGCCATCAATACTGGGGATGGATGGACTTGAAGAGGGGGGTCTGGATACACTGAACATAACCCTTTGTGGTGCACATGGTGTTTGTCACCGTGAGCATTCCCACCCACCCAGCCCCCGTGGGAGTGCATGGTCATAGGTCTGAACTGCCATTGATACTGGAGTGGGTATGGATGGGCATGAGGCAAGCACAGAAGGCCCTGAACACTGCTGAAGGGACACACACACTTATGTTGATTGCTGGGGCGGGGTCTTGAAGAGGGGAGTCACCGTGCAGAGGATCCCTTTGAGTTGTACATGGTGTTTGACACCTTGAGCCTTCCCACCCACTAGTGGAGGGGAGATACTGGAGGAAGGATGGATGGGGATGAAGTGAGCGCAAAGGGCGCCAACCATTCTTTCATGACCCTCATAGATGATTCAGCGTGTTCTTGACTCACTGAAACATTCAACCAACTATTTGTATATGCTCATTAGTATTTTATTTAGTTTGGTGATGTAGATGGCACAAACAAACTACAAATGTTATACTTGTGGTTGCAGCACTGTGTGTGAAAATCCCTTGTACTGGCCGCTGTTACTAGGGAATTTGCCCGAATGGCTCGAACGACACAGACGGGTATTACTCGTTGAACGCGGAATCCAAGACTCCCATAAAGCCACCATTTAAATGAACGGTAGGCCAACAGCCAGTACCATCTGTGAAAGAGAAACATAAATATTTTAATTGAATGAACCAGATAGTGTACCACATTACTTGAAAATGCATCCTAAATTCTATGGCATACTTGCCCTTAGAAAAGTAACTTTCTGGAAAAATATACTTGGGCTTTGAAGTATCGACACCTTACCAAAGTGAACACCCATTAAAGCCAGAATGGTTTGGGCCATAGAGAAATATTCTATTTTAGCTGAAAGTGAAAGAACGTAAGCAATGAACACTCTGATTTGCAACAAGCGAGAGATATGTATTCAATTTACAGACTAAATTCATTTGTCGGTGATCGATCAAAGTGACGACAATGTAGTAGAACAACATGAAATGTTAGTCATATCAGTCAACAAAATGACATCACATATAGTGTATACTTACTCGTTACTTGGATTGCGAGGGCGAACTGTTGCGTGAAGTTTGTGTATAAAACCCATCTTAATCCTCAACACAGACTTTGTGAGGCAGGCTGCCCTGAAGTCATGCAGCTCAGTAATGCATAGCGGTGTTGTGTCTTCTTCGGCTATGTAGGCCGAGGATCCAGAGTTTTATTGACAGCAGCAGTTCTCCACCTCGGTTGGCATGACCTCACAACGATTGCAGGTACACCAGGTGGAAAATGTCTTCCATGCGGCTAGCCTCAGGCTCATACTCCGGTGATTCATCGTCCCAACTATCATCCAATTCCCCATTGTTTCAGCTTCTTTATCTTTCTCTTTCCGTTAGTTCCTTCTAGAAATACTCAGGCTCGTACTGGTAGGACTGTATTGTTGCCAGCGTTCCTGAAAAATGAATAAGTACAAAATACACAGTCAGAAAAAAAAACGTTTTTGTTTGTATGTAGGAACTGCTGGTAAAGAAGGAGAAGAAAATACATTGCAATGTTAAAAATATCCCTAGAGCAAATAAATGCACAAACTATGACATTTCAAAATGATATAAGGCTTGGTGAAGATATTGATACATTATATGACAAAAATGAAAATAAAATGTACCACGTTAAATAAGTTCTGCTATTGTAAGTACCTGTTTGCGGGGCATCGTACTATGAAGATAGCTGAACAGAGCAGAAATGAGTCACGGGCGATCAAAATTAAATACAGTGAAAGATTGAAAAAGCACCTGCAATGTTGTCTACTCTGAAAGGGTTTGGTCATACTTGTCAAGGAAAGAGGCATCCTGGCATTTCCATGGAGACACGTCAATAGCTTGCGCACAGAGAACGTTGACATGACAAGTGCATTGGCATTGTGAAAAGGGGCGTAAGCGTCTAGTGATTTCAGTTTGAGGGGCAGGGGATCTGTACTCTTGCCATGTGGGCACTTGAGCTTAGGGCGATGCTTCAATGGATAAGGTTAGCACAAGATGACCGCGCCCAACCCGTTGTTTTTGCATGTGTAAAAGTGAGGAAAACTAAGGTAAGATGCATAGGAAATTTTTTTAAGATCGCTTACAGTATACTTAAAAATACCTGCCTGAACGATAGGGACAATAACATTCTTGAGCGAACTTCCTCTTTAAAGATAAGCTATTACCTAAACTCTTGTTCTTAGAAAATCATTTGACACCGAATTTCAATCTATGCTCACACATTTTAACGAGTATTGGCAAAGCCTAAAGTTGTGGCTTTTGTGTGGGCATTTGCCAAGCACTGCCTTACTGGTGGGACCTGGCCATAAAATGGCAACACCTGGCAAATAGTGTGTGTACCTGGGAATATAATGGCACTGGTTGGCAAGGGCATATAAAAGAGCCAGAAAGAACTGTTAGCTTTGTTAATTCTTCTTTCAATCAGAGCTTCTTATAAGTTTGACTTTTGGCACACTTAGACCGGCAAGATGGTACACCAGTGAATGCATTTATTGTTATTTAATAAGTGTTTCTTGTATTTTTATTTGTTCACTTCCTTTTAGTCCTATCGCCATGACAAATAGTATTTCACAATTTGTGTCTTTATCTAAATCTAATGATGTATTGATGTTTTTTTGTTGCAGTAGAACAAACAGTACATTTAACACCTGAGCTGCCAAAGCAGGTGATCGTGAAGCAATTTCAAACATGTAGGTATTTGGGCACCTCTCCTTCACATCATGCTTGTAGGCTCATGGATACGCTGCAGATCTCGGAATCCCTCAACCGAATATAGCGATATGATTGCAACTGCCAGCATTGACATTATTTTCATTTTTGTTCTCAGGGAGCACATAAAGTTGTTGCTTTTTGTTTAAAAGTTTAAAATAACCTTTTAGAGAGATATGATCAAGCCGCCACATCCCTGTTAATGTATATAAAAAACAGGGCATCTGAGTTTGCCGCTGCTTTAAATCAAGGTGAACTGGCAAAGGCTGACAGAGATATATATATTTTTTATTTATAAACGTACAGTTTTATTACAAAAACTTTTGTTTCATCAACTAGCATTAGAGCATCAAAAAATAAAAACAACAAAACAATGAGACATCAAAACCATCCGCCGTATCCAGCAAGCAAAAGACTAAAAAAGTATTGTAGCTGTAAAATGTTCAATGTTCCCTTTTAGATCAGGACTCCTTTGAAGAAGAAGTGGTTTCCTTCTATAGTATGCTGTTAGGTGTTGAATTTGGGCGATTCTATGTTCTCTATTGTTTGGCCTTTCTTGTTGTGCCCTCTTGACCATGATTGCTCATTCCTCAGAAGACATTTAACCTATGGGTTCAATAGCAGGGCCTTCTGGTGTTAGCTTGCAGTTTGAAGGACTTTCTTTAAGTCTCTTCTTGAAAATGTCGTCTAAGAAAATTACCAGGCATCTGCTTATAGATGGACTGTTTCCTCCATACAGGTGCTCCCACCATATCTCTGCATCAGTGGCTGCCATGTTCTTCATTCTTTCGGAAAGTAGACGTGTTCTCTCTATTCTTAGTTCAGGAAAATAGAGGATCAGGTGTAGTAGTGTTTAGTTGCAATTATTGCAAAGTCTGCAAATCTTGTCTCTCTCCCTTCCTCCATATCGACATAGCACAGATATTGTATGCAGAACGTTGAGACGAAATCTCAAGGTGTCTGGAGCTAGGACTTGCAGATATTTTTGAATAGGCTGGCAGTGCGTTGACACTGTTGATCAAAATCTTAGATAAAGTGTGGTGTGGCGAGGCTGACGTTTTTGCTTCTGTTTCAGACAAGTCGACCACCCACAGTGTTCTTTTGACCAGTAGTGGGTTTTCACAGAGGGTTTTTAAAGACAGTCCCAGTTGGATCAGGATTTCCAAGCATTTAGCACTCCGTTCATTCTGCATCCATTCAAAGGGTTCCATGTGTTAATATCCCCGCAAAAATGTCACCATACAAAATCATCACCATATTTTTCTGGTGATATTAAGGCATGGAACCTGCAGGGGACACCACTGCAACCCCTGTATTATTTTAAGGGGAGCGGGGGACACCCCCGCAAACCCTGCTCCCAAAAACTCCAAATATTATCCCCAATAAAAATATTGCCTATGGCCGTTCCTGATGACCATATATATGGGGATATTTTTGTTGGGGATAATATTACGTGATACCATTCAATGGAGCTTTCAGGCCTGCTCTTGATGATGTTATACTGTGGAAGACAGTTCCAGGAATTCAGTTTACCAAAAACTGTGAGAAATTTCCAGACTATTCTTGCATGCATTGAAAGGAGACCCAGTTTGTGTCTTATAATTGCCTTTGGGATCGAGTATGGAAGTCTCAAGACACGTTTCCAAAACCTACTCTCAAGCTTTTCCCAGGTTTCGCAGGCTAGTCCCAGTCCCGCTTCACCGCCGTAGGTCAAGGCTGGCACCACTTTCTGATTGTAAAATTGGATTACCAGCCGAAGAGAAAATTTACCATATTAACTGGTAATCATAAGAGCCTCTGCTCTCAACTGGTCAGTTTTCAGGACTAGGTTTGCGAGCCAGGCTGTCTAGGTTCTGCTAACATTTATCATGATTCCAAGATATTTGATGGAGTTTGTTTGAACTAATATACTATTTTCTAGGTACCGGCCGACAGTAATATGCTGTGGTGTCTGTTCTGAAGAGTTTGTTAAGAGGCACATTATAATTTACTAAACATCTGTTCTAAGGACTGTGCTACAAGAAAAAGTGTAAAGCCTTTAGTGTGCTTACAAATTCACAGATTTATAGGCACAGCTCCTGAGCGTAGGGGACAAATGATGGTCGACCCCTTCCCGCCCTCAGAAGCTGTTTTTCCCAGTGAGCTTTCTCCATCAGGACTATGAGTAAACCTGAAGCTCCTTAAACCACCCTCCCTCCCTTAGTCACACTACCCTGCCAAGATCCATACAGTAGTATTCACGTCATCTATCAAGGGCACTTTTACTTCGCTATGTCCCATGCTCTTCGCTGATGGCCAATGGACTGTGGATCCGAAAACAAAGTACACCTTTTAACTGACACTGTTTCTCTGTGTTTTCTACAGAGATTCATTTGTAGAGCTGCTTTTTTACTCTCTCAGTTTACAATCACATTATAGTCCCAAGCCTCCCCAGCCCTTCAATACAGGTTCCTACCTCTTCCAAAAAACACTATTTCTGCACTGTGCAGCAATGGTGCATAGCAGCACAAACTGTAAGAAATGCTGTTTTGTTCCCCCTTCATGTTACAACATTGTGGCGGGTGATACAATTGAAGTAAAGTTATCTCCAGGTTTGTTTTTATTTTTGAATACTGTGACTTGCAGTTCTGGATTAATTATATTTTAGGATGGAGAAAAGAGAAACAAAGTGAACATCCATGAGAAATCGAAAATGGATAGCACCAAACCCCATGTTGACAGTACAACAAGATTCCCAACTGCTACCCTATACAGTACAACTCAACTTCATGCTTAATTCTACTCTGCTTTAATGCAGTTTCCCGCAGTAAATGGCACACTGCATGAGGGAAATTCAGAAAATGATAAGCCATTGCTTGGTGTTGTATAGGGGTGCCAGCCCCCCTCCACCTTCAACTGAGTACAGATAGCATGATAGGCAGATCAATGGTTCAGGTATTGATGAAATCAGAATTATAGTGCCTTTATTTTTAGGTAAAAAAGTGCACATGGCGCGGTGCATATTTGGGTTAGAATGACCCAGGAAGTGAAGCGTGCATCAAGTATTACACACATATCATGAATATGTAAAAACATATTATGAAAAAGAGATACTAAGTAAGAAATGAAATATTGACTCACCTTTGGGTAGCACAGTAGTCAGACTGGGATATATTTTAAAATGGATGCTCAAACACAAAATGGTGTCTTAAGGGCAGGTGTGGAAGTCCTGACTCATGCTGATAAAGGAGCATCTTGCTTCAAAATAATTATGTCTGGAAGGTTAAATTTGGCAGGAAAACCAGGCAAAAGTCATACTAAGAAGGGCATGATGTACTTTTGAAGACCAATTTGGCAAAACCAGCTGCATAACTTGGCATCAAATAAATGAGCTTATTTGTTTTTCCATGGTATGAGACGCTGACTAAACTTGGCAGAACCTCGAAGAGTAGATAAGAATTGACAAGTGATGTTATTATAATTGTTCTTGGCAAAAGATGAAGAATGTATAATTGTGTTCAGCCAGGGTTTAAAATAGCCTTCCAGTCTATGTGTCAAACAGCAAGTGTTTTCCAAACATGAGCTAATGTGGGCTCGGTAAGTAACAGATAACCCACCCAATCAAAAGATAAGGAGGGCTTTTCTCTGGCTAAAAGGACCTATCAGATATATGCTCTGACAAGGTAGTAATTTGCATGGGGGTGTTGTATCATTCAACTAGGCCTATATAAGCAAGGGAAGGTAGAATGACTGTGTGTGCTTTTCCAGAGTGTCTTTTAACCTGTAATAAAAATGGCTGTGAAACTCACCCAAGTGTCCGTTCCTTTGTTCCTGTCTCAGAGTCAGAGTTTACCGATGCCAGAAAGCTTGATGGGATGGAAAAGGACCCTCCTGTACAGTGTCTTCTGAGCAATACCTGTCCCCAAAAGGCTCCTTTGGCTTGGTACTCATCTCAGAGTTGATGATTTGAGGCATACACACATATCATGAATATGTAAAAACATATTATGAAAAAGAGATACTAAGTAAGAAATGAAATATTGACTCACCTTTGGGTAGCACAGTAGTCAGACTGGGATATATTTTAAAATGGATGCTCAAACACAAAATGGTGTCTTAAGGGCAGGTGTGGAAGTCCTGACTCATGCTGATAAAGGAGCATCTTGCTTCAAAATAATTATGTCTGGAAGGTTAAATTTGGCAGGAAAACCAGGCAAAAGTCATACTAAGAAGGGCATGATGTACTTTTGAAGACCAATTTGGCAAAACCAGCTGCATAACTTGGCATCAAATAAATGAGCTTATTTGTTTTTCCATGGTATGAGACGCTGACTAAACTTGGCAGAACCTCGAAGAGTAGATAAGAATTGACAAGTGATGTTATTATAATTGTTCTTGGCAAAAGATGAAGAATGTATAATTGTGTTCAGCCAGGGTTTAAAATAGCCTTCCAGTCTATGTGTCAAACAGCAAGTGTTTTCCAAACATGAGCTAATGTGGGCTCGGTAAGTAACAGATAACCCACCCAATCAAAAGATAAGGAGGGCTTTTCTCTGGCTAAAAGGACCTATCAGATATATGCTCTGACAAGGTAGTAATTTGCATGGGGGTGTTGTATCATTCAACTAGGCCTATATAAGCAAGGGAAGGTAGAATGACTGTGTGTGCTTTTCCAGAGTGTCTTTTAACCTGTAATAAAAATGGCTGTGAAACTCACCCAAGTGTCCGTTCCTTTGTTCCTGTCTCAGAGTCAGAGTTTACCGATGCCAGAAAGCTTGATGGGATGGAAAAGGACCCTCCTGTACAGTGTCTTCTGAGCAATACCTGTCCCCAAAAGGCTCCTTTGGCTTGGTACTCATCTCAGAGTTGATGATTTGAGGCATAACAATCTTTTTGTTTTCTTATATATTGCTACACACCCATAGGTCTCAGAGCACTGAAATAATAGAAGACATGATTATCCCACAGGGAAGTACTCAACTTATCAACCCCAGAAGGACAAAAGGCTGAGTTAACGGTCAAGGGTTTTGTATCTTCCACAGCAGGCTGCACACAGATATCAGAGTGAGCGCTTAGCTCAATGTGCTATCTGACCGTCCCCCATCACCCCAGCCCAAAATCCAAATTAAAGAAATAAAAAAGGTACACACAAACAATAACATGCTTTTTGATCAAGAGACACCATTAGAACATTAAGAATTGTAACACATGGGGAGAAAAAAGTGAGATGAGATACTTCTTTAGTCTAAGCATGCAGGATGGAATATGCAGAGCTCTCCACACAGATAAAGCCACAACCCACTAAATGACAATCACATTGTACAGGAAGGGAGCTGCTCTGACCCCACAGCAACCCAACGCGAAATTCAAATGAAATACATTAATAGAATGCATATGAAACACTAGCACACATTTCAGTAAGGAAGGATGTTTTTGTCGTTTTTTTGTCATTTAAAAATATGGTTGTTTGTAGACAGGGAACAAAAGAGCTGCGCTGAGTATCAAAGGGCTAGTGACTTGGACATTTTGATCCATTGACATACCACTTCAAATGATTAAGAATTATCGTACAGATGCAGAACCCTTCTGGCCACCAAGCTGCAAGGTAATTTCCTGTCCCAGGCGTACACAAGTTTTGCCTCATAAGCAATGCAGTATGTATGTTTTTGTTGGTATACGTTGAATACTGCGTGGCAGAAAAAAATCGAGGATGAAAACCCTGATTTTTTTGGGCCCGAATTTCAACACATTTATTTGTGGGGGGTAGGTTAGGGTTATAATTAATGTGGGGGTAGTATGGGAGGGCTGCGGTGGGTCCCCACCCACCTATACTTGCATTGAAAAAAAACAAGGTTTTCTTCCTCTATGGTTTATTTCATTGTAATCAAACCAATCCTTTTTATTCCAGTTGTCAATGTCTACACAAAATAAGTCAGCATTGCATGATACCCAAATATAGATATCTTTTCTGAAAAGACTTATTATGGAAAAAAATATAATATGCCTGCATATTTCTTGTTCAAGATAAACCAATGGCAAGAGGAAGATCTTGCATCATCAAACAATGTTTTCTATAGCAGAAAACATACTACCCTCTCAGGTCCTAACTGGGGGTGTTTTAAATAGGCCACAATGTTGTCTCCCCATTACAAATAATTTAATAATTAGAAATTCTAGATTCTGATGATATGTTTTGTGTTATGTCCAGATACAACATTAGAAGTCTGTACGCTAATGTATTAATTGGCATAATCAATGTTTTGCACCATACATCAAGAGGAATAATGAAAAGCCATACGGCAAAACCCTTTGATATATTATACAAAAATGACATCAATAATCACATTCATATCCAAATATTCACCCTGAAGAATATTCATCAACATTAACCATAAGATGACAGAAACATATGTATTTTGGGTTTGAGTGAGCCATTAGAGACAGTTTGGATTGACAGTCATAGAGTAAAATGGAAGAACCATGACATTTATGGATTTTAGATATTAAAATATGGCTATGGAACAACTCAGTAGTTGTTTAGGAATGTTATGATTTCATTTGTATTTCAACTGTATACTTACACTAAAATATATTTTTCTACATAATAAGTCTTGTCTGAAAATATGCTTGTTTGGGTATCATTCTCTGTTGTATAGGAATTGTTCATCTTGCCTAATAAGATTGTTTACGTATACTTTTTTTTACCAGTGCTAAAAAGAAGGGTGGAACAAGACAATGGGCCTCATTCCGAGTACGGCGCTAACCAATGGCGCTATTAACGCCTTGGTTGACGCCGTATCCAGACCGACAGCGCCTTGGTGGATGGCGGAATCACCCATAGGGCTCAATGGGAATGGGGAAGATGCAAATAACGGTGACCGTTCATTACGGTCACCGTTATTGGCTTGGAGGCCCCTTTGCGCCCTCGACTTTAACACCTGCTCAAAGCAGGCGTTAAGGGCGAGGGCGCAGAGGGAACTCGCAGTATGGCGGTAAGGGATTACCGCCACCGGTCTCGTTACCGGTGGCCGCTATCCCTTACCGCCATACTCGGAATGAGGCCCAATCTTATTCCACAGTTTTTTTTTGCATCTAGATACTTCATATATCCAGAAGTAATTGTGTTGCCTTAAACCGGTAGCCCTCAATGAGGTGGTATAGTGAAAACATCAGCAAAATTAAATGAGAAAAGATGGCCAATTACAAAAGGTGAGATTCAAGCGCACCTCCATTGCTGCTCCCTTTTCTATGGTGAGCATCCAAACTACTTCACAACTAACGCCATGACTAAAAGGTCCGTAGAAGCATAGATAACATTTCTAAGATTTTCAGGTTCACCTGCAAGCTCTTCCATAGTTTGGTTCTTTAGGTAAAAGCAATCGACAACCCACTCTGCATTTATTGGACCTTGGCGTATACAAAAGATCTATTCTTGTCGTTTGAAGTGTCTGCTGGGGGTGAATCGTTTCTCATGGGCAGACACATATTTAGGTCTTGACTGGCTCAGTGGAAAATGCAAAGAGCTTTGAATAGCATGACATCAGAGCAGGGATAATGTTTTTCAATCCTAGCACCATGTCGGATGCTCGAGTTTGCACAAGTAAAGTTGCATTACCATGTGATTTCGGCAACCAAGGTACAAAATAGTGCTTTACAATAATGCAGATTTAAATCTATATTTATGATTGCATTTAACACTGTATACAAATACAATGAAAAATGAAGGTGATATTTTAATCAAATAATTTGAGCACAACTTTTGTGACACTTTGTTCCTGAAATCGCACAAAGAGTAATTTTCAACATTTTAATTAGAGAAATGAACCAGGTTTTTTCCAATTCAAAATCAATTGGGGTTGTCAGACTAGTGCTGGTCGTTGTGGCTTACCTCAAACTCCAAATGGGCTCTCACATAACTAGCCCAGGCTTCCCTTTTCTTCAATCTCTGCATACTACAGCCAGGTGAGCACTGTTGTCTGTGTCTATCTCTTACCCTGAAGGAGGTGAGGGGGACTAAAGGCTGTGGGCTTCTCCAACTCTCTCCCTCATTGGGCCTAGCACGGCTGTCGCCGGTATTCATTTTTCCAGCGGCCAGAAAAAGGCAATTACCGGGTCATTACGACCTTGCCAGCCCCGGTAATTGCCCTTTTCTGGGCGCCGGAAAAAATTCTTCCCCATTCCCATTTGATCCCCATTGGGCTCAATGGGAATGGGGAGTGTGGTAGCACCGGTGCCGTTAATAACGGTACCGGTGCTACCGTCATGTTCTGAACGCGGGTGCCGGTACGGCCACCAGGTCAGACCTGGAGGCTGCAAAGGCACCCGCGAGCAGAACTCGTAGTTTGCCAGTACGGTAACAAAAGTACCGGGAAGCTTACCGTTACCCTTGTTACTGTACCGGCAAACTCGTAATGAGGCCCACTGACTTCTAAGGGACCTTATTTGTTTGGACTGATTGTTTGGTTACTGTCCTTTCAACGGTTGTCTCCACAGGTACTCCTCACTTCTCTCACACACCCCTCCTCGTCACTCTCTCATTCTACACCCATACCCCTGATCTTGCTGGTCTCTCACACTTCACCTATCTTGACCCTCCAACTGGTCTCCTCCTCCCCCTATACCTCTCTTCCTAGTCTTACCTCTTTCCCTCTCACTCCTTCTCCACATTCCTTCCCATGCACATACCGCTCTCTTGCTCTCTAGCTCCCCTCTCCCATCTCTGCCCTTCAACTGCTTCTAATCTCCCCCCACATCCCCTAAACTCCTCTCCCATCATTACAGTAGTCTTTTCTCTTTTTACCATTCTGCCTCTCACTTTGCTCTCTCTGTCTGCCTCTCACGCTCTCTGCCTCTCGCACTCTCTTCCTCACGCACTCTCTGCCTCTCGTGCTCTGTGACTCTTGCGCTCTGTGCCTCTTGCACCCTGTGCATCTTGCACTCTTTGTCTCTGTCACTTGCTCCTCTTTTTCTCTACTCTCAAATCCTCCAGATTATATTCTCAGTTTGCAATCCAGTCTCTCACTCACACACACAAAACCTAATTGGTGCCACTCTCTCAGATCAAACACCATACCTTCACTCTCTCTAGGACTTTTAGCAGTCTTCTCCACATCCTTCTCCACGTGGTAAACCCTCCTCATTGGTCTCTTGGTGCACCTCCTCTGCTCTTGAACTCAACCAAACACCTTTCATTCTCTTCTGCACGTTCTGGCCCTTCATATCCCACTCTACCCTGTTGTGGAGTTCCTGCTGGCTCCCACAGTCCTCCATGTCACATGCTCTTCTTTGCCAATCTCTGGCTAAGCTATTTCCTTGGGGATTGGATCTTCTCCCGCATGTTTCTAAGAAGTTTCTAGCCCACTTCCCTTTTCAATCTCCATTTGTGTGGTGGCAACCGTGACTCTGCATTTGTTTTCCCTCTGGTTCTCCCCATGTGCTGGTGAGTTTTGTTTCCAGCTGAATTTGGGGAGGATTTCTGTGTCCCTCCTGCAGTCTCTCGGTCCATTTTCTGTTGCCCCACCATTCCCCTGGAGCCCCCGGAGGTTGGTGGGTTGGGTATCGGATCCCTTTTGTGCAGGTGAAAATCTTGCTCCATTCCATTTCTGGTCTCGATTCTATTCTCCTGTTTCAGGTCCAGATTTCCTATTTACACCCAGGTGTATTCTGGGAGTTGGATTTCTGAAAAAGATGCATGGCCAGTCTTCAGGCTGATAGGTATTACATCAGAAGGAGTGGTGTCCCTGCACATGTTTAAGCACTCTGGGGGGTTAGGGTCTAGGTTCCTTCTTACTTCCTTCTTTTGACAAGGTGACATCCCTGCCCCTATTGCACTATGCTGTAGTGGTTAAAGACTAAATCACATTTCTCCATTCATCCTTAAAAAAACACTACCACATTTGCTGAGAGCATGGCATTCTTGGTTTTCTGAAGTAGTGTACAGTGATATTTATTGTAGAAAGTTAAATTGAGCAACACATGTTCAGGCTGTTTTAGTTATTAAGTGCAAATTCTAGGAGAGTGATGTGCACCTCACAAAGCGCAAGAGGACAGAGCAAGACAGGGGTGCAAGGGGAGTGGAAATCTGAGAAAATGAAGAAAAGATGGTCTACCGAGTGCTAAGAGCAGCAAGCCATGGAGACGCTACAGGACATGTAGATAACCTTACCTTGAAAAAAAGGTTAATAAAGAATAAGAAGCCTTTACACAAATTGTGTTATGTCTTGTCTGGCTGGTCAGACAACCAACATATATGAGATTCTTAGAATAATATTGTCATGCACCCGTCACTGATTGTTTTTCATGTGGACTCAAAATTAGATAATTAGGGAATAGCAACAATGATTATAAAGAGACATATCTGGTAATAACAAAAAACAATGGGAAGAAAATATCTGTTCTTCGACCATCTGCTGGAATCCTGGAAACTTCTCTGGTGTCGATATTTCAGAAGTATCCTCCAGTTAGGTGGAGAGATGTCTTTTAATGGTATTTCCCTGGACAGGAGGTTCAATGGACTCAAGTTATTTTGAACTCGAAATACTAGCTTGTCTTCCAAGATGTTACAGGTAACATCTTCTACCCAGAAAAGGCAAGAAGTATACACCAAGAAATGTCCCCCATGTTGTTTGTTGATCTTTTCTGGTTGGATACTGTCTGTTTTATCATAACATTTTTCAGGAATTGGACCTATAATTGTCAATAGAATAATATTGGGAATCAAACGTCTTACCAATAGAGGTGTCTGTGTCCAAAGTAATACTTTGAGGATCCCTGTTATTCACCAGTATTCAAATGTTGTCGTATTTTAGATTGCCCACTGGAGTTGGATGTAGGGGCCATCCTTTTTGTTAGAGGCTATGACTCAAAATTATGAATGCTGACTGATTTGTCAGGGATTGTCTTCTTTTTATTTTGATTTGTACGGTAAATTGTTGCACCTGTCCTGGGATAGTAACATCTTATTTTGCTTGGACTTTAATACCATATGGCAACACTTGAGCTGACCGAAATGCTTTCTCAACATTGTCAAAGCCCATTGGGTTACCCCCAGTCTTGACCAAACTTTATAATTAATGAAATCCAAATGAATTGCAAATCGAGGGAGAATAACAGTACCTAGATAAAATTAAGAAAAAACATCTCTAACGATCCAACACTTATGGTCAATAGTTTAATCGCAATTGAAATTTTTAACATGTGCCTGCATAGGTAGGGCATGTTTTGAAATTTGGGCTTCCTGACCAATTTCCCATTTATTTGTAAACTAAAGCAGGGAATGGTCTGATCTTTTTGGAGTCGCTGATACAGTGCTGGAATTACAAAGCTTTTCCTGATGTTTAGACAGACTCTGGCAAACATAGAATCGTTCCCTCCTTTTATCTGAATAAGGAAAAATGTGTGTTTGCCTTTACTCTGTCAGTGAAATGATGAATATGTTTTTCAGGACTCTTTTGAAGAGTACTTTGAATTTATTTGAAGTCCTCCTGAATACAGAACGTCAAGGTATCTATGTCCAATGTGGAAAACCACTTGTTGTTGGGAGGGAGATTAATTCTTATGAGTTGAGATGAGGTCCCCTCACTACTCTGGTCTTTTATTGAGATGATGGTGATCTCGGAACCTGATTATTTTAAAAATGAAATTCTATTTGATTGGGTTGTCGTTCAATCAAGTGACAAGTACCAGTCAGACTGACATAATTAGTACTTCTCTTCAGCTTGATTTGACAGTTTATTTGGGTCCAGAGAACCTGGTTCATGCAAACAATCAGAGGGGGCACCCTCTGAAGGAAATTGTGCCCCAGTAAACAGGGTGTGCCCTCTGGAGCCATGACAATCACTGGATGTTTTAGAGGGAGTTGCCCAATTTTGATTACCAGATCCGGCAATCACATTAACAGAAATGCCCTTTCCATCAACATTTTGGAGTTCTCCTAGAAGAGGTTTGAGAGGAATTGTATTTCTCTCCTCTCTTCCCAAGTTGAGTTTCTGGAGTCTTTGCTTTGAAAACAAGGTCACCTGTGGCTCTGTGTCTACCAGAGCTGATCAATTACACTGACTGTGTTTGTGCACTGGAGCGTAGAGCCTACCTTCTTTAGACTCTAGTCTACAAAGAAGGTATGAGTTATGTGACACCTCAGCATGAATGTTCTTGATGTCGTTTATGTCTAGGACAAGACCATGGGTTGCCCCTATATCTGTATTTCCTTGAATAAGGTCATGTTTCATGCAAGTTGACCTGTCTGAATAAACACACATTTGTAAATAAGATAGGAGTAGGTGTATCCCCCTTTCCACAGGCTCTTTGCTGTCATCTCTTTTCACAGGACAATCCTAAATCTTTTAGGATGGAGTGTACCTCTACTACCTCTAATATTTCTGGATTTTTGGGGTTTATGATATCTGTGTTTTCACATTGGCTTTGGTATCTGAGTGTTTCCTTGCCCGTCACAATCTCTTTTTCTACTTTCTTGGATTCAGGTTTTTCTATTTTTACCCACTATGCTTTAGGAGGTGTCACTCTATTTCTAAAAGTGAAGACTTACTTTTTTGCGGGTTTCTGGGTTCTCCTGTGTCTCAATTGTGTATCTTCTATTTTTCGTTTCTTGGAATTTCTCTGGTCTTTGGGGTCTAGTTCACAGTGGATAGAGGCATTGCTACTATTTTCTGGCATTTCATTATTTAATTCAGGGGTCATTGTAGGGGTCAGAAAGGAAGCTTCCTCTAAGGATTGACATATCTTTCCATCCCTATCCCCTTTTTCTTCTTCCACTAGGACACTATTACCTGGATTGTTTGCCTCTTGTCATTGTCCCCCAGGGCACCTGACCCGGATGTTGGGGCACTTTGGGGAACATTAGTGGTCTGAGGGTTCTGTTGGTTCCTCAGCATTTGTCCAATGTTCTTGGTCAATGGAGTGAACTATTTCTCTAGCTGGGAGATTTATTTTTTCTCCTCCCTCAAAGCCATAGAGAGGTCTTTGATCATACCTTTGTTGTCCCTGGAAGGATAACTATCCATCTAACAAAGTAACTCAGGTATGGTTGAAAGTTACTGTAACCTTAATTTCTGGGTCTCTACTTCCCTTGTTTCTGGGCTGTATTGCGTCACACATGCTGGCCTAATTAGCTACCAGCGTTTTGCTCTGGGAAGTCAACAAATCCCTTTTATTTTGCAATTCCTGCTGTAAACATTCATTTCTTGCGCTGGTAATTTTGAATGATGCTAGACCTTTCCTGACTTTTCTCTTGGCAGTGTGGCATTTCTTTTTCAAAGTACACTTTTAATTGAACTGCCTTTTTCAGGTCAGTTTCTATTCATGCCAATTAATCCTGCAGATGCAAATGTTCACCTTTTAGATTAGCACATTCTTGGGAAGAACCTTGACTCAGGCATTCATTTACATGAGCCTGTTCTAGTTTTTGTGTGAATATCTGCTTCTCATGAATAAGAGAATCACACTCTTGTGTGAGCTAATGTCTAGCCTTTTTGTGACACTTAAGTTATGATTAATTTGATCAAAATCATTTAGGACTCAACTTCTATGAGAATTAATGTATTATGCTCTTGTTTTAATTCCACTAAATTGAGTTTTATTGTCACAATGTTGTCTAACAAGGCATTGTTATGCACAGATTCATTGTTATATTTCCTGCAGCGTATTTCTGGCCTACATACACTGATTAAAAGTGTCCTGGAGACTCATAAACGGTGTCCTCTGGTTCTGCAGTTCATCACAAAATGTCTTAATTTTGGCTTGCATTTGATCCATGACATTGTGATGTTGCAATATGGAAACCTGTCTTTCTTTCAGTGATTCTTGCACCGCTGTCTTACAGTTGGTCACTACACAATTGCTTGTTCCGCAGAAGCTCTTAGAATATTTCTGGGCCACTTCTTAGCACTGTTTAAATCTGAACCTCCCTGGCTGCTTATCTTCCCTCCACCAGTTCAAGGTGAACATACAAGCCCACAGGGAGAGAAATCAGTTTATAATTGTCTTCTTTGACAGTGCCAGACATATATTGGCTCTGTAGGGATTGGGTTAATGGATCATGTTAATCTCAAATGCCCCCGCCCAGTGAGGCGATTCTGTCTAACATCTCTGTCTTGCAAAGGTCACTATCTGCGGCTGTCCGATACCGTTTCAAATATAACTTTAAGAGATCATGGTCCTTAACCACAGACACTGCTATGTCAAACATCTCTTTGTTTAAAATATTGCAGTCTAACTCCCAAGTTCTTACTATCCCAAAATGCACACCTTTCCAACTCCCACTTGAACACTGTCAATCAATCACTTATAGCTCCAATTCAAACCTCTAATAATTTTCTGTCTAGCAATTTCTACTTCTGTGCACACCTGAGTGTTTCCTTATGAAACAGCGGGATCAATGACACGTAATTCAATGCAACACAAATCTTTCACTACATTTGTGAGCTCTGCATAATTTGGGTAAAAAGGGTTTAGGGTTGGCCGCCAGGGGGCGCACGGATGCAGAACCCCTCCGTGTGAGCTCCGCTTCCCTAACCCCCAAAAGTGCGTTGAGCCCCCACTTTTGGCCCCCCCACCCGAGCAACAACGACGGACGGAGCCCCCTGTACCTGGCCCCCAACTTCCGGGCGAAACTCCGACGAGAATCGGAGCGATTTTCCCCTCGAAATCGCCCCAACTTGAGCCGCCCCTCTCGGGCCTCCTACGCAGCACCTTCCCGGAGCACTGAACCCGCGGGAGTCCGTGAACGGCCTGCTCGGCCTCCCGCTCTCCAACGCACCACCCCCGTCGGCCGCCCCCCCCGGATCACAGAACTCTCGCGGCCCCGCCGCGAGACAACCAAGTCGGGTGAGTGTTTCCCGCCCGCATTACGCGCGGGCTTCCCAAGAACCCCGAGAGGCGCTCCCGCCCCCGAGCACAGAGACTCCCAGCAACGCCACCCTACCTGCGGAGACACGGCGCTTCCCCCCCCCTGGAACCACAACAAGTCGTCTCCTACCCGCGCCCTGGAGTTACAACAGGTGCCGACCAGGAAGACCAGGAGCCCCCTCCTCCATCGACATCGCGGAGGCGGACCCCCGAGGGCCTCCAGGGCACCCCGAGGACACGAAATTTTTTGCCTCCCCCCACCCAGTAGGGAATTACTCCCCCCACGCTACAGAGCTTGGCCCACACATTGAGGGCCTGGCGCGGAACCCCCTCAGCAGCCAGGCAGCATTTCGAATAGGGCCCTTCCCCCACAAGCCTGATCCGGGCCTCCTCTAGCCCCGAACTGTCCACGCCGGACCCCCACGAGCTCACTACAGTCCGGACAAGCCCCAAAGGCTACACTAGAACAGTGTAGTGGAACCTGAGCGGCAGAGGATACCAGAATGGAGGCCGCCACCAGGGACGCACAGAGCGAACGGAGGGTAGTGCCCCTGACCCCAGGGCGTGTGCCTCCTCTCGTCGCCCGCTCCAGTTCACCGGAGCCACCATCCTGTATCCCACATCCCACGCCGGCAAGCAACCAAAGCCACGGTGCTGAGGGAAAGGCCCCCAGCGTAGGGGCGTGTGCCTCCTCGCACCCACACATCGCATGAGCATCCGCAGCAAACTCGCCAGATTCGCATACATCCCCCCATACCCGGACCCCGATACCAACGGAACAATGTCAACCGAGCCCCCCGAGGCGGGTGCGGCAGCCACCAAGGGGGACATAGCCGCCCTCCTAAGCGAGATCAGAAGCATGGGCGCGAACCTAGGAGGCAAGATCGACAGAATGACCCAGAGGGTCGATAACATAGAACAGAGGCTTGAAGGAGTTGAAAACAACCAGGTCTCGATCGATGTAATGGAAGTCCAACTGAACCTCAGAATGAGCAACATAGAGAAGAGAGAAGAGGACATCCGGCTAAAAATTGACGATTTAGAAAATAGGGAGCGCCGTAACAACCTCCGCTTTTTTGGGATCCCGGAGCGCGAGGGTGAAACAGAATCAGACCTTAAACACACCATACACGATATCATCAGGATATTAGTCGCAGATGAGAATGTGGACGAACTCGCAATTGAGCGAATACACAGAGCCGGCGGCCCAACAGGGGGCCCAAGATCCGTCCTAGCCAAGTTCCACAGGTACCAGGATAGAACAAGGATTCTCACGAAGGCTCGATCGGCAGACTCCCTCACCCTCAGCGGGGCCCAGATATCCATCTTCCAAGACCTCTCATCGCTCACGTTGGCCCTACGGCGTCTCTGCAGCCCCCTCACGAAGTGGCTCACGGACCGAGGCACAAGGTACAGGTGGGGATACCCCTTCTCCCTCAATTTTGAGCACGAGAGCAAGCGGATAACGCTCCGATCCGAAGACGACATCCGGAACTGCATCGCGGATCTCGTGGGCCCGGACCCACGGGAGGAATCACATGGCGACTCGGCACGGGACGGAGCGAAGAGGAGACCCCAGGGCCCGAAGCGGAATAAAGTCAAGGGAGCAAGAAAATATAGACGTCCTAATGACTCCCCGGATGTAAATGGATGAAGCGGCACCCACCCGTCACTTGCCCTGAGGAACCTTGTTCGAGATCCATGGGCCAGGGACTTGGTACCTAGCGGTGGGACGTTGTCACAGACCCGCCGGACACCCCACATTGTGCGTTCTCCACCGATGTTACAGCTGAGGACCGACCGGCGGATGACGTCCCTTGAACCTATACGTATCGTTGCATTTCTTTTTTCTATTTTTTACCTGTAATAACAGTTCTTGTTGCTTGTTTTTTTTGTGATTGATGTTCAGCAATCAAGTTGGGGGGGAGGGGGCTCAAAACCATAATACGCTACTATGTGAGGGGGGGTTGCGTGGCTATAACCCTCACGGGCGGTCCGCTGAAAGACCGGCTGCGTACATCTGGTCCAACGCGGGCGCCATCACCTTTAAGACTCAGTTTCACATGGGTTTGAAAGATGCAGGACTCAGATTGAAACCGGGAACACTGGGTATGATGACCAATACCCAAAGGGAAGGGGAGGCGGGTGGGACGATCGCAAATGCAATGCCTCACGAGGCACAAAACACTTATCGGTGTACTTCCACTGTGGCAACTAATCCTCGAAGACGACGCGACACACATGACGAACACTCTAAGTGCAGCAATGTCAACGAAACGTAACATAGCAGGTGACAGGCACGGCACCCTTAAAATCGGCACTCTAAATGTCAAGGGCCTCAACTCCCCCACTAAGAGATCTCTAGTATCCCGAGAATTCAAGAGGGCAGGCTTTGATATCCTCTTTCTACAAGAGACTCGATATTCCAGAGGCGAAGAACGGAGAGTTTTACACCCCAAACTAGGCTCCGAACACTGGGGTTCTGGCCCCTTGAAAAAGGCAGGAGTGGGCATCCTGATCAACAAGACTCTACAATTTGAGTTATTGAGATCTTGGTCCGACGTGAGTGGTAGAACTATTGTCCTTGTAGGCAATATACAAGGCACCACCGTCACGCTCGCATCGATTTATGCACCAAACACAGGCCAATCTCGGTTTCTTCACCAAGCGATTCCCAAGGTTATGACTGAGGCGCAAGGCGAAGTAATCCTGGGTGGAGATCTCAATACGTGGATGGACCCTGAACTCGACAGGCAAGCCGGCGACCCCTCCGCAAGCACTCCAGTTACCAGCGCACGCTCGAGGGTGGCAGAACTGATGGATGTATATAACTTAACAGATGCCTGGAGACATCAGAACCCGTCACGCACAGGCTACACCTTCTATTCGACTCCACACGCCAAGTACTCCAGGATAGACTATATATACCTAACGCCTGCACTCACAACGGCAATGACGGAAACCAGTATATCCCCGGTCACCTGGTCGGACCACGACACGGTGACGGTCACATTGGATCAAATGGCCCTTCCTCAGAGATCGACCAAATGGCGCTGCAATGAGTCGCTCTTTAGAGACTCGGTCTTCCGTGAGCAACTTGAACAGGACATCACCCACTACTTTGAAGAAAACAACACAGGTGACGTCTCCACGAACACAGTCTGGGAGGCGGGCAAAGCCACCTGGAGAGGGGTGCTCATTAGGGAGGGTGCGGCCAAAAAGAGAGAACGACAACTCATAGAGAGTAGGCTACGGACCGAAATCACTCAACTGGACCAATTGGCGCAAACCGCGACTACGGAAAGGCTACACAAGATAGAACAGGCCAACGCCAAAAGGGAGGAACTGCGCCAGCTTGAAACAGGGGCCATTGAGCACCGACTCCAATGCCTAAAGCAGAGGCACTATGAACACGGCAATAAGGCGGGGGCACTACTCGCTGCTAGACTCCGAGGCCAGCGTCGCGAGAGGTGGGTGCCCACTATACAAGAAGAAGAACCACTCCGAGTCCGTTGCCCCCCCAATATCCCTGAAGCCTTCGCCACTTTCTACGAGAAGCTCTACACCTCGCAAGAAGCCCCCGACTTGGAAGCAATCACGGATTACTTGTCGGCGGTCTCCATGCCTTCTCTTCCGGCAGATATTTCGCAGGCATTGGACTCCGACATTACAGCAGAAGAAGTAGAAAACGCCATTAAAAGACTCCCGACAGGGAAGGCCCCCGGGAATGACGGCTACACGGCAGGTTTTTATAAGACCTTTCAAAGAGCTCTCCTCCCCTTTATGGTTGAACTCTTCAATAACATTCTTCTCTCCGGAGTGGCCCCCGCGTCCTTCTCAGAGGCGCTGATAGCAGTAATCCCCAAAGAAGGAAAGGACCCGAAATACTGTGCCTCATACCGTCCGATATCACTGCTGAACACCGATGCCAAAATATACACAAGAATCCTCACAGCCCGCCTAGAGACGCACATGCCCTCGATAATTCATAACGATCAGGTTGGCTTTATTCTGGGTCGACAGGGCGCTGACTCCACACGCAAGACCCTCCACCTTATACATGAATCTAGGACATCTCCAGATATGCCAGCATTGATGTCAATTGACGCGGAAAAGGCGTTCGACAGGGTCGAATGGCATTTCCTAGAAGCCACGCTGAAGCACATAGGCCTCGGCCCTGTCCTCCGCCGAGCGATTAAAGCTGTCTACTCGACCCCGAAAGCCTCAGTAATGGTGAACTCCCAATTTTCGCGCTCGTTCCCACTAACCAGGGGAACGAGACAAGGATGCCCCCTGTCGGCGATACTCTTCGCACTGTCCCTAGAACTACTCGCCAGAGCTCTCCGGGCGGACTCCACCGTGGAAGGAATCCGAGTGAACGGTAGGGAATACAAGTTGGCCCTGTACGCAGATGACATCCTGCTGCACGTACTCAACCCCCTGTCGTCAGTCCCGCGGGCGATCCACCTCATTGAGGAATACGGAACACTCTCCGGCTTCAAAATCAATAGAACTAAGTCCATCCTCTTCCCGCTCCACGTACCCTCCCCTGAACAACAAAGGGAGCTGGCACACCTCGGCCTAACCATACAGGAATACACATTACGCTATCTGGGGATTAATATAACAAGAGATCTTTCACAGCTCTACGAGGCGAGCTTCCCTCAGCTCCTAGCTGCCCTAAAGGCTGATTTACTGAAATGGAAGCCACTCACAATCTCCTGGATGGGACGCTTGAATGCAATCAAGATGGTGACCCTCCCACGCTTTCTGTATCCATTTCAGGTCCTTCCCGTCATGATCCCAGAACACTTCTTTAGACAGGTCAAGAAAGCTATACTCGATTTCCTCTGGGATGGAAGAAAACCACGAATAGCATATGACATCCTGATACTACCGAAGGAGCTGGGAGGAGTAGGTCTTCCAGATATGGAAATATATTATCAGGCAACACAATTGAGGATTCTGGTCCCACACTTACGAGACGGGAAGGACCTCCAGTGGGTCCAGCTCGACAATGACTTCCTTCGCAACGTGACCCTCGCAGAATGGCTATGGGTTCCAAGATCGAAGCTTGTAAAACCAGTGCGCGAACACCCGATATTGGGCACCATGTGGAACATTTGGAAGAAGGGAAAGGGTATGACAGGAGTTACTACATGGCCCTCACCACTGAGCCACCTCTGGTCACCAGGCATCAGGGAGAGGATCCCCGAACACGCCAGGTATCAAACCTGGTTTGATGCAGGTCTAGAAAGAGTCGGTCAGCTGTGGAGGAAGGAGAAATTTATATCAATCTCGGAACTGGAAGATGCCCTCCAAATCCACCCGATCCCGATCTTCCTGTACCTACCGCTAAAAGGGGTGCTGTCAAGAGAGGAATGGAAAGCCGCCACGCGCAGAGAATTAACGCCCTTTGAAATGATCCTCGACACGACCAGCGCGACCAAAGGGCTGATATCCCGGATGTACAAAGCTCTGATCACCAAGGACCACTCCCCGATCCTCCGCCTCAAAGGCAAATGGGAAAAAGATTTCGGCAGAGAATTTGGCCAGCAGGCCTGGGACCAGATATGCAGTACGCCCACCAGAGTGTCTATTGCTACCCAATACAAATTGCACGCTGTAAAGCTACTCCACCGTTGGCAGTACGATCCGCATAGACTCTCAAAGATGTTCCAAACCTCCAGCCCCAGATGCTGGCGCCATTGGGGAGCGGACGCCAACTACTGGCACATGTGGTGGGGGTGCCCCAAAGTGCGCATTTATTGGCAGGAGGTCCTCGGGTGGATTAAGCGCCTAGATGGCATAGACAGAGAATCCTCTCCCCTTCTGATGTTGTTCGGTCTTGAGGAGGACGAAGACGAGCTGGTGCATGTGAGAGGACTGGTATCCCCCCTCCTATTAGCGGCCAGGGCAGCCCTAGTTACAAAATGGAAATCCCCACGGCTACCGGACGAAAAAGACTGGCTGAAAGTCGCCACCAATATCTACACTATGGAGAAAATAACGACAGCCCTGCACGACAAGGCGGCGCAACACGAAGAAGCGTGGAGTGACTTCGCAAGCCATTACATGTCAAGACCGGACGCCCACCCAACATCTAGTCAGTAAAAGCATTCACCAACTGCCTTTCATGATGCATGAAAATTGAGATCCTTATCACTTAAACGCCTGTGCCTGTCACACACCTGATCACATTGCTAATGATTCACGATCCACAACGACAATGACTTCCGGATGTGGTCACGTCGCAAGTCTCTTCGGACTAAAGCAATCATCTTGCCACTGAAGTGTTATGAGCAATAAAAGGGGAGGGAGGGAGGGAGGGAAGGGGAGCTATATGGTTCACTCGTCGGGAGTGGACCCATGCTTGACTGTACTGTCATTATAGTTACGTTATTTGAATCTGAGTTGGGAAAAGGGGCAGAAGTGATATATGGTTCCTATGTATGTTCGACTGTGCTTCTAGCTCATGATTCACTCTTGCTGTTTAAAACCAATAAAATTGAATTTGAAAAAAAAAAAAAGGGTTTAGGGTGAAATTACAATAGTAATCACAGAAATCATGTCTCGATGCAACCTCCAGTTCTGAAGGATGTTTCAATCGGGCAATATCTAATCCAGGAGAATTTCCACACACCCAAACCATGTACACAAAATTCTGCTTTATTTAATAAAGTTCTTGTCATGAATCTGGGAACCCCAATTTAATAGAATTGATTTGCCATAGCTTCCCTCTCCTTTTGGGACAAGAAACACACAGGGTCACACAGAAGGTCTGTTTATTAACACATTAGAACTATTTCAATCTATTTAAAGATACACAAGTTATAATTTCATGAACTTCAGATACTGATGATAAAAATAATCAGCACATCAGACACCCCAATTTTCAATGCTCCGGTTATTGAAACATTTTCAAAATGTCCCTGCCTATCCAATTCCCTCTACTTCCAGTATATTACAAACAGATTCCTTCCCCCTTTGCCCAATAGAGAGGTCAGAGTTTCAACTCAATTGTAACAAACTATTGGGGCCTTCAGGTATGTGAATGGAGTACAGGAAAGAAAATGTAGGTTCAGAAGTATGTTGGCAAAATTCCCTGCAGTGATGTTTCTATTCAGTTACTGGGTAAAATGTACCTTTCTCCCTTTCAAGGGGCACCTGAACAGCGGAAAGAAATGGACAGTGAATAATCACACTCTCCCTTGCATTATTAACAATATTCTGCTAGATGGTTTGCCCAGGAATCACTTCAATTATCTTCTTTCTCTAGGTAGGCACACCGTAAGGTGAACTTATCGACCCCTGTTAATAGTTCTTCTGTGCTAGACGTCATAGCCAGAGAAAAGGATCAGGTGAATCTCACTGCATACACACACCATGCAACCTAATCTATTACTATATTTATATTTTCCAGAAGCACATACACTTGTGAAATGTTCCCTAACTTCATGGGATGCACAATTAATGTATCTATTTCCACCCGTCAGTGCTAACAAATAATAGGGCCCGGGATTTAATATATTCCTTTTATAGGATCACCCCTCACAAGATGACTTCCCTTTTAGATAATCCTGACATCAGGATTGCTTTTGGTTGAATCACAGACAGCTGGGCACCCCTCTTAAGGAATGCTTCAATTCTACCCCTCCAGGAACAAGTGAGCATTGACCAGTATGATAGTATCAGCTTTTCTGTACAACCTGTCTGCTTTCTGTTCCACTGAAGAAGGCCTGGGGCTTTACCTTCTTCTAGGCCTCACTTTTAGAACTCCAAAATGGGTCCAAAAAGAGAGCAATCTGTGACATTTCCTTCTGGTTGTTATGATATGATATGATATGGCATTTATAATATGCCTATACACAAGTGTTTCAAGGCGCGACGAGGCAAGGGAGGGGAACAGAGGGAAGACAGACACAATGATCTTACTAGGCCAGGTGACATTGAGATTGTGCAAGTGCAAGGGAAGGGGGAAGGGGAAAAGTGCAGGGAGGAAGGGGCAATGCAGTACATGGGAACGACAGTAAAAATAAATAGATAAATAAAGCAAAGTAAAAGTGTGGCCAGCTGGTGGCAAGTGCAAGTGTAAGTGTGGAAATCAGGTGTCAAGAGCTGGTAGGGGGCTATAGGGATAAAGAAAAGAGTCCCCAAGTGCGGGGATGCCATGGAGGCAGTGCAGGGGTGCAACTGGCAGGAGAGGGGACCTAGGCCCGAGATCAGAGGGTAGCCAGGTGACCAGTGCAGTTTCAGTTTCAGCCAGGAGTTCAGCAAGGGAGAGGAGGAGAGAAAGCAGAAGCAAAGAGGAAGGTTTTGAGGTGCTTCCGGAACCGGCGATGGTTCTCCTCACGTTTCAGGGAGACAGGGAGGCTGTTGCAGAGGGAGGCCCCAGCTGAATAAAGAGATCTACCACCAACTCGTTGCTTGGAGAAGAGAGTGACCATGAGGGAGTTGGAGGCGTATGAACGAAGTGCTCGAGAAGGAAGATATTTAGGAAGAGAGAGTTGAAGGTATTACAGCCCCAGGCTCCAGAAGGCCTTCTGAGCAATGCGGAGGGTTTTGAACTTAATCCTCGCAGCCACTGGGAGCCAGTGCAGAGATTTCAGTCCTGGAGAGATACGATCCCTGGACTTGAGGCCAAGGACAAGTCTTGCAGTCCTGTTCTGGATGAGTTGCCGGGGGACGGAGAGCAGAAGCAGACATATTTAGAAGAGGCTATTGCAGTAGTCCAGCCTAGAGAGAACCATAGCTCTGGAGACATTGAGCTTCTAGGGGAAGGAGAGGAAAGGAAGAACACCTCTGAGGACTTGCAGCTGGTAGTGTGACTTCTTAGAGACGTCAGAGATGTGAGGACAGAAGGAGAGTGTGGAGAGCAAGAAGACCCAGAGGTTTTTAGCCTCCGAGGTGAGAGCAGGAAGAGGGCCAAGAGAGGCCAGCCAGAGAGTGAGAGGAAAGGAGGGAGCAGGTGTGCCGATGAGGAGAATCTCGGTCTTACTGGCATTAAGGCAGAGATCATTGGTGGCACACCACTCCTAATTTGCAGACAAACAGTCAGAGATGAGAGAAGGAGAAGAAGTGGCCGAAGGGAGCCTGAAAATGAGATGAGTGTCATCTGTATAGCACTGGAAGTTAGGACAAAGAGCGGCAATGCGGTGAGAAAGGAATGCCAGTTATTGGCTGAACAGCCAGGGAGACCGGTTAAACCCCTGGGGAACACCGCAGGTAGTGATGGAGATAGAGGAGAGGAAGGACCCAAGTTGGACCTGGGAGGGTCGATCGGAGAGGAAAGAGGTCAGCCAAGCCAGGGCCTGATCATTGATACCCAGGTTATCACCAAGATAGTTGAGCAGGATGGCATGATCGACTGTGTCAAAGGCAGAAGAGAGATCAAGTAAGATGAGGACACGTGGGGGTGTTGGAATCGAGGTTGGAGAGCAGGTCTTTACGGATGTTCATCAGAACAGTTTCCATGCTTCTGGTAGCTCTGAAGCCAGACTGATGGTCATGGAGTCAACCAAGAGATTCAGTGTGAAGATTAATCTGGAAGATGGCCAGTTTTTTCCAGGAGTTTGCATAAGAAGGGAGTGATGGAGATTGGGCGCTTGTTAGCCGGGCAAGAGGGATCGGCAGTAAGTTTCTTAAGAAGAGGGTGCACAAGGGAGTGCTTCAGGGGGAAAGGGAAGACTCCTGTGGTGAAGGAGTGGTTTCAGAAATCAGCCAGAGCATGGGCCAATGTGTCAATGTGGTCCTTGATGGTTTTGGAGGAACAGGGGAGAACCTGTTTTGACGAGACTTTCATAGATCAGACTTGTCTAGAAACTTTGTCTGGGGAGAACAGGGGAAAGCAGAGAAGGAGGGAGGAGAGGTGGCCGAAGAAGGGCCAGAGTAAGAACAGGGAGTAGCGGGGGCAGGGGGAGAGGAAGAGAGAGAGAGGACAGGATGTCCTGACTTTTAGAGATGAAATGAGAAGCCAGGGCTGTACAAAGGTTCAGGGAGCGGGCAGGAGAGGTAGAGACTGCAGCAGGATTGGCCAGCTCCTTGCAGATTTTAAAGAGTTCAGCTGAGTTGTTAGATGCCGCAGAGATGCAGACTTGGATGTGGGCTCTCTTCTTGGTGCGGACAGAGAGCCGGTATTGCCTTTGGAGCAGGCGGCAGGTCAGTTTGTCTGAGGATGTACTGGAAGCACGCTATTTCCTCTCGGCCACCCTGCACTTGCGTTTAAGGTTGGCGAGATCTGAGTCGTACCAGGAGCTGCACTTGGCTTTGGGCTTCAAGCAGATCCTCATGACAGGGGCAAGAACATCGAGAGTATCAGATATAGCAGAGTGGAGCATGGAGAGGGCTTTGTCAGGGTGTGAGTCAGCCATAGGGAGAGGGGGGCTGAGAAAGTGGCGGCAAAAGCCTCAACTGACACATGGTTCATGGTTCAGATAACTGATAAGGTAGGTGGCAGTGCTGGAGTTGGTTGGCCGGGGGGAGGCGGGAGTGAGCTGGGTGGAAAGGAGAAAGTGATCACTCCATGAGAGAGAGTGGTGAGAAGGATAGAGAGGGGAAGGTCTGTAGAGATCAGAGCATCAAGAGTGTGCCAGAGGGGAGGATAGAGAGTGAGAGAGAGTCACAGAGGGTGCGAAAGAGTCCAGAGGAAGGACTGAAAGCATCCAGGTGGATGCTCAAGTCTCCAAGAGGGATGAGTTGAGTGGTCGAGACCAGGAGGGAACAGTAGAGGTCCGCCCACTCAGAGAGGAAGGAGTAGATATGACCAGGTGGCGATAGATGATAGCCACAGTAAGGGAATGACTAGGAGAGAGAGAGAACCTGCAGACAAGGCATTCAAAAGAGGAGTAGGCCTGGGTAGGAATGACAGAGGCAGGAATCCACTCAGTGAAGATCAGGGCTATACCCCCTCTGGAACAGTTGGACCTGGGCGCTGAGAGGATCTTGTAGCCGTCAGGGAGGAGAGTGTCAAAGCTTGTGACAGACCTGGCCATGAACCATGTCTTAGTGAGACCGAGGACATTGAGGTCAAGTTCTTCCAGGTGGTGGCAGATGTCAGTGGAGTGTTTAACAGTTCAGCGAGAGTTATGAGTGGCAATATGGAGAAGTTTACCGTCCTTGAAAGAATTCCGGGGAGGGGTATAAATCAGAGGTACTCCCTGTAGAGGTGTAGAAGAAGCCTGAGGGGGGGGGGCAGAAGATGAAGAAGGAGAGGGCAGGGTAGCCAATGTGGAGACAGCAGGGGGAGTTAAGCGAGCCTTGGAGGGAGGAGAGGGGACAGCAGGAGAAGGAAAGAAATTGATGAGGCACAGGAAGCGTCTATCAAAGAGGAGAAGATTGGCCTGAGGGCCTTGGACCAAGACGGTACCATTCAGGTAAACATTTATGATGACTTTAGAGGAGTCGAAGGAGGCCAGGCAGTCCTCCCACTGGGTTCCACCATTAAGCAGAAGAAGAGAAAGTAGAAAGCACAGAGACCATATGAAGAGCCATAGGTCTGGTGGCGAGATAATGACAAAGACGATGTCAGTGAGGGTTTGCCTAGAGGAGGCACTGGTATAGGTGTCAGCGATAGGGAGGCCTGGGTTGGAGACCAGGATGTCCTTTTTAAATCTCTTCCTTCCAGATTTAGTGAGGAGAGCAGGATAGTCGGTAGAGAAGCAGTTTGAAAGGATAGTAGAGACAGAGAGGACCATAGAGTGGGTGGGGAGAGGAGAGAAGAGAAAAGGAAGAGGGGTTGATGGGGGTCAGCACGGGGAGAACACTACGGAAGGACGCAGGTAGGCGCGCAAGCAGGCAAAACAGAGAGAGACGAGACAGTAGTAGACAATTGGACTAGACGACAGGCACTCAGACAATGGTAAAGTTTGCTAGAAACACACCTAAGTCTGAGAGTCCTGTATAGCGGAAAAAAGGCCTAGGTTTCACAATGCAATTTTAAATACTTATACAGTGCAATTTTTTTTAAAAACACCTAAGTCTGAGAGTCCTGTATAGTGGGGAAAAGGCCTAGGTTTCACAATGCAATTTAAATGCTTTCACAGTACATTGTTTTAAACAAACCTAAGTCTGAGAATCTGCTATGTGGCAGGGTTGTCAGGGTAAAGTGCAAGCTCTATTATTAATCCGAGCCACTCCTACCTTGCTTAGTCACTGCTGGTTGATGACTGGACACTGGCTTTCCCTACTGACACCTGCAGACACTAGCTGGAGCCACCTCTGTAGGAGCCACCATTTGCCTGGCGGCCCTTGGCCACAGGTGCTGCCGGGCAGAGGGCTGCCCTGGGAAGGACAGTTAAGTTTAAGAAGGTGGCCTATCAGGGGAGGGGGCAGGCTCAATCCTCCTTTATCTCCTTCTTTCCTATCAGTCATTGAGTAAGCGAGTTAGTCTGTGAGTGTCTCCCCGAGTGAGTGTATATTGAATCTTATATAGAACAGTGACTCTACCTTTTTAAGTTGTTTATACTTGCCCCAATATAATTGGTAAATATGTATGATTGGACAATGTTCCCAAAGTTACATCACAGTAGACGTGCCCCTCTGCAGCCTTTTGGCATATTAATGAAGGAGGCCGTCTGATTGGAGTAACTTCTATACCCAGTTTCCCTCCAATTTAATGTGATGTCATCTCAGGGATTTCTTGCATTAAAATGAATCACATTCTGGAACATTAAATTCCCCCTATGTGACCAATTTAGTAATGTGCTCACTGGATTCCTTTCTCTGGCCAAATCAATTGATGCAAGTTTTATCATTGTAACACGAATAATGGTCTTGCTGATGAAAATAGCCTTTGTAATGTAATCTGTGGTTTTATGGTGTGTGTTCTGTCTCATCTTGAGAAGATTCCAAACCTGTATTCCTGTTAAGTGTTACATAGTTTCATTCAGGAAATCCTGCAAAATGGTGTTAATAGATCTGAACTGAGCAGGATCACGGATTCAGTTGAATTTAAATTATGTTTTTAAATGTTCACCCCTAACATATAGACAAGGCAAGTAATTGAATGAAACACAAACTTTACAGCACTGTCTAGTTTGCTTCACCTGTTTATAGGAGAATCCTTATATGCAGTGGGCATGCTTCAAATAGCTTATTAGCATGGGAAGGGAACTTATCTATCCCCCAACCTGTATGCTGGGGTTGGGGGGTCTTTGGGAGTTGAAATGATTACCATATGTCAGAATTCAGTGCTGGCTCTATTTAAAGTTGGTTTCCATCACAATTGCAGCTTTTAATATGAACACCACAGTTCATATTGCATTTGTTCATCAAACTCCTGACTATTTATTTCTGTAGAAGAAAATGAACACACACAGCAGCAAAAATGCAAATCTGTTTTTCTTTCTATAGTTGGCAATTGCTCTTCTTCTCAGACCAAGCAATTCCCCCATTTTAACAAAAGTTGCAGGTTATTGTGTGTTACTTGAAATGTTGATCACAGTCCTTGTCAATTATGGTTTTGAGTGGCTGCAAAACATGGAACATTTTGTTTGCGTGTGTGTTTCCCAACTGCTTTGCACAGGCTGCAGTTTAAATATTGTTTTGAAAATGATGCCTTGCTCTGCATCTTTCCTCATGAATCAGACCTCCCTGCAGAACAACGATATAGAGAATGTGGTATAATAACTGTATGGTTTTTGGCATTCTATCAAGTCAGGGTTTGACCTAAATAACGTAAATACCACATTCAATTACTACAATAAATATACATCTAGGATGATGAACAGGCATTTTATTAGAATCTTGAAAAGATTATCCAAGCTTCAATTTAGTAAAAGAAAGTTATTACATGGTATTGGATGTTTGAGATTACTGCACGGACTACTAATGAGATGCTAACCACAACTGGCCTTTAAGAAGCTCAGAATTAAAATACATATAGTTCTCAAACACTCTCTGTGAAAAACATATTGTCCTTCCATAGTGGGCTTGGAGTTGTAACCACAGAATTATATTTTCCTTGAAAACGGATCAGAATTCACAATTATGAGTTTTAGTTTGGTTATAAATTCAACATTTTTTGTTATGTTAGAATTACTGTAACCAGAAAACATTAAATATTAATTGATTCGAGTGCAAAACAACTTTTAGATTTGGACTTTTTATACTGCACACGGTGGCACACTAGCAGGTGTAGTGTTGTGGCACTTTAATTCTTCTTGCAGCTAATGTGGTTTAAGTGGT
The DNA here is from genome assembly GCF_040938575.1 of Ambystoma mexicanum. NCBI lineage: Eukaryota > Metazoa > Chordata > Amphibia > Caudata > Ambystomatidae > Ambystoma > Ambystoma mexicanum. Next base: position 344,566,082 of record NC_090937.1, on the reverse strand, counting down.
ATTATGCCGATCTAATTGGGCTAGACTAATCCCAAAGCACTATCTGCACACTGTTCAGATAAATGTTAATAATTTAGCATACCAGCAAATTTAGAAACAGAGCCCCCCATTCCTATCTCCCTTTATTTGCATTCACAATTTATCTTTCACTGCAATCTGTGCCCGCTTCAGTGGACAGGGGCCATGATGAATAAAGTGCTGCACTGTGGGTAGAGCTTCGGGGTGCAGGCAGCAGACTCTTAGAACCACTTCCTGTTCACCCATTTCACAGCTTCGTTTTTAGGCAAATCTACTGCCACCAGAAAACAGCTATTGACTCATATGGACTCGTTACAAATCGTTGACACCTTCACCCTAGCATGGGCACAGAGTTAATTGTTACTTCCATGATGGATAACATCATGACAATAATTGATGGCCATGTAGGACTATGGGTGCGGATGGACTTACCTGCGGCTTTCAATATCATTAATCATGCCATTGTTCTGGCCATCTGGATAGATATGGTATTACAAAGAAAGCACTTGATTGGCTGAGGTCATTCCTCTCAGATCACCACCCAGAAATCACTATAGGCAGCTTCAAATCTTTTATATCACATGTCAACTCTGGGGTGCCACAATGCTGTACCCTGTCCCCAATACATTTCAGACTATACCTCAGACCTCTTGCAAATCAGTTGCACTCCTTCAGCATCAGATATAACACCTATACTGGTCACCTTATTTAGATGAGATTAGGGCACCATTGACTCAGCCTGTAACTTTGCAATGTTTATGGCTACAGCAAGCATGTGGGTGAAAGTTAATTGGCTCAAGTGCAATGCATCGGAAAGCAAAGTGCTGATTTGTGGCCATCCATAGGATATCTAAAACACACCAATCTGCATGACAGGACTTTCGGCCGAGTCTCAATCTGACCTCATCTGCCTGAAACCCAGTGGTGCTTATAGGTTATCAACTAACAGCCTCCAAATACCTAACGGATGATAATAGTGTGTTGCTCAGTGCATTCTATGACAAGAATTTTGTTTCCTTTCTTTTCCACCCACCAATCGACTTGCATTAATACACATATCTTGTCCATGAAGGATTAGTACAACTCAACCTACTTGGCCTTTACCAAATACAAAATGAAAAAATAACATAAAATCCAAAATACTGCAACCAGAACCCTACCTAAAACCTACAAAAGCCCACATATCTCATCTCATAATAGTGAAAATACAGGAGGTAATTGTCCTTCCCAGTATAACAAAGTCAATGGTAGTATACTTGATTTGCCACCCTGGGGGATTTTAAAGTGTTTGCAGGAGGGTTTGGGCCATAGGCAGGAATTACTGTATCTCCCCCATGCACTGCGCCTGCCAAAAAAACAAACACCTTCATGCCAGCATGTGCCTGTGATTCTGGCATAAATGCATAGAATTCTAACTGAATCCTACCGCTTTTGATACTGGCTAATATATGAATTATTTCATATGAATCATTGTTAAATTGCGGCAGCTATTTGCGCTTGTTTGCAATATGAAGTGCAACTAATAATGCAAACCCTGGCCCGCTTGGAGTTGCGTTTATTTTATTCAGCTCATTGTGCAAATGAGACACATTTCATGGAGTGGGCTGCTGTGCATGTAAATGCGCACTTTGGATGGAAGGTATGGAGTAAATCACAACCACACGCATCGCTCTAAGAAAATCTGCAAACCATCCTTTTTTAACAACCATACCATTACAGAAGAGGGAAGAGCATATGCACATCAGGCTTGATCTTATCCCAAGTGGGGGCAGTCCAGCCGAACTCCTAGGTCACATCTTTTGCTACAAGCAAATTCAGCATCAGCAGTGAGGTGTAGCTTGGTGTTCTGACTTGAGTGTCGTGTAGACCGTTGAGACCTCCGTCCCCAAGTGACGCACAGGGGAACCAAAAGAACCCCGCTGTGTGACCTTTGGAGCCACAGGTGGGAGATGTTACTTCCCGGATCCACGGAACCTCTGGAACACCGATGCTGCTGCAGAAAGAACGAGGTTAAGTACCAGGCAAATACAATATAACACAAGTATCAGAGGATCTGAATAATCTTACCTATCCGGTGATTGGAAAGCCCGGGAAACCTAGTGAAGGAGGTTCGAGACTCAGATGAGAGGCGGTCCCCAGAACAACAGGGAACGGAGTCAAGCGTGGACACAGGATAGCCCACCTGTAGAGCTGAAGACATAGCTTGAGTTCCCAAAGGGCAATGGCGTAGAAGTCCAACAAAGTACCAAGTGATTATCCGAAGACAGGTGAGGGACGGCTCGAGGTTCAGCAATGGGTAAACAGTTCCAAGCAAAGGTACAAAAAGGGTAATCCGAAGGAGTCCAGGTGAAAGATCCAAGATCAAGGTAAACCAACAGAGTATATCAAACGTAGCGCCAAACAGAGTCGAAAGACAGCTGAGAAGCGGTGAGTGCTCCGTGCATCAAGCTTTATATACTGTGCGCTTCTGAGTCATGTGACGTCCACCATGGTCACGTGGGAAACGCCGCTCTGAATCACGTGAGCAAATGAATGACCTATTCTGAGGTGTTCCGCCGCCCCTTCTGCTGTATGTTCTCCATGGCAACTGCCAATGCAGGAAGGGCTGCAACCGGGCACGTACATTGTACCTGGTACAGAGCTTTCGGTCCTTTGGGGTAACCACATCACGTGAGTCTCGAACCCTGGAGGGAGTAGTGTGGGAACCCGGGGAAGGTGTTGTGGAGATGTTAGCAGTGTTCTGGTGTGCAGAGGAGCGTCTAACACTTGGGTGTCAGACACAGCAGTCTTGGGACCCAATCAAAGTGTTGTTTCTCCATTCCCTAGCAGCAGCTCGGTAGCAGTCATTTCCCTGCTATATAATTATTTGATACCAATGAGCCCCAAGAGACCCAAACATACAGCAGTATAGATGTATCTTCTTTTATAGATGCTTCACTGTCTGGAGCGGTGGGGGAACCATGCAGACTTCACTTCAATCTTTTGTGGAGCAGAAGATCTATCGCTAATGCTGTGTCAGAGGCACAAGGACCACACTTGGTGGAGATATCGTCACTGGTTAAAAACCTGTCTATGCCAACAGGCGAGGAAGGATGACCATCCAAAAGGCCTTCTAAAAGGAAACACATTCATATCACTATGGATTTGTGCCGTGTTTTAACTACTAAATCCTTGCACCCAGCCCTACAGTTAAGGGGTGTACTGGCCACTTTTACACCCTAAAAATAGGCAAATACTACCCAAAAATAAAAATGGGGAGTGCAAATGCAATAATAAATAAAATCAGAAATTGACACATATTTCGCTTGTGCCCCTGCTTTCACCCAAACAGATCCATGGACGTGAAAACCAGTAGTTCAAGTTGTACCACAGGAAGAAACGACTAGAATTATGCCTGAATAACTTGGTGCAAAGTATTTCTCACAAAAATATTTCTGTCTTACAGTTGAACATATCTGTACTTGTTTATAAAATACTCCCATTGGGAACAAGATTCATGTTTTTCCTCCCTAAAAAATAATTGTACTCCCAACTTTCAAATACAGGGATTAAAATACTCACACTTCAAAATCTTATCTGGAGCACTGCTTGCACCTTTGTATTGCTATTATTGATAACAGGGGTAGTGAGATACACAGACCGACAAGCGGTGTTGGAGGCAGCTTTTGGTGCCAAGGGGGCTTATAGCTCCTGAACGGGCACCAAGATTTCTAAACGATTTATAGGTAAGCAAGCCCTTGTGGGGTGGTGAATGTTTTCAGTGAAGGATTCTAAATTGTTCCTCAAAATAGGGCAACCGGGCGTAGCAAGAGAACCCCCAAATATGTAGAGAGTTCAGGGGGTTGTCCCCCTGAGAATTGGTTTAAACAATTTTTGAAAACAAATGAGGTAGAACGAGCTGCTCGACAATCTATCTTTGCCAGTAACAGTCACTTTAAATTACATACATGAAGCACTTCAGTCTTCATGCATATGGTTTAAAGTGACCATTACCGGCATGGATAGGTTGTGGCAATAGCTTCATGCATGTGATTCAAAGTGACAATTTTTGGCATACCTATGCCAGCAATTATCACTTTATATCCAGTGGCAGCTGGTGATTTTTTTAATTAGAGTGGCTCAAATGTTTCCTCTTAATATGCAGGAGGAACCGAGCATAGAGAGAGACCCCAAACCAACTTAAGGTGTTGGGGGTGTTTCCCTCCCCAGAGGATTAAAACAATTCATTTAAAATGGTGCATATTATTATTATTATTATTATTATTATTATTATTATTATTATTATTATTATTATTATTATTATTATTATTGTATTTATTGAGTGCTGACCTAACTTTGAGAAGCAACTGAGCGCTTCACAGAGGAATACACAAATACAGATACATAACAGAGCACTTTACAGAGGTGTACAACATTACAGATGCATAACTGAGCACTTTTTCAGAGGCAGATTATAAATCTGCATGTGTCCTGGCTTCCGGTTGTGAGCTGTCTGCTGGAGGTGCAGAGTTTCTCTGCGAGGTAGCTGGGTGACTTGATTGCGACTGCCTTATAGATGATGCAGCAAAATTTGAAGGTGATTTGTGTGTGCAGTAGGAGCCAGATGAGGGCAGGGGTGATATGGTTGCATCTGCGTAGTGTAGCCTCTTCATGAGTCATGCAGCTGTTTGTAGGACACTTCCCAGGAGTACAAGGGAGGATGACAGGAGGCCTTCAAGGAGTGTATTGCCCCCGAACAGTCGGGATAGGACTAGTGCTTGAATGGTGGATTTAAATTTGTCCAGAGGGAGGAAGGGCGTGACTTTTTTGCAGCAGGGAGAGCTAATACCAAGCTGTCTGAGTTTTCTGAGCTATGTGTGTCTTGAAGGAGGGATGTTTGTCGATGTGGAACCCGAGGGACTTTGCGCAGGAGGTGAGCTACGGTGTGAAACCCTCAGTGTTCATGGTTGATAGCCCGGTCTTATGTCTGGGTGTTCGGTGTTGTTGGTGAGGAGTAGGAATTCCATCTTAGAGGGGTTGAGCTTCAAGTATGCACTGGACATCCAAAACTGGGTCAGCATGTTTTGAGCCCATGGATGTCCTTGAGGGAGTCGATCTTAAGGTACAGCTGTGTGTCATTAGCATATTGGTGGATGTGGATGTTGTGTATGGCTAGGAGGGCTCCCAGCAGCTCCATGTATAGATTGAAGATCATTGGGGAGAGGATGGAACCCTGTGGGACCCCACACATAACGGGTAGCATTGGTGATCTAGAGGAGTCCATCTGAACAAGCTGCTTGCGGTTGGCAATGTAGGACTTGAACCAGAATTGGACAAGGTTGCTGATCCCCATGCACCGATGTAGGGTGTCTGTAAGCACTTGGTGGTCTACTGTGTTGAAAGTGTCCGAGAGGTCAAGTAGAACCAAGAGGCAGGGGTGGCTATTGTCAAGGATGTTGAGGGCGTCGTCAGACACCTGTATGGTTGCTGTCTCTGTGCAGCATTCTGTTCTGAATCCAGATTGGTAGTTTTGGAGGAGACTGTTGGTGTCGATGTGTTGCTGAAGTTGTGCGGCCATCACTTTCTCAATGATCTTTCCTAGGAAGGGAAGATAGGCGATGGGGCAATAGTTGCCTAGGTTGTCAGGATTCAGAGTGGGCTTCTTTAGAAGAGGGAGGATTTGTCCTGTCTTTAGGGTCAATTGGAAGGTGCCTTGAGTTGATGATGTCCGGATAGGGAGGGAGAGCTTCTGTGTATAGGGTCTTGAGGATGTATGCTGGGAGGATGTTATCTTTATACAATGGGGCTTTGAGGGTGACCTGGGTTTCTACCACGTCCTCTGTCGAGAGTGTCTTGAATGTTGTCCTGGGTGTGTAGATATTATGAGGAGGGACAGAAGGTGGGTCTGTGGATGTAGAGCTGACATATATGTGCTGATGAAACCTGCTGATTTCGTGGATGAAGAAGGTGTTGATGCCAGTAGATTCTTTCGATGGAGTGTGTTATGGCAGGGTTGGGTAGTGCGATGATGCACTGCTTAAACACTTTGAAGAGGGCTCTGCTTTTGTTGTCTACTTCTGCTATGGTATTCCTATAGTAGGAGGCCTTGGCTGTGTGTATTAGTTGTTAGTGGATGCAGTACTAGAGCGGCACCAGGTTTTCTCTTGTTTCCCAATGACTTTTTTGCTGAGGTTGAGTACTTGCGTGTACCAGGGTGCTGATAGTTTCGGTTTGTAGGTGCGTTGTTTCAGAAGCATGTGTTGGTTGATGGATGGCTTTAGGGTGGCTTTGAGTGCTTCCAGTAGAGAGTCACAGTTCGGTTGGGGGGTGTTCAGTCTATGTAAGGTGTAGGTGGGTGAGGTCTTCTGTGAGGGCTTCCACTGAGAAGTTCTTGAAGGACCTGAAGGTTTGCTGCTCTGCTAAGAGTGCTTGACTGGGGTGGTGTGCAGGATGTTGAAATGCACGGCTAGGTGGTCAGACCAGTCAAGCGGGAGAGGAGAGCTGTAGTGGAGGGAAGATAGTGCAGTGATAATTAGGTCAATGATGTTACCTTTCTCGTGTTTTCATGTGCTGTGTGTGGGTGAGGGTGTTGAGGGAGGTCAAAGTAAGAGATTGAAGTAAGAGCAAGTACTGTACCAGCTCTGGCATCACCTGTAGATTCCGGACGCTATCACAATGATATTTCTAATATTGGGATTGATAATCAAGATAGAAATGATGATGTTGGTGTGTGATGTTGACCCTTATACATCCATAATCTACATAATGGGCTGTTTTCCCCATGTAGCTGAGTATGTTCTACTTTGGACATGGCTGATAAAAGCTATAAGCACTTGGAATGTCCACGACCTGTCATACCAGAAAAATGTGTACACACGTACTTACATTTGGCCCCAGGAACAGTATATTTCTGGCAAAGTATGGTAGGGACCCCAGCACAAGCATGATCAGGCATGGTTCTTATGCTGAGATAGGCTCTTAGGTACATTGGTGCCCCTGGTCAAAATCCTTGACATGGCTGAGGCAGCCATGCAGGAATGTTCTGTGGTTGACTCTGAAATACTGAGTATTTTGGCCAGGAGGGCTATATGTTTTCTGTGGAATGCCAATGGTTCATTAAGTTCTGAAAGGTGTAAGGGTTTTCTCTAGAAAATGAATCTCAAACTACTGTCTGATTTAAACACTCAGAATATGAGGGGTCTCTGTTTGGTGAGAAATATATGAAAGAAGGGTCTACTATGTGATACCTTTTCTCCTGGGACAAAGATGAGGTAATCCTATAAAGATCTACACTACTAGGTTTTTACTTGAGAATGTAGGCAGAGGTTGCTCAACTGGCCATCCAAGCACAGTGTTTGCCTTTATAGGGCCATCTCTAGGGAGTGGCCAGAGATCTATTGTGAACCAATAACAATTCATTTTTCCCCATTGGTTACAGCTGTTTGGAGGTTTGTTTTCTCAGAGGTGAGCACCCACCCACAGATTTAATGGTAAGTTTGTTTCATCTTCCCTCTACCATAAAGTTTGCGAGGTACATCAAATATTTCCAGCCAAATTGTTGAGACAATTTGTTTAATCCAAGGATTAAAATGGATCCTTGGATTTTGAAGATGGTTAAGGATTTCCACACAGATTAGGTCTGAAGACAATGTCAATGAATTCAACTCTTACATTTAGGAGCCCTGGTCATTTCACAAGAAGTAAAGGAATTACTCCAGAAAGGGGTATATATGGGATCCAGAATTCTTCTCATGGTTTCTAAGAAACCTCTTTAATGTGAAGAAAAAAGACAAAGGTTTCCGACCAGTCATCAACATGAATACAGTCTGCGGTGAAAGATAGCACAATAGTTGGTAGAATATGTCCACTACCACCAGCCATAACTAGAGGGTTGTCTATGCAACTAAAAAAGTCACAGTACAGAGAGAAGGGAGATACTAGGTATCCCCTTGGCACTCCACATAAGGTAGTGTGTGCGCATCTCTCTATAAAGATTTTAGGAGGCATACAAAGTATTCCTCTATCCTTAAGAACAGTAGTAAGTAAGAATAAAGAATCTCATATGAGAACCCAAAGGGAACCATAAGGAGCTGTGTGCTGCGAAAGTAAAACACAGATGCCTTAAAAGAGATATGGAGGAAAGTAGACTCCATAGAAAAGGTAAAAAACAGTGAACATAGTTCCAAATGTCAGAGCAAATAGGAATGAATGAGTGGGAAAAGGCTCCACTCATTCAGGATAGGTGGAGAAAGGCTCTACTCATTCAGGACAGAAAGAAAAAGGTCTAGAAATCCAGAAAAAAAGTGCTGGAGGGCGGTCTCACTAGGAGTGGGGATGAAGCATAACATTGATACATCTCCCTAACATTCTGTAATACAGCTCTTTGCAATGATAGAAGATTAATTGCCTACAAAGTGGCCTGACCTATTCGGATTGGATAATCTGTCTTTGTGCAGCACAGGGTTTTACTATGCACACTTTCAACATGGCTAGGACTGCGCCACATGGATACCCGTTTTTGTTGCTGTCGGGAGAGAGGGCAGAGAGTGGGTGGGAAGGAAGCATTTGGGGTTGGTGTGACAAGCAGTACATGAGCAGAAAAAGGAAAACAACTGTGGGCATAAGACACAGTTAAGTTGCTTGTGATGGGGGTTGGTGGTGGGGTGTGGTGGGTGTTCAGAGTTGGAGTAAAAGAGGGTGGTGCGCCCCTTCATGGGTGCCAGGGGCAGAAGGTGAGGATCGAGGGGGAGTCTCTCCTTCTAAGAGGTGGTTCAGGATGGGACCGGTTGTATTGAGTGAAGGAGCTTCAATGAATTAACTGCACCAGAAAGACCCACACACTAAATACATGCAACCATCGATTGGACTCAGACCAAGCAGTGCCGCAAAATCAAAAGCCAGCACAGGAGGGCATCCATTTCACAAAATGGATGCGCCCATGTGCTTGCTTTTGCGAATGTTGAGCTTGAATGGCTCAAAATTTTACATAGGAAGTTTTAAAAAAGAGAATGCTAGTATTTTTATTTATGTTGCCTATCTATTTTTTAAATAAAAATGTTTACTAGACCATGCCTTTAAGGGTTCTGTTGAGGGTATGACAGGAGTAAGCAACAACTGAGCTAGTAACACAATTTTTGGCCAATCCAGGCCTTGTTTCAAGTGCTTCTTATCTGCCAAGTTGGCCATGCTTCTCTGTTTGAATTATTTCAAGCAGGTGTCTGATGCCATGTGTTTGGATATGGATGATTGTTTCTTTACACTGCCACTTATCTCATCAAACTGAAATTGGTTACAGGTGAGTAATGTACCTACTGTTTAATGTTTAACCAAAAGTTTGAGTTGAATGTTGTCTTAAGCAATCTGCACAAGTAACCAAGGATCAGGGGGAACCATGTTCGCATTTGTTTATTTCCTATGAAAAAGGTCATAAGCCAACGTCTTCGGACACTCTAAATGAATGGATCAGGTGGGTAAATTCACAATCAGGTGTTGACTTAGAATCCTTTGGGGCCCATTCGGTCAAGGGTGCCATGGCCGCTAAAGCATTTTGGTTAGTGCCTGAATTGAAGACATCCTGAAGGTGGCTGATTATTCTCAAAAGGCCTAAGTCTGGTACTTTTTTGGGCAAACCAATTGATCATGTTTCTATAATAGTACTTGTAATTCCTTAATCTTGCATCATAGGAAGATACTATGCCCTGTAATCAAATGACCATTTTACTAGTATGCAAAGCAAAGGTTATGATTTTAGCGCATGGAGGTGAGTATTATCCCACCCTGAGATATAGACTTTTATGGCCCTCCCCACACCCCAAGGTGGTATGATTGTTTTTCTGCTTGAAACACTAGAAGAGGTCTAATTCTTTTCTGAAGGTATCATAGGCGGATCCATTGACAGGGATTAAAGCACCAAGAAAACAGGAAGTGGAAAGTGGGTGGGGTGCATTCATGGGATAAGGACAGAGAAGAGGATATAGAACCTGACTACGCTTAACAGGATGTATGGAACTTGTAGTGTTGCATGAGGAACACACAGCATTTACAAATATTACATTTGTTGCAAATATCACAAAATAAGAGATTATTCTGCAAAATAGCTTCCTCGTGCCCTTAATAGTATCTCGACTTTTCCATTTTATATTAGCAAAATCATCATTACATTAGAATGTACATATATGCGCAATAAAATACATTGTAATAATGAATTTACTTTTGAAGTAGCATGCATTCCAGGTAGTGAAGCTCCGACGCACAAATGGTGGGGCACAGTTATCTGTTATTACACCATAGCACAATATCATTTTAATAAATTAATTCTCCTAATTTCAACAGTAATTCTGAGAAGAAAAGCATATAGCCTGTGGGGTAAAATATTCCCCCAGAATGTCAGAGATGGAGAGGCCATGCAAGGCCATTCTATAAGAAGGAAACTGCCTACAGGCGCTACCAATTGAAAGGCTAATTAAAATCATTGATTTTCGACAAAAGATCTACTGAAATACAAAAAGGGGCCTCCCTTGACTTCAGTAAAATGGAAATGTCCTGAGTTGAAGGAGAGTGTGCCTTTGAACTGTAATATTTCTAACTGTGTCCAATGGACTAAAATAAAATAAAACATGTGGCACTGCAGACGCTAACTTTGTGTAAACTGGGAAAAGGTGCCTTTGACAGATTTAAAACTGCAGCAGTGCATGTGGAAAGAAAGTTACATTGAAATACTGCGCATTTGAAAGACAAAAAGGAGGATTGTTGCCTTACATTAAATAAAGTAGAGTGACAGATTGCGTTTATCAGGAATCAATAGACTTAATTTCATCACATAATATGACAACCTTTAAAGGGAAAGGCCTATTTCGTTTTGTGTAAAAGTAAGCACTGGTTTCTAATGTAACTTTCTGTGTGAAAAAAGGGAACTTATATCTGTTCAAACAGTATGTTAAGAAAGATTGCATTGTAAACAACAGGCCTAGGTGCACTACTGAAAGTTACATTTACACACATTTTGTTAATGTAAAATGATAGCCTTTCAGAACTGTGGATGCAAATTGTTTTTCTCAACAAGCTGAAACTATGACCCAACAACATTTGGTGGGGCGCATTAGCAGGACAGCCTGGAATTCCAGTTAAAAATACAAAGAAATGTTGGGAGTGAGATCAGAATTGCAGTTGTACAGATAACACAGCAAGCAGAAGTGAGCCTTCAGGTCCAACCTCCCCATTAACTGTCCATTAGCTTCGAACAGGGTCTTTTGAAGCCAAGGACGGGAGGGGAGAATAACATGAGCAAGGCAGCTGTCCTGGATATGTGACAATGGAGAAATAAAACTTAAGAAAAGGTGGGAGCTATTGTGAAACTGAGGAACACATGTGAAGCATTGGTTGATTAACACAGTAACACATTTGCCTTAATAAAAAGAGCATTGTGTGTTCCACTGAGCTCATCCCAGACTCATTTTAAAGGGCATAATGAGCTCTGGAAAATTGGTAGAGTGTTAGATTGTGAAATTGAGATGTGAATTGTGAAGTGTCATATTTTTCACTAGAGAAGGACAGTAGTAAATCGCAACAAATGGTGGCTCCAACTAGGAACGGCGGGCCAAAATAAGATTAGTATTTTCCGACTCGCCACAAAATATAGAACACAAAGATAATATGGGCCTGCAGTTATCTAAAAATCAAGGTAGCTGCCATGCTGTGAGATTTTAAGAACACTGAAAAGGTAAACCCACCAGTCATTTTGGGATGATGAATCTTTCTCCTCCCTCAGCCTCTTTCATCCATACCTCCCAACTCCTTGCCGTATCAACAGGCAGTGGGCATATTGGTGGGAGGGGGAGGAACAGAGCAGCCAATCCATATCATGGGATTTTTTTTTTATTGTATATGGTTTAAACAACCTTTACAAATTCATTCCAATTATAAAGTAACATAAATTGTTCCAATACAAAATCCAGAAATAAAAAAAGTCAATAAAGGAGATGCAAAGCATAAAAATACATACACAATATCCATTATGTTCTTCTTATTAAATCACAATACTTATACAAAACACAATTTTAAAGTTACTTAAAGTTTTCAAAGACATCAACGCTAGATTTTACACAAATGAGAAAATTAAATTTTTACTTATAGTAACACTTCATTAGTTCTTGTCACATCCCCAGTAAAACTGGTGGTGGTACATGCAGAGTACACACTTGTTATGTTCCTCACCCTTCACCTCTTGAATATTCAACTTTCTGTTTTTTGTTGTTGTAGAGATTTAGCTGCAACTGCTAATGTGTCTGAGGTGTTTCCCCTGCTTAGGCATCTGTGCCAAATGTGCACTTCTTTACATCACTTATTGACAGGCAACATTTTACCTAAATATCGCAACCTTTTTTGTTTAGCACTGTACAGAATGAAAGAAGATGTCGATTGGATTCAATGGTGTCATTGTAATTACAAAATCTACACCCAGAATCTTCTGGTGTAATAATACCACGCCGTAGAAGAATTTAATTAGTAGGCAATATGTTGCATCTACATTTAAGGAATGTTTTTCTATATAATCTGTAAGGGAGTTTGATAAGGTATGATGGTAACTCAACCCTTATTTTATGTTCATGTGTGAGGTGCGACATAGATACATAACTATGTAGTTTTTCTTGATTCTCAATCCAATCATGGTCATATAATTGATTTTTTAATTTTGTCGGATTATGGATCAATTTATCTTTTGTAAGATCTTCTCACTAGTACTTCTAATTATTCTGAAATCGTTTATATATTTATCTCTGGGTAGCAAGTCCATACACTCCTACATTCTCAGACACTGATTCCTAACTAAAAGAAGTAATTACCTGAACAATGTCAATAATCTGCACTCAACTCGGACATATATAGAGATAAGACCCTGTTCAAACCTTATTGCAGCTAAAGGGATATTATTAGGTTCCCCCAGGACTTTCCTCCAAATGTGGGCTTCCCACAGGTCTGACATTATTATAATATGCAAGTGTCATCAGCCCTATAACAGATCAGTTTTCAATCTGATATGGTCTTTTTCCACTCTATTCCTAGGAACAACTAGCAGGTAGCCAAGTAGAGCTACCAAGGCCATCAGGGTAAACCTTGGCATGTGAAAAGCTGTTTACCTGACAAAGCCTTAAACCTTTCATGGAAGACAGACACTGGGAAACTAGAAGCTAGCTTGGCCTGCCGTTTGAGGATCCAGATGAGGACTGGGTGCTGGGGACTATCCTTGACGGAAGCCTTTGACCACATCTTTGCTGTCCTCAGAGGAGCCCTGCTGTTTTCCTGGATGCCCTATAACCAAGGCCTGCCATGTAAGTAGATTAATCCAAATGCCAACAAAAGTGTGGGAAAATCTGCCAGCCTTAATCTCCATCTTGCATAGCGGGTTGGAGTGGAACTGGGTAGACCCTTGGCACATTTTATTAAAAATATAGCTATATTATTTCATCCTATAGAAAAATATCCTATCCATTTAAATTGAATTGTGTTGGGGACTGCCTACCTTAATCCTTTACCTTTCACTGTGGGAGAGCAGGGTGAAATTGAGTAAACCCTTCGCACATTTGATCAAAAATGCTACTTCAATGAATTTGCATATAAAAATAATGGGATGAGTGATTGTTGGAGTTCGAAACCAACAAAATTCATGCCCAGTGTGTTAGAGCTAGTATAGACAGTTAGTATGTGGGTGACTATTTTTGCGGAAACCCCAATCTCCATAGCAAGAGAGCCTAGAACCCTGCATTTCATGTGACTGTAAGGGGTGCCAAATGAATTCCCATTGATTAATTTCAAACAAGAATCAAACAAGAATCCCTTGTATGAGCGGTGCAAAACAAAATGCCACACTTATTCCCATTCATACTCAAACCAGAAACCCAAAGCCTTGCATTTCGATTTCTTGTGTTGAAAAAATGATTTTCCCTGTGTTCATTTCACAAACCCGTTCTTCCTAATAAAGAGCCAACAGTGATTTTTTTCCAGTGAGTTCAGTTCCCATACCTTGCATTTCAAATAAAAAGATAAAAAGATGTTTTCTCCCACAATTGTATTCAACTCCCTGTACCTTTCTTTCCAACCAAAAGGATCATATATAATTGATACCTGTAGGGTGGGGGGGTGCTGGGAGAATAGAGCGTTGTGATACATTAAACCATCTCTGTGTTATATTCAAGTGGTCTATATGCTAAGCTGTGAGGATATCCTGTGCGTTGTAACTGCCTATATTTAAAAATTACTTGTGTGTTGTAGCAACTGAAAGTTCCTTTGAAATATATGTCAGCTAGTTGAATGCAAATGATTTGAAATGGTGTCCTTGTGTGTAGTGCCATGGCAGATGCTTCTTGAATGTTTTATTATTCTTTGTGGCAACATAAATAAAAAATATATATTATCACTATACACTGGCCTGGTTCCTGGCTTGTTGATGGTCAAGGGGGTACTTACTGAATGGTATATTCGGGTTGGAGGCTTCATGAAAGTATAATCTGTAAAGCCTTTTGTTATATGCCACCTGGCATGGGGGGAAAGAGACTCCCTGGGTCGAGGGGGACCGGCAAATAAAGTGGGACAAATTGGGGGCTTATGTAGATTTTTCACTTGTAACATTTGCAGTAGCAGCGGACTATTCATTCGCGTCTAATTGCATTGCAGTGAATGGAAAGTTAAGTTAGCATTGTGAGTGGAAACTAACCAGGAAAAGGGTCGATATTTTTGCCCTGCATAGAGAAGGTTGTAGAGCACACTTCAAAATGAACACCATAGAAATTAATTTGGCCAGGAAGCACCTTCTATACAAATTATTTATAAAATGTTAATGAATTGAACAAGAACATGAAAAATGGCAAGCCAGAATGATGCAAAAGGTTACCTCTGGAAATGTTGACATGTGGCAGGATAATGGTCTGCTAAATCAGGCCCTGGCAGAATTTTACATGACACAAACCAGCAAAGATTAGTACATTAAAATGGGTCAGCTCATGTTTTCCATATGCTGATCATGGAAGAAAGACACCAGAATAGTGTGGCCTCTGTGCAAAACCAGGCTGAGCTTTTGAATCAAGACCAGAAACAGCTGAAACAATTAGAAGCGAAAGTGCCGCAGAGCCAACATTTAGAGCTAAAACTAGAAAATCCTATTGAACAGCTAAAAGATGAGTTAACAACACAACAGCAAGTAAATGCAGAGCACGAGACTCAATATTCTGCATTGCAATAGGAATATAAAGAATGTGTTGAAAATCTGAGCGCAAGTCAACACAAATTAAATGATCAGGTTGTTCATAATAGAACCTCCTTAGAAGACATTTTCACATTTCAATCCCAGGTAAAATAACTGAAAGCTGAAAATGGCAAGTGATTTATCAAAGGGGTTAACTCTCAAGGTGAATTTGATCAGATGCACCAAGATCTGAACACCTTGAAACAGCAGAGAGAGCAGTTGAGGGAAGAAAATAACACATTAGGTCAACGGAATTGTGCCCTGTTTCAGGAAGTGCATCAGTTAAGGATGGATATGGAGAAAAGTGAGTCATGTTCTCCCGAACTGACCGACAGTAGGTTACAAAATGCACAATTCGAGTGAGGCAAGCAGAGATTGACTTAGAGGAGGCAACACAGGCCACAATTGCACAAGGGAAAGAGATTAGTCTCCTGAAAAAGAAATGCTCTGAATATGCGCAGAAGATGCAAGCCTGACAGTAGGAAAATGAGTCCCATTGTAAAGAGAACAAGGGACTAAGAGACTGATAAATGGCATAAAGTAAAGTGCTAGAAGCCACTCAAGCACTGGTGTCAGAATTGTAAAATCAGGCCTCTGCATACAGCTAAGCGATAGGAACTGAGAAAACCAAATGTGAGAGGTTCGAAAGTGAAATAGCAAAATATAAACAGGCTTTGAAGCACCGATTACAAAGTGATGATCCCTCCACCCAGGACCTCAAGCCAACTCATCACCTCATATGTACAGAGTGCAGTTGACTTCATGCATACCACTTCTCAAGAACAGGAAAACATGAGGCAACTGGACTCACTAAGGCCTAGTGCAACTGATCCAGAAGGCCAGTCCTTATCCAACATTGATGAGCATCCAGGGTTACCAGGTAGAAGGGAAAGTGGCCAGACCAGTGGGCTCTGGATATTTAAAAATATCCTGGCATGTACCTCTGACCAGGGGGGCTCCTATGATGAAAAGATCAGGGAGTTGGACTGGCAGAAAATTAAGTTAGAAAGGGACCACCTGGTCCACTTTGCAGAAAGAGAAGAACCAGAGTTTAGGCCTCAAAACCTTATTTTAGCACCCTCCACACATTCAGGGAGGTGGGGGAATTATCCACCATCCCTGGAAGGAGGGATGAGGAAAATGAGTATTCTCCGGTGCGAAAAAGGGAGTACAAGGGAAAGGACCCTGAGAGCCCACAGCACCACAGGAGAGTCCAGTCCCCGTAATTCTGAGAGGTATTCCCAGTCTCATAGTGGTAGGGAACGCCTAGAGGACTGAAAATGGACCACCAACAGTAGCAACCCCGAGTCAGAGGATGAGTGGACTCAGGTGCCGAGGAAAAGGAATTCTGCCAAACAGAAGAAAGGTCTTGTGAAATACCCAATTTGGCAGATAAAGGCCATAAAGTACTTCATGACCCCCTACCATAAGAATGCCAAATATTCAGTATGGGAGCATCTAGAGCTTTATGACCAAATGATGACATATTTTGGTATTGCAAATGATAGAAATTGCATGGAAGTGGACATTCTCCCCTGAATACTCTAGCTTCTTTGCAGGACTGGAGGACCAAGATCTCCAGAAATGGTCCACCTTTAAGGCGACCATTCTTAATCACTTCTCAATTTATAGGAACCTGCAGGAGGCCCTCAAGGTGGCATACCACCTGCACTTTGGGGAAGACCAATCACCTAGAGAGTTTGTGCAGGAACTGAAATGAACATTTCCACAGACTTCTAGGTGGGTGAACACCAACAGCTGGGAGTTCATCAACACATATATTCATGCACTCCCAAAATACATAATGACCCAACTAGTAAGGGATTTCCATGACAGTAGGACCCTGGATTGGGTGATTGAACAGGCCACCAGGATCTATGAGGTCCAAAAGCATTCTGAAAATAGGACTACCCCCCTAAAAAAAAACAATATCAAACACACCTGATGCTGCAAGGGTAGCAGAGGTGAAAAATGCTCCCCCCATTGGACGGTATCACTACATATTATCCCCACCAAAAATATCGCCGTATATATGGTCGTCTGGAACAGTCATTGGTGATATTTTGGGGGGGATAATTTTTGGTGATTTTAGGAGTGGGTGTTGTAGGGGTGTCCCCCACTCCTTTAAAGATAATGCAAGGATTGCAGGGGTGTCCCCCGCAGGTTCCATGCCTTAATATCGCCGCAAAAATATGGCGATATTTTTGTATGGCAATATTTTTGCGGGGATATTAACACATACACCCATTAGACTTGGAGACGGGGGGCTAAAAATATTCCTCCCACCAATAAGCAGAATGAGAGTTAGAGGAGACCATCAGATCCAACCCAATCAGGTGGTAGCTAGGCAGGATACCAGACCAATGCTCCATTTGACACTGCAACCTACATCACTCTGAGATACAAGGGTAATGGACCCATCCTGGGGTATGTCTAACTCCCTCGATACCGAAAGGGGGGCCTCAAAATTTCCCTCACGAGGGAAGTAATACTCCACCCCCCATCCTGAGCTTCTTTCCCAGCTACCGTTTCCTGGACCAGCAAAGGTATGAATGAAGACCTCCCTACCAACCAGAAAAAATGTCACAAATGGAGGGACAATTCCAACAATAAACACAAGACCTGGGTCACATGTTGAGGGCTCAGCAGAACCCTCAACTGGAAACTCCTGCCCAGAAAAACTTAACACCCAGGTCTGATTCCCCAGGGGAGCAATGACAGGAAGAAATCTCTGACAACCAACAGGTTCTAGAGGAGGGGGCTCGGGTGGAAGGGAGATGTGAAGCCCTAGAGGAAGCTTCCTTTCCCACTGGTACAAAACCCATGGAAACTTCTGAGCATGAACATGAATCTTCTACCCCTTAAAAGCTGGAACCTAAAGAATAGAGGGTAGGTAGGAGAAATAGAATGCAAAAGACAAACCACTTTGTGGAGGAAGTCTGCATCATCCCTTTCAAATGAGAAGAATCCCTGGAGGATGCAGGGAAGAACATCTTCTCTTTCAGGGATGGAGGGATCCCTCCCAAGGAAAAATGGGTCCCAAAAAACCCTGATATTGACGGGTCAAGTATGCAAACTGACCTAGAGCAAGAAGCTCTTAAACCCAAACAATGTCACCCAGAGGACCCAGAAATCACAGAGGTATCCTCCACCAAACAGGTTTGGGGAACAGTCTCCACGAAAAGGGGGACAACAAAGAATTGGGGAATAAAAAGGGACTTACCAATCCTACCTGTTTCTGAGTGCAAAATCTATTTTACAGATTTGCAGACTTCGACACAGAAAACTGACCAAGATCACACAGGGTCGGAGTTCAATATAAAAATGTTAACTGCCAAGTTGTCACACAATGCATATATTCTTTGCCCCTTTAGGAGAGGGAAGGAAGATTTTACACCACTGTCAAGGTACAGGTTCAGTGCGAATTATCAGCAGTGGTGGATACTGGATCAAAGCCACCCTCCTGTCCAAAAGGGCCTTTGATCAACTGAACTCAGGAAGGTGGAAAAGCCACCAAATTCACTTCACACTTCTTCCCAGACAATTCCAAAACTTCAATGGGAATAATATTTCTGTCAAGGGGACTGCGGATCTGGAGATAAAAATGTGGCAACATAGGGTGAAACACCCAGTGATAGTCGTGACCCCAGAGGGCACACCTTGCCTATTGGGCAATATCCTCCTTCAGAGGTTATCACCCTGATTGACTGAGTAAACAAGGTCTTTTGGCCTCAGACTAACCAGCCGATTAAATTAAAACAAAGCACAAATTATGTGAGTTAGAGTGGCACATGCCATGCCATTGAACAACATTCAGAGAAAGTGGATTTTCATTTCCAGGATAATCAGGTCCCAGACATCACTGTCATCTCTATAGGAGAACAAATTGGTGGTTGGAGCGCTTCTCAATTCTTGAAAACAACCTTCCTCCTAGTTTTAAGTGGCATTCCACACTGGAAGGGAATACTCTGAAATGTTATACTAGTCCAAAATCGGAGGAAAACCCAAATTCCAGGATGAAAGAAGGTGAAAAACCATATAAAAATTTGACTGACATCCAGATAAAGGGTGAACAGCTGTTTTTCCCTATTCAGATAAATGAGGGGCCTGTTCTCGCCAGAGTATGCCTGAATAATGGAAGAAGCTTCATCAGCAAAGCATTATTCAGGAAACTCCCAAAGGATCTGACCATTCCCACATTTAAATTGGTTGATAAGTGGGAAATAAAAATGTCTATTGGCGACAAAAGACAACAACATACTTGTTGGGTCATGAGAGATGTCCCTTCTACTTTTTACTTAGATCGTGACATTCTCAATTGATTCACAATTTATTTGGACCTAATTATTAATAAAGCCTGGACCTGACTGGAGGGTAACCCAATGGGCTTTGACAATACTGAGAGAGCATTCCGGTCGGCTCAATTGCTGCCTTATGCAGTTGAAGTTCAAGTGAGAGAAGAGGTCACCATCCCAGAACAGGTGTGACAATTTACCCTTCCCCTAAAAGTTAAGAAAAATCAGGACGCCTAATAAATTTGAATTATCATCTCCAACATCAAAGTTTGTATTGACATCCGACACGCCTATTGGATCTACAACACGACACCATTCGAATATTGGTGGATAACATGACTCTCGATGTATCACTTTGGGCACAGACACCTTTATTGGAATGGCGGTTGGTGCCCAACATTATTCTATTGATTTAGGTAATGAGATCCTTGGACCAATCCCAAATGACTGCTTCAATTTTAACAATGGTATCCCTCCTGAAAATATTTTCACCAAGGGGGAACTTCTTGGTGTACTCTTCCTATCCTTGTGGTGTGGAAGAGATGACCTGTGACATCAGAAAGGATGAGGGGGTATTCAGAGTTAACAGTGACTGCCTCCCATCCTTAAAACCTCATGTCCAGGCCAACACCATAACAAGACATCTCTTCACCCAACTGGAGGATACTGCCGAAATGCAAAAGCCTGAAGTCTCTGAAGTCTTTACAGGCTTTAAGCAGATGGTTGAAGAACAAATCAATTGCGCAGATGCCTGTGAGACCACAGAGAAAAAACATAAGCTGAAACAGATGTTTCTAGATTGTCAGGATATGTTTTCAGTGAACTCATATGACTGTGGACGCACAGATAGACATTCAATCACCATACCCATGGACCCTGAGATGACTTCCGTATTTGTGAAGCAATATCATTTGCCTCTTGCATCCATGGAGTCACTCACAGAGATTAGTAGAAAACATAGAATCCTTTGGGATAATTCGTCCTATCCACAGCACCTTTAATAACCCGGTACTGGGGATACTCAAACCCGATGGCCAATGCAGACTTTGCGCAGACCTAAGGGAGTTAAACAAACAGGTTCACATGTCGAGATGGCCCCTCCCCTACATCAATCAGGGACTGGCCCAGATCCAAGGTGTACACCGCCATTGACCTGACCAATGGTTACTGGACAGTACCTGTGAGTAGGGAAGACCCGTACAAGCTTGCCCTTAACTTCAGGGGTAGAAATACACATGGACCTGAACCCACTTGGGGTACATAAACTCTGGCAACAAATGTCACATCTTACTACATAAGGCCTTGCCCGATTTGTGGGAAAGGGGAAACCTGGCCTATGTAGATGATTGTCTTAATCAAGAGCTCAACTGTGGAGGAATATATAGCGGACATATTCTATGTTGTGACCCAGTTGCAGAAAGCTAGAGCAAAACTGTCCTTTCAGAAGACACAGTGGTGTAAGACTGCATGAACTTCTTAGGGCATGAAATCACCCCTAAGGGTCTCAGTTCGCAGGCGAAAAAGGTGGAACCATTATTGAAATTGAAAGACCCTATTACCCTGCGAGAACTAAGAAGCCTTTTTGGACTCACTAATTATAATAGAAAGTTCATTGAAGACTACACAGAAGTAACTCAACCTTTTTTCCATTTATTGAAGGCCAGGATCAAGTGAGAGTGGGTTGGGAACAATCCGAGGCAGTAAAATAGCTAATGAGAAGCCTTTCCTGAGCACCTTGTTTGGCTTACCCCATAAAGAACAAGGTGTTCTTCTTGGAGCCAGGGTACTCAGATACTTGCTTAATAGCTCTATTATACCGAAAGCATGGACAAGGTCAACAAAGTAATATCATATGTGAGCAAGACTTTGTCCTCTGTGGAGAAAAAATTCAATGATTGCATAAAGGCACTCCTGGCAGTGGTATGGTTGTTGAAGAATTATCACCCATTCATCCAGGGGGAGCACATCATAGTGGAGACTCCTCATCAACCCTTGCAATACTTACAAAGTGACCGAATCTGGCCGAATCTGGCACAGGGAAAGTAAGTAATTCCAGAATTACTTCCTGGATTCTGTCCATACAAGGCTTTCCTGTGGAGGTCAAACATGGGCAAAACAAGAAGAGTACTCTTGCACAAGGATATGACTGTGCTCAAGAAAACTGTCAAGAGAATGAAAGGCTAAGGACCAAGGACAACATGGAGTCATACCTTGATTCCCTGCACAAAGTCTATGGACCTCATTACACGGTAGGCGGAGGACCAAGGTGCTTTTAGCACCTTGGTCCATGCCGGTAATATACTGGCACCGCCTTGGAGGAAAGGGGAATTACTGCCCTATTCCAAGGTTGGCAGGGCGGTAATTCCCCCTTCCCCCATTGCCCTTCCCCATCCCCATTTTTGCCCCATAGGGCTCTATGGGAATGGGGAAGGCGCTAATTACGCTGCCGCAAATTGCGGTACCGTAATTAGCACCCTGGTCCCTTTGCGGGTTGGTTTTTAAAGCCTGCTAAACAGCAGGCGTGAAAGTACCAACCCGCAAAGGGACCTCGTAGTAAGGCGGTAAGGGTTTACCGGTACCGGTGCCCTTACCGGTACCGGTAAACCCTTACCACCGTCCGTGTAATGAGGCCCTATGAGTAAGACATGTGTCAGGGGATACCCACAGTTTATGTCGATGGGTGCTCTTACAATGTTGACAATCATAGGGAAAAGGAACTAGTGGCTGGCATTGGGAATGCCTGGCTGACTGATGCCCCAGAACCCTCTGCTGTGTACAAAATGCATCCCTTAAGTAGTCAGGTGGCAGAGTTGATGGCGGTACATCAAGCCATCTTCACTACTGTGCACCACCAACTCCAAGAACTGGTCATAATCACTGATTATGTCCTTAATGGATTTGTGGAACACCTGATTAACTGGAAAAATTGAGGCATGCTGAGTGCAAACAATAAACCGCTAAAACATGGGAAATTAATTAAATGAATTGATGATCTGGTAACCTCTAATGAGATGACCATTTATTGGGAAAATATCAAAGGTCACTCCAAAATAGAGGGACTAGACAAGATTGGAGATTACTTGGCTGACCAGTTGGCAAAACCCTTAGCTATTCACAGGGATTTCATAGAATTCGAATCCCTGTTGAGGGAAATCCAGGTCTCTGCTGTTACCATGCCCCAAACCCATATGAACAATAAACTCCAAATTGCTCAGTTGTCATAAGTTGCAGAGGGCACCCAGATAGGTTTTGAGTGGATGTGCTGATGTAAGGGGGCAGGTAAGCACACACAGCAGGAAGCTAAACAAGAATGAAGAATAGGCAAGGTAATTCAGAATGACGGAACAGGAAGAAAGCACAGATCTCAATGGTGAACAAAAAGGCATGTGAACCATGCAATGGACAAACAATGCGGAATCCTATTAGGGGTGTATTACACAGGTTGGACTAGAGACTGCCCACAGATGGAAGGGACGCTCAATGACTCTTTGTAAGTTACTTTTACAGGCACCACTCCTTGCAAGCTCATGGAAAGGGTAAGCAGGAGTGGCTTCTGTGTCTAGAACAAGGGCAAAACAAGCAGTGTACTTACACGAGACAAGCCGGTATGGGTCCAGCCAGAACCTACAGCGGATGCCCTCTGAGGGAACAGAATGCAACACACTGTTACATTTAATTCACTATTGACTACAAGTAAACAAAGACAAGGGAAGGGACAGAGATTGCCAGCTGGGAAACCCAGCAAGCAAACTCTGAACAAATTAATAACAGAAGCACAAGTGAGGACAAGAACTGTGACATAAATAACTAGGAACAACTAGGCAGTCAAGTAAGCAAGGATTAGAATGGGAAAAGCAAGTAGAAAAGAATCTAATCACAATCATGCAGGAGACTGGAACTGCAGACTGGTAATCAGGAACTGTAAATCTGGACTGGAATAACCAGGACAGGACTGAAGACAGATAACAGGGAAACTGTAGCTCTGAAGTAGGAAAACAAGGGTAGAATTGAACACAGATTACACGGAATCTGTGGCTCTGAAGTGGGATAATGAGGGCTGGACAGAAGACAGATAAACAAGAAAACTGTATCTCTGAAGTGGGATAATGAGGGCTGGACAGAAGACAGATAAACAAGGGAAGTGGGATAACAAGGGAAGGACAAAAGACGGATACACGGAAACCCAGGACTGGAACTTGGAAGCTAAAGCCAGGAAACACAGACTGAAGGAAAGGAAGAGG
This sequence comes from Ambystoma mexicanum, assembly GCF_040938575.1. Classification (NCBI taxonomy): domain Eukaryota; kingdom Metazoa; phylum Chordata; class Amphibia; order Caudata; family Ambystomatidae; genus Ambystoma; species Ambystoma mexicanum. The sequence continues at coordinate 344,542,311 of NC_090937.1, read as the reverse complement.
GAACAGTAGGCAAGGAGCCTGCTAATAGGAGTTAGAAAGTAAGGGGCTGCAGACAGGGAACAATGATTGCAACAGTGGAGCAGGGCCGCATTGGTGGAAACTCCGAAGAGCAGGGCAGAAGGCAGAGGAGAGTTGCAGGCTGCAAGGCAGGGAGCCCAGAGGAGCAGGGCAGAAGGAAGAGGAGAGTAGCAGGCTGCAAGACAGGGAGCCCAGATGAGCAGGGCAGAAGGCAGAGGAGAGTGGCAGGGCTGCCAGGCATGGAGCACTGGGCACTGGAACAGGAGCAGGATCTGACAGCAACAGGGAACATCAGAATATCGTGGCTCAAGGCAAAAAGGGATGGGAGCGAACTCAATGCAAGAGACCTGTGCTCCTGCAGGCGGCTGCTTAAACACTGCCCTGCCCTGTGCTGAAGCAGGCTAATTAGCAGCACCTGGAGCAGCACACCTGAAGGTAATCTGCCTCCTCCCTCTCTGGTCCTGGAAAAGGTGAAAGTTGCACTGATCTCTAGGGCTTCTGGTTCCAACACGGATGCATAGGAATAACCAGTAAAGGAGAACTGACGCGAGGTGCATAATGGTAATTGAAGTCCATGTTTTTTTCAGAAATACAGATTTCTGAAAGGAAATGTCAAATAATGATTAAAGGGCTTCATTGAAGATGGTACAAACACCCCATGGGTCTGAAGACGCATAACATCAGTGGAGTAATAAACCCCGGATGCAGATTTGATTACTGCACAAAAAGAGGATCCAATTATTTGGAAATGTTATCAACATATTGAAGACCCTGTGAATTTTCCACTGATAGAATCGGATTATACCGGGAAAGAGGATCTCCAGGTGTTGATGAAGTTTTCCAAAATGTTCTGAATACAAGGCAGTTTGTTGATATGCAGATTCATATCTAGATGTGACCAGTGGGTGGTACCTACTTCATTCCAAAGCCTGATGTTAAGTCACGACCATGACACGCCCACTGCTGGTCAAAGGGGGTTCCATACAACATTAGAAATCTTGAACAAGGTTGCACACTGGCCCCATATGGGTCAGAACCTTGACATCTACTTGAAGGGGTGTCTTGTGTGTGCTCAGTTTCAGCCGGGCTCTCTCACACACAGAGATCCCCTATAAAAAGGGGAATGACACTGCCTTGGTCAGATTTGCAAGTCAATTTCATTGGGCCAGTGATTCACTCCTCCAGAGGAAACAAGTACATGCTGACCGTGAAATGCTTGTTTACCAAGTGGGTAGAATGTCTTCTGGCCCTGAATTGTAAGGCAGAGACAGCTGTTGCATTAATGATCAACCACATCTTCTCTTGTTTTGGACTCCCCCAGAAGATTAAGTCGGACAGAGGAAATCATTTTATCAGTGAGGTGATGACCAAGATGTGGGAGATCCTAGGGGTAAAAAGAAAACTCCACATTGCCTACCACCTAGCCTCGAGTGAGGGAGTTGAGAGGTACAATAATACAATTGTGGGCATCTTGAAGAAGATTGTGGCAGAATTTGGACCTAGTTGGGACAAACAATGACCGCTTGTCCTAATGGCCATTAGGTCAAAGCCATCTTCTGCAACAACATTATATCTATTTGAGCTCATGAGTGGATGAAAAATTGTGCTACCTCAGCATCTGATCTACAGAACCCAAGAGTAGACCCTGATCAATATGTCCACTATCCATGAGTAGATTGAAAATGTAAGGAAAGCGCTTCAGCACGCTTTTGCCTATGCTCAGCGAAATTCAGAAAAGACGGCAGAAGGGATGAAAACCTACTACGACTTAAAGACTATTAAGAAGGAGTACAAAGTTGGTGACAGGATCTACCTGTACACTTTCCAAAGGAACTAGAACAAGGAGCGGAAGTTCCTTCCCTCGTGGCGTGGTGCCTTTGAAATTGTCGATAGAATCTCACCTGTCGCCTATAAGATCTGCATCCCTAAATTAGATCATACGGAACAGAAACGGGTCCATATCAATCAGTTAAAGAGCTGTAACCCCAGACAGGTGCTGTGACTCATTGAAGAGACCAATGAGGGTATAGCCCAGAACCATCTGAAGAATGAAAGGAAAGAACGGAAACCCGGATGGAGATTATCACACATTTAAAGGAAGTAAAACAATTCATATTTATAAGTTATGTACCAAAATTAGAGAGATATAATGTTTGTAGAATGTGCATGGGAATAAAAATCAATGTATAAACTGTTGTTTTGCTTTCAATTTGTATGCCGATTTACCGGGAAACAGGTACAGTATAATAAACGTAACCTCTCTTTTACTCTCTACAGACCCAATAACTCCTTACCTTCACAGCCAGGGGGTAGAAGGTTCCAAAAAGGGACGGGGTCCGGGACCAAAGACCCCAAAATCTGAAAAGAGTGGTATGCAGACCAGAGCGCTACTCCCTCATGACGGGAAAAAAGTGGGTGTGCTACAACAAGAAAGCCATGAGCCTGAGAGAAAGGAAAACCGAAACCCTACACTCCCTTGCTCTTTTCTATGAGTCACCCGAATTAAAGAACCAAGGAGAGAACCTCTGGGGTAAAATATAGCCCCAGAATGTCGGAGATAGAGATGCCATGCAAGGCCATACTATAAGAATGAAACGGGCTACTGGAGCTACCCATTGAAAGATGCAGGCTAATTTAAAAAATTGATTTTCAACATAAGGCCTATTAAAATATGAAAAGGGGCCTCCCTCGACTTAAATAAAAATGGAAAGGCACTGAGTTGAAGGAGAGTGTTCCTTAGAACTGTAATATTGTTAACTGTGTTCAGTGGAGTCAAACAAATAAAAACATGTGGTGCTGCATATGTTGACTTTGTGTAAACTGGAAAAGGCAACTTTGACAGATATAAAACTGCAGCAGTGCACGTGGAAGGAAAAGATACATTGAAATACTGTGTATTTGGAAGATAAAAAGGAGGAATCTGCCTTACATTTAAGAAATAAAAAAGTCAAGTGAAAGATTCTGGTAATCAGGAATGAAGAGACTTACTTTCATCACATAAAATTACAACCTGTGTAAATAATACCAAAAGTGAACTTATATCTGTTCAAACAGTATGTAAATAAAGATTGGATTGCAAACAGCAGGCTCAGGTGCAGTACTGAAAGTTACATGTACACACATTTTGTTAATGTAAAATGCTAGCCTTTCAGAACTGTGGATGCAACTTGTTTTTCTCTCCAAGCTAAAACTATGACCCAACGACCTTTGGTGGGGCACATTAGCAGGACAGGTCTGGAGATTCAATGAAAAATGCAAAGAAATGTTAGGAGTGAGATCAGAATTGCAGTTGTATAGATAACACAGCAAGCTGAATTGTCCTTTAGGTCAAACCTCCCCATTAACTGTCCATTAGCTATGAACAGGGTCTTTTGAAGCCAAGGAGGGGAGGGTAGAATAACATGAGCAAGGCAGATGTCCTGTTCATGTGACAAAGGAGAAATAGAACTTAAGAAATGGTGGGAACTATTGTGAATCTGAGGGGCCCATCTGAAGCATTGGCTGATTAACATAGTAATGCATTTTCCTTAATAAAAAGAGCATTGTGTGTTCCACTGAGCTCATTCCTACTCATATGAAAGGGGATAAGAAGCCCAACGGTACCATGTAAATATGAATTGTGTGTGATGTATACAATTTGAGTTATAAAAAATGATTCTGTCATTCTCATAATTCTGAGGAACTGGAAAATTGGAAGAGTGTTAGATTGTGAAATTAAGATGTGAAAAGTGTTGTGTTTCATGTTTGTCACTAGTGTGGGGCAGAAGCAGATCGTGAAAAAAGGGAACTCCTCCCAGGAAGGACATGCCAAAATAAGATTAATATTTACCGACTCACCATAAAATATAGGACTCAAAAATATATGTGCGCCTGCAGTTATCTAAATAATTAAGGTAGCTGCCATGTTGTGAGATTTTAAGAACTCGGAAAAGGAAAACCCACCTGTCATTCTGGGATGATGAATCTTTCTCCTCTCTCAACCGCCATCATCCACACCTCGAAACTCCTTGTCCTATAAGCAGGCAGTGGGCGTATTGGTGGGAGGGAGAGTGCTAGTCAATCCGTATCATGGGAATTATTATAATATGATAGTGTCATCAACCCTATAAGAGATCAGTTTTCAATCTCAGATGCACTTTTTCCTGGATGTAGTCTACTTCTGGACTCTTGCGAGGAACAACTAGCAGAGTGCCAAGGAGAGCTACCAAGGCCATCAGGGTAAACCTTGCCAGGAGAAAAGCTGTTTGCCTGGAAAGGCCTTAAAACTTGCATGGGATACAGAGACTGGAAAATCTAGAAGCTAGCTGGACCTGCCATTTGAAGAGCCAGACGAGGACTAGATGCTGGGGACTATCCTTGACCGAAGCCTTCGACCTGATCTATGCTATCATCAGAGGAGCCCTGCTGTTTCCCTGGATGCCCCATAACCATGTAAGTAGATGAATCCATATGCCAACAAATGTGGGGGGAATCTGCCAGCCTTAAGCTCCATCTCGCATAGCAGGTAGACCCTCGTCACATTTTATTACAAATACAACTATTGTTTCCCCTATAGAAAAACATCCTATCCATTTAAATTGAATTCCGTTGGGAACTGCCTACCTTAATCCTTTACCCTTCACTGTGGGGCGGGTAGGAGGGGGGGGGTGAAATTGAGTATAGCCTTAGCACATTTGATCAAAAAAGCGAATTCAATTAATTTCCATATAAAAATCACGGGATGAGTGATTGTTGGAGTTTGAAACCAACAAAATTCCTGCACAGTGTGTTAGAGCCAGTATAGAAAATAAAGTATATAGGTAACTATTTTGCTGAAGCCACAGACTTCTGTACAGAAGGAGGTTGTCCTTAATCTCCAAAACACAAGAGCCTAGAACCCTGCTTTGCATGTGATTGTAAGGGGTGGAAAACAAATTCCCATTGATTCATTTCAAACAAGAATCCCAAAGCATTGCACCTCCTTAGTATGAGTGGTGAAAAACGAAATTCCCCTCTTATTCTTGTTCATGCTCAAAACAGAATCCCAAAGCCTTGCATTTCCATTTCTTGTGTGTTAAAAATGATTTGCCCTGTGTTCATTTTCCAAACTCGGTCTTCCTAAAAAAGAGCTAAAAATGATTTTTTCCAGTGAGTTCATTTCCCATACCTTGCATTTCAAATAAAATATAAAACAATGTTTTTTTCCATTATTGTATTCCACTCCCTGTACTTTGCTTTCCAACCAAAAGGATCTTATATAATTGATGCCTGGAGGGTGGGGGTCGCTGGAGAATAGAGCATTGTGATAAATAAAGTCATCACTGTGTTTATTCAAGTGGTCTATCTGCTAAATCGTAAGGAGATCCTGCCTGTTGCTACTACCAATATTTAAATATTACTTGTGTGTTGTAGCAACTGAAAGTTCCTTTGAAATATATGTCATCCAGTTGAATGCAAATTATTTGAAATTGTGTCCTTGTTTAGTGCCACATCATTGGTGGCTGATGATTCTTGATTGTTTTATTTTTCTTTGTGGCAACATAAATAAAAATATATATATTATTATACACTGGCTCCGTTCCTGGCTTGTTGATGGTCAAGAGGGTACTTACTGAACGGTATTATACAGGTTGGATGCCTCACGAAAGCAGAATCTGGAAAGCGTTTTGTTGTATGCCACCTGGCTTGAGGTGCGGTCTCCCTGGGTCGAGAGTGATTGTCCAATGAACCGTGACAATATCATAAAGCATCTCTAGGAACATAACTGTGGGATTTTGACAAACCGAATAGCTCTGCAGTATGCAAACCGACAATGATTTTGCAGAGCGCCTTAAGTCAGTATTGCACTGGATTTTTGCTTTAATGTATGCCAATAAATTAATTCATAAGAAACAAATTGAAACATAGATCTACCAGTCAGCATGCACTTACTTGACAAGAAAATTGGAACAACATTAAATGTAACTCTCGCATAATTTTTCAGCTCAGAGAAAAGGCAGGCACATTTTAATTTCACAGTGTTCTGTAAATACATTGCCAGCATCCTGATAATAGACACCTAATTAATAGAACATTACAAAAAGATTTAAGAGATGGCAAAGTCCTTACAATTGTGTGTGCTTATATTCATTTTGTGTATTTTTATAAAACAAAGTAGTAGAAATATTCAAGGCAAAATGCATTGCTCGAGTAGGACACTGTTGAGCCTTATTAGAAAAAAAGCAGAAGTGAAGAATGTGCATCTGGAAAATGTGCTACTGAACCTTTCAATTGCAGTCTGTGCCCATGGAATCTATTTTCACAACAGGATGCACACTCAAATGCGAGTAAGCCCTTTTCCGGTTCCTGTTTGCGCTGCAGAATGACCAATGAGAAACAAGTTAATGGGCATCATTATAAGTTTGCCAGTCCAGGAACCAGGGTGCTGGTAAGCTCACCGACACCCTTGTTTCGGACTGGCAAACTATGAGTCTGCCTGCCTGCCGGAGCCGCTGTGCCCGACAGGTCTGACCCTGCCGGGCGCAGTGGCTATGGTAGGCAGACCGGTCACGGAAGCACCGGCACCGTTAGTAATGGTGCCAGTGCTTCTGTGTCCCCACTCCCATAGAGTTCTATGGGACTCTATGGGAATGGGGACTTACATTTTACCAGCGCCTGACTTCCCGGGCTGCCCGACTTGGAATCTCTCGGTGGTACCGGGAAGTCAGGCGCCGGTAAAACTTTACGAGTCTGGCGACAACCCTCCAGTAGCACTGGTAGAGTTACCGCCGGACTCATAATGAGGACCAATGTCTTTTGTTGGTTGTTTGTAGCTCGAGGTACAAGTGGCATCATCTGCTGCTGTCCCAAGTATATTTTTTCTCTGTGCATTTTAAACATGTTTGTAATTTAGCGTTGCAGGGCCTTTACAGCAATTTGCGACACCGTACTTAGCGCCTGCCCCATTCCCATTGAGCCCTATGGGGCAAAAATGGGAATGGGGAAGGGCCATGGAGGAAGGGGGAATTACCGCCCCGCCAACCTTGTAATGGGGTGGTAATTCCCCCTTTCTCCATGGTGGAGTCAGTGGGCCTCATTACCCGGTAGGCGGTGAGCCATGGCGCTATTAGCGCCATGACTCATGCCGGTAAAATACCGGCACCGCCTTGGCGGAAAGGGGATTTACCGCCCCATTCCAAGGCTGGAGGGGCGGTAAATCCCCCTTCCACCATTGCCCTTCCCCATTCCCATTTCTGCCCCATAGGGCTCTATGGGAATGGGGAAGGCGCTAATTACGGCACCGCAATTTTGCGGTGCCGTAATTAGCTCCGAGGTCCCTTAGCGGGTTGGATTTTAACGGCTGCAAAAAGCAAGCGTTAAATCCCCCAACCCGCAAAGGGACCTCGTAGTAAGGCGGTAGGGATTTACAGGTACCGGTATTTTACCAGTACCGGTAAATCCCTACCGCCATCCATGTAATGAGGCCCAGTAACTTACCGGCATGGACCATGGTGCTAACAGCACCATGGTCTTCCGCCAGGGTCATAATGAGGCCCAAAGTCATAAAACAGTTCAGGAGAATATAATAATAGAAAGTACGTTTGAAAAAAAAGCCTCCTTAAAGTGTTTTTCAAAAATAGAAAGCAGTTAAGTAAATAAATAAAAAAATAAAGTCATAGTTAATGAAGCTCACATTTGGATTGAAAGCCTGACTCTGCTCAAATAGCATACAACTACTCAAAGTTCTATTAGCTAAAATAGAAAACAGCTTGTATTAAATATATCTTTCTAACTGTCCAGATCCTCTTAAAAAATAAAACAAAGTCTGCAACTTCAAAAAGCACAGATTTCAAACTTGTAGACCTACACACAAAAAATGAACCTTTATTGCAACATACTCTCTATTCCATTGGTCTGAGCCTTAAAAAAGAACATCTCCTTCCTCGCTCCAGCCTTGGCTACTTTCATCATCTTCACCTTCTGCCAGCAAGGATCCGAGAATGCCTGAAACAAACCAACTTCAGAGCCCTTTTGATGAAACCGACAGCTAATCCTAATGTTTTGTCAAACTACAATCTGAACACCAATACCCTGTTCATTGGCAAAAACATGGAAAAGATGGGCACCATACAAATACAAGAATAGACAGAGTGCAACAACCTGCCACAAGAGCATCAATATCTCTACAGGCCTTCCAAGGAGAACAGAGCCAGACATATTGATCATCTCCTAGAATCATTGGATGACAACATCCCTGCCAACTTCATTCTCTTGTACCTATCTAAGGATCTGTGGCATTTTAACTGGTAAACCACCAAACCCTGCATCACCGGATGAGTGCTCGACGGGTTCACCCCCTTCCTGCATAATAGACAATCTACAGTCAGGCTCGATGACTACAGAACAATGGATTCCCTGTCCCTTTGAGGTCTGTCACGAGGTTGAGTGGATACCATGAAAAGGCTCTAAACCTGTAGTTAGCTTAAAATTGGTTTAGTAAGTAAATTAACGTAAATTGGGACCAGAATAGAGTTAAACTAAAAGCACCAGGGGTCAGAATGGTAGCTCGTCAGACAAATCTTCCCAGTAACAAGAAAATAATGTCTCTTAAAAGTCTCTCCTGGTCTCTCCTCAGCATTCCTCACAATCCTGGTTCTATTTTGATAGCTGTGTGGTCCTCTCAGAGATTGCTGTTTGAGGAGGCTGGGCTGTGGACTCCTAACCAAATGTTCCCCAGTGCATTCCATGCACTCCACAACTCCTCCCAGAGGCATGGAAGGCTTAGTTGACTTCACCAAACTCTCACACCCTTGTCCTGCTGTGGCCTCCTTACGTACATCTGTCTCCCCTCCCAAAAACCTGGCTCTCTATGCCAGCCTGGGCAGGGGGTTGGGTTCGGGGTGATATGGTTCACTACAATGGGATTGGCAGAATTGGAATATGTGTTTTAACACAAGTCCCTTTAAATTGGGTGCATGAAGTTTGTACGTCCTCTGGTCTGTGGCATTTACAAACCAACCACTCATGTAATTATTTAAGTCGTGTGCATGCACTGGAGTGGCTGTGCTCTGCACTGGTCTTGCATGTCTAATGTTTCACTGGGTAGCAACTTCCCAGGGGAGCTGAGCCTCTCTAATGAGTTTGTTCTGTGGCTCTTCTGCTTGGGGAAATTCATCCTTTGTTGGGCTGAAATGCAGAATGTTTCCACAAGGCAAGTCCTGGGTTACAGTGCCTGCAGAATATATTTAGCCAGATCTTATGGTGACGCAAATGTGATGAGCCCCTGCCAGTGGACATAGATGTTGGGTGGCTGACTCGCATATCTTCACAACACCACCTCTGGACCCTGAATTACAGAGAGTGTGATGGCATCAGAACCTCATGGTCACAGACACCCAAGGGATAGGCAGGGGGCACTGTCAGAGGTGACTCAAGGATCAGCCTATTTCACAGGCTATTCAATACCTACTTCATACTTTTGGTTGACTTCATTTCATTCAATGTCTAGGCCTTTCAGAATGCATGCTGATGATCCTCAGATTGCTTTCAAGCTAGTTAGCCTCGACGTCAATTCCGACCAAGTCCCGACCAAGTCCTGACATGACTGTCAAGTATTCAGGATTGGGTGATTGACACTGACCTGTGCCTCACCACTTCAAATGTGAAATCCTTTTCTTGGGCATCTCCATCTTATCCCGGCCTTTCTTTCACTTACCACCAGACCACGGAGACCTTTGCAGCCCTCTCACTCACACTAAGAACCCGGGGATCAGGTTCAAAGACATCCATTCCTTTCACAGGCACATTTATGACCTCAAAAACAACACCCATTATCAGCTGCTTCTCCTGAGCTGTTTTCTTTCCCTACTGTTTATGTCTCACAAAACTGAGGTTGTTAGAGCCAGGGTCCTTGCTCATCTTGACTATTCTAACTGCCTCTACTCGGGCCTCTCAAAAGCTCATCCTAACATCATCCAACTCATACAGAATATGGCAGCCCTAATTCTCCTCTGCCTCAAACCAACGGAGTACATCACTAAGGCCCTCCTCTCACTCCAATGGCTACCCATCAAGCAAACATAACTCCTCCGAGTCTCTCTGTTTCCTCCATCAGGCTGTATGGAAGACCAGGCCTTCAAAAATTAAATTGAAAATCAAACACTATTGCACTGACAGGCTCCTACCTCCTCTTGCTCCATGAAAATACAGCCTAAACACTTCAGAAGAAAAGGAATGGTGGCAGATCCCCGGTTCCATGGGAGCTACCCTTTGCAACAACCTGCCATTCCCCTTGTCGGCTGAGGAAAACCATCTGAGGTTCAGAAATACTCTTAATTCCTGGTTGTTAAACAAGCCCTTAAAGCCTAGGTTAGGGTTATGGCCTCCAAGGCCAACTGAATGCTGGTGTTTTGTCAGCCAGATGCCTTCCCATTTTACCCCTACGGTTCCTGTCCATTGACGATACGCCCATCCTAGGAACTGATTATACAATCTTGAGGCCTTCCACCAACAGAACCTCTCCCTGATGATATGATATGATGTGATATGATATATGATATGATAGTTTATTTATATAGCGTCTATACACAATGTGTTTCAAAGCACTACAAGGCAACGGATGGAACAAGGGAAAATACAATGACATTCTTACAGGACATGAACAGCAAGGATGTAAAATTAACTATCGTACTCGGCCTGACGACATTTCAGACAGTGCAAGAGCAAAGACATAGATAAGGAAGGGAGGGGGAGAGTGGGAAAGAAATGGAAACAGACAGGCGACTACTCTACTAGGCCTGACGACATTTCTGGTAGAGCCAGAGAAAAACAAGAGGTGAGGGAGAGGGGTGCAGAAAGGTAGGGGAGGAACAAAACAAGCGACTATCATATTAGGCCTGACGACATTTGAGTTAGTGTTGGATTGGCGGTGGCGAGGAAAAAATCAGTAAGGGGGGAGAGGAGGTTGCTATCATAGTAGGTCCATGGACAATTCTGATAGAGTAAGTGCATAGAAGAAAGGAGAGCAGGGGAGGAGATAGGGAAAGGGAGAAGGCAAAGGAGGAGAGAACAGAGAGTTAGCAGTCAAAAGAGTTGAGAAGCAAGAGGGGAGAGTGAATACAATTGCAGAAGTCAGTAGTAACACATAATGTTGCAAGCCAGGATACAAGATGAAGATGGGAACAGCATGATTCAGGGCCACCATGAGTACAAGATGCAAAGGAAGTCCAGCATGAGAGTTGAGAAAGGGTGACGCACCGTGAATGAATGAAGTCCATAAAAGTAAAATCCAGCATTGGCCACAAGACGGTGATGGTGAAACCAGAATGCATCAGGACAGACTCCTGCAGAAGCAGGTTTGAGGAGGGTGGGGGGGCACAGGGTAGAAGAATCAAGCAAAACAGGCAACACCTGTGTGCGAGAATGATGGGGGCATAAGGGAACATCACTGTGGGACCAGAGGGGATGGGAGTAGCACATGTTGGTTCATGCTTACCTGCTGTCTGGTGAAAAAGAGCGGCAAGCAGGAAGGCACCAGGTGGGCGGGGCTTGCTAAGTGGTGAAAAAGAGCGGCAGGCAGGGAGGCACCAGGTGGGTGGGGCTTGCTAAGTGGTGAAAAAGAGCGGCAGGCAGGAAGGCACCAGGTGGACGGGGCTTGCTAAGGGGTGAAAAAGAGTGGCAGGCAGGAAGGCACCAGGTGGGCGGGGCTTAGTCCATGTGACCTAGATCCCCTTGCCTTTTCTCCTGCCACCTCTTGCACTGATGTTCCTGTTGGTCCAAGATCTCGTCATCACCTGCCATGAGGTCCATGACAGACATTTCCTCCACTCATTATCACAATTACTTGTTTCTGAACTCTGCCCATGCTCTCCTTGTCCCTGTTTAATGTTCATATGTGCACTTTCCCTATGCTCCTATCCCACGCTGTCAAGGTAGATACTCCAGTCTGTGATTTCGGTTAGCAAGAGGTAACGGAGAGAGTTTATTTTTATTGCAACTCAAGACACAACCTGACAGAATATTCCCATGAAAACCATGAACCTCTGATTACTTAGAACAGACCCCTTTTTATAGGATGTCTGTCAATGTACAGGGAGCATTGAGATAGTGGTGCCCATGACTTTGTACAAAAATAAACGTTCATAATGGTGCTCAGGTGTTATTCCCCTCCTGCACATCCCTGCCTTTGCTAAGTCAAGTGTTATAATACCTTGCTTTACACTTTCGACTACTCATTCTTACCCACCTTCTCTGTTTACACCTGCACTCGCTTCCCCATACTGCCTTAGGTGCCCTCCTGCTCTTATATTTGCAATGCCATATGGGTTGTTAAGCTCCACTGTGTCAACAATCATGACTGCCTTCTTTGCTCCTTTCTTCACAGCAGTTCATGGTTCCCTTCCAAACTTATTTCATGGCAGTGGATATGTCCTTGTGCACCTGCAATTCTCTTTAAGATGTGAATGACCAAGGATTGTGAATGATCTGTCTTTCGTCCACCACACTCTGCTCTACTTCGGGCTCTATGAAATAAGTTTCTTTGCACGGGAAGCTATTAATCATCAATAAATAAATACATGCAATCGAAAACTGTCCTGCAAAATATACTAAGCAGTGAAACTTCAGACGGGCATAACCATGGCCACACTGTGGCTTTAGAGGGGGGAGGGATCCTCACCAACTCCCCGTGTGTCGCTACCCTTGGCCACAGCCCAGGTAGTCACTAAAGCCACTGTAAGGCCTGTCTTATTCTCCCTTGCTCCACGGTCCTGCTATTTCCAAAAATACATATTTCACACCTTTTTTTTTCCAATGGAAATGAAAGAAATATAAAAGGGAGAGGAGACTGAGAGAGGTCTGAGAGATATAGAGTATGAGCGTCGAGCTGAATATCTGCGGAAGGGGAGGTCTAAAAAAATAAACTCAGTAACAATCTAAAACAAGAATACTCGGTGTATCTTAGGAAATATCCGACTTTTCTTCCCCTGGACTTCTTCGGTGGCTGGCCCCAACTGTTGTGGCCCTGCATAATGTCTGATTTGCTAGTTAGGATTGGCCGTGGCCCGCTCTTTTGCTCTTCTTCACAGTCATGTTGCCTAAACTAGCATTGCCCTCCAGTAAGTCAAAATACTCTTTAAACGGCTCCCCGGCTCCATGGTTCACAGTCCATGTTCAGACCTGGAGGGGGCTCTCATGTCACCGGACGTTTGGGGCTCTCCAGCCTTACTCTCGGTGATGCTGTTGCTCAGTGCTCTGCGCGGATGCTGATATCTTGCAGGAGCTTCTGCCTTTGCTCTCCATCACTTTTTCTTTTTGCACACATCGACAGCCAGCTAAAACTATTTTTCCAGTCATCAGTCAGTGGGGGAAAGACATGGTTCTAAATGGTTCTTGGAAGCCATTTTGAGAAACATTTAGCCTACCCTGTATGGAGGCCTGATGATAGCGTGCATCAGATATTATTGTTATTGAGAATTTATATAGCGCCCTACATAACATTGGTATGATGTGAATACACTTGTGGGTTGAATGCCCTTGGGGACTGCAGTCCAGTCAGTCGAGAGAGTAGGGTAGTATAGGGTGCTTGGGTGCACTCAGTATGTGTGCAGCAAGTGTGATTGCCTGATGGTAGCTGCATCCTAACATTACGTGGGGTTATAGTGAGAGATCAGTCGAATTTGTGCAGTCAGGTCTTTGGTCTCTGAGACTGCATTCTGGTGGAAGTAGGCCTGTGTATGACGTTTATGTGTGCAGCTTGGTCGATTCCTTTTGTGGGGTGTAGCAGGATGTTGAGATGTTCTGAGATGTGCAGTGATCTGATGTCCCCTTCTGGGATCTTGAGAGGGTGGGGGATTTGACGTATTAAGACTGTGCATTCAGTACAGAGCACCAGGTGGGCTAGAAGGCTTGTATCCTGCTTGATGCAGAGAAATCCATCATGATCGATAGACTGGCCTTCAGACTGAGGGAAAATAATAGGGATACAGTGCAAGAGAACACAGTACGAACTGCATTAGCAAATTTGTAGCATGCCGGCTTTGGAAAGTTACAAAGAGTATTATCAATGATCTAAAGTAGCAAAAACCATGCAACTTCATTCCTAGAGATGTCTAATTGGTTGGCAACTTGGGCATGCATGTTAACTGTGTCCTGGAGAGCTGTGTGAAATTCCAGCCTACAGCAGACACTAAGGAAATACCTCATTTGTAACCCTACAGATGACAGCATGCACAGTGCCAGTTGTTTTCAGAAATTCATGCCCAGAAATGTTCCCTTTAGTTCTTTTGCTATGAGGAGATGTGAATAATGCTATGGGCTGCCTGCCATTTCATCAAGAGAACTTGGACAAGTTGACTGCTCAGCACTACCCTGGGCTTGTGCACCATCTTCTACTGACAAGGCACTGACATATTTATCACTCATCCGGGATTAAAAGTTAAAGTCATGCCATTGCTTTTTCAACTACTTCTTCAAAGCCCCTTCCTAGTAAAAGGCTTTGTTTATCCCACTTGCAAAAAGCTTGTCAGGTACTGAACACCATGCTCTCCCTTCCATTGTTTTCATTCTCTTCGACTGTCAATTTGACTGCATCCAGCACAGCACACAAGTTGTGTTTTGGAAATTTATGCTGAAGGATTTGTAACACTATTCTGCCTCCCACCTTTCTCACGTGGATGCATGACATAGGCTTTATGTTACGGTTAGGTGCGGTTTAATTTGATGTTCTGCAACTAATATATTTATTCATTTATTTATTTTATTTCTAGAGCGCAGGAACAAGAGCCAAGAGGCATAACAGCGCTAAGACTAACATACGACACAGAACATAAAGAGCAGGGAGGGCCAGAGGGGGTAAAAGGCAAATGGTTCAATCTTCATTCCATAAAGGAATGTTTTTAGGAGAGAGGAAAAATGAGAAGTCATAACAAAGCAGCAGCTGTACATTCTAAGCCAGCCGTCTGCAACCGTTGGTCTCCAGAGGTTTGGGACTACAATTCCCATCATCCCTAGCTAGCATTGTTAATGGTGAAGGATCATGGGAATTGTAATTCACGCTTATCTGGAGCGCCACATGTTGCAGATCCCTGCTCTAGGCATTATGGCAGGTCGGGCCTCATTAGGACCGAGGCGGTAAGGGGTTTACGGCGGCGTAAACAGCGCCGACCCTTACCGCCTGATTCCGAGGTCCCTTAGCGCCATGGAGGTTTTAACACCTGCTTTTAGCAGGTGTTAAAATCCATGGCGCTAAAGGACCTTGTTGTTAATTACGCCACCGTAATTTACGGTGGCGTAATTAACGCCTTCCCCACTCCCATTATGCCCTATGGGGCAAAAATGGGAATGGGGAAGGGTAAAATGGGAAATGAGGATTTACCGCCCCACTCACCTTGGAATGGGGCGGTAAATCCGCCAACCACCATGGCGTAAACGTAGTAGTTTACGCCATGGTGGTAAGGGTACGACCCAGGCGGTAACTTACCGCCTGGGTCGTAATGAGGCCCAATGTGTTTCCCCAGCATTTGTCCTTCAAGCATTTTGGCTGAAAATGTACAGTGACCCTTAAGGGAGACTAGCCCACTACACTGTTTATGTTTAATGCTATGAGTGCAGCATATAGTGCCTGGCTTATTATCATTAAAATGTAAGAGAAGTGTACTGGAACCTTCAGTGGACATACACTGCACATTTCTACAGGTGTAAACGTCTAGCTCACTGAAGGGAATGCATGTTTCCATGCATGTTCGGGATCACATTGCACAGTGGGCACCATGTTCCCAGCAAGGTATCCCAATTCCATCCAGTCGTTCTTGTTAGCTAATCGGAGCCTCCTGACGTAGGTTTAGAGCTTATGTGGCACATTGATCCTTATGCGGAGCTATGTGATTTTACTAATGGATTTAAAAAAACATAAAAATTACAAAAACAGTGACAAATTGAAAATGTGAAGGACACCAGGGCTACAATACATTGATGCAGTGTTCATTTTCTGGAGGTAGGATCAGGCTGCATTAACTGCATTATTGTGGTGAGTGAATGATACTAATTCAGTCATTATATCCATTGTGAATCTTGGCGAATTTGAGGTGGGTGTCCCGTAAACTAAAGAAACAGTGTTTGACCCTTAATTACTGAAAGCAGACAGAATTGAAAGCTCATGAATAAGCTGCAGGAATTCCAGGGAAATATTTGCGAAAATGTTAACAAAACAAAAGCACCTAAATGCATTATTTGAACGAAATATGGGCAATCCTCGTGACAACTACCAAAACCATCAACAAGAGTTGACAGGTTTTGCACTCCCTTAAGAGCCCTCCTGCTCTTCTGTTTGCAATGCCTTATGGGCTTTTATGCTTCAATGTGCAACAATCGTTTCTACCTTTTCAACACCTTGTTACACAGAAGTTCATGGTTCCTTTCTAACGTATTTGATGTCATTCATATGTGCTCTTACGCCTACAATCGAGTTGACAGGTTTTGTGCTCCTATAACGGCTCTTCTATTGGTAATGCCTTATGGGCTTGTATGCTTGACTGTGTAAACAACCATGTCTACATTTTTAATACCTTGTTGCACAGCAGTTCATGGCTCCCTTTCTAACTTGATTCATGGCAGTTCATATGTGCTTTTTACATACAATCAATGAGTTGACTGATGGTTCACACTGATGGAAATGCAAACGAAATGTTTCTGACTAGCCACTTATTTTCTTATAAAACACACAAAGTGCACACATGTTGTGGTAAAAGCTGACTTTTTTCCATCCAAAGCTGTGCAAACCTTTATATATATAACCCGTCTTCCAAAATATGATACACAGTTTAAGATGCCCTTGCAGCAAATGTTTATAGCCCAAATAATGCCAGATAAACAACATATTGGGAACGAAATCAGAGGTTCACAATAGCAAAGGGACATTTTCAGCCACCATTCTTTGGCAGAAGCATAGCACAATTCTGTTTGCCCTAAATTTTACATGGTGAAGTGCACTCCAGAACATCTACAAGTGGGCAACTACAAAAGAAAGATGAACCAATAGGCAACCTTTTTTTTATTTTTCTTTGTTTACAACTAGTTAGTCTGAATGACAATTTGGACCTTTCTTGTTTTTGCATTGATAAAAAGTGTTCTTGTATTTTTTGAATACCTACTCTCTAACCTGGACTCTAACTCTCCCTCTGTCCTGATCCTCCTTGATCTGTCTTCTGCTTTTGACACAGTCAACCACTCCATCCTCATAAACCGTCTTCATGATACCCTAGGCAATACGGACAGGGCACTGGCGTGGCTGACCTCCTTCCTTTCTAACAGACCTTCCCAGGTGCAAATGGGTCCCTTTCTCTCCTCCACCTCACTCTCTACCTGTGGCGTCCCTCAGGTCTCTATCCTATCGCCATGGCTCTTCAACATCTACCTGGCCCCTCTGGCTTAACTGATCTCCACTTTCTCCCCTCCTTTCCAGTGTTACACAGACAACACACAGCTCTCTTTCAAGCTGCACTCCCCTACCTCCATCTCCTCTCTCACACCTGACTGCCATTCAGGCATGGTGCTCTGCCAATGATATCTGCCTTAATGCCAGTAAGACAGAGATCCTTCTCATTGGCATGCCTGCTCCTTGTCCCCCACACTCTCTGGCCAGCCTCATTGGTCCCTCTCCCTTCACCCACTTGTGAGGCAAACAACCTTGGGACCATCTTTGACTCCTCTCTCTCTTTCTCTCCACACATCATGGACTTTGCCAAGAAGTCACATTTTCAACCTTGTCTCTTCAGGGGCATTCTACCTTTTCTCA
This sequence comes from Ambystoma mexicanum, assembly GCF_040938575.1. Lineage (NCBI taxonomy): Eukaryota > Metazoa > Chordata > Amphibia > Caudata > Ambystomatidae > Ambystoma > Ambystoma mexicanum. The sequence goes on along the minus strand of NC_090937.1, from coordinate 344,524,544 downwards.
CTTTCCCCCAGAAGCTCAACATCTCCAGAGCCCTGGTTCTCTCTAGACTTGACTACTGAAACAGCCTCTTCCTCAACCTGCTTCTTTCCTGTCTTCGTCCCTTCAACTAATCCAGAATAGGACTGCAAGACTTATCCTTGGCCTCAATCCCAGGGACTGTATCTCTCCAGCCCTAAAATCTCTCCAGTGGCTCCCGGTGACTGCAAGGATCATATTCAAGGCCCTTTGCATCATCCACAAGGCTGTCTGGGCTTGGGACCTCTTTACACCCAGCTTTCTCTCCCGAAATACCTTCCGTGCCAGACTCCTTTGGTCTTCTGGCTCCAACTCTCTGCAGGTCAAACGTTTCTCCAAGCAAAGAGTAGGAGGTAGATCCCTTTTCTTGGCTGGCTCCTCCCTCTGGAACAGCCTCCCTACCCACTCAGACTTGAGCCGGATCTTCTTAAGTTCTGGAAACCTCTCAAGAGTTTCCTATTCTCCTCTTCCTTACCTCTCCCCCTCCCAGGCTAAAATCTCCATCTGCCGCTGTGACTGGGGCCTGGTCCCTTCAGAGTCATACAGTGGCCAGACCATCCCCTACCGGTCCCCCCAGCATCTTTGCCAGCATTTGCCCTCGAGTTCCCCTTCTCGGACTAGCCCAACTTCATCATCCCTGTCCACCGCACTCATCCTCCTCTCCCCCTTTTCCCCTGGCACTTGCTGCCTTGGCACACCAGCACTTGCCTGCCCCCACCTGTGTGGGTACCCCACTCCTGCACTTCTCCCGCTACCCCCGCCTGGACTTATCACCTTGTCATGTACTTGCACAATAGGATTTTCACAAGGCCAATATAACCGTTTTTTGTTGTTCAACTTTTGTTGATTCCCATGACCTCCCCTCCCCCACATCTTGTCTTGCAGTGCCTGGAAACACCTGTGTATAGTCCCCATACAAATGTCCAATACATAAATAAATTATGTAAACCTGTATTTTGTATTTTTATTAAGTACAACAATACATTTAGAGCATAAAGGACTTAGGCAGTAATAGAGAGAAGAGGCATTCCTAGGATAAGGCGCAATCACAGTAGCGCATTATTGTGATTCTGGGAATATATGGCCTTTTTAACAAAATGTCTTAGAGTATTGGAAGGGTGTTAATGAAAGACACTTGGAATGTGGAAAGAGCATTGTGTGTATAACCAGTTAGTAGTGGGTGGAATATGACACTAACCATGGAGGAATATGGATTCAAACACAAGATCCACTTGAAGGGAACAATGCTGAGTGGAGATTTGCCAGAGGAAGAAGGGAGAGGATAAGGGTGAGGGCAGGGGTATAAGGAGATAAGTGCAGGATGACTGAAGGAGGGTAGACAGAGTTGGAAAGACGTGGCAGAGGGAGGAGACTAATCGAGTAGCCTATTAGGAGTAGGGAGGGCTAGCATTTCAGAGTAGGGAAGGTGAGATTCAAGGAAGGAATTGAACAAGTTGAGTGATGGAGAATTGTTTATGTTATCAGTTCCCGTGAAAGGGTGCCAGTGGAAAGAAGGAACATAATCGAGAAGAGGCACAGGGAGGTGAGGAGTGAGAGGTTGAGGGGGGAAGAGGAACGGAGCGCTCAATGGGTCAGTAGATAGAGTTAGGTAGGGGTCAAACCAGATTTGACGATAAACATAGAAACCTTCTGTTTGGCTCCATTCTGCATGGACAACCACTTCACTTTTAGCCAGCAAGGAGAAGTGGTAGATCGAGGAAGGTTGAAGAGTGCGAGCTGCAAAGTAAAACATGCTGTTAAAAGGAGAAAAGGAGTAGTTCAAAAGTCCTTGAAGAAGACTGGCGCAATGGTCACATTTTGGAAAGTACCAGTGATGAGATGAGGTGTTTAATGGTTCAGAAGATTGTCTTGATGTGCAACAGATTAAGAGTTGGAGTGAAAATAATGTTGGAGCTAAAGTGAGAGAACTTAAAATCAGAATCAAACTGACTTGAAAGCTTCCAGTTGGAAGCGGAGAAAGAGAAAGTAAGGGTGTCATTCTCTGTTTTAGCAGCGCTGGACTTAAGACAGAGACCCACCGAGTACCTGATGAAGTTAATGCAGCTGATAATGCGAGAATGGAGTTCGGAAGAGAAGAAGGGAACAAGAAGATAAATCTGATAGGAGAAGCTAAAAGAAGAAATCACCAAGTACAGAGTTTTGTCAGTGAAGAGGAAAGTCATAAGAACATAATGTTGGGGGACACCAACAGGAAGAGGAGCGAGGACAATGTGTGAAATGTGATGTGTGTGATTATATCAAATTTATATCAATTTTGCATCTTTTTCTGATTTTGCATGAAGATTTTCCATGGCTCCAGCATGTTGGGGGTTTATAAAAAGGGAAATGACTAAAAGTGTTGTTATATTGGAGGATTGGGACTACATGTAGCATGTTGGACTCTAATGATAGGCAGGTAGACCTTTGCTGTAACACGTAGTAGCAATAGTACATTGTACTGTTTATTGCATATTTGAGAACACGTGTTTGAGAGACAAGGTATTCAATGTATGATTGTTTCTATTCAGATTCACTGGGCGTATGTCAAAGCCTTGAAACATGGTAACTCACTGGGCGGTGCCATTGCATTATACATACTGTAGATCCAACTAGGGTTTATGTCGGTAAAATGCTGATAAATTTAAATACAGAGATATTAATTAAATTTAGGAAAGAAGGCACATGGAATTAACTTTCTCCTGTTACGTAATGTCGTGTGCAAGACCGAGAACATTGTCTCCCTAGATTATGAGGCTCAGGGGGATAGCTCAGGGGCAACGCGCAAGACGCAACACAGAGTAACCCAGGTTTGATCCCCCCGTCTGTGCTTAGAAGCCTTTGGGTATTAAGCGATTATAAATAACCATTACAATTGATTTTGCCTCAGTAGTAAGCTGTCACAATGCATGTTTTCGAGGGGAATGTTTGGGTATGAGTGGGTATACAGTGAGTGGGTCTTGGCCAGTTGGCAAAGTTAATCCCTAGGCGACCCCGAGCACCCATGTTAACATGGGATTCAGAGCCTGTGTGTGAGTTATGTTTAGTTTATTGTGAGCGCTTCTCCTTTGTAAGCAATTGGAGGCTAGCTCTCTTGTCTGTGCTACATGGCTTGTAAGACTCCACTACATAATAAATAAAAAAACAGCCTGTGGTAAAAGAGTTGCCATGGAGACCACATAATTCTCTATAATGTTAATAGTTATCATAATAAGAGTGGATTTGCTACCATAGACTGCGCACACAAACACAATTGTTAAAGCTCATTTCAGCGTTATTTAATACAAATCAAAAACAGCCGACACGTGTTTCGAGCAGCAACGCTCTTCTTCCAAGGCTGCAACATTATTACCAGGGATATGTACATATTGAACATAATTGTATGAAACAGCCAAAATATAACGATCATCCAGGCCCAAAATAAGAAAGGGACATGATGGTGTTGAGTGCAAGACAGAAGTGATAGCCCAACACAATGAATCATTGATATAAGTTGTGTAAAATAACCAAAGTTGAAGACCAAGACATATTAAATTGAAAAATTCATGAAAAGGATATTGGGATGAATGGTAAATGAAATTAAACAAAAATTAAAAACAATTGACATACATGGAGAAAGAAAAAAAGGAATAATTGAATGAGAAATTGTAGGAGTTGTCATGTAAACACAATCCAGGACACACATTGTGTCTTGCTATTACAAAGCCAATTTGCAACATCCAAAATTAATGGTTACCTTGAGGATGCTTGAGCCAAAAACCTAATGCGGAGGCAGAGAAAAACGAACAAGGATAAGAACCAAATTTGGTAGTCTATTCAAAAAATGAAATTGTACCTAATTAGATATAAATCATATGAGTAGGTGGCTGTAATGACCTTACCTATGTAGTTGTGTGATTGAGAAATTGTAAGTACAGGGTACAATCCCTGGCTCCACTGTAGGCAAAAAAAATGTATATGTTACCTCTGATGGGTGTACAATTATCGTAATAGAAATTAAAAGAATAATTAACCATGCAGCAACATACCTATATAAACGCAAATGCAAAGTGACTCTATCCACGGTGGCAGGTGCCGTTGTCAAAGTCAGGGGAACCGGCATGAACGCGGCACAAAAGTCAGGGGGAGACAGAGAAAACCAACCTTATTAATGGTCTGAATTAAGGCTTAATTACTGCTCGCGAAGCACGAGATGGTCACGTGCGTATGGCCCCTGGACTGTGCGAGTCTGCAGGGGTCTACGCGAAAGACCTTCGCTTACCGGCATTTCCGCACATAGTGTAGACAACAGGAGCCTCGCGCATGTAAGCAGGGCTCCTGTTTAAGCAAGTTGCATGTGCCATCTGCTTCCTAAACAAAACCCGGAAGCGTACGGCACATGTGGGCGGCCATGTTGAGTATGAAAACTTCCTATGGACTTCATTGCTGGTGACATAACTCTGATATGTAGACGGAGTGATTAACTCACTATTGGGCAAAAAAAGGGGGTGAGGAATGAAAAGAAAATATATATGTCAAGTTGACTGGGAGCCCAGGGAGTAATTCACTGCAAACGAGTTAGCTCCGTAGGTACGAGCTAGATTAAGCATTTAAAAATAGTAATTTGCGCAGCTTGCTATCAGCCTCTTGCATACAAAATAGAGGATAATTATATCTCAATTTAAATGAATGTATTTATGTGCCAATTAAAATTCAGCATTAGCAACATTGTCCCCCCTTGAGGAATGAGGCATCCATGCAGTCAAAAATAGATTGAACATTGAATTGTGAAATTTTAATTCTAACATGGTGCCAAACCTGAAAAATACAAGGTGACCAGTGTTGTCTGTACAGGACAACTCCTTTAAAAGAGAATATATATATATGCTAATGAGGCAAAATGATCACGGGCATCTGTACAGTATGGCTTCAGAGAAACACCGATAATTCATGGTCACTGTTGAGGCCAACTGATACAGTACGGTATTGGCAAATTAACCGTGCTTCCAGTTGTCTTAATTTAAGAGTAAGATTGCCACTGCGTTGAGGTAAAGTTACTATTGCCAGGCCGGCAAACCTAATTTCGGACTTATTTTTTTGCCAATGTGTGGCCAGAGAGTATTCTGAATCCTGACTAGAAGTAGTGGATAAATGCTCTCGTATCCTAATCTTGAGGGGCCGAATTGTGCTCCCAATGTAGTGTTTACCACATACACACATAATACAGTATAGGCAAAATTTGATGTTACAATTAATAAAAGAGTTCACTTTAAACATGCCAAGTTTACCAAAATCAATTTGAGAAACCTGTAATGCAAAACAACACATGGAGCATTTGCCACATTTATGAAAGCCATGGTTACTGCTCTGACCTAGCCAAGTTGCGACAGGTTGCTGGCTAGGCATGAATGATGGGGATAGCAAGTTTTTTAAATTGTTTGCTTTACTGTAGATAAAATTAGGTGATGTATCCAGCCATGAGGATATCTCTTTGTCAAGCTGGAGCAAATGCCAATGACGTCGGACTATTTTGTACAAATTAGAGCTATCTGTGTTATAGCATGTAATACATTTTAATTTATCAGTATGGGTAGAGTTGGATCTTATTTTAGGTGTGAGTAGGTCAACCCTCTTCATGCTTTGCACAGTGTGTTCTGCTTTGGACACCGTGCAGGGGTCGTAACCTCTGACTTGAAATTTTATGACTTAGAAATGTACATTCTTGTGAAAAATCATTGTCATTAGAACAGTTTCTATGAGCTCTAATAAATTTGCCCTTATGTATGTTGGTGATGTCAGATTTTTTGTGACAACTTGAGGCATGCAAGATTGCATTGACTGCGGTAGCCTTGCAAAATGTTTTAGTTACAATGGTGTTATCCTGCAGACTGATTGTCAGATCCAAGAAATTAATACTTGTACTGCTGCATTCGTGAGTGAATTGAACACCCCAATCATTATTGTTCAGGTAATTAACAAATTCATTTAGAAAATCAACTGTGCCCGTCCAAATCATAATCATGTCGTCAATGTAACGTTTCCAGATATAAATAAATTGAACAAAATTATTGTCAGAAAGTGCAAATTTCTCTTACAAATGGTGCATGAAGATGTTAGCAAGCACCGGGGCATAGCTAGCCCCCATAGCCACCCCAATTTTCTGCTTGAAATAGCAATTGTTAAAAACGAAGACATTATTACATAATGCACAAGATAACATTTCTTTGACCATCGCAATGTGGTCAAAAAAGGATGCAGAATGTTGCCGATAAATATAGTCAACACTTGCAATTGCTTGAGTATGATTGATCGAAATGTATAATGCTTTAACATCAAGCGTAACCAACAACATCCCTGTTTTAACTTGTAATTCTGAAAGGAATTGCAATATATGCATTGTATCACGCAAGAAAAGTTGGAAACCTGATCACTAGAGGCGATAAACATTCATTAATATAGATGGAAATGGGTTCCATGATGCCACCTCCACCACTTAGGATTGGCCTGCCTTCTGGTATATGTGTGAATTGTTTATGTATTTTATTGGTGTAAATTATAATTTTGATTTGAGAACTTTGACCAAAAGTTTTAGTCTGCAAATGCAACTTTAAATCTATTATTTCTCCTCTAAAGCTATATTATGTAAATTGGTCATGTCTGAGAGTGCTTAGGATTTGTGTATGGAATAAAGAAGTGCATTAACTTTGAGCAAGAGATGGTGGAATGGAAGGATCGAGAGCTTGCACCAGCAACCCTTTTATTTTGTAAATATGTATTTTAGTTAAGTGTGTCAAAACCTATGTGGTCCCCATTGAGAAGCTATGCCAGCCCTTTGGAAACATAATACTAACATTAGACTCTATAGCAGAGAGCTAGTACTTAAAAAAAATGGAATTGAATCAAGGTGTTCAGTTCCTGTGCTCACCATGTTTCAGTGGCCTGCCTGCTATGGACCCATGCATTCCTTGAAGGATTCATGGAGATGATTGAGATTGGGTCCACCTTGGGTCCAACAAACTATCCAACCGACTTCATACAATCATCAGGGTAGGACATGTGTACCCGCTACGTGGATAGGAACTTTATGGCGAGGGACAGTGTGAACACTTTGGGCATTCTCTGTCTCTGGTGGTGTGGGACTAGCACCTCATGCCTCCCTGTCTACCATATACTCTGTGAACACTGCAGACCTTCTAGCTATAAACTAAGCTCCCTCTGCTGTCAATGGCGAAGAGCTGACTGCTGACCTGGAGTGTCTAGAAATCAGCTGCCTGAAAGTGTTCCTGGGACAGTGTTTGCTGATATATGTGTAAAGCCCCTAAGTACCAAAGGAACAAGCAGCAGTACTAGCAGGAAGGACACAAAGTCATGGCTGTTGTGCAATTCCCATGGACTGGTGTATGACCATCTTCTCAGATGCTGGTACCCCCCAGCATCTGGAGGCAACCTGCACCCATGTGCATGCTTTGAACAACACAAAATAGTTCCTCGGAATGTGGAGTCCTGGAAGACTACTTGCACAGCTTCCCATAAGGAAAGAAGTAGAGCCACTGTGTACCATCGTCACCTGAAAACATAATTCTCATTGACCACCCCCCACACCCACCCGCCTGCTTTAGTACCTTGCACCTAGAAAACTATTTCTACCCACCTAAAGTGCAGCTTTCCATCCTGGTCAGCACCAACCCCTTCCGGGGCCACTGTATCCCAAACTCCTTGTGCGGTAAAGCAAACTGTTCCTGATGAAATCCATCTGCAGACATTTCTCTAGACAGAGAAAAGCACACTTTGCTGTTCAGCACACCCCGGTACTTGCTACTACTGATTTCTAGCTTCTGCATAAAATCAGACTTTGAAATATTTAAAGCAGAACTTCTGCCGTGGACTTCATTCCAATGTTATCTTCCAGACAGAATGTCTCCCATCCTCCTGTTAATCCAACACAAAACTGTATTATACTATTAAAGTAGTATTTGTGCAAGGGCATCAATAGTGGGACACGCTGGTACCCTTTAGCGTCTCCCTTGAACCCCTGGCACTGTCCTTGGGATCCCTGGTCACAGAGGGAGTGCCAGCAGCCAAAAGTGAAAAGGGCTATTAAGAGCCATGTTTACTTTCCAAAGTTCCCACTCCGTGACCATCCCTTAACCTCTAAGTAGCCTGTGCCTTGTATTTGTACTGTTTAACCACGGGAGAGACAAGGACTGGAAACTCCACTTCTCACCCCCATTCCTTCACCAGCAAGTTATTGACATGGGGCAAGCAGGATGGGGAGAGGGTGGGTGGAGGAGAAGATTCAATAGCCGCTTTGTGATGGCCAAGCAGGCTACCACTTCAGGAATTTGATAGAAGCAGCTGGTGGACTTGGGGTTGGTGGATGGTGCACAAATTCATAGCTCTGCTGAGTAGGGGAGAGACAACTGTTCAGCTGCGTGTGGGAAAGTCTGCCTTTTCTGTAATCATTCTGTAATACTCTCTACCACTCACTGCTGCCTCTTCAACACAGCGCCCCTATCTTACCCACCGCATCTACAAAAATCCCAACTTGCGAACCTAATGCTCATCCTGCTCCATCACTCTTACTACCCCTAGATTCAACAGGAAACGATTAGGGGGCTCCTGCTTCACTGTCATCACTGCCACATTATGGAACACGCTCCCACCGGCAACCAGGGATGAACGATCCTACTTTGCATTCCGCAATCACGTCAAAAATTGACTTTTTAACAAATATGTTTGAGTCGCTCTGAAACCACTGCGAACCTTAACTCTGTACTGTAACTACCTATGCCTTACTATGCATTTAATCTAGCGCTGTGAGACCTCCCGGTCCTGGGCGCGTTTATCAAAAGATATACATAAATAAATAAAATAAATTGGCGATTTAATTAGTTGCAACATTGCATTGCGGAACCATTGCTAGATAGATAAGGCATATCCTAACTTGTTGTTTTGTATGTGATGAATGCATTCATGAAAAGCAATATTTGCAAATGGACGCCTATGAGTCTATAAAACATTGAAATGTGTATGATAGTAAGGTGTTATCAATATCTGATATAATATGTTAAATGTGTGATACTTTGTAAAAAATTAGAAGAAATGAGAGAGTAAAGAAATACTGAATGGACTACATTTAGTGATAAAAGCAATTGTACTGATTTAATTATATGTCATCGCACAGAGGCTTCATTTTATTTATCAAACATGTATTTAAATTTTAATAACAGTAAGAAATACAACAACAAAAATAAAGCTACAGCTCCCAGGCATCCATCCACTCAATATCAAGACTAGCCCCAGCCAATTATCCACTACTAATATGACCTAAAATGGTGTCTCTTCCTCTTCCACAGATGCTCTTTTTCTTACTGTTCCTAGGTACGGCAGATACGTATTCCACCATGATCGTATTTTACCTACTGTTTACTTTCAATGCATGGGGACAGGATCTGGGCAGGGCACATTGGTCCACCCTTTTTAAGAATCAGAAACTCACAGCTGTGATGCCCTAGATAACTGACTCGCCAGCACAGAGGCAGGTTTTCTCTGTTGTCGGTGCAGGCATGTGGGGGATTAGTGGAAAGTGCCCACCATGTGCCGTGTGACACAGATAGAAACCCGGAAGCTTGTCTGGCATTGCCGGTGTCTCATTTGTTGTCACTCGCCTATTCCCACATGTGGGTTTGGATTGTTTTACTTTGCCGGTATAATATGTCGAGGGTAATATGGAGAATAATGAAGACATGGGGAGGTGGAACAGGAGTCCAGCTCAGAGACGGAAGATGAACAAGATAAGGAGGCACCTGAGGAAAAGGCATGGAAGCGGGCTTCACTTTACCCATTGTAGTACTGAGGATGCGGGCACCACTGTTCAAAAATGGTCATGTGTACCTATGCATATTTCTGGGCTATTTGGACCAGGTCACATAATCCACTGTCACAACTCAGTGGTAAAAACTATGCAATCCCCAAAAGGACCATGGGAATCACCCATGGTGCCACCTTGTGCCTTGCAGTAGGTCTGCTTCTTTTAACAATAAATGTCCAATATAATGTCAGACTCAAATGATGGTCCTAAAGTATGCAATCATGCTGCTTGTGAAACCATAAAACCATATTTAATGAAGAGACAAACATAGGGTCTGTATTCTATGTATTTCGGAATTAAAAGTCCTTCATCTGGGATTTTATCACATAGTAGTGATCAATAGAATGTAACCTGAAAAACTCACATTTAAATCATTTCAGCCGCCGGAATAACACCAGTTTCAAGTCTGAAATACCATATGTGCAAATAAGTTAACTTACAAAGCAATGCAGGTCAGCCTCTCCTACTATTTGAAGTACATTGAGCGCTTTGACACCTACGGCAAAGCTTCCTCAAAATAAACACGAAAGTCTGCTTAACGCGACTATGTGACGTCATGATGTTCTTACATCCTCACACGTAATCGTCATAAAATGACACATCTACTTAACTGACGTGTGTTTAAATTCAAATACAATTTCTATCTATAACACTGTTCACCCTAGATAGCCATGTGAATGTAACCAGTAGAAATATTTGTTTGTAGCTGCATTTCCATTCCATTATACAAAGAGACGTCGACATGATGACGTCATTGATAATACATACCAATTTACATTTAAAAAACATAGACAACGATCATGAATCAAAAATGATACAATTTCCCATTAGAAACCTCTACATTTCTCACGCTTAAAGTGGTCATTAACAATAAGTAGTGAAAACTTCTATATCATGCTGCTGTAGAGTAGCTGGTAGAGGTTGTAGGTCAACTGGTCGAATATAAATGGTCGACAGGACAAATGGTCGACTCCGTTTTCCCTTTCCCGGCAGCGATTTCCTTGGACATTTTTTGTTTGTTTTCCGAAACGCAGCAGTGTTTCGGAACAGAAAAGAATGCTATTAGTACCCTGGTCTGGTAATGCCCCGGGGCCTTCGTTAAGTATAACTATATACCCCGGGGCATTACCTGACTCAGTAATGCCACCGCGGCTCGGGCATATTTCTTGAATTACCCAGTATAATTGAATCAAATAGCAGTAAATAGGAGGTAGAAATCTGATCTGGCTGCCCTTAATCGTAAGTGAAGGGCAGCTGAGCAGAAATGGAATTCGTCAGGCGGACCCTCTGCCAAACTTGCCTGCTGCCTCCTTCAAAGGCACTATCGAGTCTGCATCCACACCAAGAAAAGAGTCTTTATTCAAGTCATCATCTCCGCGAAATTTAACAACATGGCCAAACGTTTCAAAGTGTGTAAGGAAATGGCCAATCCTGCAGCAGCCTCCTCTTCTGTCACACCCACCGAGGACCTTTGCTCGGCCCTGGCTGCACACTCCACCGCAAAAACCCAAGACATCCTTTCCTCTCTCACTTCCACACCACATAATATACCAACACATCTGGAGCCTCCCTTGGCCCCTCCACCACTTCTCCTCTCTTCTCTCACTCCCATCACACCTAATGAGGTCGCCAGACAAGTCTGGTCTATGAAGGCCTCATCCAAACAGGTGGAACCCTGCCCCTCCAAAACCATTAAGGACAACATTGACTCTCACGCTCCAGCTTGGCTGATCTCTGCAATCTCTCTTTTGTCACTGGAGTTTTCCCAACTTCTCTTAAGCACTCCCTTGTGCACCCTCTGCTTAAGAAACCCTCTGTTGACCCCTCCATTCTGGCGAACTACCACCCCAACTCTATTACCCCTTTCCTGGGCAAACTCCTGGAGAAGCTGGCTATCTCTCAGCTCACCCTCCACACTGAATCTGCTGGTTGCCTCCACAACCATCAGTCTGGATTTAGAGCATCCAGAAGCGCGGAAGCTGCTCTTCTGAACACCCATGAACACATGGTCTCAAATCTTTAGACTAACACTCCCTCTGCCCTAATTCTCCTCAACTTCTCCTCTGCCTTTGACACAGTAAACCATAACATCCTGATTGCACCTCTCTGTGACACCCTGGGAATCACAGGTCAGGGTCTGGTGTGGTTAGCCTCCTTCCTTTCTGACTGCCCATCCCAGGTGGAACTTTGGTCCTTTCTCTGTACTATCACTCTTTCAACCTGTGGCATTCCCCAGGGTTCTAACCTATCCCCATGGTCCTTCAATGTCTACATGGCTGCTCGGGCACGTGTGAATGCCACTTTCATCTCTAACTTCCAGTATTATGTGGATGACATGCAACTCTCCTTCAGGCTACCCTCAGCCACCTCCTCTACCTCGCTCATATGTGACTGTCTGTCTGCAATTCAGTCATGGTGTGCTGAAAACGACCCCTGCCTCAATGCCAGTAAGACTGAGATCATTCGCATTGGAACTCCTGCTCCCGCTTTCCCACTCTCACTGTGGCCGGCCTCCCTTGGCCCTGCGCCTGGACCCACCTGCGAGTCAAAAAACCTTGGGGTCATCTTCCACTCCACTCTCTCCTTCTCCACTCACATTACGGACATTTCTAAAAAGTCCAACTACCAGCTACACCGCCTCAGAGGTACTCTTCCTTTTCTCACCTTCCCCCAGTGGCTCACTGTCTCCAGAGCCCTGGTTGTATCAAGGCTGGACGAAACAACAGCCTCTTTCTCAATCTCCCTGCCTTTGCTTTGTGTCCTCTGCAACTCATCCAGAACAGAACCGCAAGACTTATCCTTGGCCTCAAGCCCAGGGACTGCATCTCTCTGGTGCTGAAATCCCTCCACTGGCTCCCCGTGGCAGAAAGGATTAAGTTCAGGACCCTCTGCATTGTCCACAAGGCTTTCTGGGGCCTGGGACCTACCTACCAGCAACGATCCCTACCTAAATACTGTCCATCCCGAGCCCTCTCCGCTCATCTACCTCCAACCTTCTGCGAGTGAGATGGTCTTCCAAGCAGCGATTTAGAGGGAGATCTTTATCCTCAGCAGGGTCCTCCCTCTGGAATAGCCTCCTTGCCGCCCTCCGTATTGAGCCTGATCTCCTTAAGTTCTGGAAACTCCTTGAGACATTCCTCTTCTCCTCTTCCTTCTCTCTCCCTCTACCCTGCTAATCTCTCTTTCCACTCTATCCCTCTCTCCCTCCTTTTCCAAACAGCTTGCTGACTGGCTGCCAGGTGTACCTCAGAGTCTCACAGGTCCCTGGCACCCTCGCCAGTCCTCTCACAGTTGCCTACGGGCCTGCATTTGCCTCATCCCTACTGCACTTGGTCAGTGACCCAGGAGAGTGGCATCTCTCAGCACTTACCCCAGTTTCTGACCGACTGGGCGCACTGGACTCCCCACCTCTCCTGTACCATCTGTGCACTTGCAGAATCATCGTCAGACACATTGCTCTTATCTATACTATTAATTGTATTATATGCACTTACTCTGCCTGTGCAGATTTGTATCGTTCAGAAAATCAAGGGCTCTGAATGACTGTTGATTTTTCCCCTTGTTCCCTCCCTCCTTGACCACTTTGAAATACTTGCCTTGTGTATAGGCGCTTTACAAATAAATATTAGATACCATACCATACAAATTTGTGGTCTCCTCTCACATGTGATGCAGAAGTCGAAAACAAGGGCTATTCTTTAAACTGCGATTGAAGATAAATGATGTGCGCATACTCCCTTGAATGTCCTAGAACAGAGAGCAATGGAAAGGTCAACTGCAGACGGGAAACTTTGGCTCATGGTCAAGCTGATGAGAGATGATGGACTAATTGCGAAAGTGCCGAGTAATGAATTGACTCAAGCACCTGGGTTTCGGTTTCCTTACATGCTGTTAGCCGAGTCGAAGGTCTAAGTTTGGGTGGGAATGCCAAACAATCAGTGGGTCTATGGGGCAACATGCTATACAATGTTGCATAGCCCAATCCACTGCCGTTTTGCCAGCTATATTAAGTATTATACGTATTTAGAGGTAGTTTGAGGAGTGTCTTATAGATCAGAGACCGCCAATGAAGTACTAGACCGTATACTTTCTATAAGTAGATATGTTCCCTTAACCAATCCCCCCTGCCAGTAGGTTTTGCAGTTTGCCCCGTAGGACGACGTCATAGATGATGTATATTGGGGTGTAAGACCTCTGGGTAATAAAATGTGCACGTGTGTGTGCAAACATCAGCCGATGTCTGCCTGTGTACCCATCTATATCAAATAGAGAATAAAGTAGTATGTTGCCATATTCTTTGAGTCTGTCCGGTTATTTGGTCAGAGATCTTTTATTGGTATTTCCATCCAGCACAAGAGACGCTTCAAGTTGCTAGAGCACAGTGGTAGTGATGCAGATGGTTCAAGGTCTAATTGACCTAGGCCCAGACCCAGGCCCCCGGACAATTTATTGCTCCTGCCATTAGCCAGAAGACTGCAGAGTTTCCTGTGGACATCCGGGGCACAATCATCACGTGAAAGGCTGGTCCACCGCAGGTGCCCCGTGGTTGTAAGGCAAACTGGTTGGTTGAGGAAGAATCGATGGCGAGGGACTCGAACTGAGACACGGATGTAAGTAGAACATCGAAAGTGACAAAAATTGGGGGAGGGACTGTGTTGTATATATATATATATATATATATATAAGTAACAGGATTTTTTGGGGATTATAAAGAAGAGAAGTAGATACCTCCATCCCGGTTGCAAGGGGGCAGAAGGGTACACACTAAAAAGACTCCATATAACGGTGTTAAGGATACCTGAGGCAAGACCAACAAGAATAATGCGCATCAACTCCAAGATGGAGTAAAAATGAGATGAAATACATTTACTAAAGATAGTAAAGGAAGGTGTACACAGGGGAAATTATTGAAGTGCGCATATGTGGGGTTATACATATGTCAGTGTAAAGCTTTTATTGTGTTTAAACTAATAGATATAAAATGCTAGTAAATAATTAAGGTGATTTTTAGATTTTTGACAAAGAGATTGACATCAATCAGAAGAATAAAAATGAAAGGAAACTAATAAATGAATAAAGAAGAGATTCTTAAAATATCAATGCAAGATATAAAAAATTGATAGAAAGTGTAAACGAAGGAAGAAAAAGAACATTGTTGCTTAGAAAAGCGGATACAATATTTGGATTTTTGGATAATTAAGTGGCAATTGATTGTTCCTGCTCAAATTGATCGGTGTGGGATATTTGACAAAATAAAGAAACAAATAAAAGGTCCGATATGTATAGACACACGAAATTGACTTGTCTTCATGGGGGACACTTTATTTCTACATCTACAGGGCATTGCCGAGATACACAGCTAAGATAATGCGGTATCATTCGGAATGGGTCACAGGCACGACTAACAAAACACTCATGCCATGGCCTCAGTAGGGTTCACTGCAAAAACAGTATTGCGACATATGAAGACATATTTGCATGCCACATATAAGGGAAAGAAGCTGCAGAAAAGGTTGGCTATTTTAGAGTTATGGAAACTATATCAGAGTGAGAAAGAAGATCTAGCGGAGTGAATACTTAATCAGCATAAAGGGGAGGATAAAACACCTTCGGCTCCTCTTTCCCCTCCTGCCGACAAAAGCACAGAGACTGAGGAGAAGGGATTTTATCCCTTAAAGGAATTGAAGGCAGCGGCGGGTTATGTTAATCTGACATATGAGCCCCCCCATTTACAGCAGTCAGGACAATGTGAAAGAGAGTAAAAACAGAGAAAGTAAACAGAATGAGGAGAGGAAGGATAGACAAGATAGACAGATGGAGGTAGAGGTGGAAATGAGGAAACAGAAGGAAATAAATGCGAAAGCTAAGGGAATAGCGATAGTGCCGAATGAGTGTAGGGGAGGACAAATATTACTGATGCTGGATAGTTAGTGCATTGATGGGGTTCGAAAAAGAGAAGAGAAGAGAGAGAAGAGCGGGAAAAGAAAGAAAAGGATGAAGAGATAGCATATAAAGAAGAGAAAAAAAGAGAATACAAGCCAACGGACGAACAAAGAGGATACAAGGCAAAGAAGGAATTTGAAAGGCTAGAATAAACGAGACGAGAGGAAAGAAAAGCGCAAAGAATGAAAGAACTAAAGTTGCATAGAAGACAAGAGATGAATTAAGGGAGATAAGGAAAAGGGAAGAAGAAATTAACAGAAGTAGGGAACTAAAAGATGATGAGATAGTATGTCTACGGCATAAAAGCATGCTGATCAAAGCACAAGAACGACTTGAGGAAGAGCAAGGGTCACAACAGCCCCATAGGGAACTGCAAGGAGTACCAAGAGTACAAACATGGGCTGATGTACAGGAAACATAAGGTATAGAGAAAAGACTTGGTGATGTATATAGACAAATAAGAGATAAAGAAGGGTGTAAAACCCAAGAGAAAGTAGAAGGGTATCTTTCAAGATGATACTAGGACTGCTTTTCATCGTGATATATCATCTACCCTATGTTGATTTGCTACCCCCTCCGGGGTTACAGACTCACAATGCCCCTTTTAGAACCTCACGGATCTAACACTGCCCCCTGCACTCTCTTGTGCAGGGTTACATGCCCACTGCCACTTCTATTTTATGGTTTCCTTTTATATTGTCAGGCTATGTCTTCATTACAAAACTCAGAGGCCGGGGGGAGTTTTATATACACATATTCTCCCCGTCCTTAGCCTTACGACATAAATAGGGCACATTGAGCCAATTAACAGCGGCCCGCTTCCAGAGCGATTTGATCATTAAGAAATAGAAAATAGTCTTTTACTATTTTGTGCAACCAGATCACACCTTATCATCTTAGCTTCAGCTCTCTCCCAGGGCTTACACCACACGCCACCGTTAGATATTACCACAGCCCGCACTCAAGACGGGCGGCTTACAGTAGACACGATCCTCGCAGCGCATGCGCGAGTAAAGTAGCGTCCCTGTTCGCCAATAGGAACAGCACACAGAGGCCGAGATTTGGAACACTTACTTGAGACAGGGTTTGTATCAGCTGTCATTTTCGGATGACACTGCAACCTGTGTGCAAGACGGGCACCTTACGGCAGACGTAGCCCCTGCAGAGCATGCGCGAGTGGAGTAGTGTCCCGGTCCTTACTTTCGACACATGCGCACTTGCACCGCTTTAAATATCAGCCTAAAGCGCATGCGAGTAGCTAAGCAGCACATCGTCCAGTCGAGGCATATCCCGGACGCAGTTCCAAGCTCCCCACCATCAAACAGCGGACAAATAAATTACGCTTCTCCTTCCCTACAACCCCTTGAAGGTAGGCTCTAGGTTACAGCAGACTCACTCAGGGACTTACACTTTTTTATTTAATGTAGCATGGCATTTTCCCAGGTTATTTTCCTAAAACTTGCTCCTTCGCATTTCACAGGAAACACATCGATATGAATTGACTAGTTCAACTTGCCTTGGATCTATTCTGGCCTCACGTAGCTGCATAGGTATACGCCCGGCGCAGCCTTACAAGAGCCTGCCCCTGTGCCTGGGTAAGATTAAGATATATGCTTGACCTTGATACCTACAAGTCTGATGACAACTACTTGTCACATTTTATATGTAAATAGTAATTTATGCCTCTCATCCTCTCACGCCTTTTCCTTTATTGTGTGTTATGATCTGCAGCCTCCCTAGCGGCCACTTCCGCTTATACAAGATTCTATTGAGAAGACCAACATCAAGGTCACACACGCAGTCCACAACGTTCCATCACGACCCTCCCTTTCCTAGCCCGGACACACCCAAGGTGATTCTTATTTTAATTCCCCCCCATTCCAGAATACACATCTACATGTGTTTCTGCGCTCTTTTTTCCTCTTTTTTTACTGTAGACCCAGCCACACTTGCTCTTAATACAAAAATTCGAGCAAGTGCATTACTTAAAATAGATTATTTATGTTTCTCCTTTTTTTTTACACATTATTGTAGGCTATCTCAATCCTATTGGCCCAGAAGAAGGCTGTCCACTCAGAAGCCGAAACGTCACTGCAGCAGGCCTTTACCTGCTGTTAACTAAACATCAGGGATTTTTAGTTCCCGACGTAGACCAAGGATTGGCAACTACCCTACTAATGCGCAAGATTCCATCATAAACAGAACTTTGCCTGACTTAATAGCCCTTAGAAAAAAAGTTAGGCCACATACCTTGAATGTACTGAACCTTGGCTATTACTGTTTTGGTAATATTGCATCATAAATCTGTTGTGTTAACATTGGATGTATTATAATCCAGGATTGCTTTACTAGAAGACTACCATGTTAGCAAAAACTATTTTTGTTTATTTGTTGTTTTTGTTTTGAATACTGGGAACCAATTGATCTTCTAGAATGGTTTCCACACAGAAAAGAATCTACTGTTAAATTTAGCATTGTTTTCCATTTTCAGATTCTATGTTTTGTCTTAGATATGGGTAAACCTGGTTCTAAACAATGTCTCCATTCCTTGACCATATACAATGTCAATGATCTTTTTTGATTTGATTTATGTTTATATGTTGTTTATTTGATTCTTACTTATAATACATGTAAATAAATACATGTCCCCTAAATTAAGGGATTTAGAAAAGTTGTTATGATTTACTCGAACAACATTGGTTATGTCTCGAAAATGTGGAGATAATCTGAATACTTGTATGCTGGGGTTAAGGTGATTAATTCCAACACCACTACAGTTCCTTATAAATAATATAACATTCCACAACTTGAGAATGGTTTAATCCTTCCGGCGGCTACCAACCCCCTCAGTTATATATATCTTTCAAGGGAAACAGGAGGATGATTAGATGACGTCATAACAGATGAGCATAGAACACTGTCTTTCAGTAGACTCGATCTTGATGATGCAGAAAAGGATACTAGTCATACAAGCTAGGGCATAATAATGTCAGGCGAAGAAAGGGAAGGAAACAAGAGTGCGAAGGGAGGACGCATGCAGATTTTCAAATGAATCAAGTACAGAGAAGGGGGTAAAATGGCCAGATTTAGAGGACCCCAAAGAAAGAACACCAGCATCGACACCGTATACTGAGCCACCACAAGAACGATCGTTCAGTACAAGGGGATGTGTGCCCACCACATGTAAGCAGGTTATGAGCACTACCAGGATGGAGAAAAACGGGCAAGACTAGCCCTGCCTGTAAAACAAGGAGTAAGGCACGTATGATTATGGACTGGGATTTTCACAATTCCCAATATTAGAAAAAGGGGAGGACGACCACAATATAAACTGTGGCCATAAATGGATAAAGATAATTTAAGATGCAAATTACTGAGTTGAACTTCTGCTGCGGGAAAAAGGTTTTAGGTTTTAGAGAGAATGACATCAGGGATGACCTTAGCCATAGGGGACATAAAAGTCCTGCTGGCAGCTATCATAGGAGAGAGAGCTGATGACATTTGGCAGTGAGCAGGATACGCAGGTGTGACTGCACAAAACACAAACCAGTTTAAAGTTATACATTATATACACAAGTTATATGAAGAATGTGTGTGTTTTCCAGCTTACAGTAGTTATGCCATATTATGAGCTCATACAGTTCTCTGTAAGAATGTTTATCTACGTGTGCAGGTTCTAGAGTTACTTATGTCAGTTGGAGTCTGCTACCTGTAGCAGTGCCTGCTGTCACGTATGACTCCTCTAATAAACCTTATCTACTGACTTAATCATTTAAGAGCTTTACATTGCATGGAGCACCATTATTAATTGCAGAACAAATGTATGGCGGGCACACAGAGTGCAATATCCTGATACATCAGATATGGATGAACTTATGACCAGGAAGATGGGGAGGATGAAGACCCTGTCACTTATATTCAAGATACTCAAGAGAGATGGCGCCTTGATACATGTGAACCATGGGATAAAACAGTGGCATTATTTTATCACATTTTGTGTCAAGGACTGCCAGAGCCAGTGCAATGGCAGCTGAAGCAACAGGAAAGATTGGAAGCAAAACCACAGCCACAAATACAATTGATGATCATGCATCACTGCCGATTAATGCAAGAGAAAAATAAGAAGAAAGCTGAGAGTAGAAAGCAGGAGGAAGCAAAGTTGGCTCAGAAGAAATTGTCGGAAATAGCCATAGAAGGAGCGGTATTGAAGAGTAATGAAGGTGCGGTGACACAGGAGATGCAACCAGTACAGCAAGCTAATGTGATGTATCCCCCAGATAAGAGTAGGTATAATTATTGGCCAAGGGTAAGAGGCAAGGGGCCTAGAGGAGGAGGAAGAGGTGGATTTTAAAACACTCAGGGAAGGGGAGGATTTAATGGTGGACAACTGCAACAATGTTGGAATTGCGGGAGAATAGGGCACATAGTTCGAATATGTAGAAGCAGAGGAGGCATGCAGCAAAACTGGCAAGCTCCAAGAGGGAGGATGGGCTATGTTCCGCAGTACAATACAGAAGCACAGGAGTATAATGCCAAGAACACACGCAGGCTAAGGCATATGCGCTTCAACCACACAAAATGCAGCAAGCACCATTACAAATGCAATCACCACAAGGGAAGTTTCTACAAGTGCCTATGCAAACACAACCTTAGCAAGTTCAGGCACAACAGACTATGGTACCACAATGGAATATGAACACAGCAGTTCAGCAAGCATCCACGCCCAAGTTGGGAAGTGTGACTGTGGTAGGCAGAAATCATTTCACAGGTACAGGAATTAATGTATACCCACAATAGGACAACCCACAGAACGACCTGATGTGTTCTGTACTATCTGTGACACCAGGAACCAAGGGTCAAGGTGATGATAGGAGGCAATACATTCTCATTTCTTGTAGACACTGAGCAACTCCTTCCTGTGTCCATGAGGGAAAATATCCAATGTCAGGTATTACCATGAATGTGCAGGTATTCCCTGGGGTGACGTATTTAGTTCCTTTTACAGATGAATTACCAATCTCTATAGGAGAACATGATGTACCGATGCCATTTTTGTATTCTTGGTAGACACCAGTTAATATATCAGGGCGTGACTTGATGATGAAACTCAACATGACGATATCTGTAACTGATGAAGGAATAGTGTGTTCCACCCCAGGGATACGTTATATGAGAGAATTTATATTAGCCTTTACAGGCCAGAAGTCATTACGAGGAGTTCCTTTATATCCAGAAGTATTTTTGTATGGAGTGACTATTGTATTATCACGGTTGCCCAGACTGATAGACAAGCTATTAAGAATACCTGACAAGTTTTTGTTCAGACCAGAAATCCCTATGGATGATGAAGAAGTCCAGATTATCCCTTGGAGCTAGAAGCAGCAGTGGTCAGAGAGGAAAGAGTGGTTCTTTATGGGAATGATGATGAGGGAAGAGGATGGAGAACTGTGATAGATCTCAGTGAAAGATACAGGTTGACAGATTTGACAAACAAAGAGCCATTTAAGATGAATATTCAGAGGATTACTTAGCATTTTTCATAAGTCTCGGTTATTCGATTAAAGTAGAGAATAGAGAAATACTGCAGAGAATGGTGATGGTAAAACACTTACCGACATTTCTCCGAAACGATTCAGAGAAAGTACCAAATACTTTATGGACCACAAAAGGAGTAGGAGCATTTAAAATAAAACTTAACCAGGAACTATTTTGCCATGAGCAAAGCAATACCCTATGTCTAGAGGAGCGGATGAAGGTATATTTGAGACCACTTCTGTTTTAATGAAGAAGAGCATATTGGTGCCATCTGACTCTCCATGTAACACAGTGGTGTACCCAGTGATAAAATCGACGGAGGGATCGGTCTTGGAGATGCATACAGGACCTTTGCTCTCTAAACAATATAGCCGAAGCTGAGTTTCCTTTAGTTCCAAATCCTGCAACAATATTGTCCAACATTCCATTCAAGGCCAAGTATTTTACAGTTATAGATTTAAAAAATGCATTCATTTCAATTCCACTTCACGAAGACACACAAGATTTGACTTCCTTTTTGTATAGAAATATCCACCTGAAACATACTCGATTACTCCAGCGGTACTGTTAGTCCCCTGCCATCTTTAACAGAGTCCTGAAGATGGACCAGGGTATTGTCCAGCTTGAAAGTGCAATAGTTCAATATGTGGATGACATTTTGGTGTGCAGTGAGACAGAGGTAAGATGCAGAGGAGACTCAGTTAAGCTCATGACTATACTCTCAGAGAAGGGGTATGAGGTGGACAGAGAAATTACAATATTGCCAGGAAGAGGTCTTGTATATAGGACAATTGATTTCTCAAAAGGGGAGGAAAGTGACACCTGAGAGAGAAGAAGCAATTATGAAGAATGTAGAACCTAAAACGGTTAGGGAAATGCAACAGTTTCTAGGCACATGTAATTATTGTAGGGCCTGGTTACAGTAGATATATTCAACCACTTTTAAATGGACTTAAAGAAGCACAGGTGGGCAAGAGTAAAGTAATGTGGACAGATGAGATGACTGAAGGATTTGATGAATTGAAAACGATGATCAGTACAGTCCCTGTGTTGGGAATTCCATATTATCATGAAGAGTTTTATTTATTTTCTCATTCAAATGGAGAGGTTATGACAGCAGTCCTTACACAGAAAATTACATTAGGACATGGACACAAACCATTGGCCTATTAGAGTGGGATTTTAGATCCAGTTATGAAAGGACATTATTGAAAAAGCTTCAAGTATAGCAATGGGGTGTTCAGTAACACAATTTGTAGAGCATGCATGATTTGTGATTTTTGAGAAGCCCAAAATGACATTGACCACACAAAGAGCATCAGGATATGAGGTCATTATATTGAATCCTGTGATTAAAATTGTTAAGTCAAAGCCAGTGAATCTAGCAACGTTCATAGCTGAACCGTAGGGGAGGATGATTATGTACATGACTGCACAACGTACAATGAACATTACAATGAAATTCCCCAAGTTAGAGAAAATGCTATTGGGAGTGGGGAAGTTGTTTTTATTGAGGTTCTTCAAAAATTGATCAAACGACCAGCGAAAGGCATACTGGATCAGCGGTAGTAAAGCTGAACCGAGAGGGTAAATTTGAAGTAGTGACAAGGTCAAGGTTGCCTTTGCATTACTCAGCACAGGCTGCAGAATTAGTGGTGCTTATCGCTGCACTCAAGAGATACGGAGATTAGACATTGACACTGTACTCTTACTTCGCCTATGTAACATCAACTGTACACACAGGATTGTCACGCTGGAAAAGGAGGGGCTTCCTCCGCGCAGACAGCACTCCAGTGCAACATGCAGCACTAGTGGATAAACATATTGAAGTATTAGTACTCCCATTGACTTTAGCAGTCATAAAATGCACAGCCTACACTGAAACAGAAGTCATAATTTCCTGCGGAAACGAAGCCGCAGATTTAGAAGCCAAAACAGCAGCCTATTTTTTAGAAATCACTAATTTTGAAATTGAAAGTATTAAACAGATGAGAGGATGATGCATGTTGGTAAAGGAGGGCTTTAACATGCTGTCTATTGTCCAGCAAATTGAGATACAGGGACGAGCACCACAAGAAGAAATTGAGTTATGGAAGAAACAGGGGTGTTCTTTATCCCCCGCTGAGGCAATTTGGTGACAGGACAGCACTGGAAAGCCAGTTATGCCTCTAGCATTATAGCATTGAAGCAACTCCACCATCCCACCCATATGACTCCAGAGAGTCTAGCTGCAACAATTGCAGAAGAGTGGTTCTCCCCAAATTTGTTAGAGCATGCAGCACAGTTTGTTGTAAATTGCATTAAGCACCAGAAAGTTACTGCAGGGCATACTTTGCGAACAGTGAGAGGAGCACTTCCTAGACCACATGGTCATTTCAGCACCTACATATAGATTATGTAAATATGCTGAAGACATGCAATGTTTACAGATACAAAGTAATTTGTGGATCAATAAATGTATTTCTGAGTAACTCAAGGTAGATGAGACAAATAGTAGCTTGCTATAGAGGAATATATAAAGTGGCTAGGACAGCCATAATTCCGAAATGGACACTGGCTAGTGAAAAGATTCATTCTAACTACCTCAGAAACAGACCAGAGATGAAGAATCAGGAGATGCTGGAAAACAGCTTTGTGTGCAAACGACAAAGAGTCTGTGTTGGCCTGGAATCAAGTATGCTATTTCAAGAAATAACCTCAAAGCACAAAGGGAGGCAGACGGAAAAAGCCATGAGTGTGAGACATATTTTGCTTGGATTAAAGAAGATAAAAACATGCGCAAGAGCCATGTATTGGACAATTAACAGTGAATAAGACTCATACAAGATGGAGTGAGCAAGTCTCTAGAGGCCAAAGGAGCAATAACACCTAGTATAATTGAATCAAATAGCAGTAAATAGGATGCTGAAATGGACAAATTTGCAGTCTCCTCACATGTTATTCAGAAGTCTTAAACAAGGGCTAATCATTAAGCTGCGATTGAAGATAAATTATGTGTTCATAGTCCCTTGAATGTCCTACAACAGAGAGCACCATCTACAAACAGAAAACTTTGGCTTATGGTCAAGCTGGTGAGAAATGATGGACTAA
Source organism: Ambystoma mexicanum (assembly GCF_040938575.1). NCBI lineage: Eukaryota > Metazoa > Chordata > Amphibia > Caudata > Ambystomatidae > Ambystoma > Ambystoma mexicanum. Next base: position 344,500,114 of record NC_090937.1, on the reverse strand, counting down.
ATGGGAAAGTGGGGAGTAATCTGACGTGACTTAAGTATCAGGGTTTTGGTTTCCTTAAGTATGTTAGCCGACCCGAAGGTCTAGGTTGAGTGGGAATGGCAACAAATCAATGGGTCTATGGGATAACCTGCAATACAATGTTGCATGGACCAATCCACTGCCATTTTGTCCACTATAATCAGTATTAGACATATTTAGAGGTAGCTCTAGGTGTGTCTTACAGACAAGAGACCGCCAATGAAGTACTAACCCGTATACTTTCGATAAGTAGGTATGTTCCCCATACCAATCCCTCCCGCCAGTAGGTTTTACAGTTTTCTACGTAGGATGACATCAAAGATGAAGTATATTGAGTTATAATACCTCTGTTTAATCAAGTTTGTGTGTGCAAACATCAGCCTATGCGTGCCGGTGTACCCAGCTTTATTGAATTTAGAATAAAATAGTACTTTGTCATATTTTAGGAGTCTGTCCTGTTATTTGGTCAGATAACCTTTATCAGTAATTCCATCTAGCACAAGAGATGCTTCAAGGCACTAGAGCACACAGCATTCTGTAATAATATGTCATATTGATGATGTTTGTGTTTTAGCAGTCGATCACAGTTTGCAAACTATAAAAGGTACCTAAATGTTCTTCATGTTTAGGGTTTGTCATTGTGAAGCTCTTTCTCTCATGTACCTGAAATTGTCAAGAGCAACGAAGGTTCTGTAATATGTATTATTCGGATACCATGCATATTTCACAATCCACAGTGTATTTGAAAATCTTAAATATTCTGTGTGCAGATTTTCCAAAGAATCCTATAATGAAACATAATGATGGTCAGATAATCATAAACTATACATCCTCTAAATACCTGAAGCACTAAGTTGATGAGTACCATACACATTGCCGTGTTGTCATTGCTTTGCTTGAAAGTTTTTTCTAAAGTCATCTTGGGCAGTAGTAATTCTTGTATTGCTGAATTTCCATACTAACATATATATGATGATTTTCCAAACAGTGTAATCAAAGAGGAGATTCACCTAGAATGTTTCCTTCAAAGGAAACATTTCAAGTACTGCTCTTCATTAATTCCTCCAGGTTGGAGGGAATCCAACAAATTGATCCACGAAGATTCTTTCTGTCTCAATCTCTTTTCCAAGTGACAGTTCAAATATGTGTTCTCGATCCTGTCCACAATCTGAAAAGGCATCTGTTAGATGTTATTTCTAGCTTTCTTAAAATGATGTGCCATTACTGATCTTTCAGTGTTTGTTCATACTTTTGATCGATGCTCAGTCCACAGGGTTTTTGCTTTCCTGGTGGTATAAACAGCATAGTATTTACCACATGGGCATATGATGGTATATATAACATTCATTGGGCCTCATTACAAGTATGCCGGTAAGGCAACAGCAGTGCCGGTAGCGCTACCAGCACCGTTCCTACCGTACCGCCATACTATGAGTTCTGCTCGCAGGTGCCTTTGCAGCCTCCAGGTCTGACCTGGTGGCTGTACCGGCACCCACGAGCAGAACAGGACTGTAGGACCGGCACCGTTATTATTTTGGGGCTCAAATAGGAATGGGGATGTATAAGGCCCGGCACCTGCGAAAGCGCAATTACTGGGTCCGGCTGGGCCGGAATAGGCGGGTAATTGCCCATTCACGGGTGCCGGACCCTGATGCGAGTTTGGAGGTAGCCTTGCCAGTTTTACTGGCAAGGCTACCTCCAACCTCGTAATGAGGCCCATTGTGTCACAGTTGGCACTACATTTGATAAATAATTTCTTGACCGATTTGGGATGAAAAACAACATTACCTTGAGTAACATAGTTACAATTGTTGCAATTATGACATGGTACTGTGCCCTTGTTGGAACTAACATTCGGATTCAGATCCCTTTCACCAGTATGTACTAACATGTCATCCAAATGACTACTACGTTGATACCCAAAGGTAGGATATTCTTGAAAACGCTCTCCTATCCTTGCATCATTTTTAAGTATGTCCCAATGTTCTGTTGCTCTGAATACTGTATTTTGAAACATAACCAATGGGGCTGGCTCTAAAAGTTGATTTCTCTCTTGTTCATTATTTCTTCTAAGAGCTTCATCCAATTCTTCTCTACCATAACCTCTTACTAAGAATGTGTCCAATACTGTTGCCAACTGTACCTGGCTCTCTTCAGCCTCACTTACCATATTTTTCACTCTCAACAACTGGCTAAAAGGTGAGCTTCAGAGTGTTGATGGTGAATGGAAACTTTGTCTATGCAGTAAACTATTTCTGTCTGTCTTCTTTCTATAGACATCAGTTACACATGTATTTCCACAAGGTAAACTGTATTCGTTCGTTGATAGTGTTCTGTTCAAGTGTGCTAAGAAATTATTTGGATCCTCTCTTGTACCTCTCCATATACCAAAAATGTAACCTATAAACCTGCCCCAAAAGCAGATGTATTTTTGCCAGATTAGGTGGTTTAGTATACGATCTGTCTCAAATTTAAACATACATCCATTTGCATAGGGCAGGCCATGGTAGCCACAATTGATGTGGCAGAAATCTGTAAAAAATTAAACAAAATCTCTCCTTGCATTGAAAAATGAATACTCAGATATGAACATTAGGAGTAACATACTTAATTATTTAGAAGCTTCTATTTCTCCTTCTTGAAGCAACAACCACTCAACGGCTTCAATCCAACTTGAGTGAGGTATTGATGTATTTTTTAAATCGATTGTGAAGAGAATATCACCCTCACTAAGATGCACATGTATCACTTTGTCCAAAAAATCAGCAGTATCTTTAATATATGTTGACGTTTGTTGTATAATAGGCCGTAGAAAAGAATCAATATATTTGCTCAAGGGCTGTAGTATGCCATCAATTGCTGATACAATTGGCCCTCTTGGAGGCTTATGTAAATCCTTATGTATTTTGGGTAACAGATAAAAGTGGGGAATTGTGGGGTATCTGTTAAAAAAAAGAAATCCCAGTGTTGTTATTAATCCATCTCAAACTCTTTGCTTCTTGTCAAATAGTATCTAAAGGTCCTTAAATCTGAGAGGTCGGGTCAGAAGTCAATTCTAAATAGGTGTTTTGGTCACACGGTTGCCTGTTGCATTAATGTTCATTATCACAAGTATTCTGTAATACTGGTGCCCTCTCGCCCCCCTTTTCTTCAGTTCTTATTGTAACAGTTTCCTAAAAAAAAAAGAGATTTAACTAAGGATAATTCTCCTCTATTAAGGTTGCCATGTCTTGGTTTTTTAAAAGATAAACCATTAATGTTATCTAAAACCAATTTATGAATAATCTCAATCCTACTGTTAGGTACTGGTGGAAGGAAAGAACCTTTCGGTTTAAATTCCCTATATGGACTTTTGTCCTCACTCCTATCCATATCTTCCATGTCTATTTCTGCAAAAAATATGAATGAATTTAAAAAGTTCAATCTTGTTTGCAAATTTAGTGGTACCATAAGTGGGCATGAAACTAAGACATTTTTGTAAAGTGTGTAATTCCTTCCTGCTAAGGGTCCTTTCAGATATGTTAATCACTAGACTCTCCATTGTTGGAATCTCACTTCATTTATTGATCACTCCTTATCCCAAGCTGTGGCAAAGTCTTTAGAGAATAGTCTTCATTATTCAGATCTTTGAATTAGACATTGTCCAGAACCTTGGCACTTGGTTTACCCAGCACTCCCAATATAAATCATGGGATTATTCATGGCAATATGGGATTACGGTCTACTTTAAATTAAGGCCCTTTTATAATGAAACAGCAGGTGCAGGAGGAGGGGTGGTGCTGGTTCCGTCCATAGCGGATGTCAAGTGCTCCAAGTACTCCAAGTACTCCAAGTACCCAAATCCTAATCTAATCCTTGGTGGACGGAAGAGGAGGGGATGGGTTGCAGCACAAAGGTGCAGGGATTTGAGGCCTGTCTCTACCTCCCTACCCAATTAGCCCACCATCTCTCATCACCCAAACCTTCTGCCATGAAGATTGTCTTTGAACTGGGCCTTGCAAAGTATCCTTGTCTCTGAGAATAGATGGGAATGAGGGCACTCACTAACGTTGTTCTAGGACTCCAAGTTCGAATCTATTTTCATCCTTGGCTCACATGACAGGACACCATGATTTGGTCCATTTTGCAGGTTTTAAATGTCTTAAAAGAATACAACTTGGCACTCTGTGTTCTTTCTTTGCACCTTAACAAGAGATGATTCATTCTTTGCACATTCACTTCTTTCCAGAATAGATATCCGCCTTGGCTGCTTCAGTCTGGACTTCCGGTCAGACAACCTCGCTGTGCAGCTTCACTATTCAGCTTATTCTTACTGCAACACAGTTTAAATATGTGATACCGATGTCCAGCTTCTATACAATGGCGGCTTTGCCTGCATTCAATTTACCACATATAGCCAGCTTCTATGATGACTTAGACTACCTTGTGTTTCAGCGTCTGTAAAATTATTAAACGGTTAATTCTCTATAGCACCTATAATCTTCTTTTTCATATTTCAAAGTTCACTTGACTCTTTACTTTGTCATTAGTTTCTGTAGGATCCATATATTCTCTTCAGCCAGTATACTGAGATGTCGTTCATATTGTCTTATGACGTCACATACTTCTTTGTTTTTTTCTTTTCTCATATTCCTTCAGGGAGCTTCTCCCTCAGATTGTCATCCCTTTGGGGATACATTCGATAGGGTCGTCTCAATGGGTATCTTTTTTTGAATATACGCTGCAGTATTGGCACAGCTGCTGGTGTTAAACACAGCACAATCTCACGCTTCCAACATATGGGAGGTAAGGGGGTAGGGTTTCCTGCAGAGGCATGCACCTGCTCCTCTACAAATACAATATTTTTGACAAAATGAAATGTTGAATGATTCCCCTCCTCTTGACTTAGACCCTTATCTGTGTTAGGTGAGAAGAAGGAGACAGTTTGTGGCATTCTTGCAGATGTTTCATTGAAATAATGAATAGAGAAGGCCTCAATATTCCTCTTTACCTGCCTAACAAAACTAAGTAGGGTGCTTGTCTGTTGTGAAGTCCAAAGGCAACAGTCTGTCCTCCATCCAGAACTAGGCTGCACTGACCCTACCACTAAGATAAAACAACTAAAGCGCAGCAGACTGACTCCCTTCTCCTGGATAGGCTTCCCGAGACTTAACATATAATTCTTAGATCATTTTTGGTGATCGCCTGCATTAGCTTGTTCAATTTCTTCAGGAGACTGTTTCAAGTCTTTGGTTCCCCTTTCTCATGGATTTGTAAACATCTCCTCCTGAACGTTTGTGGCCTTTGAGTTTCTCTTATTTTACTTTTCTCAAGTGTCTCTGAAAGTCTCTCTTTCTCAAATTTGTTTGGGGGAATAGCATGTCTCTTGACGTTGTTCCTGTTCTCCATATTCCTATGGTTCTTTAGCTCCTCAAGAGTAAGATATCCAATATCTGCATTCCCCTTTTATGGTTTACTGACTTTCTCTTTGGGGCTCAACAGTATTCTTATCATCTTGGCCTCTTATTATATTACTGAGACGATTAAAAATGAGTTCTGTACTGATTCTCACTCTCTTGTTCTCTCTTGTATCACTGGGATGAGTAGGATAAGTCCCGTAATAAGTCTCTCTCTGCTCTTTCTCGTATTACTGGGATGAGTAGGATGAGTCCCAGAATGAGTTTCAATCTCTCCTTTCATTCTCTGATTACAGGGACCAGTAGGAGGAGTGCCTTCATGAGTCTCACTCGCTTTGTTCTTTCTTATGTCACTGGGACAATTAGGGTGAGCCCCTTAATCTCTCGTATCACTTGGACGAAGAGTAGGAGGAGTCCAGTGATGGGTTTCACACTCTCTGTTCTTTCTCATATGACTAAGACAAGTAGGATACTGATACTCGTTATATCCATTTTCCTTCCTGAGCATCCAGACGTCCTTGTTACCTTTATCCCCATGGGTTAGCATCACAGGCATGCATGCAGGATAAAGTCTTCTAGTTTGGTAAGGACGGCCTGTGCTTTCGCTCTCTGCTTCTTGTCCGCAGCTCCTCAGTGCTAGTGTTACAGTGGTCTTGGTGTCATTGCCAGACAGCACAGTTCAACTCTCATGAGTCACTCCAAAACTCATGACTGGCTCTCTCTCTTGTTTTTTTTCCGCAGAAATAAATCGAGTAAATGCAAGTTAAATGGAATACACATGATAAATAAAATAATAATGATTGACTTTTCACTGTTGGAGTTTTTGATGATGGCACCATTTTTGAAAATATTTGGAATCAAAAACACTACACATATTCGTAATGTATTGTAAATGTGCTGCTGTCTTTGCCTCCACAGCTCCTCTAGACATTGCTGTCAGTCAGGAGCTTTTGTTGAGAGAGGCTATTGAATGTGGAGGTGGAAGGGCATACTTTTGAGGCTGCACCTAAATTAATGATAGCACCAGATGTATAAATATGTACATTATTTATTATAGTTGCCATTTATTGTTTCCTGTGCCCAATATAGCGGTTTTTGGCAATTGAAGGCCGCACTTCGTATGTGATGGCACCACTGTGGTTGTACCTTGGATGTGATCACTACCATATGAATCAAAGGATACCTGCCATATGAAGCTTTACTTGCCATGATTTTGACAGTACTTATCTAATTGAAGTGACACTTGACAAATGCCTGAAGCAACTAGGCCTACCTGTGAGACTACACCTGGCATGGGAAGCTTTGCCTGACATAAGTTGGCATCTGCGCCTAAATTTGACATATGATGGCAGCACATCAACTTGTGAGACTTCACCTTACATATGATGACATAACTGGCATAGAACAGCCTCTCATGTCAACTAGAGATGAGAGGTTGACATTACTTATGGATATTATGGCTGTTGCAGGCATGTGTCACCTGTGATGAAGTCCTAATCTGGAGACTGGGTGATGGCATTGGAATGACATTGGGTTCTCTACCCACTGTGTCCCGGGAAGAGGTACACAAAGGAGCCCACGGTCTCCTCTGTCCATCCCCAATCTAAGATTGAATGATTCCTCCAAGAACCCCAAGAACACTTCATCCAATCGAATCCGAGAGACTAGAGCATTCTAATGCTCGAACAGAAGGTCATTTGGCCAGAAGGATGATAAGAAGGATCCCTCACCCATCTCTTTCCTTGAAGGCCGCAAAAAACATCACTTGGTACACTGGGAGGGTTAAGGCACAAAGCATACCCTCTCTATATCAAGAGATAAGTCCTCGAGCGAGCCTGGCTTAGGCATCCCTACAGCCCGGTGTCTGAATGTCCAGTCAGTCAAATCAACCCTGAATTGTCAGGAAAGATGTGTTACTCCTATTCAGGTGCAAGATCCTGTCTTGTCAGGAGCAAGTAGGCCTTGCTAGTGATGAATCACAGATGGTGACCAACAAGTTAAAGGCTTGGCCGATGGACCCAGGTTACAGAATGCATGGCAATAAAAACCCCTCTGGGATTTTAGTTTTTATTCAAGCACTCTAAACATGGTGCTCACATGCAAACAGCCAGCCAACATGAATTACACAATCACAAAGCCAGCAAGTCCACCTTCTAGTGTATACAAGTGGGCAGATTTTGAGGAAGGGTGTAGGAGGTAGGAGTTGGAGGATTAAGGAAAAGATACAATGTGGCAATGTACCTAGAAGGAGAGGAGCAGTAAGGAGGTGGTGAAGGTTAAGAATAGCAGTACAGAGGTGGAGAAGACACACAGGAGCTCTGAGGAGGTGGCAAAGATTGAGAGGAATAGAAAAGAGCTGGCAGAGATTAAGAGGATCAGAGAAGAGGTGGTGGAAGAAGGAAGGAGGAGGTGGAGGGAACATGTAAGACAGGAAGAGGAGCTGAGACAAAGGGGGATATGTAGCAGTTAGGACGATGCGAAAAGAACATCAAGACTCGATGGAGGAGCAGAGGTGGAAGCTGGGAGGAGCAACAAGGAAGAGCCATGAACACTAAAGAGTAAGACATGAACAGGGAATGTGGTGGCAACAATGAGGCATATGGAAGAATGCCTAGGAGAGGGAGAAAGAGGTCAATCAGGAGCGACAGGAGGAGAATATTAGAAGAGGAACGTCAGGGGTGGAGGAGCATAAGAGCAGAGCCCAGCGAACTGTTGCAAAGGAAAGCAGGAGCAAAATCCCAGAGGGAGGGGAGGAAGTGAAGACTAGATATGAAGAAGCAGAAGAGCTAACGATGAGCAGGTGTGCAAGACAAAGGACAGTACACTGCATGGATGGTTGTAACCCAAGAGCTTATAGAGACTGTGTCATGGTACGTAACCATCGCAGCAGGGGTTACGCCAAACAACCTCAGGTCCAACTACAGTCTTTTTCTAGGATCCTAGAAAGCATGATGCTTGGACCATTTTTAGAATCCTCAGGGTGCCAGGTGTAGTGAGTACTTTATGAAAAGAGCAACAAATGGCAAGCATTCAATTTCAAGGCCCAAGAAAGAAGGTCTGGGGCCCCTAAAACACAAAACACTGTTAGTGACAGTTTTACCCTCCAAATGCAGAATTTGAAACGAGAGGAAAGGAATGAAAAAACGAAGCTTGATTTGTTTTAAATGTTGCTTGATTTTGCCTTAGATGACCCCAGTTAAACCTAATCCTTTAACTTTTGTACCTCAGACCATGGATTTTGATCCCCTGGTCGTGCCTGACACAGGATAACTTCTATAAGATGGAACTATCCATCTGTATGAGGCTGTATTGGCATATGAAGACAGTGCACAGACTATGTTTGTTGCGACTGGTGTTCCCCTAGGCTATTGTAGCCCGTGATTTTCTGGGCGTGGCCCAGGTGTGCATACACATTTAAATTACTGCAGGCCAATAATGGACCAGACTGAAACCACTGTATCATCCCAGACCATCAGGTGAGACGCAGAGCAACCTACAATTAAAGATATTAAGACAGGAGATGGACAGAAAACCTGGGTTCCTGGGGGTAAATAAGGCGCGGTAAACTGGAGGGGAGTTTTAACCCTTAGGGGGCGGTTATATTATAAAACAAATAAACAGCCTGATTCATGGAATTATTTGCGTGGAAAACGCAGATTTCCGTGCCTTTCTGCCCGAAAATCCCTGTTTGAAGTATGGGGATTTTCGGGCAGAAAGGCGCGCAAATCTGCATTTTTCACGCAAATAATTCCATGAATCAGGCTAAAAATCATTACGCATTCTTCACATTACTTTTTGCCCTCTTCAATTTCCTAAGTATTGTTTGTTCTTTTATTCCTGAGGATAAAGGACACCCACCTAAAACAAACCTTACTGCATATAAACCTTGAGCACGTTCTCTAAACACTTCCTCCACTAGACTTCCCCATTCAATTCAATGTTTCAACTTTATCCCACCAGCACTCCTTTTCCTCTTCTTAAAATAACATTGTCAGCTGCAGTTGTCCCTTAACAGTTAATTATATAAGTCCTAATATGTCACAGTACTGAGATGTCATTCCCAGTCTAAACAAAACTATATACATCCATTCACAGTTCCTCTATTCTCTTTCATAGGTGTCCTCCATCTTGAAATGGCACTTTACTCCTGCTCTGCCTCGGGTGACTGCAATCGGTTTATTCTCATACCCTTCAGGAGGGTCGAGCCCTTGCTCCTCTGTGAAGGAGCCATTATTATTACTGCCCAGAGTTTCTCAGTGGCGGTGTGATTACCTTTTTTCTTTAAGGGATAATGCAGCGGTGCTGTTCAGTGTGATAGTGCTATTAATAACTTTACTACAAGATGGTGCCCTTGATCATTTTTCCTACATGGCGGTCCACTTTTCAGATTGAGCACCATCATTTTTGGGCTCCACACAGGTCTTCCCTTCCTGGGCAGAGCCTACAACAAACTGCACACTCCAACGCTCAACCCCGACTGCTTAGGACGTGGCAGCAAGACTCCAGGTAGATCTCTCACCCCTCTCTCTCCCTGCCTGGCCCAGGGAGGGTGTATGCCTCACAGGCCCCTCAGTGGCACGGCATGGACCGCTTCATAATTACTACCCACCGAAGAAAAAATATCTTCACTGCCCACCCCGTCTGGCCCCGGGGCGGCCAGACTGTTTATCAAGTCCCATGTGCTCTTCACCTGGCCTGCCATGCACCACGTGGCCTGGAACTTTAATCTACTCTGGTCCATCCGGGCTGGCCCTGGGCTGACCATATGCCACTCAGGCCATGCCCTGCTTCGAAACACCCCAGCAACGCAGCCCTGGCCTTGGGCACCACTTCATCTGAAGCACACCGCTCACATGGCCGAGGACATTGATCTCTACTGGGGTGCAGCTGGTATATGCAGCCTGGCCAGCTGGATCCCTGAACCCTGGGGGGCGGGTGCTCAAGACCACGGCCAGCCCCAGGGTGCACACACTCTTCTCTATTTTATTTGGCTTCCAACTGTTACTTTTCAATGGCCCTTGTTTAGAACCCCTGTATTAGAATCTCAGGTAAGTTCAGTCCAGTTGCCAAGGCAGTCCTGCCCATTGTTGTCAATTTCAAGGTTCTATGTGTCCCCCATGGTGGGGATAATAGCACAGTCAGGTAAGTCATAGTCCGAACATATTCAAACACATATACTGTAATAAATGATAAAACTGTTTCAAATCTCTCCCTCTGCCTGTGTTTTTTCTTTTCTCTTATTAAACCCTTCTATACTCGCCCTACCCGAAGGTGCCCCATTCGGACCAGGGGTCACAATATTATAACTGTGTCAGTAGTTATTTTTTATAACACTGATCAAACTAATTGTAGTGGTTTGAGATAGGTAAGGTGATGTCATCAGGCTCAAAGGCAATGTGAACATACTAACTGGGGTGTTATTCTTGTGAAGTAACTCTGGGCATTATGGTAAATTGACATCTTTGTATTTGTGAATGAACCTTTGTAAGATTCTAACTGTTTACAGTAATAGCAAGTCTTTGCAACATGCAACTTAAATTGGTTTCTTGTATTATATTCATGATGTACAGTACTATTTTTTTCTGATGTGGTCTGTTTTCATTAAATATTCATTTCAAAACTTTAACATTTTGAATGTATTGTATATTTTTACCCTTCTTTAGTAACTTCTGACCGGAGCAATTCAGCTATGGTTCCAAGGATTGGACAATCTTATCCAGTCCCTACAGGTACATAATGTATTACCCTTGCTTTACACCCCTCTGCAATTTTTTTTGGATAAATCCTGAATCTTTATATCTAGAATAACATCCTCCCCCATAACATTCCCCGTAGGTCATCCGGCCATGTTGCCGCCTTTTCCAATCTAGCGTGGGAAATCTCAGGGAGGGGTGCCACCACCAAACAGAATATTGCATCTGAGCCACGAGATAATAACCATGCAGATTGGGGTACTCCAAACCCCCCTCAACAAATGGTAGGGTTAAAGTGTCAAAGGATACCCTCGCCTGTCCCTCGGCCCACGCCAACCTCACCATTAAACTCTTTATCTGAGTACAAAAACTAGCTGGGGGATCACCGGCACATTGTTAAAAATGTACAGCACTTTAGGGACCACCACCATTTTGGCAAGGGAGATTTGCGCTGCTTGCGACAGTGGGAGGAGGACCCATGCCCCCACCTTAAGTTCCAGTTGCTCTAGTACCTTCACAATTGTTGCATGAAGTGAGGTCGGGGCCATCAGCACCATTATACCCAAGTTGAGGACGCCCAGAGGACAACAGCTGAAACCCTCCCCAATGTTTTTAGCACGCACCGCAGCTGTCAATGGCAGTACTTCTGATTTAGTCACATTTATCTTCAGCCCTGAGTATTCGCCTTATTGGGAGATCTCCTGGACCAGCGGGCGCAAATTGTGTTTGGGGTTCTTGACATACAAAAGCATATCATGGGCGTATAGCGAGATAGTCTAGACATGCAAATTGATGTTAACTCCACATGGGCATGGTACTCCCTTATGTAGCAGGCCAGTGGCTCGATGAACAGGGCAAACAAAATAGGGGAGAGAGGACATCCCGGCCTGGTGCCCCTAGTGGGCTCAATGTGGTCCGAGACAACCTGATTCATTAGCACACTGGCTCGCAGTGCCGTATAGAGGAGCGTGACCCACTGAAGATATACCAGGCCTAGCCCTGAGCACTGAAGGACTTCAAACAAAAAAATCCACTCGACAGAGTCCAAGGACTTTTCATTGTGGGAACCTCCTCGTCCACATTATGCATCGAGGTGAATAAGCGTTGCAAATTATTTTGGGTGGACGTCCCACGGAAGAACCTGGCTTGATCCACGAGGACCAAAGCCAGCATATATGGAAGGAGTCTATCTGCGAGTCAATCTGCAAGCAATTTGGTGATAAATTTGCTATCCATATTTACCAGAGATAAGGGCCTATAGGAGGCGCACTGCCACAGATCTTTAGCAGCCTTCAATATAAGTGTCACAAGAGGCAACCTAGTAGACTCTGGCAGTACCCCGGAGGCAAGTGACGATTCATAAATAATGTGTAGATGGGGAATAAGGAGATCTGCATACTCCTTATACATTTCTACAGTTAGGTGTCCGGACATTTCGTCGAAAGACATTTCGTCGAAAGACATTTGGTCGATGGAATTTGGTCGAAAACCAAATGGTCGAATTTTTTTATATTTATATATATATTTTTTAGGTTTTAGTTTAGGGAAAAAAAGGGTTTTTTAGAAAAAAAAGGGGGTTCGGGGGGAGACCCGCCCAACAAAAAAAAAAAAAGTGAAAATAAAAAAAATAAAAATTCGACCATTTGGTTTTCGGATATTTGGTTTCGACCAAATTTCCTGTTGACCATTTTTTTTCGACGAAATGTCTGGTAACCCTACAGTTATGCCATCCATCCCGGGAGGGACACGATCACACAAGGTATTCCTCTTCAAACGGATTTTCATTCAGTACATCAGAGTGTGTGGGATCTAGCCAGCCCAAAGCGATATGGTCCAGAAACTGCCTGATCTCATCGAGTGACACCAGCACCAGAGAGGAATAAAGGCCATCATATTAATCAAGGAAAACCGCATTGATTCCCCCAGATTCCCTCACCAACTCCCTGGAGGGGTCGCCGATCTCAAGGATAGACCCTTGGTGTCTCTCACACCTTACCACCCAAGCCAGGGTGAGGTTGAGCATATCGGCCTCGCCGTAAGCAGCCGCTGCCACCAGATCCTCTAAAAAACTCTCTTTCCTACAAGCCAATGATGCATACACTCTCCCTTTCGCCCCCAAGGCTCTGCCCACATCTGGGTCATCACCTAGCACTTGCTGTTGTTCCAGATCCTTAATCTTCCCATCAAGAACAGCCAGAGACCTGTGGAGAGATTTCAGCACACCCCCTTCCTTGGAGATACAACAGCCGCTGGTAAAGACTTTGACTGTTTCCCAGGTCACCCTTCGATGAGGAACCAACCCCGCATTAGCCTGGAAAACGGTCTGTATGTGATGTGCAATTTCATCTCAGAACACTGCATCTGACAGTGTCTGAGGCAAAAATCTGGCTGTCGTCAGAGACCTAGCTATATCTGTTGTTACCATAACGTAGTCAATTCTGGATGCGCTATTATGTACACTGGAATAAAACAAGTATTCTCTCAATGTGGGGTTGGAGTACCGCCAAGCATCTACAAGACTGTGGTATTCAGCTATGTCCACCCATGCCATCACAGCCCTCGAGAGCAGCTGATGTGTTGAGGCTGAGCGGACAAGAAACAACAACAAGGCCATGTTAAAGTCCCTTGCCCACACAATTTCATAGGAGAGGAATTTGTGAATATGGGATACACAACCGTGGAAAAAGTCTGGGGAGTCAACATTCAGGGCATAGATATTAATAATGAGAAGCTGCATACCTAAACATTTACCCACCAATAGGAGAAACTGCCCCTCTTCTCGCCAATCTGTTCATGCAATCGAAAATTCACTGATGTATGGATATATGTAGTGACCACTCTGGAGTAGGATGAATTGGAGGAACCATGCCTATTTACCCCCACCACAAAGCCCCGGGGAGTGTTCCACCCTTAGCTAAATAAGTCTCTTGATGATGCAACACCTTAAACTGGTATCTTTTTGCCTGGTTCATGATCAAGCAGATGTTCTAACCATTTGTCAACCCCCGGATATTTCAGGTCATCAATGCAAGTTGCTCACCCACCCCCACCTTTCATGTACATCAAAGACGTTGTGTAGGACCCACCACCACCAAGGGTGTCCAGACTGGAGACAAGATGGGCGCCCTGCCCTTCCAATGAACCAAAAGCCTAAATATGTATACCATATTTTATCTCTCTGCTCACCCGAACCAGAACCCTGCCACCCGCACCCACCCATGCCAGAAACACAAACATACTGTCTGCAACTCCTGCCCCCCCAACCCAATCACACTGGACAAATGACTGCAAAAACATACTGGCTTCGGGGGGGGGGCATGGCAGCCAAGGAGCAATGTGTGCGCTCTACCAGGGACATATTGGAGACCGGAGGGCCCTCTAGAACTTCCAGGAGCAGTTTCTCAACAAACATTTCCAGATTATTATTATTATTATTATTATTTGTTTATTTGTATTGCGCCGACTGCCTGGAGGCATCGGGGCGCATACATGGAGACAAAGACAAACGAATAGTGGCACAGAATGAAACAGGACAATTCACAGTACAGGTGGAGATGAGACATTTTCAAGGCAGAGGGTCTTGCAATGTAGTTTACTTGAAAAGCAAAGTTTTAAGCTTTTTACAAAAGAGTGATTGGTCTCTAACCTAAGACAGTTTGGCAGTTTGTTCCAGTTAACTGCTGCACGGTTGGGGAAAGCTCTACCCATACCGAGCTCTTTTTTATGTTTCAGGATTGATATAAATCCCTTGGCTTCTGATCTTAGAGCCCTGCGAGGGTTGTAGAAATTGAGTTTAGACTTCAGATAGGCTGGTGCTTTGCCGAAAAGACACTTGTGTGTTAGGCATAAGCACTTAAATTGCACGCGGCCCTCCATTTTCAGCCAATGGAGGTCCTGTCTGGCTTCACTGATGTGTTCACTTCTTGCTTTTTGTTTAATCATTCTGATTGCATTGTTTTGGACCAGTTGAAATTTGTGCATACTTTGCTTACTTGCTCCTGCAAGAAGTGCATTTCCATAATCCAAATGCGACAGAATAGCTCTGGCTATTGTAGCACAATTGTTTTCACTTAGTGGGGGTCTAATTGCTTTAAGTAGTCTGATGTGATAGTTACAATGTTTGCTAACATACATGTCTTTAGCATCTGCATTAAAGGATGCTTCCAGAGTCATGCCAAGTGTTTTAACCTTACCCGCCACTACGATACGGGATTCTTTGATTTGAAAAGCCTGATAGTCAGAGGCGAGTTTGGTTCGTGCCTGGGTGGATCCAAGGACCATTAGCTCAGTCGTATTGCTGTTTAGGCACATCCAGTTGTTCCCCATCCACTCTTCAATATTCTTATAGAGTGTGTTTAATGTCGTACTGTCCTTCGTGTCGTCTCCACTCAGTTCCAGGACCAGCTGAGTGTCGTCAGCGTAGTTGGTAAAGAACACCTGAAAGTGTTGTAGTAGCTCACATAGGAAACAAATGTACAAGTTGAAGAGCAGTGGGGACAGACTAGCTCCCTGTGATACCCCACAGAAGATGTTGAATTCAGAAGAGAATTTGTCTCCCAAATGTACTCGGAATATTCTGTTCTTGAGGAAGGAAGATAGCCAGCTTATTGCTTCCTTGGAGCAGTTTGCGACTTTCTCAAGTGCTTGTTGTAGTAGCTGGTGGTCTAACAGGTCAAATGTGCTGCTGAGATCTAAAAGGACTAGTAGGCCAGCTTTTCCCTTGTCCATAATTTCCAGCATTTTGGTTTGTAGGTCCAGCATTGCTGTCTCGGTGCTATGTACAGCTCGAAAGCCAGATTGTTGTGGGTGTAGAATCTCGTAACTTTCTACGTATTCCTGAAGTTGTGCAGTTGCAATTTTATCCATAACTTTCAGATTAAAGTTACAGTTCATGATGGGTCTTAGATTGTTCGGGTCACATGGGTCTAAATTAGTTTTTTTTACTAGAGGTCTAATAGTGACTTTTTTATGTTATTCGGTACTGTTTGGTCACGGAAAGAAGTGTTTACAATTTAAGTAAATAGTGGAGCAAAGATGTCCGGATGTTCGAGAATCATCTTGGGAGGGAGCTTATTTTCGGTGCAAGAGGATGGTTTCATAGACGCCAGAGTTTTCATCATAACATCAATAGAGATGGGTTGAAATTGAAACTTCTCCTTTCTCTCAGTGGTCGTCAGTTCTACAGGGCAGCTAGGTTGGAGTTTATTAGCTTTAGCTGATGCAATGCGTTCTCTAGCTTTTGTGATTTTGTTGGCAAAGGCTACCTGAGTGTTTTCACATCCTGATTGTGATGGAATAAAGGCAGGGGCCAGAGCCTGAGGCTTATCTATGGATTTAAGAATGTCAAAGAGTTTGCTAGCTGAATTGGAGGATGCTTCAATTTGACTGTTGAAGTAGTTATTTTTGTCCTCATTGATGTTGTTTTTGTAAGATTTTTCTAGTAATTTCCAGC
The DNA here is from genome assembly GCF_040938575.1 of Ambystoma mexicanum. Taxonomy (NCBI): domain Eukaryota; kingdom Metazoa; phylum Chordata; class Amphibia; order Caudata; family Ambystomatidae; genus Ambystoma; species Ambystoma mexicanum. The sequence continues at coordinate 344,483,555 of NC_090937.1, read as the reverse complement.
TGGTCTTGTTGTCATCAGTAGGGTTCTTAAGCCATTCTGCTTCGCTGCGTTTTTTCTCCTTCTTAAGGGTAGTTAGTTCTGGTGTGAACCATTTTTGAGGGTTCAGATTGGGCCTAAATGTTTTTTCACGGTTTGGAGCTTTCTCGTTTACAAATATGAGCATTTGTTGATCAGATTTTTTGATAATGGTGTCACAGGAATCCTTTTCATTAATGCCGTTTACACAGAGTTGTAAGTCCGAGCTTTCAATGTTTTTGAAGTTTCTAGAAAGAACTTTCCTTGCTTCATTCGTGGGTTTTTTAGCTGGTTGGGGTAAGTGTACGTTGAAAACTACCTTATAATGGTCTGTTCAAATACAAGGGGTGGTTACATAGTTGTTTGTACATAGTTGTTTGTTTCCAAGCTGTTAGTGATGACCCAGTCCAGTTGATGGCCGTTGGCCATAGTGGGATCGCGATTCATTACATTAAACTGCATTTTTTGCAGAGTTTTTTCAAGGAGGATTGCTTCTTTGTCTTTTAGGTCTCCACATCATCGGTTTAAGTCTCCAAGGATGATTGTGGATTTATTTTGTCCAATTAGTGAATTAGCAAGGTGAATAAGTTCATTATTGATTTTTTTCTATTCCCATTCTTACCAAAGTTTAGTAACTTGGATCGGCAGAGCGTTGGGGGGGTAGGATTTCTGGCTGAGGGCGACGGGATCGGCGAGGACCCGTGCAGAGCGGCTTGGCTCTGAAGCGCCGGCGCCGAAGCGCCTGACGTTTCAGGAAATAGCCTGAAAGTGCTCCTGGGAACTGTATTTTCCCATTTAGCAGAGCGCACACAATCAAATTACAGTACAAGTGCTTACTCGTTGCAAAAGAGGATTTCAATTTCAAAGTAAGTTACACTAAGTGGCCCCAGTAAATGCTAGCTGATGTGGCTTAATAAGTAAACTCTCTCAGGTAGCAAAAAGTGGCAGTCACGTCACAATTATTACTGGGTAAATGCAAAAGGTGAAAGTAGCGTTTTACCCCTAGAAAAAGCAGTTCAGTTAAGCAAACAATCTAGCACTGAAAAATACCAATTATGCAGTTCCACTAACTCGTTCTTCCTAGCAACAATGTGGAATCCTAAGCTGCAAACAAAAAACTAACCTCATACAGTAGCCAGCAGTGAACTGAAGGGTTAATTTAGAGGGATCAGCGGGACCGGCGCAGACCGGCTTGCCTCTGAAGCGCCGGCACTGAAGCGCCTGACATTTCAGGAAATAGCCTGCAAGTGCTCCTGGGAACTGTAGTTCCTGTTTTAGCAGAGCGCACACAATCAAATTACAGTATACGAGTGCTTACTCATTGCAAAAGAGGATTTCAGTTTCAAAGTAAGTTACAATAAGTGGCCCCAGTAAATGCTAGCTCATGTGATTCAATAAGTAAACTCACTCAGGTAGCAAAAAGCGGCAGTCACGTCACAAGTATTACTGGGTAAATGCAAAAGGTGAAAGTAGCGTTTCAAGTAGATTGTCAATGTCAGTGGATTTGGGCACCCCCAAGATGTGCAAGTTATTTCTTCTTGATCTACCCTCAAGGTCATCTCTCTTCACCACAACCTTCTTTACTGCCTGCTGAAGGGGCGCTACCTCTCTCTGAAGGACCACCACTTTATCATTCCCATCAGTGATCCGTTGTTCCACTTCCATCATGCAACAGCATAGCTTATCAATGTGTATTGCGAAAATGTCAACCTTGCAGGTGAGTGCGTCGATTTTTGCCCTGAGGTTATCGTTACTGTTCTTAAGTGGAAATAACATATGGTAGGGGGCAGAAACATCCAGCTGGGAGGGGCCCGGTAAGGGGACAGAGGACACTGGGGCCTGGTCAGCTCTTGCATATTGATCCATCTTGGCCTGCTTTTTGGTGTTAACCATGCAGTACTCTCAATCTCCTTGTGCTACCTCGATCTAGGAGGGTCCCCCAGGAGACACCCGCTTGGGTTGCCTCACCTCGGAGAGACTGCTAAGGGGGCACAGTCCCAACAGGGCACAGCAGGAGGATCGGGTTAATCTTACACCAGGCTGGGTCGCTCTCTGTGAAGGCTTTTCCGATTCTGATCAGGGCCACCACAAAGTTCAGGAATTTTAGAGGACTGTGCCCAGTGCCCAATATGCCAGCCCTGCAGGGGGTGGAGTCACTCCCAATGTTGCTAAGGCTCACCCAGTGCGATAGCACAACCAGACAGATCCCCAACAATGGAGCTCCCCTCATGCCCATAACCTCACTACTAATCCGGGGTCAGACTTCAGTTACAGTCACACAGTCAGTTCAGCTGACAGCCCGGACTAGGGGCAACACCTCAGAGGAGAGAGCAGCAAGGGCCGTGACCACTGCCACTCCCGGTGCACACTACAGTGCAGCCAAGATCAGGATTCCAGCAGAGCAGGTGAACACCCACCCAATGAGGACAATGGGGGCGCTATGGGCCAATCTATATCTAACTGCCCAAATAGTCTCATGGGGAAGAGCCAGCACCGGTCCCTCAACACTTGGACTGATTGTTGTTCTGTGTCCATTCCAGGATAGTGCACGGGCCAACTACGTCAACTACGCCCCACCCCAGGAAGGGGCCGCCCCAGTGTATGGATAGCCCCCATGGCGTAACCCCCATCAGACTCCAGCAACCAGTGGAAGGAAATGCAAGTTGCGAGTTGCTGATCCTACCATTCTCACAGCACCATCTCCATGCAGCAAAGTAGCACCCAGTGTAGCCGGTTTCCAGGACAGAGTCCCAGATTGAAAAGGGTCTCCCCACCGCAGACTCACTAGTACCGTCACAGGCAGCACCCCTCCTCATCCAATTTCACACCCACCGATGCTGGCAAGGTGATGGAGAGTGGGCCACGCAGGGTGGGGTACAGAGGTGTCTGATCAGGAGCCCAGTCACTTCGGGCCTCTTCCCACAGCACAGCAGATTGTCCACCATCCCAAAGGCTGCTAGGATGTGTGGAAGTCAGCTTCCTGCAGCGCTGCCACACTGAGCCACTGATCTACCAGAGGGGCCCCACTTCAGCTGGAGATCACCCCCCAAGCTCACCGAGACAGGCCACAGGCCCCCGTGAGCCACTACCCCTTGCAAGATGTTTCACTGGCTCTGATGCGCTTGGCTGGGGAGCACGCCTTCCCAATGGAGTGATCCGCCGGGCACACCCAGGCAGGACACAAACTGCAACCAGAATGGGAGCTGTATACTAAGTAGGTCGGGTCGCTGCCAGTCCACAGAGTATTCAGTGTGGGTGTCTCTGTGCTGGTGCGCCTTGCTGACCTCCAGGCTACCATGCCCAGAAGCCCAACCAGGCCGCACGGGGACACCGCGAGATGTCGGGGTGTTCAGCTGCTGAGTCACCACCGTCAACTGCTACACACCCTCTGATCAACCCGGAGCTGGTTTGTAGTGGGGTAGGTGCTGATTAAGCAGGATAGTCTGGCAGGATATCAGAGCCTTCGTCTGAGCTTTTTCAGGTTGCGGCCGTTTTGTAGCCATGCAACAGTGCCCCCCCCGGAACTGAGGGTATCTTGATGCCTACTGTTTGTGTTTGTCTTTCAAACTGTTGGCTAGGCTGTGGCCACTGAGGTAGAGAGGAAGAACAAGGATAATCCTAGCTGGAACCTAAGAGAGCAAAAGAGAGCCCCAGAAGAAAAGTAATTGGCAGCTGTTTTCTCTCCACAAGGGATTGAGAAGAGCAGAATTCTGTCCAGTACCTGATGGGTCATGTGGTGGCTTGTTTTCTCTCTCCAAGAAGAGCACCTCCCTAAATTGGAAGGCTAACATCCCTGAGTTCTCATTCCACAGGAAATCCAATGTGTCAGAGTATTGAGTTAAAAGATACAGAAAATAAGGCTGCTTTTGGGGAGAATTGCATCCTTCTTTGAGGAAGGGAATTTGGGAGCCTATGAGATCAGGAGGACAGAAATTGGCCAGAGACCGTTTGCTTTTTGGGGAAGAGGGAGGCCCAAAGGATGTGTGCTCACCTGTTAGTCTTTATAAATTCAGAAGAGACTGAGATTTTACTTTCTTCTCCTAGGAATTCACTGGGACTGCATATTAATAATCATTTAGTGCTCACCTGTTAGTCTTAATAAATTCAGAAGAGACTGAGATTTTCCTTTCTTCTTCTAGGAATTCACTGGGACTGCATATTAATAATCATTCAGAGTCTGTGAGGATTAGGGTGGGACCGATCCCCCCCCCGTGGGGCTTTACTGCCTGTAAAGCTATGTGGGGTTTAATCAAAGGTCCCATCAAACAGAACTGAAGGGCCCAGTGGAAAAATGACCTTCCAGCCTTCATAAAAAGACCTTCACATGGAAAATGCGCCTATTACGGCAGACTGTGACGGTTTCTGCAAGTAACAGAAGGAAGTGCAATGTGAAAAAGGCCCATCTATCATTATAAAAGGAAAAGCAGCCTTTTAATTCACGGTGGCAGAAGAAATTCAACGGCTCCTTTTTCACATGAAAAGCAGAATTTTCAAACGTTGACACCAAAATGGCATTGCTTGTGTGTTTACAATTTTAAAACAAGACATGAGAATATTGTTTCCCTGCTAACATAAAGATGTCAGGGGAAATACTTAGGGCCTAATTACGAGTGTAACGGTCTGGTAACAACGGTGCCGGTAACCCTAGCAGCACCATTGTTACCAGTCCGGCACACTCCGAGTCTGCGGGCGGCTAACGTTCCGGGAAGCATCATCACTGTTATTAACAGTGCCAGTGCATCCACCATCCCCATTTCCATTGAGTCCTATGGGACTCAAATGGGAATGAGGATTGACATTTTTTTGGTGCCTTACTTCCAGGAACACCGTTGTAATCCCCCGGTGTTTCCGTGGAGCCAGGTGCTGGAAAAATGAATGAGTCTGGCGGCAGCCTGTCAGTTTTACCGGCACGGCTTCCACCAGACTCGTAATGAGGCCCTTAGTGTGTGTTTAAGAGTGTTGTAAACAAACTGTCCGCAGTCTGGTTGTCTTTGAAGGCTCATTTCTGTGAATGGCTGGAATGTGGGAGAAGCTGCAATCAAGAGAAGCGGAACTCTAAAGAAAACAAGAAAATAGGAGGTTTTTCAGATCGAAATGGCAGCCCACTTCAGATAACAGGACAGGATGCCAGATGGCAGCAAATGGCAGCAGGGCCTTGTGACATTATAGGGCCATTTCTTTTAGACAAGAGGGCAAATTCTACAAAGTTAACAGGGTATTGCCCTTAGTAGATTACGTTCACACAATAGATAGGCAACACACATCTGTGTTGTAAACTGTTAGCAGCCAGATAAGACCCAAAGGAGGTCCAGTCGGCATAAACCAAACAACTGTGGTCAGGACAACAATTACAGCTAATGTCTAGCTGAACCTCAGGAAAAATGTAGAGACAAGGCTGTGGCAGAAGACAGAAGGATAGAACAAGAAAAATACTATTCCTGCCTAAAGTGCGCTCTCAACTCGGTTGAGGTGTTACAACGCCTGTCTAATAGTGACAGAATAAGAGTAAAATTACCAACTTCTATAATGTGTAATACATCCAGCCTTGTAAGTCCTATACCACTTTCTTCCAGATGTATTTAAATTGTAAGAAACTGTAAGTAAAATAAGAAGCGCACAAGGGAATATAAAGAGGATATATATTCTCTCTAAAGGCTCGTGTGGCACCTAATGGGGTAAATAGCCCTTTAATAGCCCACAGATTGTCACACTGACCCTGGATTGCTAGGGTTAAAATGACACAAATACAATGGAAAAAGAGAAAATTCCTTTTTCTAGAACACAAAGACAATACAGTCACAACTTCCCTTCCAAAGTTTTTTTGACTATTCTGATTAAAGATTTCAAAGAATTCAACCTAAATTAAAAAAAATGGAAACTAAAAAAGGATATCTCGGTTTTTTTGCATGAAAAGATCTATCCCTATGTAGTTGACAGCTACTATGAAAGACCCACAACCATCAGTGGGACAAAAATTTCCCTACCAGAACAAGAGAAACTGGTACCCCAGACAAAATAACAATAAGAATAAAAAGAGGAATACACCAGCACAATGGACCTTCTCAAGTGGTAGCTCAGATGAAGACAGTAGACCTGGCACATCTGGAGTTGGTATCCATAAACGAAGCTTGTCACGTAATCGTGACCAATCAAATGATAGGAGGGTCCAGTTCCAGGGCAATCAAAACCAAAGAGGCCAGAATGCAAATAGAAGGGCTTTTTTATACCAAGGCCAAAGAGGAGGCAGAGGGAGAGGGCAAGGTCTAGGCTCCCCTATAGTGACGAGGAGCAGAGGGAGGGGACTTCAACAGCCCGAGAACTATTAGTAATAAATCTCTCAGCACATGTCTTGACAAATGTAGAACAACAAGTCCTACAAAAAGGACTGAGCTTTGTCCCCACTGCAGTACATGATGATTTCCAAACACGCATTGAATTTGCTAGGCTAATGCGAAATATTAGACTCAGACAACATTTTGGTATGTTAGACTCGGCACTCACCGATGAGAGAGAGACAGATGTGACGGGATTGCACCCTAGATCGACGTTCTATCCGCCAATTGTTTCCACGGAATCCCTAACCTTTGAGAAAGCCACAGTGAAAAAAAATGGAAGAGATTGAAAAGCAAGAAAAAAGTACCTTCCATAACATCACCACGCAAGAACGCAATGACTTGCGTGACCTTAGTAACAACAAGGGGCCTCATTACACAGTAGGCGGTAAGGGTTTACCGGTACCAGTATTTTACCGGTACCGGTAAACCCTTACCGCCTTACTACGAGGTCCCTTTGCGGGTTGGAGAATTTAACGCCTGCTTTTTGCAGGCGTTAAAAACCAACCCGCAAAGGGACCAGGGAGCTAATTACGGTACCGCAATTTGCGGTGCCGTAATTAGCACCTTCCCCATTCCCATTATGCCCTATGGGGCAAAAATGGGAATGGGCAAGGGCATTGGGGGAAGGGGGAGTTACCGCCCCACCAACCTTGGAATAGGGCGGTAATTCCCCTTTCCACCAAGGCGGTGCCGGTATTTTTCCGGCATGGAGCAAGGTGTTAATAGCACCTTGGTCCACCGCCGTCCGTGTAATGAGGCCCAAGGTCATTATAATCAAACAGGCAGATAAGGGCGGTGAGTTATGAACTCAGTAGATTATGATCTCATGGTTACATCACTTTTGGGAAATGGAGACCATTATACAATTCTAATGGGGGATCCCACAGAGAGTCTCCGAGTAACAATGACGAACATTGTGGAAGAAGCAGCATGCGAAGGCCATATAAGCACCAAAGAAGCGGCCTTCCTTACTCCCAAATTTCCCAAAATTCCGGTGTTCTACGCACTACCTAAGGGACACAAGGGGATATCACCACCCCCTGGGAGCCCTATTGATTGACTCCATTGTTGAACCACTTTCCCAATTTGTAGACTTCTTTCTGAGGCCCCTAATTCCTAAAATACGATCTTACACCAAGGACACCATGAGTATTTTAAATACGCTCCAAGGTGTGACGTTTGATCCAACTACCCAATTCTTGGTTACATTGGACATAGAAGCCCTTTATACCAACATCCCTCAGGCTGCGACTCTTGAGATAGTGGAAAAAGTCCTTAGAGATCTAGTGACTCCCCCAGAGGCTCCAATAGGGCTTATATTACAACTAGCGGAGCTCGCACTCACTAAGAATATCTTTCTGTACAAGGAGTCCTTCTATGAGCAATGCTCAGGCATTGCTATGGGTGCTACATTTGCCCCGTCTCCGGCAAACCTATATGTTGCTGAATTTGAGGAGACTCACATATACCAGCCATCCAATCCTTTTAGGACACAGGTCACTCTATGGACGCGGTATATTGATGATGTTTCGGCCATCTTTACGGGAACAGAACTGAGATTCAAAGAATTTATGACTTGGCTCAATTCAAGAGATAGATATCTCAAATTCACACACTGCATTTCGAAAGAAATCATTCATTTTCTTGATGTAGAAATCACACCCGAATTAGGCTGTCTGTCACCACAGCCTTTCGGAAACCAACTGATCGCAATTCCCTGCTGGACTATACCAGCTTCCATCCAAGGTGTCTTTGTGAAAACTTACCATTTGGTCAGTTTTTGCGATATAGGCGCAATTGTTCAACTACACAGGAGTATGACTCACAGACACATGGATTTACAGACCGCCTATTAGAACTCGGATAGCCCAAGAAAACTGTGAGAACAGCAAGGAAACGTGCAAGAAATATCCCTCCGGATATAACCTTGCAACAAATAATACGACCAGTTGGAGAACAAACTATTACAGCAGTCTTTAGTTATTCAAACAAAATCAACATTATCAAAAGGGAAATCATCAAACTGTGGCCAATACTTAATGTAGGGACTGTTACTTTGCCATTACCATGGTTTGCCATGAAAAAAAGAAAAAACTTAAGGAACACACTTATACACTCATACACACCAGCCCTAGAGGCCACCAGGCAGACCACCTTGTGGAATAATTCAGCCCCACAGGGAAACACACCGTGTGGGCAGTGTAATGTGTGCATACTTACCAAACGCACCAAGACTCTGGACCTAGGCCTGAGGACACCGTGGAAGCAGATCACCTTAACTAATTGTAATACATCTAATGTAGTCTACATGATAAAGTGCCCCTGTGACAAAAAATATATTGGTATGACTACTAGGCCAATAAAAAAATGGATCCAAGAGCACTTATCATGCATTAGGACCCATCGGGAAAATGCACCAATGGTCGATCACTTCACTAGGTTGAATCACCAGGCCCCCGAAACCGAGTGGACAATCATAGGAAAAGTAAAATGCCCAAGAAGAGGAGGGGACATGAGCCATCTCCTATTGAAACGTGAGCGAAAATGGGTGTTCCGTTAAAAAACTGATAAGGTTGGTTTGAATGAAAATATACCCCGGCATTCTTTAGCTATGATTACCTAAGCTATTACCTAGCCCTGCAAAACAAGTATCCCCAGTGGCCTTTGTGTATTCAAGGATGGTTGCAGGTTCTGTCTGACTGGAGATGGATGCTACTTAATCTACATGAGCTACACAGATAGCACCACCAGCGACCTATAACCATCCGCCCCATTTTTCTCCTTTTCCCCCTTTCTCTGTGACCATTAAAGAATAGGCCCTTTATTAATACATCACATACAAATTAATATCTGTATGGTCTATCAGGTCGTAATGAGCCGTCCCTGCATCATGGGCTGTTAAAATAATATGGCTATTAAATAGACAGTATCATCCATTGGCCTCTCACTGGTGATCGATGGTCTTCCATCTAAAAGTGGGACCTCGATTCTGAGTGAGATCGGCCAACATCCCTGCTGATCTATTCCAGTACGTTGTGCCTGACTTGGTCCCAGCAGATTAGCCTGACTTCCGCGCTGATTATGTCAACATAAGCGAGAACACATCACATGCTACGGCATGACACGTGATAAGGCGATTCCATCCCAGCAGCTTGAATTAGTTTAGCGCAATCCGCCTGACACTCGGGCTGAGCATGCGCATAATGAGGCGCGTGCACATGATCCGTTCACATCTGTCACGTGATACGGAAACGAACGGAAGTCTTAACGCTTTCCTTTCTTTATAAACAGCGAGCGCGAAACAATTGTGGTCGCACTCGCATCGGATATACTAGCCGATCTACACACCTAGGCAGGTGTATGCTGGTAAGCCTTTGGGACCTCTTCTTGGGCTTGGAATAACTTTACTTAAGTAACTTAGTGTAATGGGATAGCGTCCCTTTGTATATAGAGAACTCGCCCCTTTTCAGGAATTAGCCATTTTTGGCTCTCCCTGTCATTTCCCTTATTTCCCTTTTCCCAAATGCCTAAATGTATTAGAAGTGCCAATGTATTGCCACCAAAATCAGTGGCACTGTGGATAGAGGCACAACCAAATCTAGTGCCATTAATACTATTAATACGTTACACCTCTACATTTCCCCACAGATTAGCAGCAAGGGACTGGTCAGTCGAGTTGTGCCTCCAATTGAGGCATAGTTACTCCTTCTTCGACTTGTGAGGGAAGCAAATACAGGGTGAGTGCATCCTTCACATCTATAATGTATGATCTCCATTGACTCCAGATCATTTTTTGAATCAAGATGTGTAAATGAACGATTTGCATGTACTTAATATCATTGACTCAATATCCAGCATGTAGAATCCTGTAGCCTACATTTTGGCTATAGATGCCATTAAGACTACATACTAAGGAGATTGAGAGGTATACACTAAGATTGAGTGATGTAGTGTGGTTTTAACAGACTCTGGGCCTCATCATGACTTTGGCGGTAACCCTTAAATCCGGCGGTCGCGCTATTACGGCGGATTTAACGGTCCGCCAAATCAGGACTTCGGCGGATTTCGCCCCAGCTCTTGGCGGGGGGGAAAACCGCTGAAAATGTGTGCTATTACCGCCGGCGGGAAATCTGCCGGCGGTAAGAGCGTGAATTTTCCCCATTGAGCCCAATGGGGAATGGGGCATTCCCGAATGGGCTCAATGGGGAATGGGGAATTACATTACCGCCGAACTTGTGATCCGGCGCTATTAGCGCCGGGGAGTTCGGCGGTAGGGCTAATACCGCGGCGGTAATACCGCCAGCGTTACAGCCAAAGTCGTGATCAGGCCCTCTGTTTGTATAAATGAATGACACGTATCTCTGTGTCGATTTATAATCCAATACATGGAACCTAGCAGCCGCGTAGTGACTGAGGTTTACTTTGTTTTGATTCCACAGGCTCCCTCCCAGACTGTTCCAGTCCATTGACACCTACGGCAAGGTGGTAAAGTACAACTCCATCTACTGTATTTTTGTTTCTCATAAACTGGTTGTCAAATTACTAAATACACCAGCTTTGAGGAAGCTAAGACTGTCCTGATGAATGTGGCTTTAATAAAGTCATGCCACTGAAACCGGTCGATGGTGTTTGCTACATCTAAAAAAGGTGTCATTTAGCCTATTTGTGATTGTTTGAGCAAACCTTTTTACATTGTCCGACTCCCCTTTAGTCAAAACGATTTTTGGAAGGGAAATCGTGACTGTATTGTCTTTGTGTTCTAGAAAAAGGAATGTTCTCTTTTTCCATTGTATTTGTGTCATTTTAACCCTAGCAATCGAGGGTCAGTGTGACAATCTGTGGGCTATTAAAGGACTATTTACCCCATTAGATGCCACACAAGCCTTTAGGGAGGAATATATATCCTCTTTATTTTCCCTGGTGCGGGAAAATAAAGAGGATATACAGTTTTACTTACAGTTTCTTCCAATTTAAATACATCTGAAAGAAAGTAGTATAGGACTTACAAGGCTGGATGTATTACACATTATAGAAGTTGGTAATTTTACTCTTATTCCGTCACTATTAGACAGGCGTTGTAACACCGCAACCTAGTTGAAAGCGCACTTTAGGCAGGGATAGTATATTTCTTGTTCTATCCTTATGTCTTCTGCCACAGCCTTGTCTCTCCATTTTTCCTGAGGTTCAGCTAGACATTAGCTGAAATTGTTGTCCTGACCACAGTTGTTTGGTTTATGCCGACTGGACCTCCTTTGGGTCTTATCTGGCTGCTAACAGTTTACAACACAGATGTGTGTTGCCTATCTATTGTGTGAACCACATTACAGGGCCAGCCTAGCTCATTATCTGCAGTGGGAGATCTCTGTGTCGCTGATGCCTCCCAAGGATTTGCGACCGGCAGTCACCAACTTCAAACAACAAAGAGGCTAATAAAAACACAGTCCGGAAGCTCTGGTCACATGCTGGCCAGAAATGGCAAATGGCCTGGAGGAAGGGGAGCTCATATTGGCATAACATAAAGATTTCCTATTAGTTTAAAAGGACAATCATAATGTATGCATTTTTCTCAGCAACCACAAGTCTATACTGTATTCATTTGTGTGTCATTTTTTAGATAAACTCCAGGTGATTTTGTTGAAATAAAATTCATCCACCTGCGACTTAGGGAATTGTAATGGCAAGCTAAAATGTGTTCCTGGCTGCTCGAACATGTCCCGACTTTAACAGTTGGCGAACTGGTGGAGGGTAAAATCAGGCATTTGGAGAGTAAATTACATGTTGATAACTGTTATGCGTTTTGTCTAAACGGTGGAAAATTGCCACATGGCCTGCAACATGGTACGGATGTGGCTGTCATTTTATCAAATTCCCCATGATTAGCTGTTGTGGAATATATATATCGATTATTGTGGTTAATAGTAAGTTATGAAGTTTTGCCACATAACAACTTTTTGCCAAAAGTTGACAATAAAAAGGGGATTTCAAATGAGAGTTTCCATATTTCTGCTCTAGACTCCTAAACCAATCCTTAGAGAGAGGCTAGACTGGCAGGGAGAGAGAAGGGTAACTGTCCAATCCTGGTTGGGATCATTCTTGCAGGGCTCCGCCCAACATTGAAATCTTGATGGTGTCAGCACGGGTATATAAACAGGATGAACTATGAGAGAAGGGAGAAATGCTGAAAATTACCATCTAACAGCTGCAAGGAAATGCCAAAGGAGATTGCCAAAATTGCATCAGGTTGGAACTGTCTATTGCTGGGGAGGTGTAAAAGCTGACTATGGTGAAGAGCTAGTGACCATCCTTGAGAGTGGTGTGACCAGTCCCCGGCACTATCCTCCAAGATGGTCCTGAAATGCAGCTGGCTTTCCTGAGCTTTAAAAAGAGGTTTTAAATGTAAGTAGAATTGAGCCATTTGAAACCAAAAGGTGGGGAGTCTGCTTGCCTTTAATCCTTTCACTTTATAGTGGGCGGGTGGGGGTGGTAAAACTGTGTATATCCTTAGCCTATTTAACTAAAAATATTAATTTAATTAATTCCCCTTGGCAGAACACCATGGGGTGATTTTTGTTAAAAATCCCCAACATAGACCTTTCGATGGAGGGGGGCTCTGAAATCCAAAATTCCTAAATCATCCCCATTTATTCTGTCCAGCTACCCCCAGACAAGCCTTTAAGTGGAGGGGGGTCTGAAATCCAACATTTCTGAAAATGAACCAGGTTTTTGTGTCCAGCTTCCCCAACACAGGCTTTAAAGTTGAGAGGTGAGTCTGAAATCCAAAAGTCCCAAATCATTCCAATGTTTCTGTCCGACTTCCCCAACCCAGTCCAAAGTAGGGGGGGGCTGAAAAACAAACTGCTTAATCGCCCTGTGTTTATTTGAAAGCAAAAGTGTGGGTGAAATAATCATTGCCATATGCATTTATACAAATCTGTAAACCAAACTGCTAGCCTTTTCAGCACGCATGAAAATCAAAATTGCACAGCACTGCATATGTACATTGATTTTGTTCATTGACCATTGTTGATTATTTCTTGAAGTGAAGTCGGGTTAAAGTAAAGTATTGTGATTTTTGTTTTTCCCAACCAACTTGTGTGATGTATTTGTGTAACAAGAAGTTTAATTGTGAGCCACAAAGAAAGTGGCGTGCGTCGTTGTAGTGTGCTCTCCATTATCTATCATTCAAATAAATACAAATATATTTCCTGTACAGCGGCCTGGTTCTTGGCTCATTGGTAGCTCACAGAGAGAGATCCAAAGGGCATAGGATGAATCAGAAATAGGCCTGACCAAAGAACTGACATTGTTGGGTGACACCTTGATTGGGGAGCGAAGGAACTCCCCGTGTTGAAGGTTGCATCTCAATAAATCTTTACAAATTGGGGGCTAGCACGGGATTTGGCTGGCCATTTTTTACTCATGACAAGTGCAATATGACAGACTATTCATTTTGATGTAATTGCATTAAGGTGGGTGCCACAAGGACTTCACCCCTGAGTTCCAGGGAGGTGTATTGGTAAAAAATTAAGATTGAGTGATTTTTAATTTGGCATTGTGAATGGAAATTAAATGGGAACAGAGTGATTGTTTCCACTACGCAAAGGAAATTCTACATTTGCAAAAAGGCCATTCTTAAAAACTCATGGTGAGTAGAAAGAGGCAGACAAAGGGAACTGGAAAGCAAAAATGATGCAAGATGTTAAATCAGAAGGAATTGTCAAGTGCTGGGAAGGTGGGATATGGCACAATGTATTAGAGGCATTTTATGTGACCCGAAATTCCCAAGAAGAACTGAGTCAAATGGCTCAGCTCACAGCTTACCTATTTATTTATTGTGCATTTGTAAGTCATTTATACATCCAGGAATTGTGTTTCAAAGTGACCAACTTGCAATTAGTGGAGGAACGAGTGCAGAAGAGGTAGTCTTGTGCTCAGAGTCAGACTGAGATTCTAAATGAGATGCAGAAAAAACATAAACAGTTAGAAGATCAAGCACAGCAGAGCCATATTCCTGAGTTAAAAAAGAAAGCCTCATGTAACACAGTTTTCTGCACTGCAAGATGCACATAAAGAATAAGTAGAACATTTGAGAACACTGCAACACAAGGGCAATGATCAGACTATTTATAATAGAGGGCTGATAGATTACCTTATGGCCTTTCAATTACAAATAAAGGAGTTGAAAAATTAAAACAGTCATTTAATTATAAAAGGGGTTGATTCCCAAAATTACTTTGATCAGATATATTAGAAAGTACATACTTTAAAAAAGAACTGAAAAGTCAACTGGTGAAGGAAAAATACCTCTTGAACCAGGAGATTAGTGTCCTTGCACAGCAGGTGCATCAGTGGAAAATGGATTCAGAAAAAAGTCGGTCAGGTTCTCAGGAATTGACTGGAAACCCTTGTTATGGCTAAAATTGATTATTGCAGTGCTCTCTACTTAGGCACCAGCCAAGAGAACCTGAATAAACTCCAAACAACCCAGAACAATGCTATCCGCGCCGCCCCAAAACATCCCTCGCAACCATCACATTTTAGAATCTAGAACTAACCTAAAGTGGCTACCTGTCAAGCAGAGAATTTCTCTAAAAACACTCGCCCTTACGCACAAATGCTTGGCTAACAAGGCCCCTATCTACCTATGCAGTCGGCTGTCGCGCCACTCAACTTCCCGACCACTAAGAACTGCCCAGTACCACTGTCTCTCGATCCCTAGGTTTAAACTGCAAAGAGCGGGGGGCTCGAGCTTCCCTGTCCTAGCCCCTAAGCTTTGGAACTCCCTCCCCGCTACAATCAGAGCGGAAGATTCCTTCAACATGTTCAAGGCCAATACCAAATGTTGGCTGTTCCACCAACTTTAAGATATGGTCAGCACCCCTGTCTT
The DNA here is from genome assembly GCF_040938575.1 of Ambystoma mexicanum. Classification (NCBI taxonomy): domain Eukaryota; kingdom Metazoa; phylum Chordata; class Amphibia; order Caudata; family Ambystomatidae; genus Ambystoma; species Ambystoma mexicanum. The sequence continues at coordinate 344,468,318 of NC_090937.1, read as the reverse complement.
ACTTGCTTGGTCTGTTACTTTTCTGCACACCCTATTGTATTCACGGCTGAAACCACGGTAACTCTTGTAGATATGAACACTGTTAATATTTCTGTTAAAGTTTAATCTCTTGTAATTTTTATGTCTGTATATATGCATTTCTGTAACTTTGTACAAATTGCGCCTTGATGCCTCCGGGCCTGATGGTTGCGCATTATAAATAAACAAATACAAATACAAATAGGCAAGAGAATGTAGGACACATGGAGCGTGTGAGGCAAGTGGAAGCTGACCTGTTACAGGCAGCACAGTGTAGAAACGTGTAAGAGAAAGAGATTGGTATTTTAAAAGCAAACCTCTTTCAACATGCGTGGACAATGCAGGCCACACAAAACAAAACTGAGTCAAGACGGAATGAAATCAGAGAATTGAAAGATCGATCAATGGCACATAGCAACGGGCTCAAGGCCAATTAGGCCCTGGTGTCAGAGTTAAAAAGCCAGCTCTCTGAACAACATCAGGAACTAAGGACAGAGAGAAGCAGATGTGAGAGTTTGACAAATGAAATTGAAAATTACAAACAGCATTGAGGCACCCTGACCAATCAGGGTATGGGAAAGGGCTCTCTGATCCAGGGGTGATGCCCTCCCCATCAGGAACCTCATGCTAGTTAACCATAACTTCCTATGGGCCGACTGCGACTGATCTCATGCTTTTCACCTACAAAGCCCAGGGAAACATGAGGCACCTAGACGTACCCAGGCCTAGCCAAACTGATCCAGAAGGCCAGTCCTTATCTGAGATTGAGGAGTACTTACCTGTTTCACGCAGAAGGGAAGGTGGCCAGACTAGTATATCCTGGGAAGTTAAGAATAATCAAGTGAGTACTTCAGACCATGAAAACTCCCTTGATGAGGGAGTTGGACTTAAAACAAATGAGATTGCAGAGAGACCACCTAGCTCACTTTGCGGTAGAAGAACAATCAAAGCTTCAGCCCAAAAGGGGCACATGAAAAACCTTCTTACATTGAGGGGAAGCAGTGAATTTCCCCAAACTATCTGGAAGGGGGAGACTACACAGCTGAGTCAGTCTGAGAAAGAGATTTAGTATTATCCTGTGCCAAAAGGTGACTACAGGGGAAATGAACCTGAGAATTCACACCGGCATGGGCAGGAGGAGTCCAGACCTTGTGATTCTGGGAGGTAGTCCCGGTATCATAGAGATAGGGAGTGCCTAGAAGATAGGGAATGGAGTACCAATAGCAGCTCTGAGTCAGAAGGTGAATGGACTCAGATGCAGAGAACAAGGAAGACAGGAAAACAAAGAAAGGGTTTGGCAAAGACCCAATTGGACAGATGAAGACCATAAAGAGCTTTATTACCCCAAACCATGTGGGAACATCTAGAATTGTATGAACAAATGATATCCTCATTTGGAATAAAAAATGACGTCCGTTGTATGGAGTTTGTGAAATGGATGTTTTTATCTGAGTATTCTAGTTTCTTTTTGGGACTGAAGGGCCAGAATCATTCAAATTGGTCCACCTATAAGCCAGCCATTTTGAAAAAAAGTTAAAGCGGGCATTTGCTCAGACTTCCCGATGGGTGAACACAAATAGTAGGGAGTTCATAAGTACATATTTCCATGCGCTCCCCAAATACATAATGACCCCCACCAGGAAAAAAATTGTGCTTTTGTAGGGGTACTACAGCTACCAGAATTCCTTGAGACCAAATGAGACTAATCTGTAACACCTGAAAAGACAGCCTCCCTGAAGATTGTTAGAGACATGAAAGCGCTTGGAGGAGAACAGCAACTTGAAATGCAGCAGGTATTCAACACTGGGAACTAGAGTGCGCACCTCACCCTCCCTCTGTTTCTCTACAAGTATGGAAACAGTCCCAGGTCAAGAAACCCTTCAACCTCAAAAAGGCAAGCCAGACAGAATTGAAACTGAGGGGGTGTCCTTTCCCCAAACATGTTCTGAGAACTACCCCCAGGAAAAGTGGGACAGCAAAGAGTCCGAGGAGAAAGAGGATTCCCCAAATCTGCCCATTGTTAGTTGTAACATTTTCTTTCCAGATTCCTGAACTCTGAAACAAAAAATTGCCCACGATCAAACAGTGTCAGATTTAAATATTAAGAAAATGACCACCAGGCTGGCAAATAACTCACACTTTCTTTGCACCCTGGATGAGAAAGAAGGCAGATTTTACGCACCGCTAAGGGTGCAGCATCAGTATGAATTATCAGCTCTAGTGGATACTGGATTCCAAGCCACCCTCCTGTCCAAAAAGGCCTTCGACCAACTAAACTCAGGATGGGGGAAGGGCCACCAAATTCCCCTCACATCACATCCTGGACAACTCAAAAATGTCGACAGGAATGACCTTTTCGCTGAAGGGACTGCAAATATGGAAATAAAAATTAGGTGACATTGATTAAAAGATCTGGTGATAGTCGTGAATTCAGAGGGCACACCTTGTTTACTTGGGAACAATCTCCTGAGTAGGTTATCACCTCTGATCGACTGTGTAAACAAGGCCCTCTGGACTCAGAATGACCGACCTATTAAGTTAAAAATGAGTACCAATTACGTAAGCATGAATGGTACCTGTCCTTTAATTGATTGACTTTCTGAGAAAGTAGAATTCCATTACAAGAATAACCAAGCCCCAGATATCACTGTCATCTCTGTGGGAGAAGAAACTGGTGACAGGAACCCAATCAATCTTCCTCTCAGTTTTAAGTGGCAAACTACAATGGAAGGGAACACCCAAAAATGTTACACCAGTCCAAAATCAGAAGGAACCTTAAGTCCCATGACACCAGACAAGGAAGAAACTGCTCAAAGTCTGACGGACATTCAGAAAAAGGGCAAACAGTTGTTTTTCCCAATTCAGTTAAATGAGGGGGAGGAACTAGTGCTCATCAGAGTATGCCTGAATAGTGGAAGGAGCTTCAACAGCGATTATTCAGGAAACTCCCAAAAGATCAGACTATTCCCACATGTAAATTTATTGACAAATGGGAAGTAGGTCTGGAAACTTCAAACTCCAAACATACAAAGGTGTATGCAAAAAATGTCCATTGGCAACAAAAGCATAGAGCATAATTGTTGGGTTGTGAGAACTGTCCCTTCCGCCTTTTATCTGGGAAGTGACATTCTCAACCGATTTGCAATTAGTTTGGACCTAATTAATAATAAAGCCTGGTCCTGACTGGGGGTAACCCCATGGGCTTTGACAACACCGAAAAAGCATTTCGGTCAGCTCAATCTCTGCCTGAAGAGGGTACCATCCCAGGACAGGTGCAACAATTGACTATTCCCCTCAAAATTAAGCAAGGACAGAACCTCACACATCAGGACGCCTACATGCATTTAAATTCCCATCTCCAGCAACAAGGTTTGTATTTAAATCCGACACCGCTATTGGACCTAGAACAAAATGCCATTTGAATTTTGGTGGTGTACACGAGGGCAGAGCGACCTCTGACGGGCCCATGGGATCAGAGCGCACCCTCAAGTACTTTTAAGATGAGATAGCTGCACCATGAGGAGGATGGGGTGCAGGATTCTCTTACTCCAACACAAATCAATAAGGACAAGTCAATGGTTTGGCAAAGGGAAGTCCGTTTAATGACAAGTAGAAAAAACGGGGAAACAACTGGAAATCAACAGTGATGCGATCGCCTGTCTCGCTTCAACTTTCTTCATTCAGACATCAATAGTTATAGTACATTCTCGTCATCGTTGACCTTTAACACTCAAAGTTTGTCATGCAATTCTATTGGTCGGGAAAGGTAACTTAAGTATAGGTGTTATATCTGTATGTGGTAAGAGAGCGTAAGGATTGGATAACTCTTATCGGGAGGGCGTCTACGGCCGTCCCTCTAAAACACTTGTGGTAGACGTCACCGCAAGTACAACGCCTTATTGGTTCTACTAGCTATTGGACCCTAGATTATTTGGTCCATTGTGATTGGGTAGGTTACACCCCTAGACATACATTTCCACTTTAATTGGCAGCATGCAGAATGGACACCCAGATGCAGATCGCCCCAAGATTCACCCTGCCTCCCTTCCATCAATCAGTACTTTAGGGCTAAGTGTCAATCAGTTGGCTGAGGATGGCCTCGAAACTGTAGCTTCTTATCAGGAAAAGTTATGGCATCCTCAGGTTCTGGGTGACATCAGATGTTGGTACCTCTTTGCCCTCGGCTGGTCACGTGTCTGTTCACCGTGAATCTGCTTAATTTTCCCTCTTTTCGTGTATTTGATTCTTTCTTAGCCTCGCCACCTGCTTGGGGCCTCCTCATCTCGACCTTCACTGGCTTCGGTTCTTCGAAGTTGCCGCTCTCCTCCCTTCTTGGAGTTGACCTCGAATTCCCAGGCATGAGCTCCTTCTTACTGAGTTTCGATTCCGCTCTTCCCTTCTGGCTTTAGCTGGAATATGAATCTCGGCCTGTTTTACCCCTTGCAGCCTGGGCTTAATTCTGCTTTTACAAAATGGAGTTGCACTTGTATAATGTGCTTCAATGAGGTAGATATATAATTGGCGCTTGCCGCTCTATTCTTCTACTAAGCATTGCAAGCAGTACCAGTTCCTTGGCTTCTTGCGTTCCAAGCCAATTTACAGGCATTTAGTCAGTTAGGTATTTTTATCCTTCCTTCATGGTTATGTTCTTCGTGCTGCAACGTTGTTTCTTCTTTTAAGTCTGTCGCACCATTATTCATAATTTTTCGTCTTGTGTGTCATCCTTTAGCCGTTGTTTCGTTCATCTGTGTGTCTGTCCGGGCCCGTGTGTCGTCACCACTCGCCTTCCATTAAGGCTCTATGGGTCTCTTCGGGGACAGTGTGCAAGTAGTCTTCATTTCGTGTTAACTGGTGGTATGGTTGTCTCAATGGGTACCTTGCAGCCCACGGTTGTCTGGTTATTGGAGCTTTAATAGGTATGCATGTCCTTCTGATGGGTACTGGACCGAGCCCCACCGTGGCTCTCTGTTGGTTTATTTGCTCCTTATACGTCACATATCTTGGCGTGTATGCTTCTGGCATCTCGACATGGGTGGCTGGAGTGCCGGCCATATTTGGGACCTCCTCTACACACCCCCTCTGGTCGGTTTATTGACCACCTTTTCTTCTTCCTTTAGACTACTCTTACTTGGTTCTTCTATATCCAATTCTTCGTCTTCTGGGTTTCTACATGATGGTGTGAACGTGTGTTTCTTTGGAGTGCATATTTTTATCACTCCTTTCAGGCTTCCTGCTATTTTTACATGTTCGTCTTTGTTCCAGGTCATAAGCTGACACTGACCATTTTGGCTGCAATAGATCCATTTTCCTTCATAATGTCTACGTCTTCTGGGATACTCAAATTTTGTTGCTTCTTGCGCAAATTTGCTGGCCTTCACAAATTCCCTCATTCTTAATCAGTCAGGTCTCTCGGCTTCCATCCTGGTTTGACATCGATCATTATCTTCATCCCTATTGCTTTCTTTGCAGTTTTCTGGCATTGTGTGATGATTATTTTGATAATACAAAATCCTAGTAGTATCATTAATAGTAGGGCTCCCAGAAACTTGAATATGTCTGCCATCCATTGTGGGACCCATGAGAATAGAGTTCCGAACCAGCTGTCATCATCAACTTCGTCAGTTTCATCGATCATCTGGTTCTGTAGGTTTGTCAGCATACTTATGGGTTCTGTTAAAGTTCCATTTTCTTTATCATGCGAAGACATAAATGTGCAACACGATTCTCCAGTTTTTGTGCAAACACCTCCATCCATCGCTGTGATCATGTCAAGTACATATCTGTTCTGGAGGGTCATCAGTCGGATTGCTCTTAGTTCTTCCTTAATAGAATTGAATCCTTTTATGTTAGTGTTAATGGTCTGCAATAACTCCCATCTGGTTATCTGCAACCATTTCGTATTTGCTCCAACCTGGAATCTTGGCATGAGGATTGTTGCGAACACTGATGAGGTGAGACTAAACAGCCTGTGTTCGTATGGGATTGCATGAAATGCTTCTTCTGATTTGGCAGAAAAGTCATTCTCTCTCTTCCTTCGGGATACCAGTTCCACAGATCTCCTTTTCCTCGGGTGAGCATCTGTTTTCAGGAAACTGTCAATATTCAGGTCACTTTTCGGGATCACTATTGCAGAAACGTGGACGTTTACTATTGTACATATACCTCCCCAGTTTTTCGGTAGTCTTATATATGCCTTGGATCCACAAGCCCAGTAATGATCCCTAATTACTGCGGTTCTGTGAGTCATTCCTGGAGCTTCAAAGATTCGTCCGCAGTTTTGATTCTCTCCCATCTTCCTCGTTTCATTGTTCTTGAAGCACAATTTCGGGCTTTCCAGTGGCACTATTTGCAAGGGTCCTCCTCTGTCTTTGACCCATGTCAGTAATCTTGTGAGTTTCGGCCACAAAGGTTTGCACAACCTCTGTGAGTTCTCTATTGCTTCCTTATAGGCTCCATAGACCATCCATGCTCGGCAGATCACCACTCCTTCTGTTCCCCAAATCTGCATTTGGCCTCTGTTCTTCCAATTTTTCTCCTCTTCTGGAGTTTTTCCCTGGACATTTAGCTTTGAGTTCACTTCCCATCTGATTGCTGTTCTTTTAACTCCAGGCTTCTCGTACCTGATCACATGATTCCTTGTATGGGCTCTGTTTCTCATCTTAATGTCCTGTATATAATCATCTTCATCAGGGTAATTTGTCTTGGTTGCCCTTATCAATGAGGCATCCCTTCCCATGAACTGTCCTCTGGTGTTGCACATTGCTACGGGTGAAAGACAGTGTGCTGTTGGGACGTCAAGTTCTACAGCCACGAATATCTTGGATTTCCCCATGCTGTACGGTAGAAGGGCACAAACGAAGCATTCTCCTTCTGATTTTCTTCTTCCGACCTCTTTCATGTGTTGGTACCAAATGTTGTTTCCTAGATGTGCTGTGCTGTCCAGGTAATCGTTTAGTTCATTGTTATCTTCATGTGGGCTTCTCTTGATTCTTAGTGTCTTTCTGTACTTAGCTATAACTACATCTCTAAACGCGTCTGTGTGACTTTTCCTTGCTGGCGGATTCTAGGGCATTCTGGTCGGTGAAGCGGTTTTCATTATCTGCATCGATGTGGTAGGTGGAGGTTTTGCAATTCTCTCCTTCTCTTCTTGCATCCTTTTCCTGCCCTCTATAAGTGTCTTTATTAGCCATCAGCCTGTCACCGGCCCGTGTATGGCTGCATCATGGGCCTGGTGATTGTTCCTTGTGTTGGAACTTGTGTGATTGTCAGTACAGTCTCTGCGGGTCTATTTTTCAGTTCCTCATGTAGCTTCTTCGCTCTAGCTATGAACGGGAATAAATGATCTATCAACATTTGTGTTCTTGCAGTGAATTCTCTCATAGCCGCTTCTGTCTTCTCGAGGGCTTTTGTTATGTCTTCTTTAGTTGGCGGTTCTCTTGGTTCTTCTCGGTTTCTCTCATTGTTTTCTGAGGCTGATTGTTCGGCAGGCAGTCTTGTGCTCTTTGCTGCCTTTGCTTGAGGTTCTGCAGCCATTGACACTTGCCCTAGTTTGTGTGCATTTAGTGTGTGGGTGCGTGTAGTAGTCAGTGCTATGATTTCATTCATTCCGCGCTGACCCTGTCTCCAGCTTTTCTCTTCATTCGTTACCTCATGTGTGTATGAATCACTACTAATTAGATTCAATTTTAGTTTGTTTACCTTACCATCAGGTTTTCTTTGGAACCAGAATAACTATTTAGGGTTTGGGTGCTTTCGTGGGACCCATGCATACATTATCTGGTGGGTGCACTGAAATTGGAACGCTTCGTGCACCAATAAAGAATGCAGTTCTGATTGTTAATGACAGAAAAACAATGATAATCACTATGCATATACACATAATCGAGCGGTATGAAAGTTGGCAGCATTTCCTTCCAGGGAAGCGGGGGCGCCCCTCTGTTTGTGGGAGGACCAGGTTACTGTTCTGGACCCCCATTTCAATCATATCAACTGTTAAAGTTCTATTCTTTTCATTTACTCCATTATTGTCTCTCAGAAAGTTTGTAACATAAAGTGTCTTGTGCTTCTTAAGTGTCCCTCCCCTTGCGGGTGACGATTGTCTCTGGTTGTGCGAAACAGATCCCTTGCTAGACTATGGAGAAAGATTAGACTAACACCTTTGGTAAGTCACATTCATTATGCATATTCAAAATAGGTCAATTCCCAGTCCACCCCCCGAATTTGCTTCAGTCCTGAGGACATGCTGGAACCTGTTCAATGTGAGGCAAAAATAGAAAAAATGGAAAATCAAAATCAAAATCAAAAATAACAGACAAAGTTCTTGTCTCCTCTCCCTCGATCTGTCCCACGGCGGAAGATGAAGTGCTTTCAGTCTGTCTCCTGGATCTGTCCCTCGGCGGAAGATGAAGTGCTTTCTGTCTGTCTCCTCGATCTGTCCCTCGGCGGAAGGTTTCACTGGAATCTCCTCAGATACTCTCTTTGGAAGTTGGACAGTTCCACTTGGAGCATAATGCCATGTCGGAGCATTCCCATATGCGCAACATTAGCTGGATCTCTGATGACGGTGAGGACATCAACCTCGGCAGGTCTCCCCACCATTTCTGGAAAGTTAGTGACTAGACGGAATAGGACATTGTGCGCCAGTCGGCTGTCCTCGGGTGACAGGGACATTTGTCCTACTTTGCTGGGTTCAGGATTGCAGGCCTTTCTTTTGACGTGAACAGTCTCTGCACTTTCCTGCTGCGTGGATTGCGACCAGGTAGTGGAGCTTGACCCACATCTGGTTCAAATGTTCAGTGTTTCTTGGATCTCTAATATATGTAAGCGTGTCCGTGGTTCTCCCGACGAGTGCTGGGCATTCCTCTATGATACAAAAGAAAAGCGTATAAGTGAGTTCCTCTATGATCACCTGCGGTGGAAGCATTTGTGTCCTTATCACAGTATTCGGGCAAAACAGCAAAGGCTTCCACGATGACAGTCAGCAGTTGCCAGATTACTTTCTTGTTGGCAGGGTCTTGAACAAAGTCTGTGACACAGGTTACTCTCCGTACAAGTGACGGATATGATACTACTATTAACTGGAGGTAGGTGAGTACATCCCTTGTGAGATTTCTGCTGGGAGATACCATAAATTCTGTGAAACAAAGTCTTGGTGTTGGTTCCTTCAGGACACTGTGTTAAGCTCTTAAAAGGAAAGTCTTTGCTCACAGTCTATCAGAGTCTTGTTTTCCAACAATGCTTAGGCGGGGCTTGGTTCAAAAGTTCGTATTATCAGTGTGTTGTGGCTTAGATGCACAATTCTCTTCTTCACCCTGCAACTATGATGCACAGAGTGTCCGTTGTGTCCTTATCCCCTTTTTTGCTTAGAGGAAATGTCCAGTTTAAGCCACAACTTGCAAAGGAGTTCTTTTGTCTTGGCTTTTGCTGCTCATGCGTCCTTCTTCCTCGTCATGGATCTTGTCTGCACGTGCTGAGGTTCTTCCCCGTTGTCTGTGATTTCTTCACGGTGGGGTGCAGCTAGAGGGATCTCTCCGATATAGGGTTTAATGTCATTTAGAAAGATCCATGCTCGTCTGCCTTGCAGTTTGACCGCTGATGGAGTGCAAACCTCTACGATGAAAGGACCATTGATGCTTGGCTCGTCCCACCTTTTCCTCGTGCTGTTTTTTACCAACACGGCATCTACAGGGAAGATGAGTGGCGTGCATAGACCTTGAACTGCGTCTGTTTCAGCATCTCCTGCTGCGTTTTGTGCTGCGCTGCACCCTTTTCGTCATCGCAGTAGTTGGTCTGAAATGACAGCAAGGCTTGATGTCATGCAGTTCAGGTATTCCTGCAGCTCGGTTCCCAAGACCTCTCGGGTTGACTGGGCATCGCATCTAGCTCTATCTCGGGGAGCAAGGGGGGTGTTCATTCTCCTTCCTATGACTATCTTGTGCGGCGTAAGATCATGGTCGGAGCCTGGTTGGTTCCGAAGAGCATACAATGCCAGTGGTAGACAGTGCAACCATCCCCTCTTTAGAGTAAGCTTCAACTTGGCTATCCTTTCCTTTAACAAGCCGTTGAGCCTCTCACAAATACCATTACCGTCCAGATGATACGCCAATGAGAACTTGTGCTTTATACCAAGCAGCAAGCTGATCTGCTCAAAGACTGCGTTAACAAAATGAGCCCCGTTATCTGATCTCATACCTCACACACCCCCCCATCTGGTGAACACTTCCCTCACCAGGAATTTGGCAGCACATGTTGAGTTCGAGGGGGTACACGGACCTGCTTCTAGCCATCTAGAGAATGGACACACCACTACAATTAAGTACCTGTACCCGTTACACACATGAATCATTTCGATGTAGTCGATATGTAAGTGTTGAAAAGGCCCATTTGGCCTAGGGATGACTCCTCTCACTACTTTTAATGTGTGTCCAGCGGTGAATTGCTGGCAGATTATGCAGTTCACCAGAAAGAATGCAACATGCTCAGCTAAATTCGGTATAAACCAGTCTTCTGCGAGCGTTGCAGCTAGATTTTCTTTTGTCATGTGAGATGGGTAATGGAACTGTTCCAATGCTATTTTTAGTAGGGCTACAGGAATTACTGGTTTACTAGTGCTGTCTTGCTGCCACAATCCGTCAGAGGGGTTTAAAGAACACCCTTGACGCTTCCATAGGTTCTTTTCGTCCTGAGGTGCCTCCCCTTGGAGCTCCATAAGTTGAGTCTGCCCCATATTGCTATAGGCCTCTGGTGTGGCTCGTGATAACCTTCATACGTTCATGGTTGTATGCGACTTCTACTTCCATAATCGTCTCCCTTTTAGACGCCATACACTTCCATGTCTGCTGCATGGTATCCGCGTGACACGACATCTGTCCCCTTCGGATGGGTGGCACATTTCACGACTGCTATGCCCACTGGGAGCTGTAGTGCCTTTATCAGCCTGTCCAATAACTCTGCATATTGTACTTGCGTGCCGTCTGCTTGGAGGTAGCCCCGTCTTTTCCAGCGTGCTAGGTCTGCGTGCACTGTGGACGTCACATAGGCGAGTCACTGTATACTGTTACTTCCTGGTCTGCGTCATTCTCGATGGTGAGTATCAACGCCAATAGTTTTGCAGCCTGTGCTGAATAATGAGATGGTATTCGTGCCCTGACGAGTACTTGAAATTCTCTGTTTGCTATGCGTTTTATTACAGTCACGCCTGTATATCTTTGTCCGTCTTCTTGGTCGATTCATGAAGACCCGTCAACAAAGACAATCTCACCTCCCGCCAGGGCATTTTCCTTCACCCTGGGGACTTCATCATACAATTCTTCGTAGTTTGCGCAGTCATGTATCGGCTCACCTTCAGTGACTGGCTCAGCTATGAACGTAGCTGGGTTTACTGTTTTACATCAAACTATTTTGATCGATGGATTAGATATGATCACTTTATATGCAGAAGGTCTCTGAGATGTCAATGAGCCTTTTGGTTTCTCCAAGATGGCGTATAATGAGTGCTCGACGTATAACGTCATGGAGCATCCCATTACAATGGTTGTCGCCTTCTCTATGGCGAACGCTGCAGCAGCTAAGCTTTGTTCTCATGGGAACTGGCCTCTCATTACTGGGTCCAGATTCCCACTGTAATACGTCAGGGGCTTGTACCCCAACAAGGTTCTTTGGGCGAGCACTGCCATCATAACGCTGCCATTCGCGTGTGAGAACAGGTAGAATTCCTCTGCATAATTAGGAATCCCGAGAACTGGAGCCGTACAAATCGCTCTCTTGAATTCCGTAAACCCCTTTTCCATTGTCTCGGTCCATTCAATCATTTCCTTTGTCACCTGGGCCTTTTTTAGGGCCTGGAGGAAGGGCTTGGTATATGAGCTGTAATCGAAGATCCATGCTCTGACATAATTGCACAGGCCTAAGAAGCTCTGCATTTGCTTTATCGTGAGTGGCTGAGCCGTGTTCATGATAGCTTCATTACCTTTTTCCCCTCATTCGAAATTAACTGGCCTATGTACAGCACCTCTTGTTGACAGTATTGCAATTTTTCATTGTCAACCTTATATCCTTTCTCAGCCAGTATAGTCAGTAGCTGGACAGAATCAAGCCTGCATTGCTCTTCAGTGGTGCTGCAGATCAGAATGTAATCCACATACTGGAAAACAACACTGTCTACTGCAATATTGCTTAGGTCCATTTGCAGGACTCTGTTGAAAATGGACAGGGATTCACAATACCCCTGTGGCAACCTCGTGCTTTTCAGACGCATTTGTCTGAAAGTAAATGACATTAGATCTTATGAGTCACGGTGCAACGGGATTGAGAAAAAAGCATTTTTTAAGTCAATCACCGTGAAATATTTTGCCTTGATCGGTATGTTACACAGGATCGTAGATGGATAAGGGACCAGAGGGAACTCGGCTTCAACAATATCGTTTAATGCTCTTAAATCTTGGATTAAACGCCAAGACCCTCCTTTTGATTTCTTGACAGGATAGATCACCGTGTTACGGGGTGACTCTGACGTCACTAGGATGCCATGATCCATCATGGCGGAAATTGTCTTCGCAATCCCTTCATCTGGTTCTCTGGAAATGGGATATAGTGGCGCTCTTGGTAAAATTGCTCCTGATTTAAGTTTGATTTTTACTTCTCCCACCCTCTTCAGGAGGCCTACGTCATAGGGTCCTGTAGTCCATACTGAGACAGGCACTTGGGCCATGTCGTCATCAAAATATTCCGGACGCTTCAGTGCCAACATCATTCTCTGAGGCACTTCTCGTTTGATCATTTTGACCCAGAATATGAGACTTACTTCCACCCTCGTCTCTTCTAAGTCAGGGTGTTCTTCGAACAGATCGTCATCGGTGACATCAGTCACTCGATACCCTTCTTCAATGGTGATAATCGCGCACCATTGCCTGCCTTCGTCATCGTATAATTCAACCAATGCTACTTTCCCTCGCACTGCTGCAATTTGTATCGTCAAGGGAAATACTTGTCCCTCTTCTTCATGCATAGGTATTCTTGGTCTGAATAGGACCTCATCTGGGGTTCTCATAGGTTTATCTGTGAGGCCTGGCAATCCCATCATAAGCACACACATGCCATATGCAAAGACTTCTGGTTCTAACGGTACAGCTCTCATGGCCATGCGTCCGGAGTATGCTCTGATCATTTCGCACACGTTTGAATAATGCATTCCTGGAGTGGAGCATACTATGCCCTCCTCCGTGAACGAGATTGTCATATTCAATTTTGTCATTAAGTCTCAACCCAAAATGTTCACTGAGGTCTGTCGTGAATATAATAAAGGCACATTCATCTCACATTCTCCTACGGAGACTGGGAGATTGTCCGTAAAGGGGACTCGACTATGAGCTCCTGTAAAACTCTGAGTATCTATGTCCTGGCAAGACAAGGAAAACTTGCCTTCTCATATGCACGAGCGTGTTGCACCCGTGTGAACTAAGAAGGAATATTTTTTCCCCCTATGACGACAATCACCCTTGGTTCCCTGTTAGGGTCTGGTGTCACTGATAGGATAGAGCACATCAGGGTTCCCAGTGAGCTGTCCTAGTTCATATATAAGTTTGGTCCACTGTATACTTGTGGATTTTCTCTATTCCCAGGGTTGCCTCCCCTTCCGGAGTTTGTGCCCTGAGGCACTTGCGGTGGTGCCTGTTGGGATTGCCCTTGTGGCAGGTTCCCTACGCTTGGGGGTTGAACCCCTTGTTGCGCACCTTGCTGCAAGCCTGGTGCTTGCTGCTGCACTGTGTGATTCTGTGCACCGCCCTGTTGTGGGATGGCAGTCGAATTCACCATGCCTGCTCCCATTCCTTGTCCATTTTCCCACGTGCCTTAGCTTCTGCACATGCCCTGTCATTCCATACAGCCAACACACTGGCGGTGGTCGGGCTATTTGTCCATTTGACATATCTGGATTGCCCATCTGCACGTTTTGAAAGCCTCCTTGGTTACTCTGGAAACCTCCCTGATTACTCTGAAACCCTCCCTGATTACTCTGCCATCCTCTTCCTATAAATCCCCTTCCCCTCGGGTAAAATCCCACGTTACCCTGGTTGTTCTGTGGCGGTTTAGTCGCCTGTTGTACGTTGGTTTCAGCTGGGCTTTTCAGCATGGCTCCTTCGAGAGCATACTTTGATAATTTCTTTTGCACCAGCTTTGCTTCCTCACCCTTACGACTTGCCTCCTTTTTTTGATTCTTTTCTTGCAACAATCTACAGTAATGTGCAATAGTCAACTGTATTTCGGCCCACGGTTTAGCTTCTACTCCTATCAATTTCTTGAGCTGTTTCTGCACCGGTTCTGGCAAGCCTTGGCACAATATATGGTAGAATACAGGGATAGATTTTGTCCAAGATTCATGCGTTTCGAGCACCCACGTGTCTTGGAAATTCTGGATATAAATCAACCGATCTTCTGACTCCTTCATTTTTCGAGTCATTATAGCTCCCATATCGGAAGTGTCTGGGTACAGCACTCGTAGCGCTTTCCATACTGCTGCTCTAAAGTCATTAAATGATGCTCCGTCATGGGTAGTGTTAATTATGGATACACCAGCGTACCCTGCCCGTTTCCACACATTGGGCCTCATTACGACCCTGGCATTAAGGGTTTAACGGCGCCGTAAAAGGTGTCGGCGCCGTTAAACCCTTAGCGCCTCATTACGAGTTCCCTTTGTGGGACCCGACCTTAACGCCTGCTTTTAGCAGCCGTTAAAGTAGGGTGCCGCAAAGAGACCTTGGTGCTAAGTACGGTGCCGCAATCTGCGGCACCGTACTTAGCGCCTTCCCCATTCCCATTGAGCCCTATGGGGCAAAAATGGGAATGGGGAAGGGCCCATGGTGAATGGGGAATTACCGCCCCGCCAACCTTGGAACGGGGCGGTAATTCCGCCATTCACCATGGCGGACCCCGGCATGGACCATGGTGCCAAGAGCACCATGGTTTAGCGCTGGGGTCATAATGAGGCCCAATCGTCTGCTCTCTCACCAAGTATAGCGATTAAGAGCCCCTTAATGTCCCCTATAGCTAACGTGACACCCCCTGTCATCTTTTCTAACTCATGTATGCACTTCCCAGCTCCCGATTTCAGCATTGGAAGCTTGTTTTTCAGGTTCTCTCGATCCATGTGTGGCCATGAAATATATTGTGGTCTTACTGCCCCTTTTTATAGCAGCGGGAATTGGAATGCGAAGTCTTCCTTCTCTTTCCCTATGGCTATCCTGTCTATCGCCGGGGTAACATTCCCACATCACCGTCTACCTGGCAATGTCCTCAATCTGTCTACATAGGGGGGTGCTGACACACCCCTCTGACCGTGGGATGTTCCCACATGTCGGTCAGGCTGCACGGCAGTCTCAGATGTCCTGGGTGCGGACTCGCTAGCTTCTGACCATCGTACCCCTTGGTCCCTTGGGAGCCGCTTTCCGCACCGTCTCCCTTCTTCATTTGTCTCGTCCTCCGTCTCCTACCCGGAGTCGGGCGCTGATTGTTCCCAATTCACGCAACTACTTGCATGTTCGTTGTTCTTACTAATTTATAGCCTGTCCAGGGACAGTCCCCTGCTCCCACTACTTTGGGTGACATCCTCTGTGTCATACAGCTGAGTGCTTTCCAAGCGCTCACCTTTCCTTTCCCTATGGGATGTTGGCTCCAATCTCATTTCATCATATATTTTATCGATCGTTTCACTGATGCTTTTGGTGTCGAAGTCATCTTCGATATTCGCCCCACTCGTGCCTGGTACTGAGTCGTACGCAGGAAAGAATTCTTCAATGTCTTCCCATTCTACAAAAGGATTGGGTTTTTTAACTTCCCGTTCCACATATTCGAGATCCCAAGCACTCTGTCTATGCTTACGTTCTATATCATCATCAACTTCCTTGAGCTTTCTCGCTTCTTCTCTAGTCTTATCTTCTTCCCTTCTTCTTTCATTTCTACATTCATTTGCCCTTCTAACTTCCTCATCTACCCCTCTCTTTATTCTCTTTTAACATACTCATTGCTCTTCTTCCAACCTTTGCAGGTTCTGTCTGTACTGTTTGCGACTGAGCGGTTTTCCTTGCTCTTCGCTATATAGCTGTTCTCGCCTCAGTCTATCTTTCTTTTTTATTCTCTCGTTCCTCATTTCCTTATCCTTCTCCTTTTCCCTTCTCTGTGCCTCATCAGACTTCTCTCTCTCTGTCTCACATCATCACTTCCTTTACCATCGAGTTTCAACAATATCTGTCCTCCCATCCATTCGTCTTTTGCGAATGCTATCTCATCAGTTTTGTCTTCACTTCCTTTCCATTTCTTTCCCTCTCTCTCTCTATCGAGAGGTGCATTAATCTGTGTCTGATCCTTCCTTTCATCATCGCGTCTCTCATTGTCCCTCGGGATAGCGGAGGCAAGATTAATTTCCTGATCCTTCCTCTTAATTACGTCACTACTGTACATAGGTGACTCATATGCGGGGTTACTATACCCTGTAGCTGCCTTTAGTTCTCTTAGTGGGTAGAGTCCCTCTGACTTACTTCCCTCGATTTCTGGCTCAGGCGGGGCTGGTGGCGCGGTAGACATCTCACCCCCCTCCGTGCATATATTTAATATCCAGTCTGCGGGTGGCTCTTCCTCCTTCGGCTGTTCGAACATTTTCCAATGTTCAGAACATCAAGACGTTTTTCTAATTTCTTGCCTGTATATGTGGCATGCAAGTAAGTCGTCATATGTTGTAAGACGGCTTTGGATAAGGACCCGTTCTGTGGCTATGGCATAAACATCTTGTGGGCGGTACCTTTAACCCACTTGGTGCTATATTTCTTAAGCTTGGGTGCATGTTTAGGCAGTTGTTTACATAAGTGAGCGAGTGGAGTAATCTCCTCCATGCTTGAACTTTGTTTTTTAGCAATACTTTCATGCAATTTCACCACTCCCAATACGAGCGAGCACCAAATACCGCAGGCTCCAATCCAAACTTTCCCGCCAAATTCTTTATATCATCAATTTACTCAAGAACAACAATCTGTGTGCGATTCCCTCTCAACTACAGAATCGCGTAAAACCCAAACTTCGTTTCAAACAATCAATGATACATAATTCTTTACATGTGACATACAACAGAACACGTACAACAGACACTTGACAGACTAGACAGACACCAGCTCGACACATATATCTCTGCCTTCTAAAGAATACCCCGACATGGGGTGTAAACGAACTCCCTTAACGACGTCTTTAAACGTGGTCGTATCCTAATCGTCCCCTATTCTGTGGGCTCTGAGTTCACGTTTCTGACCGCTATATTAAAGCGCAGGAACAAGGCGAATCCTCTCACTTTTATCTCAGGTGTCCTTCCCAGTATCCTCTGTTTTTCTCTCGGGTGACTATCCCGATAGCCTCTGTTTTCTCTCTGGTGTCTATCCCGGTAACCTCTGTTTTCTCTCGGGTGTCTATCCCGGTAACCTCTGTTTTCTCAATTATACTTGAGTCATTATCCCCTTATATATATACAGTCTTCTCTACTTCTGACTATTTTGTTTTCTCCGCCACCCTCCGTTACCTTTTCCCTTACTTGTTCTAATGCCTATAAGACATTTGCCAAAGTATTGCATTTTTTGGTTCACTTACTGCCCGCATGGTTCCTCTCGGCTGCCCGTAGGAATGAGAATGTTTATGCTCTGTAAGGCAGTTTCCTTCAGACCCACTGCAGTTTTTGATGGACTTACACTATCATTGTCCACGGGAAGCTTCTCAGTCTACTCATCCGAATGGCGAAGGACTCGTGATATTGCCGAAGACCTAGAGTTACTTCGTGTCGAAAGTCAATAGGTGTCTTATCAATATTCGATATTCACTAATTGATGGTCAAAACCATACTCTGCTACCAAGTGTACACGAGGGCAGAGCGACCTCTGATGGGCCCATGGGATCAGAGCTCGCCCTCAAGTACTTTTAAGACAAGATAGCTGCACCATGAGGAGGATGGGGTGCAGGATTCTCTTATTCCAACACAAATCAATAAGGACAAGTCAATGGTTTGGCAAAGGGAAGTCAGTTTAATGACAAGTACAAAAAACGGGGAAACAACTGGAAATCAACAGTAATGCGATCGCGTGTATCGCTTCAACTCCCAAATTCTTCATTCAGACAGAAATAGTTATAGTACATTCTCGTCATCATTGACGTTTAACACTCAAAGTTTGTCATGCAATTCTATTGGCTGGTGTTATATCTGTATATGGTAAGAGAGCGTAAGGATTGGATAACTGTTATCGGGAGGGCGCCTACGCCCGTCCCTCTACAACACTCATGGAAGACGTCACTACAAGTACGAACGCCTTATTGGTTCTACTAGCTATAGGTTCCTAGATTGTTTGGTCCATTATGATTGGGTAGGTTACACCCCTAGACATAAATCTCCACTTTAATTGACAGTATGCAGAATGGACACCCAGATGTCGAGTGCCCCAAGATTCACTCTGCCTCCCTTCCATCAATCAGTACTTTAGGGCTATGTGTCAATTAGTTGGCTGAGGATGGCCTCGAAACTGTAGCTTCTTATCAGGAAAAGTTATGGCATCCTCGGGTTCTGGGTGACATCAGATGTTGGTACCTCTTCGCCCTTGGCTGGTCACGTGTCTGTACACCGCATATCTGCTTCATTTTCCCTCTTTTCATGTATTTGATTCTTTCTTAGCCTCGCCACCTGGCTGGGGCCTCCTTCTCTCGACCTTCACTGGCTGGCGTCTATGCTCTGAAGTTTCAGTTCTTCGAATTTGCCGCTCTCCTCCCTTCTTGGAGTTGGCCTCGAATTCCCAGGCATGAGCTACGTCTTACTGAGTTTCGATTCTGCTCTTCCCTTCTGGCTTTAGCTGGAATATGAATCTCGGCCTGTTTTACCCCTTGTAGCCTGGGCTTAGTTCTGCTTTTAAAAAATGGAGTCGCACTTGTATAATGTGCTTCATTGAGGTAGATATATAATTGGCGCTTGCCGTTCTATTCTTCTATTAAGCATTGCAAGCAGTACCGTTTCCTTGGCTTCTTGCGTTCCAAGCCAATTTACAGGCATTTAGTCAGTTACGTATTTGTATCCTTCCTTCATGGTTACGTTCTTCGTGCTGCAACGTTGTTTCTTCTTTTAAGTCTGTCGCACCATTATTCATAACTTTTCGTCTTGTGTCTTCCTTTAGCCATTGTTTCGTTCATCTGTGAGTCTGTCCTGGCCCGTGTGTCGTCACCACTCGCCTTCCATTAAGGCTGTATGGGTCTCTTCGGGGACAGTCTGCAAGTAGTCTTCATTTCGTGTTAACTTGTGGTATGGTTGTCTCAATGGGTACCTTGCACCCCACGGTTGTCTGGTTATTGGCGCTTCAATAGGTATACATGTCCTTCTGATGGGTACTGGACAGAGCCCCACCGTGGCTCTCTGTTGGTTCATTTGCTCCTTATACGTCACATATCTTGGCGAGTATGCTTCTGGTATCTCGACATGGGTGGCTGCAGTGCAGGCCATATTTGGGACCTCCTCTACAGTGGATAACAGCGACCCTCAAAATATCAGTTTGGGCACAGACACCTTTGTTGGAATGGCACAACATTATTCTATTGATTTAGGTAATGAAATCATGGGACCAAACCCAAACGACTGTTTTGACGTCAGTAACGATATTCCTCCAGAAAAGGTTTTTGCTAGGTATTGGGGGAATTTCATGGTGTACTCTTCCTGTCCCTACAGGGTGGAAGAGGTAACCTGTGACAACGGGAGGGAGGATTTAGTGTTTAGAGTCCAGGACCACTACCTTGAATCCCTGGAACCTGTCCAGGTCAACACCATCACAGGAGGTCTCTCCACCCAACTCAAAGATACTGCTGAAATTGCCATGCCCGATGTCTTTACATGTTTTAAGCAGATGGTCAAGGAAAGGATTAATCTTGCTGATGTCTGTGAGACAGAGGAACAAAGACAATTGCTGAAATAGGTCTTCCTGGAATTCCAAGATATCTTTTCAGTTAACTCATATGACTGTGGACGCACCTCTATTCATTAAACGACCATACCCACAGACCCCGAGATGGCTCCTGTATTTGTGAAACAATACTGGTTGCCTCTCGCACCAACGGAATCATTAACTGAGATTATTAAGAGCTTAGAATCCCACGGGATAATGTGTCCGATCCACAGTACCTTCAACCTGAGGGAGTTGAACAAATGGGTCGACATGTCAAGATGGCCACTTCCATACGTCGATCAGGGGCTGGCACAGAGCCAAGGGTCAAAGGTCTACACTGCAATTGGCCTGACTAACGGCTACTGGACAGTACCCGTGAGTAGGGAAGACCACTACAAGCTTGCCTTTACCTTTGGGGGACAGCAGTATATGTGGACCCGAGCCCCCTTTGGATATCTCAACTCTGGCAATGAGTTCAACATCTTTCTACATAAGGCCATACCCGACTTGGGCAAAAAGCGAAAACTGGCCTGTGTAGATGAAGTTTTGATCAAGAGTTCAACTGGTCAGAGAGCTGTTATGTTCTAACCCAGTTACAGAAAGCCAGAGCAAAACTGTCCTTTCAGAAGGTACAGTGGTGTAAGACCCAAGTGAACTTCTTAGGGCACGAGATCACCACCAAAGTCATTAATCCCCAGGCGAGGAAGGTACATCGTTATTGAAATTGAGAGTCCCTACTACTCTGCGAGAATTAAGAAGCATTCTTGGACTCACTAATTATAGTCGAAAGTTAACTTAAGAATATGCAGAGGTCATTCGACCCATGGTCCATTTATTAAAGGACAGAGTCAAGTGGGAGTGGGGTCCAGAACAACCTGAGGGAGTTAAACAACTGGAAATAAGCCTTTCCCATGCTCTTTGTTTGGCATAGCCCATAAAGAACAAGGAGTTCTTCTTGGAGACTGGGTTCTCAGATACTTGCCATAAAGTCATCTTGTATGCGAGCAAGACTTTGTCCTCTGTGGAGTAAAAATGTTTCAATGACTGCAAGAATACACTCCTGGCAGCGGTGTCTGCATTGAAAAATTGCCACCCAGTCATCCAGGGGGGGCACATAATTGTCGAGACTGCTAACCAACTCTTGCAATATCTCCAAAGTGACAGAATTGGGCAGACAACCTAAGTAATTCCAGAATTACTTCCTGGATTCTTCACATGCAAGGCTTCCATCTGCAGGTCAGATATGGCCAAAACAAGAAGAGTCCCCCAGCACAAGGGTTGGCGGACTTGCATGATTTTGTTCAAGAAAACTGTCTTGAGGACGAAAGTCTAATGACAAACAACAACATGGAGGAGTACTTAACTTCCCCACACAAGGTCTATGAAGAAGAAACGTGTCAGGGGATACCCACAGTTTATGTGGATGGGTGCTCCTACCATGTTGATAACAACAGGGAAAATGAACTAGTGGCTTGCATTGGACATTCCTGGGTGAATAATACTCTGGAACCCTCTGCTGGTTACAAAATAGGACCCCTGAGTAGCCAGGTTGCAGAGTTGATGGCCGTTTGTCAAGCCATCCTCACTGCAGCGCACCACCAACCCAATGAATTGGTCATAATCACTGATTCTGATTATGTTAGGAATGGGTTTGTGGAGCACCAGATTTACTGGACGAATTGAGTCATGCTCTGTGCTAACAATAAACCCTTCAAGCATGCCAAACTGATCCAGTAAATTGACGATCTGGTGACCTCCAAAGATATGACCATCAATTGTAAGAAGATAAAATGTCCTTCCAAAACATATGGGCCAGATAAGACTGGGAATGACCTGGCTGTGTATCTGGCTAAAACCAGAGCCCTGCAGGGGGATTTCATCGAAACGGAATACCTGCTGGGGGAAATCCAAGTTGTCGCTATCAACGGTCACAAACTTGTGCGAACAGTGAACTCTCAACTGGCCAGTGGAGTAAGTATACCCCAGATGCAGATTTAATCACTGCAGAGAAAGAGGACCCAATCATTAGACGATTCGCATTGGAAAATTCTATCAACACAAAGAAGACCCTTTGAGTTCTTCTCTAACAGAGTCGGATTGTACCGGTAAAGAGGATCTCTGGGTGTTGGTGAAGTATTCTAAGATGTTCCGGATCTAAGATGGTTTGTTGGTAAGGAGAGCCCTATCTGGCTGTGACCAGTGGATTGTACCTACCTCATTATCCGAAACCTGATGTTGAACCATGCCCAGGATGGGGCCACTGCCACTCATAGGGGATTTCACATGACATTAGAAATCTTATGAGAGGTTGTCTACTGGCCACAAATGGACCAGGACCTTGACACTTACCTTAGGGGTGTTGTGCATGTGCTCAATATCAACCGAGTTCACTCACACACAGAACTCCCTTACAAAAAAGGGGAATTACACTGTCATGGTCAGATTTGCAAGTCGAGTTCATTTAGCCTGAGCTTATGGCCCTTTAGTAATGTGCATGCAATGGATGGGACTGCAGAGTAATTCTGAGTCCAAATAATTGAACCAACTCAGGAAAATGGCAAAGAGTCTGTTTTATTAACAATTATCTAAAACAGGGAGGTTACAACAGACATCAACGGATGTTCGTTCAGGCTCTTGACGATTTTCTCATAACAACATCCTTATATACAAAGAATATGTCAGAGGTGACATAATACTACATGGCAAATGATAGAAAACCTATCAAGGGTTGGGATTGGCTAAGGGAAGCATCTAAATATCCTTCCTATAGGGACAAGGATTGTGATTGGCTGCCCACTGTCAGGCGGACAACTTATGCCTACCTCTAAACCATGTCATCCCTATGTCATGATGCCTACCTCCAAGGAGCCAGGTCCGACCCAGCAACCCCAGAGGCAGGCATCATTCCCCCCAGGGAAGTGCCAGCGGGCCCAAGCTGGGGCCCTTTGGACACAGCCCTGGCGCCTTAGGCGCCAGGCTCATGTTGGACCCGTGTCCTGGCGCCTTAGGCGCCAGGCTCATAAAGCTAGACATGTGTTCAAGTGTTTTAATGTGCACTTACCTGATGCAGACCATGCTGCTACATCCAGGCCCTCTTGAGGCCTGAATGGAACTACTTTACCTGTGGGACTACTTTCCACCTGGGTGTGGTTGGGTAAGGGTATACATACCTGATCGGTGGAAGGATACATACTTGGAACTTCTTCCAAAGCTATTTAAACCACGCCCGATCAGCAACTCACGCTTCGCGTTGTTCTGCTCCTCGCAGCTGGACGCTCACCGTGTCAGCTCCTGCATCTGGACTTCAGCCACGCCTGTCAGCATCCTGGGTCACCTGCTAAGAGAGAATTGGGGAGAAAGAAGACCTTACCTGCTAAAGCTGCATCACGGAGATATCACACCGACGATCCTGAAAGGGAAGACATCATTTTTAAAAGCATTTCGCTTCGATCGCTGCAGCGCTGCATTTCACTCACCTTTCCTGGGCACCTCCATCTTCAGCAGCGATCATCCGGATCCGCAGCCACTTCCCAGAGCCTAGAGAGAAAAAGACAAGAACTCAAGGTGAGAGAAGGAAGGGAATAGGAAAAGCTCAGTTTCCTTCTAAGACTTACCTGTTGGGTCATTCCCATTTCATTTCGGGTCCTGCCGCTTCCTGGCATTCCGGACCCCGGCCCCTATGGGGAAAAAAGACAAAGACATTGAATGAGCGAATGCAAAGACATTACCCGAACGCTCATCCAGAACTAACCTGTCATTTACTGGAACTGCACGTTTCACTTCGGGTCGGCGCCATATCTCCGGCATTCCGAACCCCGGCCCCTGAGGGGAAAAAGACATAAGCGTTAGCGCTTGCTGCAATAAGACAATGAACATTAATATTAAGCTTGAACTTTTGAACTTGCTACAGAACTCTTACAGCGCCTTACCTGAATAGTCAAGCTTATTTGAACTCCCATCAAACCTCAATCCAGTGAAGTAACTGGGTTTCGACGCGCCCCTGCATCAGAAGCAGGATGGAGAACTCATCCTTCCAGACCCTAAGGTGAGACTTCACGGGGAGTCGTGGAAGGGTATCGTGGAGGGTTGGAAGGGAGTGGGAGGCTTGAGCATTATTCCGTCAGTAGGTAATACTCCCTTTTCACGCACAGGGGAATATTCCTGCGAGCCAGAGAAGCCAGAGTAGAGGGGCCCTACCTGTCCATCCTCAGAGTCCTGCGCTTCACCATTGAAGAAGCATCAGCACTCGAAGCCAGACCTGCGCCTCCGTGGGAATCAGGTGAACGTGACAGAATGCGAAGCCTACCCACAATTTCCCACCCGGCCGCTATGGAGACTTCCGAGACAGATCAGCTGGCCCAGCTTTTGGGGGAATTACGGGCAGAAGTGCACTCAGCCCGCTAGGAGACTAAAGCTCTCAAAAGAGAACTGATCCTATCCAAGGAAAGAACAGATGACCTGGCCAAAAGGTTATTGCAGGCCCAGACAGGGCACACTCCTTTATCTAATTCCAGAGGTACTTCCACATCAATGGGTTTGAATAACCCGGTACAAATCAATCTACCTGGACACATGCCTTTGGCCCCGCCTGAACGTTTTGCGGGGGATCCCAAGAAATATGCCGTCTTTATGAACCAATGTCGTTTACACTTTCTATGCAGACCCGGGGCCTTCCCTAACGACCAGACCAAGGTAGCCTTTATACTATCTTACCTCAGTGGCAGTGCTGCCGATTGGTCTATTCCATTGGTAAATCAGGATGATCCCATTCTCCAGAATTTTCAGGGTTTCCAGGCCAGCATGGAAAGATTGTTTGCTCGACACTCTCAAGGACAGGCCCTTGATAACGAACTGCTATCCTTACGACAAGGTAATCAGGATCCCCTGTCCTACGTTGCCACCTTTAATAGACTGGTTGTGGAAACTGGATGGCCAGAAAACAAAAGGATCACATTGTTTCATCGAGGCCTGCGCGGAGAGCTTAAGGATGTTCTAGCTCAGATAGTAGATCCACCCCAGGTCTGCGCAGACTACATAGACTTGGTGGTTCAACTTGATCACAGACTTCAAAATAGAAAAGCAGATCGGTTCAAGTACGGAACCCGAGGACCGATCAAAACCCACGCTAACTCCAAGAGTACCGACGTATCCGAACCTATGCAAATCGGCGGTGTTAAAGGACCATTAACACAGAAGGAACGAGAGAGAAGGCGGCAAATGCAACTTTGTCTGTATTGCGGGACTTCCGGTCACTTTCTTCGAAATTGTCCGGTTAAACCACCTAAGAAGGTGATTGGAGCCACTGATAACGAATTATTGACACCTGATTCGGGAAACGACCTAGCCCGACAAGCGTAGGGGTCCGCTTGCCGAGCTTGAAAACAAACTCTTCGACCTCGCATTTTGTCATGCCAATGGTGCTCGTGGACCCAAAACAGCCTCAGCAGTTGCATGCTATAAAAGCATACATCGACAGTGGAGCTATTGGAAATTACATAGACCGTGAATTGGCTTCCAGGATTAAGCTCCCTCTCCGCCCGAAAGTAACCCAAGATGTCATTACTACAGTAGATGGAACCGAAATAGCCTCAGGGCCTGAAATGCATTCCACTGTTGAAATGACACTGGTGGGTCAGGATGGACATCGGGAAGCAATCGTGTTTGATGTGATCAAGACCCCACAATTTCAAGTAATTGTTGGAATTCCTTGGTTAGAAACACATAATCCCAGAATTGACTGGCGAGCAAAGAAGATAAGTTTTCCTGATTGTGAACCAACTTGTTATCCAAAAAATCCAGTTATGGGTCTAGCCTCAGCAACTTCCACCCCTGTACAGCTACCGTCAGAATACCAAGAATTCCAAGACGTTTTTCAGAAGGAACAGGCTAACACGTTACCTCCCCATCGGTCTTATGATTGCTAAATCGATATGGTACCCAATGCTCAACTACCTTGTAGTAGGATTTATGCTCTTACGGAACCTGAGAACCTGCATTTGCGCCAGTATTTAGATCAGTACCTAGCCAATGGTTTTATTCGCCCGTCCAAGTCTCCTGTCTCCTCAGCTCTGTTCTTCGTGCCGAAAAAAGAGAGCGACCTTAGAACATGTATAGACTATCGCGCCCTAAATCAAATAACGATTAAGAACCGTTATCCTCTGCCCCTGATCCCTGAGCTTATCGACCAGGTGAAAGACGCTTGTGTGTACACCAAGTTAGATCTCCGAGGAGCTTATCACCTGGTGCGTATAAAAGAAGGTGACGAATGGAAGACTGCATTCCGCACCAAATTTGGGCTCTTCGAATATGAGGTGATGGCCTTCGGTTTGTGCAATGCACCTGCCGCCTTTCAGTACTTTATGAATGATGTTCTTCGGGAACTTATCGATGTCTGTGTCATTGTTTATATTGATGACATCCTGGTGTACTCTTCTTCAGAATCCGATCACAGAAAACATGTTAGGGCAGTTCTTGAGAATTTGCGCCAGCACAGACTATTTGCCAAGCTCGTAAAATGCGTTTTTCATACCACAGAAGTTGAGTTTCTCTGATTCATCCTGACACCTCAAGGAGTCCGAATGGACTCGCGAAAGGTGGACGCCATCCTCAAATGGCCATCTCCTAGCTCCGTGAAGGGAGTTCAGAGCATGCTCGCCTTCGCCAATTTCTATCGAAGATTCATCCCGGAATTTTCCCGAACAGTCCAACCCATCACAGCTCTCCTAAAGAAAAACAAACGCTTTGAATGGACTCTTGAGGCCGAACAAGCCTTTCAGCACCTGAAAACCAAATTCACCTCTGCACCTGTATTGAAGCACCCGCACCCAGATCTCCCTTACATTGTGGAAACTGACGCATCCAGTTAGGCCATGGGAGCTGTCCTGTCGCAAAGAGACCCAGAAACTAACCAACTACACCCTGTGGCCTTTTGGTCCAGGAAATGTTCTCCTCCTGAAATCAACTACGCAATTACCGACAAAGAGTTACTGGCTATTAAATCTGCTTTCAAGGCTCGGCTTCACTACCTTCTCGGGGCAAGACACACCATCACCGTAATTACGGACCACAGAAATTTACAGTATTTAAAGACGGCCAAAGCTCAATCTTCACGACAACTCCGATGGGCTCTATTCTTTGCGGAATTTGATTTTGTAATTACCTATCGCCCTGGCTGCAAGAATGATAAAGCGGACGCCTTATCCCGGATTGGCATGGAAGAACCCAATTCGAGTTTAGAACCTGTGCCAATCATACCTGAACAAAGAATCTTAGGCCTAACATCATTGCAAACTATTGAGGACATCCAAACGCAAGTAAAACAACTTCTAGACTCTTCAGCCTTACTGGAATGGAGTCAAAAGGGTCCTCATTACACCATTAAGGATGATTTACCCTACTTCCAGGAGCGGTTGTTTCTGCCAAGTAAAGAATTGCAAGAACTTGTTATTGCCCATCATCATGAATCATTAATGGAAGGACACCCTGGTATCGCTAAAACGGAGGAAAAAATCAACAGCCACTCCTGGTGGCCATCTTGGAGAAAAGACATAAAGTCTTTTGTATTGTCTTGCGGAATTTGCGCCCAAAACAAGGGTCAAAAGAAAAGGCCAGCCGGCCTACTTCAACCCTTGGATATTCCACCGGCACCATGGCACACCTTGTCAATGGACTTTATAACTTACCTGCCTCCTTGTGCTGGTTACAACACTATCCTTGTAATTGTGGATCTATTCTCCAAAATGGCCCACTTTATCCCTTTAAAAGGTTTGCCTTCAGCTTCCACCTTGGCCAAGGAATTTCTGGAGAATATAGTTCGCATACATGGTTTCCCTTCCATATTAGTCTCGGATCGTGGAAGTCAATTTATCTCCCATTTTTGGAAGAAGTGTTGCCAACTAGCACAAATAGATGTGCGGTTATCCACCAGCCACCACCCCCAGACCGACGGACAAACCGAGAGAACCAATCAGACTCTCGAGCAATATCTTCGGTGCATGTTACACCAATCCGAGTTAAATTGGAAAGACATCCTTTGGATCGCAGAATATGCATACAACAATTCAGTGCATTCTGGAACCGGACAAACTCCTTTTTATACTTTGTATGGTCACCATCCTCGGACCTCTGACCTAGATCCACCTCTCACCCTGGAAATGCTCGCAGTAAATCATCTGCATTCCACAATAACCCGAGCCTTCAAAGAAGCTGCAACTCATTTACAGCAAGCCAAGAAAAAGTATAAAGAAAACGCTGATTTGCACCAAAGTAAAACTCCTCCTTACCAAGTAGGAGACCAGGTATGGCTAGCAACAAAACATTTACCCCTCAAGGGCCCGCGAACCTTCAATCCCAGATTCATAGGACCTTATCCCATCAAGGCTATAATCAATCCCGTGGCCTTTAAACTGCATTTACCGTCTAACATGCGTATTCATCCAGTTTTTCATGCATCACTTTTGAAGCCAGTACAACCAGGGACCCGACTGTCCAAGCCTCCAGACCCAGTTCAAATTGAAGGGGAATTAGAATTCGAAGTTAAAGACATTTTAGACTCCAAAGTGTGAAAGTCAAAACTCTTCTACCTTGTTGACTGGAAGGGATATGGACCTCAGGAGAGATCGTGGGAGCCTAGTAACCATGTTCACGCATCTCGATTAATACAAAGGTTCCACCGGAGATTTCCGAACAAGCCAAAACCCCCGGAGGGAACAACCTTGGGAGGGGCCTTGAGGGGGGGTACTGTCATGATGCCTACCTCCAAGGAGCCAGGTCCGACCCAGCAACCCCAGAGGCAGGCATCATTCCCCCCAGGGAAGTGCCAGCGGGCCCAAGCTGGGGCCCTTTGGACACAGTCCTGGCGCCTTAGGTGCCAGGCTCATGTTGGACCCCTGTCCTGGCGCCTTAGGCGCCAGGCTCATAAAGCTAGACATGTGTTCAAGTGTTTTAATGTGTACTTACCTGATGCAGACCATGCTGCTACATCCAGGCCCTCTTGAGGCCTGAATGGAACTACTTTACCTGTGGGACTACTTTCCACCTGGGTGTGGTCGGGGAAGGATACATACCTGATCGGTGGAAGGATACATACTTGGAACTTCTCTTCCAAAGCTATTTAAACCACGCCCGATCAGCAACTCACGCTTCGCGTTGTTCTGCTCCTCGCAGCTGGACGCTCACCGTGTCAGCTCCTGCATCTGGACTTCAGCCATGCCTGTCAGCATCCTGGGTCACCTGCTAAGAGAGAATTGGTGAGAAAGAAGACCTTACCTGCTAAAGCTGCATCACGGAGATATCACACCGACGATCCTGAAAGGGAAGACATCATTTTTAAAAGCATTTCGGTTCGATCGCTGCAGCGCTGCATTTCACTCACCTTTCCTGGGCACCTCCATCTTCAGCAGCGATCATCCGGATCCGCAGCCACTTCCCAGAGCCTAGAGAGAAAAAGACAAGAACTCAAGGTGAGAGAAGGAAGGGAATAGGAAAAGCTCAGTTTCCTTCTAAGACTTACCTGTTGGGTCATTCCCATTTCATTTCGGGTCCTGCCGCTTCCTGGCATTCCAGACCCCGGCCCCTATGGGGAAAAAAGACAAAGACATTGAATGAGCGAATGCAAAGACATTACCCGAACGCTCATCCAGAACTTACCTGTCATTTACTGGAACTGCACGTTTCACTTCGGGTCGGCGCCATATCTCCGGCATTCCGAACCCCGACCCCTAAGGGGAAAAAGACTTAAGCGTTAGCGCTTGCTGCAATAAGACAATGAACATTAATATTAAGCTTGAACTTTTGAACTTGCTACAGAACTCTTACAGCGCCTTACCTGAATAGTCAAGCTTATTTGAACTCCCATCAAACCTCAATCCAGTGAAGTAACTGGGTTTCAACGCGCCCCTGCATCAGAAGCAGGATGGAGAACTCATCCTTCCAGACCCTAAGGTGAGACTTCACGGGGAATCGTGGAAGGGTATCGTGGAGGGTTGGAAGGGAGTGGGAGGCTTGAGCATTATTCCGTCAGTAGGTAATACTCCCTTTTCACGCACAGGGGAATATTCCTGCGAGCCAGAGAAGCCAGAGTAGAGGGGCCCTACCTGTCCATCCTCAGAGTCCTGCGCTTCACCATTGAAGAAGCATCAGCACTCGAAGCCAGACCTGCGCCTCCGTGGGAATCAGGTGAGCGTGACAGAACGCGAAGCCTACCCACAATTTCCCACCCGGGCGCTATGGAGACTTCCGAGACAGATCAGCTGGCCCAGCTTTTGGGGGAATTACGGGCAGAAGTGCACTCAGCCCGCCAGGAGACTAACGCTCTCAAAAGAGAACTGATCCTATCATAGGAAAGAACAGATGACCTGGCCAAAAGGTTATTGCAGGCCCAGACAGGGCACACTCCTTTATCTAATTCCAGAGGTACTTCCACATCAATGGGTTTGAATAACCTGGTACAAATCAATCTACCTGGACACATGCCTTTGGCCCCGCCTGAACGTTTTGCGGGGGATCCCAAGAAATATGCCCTCTTTATGAACCAATGTCGTTTACACTTTCTATGCAGACCCGGGGCCTTCCCTAACGACCAGACCAAGGTAGCCTTTATACTATCTTACCTCAGTGGCAGTGCTGCCGATTGGTCTATTCCATTGGTAAATCAGGATGATCCCATTCTCCAGAATTTTCAGGGTTTCCAGGCCAGCATGGAAAGATTGTTTGCTCGACACTCTCAAGGACAGGCCCTTGATAACGAACTGCTATCCTTACGACAAGGTAATCAGGATCTCCTGTCCTACGTTGCCACCTTTAATAGACTGGTTGTGGAAACTGGATGGCCAGAAAACAAAAGGATCACATTGTTTCATCGAGGCCTGCGCGGAGAGCTTAAGGATGTTCTAGCTCAGATAGTAGATCCACCCCAGGTCTGCGCAGACTACATAGACTTGGTGGTTCAACTTGATCACAGACTTCAAAATAGAAAAGCAGATCGGTTCAAGTACGAAACCCGAGGACCGATCAAAACCCACGCTAACTCCAAGAGTACCGACGTATCCGAACCTATGCAAATCGGCGGTGTTAAAGGACCATTAACGCAGAAGGAACGAGAGAGAAGGCGGCAAATGCAACTTTGTCTGTATTGCGGGACTTCCGGTCACTTTCTTCGAAATTGTCCGGTTAAACCACCTAAGAAGGTGGAGGAGCCACTGATAACAAATTATTGACACCTGATTCGGGAAACGACCTAGCCCGACAAGCGTAGGGGTCCGCTTGCCGAGCTTGAAAACAAACTCTTTGACCTCGCATTTTGTCATGCCAATGGTGCTCGTGGACCCAAAACAGCCTCAGCAGTTGCATGCTATAAAAGCATACATCGACAGTGGAGCTATTGGAAATTACATAGACCGTGAATTGGCTTCCAGGATTAAGCTCCCTCTCCGCCCGAAAGTAACCCAAGATGTCATTACTACAGTAGATGGAACCGAAATAGCCTCAGGGCCTGAAACGCATTCCACTGTTGAAATGACACTGGTGGGTCAGGATGGACATCGGGAAGCAATCGTGTTTGATGTGATCAAGGCCCCACAATTTCAAGTAATTCTTGGAATTCCTTGGTTAGAAACACATAATCCCAGAATTGACTGGCGAGCAAAGTTGATAAGTTTTCCTGATTGTGAACCAACTTGTTATCCAAAAAATCCAGTTATGGGTCTAGCCTCAGCAACTTCCACCCCTGTACAGCTACCGTCAGAATACCAAGAATTCCAAGACGTTTTTCAGAAGGAACAGGCTAACACGTTACCTCCCCATCGGTCTTATGATTGCCAAATCGATCTGGTACCCAATGCTCAACTACCTTGTAGTAGGATTTATGCTCTTACGGAACCTGAGAACCTGCATTTGCGTCAGTATTTAGATCAGTACCTAGCCAATGGTTTTATTCGCCCGTCCAAGTCTCCTGTCTCCTCAGCTCTGTTCTTCGTGCCGAAAAAAGAGAGCGACATTAGAACATGTATAGACTATCGCGCCCTAAATCAAATAACGATTAAGAATCGTTATCCTCTGCCCCTGATCCCTGAGCTTATCGACCAGGTGAACGACGCTTGTGTGTACACCAAGTTAGATCTCCGAGGAGCTTATCACCTGGTGCGTATAAAAGAAGGTGACGAATGGAAGACTGCATTCCGCACCAAATTTGGGCTCTTCGAATATCAGGTGATGCCCTTCGGTTTGTGCAATGCACCTGCCGCCTTTCAGTACTTTATGAATGATGTTCTTCGGGAACTTATCGATGTCTGTGTCATTGTTTATATTGACGACATCCTGGTGTACTCTTCTTCAGAATCCGATCACAGAAAACATGTTAGGGCAGTTCTTGAGAAATTACGCCAGCACAGACTATTTGCCAAGCTCGAAAAATGCGTTTTTCATACCACAGAAGTTGAATTTCTCGGATTCATCCTGACACCTCAAGGAGTCCGAATGGACTCGCGAAAGGTGGACGCCATCCTCAAATGGCCATCTCCTAGCTCGGTGAAGGGAGTTCAGAGCATGCTCGGCTTCGCCAATTTCTATCGAAGAGTCATCCCGGAATTTTCCCGAACAGTCCAACCCATCACAGCTCTCCTAAAGAAAAACAAACGCTTTGAATGGACTCTTGAGGCCGAACAAGCCTTTTAGGACCTGAAAACCAAATTCACCTCTGCACCTGTATTGAAGCACCCGCACCCAGATCTCCCTTACATTGTGGAAACCGAGCATCCAGTTCGGCCATGGGAGCTGTCCTGTCGCAAAGAGACCCAGAAACTAACCAACTACACCCTGTGGCCTTTTGGTCCAGGACATTTTCTCCTCCTGAAATCAACTACGCAATTACCGACAAAGAGTTACTAGCTATTAAATCTGCTTTCAAGGCTTGGCGTCACTACCTTCTCAGGGCAAGACACACCATCACCGTAATTACGGACCACAGAAATTTACAGTATTTAAAGACGGCCAAAGCTCAATCTTCATGACAACTCGGATGGGCTCTATTCTTTGCGGAATTTGATTTTGTAATTACCTATCGCCCTGGCTGCAAGAATGGTAAAGCGGACGCCTTATCCCGGATTGGCATGGAAGAACCCAATTCGAGTTTAGAACCTGTGCCAATCATACCTGAACAAAGAATCTTAGGCCTAACTTCATTGCAAACTATTGAGGACATCCAAACGCAAGTAAAACAACTTGTAGACTCTTCAGCCTTACTGGAATGGAGTCAAAAGGGTCCTCATTACACCGTTAAGGATGATTTACCCTACTTCCAGGAGCGGTTGTTTCTGCCAAGTAAAGAATTGCAAGAACTTGTTATTGCCCATCATCATAAATCATTAATGGAAGGACACCCTGGTATCGCTAAAACGGAGGAAAAAATCAACCGCCACTTCTGGTGGCCTTCTTGGAGAAAAGACATAAAGTCTTTTGTATTGTCTTGTGGAATTTGTGCCCAAAACAAGGGTCAAAAGAAAAGGGCAGCCGGCCTACTTCAACCCTTGGATATTCCACCGGCACCATGGCACACCTTGTCAATGGACTTTATAACTGACCTGCCTCCTTGTGCTGGTTACAACACTATCCTTGTAATTGTGGATCTATTCTCCAAAATGGCCCACTTTAACCCTTTAAAAGGTTTGCCTTCAGCTTCCACCTTGGCCAAGGAATTTCTGGAGAATATAGTTTGCATACATGCTTTCCCTTCCATATTAGTCTCGGATCGTGGAAGTCAATTTAACTCCCATTTTTGGAAGAAGTGTTGCCAACTAGCACAAATAAATGTGCGGTTATCCACCAGCCACCACCCCCAGACCGACGGACAAACCAAGAGAACCAATCAGACTCTCGAGCAATATCTTCGGTGCATGTTACACCAATCCGAGTTAAATTGGAAAGACATCCTTTGGATCGCAGAATATGCATACAACAATTCAGTGCATTCTGGAACCGGACAAACTCATTTTTATACTTTGTATGGTCACCATCCTCGGACCTC
Source organism: Ambystoma mexicanum (assembly GCF_040938575.1). Lineage (NCBI taxonomy): Eukaryota > Metazoa > Chordata > Amphibia > Caudata > Ambystomatidae > Ambystoma > Ambystoma mexicanum. The sequence goes on along the minus strand of NC_090937.1, from coordinate 344,434,337 downwards.
TGACCTAGATCCACCTCTGACCCTGGAAATGCTCGCAGTAAATCATCTGCATTCCACAATAACCCGAGCCTTCAAAGAAGCTGCAACTCATTTACAGCAAGCCAAGAAAAAGTATAAAGAAAACGCTGATTTGCACCGAAGTAAAACTCCTCCTTACCAAGTAGGAGACCAGGTATGGCTAGCAACGAAACATTTACCCCTCAAGGGCCCGCGAACCTTCAATCCCAGATTCATAGGACCTTATCCCATCAAGGCTATAATCAATCCCGTGGCCTTTAAACTGGATTTACCGTCTAACATGCGTATTCATCCAGTTTTTCATGCATCACTTTTGAAGCCAGTACAACCAGGGACCCGACTGTCCAAGCCTCCAGACCCAGTTCAAATTGAAGGGGAATTAGAATTCGAAGTTAAAGACATTTTAGATTCCAAGGTGTTAAAGTCAAAACTCTTCTACCTTGTTGACTAGAAGGGATATGGACCTCAGGAGAGATCGTGGGAGCCTAGTAACCATGTTCACGCACCTCGATTAATACAAAGGTTCCACCGGAGATTTCCGAACAAGCCAAAACCCCCGGAGGGAACAACCTTTGGAGGGGCCTTGAGGGGGGGTACTGTCATGATGCCTACCTCCAAGGAGCCAGGTCCGACCCAGCAACCCCAGAGGCAGGCATCATTCCCCCCAGGGAAGTGCCAGCGGGCCCAAGCTGGGGCCCTTTTGACACAGTCCTGGCGCCGTAGGTGCCAGGCTCGTGTTGGACCCCTGTCCTGGCACCTTAGGCGCCAGGCTCATAAAGCTAGACATGTGTTCAAGTTTTTTAATGTGCACTTACCTGATGCAGACCATGCTGCTACATCCAGGCCCTCTTGAGGCCTGAATGGAACTACTTTACCTGTGGGACTACTTTCCACCTGGGTGTGGTCGGGGAAGGATACATACCTGATCGGTGGAAGGATACATAGTTGGAACTTAAAACCAAAGCTATTTAAACCACGCCCGATCAGCAACTCACGCTTCGCGTTGTTCTGCTCCTCGCAGCTGGACGCTCACCGTGTCAGCTCCTGCATCTGGACTTCAGCCACGCCTGTCAGCATCCTGGGTCACCTGCTAAGAGAGAATTGGGGAGAAAGAAGACCTTACCTGCTAAAGCTGCATCACGGAGATATCACACCGACGATCCTGAAAGGGAAGACATCATTTTTAAAAGCATTTCGCTTCGATCGCTGCAGCGCTGCATTTCACTCACCTTTCCTGGGCACCTCCATCTTCAGCAGCGATCATCCGGATCCGCAGCCACTTCCCAGAGCCTAGAGAGAAAAAGACAAGAACTCAAGGTGAGAGAAGGAAGGGAATAGGAAAAGCTCAGTTTCCTTCTAAGACTTACCTGTTGGGTCATTCCCATTTCATTTCGGGTCCTGCCGCTTCCTGGCATTTCGGACCCCGGCCCCTATGGGGAAAAAAGACAAAGACATTGAATGAGCGAATGCAAAGACATTACCCGAACGCTCATCCAGAACTTACCTGTCATTTACTTGAACTGCACGTTTCACTTCGGGTCGGCGCCATATCTCCGGCATTCCGAACCCCGTCCCCTAAGGGGAAAAAGACTTAAGCGTTAGCGCTTGCTGCAATAAGACAATGAACATTAATATTAAGCTTGAACTTTTGAACTTGCTACAGAACTCTTACAGCGCCTTACCTGAATAGTCAAGCTTATTTGAACTCCCATCAAACCTCAATCCAGTGAAGTAACTGGGTTTCAACGCGCCCCTGCATCAGAAGCAGGATGGAGAACTCATCCTTCCAGACCCTAAGGTGAGACTTCACGGGGAATCGTGGAAGGGTATCGTGGAGGGTTGGAAGGGAGTGGGAGGCTTGAGCATTATTCCGTCAGTAGGTAATACTCCCTTTTCACGCACAGGGGAATATTCCTGCGAGCCAGAGAAGCCAGAGTAGAGGGGCCCTACCTGTCCATCCTCAGAGTCCTGCGCTTCACCATTGAAGAAGCATCAGCACTCGAAGCCAGACCTGCGCCTCCGTGGGAATCAGGTGAGCGTGACACCCTATTACTATTAAGTACACAGTTTATCATTTGTCTTCAAACGATAAGGCCCTTCATTATACGGCCCTCTACAATTAGTTGGCACGCTCGTGCCATGTCTGGAATATTCGGTTCACTTAGCAGCCCGTAAGCTCAGACCCAGGTGCCAGGAGGGGGATGACTTTACCTCCCCACCCAATTAGCCCCACATCTCTCATCGTCCATGCCTTCTGCCAAGAAGATTGTCTTTGAACTTGGCCTTGCAAAGTATCCTTGTCTGTTTAAATATATGGGAGTGCATGCTCTCACTATCATTGTTCTAGGACTGCAAGCTCAACTCTATTTCCATGCTTGGCTCACGTGACAGGAGACCACAATTTGGTCCATTTTGCAGCATTTAAATGTCTTAGATGAATAACATTTGGCACTCTTGGTGTTATTTCTTTGCACCTTAACAAGGGATGATTCATCCTTCGCACATTCACTGCTTTCAAGAATAGATAACTGACCTTGGCTGCTTCAGTTTTGATACCGGCCAAACAGCCTCACCAGGCGCTTACACAATCTCAGCTTATTCTTGCTGCCACACAATTCTCGGCCTGTATTCTCCATGGGTCTGTGCTTAGTAAATTCATGACACTTATGTCCAGCTCCTATTAAGTGGCGGCTTCGCTGCAGTCTATTCACTACATATAGGCAGCTTCTATGATGACTTTGTCTACTTGCGTTTCAGCGTCCTTACAATTATTGAACGGTTGATTTTCTGCAGCACTTCTCACACGTGCAATCTTCTTTTCGCATATGTTTTGTTATTTTATGTTATGTTATATTAACGGAACATATATAGCTCACCCTATGAAAGTTTACTCCATTCTTAACTTCGTCATCAGTTTCTGTAAGATCCATGCATTCTCTTCAGCCAGTATTCTCGGGGTGTCACTAATGTTTCGTGTGATGTCACTAGCATCTCTCTTCGCTCTTTTTCATTTTCCTTCATGGAGTTCCTCCCACAGATTGTCGTCTCTTCGGGGGTACATTTTATAGGGTTTTCTCAGTGGGTACATTCTTTCGAATATCCGCTGCAGTATTGGCACAACTGCTGGTGTCAGACATGGCACAATCTCAGGCCTCCAACATATAGCAGGTATGGGGGTGGTATTTCCTGCAGAGGCATGTAGCTGCTCCTGTACAGGCCAGTGATTCGCTCCTCTACAGGAGCAAACACATGTTGACTGTGACATGCTTGTTCGCAAAGTGGGTAGAGTGTGTTCCAGCCTCAAATTTCAAGGCAGACACAGCTACTCCACTAATGATAAATCACAGACTTAAGAGAAATGGATCCACATCAGTCAGTCGAAAAGCTGTCATCCCAGACAAGCTTTACGACTGATTGAGGAGCCAAATGAAAGTCGAGCAGAGGAAGCATCCAAAGAATGAAAACCCTAAATTGAGAATTGAAACAGGTGAGTAGTTTCATTAATATTATTTGGAAATGTTAAAAGAAATATGTGAATTGAGATTCCGAAATGTTGTGTCTAGTTTTATGTAATGCTTTCCTCTTTTAAATGGATGTGTGGAAAGGTTATGTCTATTTTTATGTAATATTTTTCTCTTTATTGCAATGTCCATCCTCTGGGGAAATATATTGAGTAAGAAGTACTGAACCTCTCTTTTTTCAACATCTAGATAATTAACTTCATTCACTTCCAGCATGGAGGCAAGAGGGGAGTCCGGGCAGGATCCCAAAGACCCCGGAAAGAAGGAAGAAAGGGGATACCATGCTAAACCTCCCAATCCAAATACGGAAGCGGATGTGGGAGTGCCCACTCCCTAATGAAGGAAATTGAGCCGGACATGCTCCAACAGAAAGAAAAATATGAAAAAGGGGACTTTGGATGAAAATCCCACTCTGACCTGCTCTTCCCCATGAAAGAATCATGGAAAAACTGGTGGCAGAGAGGGGCATGTGGGGTTTAATCAAAGGCCCCAACAAACAGACCTGAAGGGCCCACTGGAAAAATGACCTGCCAGCCTTCATAAAAAGACCTTCACACGGAAAAAGGGCCTATTAAGGCAGACTTTGGGGGTTTCTGCAAGTTACACAAGAAAGTCCAATGTGAAAAAGGCCTATCTGTCATTATAAAAGGAAAAGCAGCCTTTTAATTCACGGTGGCAGAAAAAATCAAAGGATACTTCCACATGAAAAGCAGGATTTTCAAACACTGACACCAAAATGGCTTTGCTTGTGCGGTTACAATTTTAAAACGAAACATCAGAAAAATGTTCTGCTGCTAACATAAAGATGACAGAGAAAGACTTAGGGCCTCATTACACGGACGGCGGTAAGGGTTTACCGGTACCGGTAAGGGCACTGGTACCGGTAAACCCTTACCGCCTTACTACGAGGTCCCTTTGCGGGTTGGTACTTTAACGCCTGCTGTTTAGCAGGCGTTAAAAACCAACCCGCAAAGGGACCAGGGTGCTCATTACGGTACCGCAATTTGCGGCACCGTAATTAGCGCCTTCCCCATTCCCATAGAGCCCTATGGGGCAAAAATGGGAATGGGGAAGGGCAATGGTGGAAGGGGGAATTACCGCCCCTCCAACCTTGGAATAGGGCGATAATTCCCCTTTTCTCCATGGCGGTGCCGGTATTTTACCGGCATGGACCAAGGTGCTAACAACACCTTGGTCCTCCGCCTACCGTGTAATGAGGCCCTTAGAGTGTGTTGACAAGATGCATATTATGCTTCACATGCAAAATACTGGTAACAATTGAAAAGAAAAAAGTTGTTTCCATGGGTCACATGTAAATTTCATTTAGGCCAGAGGCAGACCCTTTTGCTTGTTGTTGGACAGACTTCACAATGGACTCCCCCACTGCAAGCCTGACTTTTACATCCCAGCTATTTACAACTGTAATAAAGTGGGGCCTGCTAAGGGTGCTGAAAACAAACTGTTCCCAGACCCGTTGTCTCTGAAGGCTCATTTATATGAACTGCAACTGGCTTAGCCAGTGCATGACTGAAATGTGGGAGGAGCTGAAATCAAGAGAAGCTGAACTCTAAAAAAAAAACAAGAAAATATGAGGTTTTTCAGATTTAATTGTTGTCCAATTCAGAGAACAGGACAGGATGCCAGATGGCAGCAGGGACTTGTGACATCACCGGGCCGGCCTAGCTCATTATGTGCAGTGGGATATCTCTGTGTAGCTGATGCCTCCCAAGGATTTATGACCGGCAGCCACCAACTTCAAACAACAAAGAGGCTAATAAAAACACAGTCCAGGAATCTCTGGTCACATGCTTAAAAGGACAATCATAACGTATACATTTTTTTCCGAAAACATACTGCATTCATTTATGTGTAATTTTAAAAATAAATTCCAGGCAATTTTGTGGTAATAGAATTCATACAATTGTGACTTAGAGAATTGTAATGGCAAGCTAAAATGTTTTCCTGGCTGCTCTGAACATGTCCCGAATGTATAAGTTGGCGAACTGGTGGAGAGTAAAATTAGGCATTTGGAGAGTAAATTGCATGTTCATAACTATTATGTTTTTTGTATGAATGGCAGAAAACTGCCACACGGCCATGTAACATGGAGCAGATCAGGCTGTCATATTATTATGTTCCCCATGATTAGCTGAAGCAGAATATATATAGATTATGGTGGTTACTAGTACATTATGACGTTTTACCACATAACTCATTTTTGCCAAAACGTTGACATAAAATAGAGGATTTCAAATGGGAGTTGCCATAATTCTGCTCTAGACTCCTAAGCCAATCCTTAGAGAGAGAGGCTGGACCGGGCGGGGAGAAGGGTAACTGTGCAATCCTGGTTGGGAATATTCTTGCAGGGCTCCGCCCATTATTGAAATCTTGATGGTGTCATCACTGGTATATAATGTGGATGCACTATGAGAGAAGGGGATAGCTTCTAATAATTATCATCTGACAGCCACATAGAAACACCAAAGGAGATTGCTAAAATTGTATCTGGGTGGAGGCGTAAAAGCTGACTGGGCTCTATGGTGAAGAGCTGGGGACCATCCTTGAGAGTGGTGTGACCAGACCACTGCACTATCCTCAAAGAGGGTCCTGAAATGCAGCTGGCTTTCCTAGGCTTCAAACAGAGGTTTTAAATGTAAGTAGAATTGAACTATTTAAAACCAAAAGGTGGGGTAGTCTGCTTGCCTTAAATTCTTTCTGTTTATAGTGGGCGGGGGGGGGGTTAGAGCTATGTAGATCCTTAGCCTATTTTACTAAAAAATATTAATGTATTCATTCTCCTTCGCAGAACACCACGCTGAAAACTATTGCCTGTATTTTAAATGGGTAATCCTATCTGTCCAGTTTCCCCAACACAAGTCTTTAAGTGGAGGGGGGTCTGAAATCCACAATTTCAAAAAAATCCCAATGTGTCTGTCCAGCTTCCCCAACATGGCCTTCTAGTGGAGGGAGGTCTGAAATCCAAAATTCCTGAATCATTCCAATTTTTCTGTCTGAGTTCCCCAGACCGAAGTAGGGAGAGGGGGCTGAAAAACAAACTCCTAAATGTATCTGTGTTTATTTTAAAGATAATGTGTCAGTGAAATAAAAATGGCCATATGCATTTGTACAAATCTGTAACCCAAACTGCTAGCCTTTTAAGCGTGCAGGAAAATCAAAATTGCACAGCACTGCACATGTAAATTGATGTTGTTCATTGACCAGTGTTGATTATTTCTTGAAGTGATCTCTCGATAAAGTAAAGTATTGTGATTTGTAATTTTCCCAACCAACTTGTGTGATTTATTTGTGTAACAAGAAGTTTAATTGTGAGCCACAAAGATGGCGGCGTGTATCGTTTTAGTGTGATCTCCATTATCTATCATTCAGATAAATACAAATGGATTTCCTGTACATCGGCCTGGTTCTTGGTTCATTGTTAGCTCAGGGAGCGGGATCTAAGGGGCATGAGATGAAACGTAAATAGGGCTGAACAAAGAATGGGCATTAAACAGTGTGTTGGGTGACACCTTGATTGGGGAGGGAAGGAACTCCCTGTGTTGAGGGTTGCCTCTCAATAAACCATTACAACCACTTGCTGGCCTTTTTGCATGTAGTTGTGAGGAATTATTCCACAAACACACATTCTCAGCGTCCACCTTACATGTACCTTTTGTTTCCAGGCCTTTGTTGGCACCTAGTCAGCAGGGGGATGCCTATCCATCAGCCACTGATCTATCTAGCTCCCTTCCAACCCTTTCATCAATATTGGAGGTATTTATTGTTTCATAAAAACAGTTTTTCCACACTTCCCACGGACTGAGACATTTATGTTTCTGTGTATCTACATCCTTATAACCTAACCGAAAGCACATCTGAACCCCTCAGATGACTTTCCTGCAAAGCCTTATTACCACCAATCATCCTTCTGTTGCAGGGGGCCGGGACTGGCATCTTCTAAAGTGCACCAACAGGCCATGCCTTGGGAAATTGGGAATGCACTCTGGGGGAGGGAACATGCATTTTCATACCATACCACTAGCCTTTGGTGCACCTATTGATGCAATACCCATGTGTATTCACACCTAAAGAACCTGGAACAGAATACAAAAAAGTGTTACCTTTTTGGAGTCCAAGCTGGAGAGGAAGTTTGAGATATGGGTTAATAGGGCTACACAAATGGAAATGTAATTGATCTGTGTGCTTAGGAAAAAGGGTGCAAATTGCTGAGACCTTGAAAGGTGATGCACACAGGCCATTGGCCCTATGAAGGCCACAAAATCATATGTATCTGCAAAGGAAATGCTCCGAACAATGGAGTGTCTGTGCAGAGTCCCTGAAGGAGGTTCATCTATGCTATGTCAACAGTAGAAAACAGAGAAGTGAGATGATCTCACAGTATGCTACTCGAATGGAGTCACTTTTGCTACTGGCTCATAGCAAACAAGGTGTGAGTTTGGTATCGCCTGTATGGAAACTGTACTCTGCGATACCAGAGAAGACCAGATTAGGTTGTCATGTCTATGTGTATGGCCTGAAGAGCAGGAAACTAATTCACCAATGATTACAGAACTGCTCTGTGAAATCAGAGAAATGGAGGACACCTATCCCAACAATGGTTAAAAGAGGATGGTGTTGCTCCTGCCTGTGCAGTAAAGACTAACTATCTCAGAGTGTGCCCCACAGAAATGCAGAAGACAATGGAAGAAATTTAGGAGAAGGTGACTGCTTTCACCCAGATAGTGTCTCACCCCTGTTCACCTCTGAAAACAGGGTGGGGAGTAGCAGATGCACAAACCATGTGACTCAATAAGAATACAATTAAACTGATGCTTATTTGCACACAGTATGGGGTTGCGATAAAGGCCTTCAAAGGCTAGGGGTTTATCTATAATATAACCAGGATTCATCACGATAACTGGTCTAAAGAGTGACAGAATTGGTCAAAACAATACAATGTTGAAATTGTACCTAGCATGCGGATGCTGGTCTACACCAGGGTCTCTAAATACAACACAGTCTCAGAAATATAGTAACCAGTCACTTCTTGGGTCAAAGCTTACACTTATACAGTTATAGGGTATAGCACTGAGACACGTATTGTCCAAACTCAGAGCAACAGGGTGACAATGCCCAGCAGCTTTTTGGTTCAGGTCACAGGGTTACAGTGCCCAGCTACTCCTTTGCCACAAATCCTTTACCCAAGGATACAGCACCCGGCTCGCTTTTTGGATATTACACTAAAAGGATAGTATCAAGTGCACTGCTCCCAGATCTGGGGTAATAGTGTCCCAGCTCACTCGCTCTCGTCTATAAGGAATAAAGTAGCATTATCCACTATGTGATGTCTTCCCCTTTCTTCCTTCTGTTAAAACATATAGTGCCTTCTCTCCCATAAGGGATAACCCGCCCCTCTCTCTTTCTGACTATGCCTATGCATTTAGGTTATATTGCGTCTATCACAAGAGGAAGGGGGCCCTTCTCATGAATTAAGGATATGGTGCCCTCTACACCGGCAGGTGTTGTAAAAGGTTTCAGCTCATCAAGAAGGTCCAATTCCTTAGACCTCTTCTCAGTTTGGTTACAGGCCAGCCTCTCCAGATAACCAGACATCTTCCTGGGCTTGGTTCTTCCTGGTTCTCGGCACCTCACTCAGATTCTCTAGAGTTCTGCTCCAGCCTCCACTGTTCCTCCCTTTACTGCCACTGCTCCATCTGCTCTTCCCCCCACATTGTGTGCCCCCCCTTACTTTCTGGGTTTTCCTTTTCATTGCCCAGCCTTTTCATTCGTGTGAATAGGTGAAGGGACTCAGGTATGGTTTTGTGCTCTCATGAGCCGCTCCTGCTGCATGGCCATGGTTTCCCAAAGTCATCAAAGGCTGATCATCCAGTTTCTCTCTAGTCGGAAGTCCCTCCTTCCCTTCATTTCGGCGTGGGTTCTCTGCAGCATTCTGCCTCTGCTCTGAGAGACAAGTCCTCTTTCAAGGATCCTATTCTCGTCCAGGTTTCCTCTTTTGGTGGTGTACTGTCCTCCTTTGCTTAGAAATCCCCACACATTTGGAAATTGTGTGCATGTTAGCCAGCCACCCAGTGCCATGTAGCAAATCCCAGTGATTCCACATGACATTGGCATTGGCAAATCCAGGGGAGTGCTCATTGGGGGGTTGGGTAATCCTGAGAATGAATTATGTACTCAGAGCCTGGGTAAACTCTCGTAGTACAACAACACTGTTTGTGCTATGCTATGCATGCAGAGGACTGGAGAGAAATCCCAGAAGTGCCACCATGGCAATCCTTTTTGAGTGCATGGGATACAGCCGGGCGTAAGAACTGCGATATGTTGACCACCTTGTTGATGTTGGCTGCCACCTCACCAGATACAGTATGTTTTCTAAATCATAAGGTATCCTCAACACATTCTGGTGCAAGGAAGGGGCAGAGTAAATCCATGGCACCATGTTGCCACCATTTCCTTGGAGGAAAGGGAGGGGTCTGTGCAATGGTGACTTCACCTTTTGGGATGCCAGAGCAGCTTGATGTGAGTGCCCCCTAGGGGTTCGCTCTGAATGAGACTGTTAGGAGCGGGACTGGAGGTCATCTGTACTGCAGCATTGGCTCTTGATCTATTGATGACTGCTGGCGTGGATGCATGGCTAGCCGGTAAACGAGGAGGAGGGGTGAATCTGCTGTTACTTACAGAGTCATTGTCAGCAATAAAGTGCCACCAGAGAAAGCAGACACCTGACAGAGGAGGGGCCAGGAGATGTTTGGTACCCGATGGAGAAGGTATCCCCTACTGTAGGCAGCTGGTGCTGTGGCCTCTTGGGACATTATTTGGATGCTTTCCTGCTGTGTCTGAGGGGTGAGGGTGGTTTGGGGAGTCTTACTGCGGGCTTGGTCTTCAACTATGCAACTGCAGAGAGTTATGATACTAACTAATAATCAATGTAATGATGAGAACTATACTAATAATCAATGTAATGATGAGAACTATAACAGTAATTCACTAGCAGAGCGCGTTTGTGGGAATTGTAAGGTAGCTTTCTGTACCGAGCAAATCATACGCTGATCTAGCTCGCTATCTCTCCTCTCTCTCTCTCTCTCTCTCTGTCTCCCTCTCTCTCTCTCTCTCTCTCTCTCTCCCTTCAAATCCCTCCCTCCCTCTCTTTATTTCAGTGTTTCTCTCTTTTGCTCTCTCTCTCTCATTGTGCCCTTACTGCCTGTTTCTGTCTCCCTCTGTTTTTCTCTCACTTTGGGCAAACGTTGTTTTGTCTGGTGTGCTTTCTCTGTTCTCCCTTTCTGTCTGTTTGTTCTGGTACAACTGTCTCTCTGTGTGGTACCAACCAGAGGTAAGATGATCAGATTTATCACGACAAAAACCCATGAAATTCAATTGGTGTGGGTAGTGATGAGCATCTTAACTCAGAGTCCCCCACATGTATGCCCCCATGTTGTTATTTTTCTTATCTCATTGTTAATTCATGCTGTGATTTCACATGTGGGCTCAAAGCTGAATAATGTGGGGAGCCAGTGGGCGGATCCCTCCATGCCTAGTAACTAACCAGAAGCTGGAGGTGGCCAGTGTCCATGTTGCCCAATTATCAAAAAACACAAAGGCAGTGACCCCGGCCTATGGTCGAGGGCAATCACTCCTTGCCTAGTAACTAGCCAAACCCCACCAGCCATGGTCTTTGGCTCTGGACACTGAGACCTTTAGCAGTGGCCCATGGCCCCTCTTTCCCCCTAATTTCATTTCTGCAGTAGATTCCCAGTGAAATTTCAATAGTCACTCCTGTGCTGCTTTCTATTCCTGCGGTATCTATTGTAGGTCAACTTTGCCATGATAATGCATTGCTTTCCGATCACTGCGGGACAATGTATTGCTTGGCAATGTAAAACTCTTCCCCATTCTCACTGCAACTCGCCATGTGCCATTCTCCTCCTTTCTTGATCCCCCTCCTTGTGTAAATGCTCCATGACACTATCCTATTACTCTCCTTCTCTCGCCAGTGCGTGTAACACTTTTTTTTAGCGTGTCTTGCAATGTTGTTGCAGGAATACCACAGGATTCCCCCCACCCGGTAAAATGAAAACAGTCTGAATTATTTCAAAACTACTGCACGGTTTTACCCCAAATCAATAAAAAAGGGACATCAACAGCACTTTGTGCCCAAGTTGTTTCTTATCTGGTGCAAATTCATCAAGCCTCCGGGCTATGTGTGCTCAATGGCCGCACCTTTCTCTGTGGGAACATTAATGAGAGTAGACAGAAAACGTAATAAGTTTTTAACCATTTAACACATTTTGCCCAAAATGTCCAGTTGTGAGGGTCTCCGGGCAGGCATTTTGTATGGGAAAATCTCATCACAATCCGTCCAGAGAGTAGCCCCATTAGATATCCCCCATGATGTAATCCTATATGTCATTATTAATCCCTTCTATAATATCACGTGTGTGTTCCTGGGCGCTTTGCAGTGGGTTAGGGGACGCTGAGTTAAGATGATCATCACTTCGCACACCCGCTGAATTTAAAGGGTTTTTGTTGTGATAAATCAGCTCACCTTAACTCTCTCTTAACTAACATTTTTTATTGAATTTCAAGGGCATTGTATAGCCATGGGCAATGACTTAAAAAAAGGGAAGGCCGCTGGCCATGGGCTTAGGCCGAGGCCCATACCTACTCCCTAACCAGACCCTACCAGCCATTCCTTACCTCCATGGCCGGTGCCCACTGCCAAAGTAGTAGATCCCACCTCTCTGCAAAGCTCCAGTGGTCCATGGGCTACTGGTTATTTGCTAAGTTCCTTTTTTTCATTCTTGCAATCATTTATCATGCTAACAATGAATAGCTTCTTTGATGGCGTCTTTTCTTCCCACGGATATCATTCCTGCGATAATACAGTGTGATTCCAGCAGTAAGATTATGTTTGCCGATTTCCACAGGAACGTGAAAACGTTCAAAAATTGAAAAGCCTTCTCTATCCTCACTGGCACTCACCAGTTGTCCCCCTCTTCTTTTCTAGTTCCCCAACTGCTCTTCCATTGTATTTTCCCCCTGACCCTCTGCCATTACCCCCTTTCACTCTCTGGTTCATGTGATACATTTGTTTTCCAATCACGTCTTACAGTGTTAACAAGGTAATCTCACGAGAATCCTGGGGAACTCTCCCCCAAATGGGCTCCCCAAACTCCCCCACTGCAAATGAGCTCCTCTTTCCCCCTCTACCCCTGTAGCTTGTTATTAATACACTGTTTTTCCTCTCCCATATATATTTTCGAGCGCTTTTCATTTTCTACTTCCCTGTGTATTTCTGTGGGAATTGCTTGAATCAGGCAAAAAAGAAAATAATTGCCTTTTCATTTCCCAAAAGCCCTCAGCCTCTCTACTGCAAAGCGCCAAGTGAGATAGCGAGATATATAAATATTTTTGGGGAGCAGGAGGTACCGCCTTCTGCGTGGAATATTTCAGAAACTACTGGACACATTTACGGGAAATAAATGCTACTCAGCCAAAGACACTATTTATTTCTTGTATTAATTACCTTTTCCACCTTTTATGGAATTTTCCACCAAATTTTCATTTTAGGGGGCACAGGCCAAACATTTTTTGGGGAAAATATCATTCAAATTTGTACAGAGTCAAAAGTTCTTAGAAATAAAATCTGGGGAAAAATGTCACTTTAACTATAGAGCAGCGACCACTGCGCTGTAAGAAAGACATAGAACGTCAGCTATCTAATATTATCCTTCACGCAATCTTGAATGTTTCTACTATAGTTCACTGAAAAATGGCAGAAGAGTAATTTTGACCGGATAATTGACCTATTTGCCACACAAATCACATTATTTCATGTTTGGCATGCAATATCGCCTGGTTTTATCATAAAGGTAAACTTGCAGCGGGTTGTTGGAACCAATTATTTATTAAAATAAGAAATAGATTTAGTAAACAAAATAAAGGCTAACTACACTCACACAAAGCCAGAAATTAATTCATCATGGTGACTATTACATTCGAAAATTGCAGTAAAATTGGACACTGACTTCGACACCAGTTAATGAAAATGGTCATGCCCCTATTTACTTTGTGTCAGTGAAAATCTAGAGAAAATGCTGCAGGACAATCCAGTTATGCAGATGACATGCTAGTATTAGAATCATATGATAATAATAATAATAGTGGGGTTATTGTATTTTGGTATGCTTATGCAACTGATGTAAATTTGTAAATAATATGTCATTTTTCTTTTGTTATTATCTAAATTATGTTGTAACAAAGTCTCCTTTTTTGTAAGGTTGAATTCTTTCAGCCAATCAAATAAAAAAATAAATTAAAAAAAAGTATTAGAATCACAAATAATATTAAAAACAAGAAGGGTTCTGGGAGTCTCTCTACTGGCATGAACACGGCCCATTGACCTGTTCTTGGTTGGATGACCCCCAGGAGAGTCTCAACCAAGTCTTTAGCTCACTGTCCCTTTCACAAAGGAGAAATATTCCTGCATATCAGTCTTTGTCTTGCCCATGGGCAGTCCAGACCCGAAATGCTAGGCAATTCTACTCTGAACAAGAGTACTTATGGCCACCCCAGACACGTGTTTTGGCCTAGTCGGACCTCATCAGTGAGGTGGAGCTGTGCCTCTCTAAGAACAGTGGGCAAGGGGTCCACATCTGGATTTCCCTGGTAAATTAGGGTGAGACCCAAAGTTACTTAATATGCAAAACAAAGGGGGGTCTGAGAGTCTCTCTACCAGCACAAACACAGCCCATTGACCTGTTCTTGGGTGGATGGCCCCTGGGAGAGTCTCAACAAAGTCTTTAGCTCACTGTCCCATTCACAGAGGAGAGATATCCCTGCATATCAGTCTTTGTCCTGCCCAGGGGCAGTCCAGCACCGAAATGCTCAGCAATTCTCATGTGAACAAGAGTACCAACAGCAACCCCAGACACGTGTTTCGGCCTAGTTGTGCCTAGTAAGTGAGGTGGAGCTGTGCCTCTCTTGGATGAGACCCAAAGTTACTTAATATGGAAAACAAATAATATTAGACTTCTTGGAAACACACCTTTAAAGTATATATTAGATAATATTTTTTACTGCATTGCAAGCTAGTAAATTATTTATGGAAATCGAGATGTAGGCGATCAGTACATTAAATACATTCACTGCATTTACTTCAATCAGTTTTGTATTTTTTATTTAATTGAGCATCCTTGTGTGAGGATACTTCGGATTTCTCATTTTTCACCTAGGAATGTAATACTATAAATGTGTACTATATAATTAAAAAATCAAGTTACGCGCTCATAAAAACGAGCTGGGGGTAAATCTCTTTCTTCGGCTGGGGCCTCCCCCTGGAACAGCCTCCGTGCCAGTCTAAAACTTGAGGAGAACCATCTCCGGTTCCGGAAGCTCCTCAAGACCTTCCTCTTTGCTTCCGCCTTTGCTCTCCCTCTCCCCTGTTGAACTGCTCTCTTGGCACCGTGCACCTGGCCACCCTCTGTCCCCTGTGCCCAGGTAACTGCTCACCCTGCCACCCTCGTGCACTGCCTCCTGGCCACCCCTTGCACTGGGGACTGTATCTGTACCCATACAGTTCCCCACACCCCCATTTTCTTTTTTTCTCTGCACTTATCAGACTCACCCAGTCTGCTGCCTTAAACACAGCACTTTCTGGCTGCACTACCACTTTTTATTGCCTCTATTATCTATTTCTTTTTATTTATTATTATTTATATGTTCTTCTCTGCTCCGCACTTTCCACTCTCCCCCTTCCATGCACTTTTTCCCCTTTCCTTTTCCCATGCACTTGCGCGTTCTCAATGTCACTGGGCCTAGTAAGATCGTTTTGTACTCCCCTGTTCCCCTCCCTTGCCTTGTCACGCTCTGAAACACTTGACATTGGAGATTTACAATTTGGGATGAATATGTCAGAGGATGATTTCAACTCCAACAGCGAGTGAAGACTAAATGAAGATCAAATTAACAACATCCATTTTGTGACGTTCTGTTTGGCTCTGCCAATCAGAAACGAGCATTCCAAGCAAAATGTATTCACTATGAGCATGAATTTGCTCTGAATCTTCTTCTTTATTGTCTGAGCCGAACAGAAAGTGTTCTGTGATGCACCTCTGCTGTCCGTTTTCCCACTTCCATTGTACCTATACCTTACCAGTGCACACCCCCTCCCCTTGCTCTGCAATGCCTCTGCCCCCTCCTTCCGCTTTCGTCATTTGTCATTTTATTTTTGGCTATTAGGCGGTTATTAAATGCCAATTACGAGAGGGCGCTAGAGGGCCAACCAAGATGGCGGCTCCTCTGTGAGCTCCGGCAGAGCTCCCAAATTAATCCTGCAAAAAAATATCATCCGGTGTGAAATCCACCCGTATGTGGTGGGAACTGTGTTCCCAGCACTGTATCATTCGCAATGAGCTGGCAACAGAATTACAGGGCACCCCTCGTGGTTAAAGCAGTCGGGACAACGCTTGATGGAGGTGAGGCCCATCAGCCGCAGCGGACCTCCCCCACCGGTCGGCCAAACACACGCGAGTGAACGACAATCTGGGGAGACATCGCTCGTGAGTCCTGACGAAGCTGTCAGAAGATGTGGCCTGGAGGCGGCGTCCCAACGGCACCGATTGTTAGCGCATAGGCCAGTTGGGGAGGCTCCAAAACCTAGCACTTCACGTGACATCCAGCATACGGAGAGCACTGCAGATGCCGACAGAGACTCTCCACGGCATAGCCCAGCAGCAAATCTGCTCTGGTGAGACAACCGGAGGCGAGCCTGTGGCGCACTACTAACACCCCGCCTCAAGGTCCAGAGGGTCCCGAGGAGCCATGTTCCACCCGGGACCCGGCTGTGGGTGCTGCCGGGTGGTGGCGGGGGAGAGGAGGCCGATCCCTGGTCGGCAGCGAGGTGGCCCCCCTGGCGAGGTGACACTGGCTGCAGGCAGGATAACAAAACAGAAAAGAAGGTGACAAGATCTCTGACCAGGGAGAACATCCACTGCTACAGGTGAGAGATCCAACTGCGCCCGGCCCCGGCTTCCCCTCTCCGCCCGCAGAGGACACGACGTACTGTGTTGCTGAGTCTCCAGCAGGGAGAAGTTCATCCGCACTCTAACATGAGGACCGCCACCCAGTGGCTCACTCTTTGCCCGCGCTGCTGTCCCCGAGGCCCGTGCAGTGTGAGCCTACGGACCCCTCCCACACCCAGCAACCTTGACAACGGCGAGGAAAAGAAAGGTGCAAGCCCAGGGACCCTCATCTTTCCCAATAACAGACGGATGCCCAGGAGGGGGCTCGTACCCGCTCCCCAAGACAACACACAAATTAGACCCAAAGCCTCGCAAGAGCCCACTGCGCACGACCACGACCCGGAAAATATCCCAATACCTTTGGCGGCATAAGATCGACGTAGCCCTGATCCAAGAAACACATCTCCTCCCAAGCTCCGAAAACTGCTAGGCCCGAGACTGGGGATGCCATAGGTATTTCCCCTCGTACTCCTTCTACGCCAGAGGGGTTGCCATCCTGATAGACAAGAAATCAAAGTTCAGGCTGCTGGTGACCGAAAAGGACACGGAGGGCCGAAAACTCCTGGTACGTGGAATCCTGGAACGGAACAAGTTTATCATCATCAACTCCTAAGACCCAAACATAGATGGTCCAAATAACTTTGACTGGGTGATGACACACCTATAGGCCGCAGGATAAGCCACGATCATCTGGGGCGGAGACTTTAATACACCTCTTGATCCCCAGAAAGACAAATCACATGCACCAGCAACTCTCCCTACCAAAGCAAGCCTCCAAATTCTAGAAATGTGTAATGCCTATAACCTGGTGGACATATGGAGACACACACATGCAGGAATACACCTTTCACTCCTGGGTTCACAACACAACCTCACGCCTCGACTACCTGCTAGTGTCCTCCCAGAATCACCTCCAATGGGGCAGCAGTCAAATTCTCCTTTGGACCCTTTCGGACAACTCCACAGTTACTCTTGAATGTGCTACCCCTGAGAACAAGAAAGGCAGACCACATTGGAGACTCAAACCCCGGCTCCCTACAAGACTCAGTGTTTGCAGACGAACTTCAAGCGAAGATTGCGTCCTTCCTTGGACTCAACCAAGACTCAGTCTCATCGGCCGGAACCCTTTGGGAAACACTGAAATGTTATGTTAGAGGAGTGCGCCTAGCTAAAGAAAACGGAATTCTAAAATTAATCAGAAAAGAGCATGTCATTAGTGAGGCCCGATTAAAGGAACTTGAATGCAGATGCACCGCCTCAAATGACCCTCATTCCGTTGCAGCTCTTAAAGAAGAATTAGACAAATTCAGATCCACAGCGGAAAGAGAAACAACATTTCTAACAAGAGGCCACTGCGTCCGTCAATACAGCGAGGGCCAGAAACCCGGTGCCCTCCTTGCGTGACTAGTACCAGCAGACAGGAAACCAACCTTGGTAGAAAGAGTCTGTGATGCCGAGACACTCTGGTGCACACCAAAGAAGGAATCGCTGAAGCCTTCCGCGCCTTCTATCAGGACCACCACAGTTCCAAACACACCGCCAACCCAGAGGATCTTCTTCACTATCTCAAAGACATCGAACTATACTGGGTGAACGATGAGTTGAGAGAACCTCTGAATAAGCCCATCACTTTAGAAGTCCTTCAAGCAATAAAAAAACTTCCCAACACTAAAGCCACGGGCCATGACGGATTAGTAGGAGAATTTTACAAAACCTTTGCACCTCTCCGGGCCCCTCTCCTGCTGCAGGTTTACGAAGAAGCACTAGAATCTGGAGTGCTGCCAACGACCCTGCACAAAGCGAACGTGATCCTTTTATACATAAAATGGGGAAACCCCCGGAAGAATGTGCCTCATACAGACCAATTTCACTAATCAACCTCGACAACAACATCCTGGCAAAGGTTCTCACAACCAGATTACTCCCCCTGATGCCCGGACTGGTGCTCGCCGACCAAGCAGGCTTCATACCAGGCCGGAACAACATTCGGCAGAAGGCGGATGTTCGGAGTCATGGAGGCTCTTGATCCCTCGTGTCAGGTGGTGGCAGTCCTACTCGCGCCGAAAAGGTCTTCGACTCCGTCTAGTGGCCTTTCCTCTTTGCAGTCCTGAAACAGATGGGCCTGGGCAAGCACTTCCTTAAACTGATCTCCCTCCTCTACAAACACACCCTGTCTAACATCATCCTGGGGAAGACAAATTCGTTAAGCATAGAACTACAGAGGGGGACCAGGCAGGGATGCCCCCTGTCGGCCATACTGTTTGCGCTAGTGATGGAACCTCTAGCCTCTGGCCTCCGGTCCCACCATCTAAACAGAGGTCTATCTCTCTCAGACCCCACAAACTGATAATCTCCCTAAACGCAGACGACGTAGCTCTCTTCATCCACGACTGAGCAAGAAACCTGAACCCAGTGATGCGAGAGGTAATCAAGTTTGGCACCCTCTCAGTTTTGAAAATCAACCACACAAAAACTGTCATATTTCCATTAACTCCAAACACCAAGGAATTCACTGATGACTATGGGTTCAGTTGGGAACATTCAAAGATCAGATATCTGGGAATCCTGTTGTCCAGAACTCACCAAGACCTATTCCTAGACAACTATGGAAAAGCCATGGAGGCACTGCGGGACAAGGTAAACAGATGGAAACTCCTCCCACTCACACTGTGGGGATGCGTTTGCCTAGTCAAAATGGTGATTCTACCGAAATTCCTTTATTTATTCACACATCATCCTGGGGAAGAGGAAGTCGTTAAGCATAGAACTACAGGGGGGACCAGGCAGGGATGCCCCCTGTCGGCCACACTGTTCACGCTAGTGATGGAACCTCTAGCCTCCGGCCTCCGGTCCCACCATCTAAACAGAGGTCTATCTCTCAGACCCCACAAACTGATAATCTCCCTATACGCAGACGACGTAGCTCTCTTCATCCACGACCAAGCAAGAAACCTGAACCCAGTGATGCGAGAGGTAATCAGGTTTGGAACCGTCTCAGGTTTGAAAATCAACTACACAAAATCTGTCATATTTCCATTAACCCCAAACACCAAGGAATTCACCGACGACTATGGGTTCAGTTGGGAACATTCAAAGGTCAGATATCTGGAAATCCTGTTGTCTAGAACTCACCAAGACCTATTCCTAGAAAACTACGGAAAAGCCATGGAGGCACTACAGGACAAGGTAAACAGATGGAAACTCCTCCCACTCACACTGTTGGGATGCGTTTCCCTAGTCAAAATGGTGATTCCACTGAAATAACTTTATTTATTTACAAATATCCCTCTTCTACTGCCACAATGGTTCCTCCATTGCATAAGGAGCCTGATCCTCGATTTGCTGTGGGCTGGTAAAACCCCAAGGGTAGCATACAATATACTCATTCGACCAGTGGCAAAAGGAGGCCTCGCGCTCCCGGACTTGGAACGCTATTACTGGGCTGCGCAAGCCCAATTCCTCGGCTACTGGTACGCCACACATTTCATTAGACCTCATGTTCAAATTGAACGAGCCCTCACAGCCCCCAATCTACTGAGAGTGGTCATAATAGGCCACATGCAAGTACCACACACAACATTAAACGTGGTTCTATCCACCTACGCCATCTTGAAGAAAATCGTGCAGAAAAGCAACGTTCTGGTCAGATTCTCCCCAAGTTTAACAGCAAGGTTTATACCAGGAATTCCCCTGACTACAGAAAAAGTGTATTTACAATGGGCAGACAAGCTACAAATCAACTCATTAAACAACCTCTTTGCTGAGGGCAGCCTCTTAGCACCCCAACACGCCCGGGACAAAGGAGGCGGCACAGCCCTAGACATCTTCATCTATTTCCGTCTCCTCCATGCACTCCAAGCAATCCTCTCCACATTCCCGCAGCAACCACCTACATGGCAACTACTGCACAGAGTGATCCAATCGCAAGGTGAAGGCAGACCAGTCTCCAAAATCTATAAGTCTCTCACTCCACTCACGACTCCGAAAAAGAGATGGGAGAGATCCCTGAAGACTACGATACCGGATGACGACTGGACCTACATCCTGTGCCAAACCCAAAAAGTATTGCTCAACACACAATACAAACAAATTAACTTCAACTACCTACACCAGGTATACCACACACCAGCGAAGCTTCACTCACAGCACCCAACAATCTCCACATAATGTGAATGATGCAACGCCCTGGCAGCTGACTTCATCCACTTGGCCTGGACCTGCCCATCTATCACCCAATTCTGGACCCATGTACTCGAAAAAACATCAACAATAATCAGAACACCAATAGAACCCAACCCCACGCTGGCACTACTCGGCCTAACCAAACATCTACCGTCCTTTGTATGTAAATTAACTGGTCTACTGTTGGTGCTGGCACGCAGGAGGGTTGCAATGACATGGGGACGAGGACCCCCTCCTTCTCTACAAAGATGGTTAAAAGACATGTCTTTCTGCCAAGACGTAGAAACCAACTTCATTAAAACCCTCCCTCATCACGCCCAACCCCCGGACATCTGGGGCCCATATAATTAACATCTGATTTCTACCGCAGACGCAACTTCCTCACAGAACTCATCCCCATCCTCTATCTCACACAGACCCTGTTCCCAAGCCCCTGCAGTCTACAATGCATGAACTATGTGAATTATGACCTCTACATATTCTTAAAACTATTGTTGAGGGGCTGGGGGGGGTCACTCAAGATCTCACTGTGCAACTTGTTAATTTTTTTCTCTTTTGTTCATTGTTTGAAAAAAGCTAAAATAAAGTTTTAAAAAAATAAGTGCCAATTACCAACTTCTAGAATAGAATTAATACATGATGGCCATTAGATAGAATGATCTCAGCAAAATGACACAAATACAATACATCTCAAACAAGATTCCCAGCAGTGCGGAACCCTGGGGGACTCCACATTGGACTCTTAAAGAGAAAGATGGAGGCAATCCCAACAGTGCTGAACCCCGGGGCACTCCACAGTGTACTCTTAAAGAGAAGGATGGTGGCACTCTCAACAGTGCTGAACTCAGGGGGACTCCACAGCTGACTCTTAAAGAAAAAGATGGAGGCACTCCCAACAGTACTGAACCAAGGGGGACTCCACAGTGGACTCTTAAAGAAAAAGATGGAGGCACTCCCAATAGTACTGAACCCAGGGGGACTCCACAGTGTACTTCTAAAGAGAAAGATGGAGGCACAGAGATTCTTTGCTGTCTGTGACTGGAACCTGATTCAATCCATGATATAACCAAGACTTTGAAAACTGTATTCCCAAGCCTGGAAAGCAGAATGGAGTGGCTCACTGTGTCAAAGACTGTAGAGAGATCAGGAGCGCAAGGATCACCACGCTAACCCTACCTATGATCAGTCTAAGATCATTTAGTACTGCTATCAAGACAGATTGTGACCTCTCTGTGCTTTATTGAATCTTTAAGCCTAGGCTGCTTGTATAATAAATCATGTTTTCATACCAATGGTATGAGGTTTTTAAAACAATGTTTTTAAATTGGTGTGAGCATGTGCTTGCGATAGTGCACGCATGTGTTTGTCAGTGGATCTGTGTGATGGGTATACACAGCTACAAATCATGTATATGGCATGCTGGCATATGTTGCTGCTTCCTGGGCATGTGATGGCAACCCCGGGTCGTTATGGTCCTGATTATGACAGTACACAGCATGTGCTGTGCGTAAGTGGCTGTGTTCTAGTGCATCTGCAGCGCATGTGCTTACATTGCCAATATGTGACATTGCCAATAGGTGACATTGCCAATATGTGACATATGCTGGGGCTTCTTGATGACATGATGCCATTCTTATACTGCAGCACGGATGCACTTCCACACATAAAACTATAACCTTACCCATATATGCAAATCATGCACACATCAACCCATGCCATAAACATGACATGAGACCTGCACCAAACAGCACACATTCCACTCTCTACCAATATATGCATCGATACAACACAGAACCCTTCTTAAAAGAGAAATGCCATGCCTATTCGCTTTGTCAATGCCTGTTTTATTTGCAATCGGTTAATTCCGCTCAGTGTCATTTTTGGCACACATGCCTTCAGCATATTTTTTGACTTTACAACCTTCCACCCATACGAAAGCGAAACTCTTGATGTTGTTTTCTAAAATCTCACCATCCAAAAAGTGTGGGTTTGGGTTGTTCTGCCTGAGCAATCAGTTGCCATTAGTTTTATTCCTGAACAAAGACATCCATTAACCGTCGGGATCAATTCAAGTGCACGCCATCTTTCTCTGCCGGGACTACAGCATCTGGGGAAGGTCCTTATTGAGTCAGGAGTCAGGGGAAGAAAGGCTCTCGAACTCTATGGCAACCACGGCAAGTATCTCCCGCGGACCATAGAAGATGGCGGCGCTGGGGAAGAAAATCAATGATGACAAATGGTGCAATTATGTCGCAGCTTTTGCAAGCGTCATATTGCAGCAGATGATCTGGCTCTCCACGCCCAGGGCTTTGTGTCGAGTTCCAGTCTTCCGTGTCCTTTCTGAAAAAATACATTCAGGCCTGCACAGGGGAGGTTACTGATGTGTTCCTTCTAAGCTCTAAACTCAAGTTCCCCACATCTGTGCCTCACTGCAATTAATTGCACAACAATGTGGTGCTGCAAGAAGAACTGTCTAATGTCACCCGACCCTGCATAGAGCTTCTGTATGAATCTACTCTTCTCATAAGAACATCTGGGGATCATCATGGGAATGCTGCTATTTCCTGCAGGAATGGTGCATGCAGTTTTTACTGCCACCCCTGCAGAAACCTGTGGTGCGTGCGCCTATTATGCTTTTACCAGGGATCAAGTCCTCAACATAAAGTGGGGGGACTCATCAACAAATGCAATGGGATGTGACGTCAACAGAAATTAGCATATCAAAGGTGAAATATAAACATTTCATTAAATTGGCTTTGCACAACCACCCAAATTGCACAGGTCGAATTACATTTGCCTTTCATAAAATGAACACGCACCTAAAACCAAGAGAGGATATTTTCTACTAGGTGTGCATTTAAAATCCAAGAACCAATACAAATGTTTTCCCTGGCACTTGCAGTACCGAAATGGGACATTTTACCTTTAATTGTTTGTTATTTGTCATCAGGTAGTGCAGTGGTGAAGTGTCAGCCTACAGACTTGACGACTGTGGTTTGAGCCATGGTTGGCTTTAATGAATAAATTCAAAGAAGACATTGAATGTTTTTCATTTTAGCTCGGGTGGGAGGGGTGACTGAGTCCAACCTCTGAAAAAAGTGGGTGGACTCCGTCCCCCCACGTATACCCTCGACTTGAGTCCTGGGTTTTACCGACTATAGTGCAGTACAACCATGCCAGATGTGTGACACGTGTAGAACAAATTGTCTGCAGTAAAGGTATTGCTGCAGGCACTGTTCATGAAATACCAGATAGCAAGGTTTTGTAAACATATTAAATACATCATTTCCAACTCTTTGAAAGGAAGGGACCACTGCTGTCCTGTTTTGCACAGGAGGGTCCCTAATGGCCGTCATTTGCATTGCGCATCTCCATGCACAAAGGGTGTGAGACGGTGAGCACCAGAAACAGGCACATTCTGTCGTGTTGCATGGCACAACACATCGTTTAGACTCTCGAATGAAGGGCATGTGTGTGCCAGTACATCCCTTCAGTAAAGGGGTAAAAGAGTGATTTAGTGTGGGGGAGAAAACAGTACTTTATCTCCTCTTTTTGGGAGGAGTTTCATTTTTGGGGTACATTACCTCTGATTTTTAACAGGTATTCAAATACTGCGTGAGCTTAATACCTCAAAACGTATGATAGGTGAGAGTGGTAATTTAAAATACTTTATATTAATGTAGCACTCTGAATTTAAGTAAACTACGTGATATAGGAGACAGTGAGCAAAAATAAATTAAAAAATGGCAATGCCTATTCTTGTATGTAGCTCATTACGACGAATGGTTAATCTTCAATGTCATGGTCACACTGGGATTTAAGTGGGCCAGGGCAAGCTGGGGCACAGCCCGGCAGTCTCCAGGAAGTGCTTCTGAGCCGGGGTGCTCTCTGTCACCCATAAGCAACCAATGTGCTTTCTCCTAGCATGCTTTCTCCAGCCATGGCAAGCAAGTGGTTCATTTACACCCTCTTTGAAGCCTTTAGAAAAACGAGACAATATGTCCTCTGCTCAAGCCCATGCTTTGCACCCATAAGCACTTCCATAAGTGCTAACATGGCTCCAACTTATGCCAAGTGTTTTATTTATTTATTTTATTTATTTATTAGATATACATTTAGCCAAAAAGGCTTTGTATAACACAGAGACATACAACATATACAGGTAATCAATACAAAAGCTAAAATTACACAATTATAAAATATAACATCCAATGCACATTAAAATACATCATTCAAAACATTTTAAAATCGCCAGAATCTTTACATAAAAAATAACAAAATAGTATATTAAATTAGTATCATTACCTCTCATAAAAGACATCCATAATTCAGTTGTGTACGTCATATCAATTGCATTATTAAAAGATTTAAAAGATTTGGTTCTAATCGCAGTCAGACTTTCACAATTCATAATTAAGTGATAAAGTGACTCAAAAACATTATTACGCATAGACAACATTTCCTCATTTCGTGTGGGATACAAGTAATATCGCCTTTGATTGCCAGTGCTTCCGTCATATTAAATTTCATTAGAAGATAAGTACGGAAAATGCTGGTGCTAGGATATGCCACAATATATTTTGGGGGTGTGATTCTAGTTAAATACTCTTCGAGATATGACTATTTGACTTTGAGGCAACATTGGTTACATTTTGCTCATTCCAAAACTCAAACACTTTCTTTTTTTATATCCTCTTTTTGAGCAGCGATCGTTAGCATTCCCGGAGTACTCTCAGGCAACCATTTTCTATAAGATCTTTGTAAGGTGCCAAGAGTACCAACAAGCATATTGCCTTCTTAACGAAGATACGCTTGCACGTATGGCACAATAATTGTGTAATTTGCTAGGGCAACCACCTTTTCATAGGTCAGTACGCATTGGCATGTATAGGCACACCAAATACCTTTGATGGCGAACTCCAAATACAGGTATTCTACACTGAGATTGTGTGGTAACCGGAATAACTTCCTCAAGAGTTTAGCCTCAAATACCACCATACGTTTGACAAAGGAGTGACCCCATATCTCAGCAGCATATAGGATCATTGACCGTATTTTAGCCAAGTAGTTATTAACAACTGAGGTGACGGAGTAGCCACTGTTTCGACCAATAAAAGCACTCAAGGCATTTGTGTACACAATACACCGATTCTGAAGTGCTGACCATTGGGATTCCTATGTGAGCTTCTCGTCCACAAGAATACCAAGATATTTGTATGATGTTACTTGTTCCAATTGTTTTTAGGCCAAACTCCACAAATATCTCTTAGGTCTTTGTTTTTTAGAAAAGGCCATCGTTTTGCTTTTATCAATATTGATAGTCAGACCATTGGCGGCAGAATAAGCCAACAAGGAATCAAGCATATGCTGGAGACCGGCTGGGGTATAATCCTGTATCAACAGGTCATCCGCATAGGTGAGCCATCCAACAATCACACCATTTACTTTCAAGGGGTTGGCATTGGTTAAATTAAAGGCGTTCATCATATCGGACAGGTAGAGGTTGAAGAGAATTGCCGCTATCATGCACCCATGTTACACCCCACAACAAGTTGGCATATTTTTCGATAACCTGCCAGCAGCATTGAGTTTTATTCTTACCAAGGTATCTGTATGAAGCAACATCAACATCCGCAAAAGACCTTGTGGAATTCCCCATGAGTTTAGTTTTTGCCACAGTTTGTTACGTATAATAGTATCAAATGCGGCAGAGAAATCTATATAGGCACAATATACGTCTAGATGTCGTTTGGCCCAGGCATGCTCAATTGCAGATGTTAGTATCAATAGGTTATGCGTAGTACTGGATTTATCACGAAAACCTATTTGGTTTGATGGTAAAATGCTAGAAGCGGCAATCCATACATTCAATTCTTGGAGCAGAACCTTAGTGAAAATCTTGGAGGAAACATCAAGCATTGCTAACATTCTAAAATTAGCCGGGTTGTCCCAGGATCCTTTTTTGTGTACTGTTAGAATATGGCTTGTTTGCCACGATGGGGGAATCACACCCAACCTACCAACTTGTTTAAATAACAGCAATAGTGCCGCACTGCATAAAACTGGTTGTTTTTTAATTACTAGGTTGCAGACACCATCAGGGCCTGCCGCCCGGGAATTTTTCAGTTTGTCAATGATCCTAACAATATCGGATACGGATGCATTGCAATCCCAAGTTGCATCCGGCAATGGGAGAATGTTATTGGACAATTCGGTTTTACCCAATGTATCTTTAATGTATAGGGCCCATGTATCCTCAGAGATACAATTAATGGACAAATCACGTTTTTTTATGTTTTCTAAGGAGATGCCATATGCCTTTGTTATTATTAGACAGAGCCACCGTTGCAATTTTTTTCCATAAATGTATTTCAGTTTCCCTTTTATGTAGCTTAACCCACTTTTTGTAATCCATTTTAAGTGTTTCAATGTGGCATGCGACGGCCTGGACAGATAATGTTGGATCAGTTTTCTTCACAACCATTCTGATTGCATTACGAAGGTTCTTTTTTGCATCTCTAATTATATTGTCATTGCCCACCCTAGGAGGTAACATAATATTAGTCCGTTCACCAACAGATTTGTAGGTCCTACGTTCACACATATGTTCACAAATGTCCTGCATGGGCAGACTAAATTGAGACAAAATTTGGCTCGCAGATATTAAACCCGAGGCCCCTTACTTAATAAACTCAAGTAACAGAAAAGATACTACATGGGTGATATTCTCAAGGTTACGACTATGCCAGACTGTTCTGTTTTTGCCTTCATTCACATGGATTATCCCCTTTTTATCATGGTTGGTTCCAACATCACATTTACCCGGGAATGCATACAAAAGGCAAAGTGGAAGGTGATCACTTTCTTCACATTCCACAATGCCTATATAGAGTGGAGGGTCATGTTGTTAGTGTAGATATAATCAAGGATGGCAGCTGATCTTCCTTCAACCCTGGTATATTTCATCACAACATCTCCTGGACCATGGGTATTGGTGAGATTAGCCCATTTATGGCCTTGCCTATTAGATTCCTGGACGGTTGCTGATCTCATCAGTCCATCATTCATCTCAAGATTATTGCTGAGGTCACCAATTTTAGCATTCAGGTCACCTAATAGCCAGATTGAATGGCGATGACTATACATCTTTAAAACAGCATCTACAGTACGCATATTTTCTATAGTATGGACCATATTGGGGGGATCGTAAACATTAATAACTATTAATACTTCCAATAGCCAAGTTAGTTTTGCAACTAACACGTGTTGGGTAGACAGGGAGAGCTTTACAATCTTCCATGGTGGTTGGACAGATATCAACAATCCCCCTTTTGGACGGCCAAGAGGGCCCTTAGTGGCTACCTGATGTACGGTACTTCTATCGTCTAGTTGGATCTCAGAGGACAACCAAGTCTCTTGGAGCGCAACAATTTTAAAGATAGACAGGTATTCAATAAGGCCCTCCACCTCAAATAAATGTGAGTAACCTCTCGTGTTCCACAAAGTGCAGTCAGTTGCGGGACCCTGCAAAATGGGATTTGAAAATCAGAGGTAATCATTGCCAGTATCCTTCAGGAATGTCATCTGTGCCAATATTGACCACATTCATTGCAGGGGGGTTGCTTGTAAGGGGAACAGGTGGACTTGACCGATTGGTTGCTAGGCCTTTCCCACAATTCACCATTGGCCCATGTTCCTGATTGATTTGATGGGGGGCACAGGGATCAGTGAGAATGGGCTTTTGCTGTACTAAGTTGGTTCGGGATTTCACAGCTGGTATCGTTACTTTATGTACAGCATAGCCCATGCGTAATAAGTCTACCTCATAGCACAAAACATAATTCAAAATGCCTTCAGCCTCAAAGCATATGTTAGAAGTGTATTTGTTTGTTATTTCTAACTGATCAACCAAACGGATATCATTGGAGTTAATTAACCGCAACGGCAGAATGGATTTGAATATACTTAGGATCGCAGAACGATTCAGCGGAGGGGGAGATTTGTCCATATGCACCTGGGTGATTTGTAACACAGACAACATTCCAACATTAGATGCTTCCTTTATACAACTATTAGAAATACCATTGACAGGACTTTTCAGCACCCAGGCATCTGGCAGTGTCATTTGCAGCGACGATACAGCAACACCATTGTTTAGGACAGGCACTGCTGCACACGGCTGCTTTGGTACTGATGTAATAACCATGGCCAAATGCCCCACAGGTTCATCCAACACACATATTGAGTCAGACGCAGCATCAGTGGTTTTACTGGGCCACGCATTAGCCTTTGTTTTAGCACCCACTTGTCCTTGTACGTTATCATCATCAATGATTATGGCTGGTGGTGCCTCAGCAGCACAGACATCAATGGATACAACGGCATTGGGATCAGCATGTGGAAACTTTTTCCTTTTCACAATTCTCTTACTATACATAAAAACTTGGTTAACACGTGGGGGTTTCCTTTTAGCAGAAATAGGCTTCTTCCCTGCATTCACATCAATACATTTCTCTGTTTGTTTTTTCAGATTTGCTACTACAGGAATTGTTGCATGTGTCATCGCACACTTGCTTACACACTCTTTACAGCATAACTCTTTTAGCCTAGTATGGATTAAAAGGGATTGAACATCGATTTTTGTTTCTAGGTGTGAACACTTCTCAAGTAGGATTGAAAGTAGATTTTCTAGGTCATTAAACATTTCATCAGACTTCATACTGGTGTCTGCATCATTTTCACTTAAGCCTTCCCCATAGTCAGTAATCACATTTCTAGGTGAGCATACAGTCTTTCCAGGCTTTCCATTAGAAGTGAAACTGAATACAGGAGGTATATTGGAGTTGTACGCAGAAGAACGCTTTGAGGCTGGCTCGGTGTTAATGGCTTCTTTAACATTAGACATAGGAACTAGAGCTATCTTTGAGGGAGGGGTAAAATACATGGGGGTAGCAACTGCATCAACTAGGGACATTTCAGGGTCAATGCCCATATACTCAATGTCTAAGTCCACAAGCACAGAATTTGATATATCGATAGCGCTTGTGGTTTGACTGTTAAATTCTCTATGCACAGTAGCAGCAGTGCTCCTATTGCCATGTAATCCACTACTGCCATTCAGGCCACACAACTCAGCATTAACAGATGGCATATGCGGCACTTTAGGCAAACAATCATTAGCTTTTGGGTCAAGAAGACTAGGATTGGAATTGGAGGCAACATTTGGGTTCTTATGAATTTCAATGACTCCATCACCACCTTCAATACAATCATGTTGTTCTTCTATGGGGCCACATAACACATCAGATAACAATTTTGCACTAACACATCCCAAATCACTAGTCAGCTCACAGACTAAGTCAACAGATGCTGAGTTGAGAGAAGCAATCTCAACAATCTCAGCCTCTGCCGTGACACTAGTCATTTTCCCAAAATAGTAGTTAATCGAATGTCCCTGTATTTTGCCTTTTTTGGTGCGCAAGATGATTTTGGGAACACATATGCGCCGGTTACGCAGATTTTTATGCATGGCTAGTTCCGTTTCCTAGTCAACCATGTCATAGTACTGATCAAAATAGGACACTGATAGAAATGGGAAAGAGGAAGCAATATAGAGCAGAGCTTAATGGGAGTAGTTAGTATTGTTGTGGACCAGATCACTAAACATTGAAGCAGGTATAAATTAATAGAGGGGGCACATAGTCCCAGAACACCCAGGACACACAGAGCGCCTAAGCGCTGAGGCAGAAATACAGCAGTAGAGCTTTGCGCAGTATAACGGTATAACAGGTAACAGTGGTTTGCTTACCTAATACGAAAAGCAGACCTGAGAACATGTACCGTTACCGCTTCGCTACCTTCTAAGTGCACTCATAGTGCTGCGACCACACGTCCACACACGCAAATGATACCGCGTGAAAATAGGCCTCTCCAGGTCCCACGCACACTCTCAATTGCGGGGGCCAGGGAGACGAGTGAGACGAGAGACGAACAGTGCTAGTAAATAGAAGGTTCTACTGTACGCTTGCTTGCTTGCCGAGCAGCAGAAGAGCAAAACAGCCACTTCCAAGCCACTTCTCGGAGCGCACGTGCAGGAGCGCGCAGCTGACTCTTTTTAATGACATTGGGGACGTGGCTAACAGTATCCTGAAAAATATATAAAAAGAAGGATATTAGGATACTATAGTTAAACTATAGCAGGTATAAATATATTAGAGTGTCCATAGAAGTCCATAGAGGGATGTTGGGTCCATATGAGTTCTTTAAGGTGTAATACCATGTCAATCAAAAGTCCACAGGTCCACAGTGAAAGAGAATGTGCCAGCAAAACAGCCACTTCCGAGCCACACACCTCGGAGCGCGCGCGCAGGAGCGCGGGGCTGACTCTTTTTAATGACATTGGGGGCGTGGCTAATAGTATCCTTGTCAATCAAAAGTCCACAGGTCCACAGTGAAAGAGAATGTACCAGTAAAACAGCCACTTCCGAGCCACTTCTGTTCTATGTATAAATTCGAGAACGATCACATTCTAGAACATGGAGTATGGTGCAATTATATCTCTTTATGGGTGCACTATACTGACAATATCTAAGGAATTTGGATTGGTACTCAAGAACATTTCCAAGAATTCTTCGAGTATCTAAACACCATCGATCCTAGGATCCAATTCACAAATTAATCGTCCCCAGAACAAATACATTTTCTAGATGTGGCAATAAAGCTACAAGATGACACCTATATGACCACTATCCTAAGCAAGGAAACAGACAGGAACAATCTCCTGCACAGATTGAGCTTCCATCAACCGAGTCTGATCAGAAATGTACCCTTCAATCAGATGTTAAAAGTAAAGATAATCGTGATCGATCCTGTAGAGTATGAGAAAGAAATCCAGAGAATGGGTGAAACATTTCTGGCACGTGGCTATAAGACCAATGAGATAACAACAGCAACTGATCGACTCATAAACCAACCTTGTGCAAGTACCAAACAGACAGGAACTGAATACAAGAACACACCAATTGTTTACTTAAACCCGTTACTTTATACAAAGCAATCACATTAAATCAGCCTTAAAGAAGAATTGGAGAACTTAGACCAGTGAGTCAAGGGTTGAACATTTGTTCAGGGAATTACTGATATTTGCCTACGAAAGGAGCACGAATTTCAGGGACCATCTAGTTAGAACCAGACCAACTAGCAAACCACTGCAAACATCAAGAAAAGGTACATTGCCCTGCCTTCACTGTAGCAACTGTGGCTTCATGACAAAAGATGACACGATAAACCACCCACGCACAGACGAGAAAATTAAAATCAACAATGTTGCCACATGCGGTACACCGAACATCATCTACACCATTAAATACCTGTGTGGCATTTACTACGTCAGATAATCCAAACGCCAAGCGAAAGTACTGTGGAATAAGCACAGGTCCTGCATCAGGACGAAAAAACGTCAACTCAACGGTAGCACGTCATTGGAATGAAAAGAAGCAAAACATCAGCCAAATATGGTTGCAAATAGTGGATGTGGTCATGAAACGGAACACACATGAAAAACTAACCACATGTATAGACCAAAGGGAAACATATTGGACAGATCGGCTTGATTCGCTGGCTCCAGATGGAATCAATGAAGAAATAAACTTAATTTGCTACTTATAGCACCCACCAGTATTTAATACTAAAGAAGCAAGATCTGGAGGATTCAATGAAGCGCAACACATAACCAGCATGTGCACATCCACAGAGCGATGTTACCTATAGCATCTACTAGTATACATCATCGACTGTCATCATTCAATCACACAAGCCATCCCATTAAGGACTATGAAGCCATAGAAGCAATATCTTGAGGATCTATTCCAGCTCTATACACAACCTGGATGTGACCATCGACAGAGGGATGGTACATTACAACCCAATCTAAACTCGTCAGGACATTCAAAAAGTTCATGCACGATATGTGCACCAGATGAGTGTTTTCCATTGGTGGTGTACCAACAAGCTGCACACAACGATATACCGCAGATGATTTGTCGGCTAATTGCATTATTGCCTTTTCAGATTGGAATATAGGTACTAATTGCCTGACTCCCACGTGCGAACCAATGTGCTATGAACATTGACATAATTCAGACAAATTATTATCAATCACAAAAATATTGCTCTGAATTGTTTTTAGTTTACTGTGTATTAACAATCGGATCACCACCAGTGGCCGATATTACTTTGATTTCTTTCAACAATTACAATACACTACCTTATTCGTATTAAACAGCTACTCCTAACACTCGGCTGGCACGCAACATCTGTTTTCCACATAATAACAGATCATTTTCCCGTTGCCCCTGGAGACAGGGATGACGGGACGCGAGGCACACAATACGTTATTGCGTCCTCTGATGCATGCCGATGCATCGCCTAGCAACTGAAATCGCAGAGTAACAAAGATAAGCCATGATAGACACACACGCTGGTTTCTATCCGGGTGGTGCACGTCTTTTCGCCTGATCCAGGTAAGCCTTATGATATAGATTGCACTGACCCTTTAACAGACTGAATGTTTCAAAGAATGTGGCAGTAAAAATCTATCCCTAAATTTTCAATTTTACTTTCAGGTGCATGACCCATTTGGGTGAGCACACTAAATACAGATATAGGGCCATGCCTTATTTCACAAAATTAAGCAACATGGTCCTCTAGCCAATGTCCTTGCCCTGAAAACAGACTTGATCCGAAATGCATTGGCGCCCAATAACAGTGACACTCGATATCTGGATGCCTTTTTGCCTTTTCATGCAATTGAAAAACTGATAGCATCTAAAAAGTCTTGTTTCGATAAGTGAAATACAAGAGTTGAACTAATGTGAATATTATTAGCAGCTTTCTAGGAAAGCAGGGCATGCGCATACCTTGGACTAGATTTTATTCTAGTTCCATTTTTTCTATGAATTGATGCAACCTTGTGCCAAGGCCCTAAGGTATGCTCCGATTACTTTAACTACTTATAAGAAAAACCTACCTAATCTACAGCGGTGCCCACGCTAATCTTCCTCGATTTCACCCATAAGCTGCCACTGTCAATGA
The DNA here is from genome assembly GCF_040938575.1 of Ambystoma mexicanum. NCBI lineage: Eukaryota > Metazoa > Chordata > Amphibia > Caudata > Ambystomatidae > Ambystoma > Ambystoma mexicanum. The sequence continues at coordinate 344,400,490 of NC_090937.1, read as the reverse complement.
GTTTTGGTTTGCAGGCATTTCACTTTTAGGGTGAGTGTTGTGACAAATGAAATTACCACAGTGTGCATTATGGGATCAGATGGTTTGTTGACCACCATCACAAACAAATTTCAATTATATCATTATGTGTTCATTCTTACCTTCTCAAAATGCTCTTTGATGTTATGCAAATCCTCAGGAAACCACACTGGTACTATTTGCCCCCTTTTCTCACAGGTGGTGTATTTACAGGAGTAGGAGGATTTAGTCACTGACTATATTATTTATATTATATTCTGAGGGAGAGCGTGATTAATTTAGAGAGCCAATAAAATGTACCATATGTTAAACTGAATGCAAACAATACCATCTGAGTCCATGCAGAGTGATTCAAAGATCGTGGTTTCAGGGTTTCATGGTACATTGTTTGGGGCAGGCATTGCCCACTTTACACTTTAGGCCATGTCCATCAACATTAAGCCACGCCCAACATCCAGGCCATGCCCCCTTTTCGAGCCACCCACCCTGAATTTCGCACTTGACCTAAAGCACTGCGACTACGCCAGGCAAAGGACTCAGTGAATACATGGCAGTGCAAGGCAGGAGGGAACAAAGAAGGATAACCAGGGAATGAGGTATGGTGAAGAGAATGAGGCATAGTGATGAGCAGGGCCGCGGGGGACAATCAGATCAGAGGGGGGGGCTAATGCTGGGGATGTTCCTCCTGGCACATCCCGCCCCAACCATGAGTGTCACGACCTTCAGACCCCCATATCCAGGTACATTATCAGATGCATTGTTTTTTAAAAGAACACCCTCAATTAGACCAGTTTGAACACAGTTACAATGCCGGTAATTTGTTCTAGTATTGCACACCGGTAAAGGTGATCAGTGTGGCGCTACCCGATGACGGGGCGCGCATGCGGCGGCGCGACGTTGCACGCCGCCGCGTGCAGCATAAATAAACGGGCTTTTCCCAGCCACGGCAGAGAGACCGGGAAGCCCGAACGGAGAGGACGTGTGAGCGCGAGTCCTTGTGGGTCCGGGGCTTACGGGCAGCGCTGGGGGGGTGCCAGTAAACCCCAACAGTGGCGACGAGTGGGGGAGACGATGCCTGGCCTGGCGGTGAAAATTTCTGTAATTTTTTCACCGAAACGAGGTCGGATTAAGACTTTGGGCCTCATTACAACTCAGGCGGTAAGGGGTTTACGGCGCCGTAAACAGCGCCGACCCTTACCGCCTGAGTACGAGGTCCCTTAGCGCCATGGCGGATTTAAAACCTGCTTTTAGCAGGTGTTAAAATCCATGGCGCTAAGGGACCATGGAGTTAATTACGCCACCGTAATTTACGGTGGCGTAATTAACGCCTTCCCCACTCCCATTATGCCCTATGGGGCAAAAATGGGAATGGGGAAGGGTAAATGGGGATTGGGGACTTACCGCCCCGCCAAACTCGGAATGGGGCGGTAAGTCCGCCAACCACCATGGTGTAAACGTAGTTTACGCCATGGTGGTAAAGTCACGGCCCAGGCGGTAACTTACCGCCTGGGTCGGAATGAGGCCCTTTGTTTCAGGCAGCAGGCAGTGCGTCACCCACGCGGCTGGTGGCCATTTTGTCTATCAGGCCGAGGAACTTCACGGAGCTCCGGTTCGAGCTCTGAAGTGCATCCAGACCTAATTTCTGGAATTCCTGTCAGCAGGCAGCTATACCTGCATGCACAAGTGCCCAATTTGTGATTTTTTCATTTTCTTCGGTCTCCTACGTCGAGTGCAAGCAAGGAGGAGGGCCCATTATTCTTTCTTGTCTCAATTTTTGGAACAGTGGTGGGCTGGAGCCTTCTTCATCCTCTTCATCATCACAGAGGTGTGCTGCAGTGATCTTACTGTTCTCCATCAGGCTGGAGCATTCTTCATCCTCTTCATCATCACAGAGGTGTGTTGCAGTGATCTTCTTCAGTGTGACTGCTGGCGGCCCTACTGTTTTTCATCCTCTTCATCATCACAGAGGTGTGTTGCAGTGACTGTTCTCCTGCCTGGAGGTGGTTCTGAGTTTGAGTTGCGGCCCCCATCTCCCACTCTAGGGGTGCCTGTGCGCTCGAGCTCATGAGTGATACTGAGGATCAATACGGTGCACAACCAGCAGCAGCAGTTCAGCAGCCTCCACATGCTCAAGTGGTGCTTCCAGCCCATTGCCTACAGTGCAGCCGGTACAGCAGCCTCTGGCTGTGCCAGCAGGTCCTCCAGATCCGGTGCCTCCCGCGCAGCCGGCGGTAGTACCGGCTGTCCAGCTAATTCATCCTGCTATGGCCCAGGCATGTGCACACGCGGCCCTGCAGCCCATCCCGGAGTTTGATGTCTCGGGCCAACCTTCAAGCTTGGGGCCAAGATGGAAGAGGTGGGTCGACCGCCTGGACATGTACTTTCGAGCCACCCAAGTGGCTGACGATGAATCCAGGCTGGCTACCATGTTATACTCGGCAGGGCCCTCGGTTCAGGAAATTTTTGAATCACTCCCGCCGGGGGATGGATCCTACGGTCAGGCGAAGGCCGCCCTTAAAGCTCACTTTCTGCCTCTGGCCAACGCGGACTATGAACGTTTCGTGATGCTGTCCGCCAAACAGAAAGAGGACGAGACTTTGGACACTTTCTATGGGCGCCTGAGGCACCTGTCCCTGGCCTGCGCATGGGGTGATGCGGAAGATGTGATCAGGACTATGCTCATACAGGCGTGTTCTTCAGGAAAGCTTAGGCGACAAGTGTTAAGGGAGCCCCGAATCACACTCCCTCGCATCCTTGAACTGGGGAGGTGCCATGAGGTGTCCAAGGCGAGGGCAGCGAGAATGGAGGCTGGGTCGCGCTCTATCAAGACTGAGGAGGTATGTGCAATGTGGCGCGGTGGCAGGGGCACCAGAAGACCTGGCGGCGGTCCCCGGGACAGAGCCGGGAGGGCAGGAGAGTCTTGCCAGAAGTGTGGATATGACCTGCCCCACCCAACGGAATGCCCTGCGGCCGGAAAGACTTGTGGACGGTGTGGGCTGCCAGACCATTTCTCAAGAGTGTGCAAGGCGGCTATGTCTGTGTTGGTGCTGCGAAGCCCCACCCGGCCCATCTTCATTCGCCAAGGTCGACCGCCCAACATCGCTCAAGTGGACCAGGGTGAAGAGGATGTCCAGGCAGAAGAAGCTGACGAAGAGGAGGAAGAGAACATTTTCTTTGTCTCAAGTGTGGAGGTCCTGAAAGGAAAGAACAGGAGACAGCCGAGATGCGTGGTGGAGGTGAACCATTCTCCAGTCCCGGTCCTGGTTGACACGGGGCGTCCGTCTATGTAATGGCCCGTGGACAATATGACGCCATGAACCGGCCTCCCAAGTTGGTCGCACCCAGGGCTCGCATTTTCACGTTTGGTGGTCTGGACCCTATCCCATTGGACGGTGCTTTCGTGGCGAAGGTGGAGCACAATAGATCCCAAATCACTGCACGATTCTATTTGACACCGGTGAGCACCAATAACTTGCTGAGCTGCGCAGCGGTGGAGGCCCTTGGCATCGTCAGTTTCGCATACTCCGTCTACCTTGAAGACATCAACGATTTGCTTGAGAAGTATGCCGCAATATTTAAAGGGATTGGACAGATGGCTGATGACCCAGTGAGGTTACACATTGACGAATCCGTGCAGCCCATCGCCCTGAAGCATCGCAGGGTTCCTTTTCACCTTTGTGAACATGTCGACAAGGAGCTGGACAACTTGGTCGATCTAGGCATCATAGAGAAGGTGGAAGGTCCGACTCCCTGGGTGTCCCCAATTGTGGTGGCATGAAAGCCGAAACAACCGGATGCCGTCAGAATCTGTGTGGACATGAGGTTGCCGAACAAAGCAATTAAGAGAGAGAGACACCTCACCCGACGATAGATGACATCATTGCCGAGGTACAAGGCGCTCGCTTATTTTCAAAGCTGGACCTCCGAGCGGGCTACCACCAGGTTGTCCTCCACCCCGAGTCGAGGTATATCACCACCTTTACTACTCACCGAGGTCTGTACCGTTATAAGAGACTGAGTTTCGGTGTATCCTCAGCGGCGGAGGTGTTCCAAAACATCATCCGGGGCGCCCTAGCGGATCTGGAGGGTGTCCTGAATATCAGTGATGATATCCTGGTGTTTGCCAGAACGGAGGTAGGCCACCTGAGATGCCTGGCGAAGACGTTTGAGAGGCTGCAGTCCCTGGGCCTCACCCTCCACAAGGAGAAATGTGAATTTCTGTGACCATCAATAGAGTTCTTTGGCTTTGTGTTTAAAGAAGGGGGGGTGTCACCTGATCTTGTCTCAATTTTTGATCTGAAGAAGGTCCAGGACATTAGAAGGGCGCAGCCTCCTGAATCTGTGTCGGATGTGAGGAGTTTTCTGGGTATGATTACATACTGTGGACGATTCATCCAGAATCTTGCCTCCATGTCGGAGCTGCTCAGAGCACTGACAAGAAAAGATACCACTTGGAACTGGGGCCCGCTTGAACAAGCGGCCTTTGATGATATCAGGGGCGCCCTGGCAGCAGAGGACACTATGGCTTTTTTTGATCCTGCGTTACAATCAGAGATCATTGTTGACGCCAGCCCGTTTGGCCTGGACGCTGTGCTGACGCAGATTGACCATGATGGGGGTGTACGCCCGGTGGCCTACGCCAGCAAGGCCCTATCGGAGGCGGAGCAACGGTACTCGCAGATTGAGCGTGAGGCGCTGGCCGTGCTCTGGGGCTGCCGGCACTTCCAGCTCTACGTTCTTGGACGCCCGCTAACGGTGGTGACAGACCACAAGCCGCTGCTTCCCATCCTGGCGGGGTCGTCATCCAAGCCGCCAGCAAGAATTGAGAGGTGGATGCTCGCCCTCCTGGAATATGGAGTCACCCTGGTGTATATGCCGGGGATGAACAACGCAGAAGACTATCTCTCCAGACACCCGGGGGCGCCAGGAGTGGAGGACTATGATACCTGTGCGGAGGAGGCCTAAGAGCACGACCGGGTGGTGGTGGAGGCGGCCACGCCGAATGCCATGCCCTTAGGGGAACTTAAGACAGCTGCAGTGGACGATGAGTGTTTCAAGATCTTAAGGCACTCAATGAAACAGGGATCATGGAAGTCGGTGCTGGAGGCCCTGGCGGGGTGCACTCAGGAGGCCAGAACTGGACTTGAGCAGTTATGGAAGGTCCGGGAGGAACTATCATTTTCAACATCCGGCCTTCTACTCCGGGGAGATCGAATTGTTGTGCCCCAGTCGAAGGTGGGGGACGTGATCGCCCTTGCACACCGTGGTCACCAGGGCGCTGCCAAGACCAAAGCATGCTTAAGGCTGAAAGTGTGGTTCCCGGAACTAGAGCAGAAGGTGGACGACTTTGTGGCGGCCTCTGTTTGGTGTCAGGCGGCGTCTCCCCTGCAACGTGAACCTGTGCCTCGGGGGACGCGTCCATGGGAAGTCGTTTATGCAGATTTTGGCTCAACCACGATGGGCACCTACTTCCTGGTGCTAGTTGACGAATACTCAAGGTACCCCGAGGTGGAGTTTGTCGAGTCAATGGCATTTCAGCACGTCGTGGTGGCTGTGGAGAAGGTGTTTGCGGCCCATGGTTTCCCACGCACGGTGTGCTCGGATAACGGGGCGCTGTTCCAGAGTGAGCGGTTCTCGGAACTGATGGAGAGCTATGGGGTGGTGCACAGGAAGATCATGCCGCTCTGGCCAAGGGCCAATGGTGAAGCCGAACGGTTGATGAGGACTCTAAATAAGACCTTTCGGATCACCCAGGGCCAAGGGCAGTCTCTCCAGAGAGCCCTCTATCAGTTTCTGAGGGTGTACCGTACCACGCCGTATGCGTCCACCGGAGTGGCCCCGGCAGAAGCCTTATTCAAACGGTGCCCTCGAGGGCTGTTACCAGAGGTGGGAGAGAAATAGCCAGGGGTGATCGACAACCAACAGGTTGAGACAGACTGGCGAACAAGGATTGAGCAGGAGAACCTCCGGAGGGGGCTTTGCCCGCAGCAGCTGGAGCCGGGTGACGAGGTCCTAATTCGGAATAGACACCCCCATGGAAAGCTCTCCCTACCGTATGAGCCGGAGCCGCTAGACGTCGTTGCAGTCAAGGGATCCATGGTGACTGCATCGGATGATCGGTCGGAGGTAACTCGCACGTGAGCTTCTTTGAGAAGTTGCGGGATCCAAGTACTGATCCACCCCCTGACCTGGATTTAGCGGTCGTCCCTGAGGACGAAGGAGAAACACTCTGCCTGCCTGAGTCCCCGGCCCGGGGAATGCCTATGGACCGATCACCCGTGGCAGAGCGACCGGGAAGCCCGAACCGAGAGGACGTGTGAGCGTGAGTCCTTGGGGGTCTGGGGCTTACGGGCAGCGCTGGGGGGCGGCAGTAACCCCCAACAATCAGAAACAATTGGTCACGTTTCCTGCTTCTTTTTAAAATGTTCTTTACTCAAGACAGAACAAAAGTACCCCATGCCCGGCCGATCACATTGGTGATATCAGCAGCTTTCTCATACATGTGGGTAACTGGAAAGATTGCTGCTGAGGCTGAACTCTGCAATGTAAAGGTAAACGCTGGGCGGACACTGTGCAAAGGCTTTGCAGCTCCAAAGAAGGCGCCAGGTGTTCCTTTTCACAGATAAGTGGATGCATGCCAATCGATGCCAGCAGATGGACAGACTTTCCTTTCAAATGCTGTAGGGACAGATTCAAACTCTAAATGCTTTTCTTTGGCTCTGAAACATCACTTGAGAAATAAAAAAGAAAAAACACAGTAGTGTCTATGCCCTGAATTACCTGCACCCGCGCAAGGTGAAGGGAACACGTTTCCATAACCTGCCACTCTGGAGAAAGTCGCGGGTGATAAGCCCACACCACATTACGTCATTGTTGATGAGAGAATGAAACAGTATGGAAATCATGGTCAGAGAACGAGGGAGTGATACGTTTGTGAAGTAAGTGCCTGTAATTGCTGATTATGGTATGCTGTAACTCCTTGTAATGCGCCCAGATACCGCAGGGTTTGGTGCGCTATATAAATCATAAAACAAACAAACAAACAATAATGAATGAGACAATGAACAATGATTAAGGAAGAGTGAGCAGTGACTATGCAACACTCAGTGAATGAATCAGTGAGCAGTGAAAAAGCTCATAAGCAATCCGAAGTGAATTATGTTTTGTAGAGTGACCAGTGAATGAGTTAGACTGAGAAGTCAATGTGGCATTGAGCATTGACTGAGTCCGGGAGGTTCCATGTGTTAATATCCCCGCAAAAATATCGTGATACAAAAATATCGCCCTATTTTTACGGCGATATTGACCCATGGACCCTGCGGGGGACACCCCTGCAACCCCCACTTTATTTTAAAATGTGCTGGGGACACCCCGAAATCCCCGCTCCCATAAATTATCCCCCCTGAAAATATTGCCTATGGTGAGACAATCTGCCATATATACGGCGATATTTTTGGTGAAGATATTTTGTAGGGATACCGTCCGGGAATCCTGGATGAGGCATTATAATCAATATATGAGGAATAGGGAAGGAGGTTCATCACCATGAATGATTCAGGTTAGTCAATGAGCAGTGATTGAGGCATGCTGATTGGCGAATGTGTTAGAATCAGCTGGGATGAGGAGTGCCATGACCAAAGAAAAAAGTAGTAGACAGTGAAGGTAGAGGTGTGATCAATGAATAGGGCTGTGAATTGCGAATGTGCGAGAAGCAAAATAGACTGGATGAGCATCAAATGAGTTGGTGACCATGAAATCATACTTGATAATTGTTGAATGAGACATAACAAGCAGTAATTGATGGTAAATGAGGAATGGCTGGGGTGTGATGACCAGCGAAACGATAGTGATGGAGAATAAAACCAGCAAGCAAGTGAACAAGCCGTGTGAATGAGGCACAATGAGCAAGGAATGAGGCACAATAAACACTATATGAGGTGGCGAGCAGTAAATGAGCCAATGGACGTGAACACAGCAGGATGAATACTGAATTAGGCTGGGTGAGCACTTTGAAATGTGGTGTGCTGTGAAGGAGGCAGTGAGTGGTGAATGAGATAATGAGAAGTGAAGGAGTCAGTGAGAGTTAGACAGAGGTGTAACTAGGGTTGGATGAGCAGGGATGAGTCAAGGATGCCAGTGAACAGGCAGGCTATGCCCTTGAATAGGGCCCACATGACTAAGAATGTAGTGAATGGCCAAGGTTTATAAAAGTTAATATTATGATACCATAGTAGAGAAGAAATATTTCTTAATATGCCCAGTATACACATTCCTGAACATATTTCTCATCATCACTACGTTGGGATATGATATGGCATTTATAACGCGCCTATACACAAGTGTTTATAGGCACGACAAGGCAAGGGAGGGGGAACAAAGGCAGGACAGACAACAATCCTACTAGGCCAGGTGTCATTCAGATCACACAAGTGCATGGGATGGGGGAAGGGGAAAAGTGTGGAGGGGTAAAGGGAGGAGACAGTGCAATACATGGGAATAGAATAATAATAACAAAATTAAAAATAATGGCCAGCAGGTGGCAAATGCAGGGAAGGGCAGACGTTGGGCGCCAAGTGCTGGTAGTGGGACTGTAGGGATACAGAAACAGTCTCCAAGTGCGTGGGTTGCCGGGCAGGCAGTGCGGGCGTGTGCGACTGGTGTGGGAGGGACCTGGGCCCGAGATCAGAGGGTGGCCAGGTAACCAGTGCAGATTCAGGTTCAGCCAGGAGGTTAGCAGGGGAGAGGAGGAGAAAAGGCAGAAGCAAAGAGAAAGGTTTTAGATACTTCCAGAACTGGAGATGGTTCTCCTCAAGTTTCAGGGAGGCAGGGAGGCAGGGAGGCTGTTCCAGAGGCGGATGAGCGAAGAGCTCGAGAAGGAAGATATTTAGGAAGAGAGAGGCCTTGTGGACAATGCAAAGGGATTTGAACTTAATCCTTGCAGCCACTGGGAGCCAGTGCAGAGATTTCAGTCCTGGGGAGATACAATCCCAGGGCTTGAGGTCAAGGACAAGTCTCACAGTCCTGTCTTGGATGAGTTGCAGAGGACGGAGAGTAGAGGCAGGCAGATTTAGAAAGAGGCTGTTGCAATAGTCCAGCCTAGAGAGAACCAGAGCTCTGGAGACAGCGAGCTTCTGGGGGAAGGAGAGGAAAGGAAAAATACCTCTGAGGAGGTGGAGTTGGTAGTGTGACTTCTTAGAGACATCAGAGATGTGAGGAGAGAAGGAAAGTGTGGAGTCGAAGATGACCCTGAGGATTTTAGCCTCACAGATGGAATCAGGAAGAGGGCCAAGGGAGGCCGGCCAGAGTGTGACAGGAAAGGATGGAGTGGGTGTGCCAATGAGGAGAATCTCAGTCTTACTGGCATTAAGGCAGAGGTCATTGGCAGCACACCACTCATGGATAGCAGACAGACAGTCAATGATGAGGGAGGGAGAAGAGAAGGCTGATGGTAACCTGAAAATGAGCTGAGTGTCATCCACATAGCACTGAAAGTTGGGGCAGAGATCTGCAATGCGGTGGGCAAGAAGTGCCAGGTAGAGGTTGAAGAGCCAGGGTGAGAGGTTAGATCCCTGGGGGACATCACAGGTAGAGAAAAAGGTAGCAGAGAGGAAGGACCCCAGTTGGACCTGGGAGGGTCGGTCAGAGAGGAAAGAGGTTAGCCAAGCCAGGGCCTGACCGGTGATACCCAAGTTATCACGGTGACATTTGAGCAGGATGGCGTGGTTGACCGTGTCAAAGGCAGAGGAGAGATCAAGCAAGATAAGGACAAAAGGGGTTTTAGGGGGTGTTAAATTCAAGGTCAGAGAGCAGGTCTTCACGGATGTTCAGGAGAGCAGTTAGCTCTGAAGCCAGACTGATGGTCATGAAGACAACCTACAGTTTCAGTGTGGAGATTAAGCTGGGAGATGGTGTGTTTTTCTAAGAGTTCGCCTAGGAAGGAAGTGATGGAGATTGGGTGATAGTTGGCCAGGGAGGTGGGGTCTGCAGAGGGTTTCTTTAGAAGAGGGTCACAAGGGAGTGCTTCAGGGGGGGTGGGAAGACTCCAGTGGTGAAGGAGTGGTTGCAGAAGTCAGCCAGGGCAGGAGCCAGGGAGTCAATGTGGTCCTTGATGGTTTTGGAGGAACAGGGGTGGATCTGTTTTGATGAGACTTTCATAGATCAGACTTGTCTAGAAACCTCCTCAGCGGCGGAGAACAGGGGAAAGGCAGAGAAGGAGGGAGGAGAGGTGGCTGCAGAAGGGCCAGAGGAAGAGCAGGGAGTAGAGGAAGGGAGGGTAGAGGAGGAGAGTGAGGACAGGATGTCCTGGGTTTTAGATATGAAGTGAGAAGCCAGTGCCGAGCAGAGGGCCTAGGAAGGGACAGGAGAGGTAGAGACTGTGGCAGGATTGGCCAGTTTCTTGCAGATTTTAAAGAGTTCAACCGAGTTGTTAGATGCTGCAGATACGTGGGCTTGGATATGAGCTCTCTTCTTGGTGAGGACAGAGAATGGTCAGGAATGGTCCCCATAATTATGAGGGGGTTATGTTTATGACGGGAGGTGCAGCGAACTGAACGTGATGTTGTAATTTTATATATATTGAGTGTGTGTAATTATGGATGGGATATGTTACTTTTAGTGTTACTGTTTGTCTAGAATTGGTACATGTTAGCTTGCACGCGTGCATAAAGATAAAATGTTCAAACCATCAAATGTAACATAAACAGGATTCACACGTGGGGTGATTTGAAGTATATAGAAACTAAAGAGACAGGAAAGGGTTTTAATGCACATGCAAGGAAGAGGACTGGGAAGAGAAAACACGTATTAAACATGCGTGCACATTAATACAAATACATGGGGAACTCATGAATCTCAATATAGTGGGCTTTTTATAAATGAATTAAAGCACGGTAGTCAGGGCTGTTTGCAAAGTGAACTTTGACTGCTGAGAAGCTGATTCTGTGAGGATCCAGAGGCCAGGGGTGGGGAGAATAAGTAACTTCACAACCTTTGCGGTCAGCTCAACTGACCATGAGTTTTATGGTCTGATAAATATCGTAGATGGCAGAGGTAATCTGATGCATGGGAGATGACAGAAGGGGCCTCACTGTTTGTTTTGGCTAGCAGTAAAACATGGGATGAGTCCGTGGCCAAGGCTAACATAATGGGAATCTAGGAGTTTGAATTGTATTTTACTATGTGTGATAAAGTGGCAGTTATTTTGATAAGAATTTTCAAGTGAAAACAGTGACTTGGGGGATGAGATAACATTGATAACTCAAAGAGAAATTTCCCAGCTTTCTTCATATCACTTGAAATATTTACACGAACCATGTGCAATAGAAAATTGATGTTAAAAGAGCTTATGTCAGTTATTTCTAGTAATTAATTATGTTTGCATACAAATGTTTAACTGAATACATGATGTAATGGCCCACCACAACTGGAAAAAGATGGAATATCTTTAGAGAGGTGTTTGTCCAATCACATGTGAGGGGTGGATTGTAATAAAGCATCTTGGAGTGCTTTAACTGTTGCAAAAATTATATAAGATGTCAACTGATGTGGTGTGTTGAGACTTGGGTTTGTTTGTTCCTAGAATACCATCTAACTTCTCCACGGATAATTGTACAATAAACGTGCTTTATGTATGAAGCGTGCACTCGATCTTCAAGTGGTGGGCCCACTGGGGTTGAGGTGATTAAGGAGCCCGCTCTTACAACTAGAAGAAGATGGTCAAATACTTTGGTTACTGAAGAGCTGGCTGCTGACATCTATGTGCAAACTTCTGGACACAAGTCTAAATCTGTCTTTCTTCTGAGTAACATTCATTTAGGTCAGAGCAAAATCGTATTACTGCAGCATTACGAAATAGCAAAACTGTCATAGCAAGTCATTATTAAAAAATATGTAGGATAAATGTGTATATTGCAGAAAGAATATTTAGGAAACGTTTACCTATTTCATGGAGATGATGGGTTGTAATCACAGTGAAATTGCAGCAAGGAAAATTGCGAGCCTAGTATACATGAATCTATGGAGAATTGGGCTTTCTAATGCCACACCATGCTGCACAAAATAAGAACTTCCTTCTATCTATCTCCAACATCTTTGCATTCCACCTTCTTCTCTTATTCCCTTATAGTTACTTATTTTGTATCCTACCTCTTTCTGGACAACCACAATATTAATTATTCCTTATAATTTACGACTGAGAGATAGACTTATGTACATGCCAGGTAAATATTATGCACTTCTCTTTCCATGTACTCAAATAGGAATAAGAGGAAAAATGCACTTTTACAAACTAGAGCTCCCATAGCCTCACCCTAGTGTTCATAACCTTTGGCCAATCACCACTGATGACATGGCTCCTCTGGAAAAATGGCCTCATACAAAGCCATAACAATGCAATCATTAACCCATCTAGCCATAGTGGGTGAGGAAACAGAATGAAAGGGTCTCTAAAACAAATGAAAACTGGCCTGCAGATGTTCTTAGGTCAGCATTAGGTGGACAGTCATAATGTCGAAAAAAAAATGTCGACAGACAAAAATGTCGACAAAAAAATGTCGAAAATAAAAATGTCGACTTTCTCTTTTTTTAATTATATATTTATTTTAGGGGTTTGGGAGCTAAAAAAAGGGAAAAATTAAAAACAAATTAAAAAAAGGGGGGTTGGGGGGGAACCCCCCATATAAAAAAAAAATGCATTGAAAAAAAAAGTCGACATTTTATTTTTCGACATTTTTTTTTCGACATTTTGACTGTCGACATTTTGACTGTCGACATTATGACTATAAACCCAGCATTATATGATTTGTTAGCGAGAAGACATCTTACAACACAAAGTCCATGAAAATAAAGAAACTCAATAATTTTGGAAACAGTGTGTGTCTACGGAAGGTGATGCTTTCGGAGGAGAAAAATTGTCCTGAAGATTCAGGACCTGACATCTGCCACCACATTGAGGGATACTAAGCTTAAAAGTATCACCAATTTATACAATTTAAAGAGCTGGCACCGGAAGATCTTCATTATCTGGCCAATTCCAGAACAAGAAGAGCACTCAGTTAATATCCCATAAACACACATACATCGGTTTAGGTGAGTGACTAATACCCTTCAGAGGTTGACATACCAGAGGGTGTGCACCAAAGACAAATTTGTTGGCCAAACCAGGAGTAGAAGAAATAGAAGACCTGTGCATATTATCTACACAGTAGCAAAATACTCTGGCAAGTTCCCCTGAGAGGTTTACCACCTGCGTTAACTCTGTCAGGAGGAGATCAAAATGTCTCTGAATCCATGATCATACCTAGATTTTCCTAGAAGAATCGCAAGCCCTGACAGTAATGAAGGCCTATGACTATTGTGGGAAATTAGAAGCTTCCCTTGAAATACCCTTGGGGGAGACCATATGCTCTTGAAAGACCCAAGTCATCAGCTCACAAGAGCCCTCCACCCCAGAGGATTATGCCAAAGGAGAGGGTCTAGCAAAAAGTCTCAGAAATTTGGGAGGATGGTCAGAGCCTCCATGGTCATTTCCAAGTCCAAAGAGTACCACAGTATAATAGACTTGCCAGTAGCATTATTGTCTCTTGCAACCTAGCATGTAGTAAAGTGCCTGTAATCATGGCAAAAGGGACGAAAGTGTAGTAAACTTCTGCACCCCAGTGTTGAAAAAAGGCAAATGTTTTCCTGGCAAAAGGATGTGGTCTCCAACTGGAAAATGTTGGAATCTTTTCAATTAACCAAGACACAAACATTGTCTATCTTGGAAGGGCCCCTGCTTGTCTGAAGTACATAAAATAGTGAGTCACGTAGATTCCAGTGGCTTACATCTGACCAATGATGCAAGCACCAGTCTGCCACAGGATTCAGTGTCCCCAGATTATGTTTTCAAAAAATTAAAAGGAAATCCATACACCCTTAACAATCTGTATTGTTAGAAAACATTATATTACATTTCCTGCCATTTCAAATGATACTGCACACTGTTCTCATTCACCAAAAGTTGATTTGCATTCGTGAATGACGATAGTGTTGCATGTCACCCCTGTAAGGGGACATGGTATCGTCCAGTGTGTTTGTCTTGGTCACGTGCGGAACCACGTGACCAAGCTAATAAAGAGAACGAGCCGTTTCCGGGCTCGTCAGTCAGACCAACGAGACTCTGTGGTGTGTGTGTGTTTGTGTTAGCATGTTAGCACCATGCCCCTGGGGCCCAGCTCCAGGACGGTGCCCCTGCTGGGCAACGCCGTCCGGACGGTGCCCCTGCCGGGCAACGCCATCCCTGTGTGTTCCCCTGGCCCTGTGAGTCAGGGCCAGGGTGGCGACCCCGGCCTGGGTGCCCCCGGTTGCCACCCGGCCATGTGCGGCGATCCGGTGATCCGAATCGAGTAAGGTGATCCCCCCCACCATTTTGTGTCGGCAGCATGGGCGCTGCCTTTGTGTGCACTGTCGGGTGCCACCCGACCTGAGTATGGGGCTGCCCGGTGGAGCGGAGCAGCCCCCAACAGATAGGAACATAGGAATGTGATTCACAAATAAAAAGGAGCTATTGTTTTGTTTTCTGATAGCTCCATGTTTGCCACTTTGAATGCTGCCATCTTGTTGGCACTGCAACACAGCATATCAGGAGTTTAATTCGCCATTCGTTTCCCGGACAAGTCCACTAATTTACAAAGGGGGTTGTCATGCTGGATTTGCCAGCAGAGACAAGCATTTTCAGGGAGAAAGGGTGATACGCTCAAATGTTGCTCTCAAGTACATTGAAATTGAACGTTCCTTCAAAAGGCATCAGACAGGAAAAATAGTTTGTGTCACTACAGCCGAAAGGCCCTTTTGAACTAAACACGAGTCTTACCTGTTGGAGCTGGTAGTGATGGTTCGTCTTCCATTCTAGTACATTCCAAGTGAGAGCCTCCCTTGGCCAAATGTATCACTTATTAGAGAGCTGAGAAATGTTCAGTTTAGATCTACATGCTGGCCGTGTGCAGAGCAGGATTTTTTCCTTTCATATAACTGCATAGTTCAGATCATCCTTGAAGATATCCTGTCCGTCTATTGTTTAGGCTGCTCTTCATTTCAGCCATCACTTAGATTTTTAAAATACCCAGACTCACACATTAACAAATGCCTGCCTTTTATGAATGCCATCATTGCATCTCTCATCGCATGACGGGTAGGCCATCAGACCCATCATGCGCTAAATTGCAGCACGCATTATGCTAATAGCATTCCCTAAAGTGTATCCAGGGAATTGCTGCGGGAGAAGGGCCAAGGGCAGTGCTCTGCCTTGGGAACCTTTCAGATCCTGAATCACTCCCCTATTCCCATAAAGGAATGAATTGGCATTAGCTGATGCAGCGTGAGGAGCCCTTTGTCCCCACTGGCATGAAAACCTACCCCACTCACAACATTGAAGAATGTTTACAAAGCCAGCGGCATTGCGCCGCTAATGTCACATAGAAAACAATACAATGGGCCTCATTAGGACTGTTACGGTAACGCAACAACGGCGCCGGTAGTGCTACCGGCGCCGTTGTTGCCATGCAACATTACGAGTTTGCTCGCGGGTGTTGCTCTGGACGCCTGGTCAGACCAGGCGTGCAGAGCGGCACCGGCGAGCAGACCAGGATGGTAGCAACGGTACCGTTATGAACGGTACCGTTGCTACCATCCTCCCCATTCCCATTGAGCCCTACGGGGGCTCTAGTGGGAATGGGGATCTACCGGGTCTGGGTAACACTAAAGGGAATTACCGGGACCTCCAAGGTCAGAATGGCCCGGTAAGTCCCCTTTTGCAGGACCCGGAGACGGACCCGAGTTTGGAGTCAGCCATGCCCTTATCAAGGGCATCACTACCTCCAAACTCGTAATGAGGCCCAATGTCGCAAAATATGCACTCAATAGCATCTGGCAAATAGTATCCCGAACAATAACTCTTTATAGCTTGCTGTGGTGGTGGGGGTTAAACATGCTTGGGGGAACTGTGACTGAAGGATAGCTGGGGCATCTGAAGGGAGGTTGTCATTGCCTCTTCTGCTGAAAGTGGCATGTCCCTTATGGGGCTAAATGTGCCTGATGGGCGTATCATGGGGAAGAGTGATGCTCTTCTTGTGGAGGGCTGCTGGTCTCCTAATGCAGGTGGGCCTGTCCCTGTTTTTGTGGCTGGCAGCTGCTTCTGAAAATATGCAGTACTCCTGCTTTGCGACGGGCTGGTGCTGCTTGTGTAACAAGGCTGACAGGGCTATAAGGAGGGCACGTGCTGCAATCATGCAATCATGCATTTGTTATAAGTGGTGTATTCCTGCTGTAGGGCATCACTGCTAGTGATGTAGGGCTGTGCTGAGATTCAGGAGCTTAGGCTTCTTTCCTGTTTCAAAATGCTCTCTGTTCGAGCAGCAAAGAAGCTGCTACAGGAGGCCCATCACAGTGGGGGGAAGCGGAAAGCCATACGCAGGAACTCAGGGGCTGTGCATAGGCCAGAAAGGCATCAGTGCAGTTGAATTCTGCTTGGACTTACCTTGTGGAGTGTCTGCTTCTGCACATTCAGCTCCACTGGCATGGCTGACCCTGCATGGCATGGCCTTTGGCAGGGAGCAGGGTTTAATAGTGGAAGGGGGCCGGTGCCACTGAGTAGGAGAGGGCAAGTGAATCGATGGCTACTGTAGAAGGGGTCAACAACGAAACAACCCCATAGGAAACAATTTGTCACAATTCAGAGAGTGCATTTTATGACTGTCCATAGGAACAGGTACAGGTCAAACACAGGCATCCCTCTTAGAGCTGACCGTGGTTGTGTGTAGACAGACGCGTGTGATACTTAGAGCAGACCTACCAGTCACATGCACAAATAGTCCATATGCAGAAATTGTGTAGGGATGGCAATTCATGCCAATGATAGTGGACATAACATCACTCGCCTTATTAACACATCACATAAAAGGTCATGTGTCGAGTTCATGGGTTCTCGCAACCGCGCATGCCAATGTTAACACATTAAGGATAACTCTTCTTTGAATACCTCAATACAAAAAAACCTCCACATCGTTACTAGCTAGTTGACCTTCAGAAGGTTATGGTGATGTGCTGTCTATCTAATGAAGAAGGAAGAAAGTGGAAACTACCACCAACTCACTAGCTCTAGGTGTAGAGTTCGAATGTGTGAGATTAAAAAACAAAACAAAATCACAAACAAAGTGCTATTTCGGTGGGAACTATTGATTACCATCGAAATGTCCCAAAACACTCTTTAGAAGAAAAAAGGAAAATAGGGATTATTTAACTTTATTCTTCCCTTTCTCCTTTCTTCATGTTTATTATTTATTTATTTAAAAGTAGTTCATTATCAGGACACATATGATTTGAGGTGTTCCTGCATATTATGATCGACCGGTGTCTGCGAAACAATAGTGTATCGCATTCGTCAGGACCGTAAACATAATCACTTTGTGGTACTATAAACTGTTACTTGTGCCAACGAGCAGGAGGATTCTTCCACTGCTTTGGTGGCATATGGCAGAAAATAACCCAATTGTGTACTCTATGAGTAGTCACATTAATAAATAAATAAAGAAAATGAACTGTTGATGGCTAGATCCTCTAGTGAGATACAATATGTATGCATTTCCCGATGGCGAATTGTGTATCACCACTGAAGAAATATGACTAAACCCCAAGAAGATGTACTCAATATACAGATTGACATAGATAAAGATAATGAAGTGTTATTTATATAGCGCCTTAATCCAAAGCGCTTTACAGAGCACATATTTACATACAATATCACCCAACCGAAATGGGTACTCATTTATCGACCTTGGAAGGATGAAAGGCTGAGTTGGCCTTGCCGGAATTCAAACATGCGACCTGCAGATCACGCTCAGATCACAGCAGCGAGCGCTCAACCAGCTGAGCTATCTTACCAGCTCATAAACTAAGGTGAGTTATTTTCTGCCTTATGGAATACAATCTAAAGAAACTGCTAGATACACATAAAAACATTATAAATTATGAGAC
Organism: Ambystoma mexicanum; assembly: GCF_040938575.1. NCBI lineage: Eukaryota > Metazoa > Chordata > Amphibia > Caudata > Ambystomatidae > Ambystoma > Ambystoma mexicanum. Next base: position 344,382,466 of record NC_090937.1, on the reverse strand, counting down.
AAATAATATTTGTTATGTTTAAGTCCCCCTTGCAGGATGTGCCTCATTAATTGTTAAAGGCCTGCTTGCAGAGGAGTGTCTTTGACATTTTTTGAAAAGGAGATCATTTTACAATGACCTCCAAGTGATGGGGCGGTTGCTTCATAGCGAGATTCCTACAAAGTTCAGCATTTGACCTACAGATTTCTTTTTCTTGGTATCCACCAGCATGAGGGGGAAGGAATCAGATGATCGCAACACCTTAGAAGGGCAGTGGGTTATGGTCTTCTTTAGGGTGTATCCTGGAGACATTCCCCAATAGGCTTGATGGGTGATGCACAGTGGTTTTAAGGATATCCTCAACTCCACAATTACCCAGTGCAGGTATTTCTGCACAGGCATGGTAAGGTCTCTAGTCTTCAAACCCTGAGTGAACATTACAGCTTTCTTCTGGATTACTTGCAATTGGTGCTTCAGGTCTTTAGGAAAACCAAAGTACAGACTATTGCAATAATTGATGATGGAGAGAACCAAGGGCCTGGTCACCTCCACTTTATGGGACGCACTGAGTCCCATAAACGCAGGATCCGTTTTTACATGTGTTGATGGTAGTGATATTCTGCACCATGGATTTTTGCAGCAGAAACAAGGGAAGGGAAGGGGCAGTGCCCATGGTGCTAGACCAGATAAATAGCAGAAGTGATGGATGAGCTAAAATAAGGAATCTCCCTCCTCTTGAAGAGGATAACCATATGTGAGGCAATTACGGTGTCCTCAGAATAGGCATGGAGCCATTCAGAAAAAAGAGCAATCAAATCAGCCATGATGCCCCGCACCACTGAGGATAGAGGGGCAGGAGAGGAAATAGCCAGAAAACCGATTTAGCCTTATTTCTTGGAGGAATGAAGCAAATCAGCTGAGAGCTTACCCCTAGATGCCAGGTGAGGCCCTAAGGTGTAAGAGAAGGATGTTTTGGTTTACAGTGTCAGAAGTCGCCAATAGGTCCAGAAGGATTAGGATTGCTGGAATGCTTTTATCCAAAGAGTGTAGTAGCTCAACCCTCATAAAAAGGAGCCGCATTCAGTGCCCAGGGTTGGTCCTAATGCAGAGTTCTAATCATTTAAAACATTTGTATTTTCACTATCGGACAATTGCTGATAGGTGGCCATTTTCTCTATGATTTTTCCCCAAGAAGTTGAATGTTAGCAATTGGATGATAATTGTTGAAAAACGTCTGGATCATGAGCTTCTTGGAGATAAAAGTGACACGTATTTTCTTCAAGGCCTGAGTGAAGTACCCAGATGTGGGAGAGCTATTGACCAAACTGCCAGTCTGGGCAGTTTAATCAATCAATCAAAGATACTTTATTTCCGCACGAGGCCATGAAAGAAGAAACGCATTCCAAACATACATGCATTAAAAAGACCAGCACATATCAAGTATAAAATGTAAAAAAAGGACAGAAATTCATATATCAGATCCTAGATGAAACAAACTGGGCCTTAAAAGCACAGTTGATCAGAGAGCTTAAGTTGAGCTTTCTTCTTCTCCAGGCTCTTAGCAGGTATTTTGAGACTGCGAACACCACACCTGGTTGGCACGAGCTCCTACAATAAATCTCACACCTGTCTAGCGGTCTAAAGCCATGATTCTTTAGGGAGTGTTTTAAGTTGCCTGTGGGAATTGTAGAGTACCCCGGGCAAATAAATAAGAAATGTTGGACTGATTCAAAGATACCTTCACAGAAAGGGCTACACACATTCTCGGTTCTATACCGCAGGTTCATCAGAGGTGACAAGGGGAGAATATTCAATCTTAGTTTCATGGTGAGTGGGCACGCAAATGGCGATTTAATATCCATCACATAACTCTCGCATTCCCAAGATACTTTGTCCAACAAATAAAACCAACCAGTGTCTAGCGATAAACAGCAATCTTATTGCTAAAGGCCCATTCTCTGTAGGTATCTTTGATGATAGAATTGCCACTGCCCTGGATTGACCTTGGTTCAAGACAAAAGTGTTCCAGCTTCAGAAGATACAATGTTGACCTAATATAGACAAACCATGATAGATTAACAGCTCCATCACTGTTCATCAGGTCCATGAATGCCGCACGATAACTCCCCAATTCTTAATTGGACCACAGTTTCGCTGAGTAAAACAGTGGTTTCAGCGCATTTAAATCACGGATTGCGTTCAAACCGAGTGTAAAGTGCACAAGCAAGTTGGGTGCACTCTTCGGGAGGGTGAGCAATGTTTTAGGAATGTTTTTTCTGTGGTATTTAAACTGGAGGTTTGCCTATAGCCCTGCAGTCCAGCTTCATATACTGTTGCCCCCATTGGCTGAGATCTGTATATTTCCAGTGCCAGAGGAACAATGTTATTCCCGAACTTCTTGGCAATGTTCAAGATGGCTGTGCATGTTAGGGGAAGGGTAAGGTTTGCTTTTTCAATGTGTTGCCCCCCCCTTTACCATTGTTGGAAAATCCAAAACCTAAGTTTTCAAATGTCTTGATGTCATTGATCTTCATAGCTCCTATATGGATGGTTAGGTTAGTGTATTTGCTCATCCTTTCGCCACACCTCATCGGTTTAGTTTTGCTTTGGTTAACAGTTAAATCCTTCGCGTCACAAAATGATACAAAATGACCTGCTAATCTGGTGAAACCACTTCGCGTTCGGGAGATTAATACTGCATCATCCATGGACATGAGAATACTGATTTCTTTCCCCTCTTAGTAAATCAGCACGATCAGAAGGTAGATGATTTGCAATATCATTAAAGTAGATGGAGAAGAGTGTGGAGGCCCGGACACAGCCCTGCCTCACACCGTTCCCCTCTGGGAACTGTTTGGTGCACTCCCCACTGCTCCTATACCTGACCCTAGCAACAATACTGGTGTGCAGCTGCAAAATGTCTCTAAGTAGCAAACTGGGAATATTCTTACTTTCGAGTGCTTTCCACCGTTCAGGGCGGGGGATGCCATTAAAGGACATCTTCAGATTTATAAAGAGTAATGCAACATACCAGAGGCCAAGACCACATCTTTCTCGATTAAAATGCAAAGTCTAAAGGGCTGATCAGTGGTGTTGACGCCTTTCCTGAATCCTGCTTGCAAAATCAGTGATGCAATTGAAATCTTCTGCCCATTCTTCCAGTCTAGTGAAGAAATGTTTGCCAAAAATCTTACGAGTGGCATCGAGCAGGGAGATGGGACGATAGTTGCCTGGGTCCTTTCTCCCCCCTTCTTATATATGGGAACAATCTCCGTTTGCATCCAAATGGATGGTACTCTATTGATCCTAGAGTATAGGTTGAATACATGCTGAAGATAGGCAAACCAGACTTTAGTTTCACAAGGACAAGAATCTGTGGGCGCTCCGTAAATGTTTGAAGACTCTATTATTCAGTTGATTCTTATGTGATGGTCTTTTCTGATGTATTGTTTTTGTTTTTGTGTGCACATAGATGCCTGCAGGATTTGGCGCAAATAATAAACAAATAATAAATAAATAAATAATGTGTAAATATCCACCAGGATTGTATCCGGTGCAGGTGCTTTGCTCCCACATTGTGAATTTAAAGCATCACCCACTTCCTTAAGGGAGAAAAACAGGTAATCTGCTTCAGTTGCACCAAGAGTTATCAGCAAACTCTTGGATCCTTTCTTTGATTCTAGGAAAGACGTTCTGTGCTCTTTATAAAGACTGGAAAAACGTGTATACCAAGTGTTCTCAGTTGTTGCAAGTTCAAACGGGTTGCCCTCCACACGGTCGCCTAAATAGGCATTCTGCCAGAAGGCTTGTTGGGTGGCTCTGCCCCACCTTTGATCATGGATGCTTGACATGGGTGAAGCTGTTTGGGGGAAGCCCTCATATTTTGGAGGATTTTGATGATGCCTGTGGTTGACACAAGATCAAAGGAGGCAAAAGAGCCTTCGGGGTTGGGTCAAGATGCTGTGGGCAATAGCGTTTCAGTGCTAAGCAGTAGTAAGCTGAATTGACTTCATTTTCTAATGAAGAAGGAGAGCTGATTGACAGCCAACTCCCATGAAGCAGAAGGACCCAAAGTGCTTTCAGGAGGGTTGAACAATTATTTACAAACTTGAACAAAGTGCCTGCAAGAATTGATTATGGAAAGAGGCTTTCCTTTCTGCTTTATAATGGAGTGATTGCCTCTACCCTCTAGCAAGCCTCAACCCATCTTGTCATTATGTAGGTAGGAGCTCTGGCATATGCTTGCAAGGGCCATTTTCTTGCTTTCCAAAAGTGCCAGCTCAGTGTCATACCAGGAGCAACTTTTTTGGAGGTTCTGTACATGTGTCATCGGTGCAGCCATGGCACCCGAGTCACAGAACATCAAACGACTCACCCCCAGTGAAAGTGGATGTCCATTTACTGTGAAGGATGTACTCAGTCATTAGGAGGACTAACGAGGAATGGCAGCTTGGCAATTGCTTCCAGACATGGAAATACGTCTCATTCACTGGCTCTTTACTAAAAGAAGAGGCCCATGCAATGTTTTTGCTACAATTCTCACTGTATGCCTTCATTTATTGAAGAAAATCAAATAGAAATGATTCATTGAGATCTATTCAAACACAAGCCTATTTCAAAATGTAAGCGCATTTCATGTTTGGGTTGAACGCCCCCTTTCTCAACTGCTCTATGGACAAGTAAGAACCCAAAAAAACATTGCCCCTCCATTTTAGAGAAAATATGTTCCGTGCATAATGAACCAGACGTTTATAGGAAATGCAGACATACTACCCAGCAAGTTAGGCACACATGCTAACAATTCTTTGATGCGAAAAACGGCAAGCGTGTGTCAGTTTAATTGCTAGCGACGTGGCAGACAGGCTCCCAATCTGGCCATCTCCGTACATATTCCTTTGTCACAGTGCTTTAGAAAAAAGAAACCCATTTCTATTGACGTTCCATAAATACTAATTAGTGTACAAAAGGAATTGCCTGATTTTACACGCAAAAGAAATAACCAATGTAATACATGCGCACCGCCCCTCAGAGCACAGGCAACAGTCAAAACAATCAAGCTATATTAGAAATGTACTCAGAACCCTCCAAAACAAATACAATCTTCTTTGCTGATAAAAATGAACCACCCCTCGCCCCAAAGAAAAATGTGGAACTGATCTGATTCCGATCAACCTCTCTCATATCAGTTCTTAAGAAATAAAAGAAACTGCAGCTGGATAATCAGGAACACCAACACGCGGAGAACAGCACCCATTTGAAAGTCAGCTCAATCCCTGTCATGCTTCATCACCACCAGAATGCAATGGCATGCATTGTATTTGCTAGTGGGTTGGATTCACCTGGTCAATCCACACACACCCTCACTCCAATGTGTGAGGAGAGCCATGCCCTGACAACTCCAGTCACAACACCTCAACACCCCAGTGATTTCTCAGGTGACTGCACTTTCCTCTCCTCCATTTTCTGGAATTGAGCCAAAGCCAGTGTCAGTGTTGTCTTATTTAATGTGTTGCTTAGCAGAGGAATAAGGAGATTTTAGCATCACCTTATCAAGCTGGTGTCCGTTTTTATGTTCTTTCTCTGTGGGATAATATTACGACTCCGACCCGAGAGGCAGTGCTCTAGACTGCTTACTTTTTCAGGCATTGCTTGGGGGAGGGGTATAACCACACCACCACTCAGATTGATGTCCTGGATTTTCAGGCATGCTACGCTGTGATACAGAAACACAAATGTGATGGTTCTGTTTCATTTCTATGCACACCTTTCTGACACCCTTCATATACCGCAAGAAGACTTCCTCTTTCCTTGGACACCTCACCTTAGTCTACAGTTGGTGTGGACTTAACTTCCATTTTCCCTCCTGACTTTCTACATCAGTCAGTTCCACTCCCTATGACCTATTTTTTCTACTGGTGCACAACCTTCTCCTCCTCCCCTTCTCCCTATCAGAGGCAGTCCTGGATGTCATAAACCCTGGCAGCCATACTGTGAAATAAAAGGCAAAATCCTCCTGGCTGCTAGTCCTTGCTTTCAAATCCTTTTCTCGGTCTGCCCACCTAATTCAGAGCATCCTGATCAGGAAGCAGGCTCATCCACCCATATGACAGAGCTTTACCCTTTCCTGGACCGGGGCTAAAGATTGCCTTGAACATTTTCTTTAGTATGGCCTTTGGCTTGCAGTGCTTTGTTGGGGAGTGGTCAGACAGTCACTTAATCATAGACAGCATGTTGCTCTCCTGTTGTAGTCATCCGGGCCATGTTTCTGTAGGTCATGCAACACCTGTCCTTCAGTGCCCATAGCTCTGTCAGCATTGCCCTGGAGTCTGCAAGCCTGCTGTAGCATGGGTCAGTATCTCTGGGTGCAGAGTTAACTGACAGACCTGGGGATGAACAGCAGAGTCTGCATCATCACAAACAGTTGCAGAAGCACTTTTCTGAGGATGTGTAGATTTGGTCATAGGAGCAATATGGATTCATGACCACTGCTTCCAGGAAAAGAAACCTGAATGGTACCCTGTCAACATTGAGGAACAAACTTAATACTGTGAGAGAATCCTTGGAGCATGCGTGTATCTGATTCTAGTTGAGCGACAGACATGATTAGCTGGGACCAGTAAAGGCAACATGAGGATTTATTGCAACTGGAAGGTTTAATAATCTCATTGCAACGTCTTAAGAGTGGAATGACAGACATAGCTTTAAGTTGCCCAGACAAAGGGACCATACAATTCAATGCAGTCTCCAATTTCTCTCTCAGCAAGGACAAGCTCTTGTACTTCAGAAAGATTGGACTCCTTAATATGCCCAAGGCCACATCATCAAACGTTTAAGATGCCACCTTCGATGGCCAGGTCAACAGCTCCATGGTTTGAGCCAATGTCCTATGTAGACGTACACACCATTTTCACCCACTATATGGACAAAAGAGGGTTGTGAACATGCACTCGCCCATGACATGAACACATAGAATAGATCTCTCCGCTGCCCTGAACCACGCTACTCTGATGCCACATCCACCAACTATTGCTTCACCCCCTCTTACATACTCAATAACTGGCACTGATATGCATGAGTAATGATATTGACATTCACTGACTCATCTTTCCTGATAGACATGTGTGCAAGGTATACTGTAAAAAAAGGTGTGTGGATTTAGCATTTGTGAAGTGGACAACTGACGATGATTGTGCCTGTACACATCACCATCAGTGCACAAACACTCACCATAGGACCAGTTAAACATGGTCATTGATGATACACGAAATTGTTAGATCTCAGTATCTAGTGGGGAATGCAAACATTTTACATAGGAGAGAAAAATAGAGCCAAAATAAAGGGCAAAATATGCAATCTGGTTCGAATTCTAGTCATGATTTCACATGGTGCAAAAAACACAACATACACGCCCTAGTTAAGTGACAGAGAAAGGGTCTTCCTTTGTCTATGTAGTATATGGACAGTAGCCAAAATGTGGTGCACATGAGGAAGTAAATATAACTCACAAATAGCTGTGCTTTCAGTATGTACTCAGCACTGGGACACGACCCCACATTCAACGCTAAAAGTAGGGAAGTATTTCCTCTATGTTTACTATTTTGACCTTTAGGCCACTGCGTAAGTAATGAGATTCTTTGTTCACCTAATGTGATCATGTCACGGCGTAACCTTGCCACGGAACAATGTCTACATTACATGACAATGCCACCACGTCACCTGGTCACATATTGATACCGCCTGCGTCCTTTATTAAAAGCTGCTTACATAACCTGATGATTTCATAACCCCATCATTGTACACAGTCACCCTGATTAATTCATTGAAGCTGTAAATCCGAAATAAAGGCTGCTTGTGTAACAACATAAAATAAAAATACAAATAAAATATTTTGCAAACAGAATGAAAAATATAAATTCACATAATAAGCAGCAAGCAATAAATAAGCAAAAATGAAAGATAAGCAAATATCCAGGTATTTACTGGTGAGCAACTTAACTTTATCTCATGTTTTTTTGGAAACGAAGGGCCCGATTCATGGAATTATTTGCACGGTTCAAAGTGACTCTGCACTGCAGAAAAATGACTTTGCACAGTGTATTTTTGCAGTGCAATGTCAGTGCAAAGTAATTTTGTACTGCAAAAATGACTTACAAAATGACGTAGCACTGACTTTGCACAGTTGCATGAATCAGGGTTTGTGTCAGCAGTGCAAAGTCGCTTTTCAGCAGTGCAAAGTCACTCTGAACAGTGCAAATAATTCCATGAATCGGGGCCCTCAGTATTGCATTTGCTGCCCGCAATTATATTTTAACGAAGGGATAAGTGTCCACGGCTTGTTCAGCAATTTAATGTGTTGGTGGCAGTGCCCGGTGGCAGAATAAGCCTATCCCTTTAGATCAAAAGGTGGCATTTTAAGTTTTGGCTATTAGGTGGAGCTTAAGCCTCATCTATAAGATACAACTATGCATTGGAGTGCAGCTGGGAGGGAGATGCCATGTGAGTAGAATCACACAGCTTGTGGATGGTGTTTTTTATTTACCCACCTGTTGACTGCCCATTTCATGCTACTCCTATGGACATTCCCACTCACTACCTACCCCTCCCCACAAAAACACATGTCGCTGGGATGTCTTTGAGCTAGCTGCATCAAGAGGTAACATCAGACGTTCGCTTACAAATGCTATGGGCCTCATTACAACTCAGGAGTTAAGGGTTAACGCCGTCGTTAACCCTTAACGCCTGATTCCAATTTTAACGGCTGCTTTTAGCAGGCGTTAAAATCCATGGCGCTAAACCACCTTGGTGCTAATTACGGCACCGTAATTTACGGTGCCGTAAATAGTGCCTTCCCCACTCCCATTATGCCCTATGGGGCAAAAATGGGAATGGGGAAGGGTAAAAGAGAAATGGGGATTTACCGCCCCACTCACCCTGGAATGGGGCGGTAAATCTGACCCAGGCGGCAAGTTGGTGTACTTACCGCCTGGGTCGTAATGACCCCCAATTTCTAAGAAGTCAACTGTGGCGTTATTTACCCGTTCCATGGGCAACACCGGGGGCAACGGCCCACGGCCCCAGTTAACGACCAGAGCGAAGAGGGGGACATTAACGTGGGCCCAGGGCCGTTACCCCTGGTGTTGCCCGTGGAACTGGTACATAATGCCCTTAGCACCCCGGGATACCAAAGTGGCAACCCACGGTGCAAAATAAAAAGGATTTTCCTTCCCACAACGGGACGCCGCTCACATCCCGTTGTAGGAAGGAAAATCCTTTACCAACATGGCCGCCATGGAAAGGGAATCGGGGGTCCTTAAGGACCTTAAGGAGCCCCGCTTCCCTTTCCATGGCGGCCGTGGGAAGCTGAGAGGAAGGTGCGGCTGTGGCGGCAAGGGCCCCGGCAGCGGAAATAATATAAATGCGGGCAGGGGGTTAAAAAAGAAAAGAAACAGGAGTGGGGGGGGGGAGATTGTGCATGGGGAGGGATGGCCGTCAGGCGGCTTGGAACAGGGGCTTGTATCTGCAGTTCAAGCCCGCTCTCCTAGCCACCTGATTGGCTGGCCCCCCACCTGGGGTGCTAATGAGAGTTAATGGGCCTCATTACGAGTATTGAGGCAGCCATGGAGCTACTAGCTCCATGGCTGCCTCCATACCAGGCTCCATTACCGGGTTCCTGCAATGGGGACTTAAAGGGTTACTCCGAAATAGGAGGACCTGGTAAGTCCTCCTTGCAGGAACCCATTCCCATTTGAGTCCCCATAGGACTCAATTGGAATCGGGAGGGAGGTAATAACGGGCAGATTACATCTGGCCCGTTATTGCCTCCCTCTTCCCATCGCGGGACCCGGAAAGGACGCCTGGTTTTACCAGGCGTCAGATCCGGGTCCCGCAAAGGGAAGCTAGTAATCGGTGCTCCCGTAATGAAGGGGGCCGGTCCCGTACCGACCCCCTTCATTATGGGAGCGCCAGCCTTATAATAAGGCCCTATGTCTTGATTACAGTTGTAAATGTGCTACTAGAGTAATACAACACATCTTAGCCAAGTGTGCCTGATCTATATCTATTCCTTACACTGACCAATGGTTTTGGCTTGGGTGTGGGCACCACCACCATATGCACAGGTAATGACACAATTTTTCCAGTTGTTGCCATCTTTTGACCAGGTATTTACCATCATGTCAGCGTATGGCAGATCCTATCAAATGTCTATACTATGCCTACACAAAAGCCCAAACTGTTGGCTTTGCAAATGCCTGTTGCTAACATCAAAAAAGTGATGGGTGGAAGGTTTCAAATTAATTTGAACCACTGGCATTGCTCTGGGAAACCTTCCACACAACCGTTTTTTTGCCCGTCTGCGCCACTGCAAAAGGGGTCCAGCCATATGAAAATCAGTCAGGTACTGCCACCAACAGGAACAGCCCTGCCCGAACTGCTAGGCCAGGTCCCCTCTGCACTAACACACAAGCAGCCCCAGACATGTGTCAGCCTTGTGGGGCCTCCTCTGTAAGGTACAGCTTTGTTCCCTATGGCCCAGCGAGCAAGGGACCCACGTCTGAGCATAGGGAGACAAACTAAAACCAAACAAGCATTGGCAATGGCAATAGTTTTGGCTTGTACTGCTGTTCTTTGCTTTTGGCATTTATAGGCACCAGGGTGCAAGGAGAAGAGTGCAAAGTTTGAAAGGGGGATGCAATAAGGGGTGCAGGTGTGCAATAGAATGAGATGGGGAATAGAGCAAAGGAGAAAGCCATTGACAGAGGGTGCCATGGATGATGAGCAAGAAGAAATATGAGCGATAAAGGGTGAGAGTGAGAGGGTATGAAATAAGTGTGTGAGAGCAAGGATGGGAGGGGATAGGGTGGGTGGGGGTAGAGAGACTGGGGGTAGGTTGGAGTAGAGAGAGTGGGGGTAGAGTGAGTAGGGGTCCAGAGAGTGCGGTAGGGTGGGTGAGTGGGGGTAGAGAGAATGGGGGTATGGTAGAGAGAGTGAGGTTAAAGTGGGTGAGTGGGGGTAGAGCGAGTGAGGGTAGGGTAGGGTAGATAGAGTGGGGTGGGGGTAGAGAGGATGGGTGTAGAGAGTGGGTTAGGGTGGATGTTGTAGAGAGTGATGCAGGCGGCTGACAAAGCCTTCTTCCTTGGTTTTACAGTGCACCAGGTGCTGCTTAAAACAAAAATAGTCAGATAGTTGAAGCCGCCCATAAAGAGAGAGAAAGAGAGAGCAAACATTTCTATCTCAGTCCTGGTGCCCCTCCTCTTGCACGCGGGGCTATCTCCTTCGACCAAAGACTGGTGCTGTGCTTGCCACCGCCACACATTGCATAGCTGTTTGGAAAATAATGCTACCCTTCATTTTGTAGCTGCCTCTAAAGCCATTCATCTTCCATAAATATCTAGAAAGGCCCATAAAAGTTGGCAGCTATTTCATGTAGGGATGATGAGGTCATTTGATGAGGGGCTTGCTTCCACAGACACTGCATAACGCCACAGGCAGTGTTTTCGAACGTGCCGATATGCTGCAGATATTCACACCCACCCAACGCTGCACTTTGGGGGTAACAGGCAGGTTTCAGATGGCAAGACGGGCAGCAAATGGTTCATGCGGCGTGCCGCACCACTAACACAGCTCTGAGAAGAATTGCAGACTCCCTTGCACATTTTAGCAAAAGGTGGCATTTTAGCAAACAGTGGCTGTACACCCCTTTATGGGCTCGAGCCACTTCCCGTGGTGTTAGCATGGCCTGCGCCTTCCCCGCTAGGCTAGTAAGGCCATCCCGAAGAAGCCACTGTCTCGCACTACAGACCCGTCAGGCGCTTAATTGCCACGAGAGCGCCTAGGATAGACTTGCCTTTTTTTCGATATATTTCCGATTCAGTATCTGCTGCATTTACATTTTGAGAAAAACCTGGATTTCCCCACATTATTTCCATTGGGCCCCTGGTGCACCATGGCGTCTGTCCGTGTTTCAGACTCCCGATTACTCAGTATGAGGGCTGGACTTGTAAGCAGAAGGCCCGACTATGTTTAGCTTGGGTATGAGGCGCATACCAATGTTTGCGGCTTCCATATCCGAGATCTCCTCTGTGGCGTGCCGTGTCCCCCATCAGAGAGCAACGGTGGGACCACATTTGGAAAACAGGCTGCCTTGCATTGCAAACATTGCTGCAAGAAGTTACAGGCCAGAAGAAAGAAGGGCGCCATTACAGACCATTATTGCCAATAAGGTTGAGTTATATGCATTCAGTACCTGGCCGAGGCTAGGGAAAAGACAGAGACTAGGCAATTACAAGTGGGGCTACTAAAAAAAAAAAAGTACCTTAACCAACTGAGAACATAATCATTTATCCTTCATTGTGCCATCTTGCGGTCACAAGCCTGAAGGGTGGCTTGAGCCCTGTGTTTTGCTATTGGTAGACAAACGCTCGAAGTATTGAGCTATCAGGGACGCAATGAAGGGAAACAGGGGAAACAGGGGATTAAATGACAGGTGGTCCCACACCCAGGGACCATCACCAAATTATTAATAACTGGAGCCCTCTCGCATTCCGCATTAAGCCCCAAAAACAACCAAAAGATGCTATACAAATGAATAGAAGGTCCCTAACCCAGGGATCGTCATGGAAGCCCAGAATTTCCTCTGCAAAGGTGGTGGCCAGCAACAGGAAAGAAAGGGATCAGTCTGCCGCTTAAACATAGTGCAACAGGATTTGAACAAAAAGAAAGCATTGGTGCATACAAATGAAAATCTAATGGGCATATAGTTAAATACATTCATTTTGCATTTTGCTTTGCTTTCAAGAAAATGAGAAACTTAGTAAAATAGAATGCTCGAAGAACAGCCTATAATTTTATTTTTATGGTGTACAATGGATCCATTCTTCTTGGCGATTAAGTCCTGTTTCATAGCTAGTGGTGTTGTACATCCACCATTGTTCCCTTTGCGCCAAGCGGGCTGCTGTATTATTGGCGTCAGTGCCATAGATGTTTTCGGTTCTAAATTAAAATGCACTTATACGATGCGCATGTAATTATTTGTAAGTCTAGTTCCGTATACTACCAAAATGTAAAAAAAAAATTTTTTTTTTTTTTTTTATGTTTTTCATTTAGGGTTTTCAACCCAAGGTTTGCACCCTTTTGGACTTTTCTCGTGGCACGACATAACATCGTCTAAGACGCTTATGTTTGGAATGTCTTCAGTTCTATCTACATTTTAGTCTACTGGCGATATGACCAGATTCTGAAAAATGTAATACTTAAAGGTTAGTGACAGAAGGAAATTTAGTGTTCTACTCCCTGTGGAGACAGGGGACACTGTGTGTTAGCATTGGAAGTTTGAGATAATCTTGTGATATCTCATAAGCTTCATATCTTTGTTTTTTCAGATGTAAATTCAATTTCATCTCCAGTCCTGCTTGGGTGGCGGATTCGAAACAATTATACAATTTTCGGCACCATACGTGGACTAATTTAGGTGAATATATATCCCTAGGTCTTTTTATTGGCTAGAGGTGGCAAGTATTAGGAGGCTCTTTCATTTCATGTTTTATTCTAACATATGTTTTTGTTTTTTTATTATTTGTTTGTTTTAACGTGTTTCACCAAGGGTTAAGGCTTCTAACAGACTTCAAGATCTACAATCAAGTCTTTTGAATTGTTTAAAGCTTCACCTGTGAGAACTACTGTGTCATTGTTAAAAGTTTAGCATCAATATTTACAGCATATAGTGCGCCCTGAAGAAGGCGACTACTGGCTCACTTAATTGAGCCAGATAGGTTGATTTCGCCGAAACTGTAATGACATTTGAAGATCATGTATGTACAGTAGGCACTCAGCACTTTTTTGTACTTAGCACTTTATTCCATTGGCAGCAATTTCCTTTCCAACAGCATCTTTATCATTCAAATGAAATTTAAAAATATGAGACAACGATGCTTTATCTGGATTAGGCACTCATTACTCTTTTGCACCTAGCACTTTATTCCATTGGCAGTAATTTCCTGTTCTATAGCATCCTTACCATTCGAATGAAATTTAAAAATATGAAGATAGTGATGCTTTACCTTGATTAATACTGGGTCATGAATTGTGGTAATTAAATTGCGATTGAATGGTTTAATGTATTAGATTGGACAAGTATTTTATACTAACATTAATTCATCTATTTTATTGTTGTTATACTGTTTATATATCATGCAATTTTATAATGTTTTGCGATGATTATTAAAATATGAAAATATGAATTTGTTATGATTGGGCCACTATTCTATTCCACCTCTATTCCTATAATTGGGTACTTAAATTAATATAGTACTCCTCCATGTGAACTCTTCCCCTTCGGGTTTTTTTTTGTCTTATTGTTGCTCCCCAGTTCCATGGTTTAGGGGATACCCATCTTTTTTGATGTTTTTCTGTAATTCTCTTAACCTGGGACTACTGCTGACAACACACATCTTTAGAGTAAGGGTTGGTGGGTTGTTGTGTTGGTATGTAGCTGGTGACATCAAGCCATTGAGGTAGGCCAAATATGACTTGTTTCATGCCTCAAGTGTGTTCTCATTGGTCTTCAGCTAGGTGGCTATCTTGCAGTTTACTGTTTGCGCAATAATTCTTCACCAGCAGTAAAGTCACACTATCTTCGTTTCCCGCAGCACACCTACTAGGTGCTGGGTAAAAGTGGCAACGTTAACCCATCTATGAACTCTGAAAGGCGTTGTTAATTGCCCTCTGGTAAATGTTCCCCTTTTCCAACCTGCTCCTTCTTTTGCCTTGTGGTGGCAGCAGCATGAGGAATGTGTTTAAGTGTTAACAGTGTAGTCCCCTATTCCACCCTAGGCAAGGCATAGGCACGCCTGATCTTGTTTCGTGGGGCAGTACCCTACACAAGACTCCACCCAGACCGTCCTTATCATCTCACATGTCTGATGTACACTACTGTCCATCACACTGTGCTCCGTGTCAAGAAGCTGGTGGCCTGGTTTCAGAGGTGTCCGTTCCGATGCCACGTTTCTAGTCTGTGGCACCTACTAATGAATCAGAGTCAGGAACACAGATCTTGCAGTTAAGCGGAGGTGCACTGGATACCTGCGATTGGTGTTCCAGGTGGATCAATCATTGCAGAGATGTTGTCAATTATCTATGGATATCAGGGGTCCCATTATCCCACTACATGCCTGTGTCCATGATATGTGCCACCATACGTTCTGTACCAATATCGTATGCACCTAATGTTGCTGTAAATAATTGACGATTCATATTCACATACAGTGCTATGGTTGGCAGAGATCAAGCCGCGCACAACTTGCATTATTATATGGGAGGCACCTAACGGTGGGCAATCAGTGATCCTTTTTGCATAGGAGGTCCACATGCCAAATCCATCTAGACAGCCCTAGTTAGTAGAAGGGTGACAATGTTGGCATCATAGGAGTGCCAGTTCAAATGGCAGTGATGCATATGGTAAGGTCTTACGTGAGGGCGATGTTACAGGTGGCCCGCCTTGCAAGCATCGATTGTGTCTGGAACCCCTTCACTAGTCCCTGCACTGGTGATGGCCTTGAATGAATTATCTTTCGTGGCTATTGAGCGCCAACCTTTAGGATGCCTTCTGTCTTCTTCCTGGAGCAACATCTGCCTGCGCTCATCCCGCCTCTTGCAGATCCATCACTTCCTACCTGAGCTCCCTTAGTTGGCACGATCTGTTATCCTTTCCTTCAAAATGTTTGCCCTAACCCTAGAGCCCAGATGCTCACCGGGCAAGGGAATGCACTGGCACTGTATAGGAGACGTCTTACAGCGACGATCATCATTGGCTTCGAGGTGGCATTGAGTGCCCTATCTGTCCTTTCTTGTACATGCCACAGAAAACTACCAATGGTATGTTGCGCAGCCTTCACAAATGCTATTCTGTCTCCAAAACCACAATAGTCAGGGGAATAGGTTGGTATCGTTCTCCAGGATCCACGGTAATGGCTGCACGCCCTTTGCAAAATAGGCAAAAAGGCTCATTCAGTTCCTTGGGAGTGGTGGTCTAGGAGTCAGACGTACCTCATAGAAGTGGAGTGGGGTAGTTTGCGATACAGGTTAACTCGTTATCACAGAGAATAAAAGTCATTTCTAGACAAAAGTGACTTTATATATGGTCGTTGCACTTATAACAGTTATTTACTAGGAATGATTCTGTGCAATGGTGTCTAGATGTCCCACTGACCTTTCGAGTAAGGGCCACAGGTTAGAGCATCTCTGACCCAGGGCTCCCTTCTTGATACTGCCTCTGTAGAGGAAACCACATTCATGCAAAGCCATCAAGGGACAACACACCTTTCTGGTGAAAATAGCTCCAGAAACAAAAAAAACAGCAAATACTTGGATCCAGGATCAGAGCTCTGAAAACAAGGCCAGGTAACCAAAGGTCTGACGACACTCGTGGAGATGAAACAGCCAAAGTAAAGGCTAGAGTTGCTACACATCTTCCCACCATACTCGAAGCCAGATGTACTGCCAGCAACCCACATGATGGAACGAAAGTACCCCGTTACATATCTGTACTGTATAATCAATGTTGAGGGATCATAGGAGTCATAAATGTAGCAAATGGCGTCTGCACTCCCAGTGTCTACATTTTCAACCCACTAAAGAGTTAATTTCAGAAATGTTTTTTTCTTCTAATTTTACCAGTGGTGCTGGTTGGTAACAGGGGTGGGCTCCCGAACCCTACCTACTACACTGTGCTAAATGTCTGAGCTGAGCTGAAACTGCCCAGAACCCAGCCTGCACACTCACAATGTATGAACCAATGGTTCTACCATACCTAAGTAACTTACAAAAGCATGCATCAACATGCAAAATGTGGGTTTAATATGTGAATGCTCAAAGACAATTAAGCTTTGCAACAAAATAAATCCTTGAAAAAAGGTTATCTCTCGGTCAAAACAATATTTTGCCAGTTCACACTGTTTTTGAAACCATAGAAACCATATTTTTGCAGCCTCATGCCGCTGGTAAAGTGACGGTAATATCAATAAAGTGAAATTCAACATCTATGAGGATTTTGCTGTAAAGATCCTACGCGTTTCGGGACAATGTGTCCCATCCTGAAGGATAACCCCTCATTTTTCCTAGAAAAACAATCATGAACACAGAATTATTCCCTCACGCATAAGATTCAGGAAATTCACAAACAAATTAAAGACACACCAACAGGTTCAATAAAGAGACCCTTTGAACCTTACATCAGAATGAAGTTACGGTCGATCTCATGCAGAGGTATCCGGGGCAATCACGAGTACCGCAGATCAATTAAACTTGAAACGCCACACCCTTGGAGAAAACGCCAATGGGAATGTGTTTACAGACATGTGTACCTGGAAAAGCAGTTTGGCAGTACTCTCATGTACTCCAGGTTAACCAAATTCATACTAACACGAGACACCCAAAAACTGTATTTTAATTAGCCCGTTCACACTACCAACAACCCCTCCTTGAGCACCTGTGTAAAGTCACTGAGTTAACAACTACCTAGGTGTCATATCCAAAATCATCCTGAGTGCTGTAAATTGCAGACTCTTGTGCTGGGTTTTTATATATCCTAAGAGCCATGCCCTCTGACTGAATGTAAGCCACATGTGGGTCCACGCTAAGACTCAACAGTATTGACATGACTGAAGAATGGTCATTGTGGTAAGCATACGCTTTTCAAAATACCCAGACTAGACTAGAATCCTCCAATCCACCGGCATAGGATTGAGTCCCGCCAGTCTATGTCCACATACCGGCAATAGAGGGGATAACCTGGAACTGGATCATGGAGCCTCAAAAGACCATCGACTTTTAAAGAGAACCTCATCATATTTTAAATCTTATGTAAGGTTATTTTTGTATAGCCCACAATCTAAACTTTGCTTGCGGGAAATCAAGTAAACCCTCTCTCTGGCAAGGCTCACACTTGGAGTGTGGGTGCAGACCCAATATGCATAACAATTACTCTCAACCAAAAGCCTAAACTCTAAATCGACGGACGAGTTCTTGTGTGCAGTCCCTGTTATGTAAGCATCACATCACTGCATAAAGTACCTGAAAGCCAGCAACCCGGCATTTCGGGATTAAAAGTGAAACTGGTGTGACGTGTGTCTTTAACGCTGCGCGACCAGGCTACAGCCCCCAGCAATGGCGCAGCACCGCCCCACACACTGGAGGGTGCCCCTGCAGTAAAATACAACAGTCCCTAAAATAATATTTTCAGCTGGAGGTCTCCCTTGCTACCCCTGCGGTCTCCCTGGCTAACCCTCAAAAAAAGTGTTCTTTTTTTTAAACACTGGAAGTTCCTGGGCTGTGGCCAGCACCATGTGGCTCTTTGTTTCTGGAGTGGCTGGCTTCCTTGTTCAGCCCTCTAGAAAAAACAGGGGGTTCCACAAGTGTGATACTTTGAGCAGTGACCCTAAATAAGAAAGAATAGGAATAACAAATCATTTGTCTTTCTGGAATTCTAAACGATAATTGCTAGACTCATTAATGGTTTATTTCAGGCACATTTCAGGGGGCGAGTCACTGTTCTTAAACACCTCAAATTCACAATGCAGACACAAACTTCCAAAAAGCGTTTAGAGTAGAATAAGCATCCATTTTGGAATTTGCTTTTTGCAAGTTGCAGTTACAGCATGTTTTTTTCTGCCGTTGTCTCTGTTAAGGATCATTGCATGACATTCCATCTCAGTGTCCTCTGTCACTTGACAAAATCCTTCTGCCTAAAAGCTTGCGTACAGTGTAGAAATGTTTAACCATAGCACATAAAGTGGCCCTTGATTTCATTGTGCCACAATTAATGCTTTGTTGTAATGTGTCTAACTTTCCTATCTCCTAGGCATGCTGTTCAGGATGCTCATTTGCATGTATGAGGTAACGAGTGCCCAGAGTACGGGATGCTGTGTGATTGCGCTGCTTTCCCTGCGCTACTCTAAATTCTTTAATACACAGTTATGAACCCTTCCAATGGTATCCATTTTTCCAACCTCTAAAGTCTGAAATGTAGATCCAGGCAGGCTTGACATTTGGCCATCTTTGCCCCAGACCGGCAGATGAACTGGCCTCCTGTTAAATCTCAGTTACCAGTTTAATGGTATCCACTACAGAGTGCAATTTGCTTTCTGACTTTGAGAACATTCAGACATGTAATTGCTCATTTTACTAAAGCTGGTAAGATAGCTATAGCCGGTAAGATAGCTCAATGTGTTGAGCAATTGCTGCTACGATGTTTGCTTGATCGTCAGGTTCGCAGTTTTAATCCCGGCAAGGCCAACTCTGCCTTTAATCCTTCTGAGGTTGCTAAATGAGTACCAACACAGGTTGGGTGATATTGTATGTATATCGTTCTATAGGGGAGGAAGGATAATTTAGGGGCAATGCGTTTGTCTTGGAAGCAAGACAATGCAGAGCAACACAGGTTAGAATCCTGATCCCACGCTAAGAAACCACTCCTGATATTAAGTGCGTTATAAATGAAAAATTATAATTATAGTAATTATATCAAGCGCTTAAGCATAAGTGCTGTACAATTAAACATCATTGTCATTTGGCCTTGGACGTCGGCTTGCATTCACAGTCATTTGGTAAAATGGGCCTCTACACACTGATATTAACGATACATATGGTGATCCATTCTTGTTTGAAATGTATATCACATTACAGTGATATCGTAACCATATTTTTCGTAGTGTACTTGGGAACAATGCCATGTGATGCCACTTCCTGTTTTGTCAAAGTGTGAAAAGTTGTGTTCCATCACTTCCTGTGATGTCACTTCAGGCTGGGATCAAATTACATCACTTCCTGTGATGTCATTAGAGGTCGAGGGTCGTGTGATGTCACTTCCGCTATCCCTGGCATGTTTGTGAAATGATGTTCCTGTGCTTTGCATTAGAATCCTGCAGAACTCCACTACGTTCGGAGTTAGTCATTGCTCCCATTAAACTGAAATGTCTTCAGAAGGTGGATGGAGCTCAACAAACACTGAGAAAAGCATTCTGTTCAGTCAGGTTCTCCTTTTGCTACAAAAGCCATCTCCTGTCTTACCCTGTTTAGCTCTGGTCGAGTATTATATTAGCATTGAATCAATCCATCAAAGTGCAACACGGCAATCCAAAAATACATTATAAATAATGAAAAGGCAACAAAACCACATATCATATCAAGAGAAAAATAACATTAAAAAAGAAAAAAGTGCATTCTGATCGATAATCCAAATTTCAGATAGGCTAAACCATCTTGCCCTGGCTAAAAAATAAACATACATATGCAGCCACTATTAATGAGTGTCCTGGCGAGAGAATTAAATTACAAGTTTTACTCTTATATTCCATGCCCTAGCAATAAGAGGTGGAAGCAAAATAAGGCAAGCATTGGCAAAGCCAACAGTTTTGGAAATTGTGTAGACATGGTACAGGCAGTCGCAATATGCTGCCATAATGGTATTACCGCCCCACAAGAGGGCAACAGCTGGAAAACGGTGCGAGTACCTGGGCATTTGATATAAACGCCTGGCAAATACCTATCCAACACCTATACACAAGCCAAAACGGTTGGCTGTTTCAGTGATGGTTTATTTAACCTACAGAGGGCTGTCTGCTCTGAGCCTTCCCTTATATTTTTTTGCCACTCGAGCTGCCTTCCCGATCCCTTTTCTTTGAACCTGGAAGGTAACTTGCACAAGTGGGCGCAGTTACATTTAGCACTGCTGAAATCGCTGTCTGTGCAAATGTTTGTTTACATCTGAAGGTTTTTGAGTTCAGGTTTTGCTTTTAAGCCAAGGTGGACTTACGGAATAGTTGTTGCTTCTTGTGCTCGCTCTGGTGCTTGATCCAGTGGTAGATGCTTGGGGGCGGCCTGCACAACCCTGTGCAGTGCAGCTGGAGAAAAGTCTACTCTCATTCGTTGGTGTACAATCCCTCTCTGGATCGGCCAAGGAAGTTGCACGTGATGCTCTGGCCGGCACTCGTGACATTCAGTTGTTTTGGGAATCAGCACTGAGGAGGCCATTCTGTGGCACATCAGCACAACCCTCATTTGAAGTATGGCAGTGCGGGAAAGAATTGTCAGTAACTGAGTTACTGCCACTTTTCCCGCACCGGCATTCTATAAGTATGGCTGTGGAGTGGGAGGTGAATCCTTTCCGCCAGATAATCGGCAAAATCGGCAGAATTACTGCAGCGGAATTCCACCAAAAAATGGGGATTTACATCTCCACTTGAAATCAGGCAGTGTTAGTGCCAGACCAAGTGGTGGTAATGGTAATTCAGTTTGGTGGTAGCTGGGTGGATTTACCGGCCAGATACCAACAAACTCGAAATTAGGCCCACATTTTGTAACACTCATACTTAAGATCTGTCCTTACTTCATGTAGGCCATGCATACTCAGCGCTTGTACCACTAAAGCCTCCAGTTTTTCCTTTAGCTCCTAGGTGGTTGATGTGTTTTGTGAAGCTGCATGGTGCTATAGTTTCCCCAGTGTGGAGGGCAACATTTTGACCAACACCATTTTTTGTTTATGGCTGATTGATTGAGAAGCCATCAAATGCTAACTGTTATCCTGGACCTAGTATAAAACGGAAGAGTTGGATTTGACTAACTGCTACATTCCAAACACTCCGTACTGTGTGTGCAGTTCTGCAATCGATGTTCTGAGTTGCAAACTGAGTCACACAGCACGCAATGTTGGGAGTGCATGCTCTACAAGGCAGAGGGGAAACAACATGTGTCCTCACCACAAAAAGGGTGTAAGTGCATTGGTGCTTTGATGTCACGTTTTTTTACTTCTGACCGCACGTTTTCAATACACGGCCAATGGTTTATTCAATGGCAATAGCTAACAAACGGTGAATGACTATATAAAAGTCAAAACTTTTGACTTTGCCTATTAATTTTGCTATTGCTCTGATTTTTCGACTCCTTTCAAATTCAGCATATTGTGTTGTTCTTGTTTTCCTTTTTTCATTAAGCAAATGTAAGTATAGTGAACTGAATGACCTCAGCCCTTCAAGTTGAGTAGCAATTACCCTGGAGACGGATGGGGATGCAGCTTTTATTCATACATCAATAATCAAAACGACTCCGATAGTTGGCAAAAAAGGATTACTGTTTTATTTTCCATTGTCTAAAACAGGGAGTGCAATGAACATCGATGAATTCGCTCGATTCTCTTACTCAACTAGTTTCATAAAAACTGAGCTTATATATCAAAAACTCGTCATCATTGACGTTGACCTGCGTTGCTACCAATGTCATCCTACGTGGCAAACTACAAAAACCTATGAGTAAATGTGATAGGCTCTTAGTGAACATCTAAATATACGATCCATACTAACCTAAAAAGTGTGACTATGTGATTGGCTACTTTTCATCAGGTGATGCAACCAAGCCCTCCCTCTAAAATGACCACATATGAACGTCACTAAATATACGACGTCCAATTGGCTACACAAACTATAGGACCCTTAATTAAGCGGTCCTCTACAATTGGTTGGCACTCTAACCTTTGTCAGTACTTTTCCATCTACGTCTACTAGCATGCAGGCTGGCCTTTCAGGTGCTGGTGAGCTCGTCTTAACCCCAGCTTCCCACAAATTAGTATATCAATCTATCATCACCTCAGTGGTCCGCGTAGTCAAGTAGGCTTTGAAGTTCAGCCTTGAATTTGTTCTGTACTGTGGAGAATCAGGGGAGTGAAGGCACGCCCTGCCCTCATGCGTAGGTGTGAGCATCTTGCTCGTCCAACTTCATCCTTCTATGTGACTGAAGACCATGGAATTGAGCTTTCACTGTCTTTAAAATACTATTTTTTAGTAGACCTCTGACGGCTTCCTTGTTTGTTCATGTCTTTTGAACAAGAGTTTTGTTCTTTCCCACGATTTGTTTCCAATGTTAGTTAGCTTCAGCGTGATAAGATCTTGTCTTCTTTGGCTCATCCCACCTTGCTTTTTCGAGATGCACTTTGTTATTTCAATTTTTGTTAGCTGCGACACACTAGAAATGAGGCTTTCTTTCTTTAAGTCCAGCACTGCTTCAATACGTAGTGAAAACATCCATCCTTCACTTATTCATGCACATATATATACGTTGGTGCTTGCTGCAATTTATTCACTACAAAGCTAGACTCAGGATTACTTTTCTGCTTGCGTTTCTTTTGCATCTGTACACGTGTAAAATAACTTGATATCTCCATTGTTTCTGTAGCATAAACTTCTTCACCTTGATCCCAAGATGTCACTTATCTTTGATACTTTCTTGATGCCTTATAGAATATCTGCATTCTCTTGTCCCTGCATCTTTTCTGTGCACGTCAGCTCAGCTCTGTGTGACGTCACCATGTAAAAGCAAAAAGGAAAATATCGAGGCTGAGTACCCCAAAAGGAAATACACCAAACAAAGGGGTTATAAAGATTCACAGATCTGTATTATATTACTGCTCAGTTACAAAGAGACAAACAGATACAGATAGCTTTCTGGCACTCAGTACATCACAGCGAATACCAGCCCTTTCGGTGTGAGAAGTGAGAGGTACTGGACGTCTAAACAGTTGTGCATTTTATACATTTTCGATAATAATGTCCAGCCCCTCTGCAAGTTAATAATCCATGGTCTAGAGTTTGTGCCGAGTTCACTTATGGCTTGTACGACAATATGCACATGGATCATCCTCGGTTTACATACAAACAGGTTACAATGGCAACAGTGTATTCTTGGATTTAACAATAAGCCTTAGCACATGTCCTTTACAATGCAGTTCAGCCAGTGTCCACGTTCGATATTTGCTCAACATTGTAGTCGATGTATGTCCGTGGATCAGACTTATTGGCGCAGATAATCCTCTGTCTACAAGTCAAGCATGGGACAAGGTCTCTTTACTCAACCCAAACATTCGGCCAACGGACAGTCTAAACATTAACTATTGTACAAGGTTCACGACTGCTCAGTTACAAGCGGGAAACACTGTCCACCATTTTAGAATACAGAGTTACATTGGAATGGGAATCAAAATGGCGGATGGACCTAAAATGGTGGCGAAGTCGATCTAAAATCAGAACTTTGCAATGCGGTTTTCTTCGCAGAGCGACTGGGCTTAGGCCACTATATACGAGAAAGGAGGCACAATATGATATCCCGTTTAACAAACCCTCCTTTTGGCCTAAGCCAAGCGCTAAACTACTTCTAGTCACTTTACGAGTAACTCTACGTCTCAATGTCCATACATCCTGAATCACTATTGTAGATATCGATCGCCATGAGGTCAGATACTGAGATTTCTTTCAGCACAAATTTGTTGGTCATTTTCTCAGGGGCGCATACCTTGTGTCCTAATGTACCCATCGCTTGTACACAACATTCCTCCTAGCATTGAACATATACCAGGAAGACATTGTATACAACAACAGAAAAACAACGGAATACCCAAAATGATCAGCAAGACCGAAAGTAGCTTCCATCCCCAAGATCGCAAGAAGTCCCAGAACCAAGCGCTAAGATCCCAGTTTCCCTCGGGAACATGCACTTCTGAACTAAGGACGTGCAGATTTTGTATTGCCTTGAAGATAGTTGGGGAGGAATCTGGCATGAAAACACAACAAGCGGACCCCACTAATTTACATACCCCACCACGCTCAGCCAGGATGACGTCTAATGCCATCCGGTTCTGAAGTGCCACTAACCTTATTGCTTTTTGTTCTAAAGTCATGTTATAGAGTATGTCAGTGGTCCGGTTGATGGTCCTCTCCAGTACTCTCGCTAGTCTTCTGATATCTTCAGAGTTCAATATTTGCCCCCAAAATGGTACGAAGGATTTAGCTACGTCACCCAGAACTTGTGCTGAAGTATCGCCATTCTCGTCCCGCCTTGGACGAGCCTTAGAGATTTCTACGGTGCTTGCTATGAATACCCAGGGTAACAGAATCCGTAAATAACAGGTTCCCTGCCAATCCCTAGGTAACCATGGAAAAGCTACATTACCGCAAACAAAGTAGACAGGTTCACCTACATACAAAGGTCTGTCTTCACTGGTCAAGTTCGCAATGTTGGCGCAACCCTTAAAATCACCCATTGACTGAGTACCATTCCTCTGTATGCAGAAAGAAACTGAATCGGGGCTGTGGTTAACAGTATAGGAAGGTGGCGTGGCATCCCTATTGCCTATAGGAGCCATCTTGAAAGAGATCAGAGATTGAAAAGGACAGGACAGTCTATCAGAATGCCTAATAGAAGTAACATTAGGCTTGCTCCTATTCACAAAGAGTGAGCATCCCAGGGGCGTTAGAACACGTCTCTCAAAGTCATTCAAATTAGTTCCATCGAAGTTCCCCGAGATGTTATCGTTCTATCGGCCAAAGAATAGTGCCCTTAAAGAAGCATAGCATGCAGTAGTCAAAGGTAAATGATGAATACACCAGCCCAGCCCCTTATCTCCCTGTTGCGGTAAATGCGAGCAGACCCAGAAATTGTATTTGTTAAAAATGGCATGTCTGGCATGATGAGTAATAGAGTATTGTTATGGTAACTCTGTCTGTGCTGAGAGTCTCTAGGGGATAGAGTGTGCAGATGCATGAAAGGTGTAGAAACAGTAGGTACTTTTTCAGTGGGTAACAGAATTTCAAGCGGATGTACTTCGTCCAGATTGCAAAATCCTAAGGCAATTACTATTGTGAAACCAGTTAACATAATCACAAGACAAGAATACGTTTTCGGGGCCCACGCATTAGTTTGTTCATTTTTACGGTCGGTCACACAGTCTCTTATCTGTTCCGTACGAATGGGAGCGGTTGCAGGCATTGTTTCTTCAAACGAATATGCCAAAGTTAGTTTTGCTGGCGATCTCCAGATCGCGCGTTTTCTTTGTCCTTTCCCAAACCCTAGCCAACAGAATTCTCTTACGTGCAGAAGGACGGGCCAAAAAGACAAGCCCTCCGATGATTTGTTCTTTGATGGCACAGCCGAACCGTGCAGTAAGTCTAACTCCTCGGACGGAGATCATACCTTGTGACTCCTGATACTGAGTGATCTGCAAACAATGTGTTGTTGCTTCCTGATGGAAGTGGTGAATTCAAAACAGGATTTGACAGTGGTGTAAAAGGATCTGTTGGAGAGTGTGGAGATAAAGCGGCTGTTTCCCCAGGCCCCACGGGCTCAGGGAGAGTCTCTGACGCTCTCTCGATGCTGTTTGATGCTTTGGCATCTCTAACAGGAAAGGCTTCAACCCATTTACTAAAAGCACAGATAACCACTAGCACATATTTGTAGTTATCGCAAGGCCCCATTTCATCAAAGTCATAATGTATCACCTCGAAAGGGACAGAAGGTGGACCAAAACTTCCCCTAGGAGTCGATGTGCCCTTTCCCATATTATGCTGCAAGCAAATCATACAACTTTGGACAAACCGTTCAGCTACTTTGGAGATTTTACTGTTCACCCAGACATTTTGCAACATTTTGGTAACCTTTCGTGCAC
Organism: Ambystoma mexicanum; assembly: GCF_040938575.1. Lineage (NCBI taxonomy): Eukaryota > Metazoa > Chordata > Amphibia > Caudata > Ambystomatidae > Ambystoma > Ambystoma mexicanum. Next base: position 344,356,008 of record NC_090937.1, on the reverse strand, counting down.
AGATATGGGTGGGACCATGAGCCATAGCGACCATCATTGTAATGTATGCATCTGGCAGCAACCATTTCCCTTCTACCTTGTCCACCCAACACCCGTCATCATCCAATTTTGCCAAACTCTCAGCCCATTTCTTAGATTCCTCTAAAGTGGCATCAGCTTGAATACTTTTCACAGATTCAATACCCTTATCCAAAGTACAGACATTTGTGGCTTCCCTTGAAGTATACATTTCTGAAGAGAGATCAGTGGCAGTCTGTTTGGCTATCTGGTCAGCGAAAGCGCTCCCTTTTCCCACATTATCTATGATCATCTGATGCGCTGCACATTTCATAATTGCTAACTGAGTGGGGAGTGCAAGCGCTGAGAGTAACCGTACTATCAAGGAGCCATACTGGATTTTAGTGCCATGTGAGGTCAAGAAACCTCGTTCTGGCCAAAGTTTGCTGAAGTTGTGAACCACCCCAAAAGCATACTGACTGTCAGTATATATATTTACGGTAAGCCCTTTGGAAAGTTCACAAGCTCGAGTCAATGCAATCTCTGCGGCCTGCACAGAGTTATGCGTGATTATTTTGGTTTCCACAACCATGCTCAATGTGGTGATTGCATAAGCAGCAGTGGATGTACCATCCGGGAGTTTGAAACAGTAGCCATCACAAAACAGCTCCCATTGTGGATTGTTCAAAGGAGTATCTTTTAGATCGATTCTGCCTTTCATCTCTTGCTCTGTCGTGTAAAGGCAGTCATGTGACTCTTTTCCTTGCGGGAAAGGTAAAAGTTCAGCCGGATTCAGAACGCAACATCTCTGAATTTTAATGTGCGGTGCAAACAAGATCAAGTCGTATCTCGTTAATCGTGCGGAAGTGAGATGTTGCGTTTGTGTTCTGTTTAATAGAACATCTACAGAATGAGGTACCATCAGGGTTAAAGCATGGCCTAGGACCATTCCCTCACTCTGTTTCACGGATGCAGCAGAAGCAGCGACAGCTCTCAAACATCTTAGCAAAGCGCATGCAACAGGATCAAGGGCGGAAGAAAAGTAGCCGCCCAGCCTATTCTTCCCTCCATGTTCCTGTGTTAATACAGCCAAAGCACATCCATCACGTTCATGCACATACAACACAAAGGCCTTTTCATAATTTGGTGTGCCCAAAACTGGTGCCAAACACAGTGCAGTCTTGAGCAGATCAAACGCTTGCTGGTGTTCCAAGTTCCACGGCAATGGTGAAGAAATGCCCTTCTTCGTCAAAGCCAACATTGGTTTAATCGTTAACGAGAAATTGGGGATCCACTGCCTACAGTAAGAAGCCATTCCTATCAAGGCTCTGACTTCCTTCTGTGTATTTATGACAGACATGCTAGAAATGATTTTTATCCGCTCAGGCGTCAACCTTCTTCCCTCCTTTGACAGGAGATAGCAAAAATTAGCGACTTCCTGTCGACAATACTGAAACTTTTTGAGTGAAGCTTTGTGTCCATGTTGTGCTAGGTGAATAAGCAACAACATGGTGCCCTCCTTACAGGCGCTCTCTGAGTCAGAAGCTAAAAGTAGATCGTCTACATACTGAAGCAGTGTACAAGTGGTGGGCAACTCGAGTGTGTCGAGCTGCTCTTTCAAAGCCCTACTGTAGATACTAGGACTCTCCATGTAACCTTGCGGAGCACGGGTAAAGGTAAACGAGCATCCCCCTAAGGTGAACGCGCACAGGTATCTACTATCTTTGTGTATAGGAATACTATAGAAAGCGTTCTTAAGATCCACAACACTAAAGTGAGTAGCAGAAGCCGGAATCATAGTTAATATTGTCGTCACATCAGGCACAATGGAAAATTGTGGAGCAACAATCTTAGTGATGGCACGCAAATCAATAATGAAACAAAAAGGAATTGCATTATCGCCTTTTTTGTACATGGGCAAAATCGGACTATTGCACAAACTACCTGCAATTTCCTCAATTACCCCAAGATGCACAAAATCGGAGACAATGCATTTCAAAGCTTGCTCACCATCAACCGAGATCTTATACTGGGGAATACGTGGCAACTTTACTCCATGTTTCAAAATGATCTTAACAGGTTTAATTTGTAAAACACCGACATCACTATCATGAATTGCCCACAAACACTCCGGAACATCACTAAATTCTGGCGGCAAAGGTCTGGTCAAGAACTGAGAGACAGAAAGTTGCTGTGGTGAAATCGTCAAACGCACTCCGTCTGAAGAACAATGAATTACTGCATTTAATTCCTTCAACAGATTCAACCCCAACAAATTCTCTCCACAATTCATAGTCAAAAGGAATGGACAGTGGTCCGTAAATGAACCCAAGGTAATCGGTACCGGCGAAGAAACTGGACAGACTACTGGTGTGCCCTAAAACCCTACAGAAACATTGCTTTGCCCAGACAGTGGAATGTTTGGAACCCGTGAATGGTCAATGGAACACTTCTGTGCCCCTGTATCTATCAAGAATATATGTTTCCTATTTCCCACTATCATCTCAAAGTAGGGACCTTTCTGATTAATGGGAATAGGCGTCGGTTCCAAACCCTGCTTCGGGTAATCTAACGAAATAGAATGTCATCAAAAGGAAGTTCTTCAGAGAGGTGAGCAGCAGAAGGATGATCAAAAATGTTTCTATTATCCACACTCAGTGCCTGATTATCCTGCAAAAAAGGTTGCTGCGAATCTTGCGAAAACTGACTTCTACCAGGACCCCCCGCCCCAGGGCGGCCTCTGAATCGTCTATCCATGTTACCAAATGCGTTATTCGACCTCTGCTGGAGGATCGGGCATTCTGCACGCCAATGACCCTCCTGTCTGCAATAAGCACACTGGTTTATGTTTACAGGACCCAATGCCGCATTTCCCTGTGGAGCATACTCTCCCCTAGATTGTGAATTACCCCCTCTAGGGGCTCTAACAATTTGCTGTAACAAAACTTTTGTTTTCAGGTCTCCCTTTCTTTTTTCAATTCTTTCCTTTTCGTTATTGACACGGTTCTCATAGTACTGAGCCATATGCAACACTTCAGACTGAGACTTAGCTTGCTAAGCGCTCTCCGAAGACATCATTCGCGACTGGATGTCAGGCAGTAATCCACGCACAAATTTGTCCACAAATAGTCGTTTTCCAGACTCCGTGCTCAGATCTTGTCCACTGAAATCTGAAAACAACTGTTCAAACTGATTAAAGAATTCGGTAGCACCCTCAGATTTCCCTTGGACACAAGAAGTATGTTTGTCCCAAATAATCCTTCTTTCAGGAATTATAGCTTTTAATTTCGTAACTATTCTATCAGGCAAAGTCAGTATTACCTGTGGTGGTCTCTCACCAGCTGGCCTCTCTCTATATAATCTGACCATATTATCCCATGTATCTCCTAACCCTGGCACATCATCTACAATCTGTTTCCACAAATCAACAGCACGGGAAATAACAAATCAATATCGCTCAAGGTAAATACTGATAACTGCAAGACAGACTCTATCTCTTTGAAGAACCCTGTCGGATTCTTCCTAAGATCGGGAATGGATTGTTTAATAGTGTTCACTTCCTGTCTCGCGAACGGGACGTGAACAAACTGCGACACATAATATGCAGGAATTCCTTGAGCAGGTGTACCTGCTGCGGCATTAGCTAGAATCTCAACTTTTGGGACAAATGTCGGAGGAACCTCTCTCATAGGCAACTGAGAAGTAGGCAACTCCGAACGCTTACTGAGCAACAGAGCTAAATTGAGTGCTAAAGCAGCCAAAGGAGTGTCAAACAAAAAGCTCTCTTGTAGATATTCAATAATTCTGCGGGACAACAAATCTTCCTTTTTATGCATTCATCCTGCAGGAATTCTACCATTACCTGTATCACTTTCCTCTGCATTTCTGGCATATACTGACTATACGTGTCATATACTTCTACGAGAGTTATCGACATGTCTGAAATCCACCTAATCGCATCTTTTGTGCAAATTCTTGTTTCCTCATTTATCGACTTACGACAAGGAAGGAACTGTTTCTGTACTAACATATAGTCCAAACTATCACCATCAATATCTTCATTCCGTAACCTTTCCAACTCCCTTCTATACTCAAAGATACTCTCGACACGCTCATGTACTTTCTCCGCAGTATCTCTTGAATATGCTAAAACATTCAGATCCCTCAACCCTTGTGGGAGATCTATATCATCTAATCTGTTCCACATTATACGTAAATGAATTCCCAACCCTTCAATAAAAACGTTTTTCTCAGGAAATGTGTCTAAGTTTGAGAGTGTGGCAAAAACATCAGCTTGTTCACCCCTCTCCATACAGTGTCTAGCCCAGGCAGTCAATTCACGCTTCTTCTCTGGACACACAGTATTACAAGCTACAATTCTTGATCCCGCTCCCTGATCAACTACAAGCGGTGCAGAACCACTTGGAAAAGGAAGAGTAGACAAATCTTGTACATTTGGTAACAGAGGTGCTATCACTGGTGCAGCAGGCAAATCTACCAAACCCGTAACAGCAGGCAAAGGTGGAGGAGCAGGTGGAGGAACAACGATAAGAGGAGGAACAACAGCCGGAGGAAGAGGAACAACAAGAGGAACGATAGGAGGATCAGGAAGAACTACGGGAGGAGGAATAACAGCAGGAAGAGGCAAAACAGCAGGAATAGGAACATACGGAGGTGGCGCAGTGGCACCAGGCCTTCGTTCATTTAGAAGTTTGTCAATCAACTCATCAGATACATGAAAGTCTTTAGAAGGATACATTTTCTGGGTACCAAGTGAAAAAGCCCTATCCATATTCCTAACTGACTCAGACTGTTTATTTTGATCGTACAACAACCCTTTTTCGGCATTCGTCAAATGACGGCGCGCTTGTTTTTCCCTACTTTTAAATTGCTGCATAGCTTCTTTCTTCCAATTCTGTAATACATCAAATGCTGCAGCTCTAGCCTTTTTCTTTAATAATATGGATTCTAAGTATTCTATGCGAGGAATTTCAAAACTACCATTGATTGGCCGCTGAAGTTCGGAAGCATGTCTAGTTTGTCTGTGCCAAATATCATTAAACACTATACTACCAATGCCGTGCTTACAGTACATAGTACACGCCGGCAACCTCTCCATTGGCACCGACTGGCCAAATTCCAAAGATTGTCTGTCACTGCGGAATAACGCCCTGAAGCAAGCAGACAATTTCCCAGGCATATCAGAATACTGGTGTTACCTGGTCAATAATTGTACTCGCGAGTGCAACGCGCCAAAACAAATGATCAGGATACTTAAGAATCGGGCCACGACTCACCTGATCAAAATTCTAAGGAGGTCCGATAGTATTTCTAAGAACTCAAAGGACCCACGTGGTTGGTGATTTCGGCAAATCTGCCTGCCTCGATATATGGACCCTCGTCAAGATGCTGTCTTGGAACGCGGGCTCACCGTCCAGGGATCGGGTCATGCAGTACTGCTGAGGTATTGCGTTTCATCCAAGAAAGGGGCCCTCTTTTTCACCGTCCGATCCCGGTCCGGTAGCCACGTCAACCTTCAACAAGATGGCATCAATCTTGAGGGTCCCTATTCGGGTGCCATATGTAAAAGCAAAAGGAAAATATCGAGGCTGAGTACCCCAAAAGGAAATACACCAAACATGGATTTATAAAGATTCACAGATCATTATTCTATTACTGCGCGGTTACAACAGATACAGATAGCTATCTGGCCCTCAGTGAATACCAGCCCTTTCGGTGTGAGAAGTGAGAGGTGCTGGACGTCTAAAGAGTTGTGCATTTTATTCATTTTCGATAATAATGTCCTGCCCCTCTGCAAGTTAATAATCCATGGTCTAGAGCTTGTGCCGAGTTCACTTATGGCTTGTATGACAATATGCACATGGATCATCCTCGGTTTACATACAAACAGGTTACAATGGCAACAGTGTATTCTTGGATTTAACAATAAGCCTTAGGACATGTCCTTTACAATGCAGTTCAGCCAGTGTCCACGTTCGATATTTGCTCAACATTGTGGTCGATGTATGTCTGTGGATCAGACTTATTGGTGCAGACAATCCTCTGTCTAAAAGTCAAGCATGGGACAAGGTCTCTTTACTCAACCCAAACATTCGGCCAACGGACAGTCTAAATATTAACTATCGTACAAGGTTCAGGACGGCTCAGTTACAAGCGGGAAACACTGTCCACCATTTTATAATACAGAGTTATATTGGAATGGAAATCAAAATGGCGGATGGACCTAAAATGGCGACGAAGTCGATATAAAATCAGAACTTTGCAACGCGGTTTTCTTCGCAGAGGGACTGGACTTAGGCCAATATATACGAGAAAGGAGGCACAATATGATATCCCGTTTAACAACCATTCGTCTTTGCCATTCATTCTCTCTGCTTCTTCCTGGATTTCATTGAAATGGCCGTCATATTTATTTGTATGCAGGTACAGTTTTTTCAATGGGAACCTTGCCTCCAGGATTCTCCTAGGTATCTGTATTGTCGCTGGTACTGCACGGTTTTCGCATTCGGCTCCCAACATAGAGGCAATATGGGTGAGGAGGTTGAGGTGGGGGTAATTGGCTCCTCCTCTACAATAGGTTGCAGTAAGTATTACACTGATCACGTGCAAATGTCTGGATGTGCATACACTGGAAAAAATGGCGAGACACAGAAAAGCAAACCTATGAGCTTTTTTTTAATAAAGTTATTTGAAAAACCTCTTTTGTACATCATAGCACCTATTTCTTGTTTGATGATGTTCTATGTTTTATGCAGGCCAGAATAGTCATGCGTTGAAAAATGTAGTTTCGATTTTAAAACTCCCTTCTTGTATCTGGATAGTTTACAGACAAAGCGTTCATATCACCCAGGCGGTAATTCTCCCACGATAGCACATCTCCAGGATTGCCATATGCCAAGGTTTAATGGCGAGATAATGAATGCATTATGCGGCATATGTTAGTTCAGTTGTCTACTAAAGCAGCAGTGAATCATTGCGAATCAAAATTACTTGATTTACAATGCTTTTAAAATAAATAAATAAATAAAAAGTGCACCAGCTGGTAAAACAACACCGTCTTTTTAATAGATTGCTAGTTGTTATGTCTGTTCAGTGCAGATGGCTGAGACAGCGCAGGGTGACATTGCTCGTAAATTGCTTTTGTAGCCGCATTCCATTATATGACCAGGTGCACTATGTGCCAGCAGTTAACATGATATGCTCTGGTATTGACATCAAAGAGCAGGGATTGCTTTTATGTACTGCGTTTACATCAAAAGGCCAGGTCCATGCACTATCTCCAAGCAATACCATCAAAGCCGGAGGTGTGCACAGGATTGGCTTGCATGGATGTCAAAAACCCAGGTACTCACACTAGTGTCATAATGCAGGTACTGTTATCCATTGTCAGGTACTCAGTCCATATGCATTTTATTTATGGGCTTATTCATTCGTTTGAAGAACACCACTGTGCCTCCTCTCAGCCTCTTTGCTGCAAAGTCTTTGCAGAGCTTCTGCTGTCTCGTTTGCCTGGACAGGGATATGTATGAAACTGTCTTGTCTTCACCCATTGGTGCCGTTGCATTGAAGACAAGGATTGGGAGGATAGCTCAGTGGCAACGTGCTCGCCTTGGAAGCAAGAAGTCACGGAGCAGCACGGGTTCGATCCCCGGGTCCACGCTTAGAAACCTCTCGGTATTAAGGGCGTTATAAATAACCAATCATATCATATCAAGCAGTAAAACAGCCTGAAGTTGTCTAGTTTGGGGTGAGCCCTCTTTGACAGCTGCAAGCAATACTGGAGGGAGGGCCTGCCTTCCATACGTGCATCTTGCATCTGAATGTTGCTTGGGATATAGACTTGGAATTGCTCATCTCTGCACATTAGTGGACTTGGGTATCATTAGTGTACATTTGGGATTGTAGAGGGTGTCGTTACATCACCTGTGCCAGAGGTCGCATTTAGATACTCAACAATATCACTATCGGAAACAGCAATAAGTCCGTGGGGACTCCACACTAGGTCACTTTAGTTATTTATTTAAAAGTACCTTTTTATGTATTGTATGTGGGATGTTTTTACCCATGCATCCAAGCCCTACCATAAAACTGTGCAGTACTGGCACAGAACTCCCCAGAGAGTGCACAGGGAAAACATGAAGAATAGGCTGCCACCCATTTTTGCCTATGTTGTGAGCACAGGAGGGCACTGCCTAAAACCACCATTGGGCTACACACACAGTAGCCTGAAACCATTGGGAATGGCAATGCTGATTGCCAAAAAGCAACTCAGAACTGTGGGGAATTCATTTTCTTAATCCCAAAAATGGTTGCATTACCAGTACTCACCACTATCAGAAAGCCGGCGTTTTAAAACCACCAGACTTTTGTGTAAAACTGAACAAATGAAACAAAACCAGACCAAGGAAAGACTTGCTAAGAGGTGGATACAATGTAAAACTATATTCTGAAATGACTTGAAGGAAGTAATTATTTAATGTATATGTAAAAAATGTAAGTGATTTAAACTGGGAACAAAAAGTGACATTTAGCTGAAACCTGGCTTAATGAAACTGGATTCTGCCTGACAACTACCCCCGACAGGAGTTGAAACTGGATCAACAGCTGTGTTCCCAGGCCTGGCTGCCAGGCCTGGCTGCATCCTGAGGTCACATGGCCCTGTTGATTGAAAGGGGAGTGGCAGCTGGGGACTACAGGGAGTTGAACAAAGGCCTGTCCTGGACTCAGGCAAATGTTATATTGGGGGGGGCGTAAAGTGGCTTCCTCTTAGGGGAAACTGGGAGGGGCAGTGCCTCTGCAAGCCAGCTAAGCTTGGGGTAAGTGGATAAACCAGTTATTCCACCCTGTGATGTGGGAAGCCACACCCCTTTTTGACCAGAGCATAATTTTAAAAAGATAGATAACTCATAGTGCGGACTTGTCAGAATTATATAAGTAATATAATTATTTTTGTGATTTTTCTGTGAACATTTTAAGAGGCGTTAGGATCCTGTGGTGTATTCTGGGGGGTTGCTAGCGGAAAATAGGGTCTCACTCCAAATGTATGCATGTTAAAAATCTGACACTTTATCATCTGTAACCCATATCCGTGACGCACATTTGTGTAAAATCGGGAAAGGTTTAGAGGTCGTTATCTGGATGAAATGGGAAGAATTCTGTCATCAGTGGACACGACATCGTACAAAGACAGGGATCGGATGGTTTGGTGCTACAGAAAATATGTTAACTGGACCTATAATATTAGAAAAATGGTACATAGATAAATATGCATTTGGGTCAGAAATAGATTTGTGTTCAATCTGACAAGGGGAGGTTCCTCTGACCATAAAACCTACAGCATCACTCTGACTCACATTTCCTTCCCGGAATTGGCCAATGATAAGTGAGAGGGGCAGGTTTAGTTATGACCAACGCACACACCCACTTTTCAAAACACATAAAAAGAGACTGCTGGGACGGTAGAGACATTCAATTCCATTTGCTGCGGAGCATGCTGACCGACGACTTCACATCCAGAGATCCAGACTTCAAATCCATTAATCTCCAGAACCTGTAGCAGAAATTAACTCCAGAATTCGTAGCAGAGAGGCCTGAATCCACCAGCTGAATCTTCTTCAGCAGGCCTCAAAACTAACCAAACTATTCAACAGCCGGGCGAGCTGTTTGAAGTTTTGCCGAGAATTTTAGCAAGAACCTGTAGCAGTACCATAGAAAGCAGTGTTACATCCAGAATCCAGAGAGGCTAGACCGGCAGAGCAGAGCTGACCCAGATCGCTGTGAGCAGAACCGGTGCCTGATTGACCCGCCGAGCAGACAGAACCGCAGCCGGACGTGTTGACCAGATCCGTAACGAGGCCTAGTTCAAATTTATATTGTGAGCACCTAGCAGCACTGTGCAGAACCAATCTCATAGTTAAAATAATCTAATCCAAACTATTTTAACCTAAGTAGAACTGCCTCCTAGAAATCGTGTCATCTGTCATTTTTAAAGCTGCACAACTGTCACCTGTCAATTCTGCAGCTGCAAGCTGTCGCCTGTCATTTTGAGTTTACTTTAAATCCGAAAAACTACCTTTATTTAATCGTCCGTATCTCTGGAACCGTTTGGGCTAGGAACGAAATTTAACTTTCATAACTTACTCCTTATACTTTTTCTGCAATCACGATTTACGCACTCGCGAAATTTACCACGATTTGCGATTTTGGCTCAATTTCTCCACTTGTCAAAATAGCAGCTCCATTCTTTCTTTTGTTAAAATCTGTTGCAACTTGGTAATAACTCATAGAGCATTGCTAAAGTGAGCCTGAACTAATATCAACATGCATCTCCCACTCACCCTGAATCTCTAGAGGCACATTTTCCCATCCATTGCCATCACATTTAAAAAGCATTTTGGGCCTGTGTTTCAACCTCCTACCTGTTTCCTCTAAGCTTGCTGGGGGGAACTGAATTTCGTATTGTATTTGATTGCATTCCTGAGAACTGTGTGCTCCTCTTTCCATCTCCTTCCATTTCTTGTATTGCATAGGGGGGGAGTGAATTGTCAAAAGAAAAAGTGATCATATTACCTTTTGCTAAAATCATAACAAGTTATTTCTGTACTGCATATTATTCCACCTTGCATTTCCTTGAAAACATCAAGCATTTTCAGCTACCTCATCCTCTACACTACTCCTAAGCAACCAAATCAGTGTACCCCTGTAACATTATCCATTGTTGATCCCGGTTATATTCTGAAGTGTGATATCAGTTATCAATTTATCTATAAAGTGTGATATATATATATTGTTTAAATTCTCAAATAAACCTTTTAATTTGCAAAACAAACCTACTTCTTGGTTCAGTGGGGTCAGGGGGATTCTAAGAGGGGGGTGTTATACAAGTGTGGTCATCCAGAGTACTGAACTAGACATAAAAATACATTAATAAGGGTTTTCCTCAGCATCCCAGACTAGGCATTGACTTGGCTGTAGTGTTGATTGAATATCGCTTACATGTAATGTGATTTTAGTTCTATCGAACTTTCTCACATTCCTCCATATTATAAATCATTATCCATTTAAATACACAATTATTAAAACACACAATAAAATCCTAAAACATCTTACAATACTATTTAATGGTAACTTTTAGCCTGCTAAGGCTTTTAGTACATATATAAAAAGGGTTCAAATCAAATGAGGAAAGAAACTTAAATTAATTCCCCACAATACCCATAATCAATTTGATATGCATCCACAATTTTAACACGTAATACGTTAAAAGCAGCATCATTTCCTTCATAAAATTCTGCCCACAGTATTAAAACACCCTTATTAAAATCATGACCATAGGCTAAAAGAGTGGATCTCCTTAATCCATAAAGACTTCTGCAACCCAATAAAAGATGTTTTACTGTTTCCAGCACAACTCTCGGCATAACCTATAATAACGATTGCCTTTACTCACACTGATCTAACCTCCGACAACCTCATAAGACTAAGTTATTGAGTAAGCTCATCCTGACTCAATGAATTTGTCGAAAGAAAAGAGGTGTTGGCTGGAAGGTTTAGAATTAATCTTAACCGCTGGCATTGCTCCGGGCAGCCTTCCAGACCATTGTTCTTTGCCTGTCAAGCCATTACAAAAGGGGAAAGACCATATGCAAATTAGGCTTGGTCCCACCCCAAAAGGGGCAGGTCAGTCCGAATTGCTTGGTCACAGCCCACAGACAAAGGACAGCTCTAGTAAAGGGCGTTCCTGAAATTTCTGCTTTTTTCATGTGGCAATAAGGATTGTGTGTTCTGCTGTGCCATATGCTGCTGTCAGATCATGAAGGTTATGTAATTATCATTTGTATAGCACCTTTTACCATTGGTATGGTCCCAACGCGGTGTACGTTAAACACCCTCGGGGGGACAAAGTCCAGGTATTGGGAAGTCATCAGAGAGGTTTAGAATCTGTGTGTACATTTTAACCAATAAGAAGGGAGGTAGGGTTGGCCAAGTCTCTACTAGCCACCCAGGTCCAGCTGACATGTGGATGGGTGCTGAGGAGGTAGTTTGGGGAACATGCAAGAGCAGAAGAGACAATTTGGCCCTGATTCACGGAAGTATTTTATAATGGTGCAATCCCATAGGAAAGCATTCTGTGAATCAGGCCCTTAGTGTGCAGCTAGACCAAATTTTAGCATGAGGGATAGCTGCTTCCTTCTGCCAGGGGTGTTGCGCAATGTGTCTTACAATACTGTTAGTGGTGGATGGGTCCTGAGCAGTGGTCTGGAGAATGTTTGAGAGCAGGAGAATCATTATATGTGCAGCTAGACCGAATTTGTATCATTGGGGATAACTGTTTTCTTATGGTACGGGTGTTGGGTAAATATCATGGATTTAGACATGTGTACCTTTCCAGGATCTTGCTTGGAAATGCCCAGATACCCACACAGGGACGTCATTTCACCAAATGGCCTGGGGTAGCGGAAGTGACATCACATGACCCTTAACCTCAGATGACATCACAGGAAGTGATATCATTTGACCCCACCCCAAAGTGCCATCTTGGGAAGCGATGCAACACGACCTTTCACCCCTTGACAAAACAGGAAGTAGCATCACATTGCATTGTTCCTAAGTACCCCACGAAAAATATGATTACGATATCACTATAATGTGATATACATTTCATACAAGAATGGATCACCATATGTATCGATAATATCACTGTGTTTAGGCCCATTTTACCAAATTACTGTGAATGCAAGCAGACGTCCAAGGTCAAATGATAATGCTGTGTTATTGTATAGCACTTACGCTTAAGTGCTTTATATACAACAAATATACATAAAATATCACCCAACCTGTGTTGGTACTCATTTATCGACCTCAGAAGGATGAAAGGCTGAGTTGAGGTGTTTAAGAACAGACTGTCAGGCCGATTCATGGAATAATTAGCGCGGCGCAAGTGGGCAAAAACGTGCGAATCGCAGTGGAATAGCGAAAATCGCAGTGCAATTGCGAAAATCGCACGAAAAGCAGCGCACGTCGATTCATGGAAGGCCGTGCGCGAGAAAACCAGCGGATGTGCGATAAAAAAGTGCGCGGTGCACGTTGGCGCACAGGCCATCTAACAGCGTGCGCCAGGTCACAGCGAAAATCGCACAGGCCACAGCGAAATTCGCACATAGCGCGGCGCACGCAACAAAAGTAGGCGTAACACGGGCGTAACACTCGGAATGGGGAACAACTTGCCAAAACGTGGGCGTCACGGGGGAAGTACAGGGCACAAGTGCGCGGAACGCCCACACGCTCGCCTAAAACACGTATTCATGGAATAGAATAGGGCAAAAAAGCGCACGCTCAAACCAGCGCACAGGCACAAACACGACCGCCACAAGAAAGCAGGCGGTAGCGTCTCTGCGGCTGTAAGAAATGTGCGCCAAAAGGTGCGCCAACAAATAGCACCTATATACTGCCATGATGAATGTCCCATACTGTGGCCCTCCAGGAAAAATGACGTGCAAAGGGGTACCCACAAACACGGACACCCGCTGACAAAAAATACGTGTGCGTGTATACCGGGGTGCGCGGGAAGTCTAACACGCGATTTCAGCAGGGTACGTGCATCACAGGGGTTCGCGTGAAGTTCCTCACGCGATCGGGCCTGGGGGAGCGTGCTACGTGTATTTCAGGGGTTCGCGTGAAGTTTCACACGCGATCGGGCCTGGGGGAGCGGGCTACGTGTATTACAGGGGTTCGCGTGAAGTTCCTCACGCGATCGGGCCTGGGGTAGTGGGCTACGTGTATTACAGGGGTTCGCGTGAAGTTCCTCACGCGATCGGGCCTGGGGGAGCGGGCTACGTGTATTTCAGGGGTTCGCGTGAAGTTTCACACGCGATCGGGCCTGGGGGAGCGGGCTACGTGTATTACAGGGGTTCGCGTGAAGTTCCTCACGCGATCGGGCCTGGGGTAGCGGGCTACGTGTATTACAGGGGTTCGCGTGAAGTTCCTCACGCGATCGGGCCTGGGGGAGCGGGCTACGTGTATTCCAGGGGTGCGCGTGAAGTTCCACACGCGAATAGCCTGGGCGCGTGTATTTCAGGGGTGCGCGGGAAGTTCCACACGCGAATAGCCTGGGGGCGCGTGTATTCCAGGGGTGCGCGGGAAGTTCCACACGCGAATAGCCTGGGCACGTGTATTTCAGGGGTGCGCGGGAAGTTCCACACGCGAATAGCCTGGGCGCGTGTATTTCAGGGGTGCGCGGGAAGTTCCACACGCGAATAGCCTGGGCGCGTGTATTTCAGGGGTGCGCGGGAAGTTCCACACGCGAATAGCCTGGGGGCGCGTGTATTCCAGGGGTGCGCGGGAAGTTCCACACGCGAATAGCCTGGGCGCGTGTATTTCAGGGGTGCGCGGGAAGTTCCACACGCGAATAGCCTGGCCGCGTGTATTTCAGGGGTGCGCGGGAAGTTCCACACGCGAATAGCCTGGGGGCGCGTGTATTCCAGGGGTGCGCGGGAAGTTCCACACGCGAATAGCCTGGGCGCGTGTATTTCAGGGGTGCGCGGGAAGTTCCACACGCGAATAGCCTGGGCGCGTGTATTTCAGGGGTGCGCGGGAAGTTCCACACGCGAATAGCCTGGGCGCGTGTATTTCAGGGGTGCGCGGGAAGTTCCACACGCGAATAGCCTGGGCGCGTGTATTTCAGGGGTGCGCGGGAAGTTCCACACGCGAATAGCCTGGGGGCGCGTGTATTCCAGGGGTGCGCGGGAAGTTCCACACGCGAATAGCCTGGGCGCGTGTATTTCAGGGGTGCGCGGGAAGTTCCACACGCGAATAGCCTGGGCGCGTGTATTTCAGGGGTGCGCGGGAAGTTCCACACGCGAATAGCCTGGGCGCGTGTATTTCAGGGGTGCGCGGGAAGTTCCACACGCGAATAGCCTGGGCGCGTGTATTTCAGGGGTGCGCGGGAAGTTCCACACGCGAATAGCCTGGGGGCGCGTGTATTTCAGGGGTGCGCGGGAAGTTCCACACGCGAATAGCCTGGGCGCGTGTATTTCAGGGGTGCGCGGGAAGTTCCACACGCGAATAGCCGGGGCGCGTGTATTTCAGGGGTGCGCGGGAAGTTCCACATGTGATTTGACAGTGTGGGTCCTCCCAGGTGTACCCTGTACACCCTCCACGGCCCCTGCAGGCAGCCCACACCACAGGGGACTACCCTGCATCCCTGGTCATGTCCCGCAGGCAGCCCACCCACCATGGGCATGCCCCCCAGCAAAGGCACATGTCTCCTTGAACTAATGAACACCAACTCATGTCCCCTTGCACCCCCACCCCCCAGCACTGTGGGGCACCTGCCAGCAGGCCCCCACCCATGTCCAACTCATGTCCCCCACCACCCCCACCCCCCAGCACTGTGGGGCACCTGCCAGCAGGCCCCCACCCATGTCCAACTCATGTCCCCCACCACCCCCACCCCCCAGCCACCAGGGTCACCCTCCACCAGGCCCCCACTCATGTCTCCCACCACCCCCAAACCCCAGCAGTGCAGGGTCACCCTCCACCAGGCCCCCACTCATGTCTCCCACCACCCCCACCCCCCAGCCACCAGGGGCACCATCCACCAGGCCCCCACTCATGTCTCCCACCACCCCCACCCCCCAGCCACCAGGGGCACCCTCCACCAGGCCCCCACTCATGTCTCCCACCACCCCCAAACCCCAGCAGTGCAGGGTCACCCTCCACCAGGCCCCCACTCATGTCTCCCACCACCCCCAAACCCCAGCAGTGCAGGGTCACCCTCCACCAGGCCCCCACTCATGTCACCCACCACCCCCACACCCCAGCAGTGCAGGGGCAGCCTCCACCAGGCCCCCACTCATGTCTCCCACCACCCCCACCCCCCACCATCCAGGGGCACCCTCCACCAGGCCCCCACTCATGTCACCCACCACCCCCACCCCCCCAGTCACCAGGGGCACCCTCCACCAGGCCCCCACTCATGTCCCCTATCACCCCCACCCCCCAGCAGTGCAGGGGCAGCCTCCACCAGGCCCCCACCCATGTCTCCCACCACCCCCACCCTCCCGCCACCAGGGGCAGCCTCCACCAGGCCCCCACCCATGCCTCCCACCACCCCCACCCCCCCGCCACCAGGGGCACCCTCCACCAGGCCCCCACTCATGTCACCCACCACCCCCACCCCCCCGCCACCAGGGGCACCCTCCACCAGGCCCCCACTCATGTCTCCCACCACCCCCACCCCCCACCATCCAGGGGCACCCTCCACCAAGCCCCCACTCATGTCACCCACCACCCCCACCCCCCCAGTCACCAGGGGCACCCTCCACCAGGCCCCCACTCATGTCTCCCACCACCCCCAAACCCCAGCAGTGCAGGGTCACCCTCCACCAGGCCCCCACTCATGTCTCCCACCACCCCCACCCCTCAGCCACCAGGGTCACCCTCCACCAGGCCCCCACTCATGTCTCCCACCACCCCCACCCCCCCAGTCACCAGGGGCACCCTCCACCAGGCCCCCACTCATGTCCCCTATCACCCCCACCCCCCAGCAGTGCAGGGGCAGCCTCCACCAGGCCCCCACCCATGTCTCCCACCACCCCCACCCTCCCGCCACCAGGGGCAGCCTCCACCAGGCCCCCACCCATGCCTCCCACCACCCCCACCCCCCCGCCACCAGGGGCACCCTCCACCAGGCCCCCACTCATGTCACCCACCACCCCCACCCCCCCGCCACCAGGGGCACCCTCCACCAGGCCCCCACTCATGTCACCCACCACCCCCACCCCCCCAGTCACCAGGGGCACCCTCCACCAGGCCCCCACTCATGTCTCCCACCACCCCCACCCCCCAGCACTGTGGGGAACCTGCCAGCAGGCCCCCACACATGTCCCCCTGGCCCCAGGTCCTGACGATACACAATCATGGCAGTAATGGCCAGCATACCCAGCACAAACACCCAGGCAAGGATTGCATCCACCCACATAGTGAATGCAATCACATGACACAACCCCAATGCCAAGTATGCAAAAGAACACATGTCCGTCACACACACATACACAATGGGTGCAAGTGAATGTCAAAACCCATATCATGACATGTAACAAACCAATGAGAAAATAACACAAGTGTAAGAAAATATAAAAAATGTATTAAATACCAAAAATAAGTGAACTTTACAAACATACAACGATGTGGCTAAGTAAATAAATGGTCCATGTCCGAGAACAAAAGTGATAAACAAAAAAACAAAGGAATAAAAAATTAAAATGAATTTGTCCAAAGCAATATCATGTCATAGGAAATTAATGAAAAACCATTACGTCATGGTGAAAACAATAAGAAATTAAAAAAATGTATCTCCCAAAAAAACAAACTATATACAGGAATGTTCCAGGGTCCATGAGCCCAACACCAAAAATGAAACCTACCACTAACTAATGTAAAATATATGTACAAAAAAGTGGCCATTGTCCGAGCGGTCCAAAATAATAAAAATAAATAAAGGAAACCTAGCACTAACTAACTAAATAACTATATACAAAGGCAGCGGGCAAGTCCTGCGGCTCACTTGGTGATGTTGCTGGCCAGGGCATCATCGAACTCCATGTCGATGTCCTGGAGGCGGGACTCTGTCTTGGCCCCGAGGTCTCGCAGGGACAACACCATGTCCACCTCAAACTCCCTGCGAGCTTCCTCGAGGCACTCAGCCCGCCTCAATGCCCGACGCATGGAGAACTCCGCCCTGACCATGGCGAGCCGCTCCTCTTCCGCCCGCTGCCGCTCCGCACCTATCCGCTGGCCAAACTCCTCCCACACGGAACACACCACCATCCCAGGGTTGCCCTGCCCTCCGGCCGATGCCTGCCCCTCTGATCTTGATGGCCCCGAGCCATGATGCCTCCCACGTCGAGCCCGCTGCTGCCTCCGACGCCACTGCCTCTGCCAGCACGACGGCATCCAGGCTGATGGAAACCACCGACGCCGTCGTGCACGTGCCCTGCCCGATGATGCCGTCACATCTTCCATCTGCTGGGGTCCACTTGCTGTGTTGTCCACCCCTGCTGGACCTCCGACTCCCAACTGTGGCAGGGATGGGATCCCCACCGAGCTGGCTGCATTGGTCGGGGCAGGTCCACAGGGGGCCCTGGTGGCATCTGGGCCGGAAGACGGCAAGGAGAACGACCGGTGGATAGCCTGCACAGAGGAGGAGAGGGCCGTCAGATTGGCCAACACATGCAGGAAACCCCCGAACATGGCCGATCCCAATTGGGCCACGTCGGCACGGTGCACTTCGTGATGACGTGCGTGCTCCTCCCGGGAAGCACGCACGTCATCACGAATCACAGCCGTGCGCATCGCGACCCCAATCAGGACCTTCTCCACGCGGCCAGGGGTTACCACGTCCGCAGGTGGAGGGGAGTCAGGTGACATGGACATCCCCTCTACCTGCGGACGGGCCTGGGACGGGGCATCCCTGCTGGTGCATGGTGGTGCACTCACAGGGTCAGGGACAGTGACATGCACAGGCCCCTCCACGGTGACCTGTGCTGCCTCCTGCCCCTGGCCCTGGACTGCACCACTTGCACCAGCAGGGATGCTCCCACCAGGCCCCATGTGTGCACCAGTGTCGGCCTCCTCCTCCTCTGTGCAAACCACCAACCTGGATGGCTCCTCACCGTCTCCCGCCGTAGCAGGCCCCTGTGGGGGCTCACCCACCCCTTCCGCTGCAGCCGTGGGGGCATCCCCGCCGCCTTGCTCCACAGCGCCGTCTCCGCCCTCTTCTTCACTAGCCGCTGCGTAGAGGGAGACAAAGGACACAAGCATCAGGCTACTGTACAATGGTCCCCTAGACAGGAAGCAATAGCAGATGAGCACCACTGTCAAAGTACACTTCCATCATGTCCCTCCACAACACATGGGTCAGTCCAGGCAAAACACACACAGTAACAGGCATGGTGCATGCCATGGACATTTCCATGCATGTCCAATGGACTCTAGAAACATTCAATGATATGTAACTCACATGCATCATGGCTCATGCATATCACATGCACACACTTCACCTCAGTCACATCCATCTGGCCCCAAACACACCGAACACAGGCGAAACAAGGGTAAGTTGGGTGCGTCACTGAATCTGTGCATTGTCACACACATGTGTCATGCATCCATGGCATGCACAAGTCACAGACACGCAGGTCAGGCACACAGACATGGCTACCATATATGTACCTGGCATCAGCACCCATCCTTCACCCCCATCCATGTCCAGGTACAGAGACTGGCATGCTCTCATGTCCAAAATCTGCATAGGGCTCCCCATGCCGCATTTCAACACATGCAACAACCATGTGGGTCACACATCACTGGTCGCACATGCATTACCATGATATCCCTGCACACATACATGCATACATGGCCCATGGCACACATACAGGCAAGTATCATAGAACCAGCACACCGCAACATGCCCTGTCTCACACAGTAATGCTTGGACACATACCGCTCAACTCCAGACGGGCCTCCCTCTCAAGGACCTGGGCGTGGAGCGCTGGGCGTACGCGTTCCAGGACCCTCTTCTGGATGGGACTCATGCGGCCCCGGCCCCCCTCCACGAGGCGCCGGGCCTTCACAAGGGTCCTGGACCTCAAGTCCTCCCAGCGCTTCTTGATCTTCTGGACGTTGCGGGTTGCCACCCCCTCCGCGTTGATGGCAACCACACAGTCGGCCCAGATCCTCTCCCGTCCTTCCTTGCTGGCGCGGGACGATCCAAAGAGGGCATCATACTGCCCCAGGACATGCTCCACCAGGACACCAACTTCGGTGGCAGTGAAGCTGGTGCCCCTCTGCCCCTCTGGCCTGGGGTTGCCACTGGTGCCAGATGTGGAAGTGCCCGACATGGCAACCCCAGAGGCAGGTGTGGGTGGGCAACTGGGTCCTGGGGCTGGGCTGTGGAGCGATGTAATCCCAGTTGGGAGTCTTCAGTTCCAGCAGGGGTGGACACAGCAACTGGACCCCTGCAGATGGCTGATGTGCAGGCACCAAATGGCAGGGCACGGTGGCAGCAGGCAGGCAGGCAGGCAGCAGCAGATAGCACGTGGGAGGCTGCTCGGGGCACTGGGGGGTAGTAACTCGGCCTTCTGGGCAGGAGCGTGGTGTTCCGTGTGTTTTCGGGTGGCCAGCTTGATACGGAGTGATTTGGCACGTGAAAATCCTGCACGTCAGCGTGAAATCCGAGGAAAGGCCCTTAGCGCGTAAGCGCGTCAGCACGCATACGCGATTCTATTGGACCAGAGTCCCTCAGCGCGTAAGCGCGTCTGACGTGACCCGCACGGGCGTTCCCCACTCAGCACGTGATGACGGAACACACGTGGAAATACTGCACGTCAGAGTGTCATCGCGTGATTGGCCTATGTACGTGTATTTCATTGCGTGTAATTGGACAAAAGTGCGCGTACACGCGATTGGCCTATGTACGTGTATTCAAAGGGTGCGCGGCCACTTACACACGCAAGTACGTCAGCGAACCTGTATCCCGTGGTGCGTGTGAATTTCCACACGCTATTGGACTGGGAACTGGATTCCAGGGGTGCGCGGGTCACACGCTGTTTCCCGTGGTGCGTGTGAATTTCCACACGCTATTGGACTGGGAACTGGATTCCAGGGGTGCGCGGGTCACACGCTGTATCCCGTGGTGCGTGTGAATTTCCACACGCTATTGGACTGGGAACTGGATTCCAGGGGTGCGCGGGTCACACGCTCGCCTAGAACACGCGCAAAGCATAAAATTGCGGACTTTAACAATAACAAGCTCAGACGCCAGGATGAACATACCGTTCCTAGCAGCAGTGGCAGTGGGCTACCAAAGGAGGAGGAGGAGGATAGTCAGGGCCAGAATATTCACACCCAGAACCAGCCTTTTCGGGATGCCTGATGACCAGGTGTATGGGAGGTACAGGTTTCCACCACACATCATACTGGACCTGGTGAGTGAGTGGGAGGATGACCTCACATCACCCACCCTGTGCTCCCAAGCACTCAGCCCCCTGGAGAAGGTCCTCAATGTACTGCACTTCTTAGCCACTGGATCATTTCAGCGGACAGGTGCCATAGTGGGTGGGGTGTCACAGGCCACCCAGTCACGCTGCCTACACCAGGTCTTGAACATCATGACTGCACGCCCATCAGTCCGCAGGCACATATACCTGCCCAGAACACCTGCAGAAAGGCATGCTGCCGCCCTGGATTTTTACGCTGTGGCACGATTCCCCAAAGTGCTAGGTGCCATCGACTGCACCCATGTGGCTCTACGTCCCCCCAGGGCATCTGAGCACATCTATAGGAACCGCAAGCACTGGCATTCCATCAACGTGCAGGTAGCATGTAATGCCAAGGGAATCATCACCTCAGTATATGCCAACTATCCCGGCTCCACCCACGACAGCTTCATTTACCGAATGTCCACCCTAAGCCGGGACCTAGAAGCTGGGCGGCATGGCGATACATGGCTGCTTGGTGAGTATGTATGCCACTGCACATGCATGCATGTTGGATACTGAGCAAGGTCACAACCCCACCAATGATACCAATCACCACCTCCACAGGGGACAGTGCCTACCCTCTCAGCCCCCACATGATGACGCCAATTCGGAACCCCACCACGCCACCCCAGGTAAGATATAACACAGCCCACATTACAACCAGGGGCATAGTGGAGCGCACATTCGGAGTGCTAAAGTCACGCTTTCGCTCCCTTGACCGTTCTGGCGGGCAGCTGTTATACGCTCCCCCAGTAGTGTGCAGGATCATAGTGGCAGCATGTGTCCTGCACAACGTTGCAACACGCCGGGGCCTGGCCGTGGCCCCACATCCCCAACCACATGCACAGCCGCTGCGCATGGGAGGGGAAAGGGCACGGGGGGAGGCAGCCCGTACACAGCTAGTGGCTAATTACTTCACATAGAAATCACACCCCTGTGGAGTGCACACTGCCCTGGCACATTCCATCTGACAATCAATGATGACTCAACCTGACACTGATCCTGAATGTCTGGAGAATGAACCGGGAATACCATGTCAGCCTGAGATTGTTCACCTGGAAGTGTCACAATGTGTGCATCCCTACCCACACAGACACCACCAATGCAGTTTTGTGAAGTTACACATTGAAGCAGCTAAAATGAATACCCACTTGCAAAATGCAACAAGAGGACAGTGCCATGTCAGCCAACCCAACCCCAGCACCGCCACACGACACACCGTGCCATGTCATGCTAATTGCAGGTAAACAAAGTAATCCCCACAACATGACATCAGTCTCACTATGTACAGTGGCACTATTAGAAACCTGCAACACCTGAAATGCTCACAGCAATGCCGGACCAACAACATACTTGAGCACTTAGTACCATTAACATGACATCACAAATGTTACATATTAGTAGTCTCACCACCTGGAAATGCCTGCACTCCCACCACTACCAACTGTGCAGTGTTGTCGCCATGTAGAGTTGTAGGTGCACTGCTGCCAACATGGTCCCCATCTCCAGACTAGAGGTCCTTGTGTGGACATGAGGAAGGGACCTGCAAATTGGGAGGTAGACACAGAAGAAGAGTTACACATCAATGCAACATGCAGTGTACAACACAACAGCAATATGCACTATGAATGTATACACAGTATTGACTACAGACTGGCCACACAGCTCATGGGAGTCCAACGTCACTGTGTAATTCACTGTCACTTGGGCACACCCTTTGCAAGCCCATGGAAACGGGAAGCAGGAGGGGTGTGTGTGACTCAAACCCAAGCATCTGAACCAAATACATTACAAGCCTGCATGTGCCCAGCCACAATGCAGCGTATGCCCACAGGAACCACGGAAGCCAACAGATCGAAGCCAACAGATCGAAGCCAACAGATCGTCCCAAAAAAATTGGGAATAAAAGAAATCAAAATAAAAATAAAAATAAGAAACAATCAAAAATGGCCATTGATGGGCCCGGGGGGGTTGGGGAGGCCACCCAGGAGGTCCGAGGACAGGATGCACACCAGAACCCACCTGCGTGGATCCTGGGAAGATAAAACACCTCCATGGGCTCATGGCCCACACGGCTACCCTATTGTGGGAGTATCACTGCTGTCGCTATTATCACCCTGTGCAGCTGCATCCGGAGGTGGTTGCACTATGGGAGGCAGCCCACGCAAGGCCCTAGTCTGCTCCTCCATGGCTGCAAGCATGCGGGTGTGGTAGGTCTGGTTCTGGAGGATGAGTGTGCGGAGGTCCCCATGCAACAACTCACGGGATGCCCGGACCTCCGCCCTCGTTGCCTGCATCTCAGCTGAGAGCGTACGGGTGAGACGCTCCAGCTGCTGTTCTGTCCTTTGGTGTGTTGAAGCCTCAAGCTCAACAAGAGTCGTCCTGAGGTGAAGGAGCTCCTGCCTCAGGGCTTCCCTGTGGCCCTGGGACTCAATGGAGATGGCCTCCTGCAGAGTCGCCAGTGCCGCCCGCCTGTCCCTGTTGGACCCCAACATGTCCTCCCTGTGTGACTGGCAGATGGAGTCGGTTGCCTGCTCTAGTCGCTCCATCAGCCTTTCTGGGGGGACAATGGAAGTGGCCACCCTATCCATGGCCTGAGCCATCATCTCGGATGATGCAGCCTGTTGGGTAGCCATACCGTAAATGGATTGCTCCCATGCGGTATTGCCGGGTGGCGTACGGCCACCACGTCGGCGGGCACCACACCTGTCTGGGGCAAGGCGAACTGCGCCTTGCTGTGCCGGCACTGCCTGAGGCTGCAGGACTGCATTCCCCCTCTGATCTGCTGGCCCAGGAACAGGATCAGATGTCGCGGAGTGTGACCCTGCATCCGTAACCACCGAAGGCGTAGCTGCCAACACTGACATCCCTATGGAGGGTTCTGACCCTGGTGCAGGTGGGTGAGACAGAACAGAATCCCTCCCTGGAACACTCACCTGCGACGGCACGTAGGTCTCATCCGAATCAACACCTGAGTACAGCTCGGGGGAGGTGCAGCCAGAGACACCCCTTGAGAGCACGACCTGCAGCACTTGTGGGTTCTCCCCCACCACCACACCACGTCCCTCACTGGTGGTTGGTCGGCCCTCGGACCCCTCCTGGGTCTGCACCATCTCCACAACCCCAGCAGTATCAGGTGCGTCTTCCCCTGCAAAGACATGAAAACAAAGAAATGGAAACAGGCATTAGCACCATGGCACACATTGAGGGCTGAGAAGCAAGAGAACCAGTACTTGATTGACACATGTCCCACATGACTAAAACCCTCCCATGCATGCACCCTCACTGCGTATGAAGTCCAGGCAAATGGCACACACTGATGACACCAAGATGGAAGATGAACACATTTTCTGCATGCTGCCTGGCAGTGGCATCACACATTGGCCTGTGATTGGCAGGTGAAACACACATGCCATCACACAGATGGCATGTACCATTGCTATTGAGTGAAGATGGAGAGGAGGGCAGCACCTATTCATTCAGTCCAGTTCCCGCATGTAATAGCTTTTCTATTTCTAACAGGTCAGATTTTTCACCTGGAGCTGCCAGTCTGAAATGGTCCAATTGCACAGGGACATGTGTGTACAAATGATATCCAGGTAACAAAGTCACTCCACTTTACCATACCCATGTCAGACATGTGACTAGTGGACAGCGACATGCCTAGTGAAAGTGGTGGAATGCAAACAAACTGACTGAATGAACAGTGAAGAAGAAGCAAATATGTTGTGGCAAGGTGACACTTCAAGGGCAACTGGCGTGCAGTTGGGCTAGATGTCTACTGTTGGCAGAAGGGATACTGCTATGGCCAAATGCAGCTGTGCAGGAAGGATTGCAGCTGCGCAGGAAGGATTGCATGAAGCACATGGCTGACCCATACGACTCAGGCGCACACACTCTCACCTGGCACCCGAACAGAAGCCCTCACACACACACCATGCACATGGATGACACACACATGCATGTGCACTCACCGGACAATGCCTCGTAATCAGCCAGATCTCCCACGCCTTGGATCTGTTCCTCCGTGACATAGGTCCCAGCGACTGACTCATGTGGAGTGAGTTCCATGTCTACTACTGGAGACCCACCTCCAGTCACTAGAGTTGCGGCATGACTTGAGGCCAGCTTACTCTTTGCCCTGCGCTTTAGGTCATTCCAGCGCTTATAGCAATCATTGGCTGTGCGCCTCACAATTCCAAGGGCACTTACGATGTCCGCAACGGTCTGCCAGTGTGCCTGGCGTTGTGCAGGTGTGGTCTTGGATCCTGCAACAATGACCATCTCGTTGTCATGTCCGGACACATACTCGACAAGTGCATTCAGTTCGTCATCTGTGAAGCTGGGCTTCCTGGACTGGCCGGACTGTGTAGCCGTGTCTGGGGCATCAGCCTGTGCCGGACGAGCACTCTTCCTCTTCCGCTTGGAAGGTGGTGGTGATCCTGAGTGTCCTGCGCCGCTCTGGACACTAGGGGCAGGAGCCCTGGTGGACTCTGTATCAGGAGTGTGGGATTGCACACTCAGCATGGGAGTTGGTGCAGGCATTAGCTCTAGTGTGATGGTGTCAGGGGGAATGTCAGCAGCATGGACTAGGACCGACACTGTCCTGGATGGGTGTGTGGGGGCTGGGGTGGATGGAGCCGCAGCTGCCCCTGCAGCCTCTCCGCCCTGCCTACTTGGTGCAGCAGATGACCTTGCTGCCCCAGATCCACGTGGCATGATGGCATCAACGTGCACCAGCGCACGTGTCGTAGCCCTGCTGACCTGGAAGTCAGCCATGGAGTCAGCCAGGTCTGGTGCCACAATGGGCTGGTCCAACAAGGGCTGAGCATGGATGGTGTCAGCCACATCAGCCTCAATGGGAGGGGGGGGGGGATTATGGGTGCCCGTGACTGGTCCTCCACACATGGGGGGACAGGCTCACCCTGCAAGTTACGACCACGTCCCCTACCGGATCCACCACGGCCACCACTTGTGGCTCTTCCACCTTTGCCACCCTTACGGAATCCTCGCCTCCCAGCCATGGCACTGATGTTAATGTGCGTATGGGAGTGGATGTAGACTATTGTCCTGGGCAATTGGGGGTCAAAGGGGTTGGGTACCAGATGGTAATTGTACCCTAGTGCTCTAGCAAGGCTGAATGTAACCCCTGGGGAAAGATGACGGGTCACGCAACGCACAGGAGGCCCAAAAAAGGGAGATGACGTGCACGCAACCCCTCCTAGACCACGTGTGCAGAAAGAAAAACCTGCACTACGCTGTGGCACCCAGAAACACAAGAATGAACGTATGCGTGTCACACGCAGCCTAGAATGACCTCTGAAGGGGTAGGCTACACACGGGGCTATCACAGATGTTAGATACGTGCGTGACTCACCGTCTGCCAGGTAAACGAGCGTGTAAAAGGAGCACGTTTGGTTGGCAACACCCCCGCCAAAAGAAGATTTGTCCGCTGTCTGAGGAGACAGGACAACAGTAGAAGGGAACACTGTTTGAGGGAACAGGCCCAGGTAAACCAGTAAAGGAGAATACAGAGAAAAAGCTGTCAGAGGTAACAGGGAATACGAACTAGAAACGCCGTGAAGTAAATCGCGTGTGAAACGACAAGAAGTACAGAATTCACCCACTCGCTCTCCACGAAAAGCACGTACAAGGAAAACGTGTTCTACACGTACCTTTTATACAGGCCCACACGTCCAGCGTCACTTACGCGGCGTGTACGCGCTAGGGCCATTTCCACCAATTACACGCTTTGTCACTTCTGCGTGTAGGGCCATTTCCACCAATCACACGCGATTACACTCTGACGTGCAGTCTTTCCACGTGTGCTCTGTCATCACGTGCTGTGTGGGAAACACCTGTGCGGGTCACGTCACAGACGCGCTTACGCGCTGAGGGCCTTTCCTCAGTTTTCACGCTGACGTGCAGGATTTTCACGTGCAAAATCACTCCGTACCAAGCTGGCCACGCGTACGCACACGGAATACCACGCTCCTGCCCGGAAGGCCGAACTATTGCCCCCCAGAGCCCGAGCACACTCCCACCTGCTGCTGCCCGACTGCCTGCTGCCCCTGCACTGCTGGGGGGTGGGGGTGGTGGGAGACATGAGTGGGGGCCTGGTGGAGGGTGCCCCTGGTGGCTGGGGTGTGGGGGTGGTGGGAGACATGAGTGGGGGCCTGGTGGAGGCTGCCCCTGGTGGCTGGGGTATGGGGGTGCAGGGTGACATGAGTGGGGGCCTGGTGGAGGCTGCCCCTGGTGGCTTGGGGGTGGGGGTGATAGGGGACATGAGTGGGGGCCTGGTGGAGGCTGCCCCTGGTGGCTGGGGGGCGGGGGTGGTGGTAGACATGGGTGGGGGCCTGGTGGAGGCTGCCCCTGGTGGCTGGGGGGTGGGGGTGCAGGGGGACATGAGCAGGTGTGCAGGGTAGTCCCCTGTTTTGTGGGCTGCCTGCAGGGGCCGTGGAGGGTGTACAGGGAACACCTGTGAGGACCCACCCAGCCTAATCGCGTGTGTAACTTCCCACGCAGCCCTGTAATACACGTACCAAGCCAAATCGCGTGTGAGAATTCCCGCGCATACCTGAAATACACGTACCCTGCTGAAGTCGCGTGTAAAACTTCCCGCGCACCCCTGAAATGCATGCGACCAGGCTATTCGCGTGTGGAACTTCCCGCGCACCCCTGAAATACACGCGCCCAGGCTATTCGCGAGTGGGACTTCCCGCGCACCCCTGAAATACACGTAGCACGCTGGGAGACATGAGTGGGGGCCTGGTGGAGGGTGCCCCTGCACTGCTGGGGGGTGGGGGTGCTGGGAGACATGGGTGGGGGCCTGGTGGAGGGTGCCCCTGGTGGCAGGGGGGTGGGGGTGATGGGGGACATGAGTGGGGGCCTGGTGGAGGGTGCCCCTGCACTGCTAGGGGGTGGGGGTGGTGGGAGACATGGATGGGGGCCTGGCGGAGGGTGCCCCTGGTGGCAGGGGGGTGGGGGTGATAGGGGACATGGGTGGGGGCCTGATGGAGGGTGCCCCTGCACTGCTGGGGGGTGGGGGTGATAGGGGACATGGGTGGGGGCCTGGTGGAGGCTGCCCCTGGTGGCTGGGGGGTGGGGTGATAGGGGACATGAGTGGGGGCCTGGTGGAGGCTGCCCCTGGTGGCTGGGGGGTGGGGGTGATAGGGGACATGGGTGGGGGCCTGGTGGAGGCTTCCCCTGGTGGCTGGGGGGTGGGGGTGATAGGGGACATGAGTGGGGGCCTGGTGGAGGGTGCCCCTGCACTGCTGGGGGGTGGGGGTGGTGGGTGACATGAGTCGGGCATGAGTGGGGGCCTGGTGGAGGGTGCCCCTGGTGGCTGGGGGGTGGGGGTGATAGGGGACATGAGTGGGGGCCTGGTGGAGGGTGCCCCTGCACTGCTGGGGGGTGGGGGTGGTGGGAGACATGAGTCGGGCATGAGTGGGGGCCTGGTGGAGGGTGCCCCTGGATGGTGGGGGGTGGGGGTGGTGGGTGACATGAGCAGGTGTGCAGGGTAGTCCCCTGTTTTGTGGGCTGCCTGCAGGGGCCGTGGAGGGTGTACAGGGGAAACACCTGTGAGGACCCACCCAGCCTAATCGCGTGTGTAACTTCCCACGCACCCCTGTAATACACGTACCAAGCCAAATCGCGTGTGAGAATTCCCGCGCATACCTGAAATACACGTACCCTGCTGAAGTCGCGTGTAAAACTTCCCGCGCACCCCTGAAATGCATGCGCCCAGGCTATTCGCGTGTGGAACTTCCCGCGCACCCCTGAAATACACGCGCCCAGGCTATTCGCGAGTGGGACTTCCCGCGCACCCCTGAAATACACGTAGCACGCTGGGAGACATGAGTGGGGGCCTGGTGGAGGGTGCCCCTGCACTGCTGGGGGGTGGGGGTGGGGTGGTAGACATGAGTGGGGGCCTGGTGGAGGCTGCCCCTGGTGGCTGGGGGATGGGGGTGCAGGGAGACATGAGTGGGGGCCTGGTGGAGGCTGCCCCTGGTGGCTGGGGGGTGGGGGTGCAGGGGGACATGGGTGGGGGCCTGGTGGAGGCTGCCCCTGGTGGCTGGGGGGCGGGGGTGGTGGTAGACATGGGTGGGGGCCTGGTGGAGGCTGCCCCTGGTGGCTGGGGGGTGGGGGTGGTGGTAGACATGGGTGGGGGCCTGGTGGAGGGTGCCCCTGGTGGCTGGGGGGTGGGGGTGCAGGGGGACATGAGCAGGTGTGCAGGGTAGTCCCCTGTTTTGTGTGCTGCCTGCAGGGGCCGTGGAGGGTGTACAGGGAACACCTGTGAGGACCCACCCAGCCTAATCGCTTGTGTAACTTCCCACGCACCCCTGTAATACACGTACCCAGCCAAATCGCGTGTGATAATTCCCGCGCACCCCTGTAATACACGTACCTGGCCAAATCGCGTGTGATAATTCCAGCGCACCCCTGTAATACACATACCCAGCCAAATCGCGTGTAAAACTTCCCGTGTACCCCTGTAATACACCTACCCAGCCAAATCGCGTGTGATAATTCCCGCGTACCCCTGTAATACACGTGCCCTGGCTAATCGCGTGTAAAACTTCACGCGTACCCCTCTAATACACGTACCCTGGCCAATCGCGTGTTAAACTTCCCGCGTACCCCTGTAATACACGTACCCTGGCTAATCGCGTGTAAAACTTCCCGCGTACCCCTGATATGAACGTTACCCGCTTTGCGTTCCTTGTTTGGCAGCCCTGTAAACTGGTCCAGGGTTAGCGCAGCCCTTTGCGATGATTTAGCGATTTTGATGGCTTTTCCTTGCGCGAGGGCGTTCTTGGGGGCGTTACTGGCGCTGCTGCAGGGTCGCTGCGATACTCTGCGCCACGGCTGGTTTGGGAGCCTAAAATCCATGAATACGCTGTGCGCGGAAATCGGTTTTAGCGCACGTGCCTGGCGCAGACAATCGCACGCGGACACTCTGCGCCAGCCGCTTGCGACACTTTTCTGCGAAATTCTATGAATTACCCTGTAAATCGGTGAATCCCACCCTAAACTGTGCCTGAAATAAACCTTTAAGAGTCTAGCAATTATTGTATAGAATTCCAGAAAGACAAATTATTTGTTATCCCTATTCTTTCTTAGGGTTACTGGTCAAAGTGCTACACTTGTGGAATCCCCTGTTTTTTTAAGAGGCCTGAATAAGAAAGCCACTCATAAACAAAGCCACCTGGCGCTGACCACAGCCCAGGAGCTTACATTTTAAACAAAAAGAAAAAACTGAAACTTTTTTTAGGGGTAGCAGAGGAGACCACAGATGTAACAAGGGAGACCTGAAGGGTCACAGCTGCGACCTCTGGCGACCCCCAAATGACGTCCCTGTACCCAAATCATATGCGCGTTTGCCAGCTTCGGAGGTACTCAGTAATCATTTGACAGGTGTTGTTTTCATTTTTCCCGGTATGTACACTATTTGCTAGGTTCCGCATAACTTGTCTAAGTACTGGCATCACTCAGATGGCCAGGTAGTATATCATTTTTCCCAGTAATCTCATCAAAGATCCAGGTACTTTCACCATTGCCGGATTTTGTTGATAAATGATGTCTGTTTTCTATTAATAGCATTAGGTGCCAGGGGTCAGGTGGACAGGGAGCAAGAATGCCATGCCCCCTCACTCACACTGCTTTTTGCCAAACAAGGGTTCTCTAGAAGCCCTTTGCACTGTGACCGAACCAAAGGTCTGCAAGCCTTAGCAAATATTTTCACGCAACATAATTCCAGTTCTATTTCTTTTGTTTATTGAGGGCTCTTCCACCGCGAGTAGCTTCATTGTGCAAGCCCTGATAAGAAGAGAAGGGGGAATTAGGCACGGGAGGCAGCGACAAACAGACAAGCATTCATTCTCTGATTAACTACAA
Organism: Ambystoma mexicanum; assembly: GCF_040938575.1. Taxonomy (NCBI): domain Eukaryota; kingdom Metazoa; phylum Chordata; class Amphibia; order Caudata; family Ambystomatidae; genus Ambystoma; species Ambystoma mexicanum. Next base: position 344,325,055 of record NC_090937.1, on the reverse strand, counting down.
TGACGCTTGAATAAAAGGAGTAGGGAAGGCAAATCCAGATGGAGGCTATCAAGAAGACACAGAACTCCTGCCTCCTCTTCCAAGCAGGACGGTGCCTAGAGATACAGGGACTGAGCCACCAGGATATTACAGCAGTCTATTCCATGTTTGGTGGCCATGCCAGAATATTGCCAACACGAATACAACGAAATAATCCTTGGCCCATTTTTAAAGCACTCATGCTGCAACATGTTCTTATTTGCTTTAAAAACATCAGCTGATAAAGTACTATAAAATGTTCTTTGCTTGAGACTCCAGATATGTCACTCATGGAGTTCCATCTTTTTGGAGCACAGTACGAATTCAAGTGCATATCGAAAGTGTATTGTTGGCTGGCATTATCGAATTAATCCATTAGCCTATCATTTTATTTTGAATTTTTAGTTAGCACAAGCAAGGTCCGAGGCATGTAAGCATTGTGAAATAAATACATAAAAACAACATATTTCAAAATGAACTCAAGCGCAAAATTAAACAAGGACTGGTTTTAACATATTTGGCAGTAATCGTCGGTGAAAGTCAAGTACCCGGACCCTGAAGCGAAGGGCATAACAAAGAAAAGGGCAATTTCTGTTTGGTCCTGTTCAGACCGGAAGGATTCAGGACCAGAACCCCTGCTCCTTAAACATCAGGTAAGCTCCATCCAATATGTGTTTCACCTCTCACTCCGAAAAGCCCATCCCCACCATGACCACTCATCACCAACCAGACCACTGACCAGCATCATCAGCACTCAATCCTCCACCACTACACAAAAACTGATGCTTGCCAACTTACACTCAGCAATCAACCAAGCACCACACAACACTTGGATGCCATCTTCATTACCGAGACCTGGATGATACCCACCTCCAGTTGTCAAGGCTGGATATCATTATCCTGGGAAATGGGAAAATGACTCCTTTATCATAAATCGAGATAGGGTTGAAACAAGCCCACAGAGACCATTAAGACGCAGCACGATACAAGTATATGGTCAAATAGACCTGAGTTGAAGAAGAAACAAAAGCACAAGATCCTGAAACAGTTACATTAACTGATTAAAGAAGTGACAACATACTATTTAAAGATCACTTATTAGGAAGAGCCAAGAAGAAGTTTGCATGAAGCAAAGCTCAGGAGAAGGGAGTCATTCTCCTGCCTTCAGTTATTAAGAATAGTGGTAGGGTCAGTCAGGTTTAGTTTGGACTGTGGACAGATACTTTTTGGACATTTGATGAGCACCTTAGTTTATTTATTAAGTAGGGAACACCCCATAGTATAGGAAATGTTAGGCCTTATTATTCTTCTTTAATGAAGACCATTATGAATTGTCCTCAAAGAGTCTGAGTCCTTCTTCTGACCCTCCACAAACGCTTCTCGCTCCGGTAAGCGAACACTTGTTTCAGTGTATGCCTCTGTATGCTACAAGCGAGAGTGTTCTCCTGGCTATCTTGCTTCGGTGGTTCCAAGAATTATTCTTACACACTGGTAGTTGCGATACAGTTTTCACTTTAATTTGTGCAAGTGATGGGTTGTTCTACATTTGGTTGGTATGCATTTAATACAGATGGGGCACTTATGTCCCCTGGTTGTCAGCGACACGTGTTTCGACGCGTGGCTCTTTATCAAGGCTATTGTATGCAGTCTGTAGCCCCCTGTGGGGTCCTGATTCGTAGAAATGGGTTGCTGTCCTGTGGAGACAGAGGCTCCTGTTGAGCCCTGATGACTAGGAGCCCCAACACGGACCAGCCGTACGGACCAGCCATCAGGGCCCAACAGGAGCCTCTGTCTCCACAGACAGCAGCCCATTTCTTCAGACCAGGACCCCACAGGGGGCTACAGACTGCATACAATAGCCTTGATAAAGACCCACGCGTCGAAACACGTGTCGGCTGACATAACCAGGGGACATAAGTGCCCCATCTCTATTAAATGCATACCAACCAAATGTAGAACAACCCATCACTTGCACAAAGAAAAGCGAAAACTGTATTGCAACTACCAGTGTGTAAGAATAATTCTTGGAACCAAAAAAGCAAGATAGCCAGGAGAACACTCTCTCTTCCTACTCAACAATTGGGGTGCTGGCTAAACCCCTACAGCTCTTTTGATCCTGCAACATATGAATCCTATCAAGAGGCACAAGGAACAATAGAGCTTAGCACAGGTTGATTCCAAATCTAGAACCACCACTTTTCTACCTGTATGCTACAATCTTACTATCCCATGTCCTTGTCTGCTCCTTGTTCATTCTTGTCCCTGACTGTGCTTAGTCTCTGTTTTTCACCTTCCTTTTTATCTTCTATTCCTGACTTCTCCTGGAGTCCACATTGCTCTACCTTGGGTCCGGCTGCCTCCCTATTCATCATTTGGAGTCTGGACTTCTTACATCCTGCTATTCCTGAAGTCTTGAGGAAGTGTCTTTGATCTGGAATTCCTCCCTATTTATGAATTGGAATATGGACCTTGTTACAATCGCAAACATGTTTTTTCTTCCCCAGAGGATTTCCCCTCTTTCTTCATTGTGCACATGGAAGGACCTTATGGCATTCGGTACTTGATAGGCTGGCCTTCTATAGGGACAGACCCCACTTGTGAGACACAGGCATAGCTCCCGTTCCACGGTAAGAGCTAAATATGCAGATTCTAACAGTTTGTGATACCCGCATTTCAAAACAGATATGAAACCGATACAGTCCTTTGTTGATGGGGTCAAAACATGAAATGCTAAAATGCAAGATATCTGAAAGGAAAATCATACCTTACATCAGGTTGTAGTGGCTAGGGAAAATTACCCATTGGCTATGGCAATACCGGGACAGGTTTGAGGTATGATGGTTCGCCCAAAAATGTGAAGTTCATTGAATCCTGCCTCATCCAGTTTACCTTGCATCCCCACCAGTTCCTGATGGACCATGCAAAGGTGGGGTGTATGGTGACACATATGGTAGGTAACACCCTGGCTTGGGCGACACTCATGGTTACCTCTAATAACACCCTCCTAGATAACTATGCTAACTTTCTGACTTAAGTATGACAGATGTTTAAATGATCTGAAACCGCTCACATGGCACAGGAAGAATTGTTGGACCTCACACAAGGTAACATGGATACCTTAAGTTATGTAAGCACATTTAGACAGCTTGCCTATGAAACACTCTGGACTAAAAAGACCCGGTTTACCTTGTTTAGAAGAGGACTTCCAGAAGAATTGAATTCGAACTGGCATGTGTGGGACAACCAGCGTTCTCTGCTGATTTGTTAACCCTCATACTACAGTTGGATTATCGACTCCAGGAAAGAGAAGGTGAACGAAGTAGGAATCAGTCCACCAGAGCCTCCATACAACCTCCTTTAGCACTGCAACAAGAGACACATTTCCAAGCCAAACCTAGGAAAATGGGTACCACCATTAACAGACGAGGAAAGATCACATCGCAAAAAACTAGGATTGTGCATGTATTTCAGAACTAAGGGTCATCTTGTTTGGGAAAGCCCGTTGGTACCAGGGAGATAATTGTGAAACTCCACCTCCTGGTCCTAAGTGGGACCCTGGTCCGGGAGAAGATTGAAGGCCCTACCCATTCTGTTACCAATCCTGATCCGGAGACTGAGACCAGATTACTGGTATTACATACTGCTATTCATTTTGGCAAAGGAAAAACCGTTGACTTTCCTGCCTTGATTGATTGTGGGGTGCCAGGATTTTTCATGGAGCAGCAATGGGCCCAACAACAAGGAATTTCTATAAACAAAAAAAGTCTGTGCAGTCCATTAAAGGAGTCTATGGACATCCCTTAAGCTCGGGTCTGGTGCATCAGGCGACCTGACCATTGAACCTTTAGATAGGTCTACACTTTGAGAATCTATGATTTGAACTAATCCGAGTGGTTCATTACCCAGTTATACTGGGAATCCATTGACCATGAAAGCACAACCAATATAACGATTGCAGAGCCGGAACACTTTCCTCTGGTTCGAAATATTGCATTGTGAATTGCCTTAAGAATTCCCTCCTTGTTGAAGCAGAGACTACTACAAATGAGACATGCACTGTGTCCAATGTATGTACTTTACCAGTCAAGTATTCAGTCTTAAAAGGTGCTTTCATGGATCCTATTGAAACATCCTTGTCTCCTCATAGACCAAAAGTTTGCGCCATTGATTTATTGCCCAACACTTCCATACCCTTTTGGCGCACGTACACTCAGACAGTGAGGGAAGCATTAAAGAAATATCTGAAGAAAAATGCCAAGAAAGGCTTGATCATCAATTCCACTGTCCAGGGTGTGGGAGGTCACTTCCTTATTTTTGGTCACTAAGAAGGATACATGCGAGTAGCTACCTTGTTTAGACTGCAGGGGCCTCAAAAAGATTTGTGTGAAAGAGAAATATCCCTTGCCCCTGATCTCTGGCATCATTGAGGCATGCAAGGGGTCTGTATTTTCACCAACCCGGACCCGAGGAGCGCCTACCACCTCAACCGGATAAGAAGAGGTGAGGAGTGGGAGACAGCATTCCGCACTCCCTTTGCCCTCTTTGAATATAGGGTTAAGCCATTTGGATTGGCTAATGCACCCACTGTATTCCAATGGTTTGTAGATTGATTATTCTCGGACTTGCTCTTTGTTTCCTTCATCGTGTATTGAGATGACATTTTGATGTGTTCCAGAAACTCTTCTGAGCATACTTCTCATCTCCAAGAAATCTAAGACGCCTATGCCTAAACAAGCTGAAAGCTAAGCTCAAAAAATGGACTTTTAATGCTCCCTCTGTTGCTTATCCTCGATACATCCTTTCTTCTGAAGGTATTGCTATGGACCAGAGAAAGGTGGAAGCGATACTCCAATGGCCCATACACTGTTCTGTTCATCAAATGCAACAATTCTTGGGATTTGCAAACGTGGATTGCAAATTCATTCCCACATTCTCCAAACGGGTACAACTTATAACACACTTACTTTGGAAAGGAGTTAGATTCAAAACATCTGTGTTGGCGCATTATGCCTTCCAGAATCTTAAAGCTGAATTCATGCAAGCTCCTGTCCTTAGACAACCTGATACTGGCAAACCTTTTATACTGGAAGGTGATGCTTTAGAGTGTACTATTGGAGCGGTTGTACATCAAGAACAATATGATGGACTCGAACATACCCTTGCTTACTATTCAAAACGCTCTCTTCTAGTGAAAATAATTGTTTGGTTGAAAAAGAACTTCTGGCTCTAAAGGTGACCATCCAGGAGTGGAGGCATCTTCTACTCATGGCTCAATTTCCTGTAGAATTTAGAACCGACCATAAGACTCTATGAGCTCTACAACAATATGACTGCAGGACGGGGTTTCTTTTTTGCTCAATTCGACTTCTTCCTCACTTATTTGCTGTGAGCACAAAACTTTCTATGGATGCCATGTCCCCCAAGTATCAGAATAAGACAGAGCCTACCGGAATGTCTTCTTGCCAATAAAAGCTTTGTATTTTCGGTTCAGCCGTTCTTACAGCAAGTTAGACAGTCTACTCCTGAAATCAATGAGATTCAGTTTTCCAGTCACAAAGGTCTAACAGACCATGATGGCATACTCTTCAAAGGTCAGCAAGTTCTTACATTGTGTCATGATAGGCCTTGCCACAAGGGCCATAAATTCACCAATGATTTACTTTCCCTGACTTTTTGGTAGCCAGGTTGGAAGGCCAACATTATGGAATACCTTGCTACGTGTCTGGTCTGGGCATAAAATAAGCACAGCAATCAAGCACCAATTGGGAAGCTGCAACCACTTCTCATTCCAGACAAACCCTGGAATTTGATAGCTATTGTTTTTTTGGGTATTTACCTGATATGATATGATATGATATTTTATTGATAGCGTGCCCATAGACAAGTGTTTCAGGGCACGACGAGGCAAGGGAGGTGTGCAAGGGAGGACAAAACAACGATCTTACTAGGCCCAGTGCCATTGAGAATGTGCAAGTGCAGGGGAGAGGGAAGGGGGAAAGTGCAAGGGGCAGGGGAGGAATGGTAAGTGCTGAACACATGATCAGAAAACAACAGGTAGAGCGGCCCGCAGGTGGCAAGTGCAAGAATTAAGTTCAGACAACGGGTGTCTGATAAGTGCAGATAAGGGGACTGTAGGATTGCAGATACAGACCAAAGTGCAAGTGTTTCCAGGAGGCAGTGTGGGTGGGCAGGGATCTGGGCCCGAATTCAGAGGGTAGCCAGGTGCCCAGTGCAAAAACAGATAGAGATCAACAGGGGAGAAAGAGAGAGAAGACAGAAGAAAAGAGGAAAGTCTTGAGGTGCTTCCGGAACCAAAGATGGTTCTCCTCAAATTTCAAAGAGGCAGCTAGGCTGTTACAGAGGAAGCCCCAGCCGAAGAAAGAGATCTACCACCAACTCGTTGCTTTGAGAAGTGACTGACCCTAAGGGAGTTGGAGGTGGAGGAGCAAAGAGCTCGAGTAGGAAGGTATTTCCAAAGGAAGAGTTGAAGATATTGTGGGCTCATGCCCCAGAAGGTCTTGTGGACAATGCAGAGAGTCTTGAACTTAATCCTTGCAGCCAATGGGAGCCATGAAGAGATTTCAGCCTGGAGAGATAGGATCCCTAGGCTTGAGGCCAAGGACAAGACTGGCAGTCCTGTTCTGGATGAATTACAGAGAGTGGAGAGTAGAAGCAGGCAGATTTAGAAAGAGGCCGCTGCAGTAGTCCATCCTGGAGAAAATCAGGGCTCTAGAGACTGTGATATTCTCGGGGAAGGAGAGGAGAGGAAGAATACCCCTGAGGAGTTGTAGTTGAAATTTTGACTTCTTAGAGACATTAGAGATGTGTGGAGAAAAGGAAAGCGGGGAATCGAAGATGACCCCAAGGTTCTTAGACTCACAGATGGGAGCAGAAAGAGGGCCTCCTTCAAATAGCATGACTTTGATGGTGGTAGTCATGGATCAATTCACTAAAATGGCTCACCTTTTGGCCCTTAAAAAGTTACCCTTCGCCTGGAAATAGATAGCTCAAGTCTTCGTTGCTGACATACTCCACCTGCACGGACTCCCCACTTTCATAATTTTGGATCAGGGTCCGCAATATACTTCTATTTTTCGGAAACTTCTTTGCAGTCTTCTTCATATCGAATGAGGTATGGGTTAAGGACCATGGTATGTGTGCTATGCCCACTAGAACTAAGGTTTGGGTGAAGCTGCGCCGCTGAGGTCAAAACGTAGGTGCACCCATAAGCACCTACAAGTTGCACAATTGGGCTAATGTGTGACTGGCATGACGCGCTCTACCCACTAGTTGTAAGGAAAACTAAATTGATAATTGTATTCCTAGTCCAATTTCAAAGAATTCTTTATTTAAAAAAATGTCAGCCGACACGTGTTTTGATAAGTGTTATTTTCAAGGCAGTCGTCTGGAATTAGTGGGAAATATTTTAATGAAATGTATTCGTCCAAATGGATTCACAGAAAATGCGAACACCAACTTAATGAAGGTTCATTATTCTTCCATTGCATCCCTAGCTGATGTAAGGAGTTACGTGTCTGATAATGTAACTTGGTATAATCCAGAGATGAGATTATATTCATGAAATAGGACTTGGTGACTTCTACACGCACACACAGGATTGAGCAATAAATAGACATTCTAAACCATCCGCAGGTCCTTAATCCATTAATATAATCTCATCTCTGGATTATGACCCAGAGTCGGATGAAAAAAGAAGCTGATAAACATTGACTCCCTTGTCCTCCAGTTTCATTGTGTGACCAAGTCTGGTTGGCCTCCAAATACCTAGCGAGGCATTTGGCTCTGTCCAAACTTGCTCCTCGCTTCTTTGGTCCTTTCCGGATTCTCCAGAAAACCTAATGTGGTTACATTCCATCTGGAGTGACCTCCTTCTTGGTCCAGATTACATACTGTTTTTCAGTCTTCCCTCCTACGTCCCTGTATTGTTGGCCACTTTCATCATCAAGAGCCACCTCATCCTCCTCCAATTCTTTGTGACGACGTACCTGAGTTTGGGGTTGCACAGGAATCTATGACTCCAGGTACTGTAGTGGGACCCTACAATACGTGGTGGATTGAAAGGGCTATTCTCCCTTTGACCGTTCCAGTTCATGCCCCCATTCTGGTCAGGAAATTCCATTGCATGCACCCGGTAAGGCCGGGTGGTCAGGCCCCGGGTAAGGGGGCATGCTGTCAGGAGTCCTCGTTCCAGAGGAATCATGTCTTCCCACTACGCCTTTCGACATAGAATTGCAGTGCTCTAGTTTCTCGTGTCATGTCATCAAGCCCTGACAGGAAGCCTTTTACCCCAGTCAGCGGTGGAGATCTTCATGTAACAATGCTTCTCGCTGCGTTAAGTGGACAGTTGTTCAAATGTTGTCCCCTGTATGCTAGCATCTTTCTATCCCTTGTCCTTGTCTGCTCCTTGCTCGTTCTCCTCTCTGACTGTGCTTAGTCTCTGTTTTCCCTTTCCTTCTTAACTTCCATTCCTGATGTCTCCTGGAGTCCACATTGCTTTGCGTTGGGTCCGATTGCCTTCCTCTTCATCAATTGGAGTGTGGGTGTATTACATTCTACTATTCCTGAAGTCTTATGTAGTTCAATCCACTCTGCCCTTGCTACGGAATTCCTCCATGTTCATCAATTGGAATATCGATCTTTTCACATCAGCAATAGAGGGGGGCTTTTTTATCCCCAGAGAGTTTCCCCCTTCTTCATTGTGTACTGTGCCCTTGGAAGGACCTTCTGGCAGCTAGTTCTTGATTGGCTGGCAGGCTGACCTTCTATAGGGGCAGATCCCACATGTTCGACACACGACATTACGCCTGTTCCATGATAAGAGCTAAAGTAGCAGATTGGGCAATCTGAGACCACGCTGAGTGACCCAAATTATTAACATATTTGCTGGATTTCATGGTCAGCAGGTCTTGGGGCAGGTAGCACCCCATTTAGGCCACACCGATCACTGTTTAGACCCAACATTCAGGCCATGCCCACTTATTGGAGCCCCCCCTGTTTTCACATCCGATTTAAGGTGCAACCTGACTGCCCTATTAGTCCTTAGTATGCATTGGGAAGTGGGGAGTGTTTGTTGTTTTGCCCCCCCTCTAATTTCCAACTAGACCTCAAGCCCCAACCCCTCACTATGGGCATGCTGCAACCCTATATGGTACTGGCAGAGGCACATCACCCCCACTGCTTCTTATTTCAGTTGTCTTACTGTCAGCTATCTTACTACACTCTGCTCTACTCCATATCATCACACAACACAACTCCACACCACTCTACCATATCTCTCCACATCATTGTGCAATCACCCCCAAAACACTGCAACCCTTCAGCCGGCTACACTGCATTTTATCACTCCACACCACCAGTCCACACCACTATACCACTACATAACCACTCCACACCACCAATCCACACCTCAGCACTGCCACAACACAACTCCACTACTCCACACCACCACTCCACTACACTGTCAAATCCCCCCTCCATCGCCCCACAACCCCACACTACACCACCCCACTGTTCCAAACCTCCATTGCACCATATCACCACACTCTACACCACTGCTTTACATCACCAAATTAACACACCACTACTCCACACCAACAACCCACTCCACACCAATTCACCACTCCGCACTAGGACCCCACCACCCTAAATCAACACCTCACTACTCCCCATAATCAGTCCATGCCACCACAGCACACCACCACCACTCCACACCACCATTCAACAACACCACACACCCATTTAACACCCCACTCCAATCCCTGCCTCCACACCATGACTCCACACGAGCACATGATACCACCACATGACAGTCAACACCCCCACTACACACCACCACACTGCACTCAACATCACCCTATAACTATTCCACACCACCACTCTAAACCTCCACTCCTCAGCATCCCAAATACACACCTGCACTCAACATCTCCACATTGACACTGCCCACCACTACACCAACACTCCACAGTACCCAATCACTTTTGCACAATACCAATTTACCACAACTTCACCCCATCCCTCTACCACTCCACACTAATTCTCCACATGACCACTCCACTCCCCCATGACACCCCAAACATCCTCCCTACCACTCCACCCCATTATTTCACATCCACACACCCCACTCTAAACCCCACTACACACCACCACAACACTTTCCTCACCACCACTGCACAGAACCAACACTCCACAGCACCACCGCTCTACAGCACCACCACTCCACACCTTGACAACACTAAACCCCCACACCATACCCCCAAACCTCCACATGGGCACTCCCCACCCTGATTCAACATCCCCACTCTATATGCCTATGCCAATGCACACTTTCACTCCACACCTTCACACCACCACACCCTCACTCCACATCTCCCCACCATGCACTCTGACCATACACAGCACACCCCAACACCCCTACACCAGCATTTCACTCTCCACTCCACACCACACCCCCACACCACTCTAAACCAATCATGCCCACACACCTCCACACCATACTACCACTTCATACCTCCAGCCCACCACAACTCACAGCACTCCACACCTCCACACACCTCATCATTACAACTCAACACCAAAATGTCCTATGTCCACACCCCACAACACACCACTCCACCCCAGCACTTCATGAAACCCCAACACCTTTTCTGCCCCACACACCTATCCTTGATGCACCTCTACACCATTTCACAACTCCATACCATACCTACACACACCCTTCTGTGCACCCCACACAACTCCACACTATCATACCTCCACACTACACCTTCACACCTGCAATACAAACCTACAGCCACCATACCCCAAATCCACACCACTCCACATCCACACAACAGCTCCTCAATCATTCTACACCACCACACCACCTCTTTAAGCCTCCACTTGAACCCACCCCACACCAAAACCATGACCCCCAGAAATCTTTTATAGCCCCCCTCTAGCCCTACTCACCCTTCCTCACCCCCTCTCTACTCCACTCTTCTCTATCATTCTCTTCTCTATCCCGATGCACCCTAATCCTCCCCACCCACACTCTGCCTATTTCCCACCCACACTGCCCACCCCACTCTACCCAGAATTTCTTTACCTAACCTCTGAATACACATCCTTCACCCACCCAATGTCACCCCTGCCTATACCCAACAACCCACCCACCCCAGCTCACCTCTGCCTATCCTCACTCATCCTAGCTCATCCATGTCTACCATGCTCACCCATGCCTCGTACCACTCACCTTATCTCACCCCTTCTAACTTTTGCCTTAGCTCACCCCTACACTTGCCATCCAAGCTCAACCTTAAAATCACCATCCTTACCTAAAAGTTCCAAACATAGTATTTGTTGACATGTAACATTTGTAGTTCATAACGAAAAAGAAAAGTGAAGATAAGCCTTTCCACTATGCCTATTACTAATGATATTTTTATCCAAGCACTAATTTGCAGACATGTTTGGAATTACTAGTTAAGTACAACACAAATATTTACTTTATCCTTAGCTGTAAATGCAAACTTCAGTCAACCACAAACACCAAAACTATTGCCGTTGCCAATACTTGTTCACATGGGTTGCTGGAACTGGACATAAAAATGATTGGTAAATAGCTAGCACACTTACATAAGGTATATATATATTCATCCCAACATGGTCTGCTAAACTAGCTATGTACAACTGAGAATTAATTATGCTTTGACATCCCTGAATATGTTTGATGTGATTTAATTGAACTAGATGGGATGATTAAAGATGTTCTTTTTTAGAAAACATGTGGTTTATAACAAACCTTTTGTTACAAGTTGCAAAAGCTAAATATTTCTCAACATACCAAAGCCAGAATGTACATGACTTCTCGATTCTGTGAAGAAGAAACTTAATCTAGCACACCAGAGACCCCATCTAGAAATTGGATGAAACAGAAGATGAGTGAAAAATGAGTACCCTGAAAAAGGAAAGCTCAAAATATTTCTGCATCAGACTTGTAGATGGTAGTGGCCCAACTTCCAAGGTAAAATGTTCACAGGCCAGTCAATGCCGTACAGAATAGAGTTACATGTTTCAACATTTCGAGTTCTTAGAAGTTGTCACAGAATCAACATTTGTTAGACGCTGACTGCTTGTAGATATATAACAGTTGGTTAGTTGGTAACAAGTTTAGCCTGAAACGCAAGAAGTAGTTTCCCTACCAGGAATTCCGAAAGTTGAAGAGGTATTTGGGCAGTTGGTTCCTGGGTTTGATGTCGTCTTTTATGGCAGATGGAGGTTTGAAGACACGTTTACCTTCTAGGGTTTTAATCCAATTGTCAATCCACAATTTCTGATTAACTTTTGCTGGTTTGAAAACTAGTTTGTTTGTTTGTTTGTTTATTTGGTAATGCGCTCCGAGCCCGTGGGCATCTGGGCGCAGCAGTACAAGAGGACTCGAAACTTAGTTACTAGTTCATCTGAATCAGAGTGCAGGTGGGTCAATAAAACTCATCAGATTTTGTGCCAATTGTTCAGTCGTGCATCTGTACCGCTAGTCAACTCCAAATTTAGTAGCTGACAAGGCTTTGTCGAGGGGACATGTATGCACTTGCGATAAGGAGACAAACATTTACCTTGAGATCTTGCAAGCAGTGGTACTAGTCCCAATTCGTGGCGTATGACCACAGCAGGAATTATCTTTGAAAGATTAAGAATGTTTCTCCAAAAAGACCCTTCGAGAGTTGACCAAAGTTCCCATGGAGTAGTAAGTAATACAACCTTCAGTCCCATGTAAAAGTGCTGGTGAAACCTTCACAGTGTAGAATGTAAGTATGGGTACCAAAGAAAATGTACTGTATCTTTTGCTTTCAAATGTGTTTGACGGGCATGATCGACTTTGCTGTTATTAATTTGAGCTCCCAAATAACAAACCTCATTGATCATAGAAAGTGGATGGTTGGAGAGATACCATTTAAATTTAGGGCTGCAACGGTGATCGCATGGACCAAGAGTTTTTGAGTTCATTTCCAAGCCATTATCAGACAGATATTTCTGCAGTTGAGACAGAGCTCACTGGAAGCCAATGGGAGTTGTGTCGATCAATACCATATCGTATGCATAGAGAATGCAGGAAAGATGGTACATGCTGATTTTAGGTAGAAAGTAATGGATTTTATGCATGTAGTCCATCATGTCGGAGAAGAACAGATTGAATAAGGTTGCCGCAAGTGGACAGCCCTGCTTTAGATTGTTGTTGGCATTTATCTCCGAGGACAAGAAGCCTTGAGCATTGAGACACATTCAGATTTCATTAAAATAGATGTGATGATTAAAGATTGACATTTTTATTTAATGAGATTGCCAGAGCTGCCCTACAGATCTGATGGTGTACACAGGCTCAGGGATCAGTTTCAAGTGGACTGTGGTCATGCCAGATGGAAAAACCAGTCATGAAATAGACTCAATGTTGAATGTAGTCAAGAAAAGACTAACATGGGATCCCAGCCCCCAAGTAATCTTAATTCATTTAGGGTGTACCAATTTCAGTCATCTCACTTAAAGGAATGGTTCGCCTAAAATTTTTATTTCAAAAATAGATAGGCAATATTAAAAAAAATATACTCACACTTTTTTTTTTTAATTCCAATGTAAAATTTTGAGCTATTCAAGCTCAAGATTTGCAAAAGCAAGGACATGGGTGCATCCATTTTGTGAAATGGATGCCCGCCTGTGCTGGCGTTTGCTTTTGCGGCACTAATGAAGGAAAAGCCAGCCAGCTGTAGTAAACAAAAGCTACCACTGGGTGGCTTTTCCTTCATTGGTGCTGTACGCGAAGGACGGGGACCGGAGACTACAGGCAGAAAAGCTGCAGCTGCATCTCGGTAAGTGCTATTTTTTTAATAAAAATAAACACTGGCAGTGGTTTTTTTCTAAGTTTTCCGGGCTGGAGGAACCCAGAAAACTTAGAAATAAAACCTCAGCTTTAAAAACGTTGTATTTATATTTGCGGTCGCTTTTCAAAACGCTGGGGTTTTTCTTTCCAAGTTTCTCAGGCTCAGAGGAGCCTGAGAAACTTGGAAAGAAAAACCCCAGCGTTTTCAAACACAATAACGTTGTATTTATGTTTGCGGTCGCTTCAAATGCTACCGCAAACATAAATACGTTTTTAAAGCTGCGGTTTTATTTCTAAGTTTTCCGGGCTCCTCCAGCCTGGAAAACTTAGAAAAAAAAACACAGCTAGTGTTTATTTTTATTAAAAAAATAGCACTTACCGAGATGCAGCTGCAGCTTTTCTGCCTGTAGTCTCCGGTCCCCGTCCTCCGCGTACAGCACCAATGAAGGAAAAGCCACCCAGTGGTAGCTTTTGTTTAGTACAGCTGGCTGGCTTTTCCTTCATTAGTGCCGCAAAAGCAAAAGCCAGCACAGGCGGGCATCCATTTCACAAAATGGATGCGCCCATGTGCTTGCTTTTGCAAATTTTGAGCTTGAATAGCTCAAAATTTTACATAGGAATTTTTTTTTTTTTAAAGTGCGAGTATATTTTTTTTAATATTGCCTATCTATTTTTGAAATAAACATTTTAGGTGAACCATTCCTTTAAGACTCCATATTAAACATGATTAAGGAGCCATTCATTGTTTTGGATGATCTAATGGCCAAAAAAAAATTCTCTGGATTGAAACCATTCCCAGCATTGTGTAGCATGGATCGAAATCTGACATGGCCAACAGGAGATGACTAATATGACAAAGCAAAGTAAAATACATGAATGTCTTCATAAGGAGTTTGGAAGTGTTTTTGCAACAAATACTGAATGCAAATTACCTTTGAGCATTGTGAATCTACATGCACAAAAGGGATGAGGGTGTGGCTATCAGAGATGCTCACATTTTCCCCCTTTTGCAGTTCTCCTAATTCTCATTGTCCAGAAAAGTTAGGACAGTCACTTACAGGGCTATTTTGTTATGCATGGTCAAAATAATGTATTAAACAATTTCACCTTTTGGATAGAGGTAAAATTATAGGCAATAACTTTTTTTAGAAGTTATTTCAAGCCATCATCATGATGTTTTTACCACATGATGATATTTCAAAAATACTGCTTGAGGTAAATTCACTATTGCTCATAATGAGTATGGTCATTAGAAATAGACAGTGTTTGAAGTGGCACACATTGTTGTTTTCACCCCCACACTCATAATGAGTTCACAAGAGTGAAGGTGTGGGCTTTTATCAGGAACTATTCTATTTACACGGGTTGCCTAATCCTTTTTAGTTATGGCTATTAGGCCGCGTTGAAAGCGCTACCTTTAAGCCGAAAATATTGCCATTAAAATAAGAGCTTTAACAAAAAAGCTTCAAATAGGGGCTTTGAATGAGGGTCTCTAATGCTTTTCAATGCAGATGACATATGGGGATGGATATGTGCTGTTTGTGTCCCAACCATTTAATGCCCATCTCTCAGTCAAATCTATATAATGTATTCACATTCACAACCATCTCCACCTTAAACCACACCCTTTTTGCACTCTTTACCTGCACTTGTATTGAGTGCTGAATTTTTCAGTAATTTTTACTTACAAATTGGCAGCTTTTAAGTTATATTACATATTTTAATGTATTTTGTACTAAAAATAAACATGTTACTGTTCTAGTTACATTTTGTTCTAAAATGTCTCTCAAAATGTCCATGTACTTGCTTGTTGGTGTGGTTGTCTAGTGTTTTCAGCTGTAAGTAGTACTTGATTGGATATGCAGTTAGTGATGTCAGTATTATGTGATTGGATCTCCAGTCTGTGCTTCATTCCCCCAGGCAGCCATTTTATTTCAGCATTAGAAGAGAGATAAGGCTGTTTATTTTGTACTTATTCATAAAATGTGCACTGCTAATCCAGCACATTTGCATTTCCCCTGCATGCCACTCCCAGCAGCAGTCCCAAAGAAAGGGAGAGAGCGAGTGGGATCCTTCACACATTTTCTCCTCTTTCCCTGTGCATGCCAGTGGCAGCGCGCCACTCTCTGTAGCTTTCTTGCATGCACTCTGAGATCTCCTGCTCCCTGGGAACTCCAGCCTTGGTCCACGGGAGAAGCTTGCACGAGAAGATTACCTGGAGGAAGGCAGTGACGGCAGCCAGCAGCAGCTCTAGATAAGATCAGTAGCTGAGCCATCAGTGGTGTCGTGTGGTGGAGCAGCTTGTGTTGTGGCAGTGCTGGAGCAGTGTGTGCTTTCCAGACCAAGACAAAGAGAGCTTCGTGGGCAGGTAGGACCACTGTGGACAGTGGAGCTTGTCTACACGGCATCTATGAGCTCCTGTTGTGTCTTCACAGCGATTGTTATCTTGGGATTTGGTATGACGTGCTTGATGTGGATTTTCGCCAAAGGGGACAGCAGTGGGCACTAACTCGGGGTGCCCCCTTTCCTTTTCTCTCCCATCACTTTGATGCTTCTTATAATGAACTGAGGATCCAGGCTTGTGTGTTCACTTCTTGTAGCCCTCTTTCAATACCAAGTGGAATAATAGGTGAAACAAACATTTGAAAGCATAACAGCGGACAAGTCAAGTCCGGTCATTTGCGCAAATTCGGGAGGTCCCTATATAGTAGCCCCCTAACATACATATTTTCATTTTAGCTAGATTCTATCACCAGAGTGTCACATGGCACCCACCGCTTCACCACATTTTGACTCGAAACCCTGCAGGTTCATTCAGTGTATTCACAATGCTCACATTAACTATTTTGTGTACGCCCCCCACTCAGGTCCCACAGAAGCGCGTGCTAACTTCAAAACACCCCTTTCCCTGTAAGTCAACTTGTTCTTGCGTTGCTGTCAGAACCTCCTGTACTTTAGAATGCGAGCCGGCATTTATGAGCTGTACAAATACAACCATGAACGTAATGGCAGGTGACCTACCATCACGCATCTATACCAACAGAAGGAAAAGGTTGCACAGGCATCTCATTAGAAAGCACCCATCCACTCAAACATACTTTCTTCCACATAGTTATGCGGGCAGGCAAAACTTTACTTTGAAACAGGTGGTCCATCATAGGGCAGGGGAGAGTGGTACACAGTTGAATGTTCGGAGCCTGGCTGAACAATGGTTGCCCGTGTCTGCTCTTCCCATTCCTGCACCCTTTCATGGTGGACATGATTCAACACAGGGAACTATTCGACATAGTGAGTGCTAGTTCTCTCTAGAGTGTGGCACTTGCATTCATTCACACAGCAGATTCGGCAGTGTATGGTTAATGATTTATTAAACACTTTCTTATCTAAAAAGCTCCATCCTCTTATTGATATCTGCCATTTATAAAGCATACACGACATACGTTATAATGGTCTCTTGATGCTCACAAGGGTAATTATTGTACCGACCTTGGGAGGATGAAAGGCTGAGCTGGGTCTGAATTTATAATCTGCAGGCTCTGCATAGAGCAATCAAGCCACTGTGCATCTAGAGCATTGCATTTAGATTTCATCCTGCCCCCGATGGTCACCTATAATCCATTGGTCTGGTCATAAATGTGTCCCTTCTTGTTCTCGGTTGGCATGGGCTGC
Organism: Ambystoma mexicanum; assembly: GCF_040938575.1. NCBI lineage: Eukaryota > Metazoa > Chordata > Amphibia > Caudata > Ambystomatidae > Ambystoma > Ambystoma mexicanum. Next base: position 344,307,492 of record NC_090937.1, on the reverse strand, counting down.
ACCAAATAACTCTTTGCCATTGTCTATACTCCCAGACTCCCTGGCCCCAGGCACAATGTGGGTGCAAAGTAGTATTACGGGCCCATACGCCAGCAGCCCCTGGGGTCATGAGTTGGAGTTGGTGTGTTTCCATGGCTACCTTCAGCATCTTCCACTCACATCCTCCGATGGCTGATGTTAATATGCCGCTCTGCCTTCCTTGATGCAGCACAGGCATTAGCAGCTGAGATGCCACCAACATGGGGCATTCCTGGAACTCCTGAGTCAGGCAGACTCTGACAGGCAACTATAATGGTATGTTGTGTTAGTAAAACAGGGTTTACCTTCAAAGACAAATGTAAAGGAGGTGATCCTTTTGCAGAGTCCCTTCCAAATGATCTATCACTTCTACAGAATAAATGTAGGGCAAAATGTGTTGATTTCTGACAATGTAGCAGATTTTGTCTTTCTGCACATGGTTAAGATCACCATATGAACTGGTTCAGGTTTTCCCTTTCTCTCCCTTCTCTCTTTGTCACCTATTTTTCACTTTTGATATACCTTTAAATGCATTAAAGGTTTGGGTCAGAAAGCCTTGCGCCCATCTCTTTAATCAAACCTCAAATTGGTATGCTCGGTATTCCCCTTTTTATTAAATTTAGCTATTAGGGGGTACACCTGTAAACCAAACTATTGCATTGATTGGGGCAAAATTAGGAGAGAGATGTGCTGTGAAGAGGGACACACACCATGTGAGCAATGTTTGGTTATTTACTCACCCAGTGACCGCCCTTTGCCATGGTCGTTCCTATGCACATTCACACCGGGTAACTTCCCCTCCCCAACCAAACCACACTCTTCTGGAATGTCTTTGAGCTAGCTCTGTCATGCAGTAATATGAAGCGCAGTGCTGTAAAAGTCCTGTCAGTCTTGTTTCTAAGCAGTCTTCTGAGAATTAATGGCTAATTACCCCTGTAAATAACCCCTTGCTGTAATAAACTTGCTGTAACCAAGTGGAACCTTTAGCCACTTGATTTATAAGCACTATGTATGTCCTTCCATCTGTGCCTTGCACAAAGGTCCTGTTAAAAGCAAGAACTGGCAAAACCAACTTTTTGGGCTTGTGTACAGGGATTTTCCAGGCACTTACACAATGTGCCCAGGTACTCACACCATGTTCCAGTGGTCGCCATTACATGACCAGGTAGTACCATTTTGGCAGCACCTAGCAAATGTCTATCCCATACCTAGACAAAAGCCAAAACTGTTGGATTTGCCAATGCTTGTTTCCAGATGGGGTTCATCACTCAAAAGCAGCAACATGCTTATTTTTGTAAATATTGGTTTGCGGGCTCGCCTGCAAATGGGGTGCACATTACTAGTGCAGTTATTTCACTGGTGGGGCGACTCTGTAATTAAAGTCCTAATAGCATTGGTGGAGTTACAGGGCAAACCCAAACAAAGAAAGATCAGCTGCCAAACAAAATCAGAGGTTCTGCAATAACATTCCTTACGGTGGCAGAGGAGCTAAAATGGCTGGCCTCGAAGAATTAAATTTCACTCCATCCCTAGAAGAGAGGAAAGATGAAAGCACTGAACAATCTAACAGGGTACTCTAGGTCGTTAAAAGAACTCTGACTTAGAAGAAATGCAACCGATAGGTACCGTTGACCCTGAGCAACTCTAGCAAGAAGTAAAACCTTAAACCAAGTAATTAAATGGCGTGTGTGAATAATCTGTGTTATCAATTCAAATTGCCAGCATTGATTATTGATCTCCTGTACAATAACGATAACTGAATATATAGAATCGCCAGCCATAACTCAACCATCAACTTTGTGTGCTGCCATTTTTGTTCATCAGGTTGTTAGGGCAGTGCGGCCCAAGGAATAGGAGGACGTGACACCAGAGGGAGGATGTATAACTTGCTTTATTGGAATACAACTGCGAACTAACTTAACCCCGTTTATACAGTAAAGCATTGGATCCTTTTCAAATCACCCTTTTAGATGGCAGAGTTGTTGGTTTACTACGCCCACTACTGGGATAGGTGTGTGTGTAATGTGATGGTCATGGGCACAAATCGAATTGGGGCAGACTCAGCATTTTATCAGTTTTAGATCGGAAACATGAGTGCCATTGAGTCTGTTAACAGTAACATCTGGAATACCAAGTTATTATGCAGCGCGTTTCTGAAATCCACTCAGATCTCCTTTGAAAGAATAGTTTGAATCCACTGAGAGGGCCTGTCAGAAGCAGAGCCATCATGTGACTCGGCATAGTTTTTATTAGAAAATCCAAGTGCATCGACGGAAATAAGACTGTCTTAATTAGAATCCAGTTCTTAATTTGTATTTGTTTACCATAGACTTATTTTTATAAACAATATAAGCAGCTGTGGGAGATCCACATGATTCTTAAACAGACTCCCACCCAGCCGCCATTTTCTTTTAGCTCTAATTTTCCAGAATGAACAGCAAGAGATCCCTTTCCATGTAGGGTCTTCGTGAGATGCATTTCGCCAGGGGAAGAGTGGGTGCCTCGGCTGAACGTGGAAACCCTGCACGGGTTGGGCTCGATGAGAGCGTCCATCTTGCTCTGGTATTCCTCTGAGGCGCCTGTGCTGCACCTGAATGATGAGCAGCTGGGAAACATCTGAGCCTGCGCCACTACATACAACAACAACAACAACAACAACCGCGCGCCAAGGCCGCCTATGCTTAGAAGTGCCCCAGGGGCCCATAGATCAGAGCAATCTCTTGAGGTATGCGGCAGCACAATTATCAGTAATTGGGCCTTCCCTGGCCTCTCGTTGGTTGGAGACCCGAACAGCTATACTGGGACCACTCTGGGGAAGTCTGTTACATCAGGTTTGCATCAATCGGGTCAACTTTCACCCAGAAGTATCTGCTGTGAAGCCTGTCATGAATACTACTGTACAAAGCATGTTGGGAGAACCGTAGACGGGATGCCTTCAATAGTGTTTAAAGCTATGTTCTTCACTGCTGGAGATCATTACACGAATGCCTGCAAGCAAGAGAAATGCTTTATCATGAACGTTCGTTTGCGTAGCTGAAATTGCAGCACTGCTCACCGGAAAGTGAACACCGTCATGGTAGTGTTCCACTGTTAGAATGAGAGGCCAAACAGTGAGGCTAGCTGACACTGAGGTGCCTTAGTGACGCAGATTTTTAGGGTGGATTTAGGTTTTGTAGATGTAGCTGCCCTCCACGAGGAGCTGCACACAAACAGCATGGACCGGAAAGAACAGGGGAGGTTAGTTCAGAGCTCAATGGAAGAGTGGTTTGCTGTTTTCAGACACGAAGTGACAATTACACAAGAGTTGGTTTTTCACCACTGATAGCTTTTACAAAATGTTACCAGAAGATATTGTGTCAAGCCTCCTTGGATAGCATCTATAGAAGTAGGCGATTTCCCCCACCATATCATACTTATAAACAAGGGATGCAAGTTTGTGTTAACATTTAGAAAAGTGTACCTGTTAAAAAATGATATCCCTGGCATCAGGCAGATCCCATAGGAAGGTAACACAGTTCTCACACACATTTTCAGTGGGTTGTTTAGACGTAAAAACCTATGGAGTTATTTTTTTTCCTCGTGATGTTTCAGACAATTGCTTGTCGGTATTCGAAACGTGAGCAATATGACCGTAGCACGCTAACTCGCCTTCTATATGGAATGGCAGATAGCAAATAGATAAATGCATTCACCATCACATGAGGAAAAGGCGGAAGTGTGACGTCAGAGGTGCGGCACTGGTGGGCAAGCCGTGCATTCACCACTATGACCACCCAAGTGATGTATTCTTGATAGTGGGCCACTTGCCCATCCAAGCACAGGTGGCCATAACAAACCACATGTGGAGACCTTGGCATCTCCAAAAAAGGGAGGTCCCTATTGGACATTCATGTGACTTCGTTGAATGCAGGCAGCTTTCCAAGCCGTTTTGCAGTAAGGGGCACAGTGTGCACCCCAGTCCACTGTGAGGGGAACACAGAGCTGCAGTATTCTTCCCAGTGGCAGGGATACCATATGTACCTGACCATCTTCACCGCATTTAGAGACGTAAGTTACATCTTCCTGATGCTCCCCAACAAGGCAAAACTTTGCTGAAGTTACTTAACATGAAGTTGCCTCATGCAGAAGGGATGTTGTGGCTAGCCTGCACCCTATGACGCATGTTGGACTATCTCAAGTAAGGTTGGTCCCCTTCTGTAGTGAGACTGAAGAGCTACAAAATTGTGGGATTGCTTCCCGATAAGCCCATTGGGTGAAAAGTTTCAGCTCCAACCTTTCTTTCACATTTTTCATCTCCACTGAATCTGTGCTATCAAGCACTGCAATTTTATGTTATGTTATGTTATTTGGCATTTATATAGCGCTCTAGACATCATTGGTATGACCTCAAAGTCCCTATGGGTTGAATGCCCTCAGGGACCGTAGTCCAGGTCAATCGAGAGAGTAATGTTGTATAGGGTGCTTGGGTGCACTAAATATGTGAGCAGCTGATGCGATTGCCTGATGGTAGCTGCATCCTAACATTAGGTGTTGTGCTATTGAGAGATCAGTTGAATGTGTGCTGTCTGGTGGTCGGACTCCGAGATTGCATTTTGGTGGCATTAGGCCTGTGTAGGATGCTTATATGAGCAGCCAGGACAATCTTTTCGTGGGGTATAGCTGCCTTCTAGCAGGATGTTGAGGTGTTCATGGGGAACTGTTCGTATTTGAGCAGCTAGACCAAATTGATCGAGGGGTGTAGCTGTGCTCTATTGTGTGTTGGTGTACAGTAAAGAGTGAGCATAGTGATTGGAGAGGTGAGTGTCTGGAGTGGATGTTTTATTCTTACCAGCTCATTGGTCTGGGTTACATTCACACGTTTCGCGATAGCTGCACTTATAGGGAGATGGCACAGGAGGCAGCTAAGCATTTGTAGTAGACAGAAACGTTGCTAGGGGGGTGCTAAGGGGGCTATAGCCTCGGGTCTTTCATTTGTAGCCCCGAATAGAAGCTCAAGGGCTACGACTAAAAGACTATAGCTAGCCCCTAGTCCCACCTATCTGGATATTAGCTTAACCCCTGATCTTTTCCAGAACTAACAACATCCATGCTAGTAGAGTCACATTAACAATGAAGTCTTGATCCATGGTGTTGTAGGGTTTCAGTGGCCCTCGATGGTCATTATTCAGGTTTACGGAAAGAACCAGGTTTTGAGGAAGGCCATGTAGTCTTGGGTGTGTCGAATGGCTAAATGTGTTGCTCCTTTTACTGCAGGCAGCAGTGGAAACTCACTACTTTTACGCAATATCACTGTCTTGTAATATAGTGGCGCATAAGGCACCATGGCACCATGGCAGAGCAGTGGTATCTACTGTCAGCCCCTTTCGTTTTTCACTTCATGACCACAAAAACCAAGGCAGAATAGATTGCCTGCCTTAATTGTTTCTGTGTCACTACTTCTACTTTACACATTTGAGGCAACTGCTATTATGTTCACTATACTTTCAGTTCAGTGTTTATAATATACTAGCAAAAGTACTTGTTCTCCGAACGGAGTCTGTAGACAGACATGATAACACTCTCATTAATTGATGAAAATGAATGATCCTTTAGGTCGCTGTTCTGCATCACCTTAGCGTGGTGCAGTTCGTTGCAGTACATTGCAGTGCAAATATCTCAGAAATCGTGCATCCTAGGGCCTTGAAAGAGGGTTTTCTGTCCCTCATGTTGGGACCGGTTGAGAAACTCCATTTTTTCTTTCCCTTCCCAGTGAACATGGTTTACGGCTTCGTTGGCAGGCACTATCTTGCAAAAATCCTCTAGAAAAGTAATTTCACCTGATACTGCAAACGTTTTTGTTTCCCTTCCCGGCGAACATGGTTTACGGCTTTGTCAGCAGGCACCATCTTGCAAAAATCATCTGGAAAAGTAATTTCACCTGATGCAGCAAACATTTAGAAACTTCTGGAATGCTACCTGCCTTCACCTTCGCCTCTCAGGTCAATTCGCCTTTCATCCATTTTTTTCCCCCCTGCAGTTGAACATGGTTTAGGCTTCATCGGCAGGCTGCAAAACCACAAACATATTTCAATTTTGCTGAAATCCGGGGAATGCATGGGGTGTCCAAATGTCATGTCGCCAGTAATGTCCAGAGGTTCCCAACAGGTAACTATGCAGAATTTGGTGCAGATTGGTGAAACAGTGTGGAATTGTATAAGGAACAATGCTTCGCTCCACAAACCCACAAACCCACACACAACCTTTTACTTTTAAAAATGTAGATTGGTCAGTACTGAACAAGCAGGTTATGCCCTTCTGTTTGAAATCGGGCTTCGAGAGCAGTCTGTGAGCTTGGCAAATTGGTTATGTCTGCCATATGTCAAGGTTATCCTAAGATGCCTGATGCAAAGTACCCAGACTGGTCATCACAGCACTTAAAGGGGTGGCCAAAGAGGTCAGGGTCACCATCTGCCATCTGAGGGACAAGGGATGACATGGTCTCAGAGAGGATGGGGATCACCAAATGGCTACCAGTCTAGCACCTACCCCTTTAAGATATTTCTACTTAACACTAGTGAAAAGTCTTAGCCACCATGCCAAGGCCTCTGAATAGTTACCTATGCCTACTTATACCTAACTGGCATATGCAGTCTTCTACACATTTTCCCTCCTTGCCAAAGTTTTCCCAAGAGAATTTAATAAGGATTTATTAACTAAGGATTAAATAAGCATTAAATAAGGATTATTTAATAAATGCTTATTACATAATAAGCATTTAATAAGGGGAGCAATGCAAGGCCTGCAGAACTCTAACTGCGTAACCTAAATGTGATTTGTTTAATCCAATGATGTTCACCCTGTGCCATATCTGTCCCTTCTTTGTCTCCACAGTATACCTTATTAACACGTATGACCTTAGCAGGGTCAAAGAAAAGAGATAAACCTTTTGCTACGATTTCTGGTTACCTAACCTGTACATAACCTCCTACCTCCACATTTACTCTGGCAGAGACTTTCCACCTTTCTCAGAACCTTTTTGCATATGTATTTAATGCTCTCACAGGCTCACAAAAGATTTCATCTTCAACCACCTCCAGGCTTCCTTTTTCCAAACAGGCTGGACACGTTCAGGAATTAGCCTTTCCACCGAAAAATAGGTCAAATGGCCAGATGCCAGCTATTCTGACTGCAGCAAAGCGCAAGGCCCTTATTTGCTTCAATATGGCTTTCCCAACATCTTACCCTGCCACTTGCATTGTGAACGGCTTCCATTAAAGTCCTATTGACCATCCTAACAGCTCAATTGGTCTTAAGGCTGTACCCTGATTTTTTCCTGATGTTCAATTCAATTATCCGTCAAGAACAGTTCAAGTTCCCTGTAGAAAAATTGTGGTTCATTGTTCGTGATGACATTCGAAGGAAATCCTTCTCTTCGAAACCCACTCCTAAAAATTCAATCACACTGGTGGTTGTCATCTCCCACACCACTTTAACTTCAATCCACTTGGAGTATAGATCGATCAGGCATATCACATAACTCCCTAATCCCCAGCCGAGATGAACTAGACCTACAAATTCTAAGGCTACATTTTTCCAAGTTCTGTATCGGAATGGGTACCCAGAGCAACCCCTGACATTCCCAGGGTTCACTTCCCTGCCACCATGATTTAACAGTTCTCCTTCAAGACCCTCATCTCAGATTTATCAGCCTACCCTCTATCTATGAAACTTAGCACTCCATACACTACACCATTCGCAACACATGTTCCACTCTAATCATGGTTAGTCACCACTCCCTTATCTGTCACAAACACTTGTTCACTTCAGACAATTACACGGTCCCTGCCCCTGATGGTGAATCATGACCAACAATCTGCACACAAGTTTTTACACAGGGACTATATTCTAATGCGCAGTCGAGGCACTGGACATGTTATCAAAACCCTTTGATTCAACAGTGCTCTTTTTTATTTTTATTTTTTATAACATTTGTTTGCTCCATTTTGTAGTACCTGGTATCTCTTCCCCTTACATTCTCCCGGCCCCCCTATTGTTCGTGCCAACCCCCCGAGACCCTTGGTAGAACTTGTTAAGACCACCTGTCTGGTCTAACCATCCTGTATTCTCTTGAATTATTCCACCTCTAACCATCGGCTCCACAGCTTTTCATGTTTCTGGGGACACCCTTGATCCCTGTATAACTTTCGTTCCGACTCGCAGCAGTAATCCATTCCCTCTCTCCATTTGTGTATGCTTTGGGAGACAGAGCGACCCCATCCTACTGCCAATCTTGAGGGCCATTTTAATGATGCTCTTTCCCTGGAGTTAAAACCTCTATCTCCCCATGTAGGCAGGAGTGCCAATTTGGGTCAGTCTGGCACGCGAGACACGATAATTGAGGATATTTCATCCGTGATCGAGCACCAGAACCCCTGTATTGCAGAGCATTCCCAGCTAGTGTGAAATAAATTGCCAGTCACGGTCTTACAACGCAAACATGATGGGTCAGGTATGATATGATATGGCATTTATAACGCACCTATACAGAAGTGTTTCAGTGCCCTCCTAAAATGCTTTAGCCTCTCCCAGGTATAGTACACCTGATGTAGTATTTTTTATTGAACTAGGTGCTGTTTGCATGATATACTAGCTTCGATGGGGGAGAGTTCAGGGCCTCTTTCCAATCTTCTTCATCCATTTCCCCAATGTTGGCCTCCCATTTGCCTTTCAGTTTAACTGGGGATTTGGATGTGAAATTGGTAATTACCTGATATAGCACTATAATAGCTTCCCCACTCTTACTCCATCCACTAAGTTGGCTTCCACAGGCGGGCATTCAGGAATGTCCCAGTTACCGCTCTATTCTTGTGCTATAGAATGTTGGAAACGCACATAGGATTACCTCTCTCTATTCATTAGGCCTTGTGTGTTCACTGAGTGTTGGAACAAGGTCAGATGGCCCTGTATAATGATGTGCCGTAGCTTCCTGATCCCTATTGCCTGTCATTTATTTTGGAGCCCCAGTTTGCCAACTTCTGGGAGATCAGTGTTACTTCACAGTGGAGATTCCAATGTCACCATACTCTCCCAACCCATTGTCTTGAGTGTATCTCTTCATGCCTCTAGTGTGCGCACCCCCAGCTGCGGTAGTTTGTGTCTATGGGGAAGGTCGTATATCAATTGCAGTGGATAGCAGACTCCCATTCCCTGACTCTCTAGCTGGATATGTGCAATTCTTCTATCACCATATTCCCATTCATTAATAGCCACAAGATGTAAATCCTAATAATATTTCGGAATGTTAGGAAGTCCCAGCCCACCCTCCAAGACCGAGCTGGTCAATGTATTGAGCGCTATTCTTGGCTTCGACGTACCCCAGATCACCTCGCTTTGGATGTTTTCTACGTCTCGAAACACATTCTGGGGGATCTTCACTGGAGTATTCTGAAGGATTTAAAGAAGCTTAGGTTATGCCATTATCTTAAATAGGTTGGTCCTTCCCATCATCGAGATTGGGAGGGTCACACAATGTTTAATGTCCCTCTGCAATCTCTCGATCACCGGATCCAGGTTATCCTGGAGGAAAGTAGTGGCGTTCACCCCTATTAGGATACTCAGGTATTTGATCGACTCCATGGTTATCTTTGCAGGACAATCGTCCAGAATGGCTTCCCTCTCCCCCTCCACTGGCATAATTTAAGACTTGTCTCAATTAATACAAAGATCACGGAGGTCAGTGAATCTCCTGAGCACCTCCATCACCACCTGGTTGATAGCCTTGGGATCCCCCAAATAAATGAAGATGTCATCTACATATAGTGAAATTCGGTCCTCACTACCCTTCCCTCCCCCAGGCCAAAAGAACGCATTGATATGGGGGACCGACCTTACCTTTGCCGCCAGTGGTTCCATGGACAATAAAAACAATAACAGTGATGGGGGCACCCCTGCCTAGTTCCTCTTTGTAATGGGAAGAGTCTGAAAGTATGTCCATTGACTCTCACCCTGACCTCCGGGTTAGCATAAAGTAATTTTATCCAAGGGATATATTAGGGCCAAATCCAATCTTTTCCAAAACCGCCCAAAGCTATTACCACCAAACTGAGTCAAAAGCTTTTTCTGAGTCAAGGGCCACTAGAACATGCATGCCTGATAGTCGTAAGGACTTGCTTAAGGCATCATTAACCCTTCTGAGGTTCATTCTAGTGGCCCTGCCCTGTAAAAACCTGCATTGGTTGCTGTGGAACAGATTGCTTATCACTTTCTCCAGGCTGTTAGGAAACAGCTTTGACAGAATCTTGTCTACCCTGTTGAGCAGGGAGATAGGATAAGCGCAGCATTGTTCAGGGGGTTTTCCTTTCGTATTAATGACCACTTTCATTGCATGTCTTAAATCTGCTGGGAGAATGCCATTGGCTAGGCTTTCTCTATCGCCCCCCATTGCCTCCAATACCCCGGGTACAGCTAGCTTCCAGAACTCTGTTGGGAACACATTAGGTCCCGGTGTTTTCCCAGATGGTAGCTGTTCCACCACTGTCTGAATCTCTTCCAGTGTCGGCTCGCTCTTCAACCCATGTTGATCTTCATGATTCAAGCATGGCAGGTCTGTACCATTTAGGTAATTGGAGACCTCCTGTCCTTCGTACCTACCAATCTTGAGGGCCATTTTAATGATGCTCTTTCCCTGGAGTTAAAACCTCTATCTCCCCATGTAGGCAGGAGTGCCAATTTGGGTCAGTCTGGCACGCGAGACACGATAATTGAGGATATTTCATCCATATTGTCTCTATACAATTCCTGATAATAACAGGCAAACGCTTCTGCAATATCTTCCCCTGTCCATGCCAACTCACCCACTGCCATGCGGATTTCTTTTGCCCATCTTGAACCTTTGTAACGCTCACCTGGTTCCCCTGGAGGCGCAGGTCTTGATCTGGCGAGGATACTGTCTTCAGTGTTAGGCGCAGGGTTCGTTTTGCTCCCGGACTGGGCCCCCTTCCCACCGACAGTTTAAGCTGAAGAGAGAGATGTCTGCAAGGGTAAACCAAGGTATTAGTGTTTGGAAGGTTCGGAAAGTTCCTAGCCCCCTCTCGCCCTTTCTTTCCCCGTGGAACTGGGTTGATATTGCGCTTACCTTATATAGGTAAATGCCGGGCTCTCCATCCTGCGTCTTATGCAGGGGCGCTGGATCCAGTTGCTTCACTGGATGCGAGCTCTGCCTCTTGATAGCAGAGGATTTGCTGAGAGCGAAGACGCCGTTAATGCACGAGCGTGCCTTGTAAGTATTAAAGTTCCTTTTGCCTTGTTTTCTTCTCTTTCAAAAGTCTTAAGTCTGTAAAGTCTATGTCTTTCCCTTTTCAGAAGCTGTGACGATGAAGATTATCCTTCTAATGGCACGTAAGTAGAAAGACTGCACTAGCGCTGGAGAATGCTCCGTAATGTCTCTTTTGTCTTTGCAGGTGCTGAGGTGCAGCGCGAACAGATTGAAAGCGAGTATAACACAGGTAAGCAGTCTTGTAACTAAGCGTTACTAACCGATGTATCTTGCCTTGCAGGTGCCGGAATGCAGCGCGAGCTGAGTTGGAACGGACGTAACACAGGTAAGCTGAACTTGTAGTTGAATATTACTGACCGATGTTCTCTCTCTTTGCAGATGTCGGATGCCGGAAGAGAAGGCAGAAAAAGGCGCCTTGGATGCTGCCGTTGGATTAGGTAAGTAGATTCACTGCCTTTACTTTAGCCTAACCTGTGTCTTTGTTTTGCAGGAGCTGCAGAAGACTGAAGAAGACTGAAGATTGGATTCCAGCAGGTTATTTCGTGTTCACAGGATCTGGAGCTGGAGGTTTCCTGGAGCTGACACGGTGAGCGTCCTGCTGCAGATGCAGAATAACGCGAAGCACGTGAAACCAATCGGGTGTGGTTTAAATAGCCTTCTGTAGTGCTTAGGCGTCTCCTTCCACGGCCCCACCCAGGTAAGAAAAGAGTTCCAGATTTCTAAAAGAGTTCCTGTGTTCTGCTTCCAGGGAGTGGTTCCTGCTCCACCCAGACAGAAAAAGTAGTTCCAGTCAGAGAAGGATCAGGAGACCAGTTAGCTGGTAAGTAAGCAGCATGGTCTGCTACAGGTAGGTCCACCAAGCACTCTTATCCAATATGAGCCCGGCGCTTCCTGTGCCGGGACCAGTCACCATCATGAGTCTGGCGCCACTGGCGCCAGGACAAGGTCCAGAGGGTCCCTATAGGGACTGGCTGGTTCCTGGGATCAGAGTCATAGGCCTGCTTCCAAGGTCGTGGGGCAAGTCCTGACCCCTTGGAAGCAGGGATCATGACAGCACCCCCCCTCAAGGCCCCTCCCAAGGTTGACTTCTCCGGAGGTCTTGGTTTGTTAGGAAATGTCCGATGAAATTTCTTGATTAGTCGGGGAGCGTGTACATGTTCTGCAGGTTCCCAAGATCTTTCTTGGGGGCCGTAGCCTTTCCAGTCAATCAGGTAGTGTAGTTTTGATTTGGAGATCTTGGAATCCAGGATATTTTTGATTTCAAACTCAAGTTCTCCGTCAACTAGGATAGGTTCAGGAGATTTAGTCAATCGGGTTTCTGGTTGAACAGGTTTTAGTAGTGAAACATGGAAGACTGGATGCATTTTCATGCGAGGGGGTAAATCCAACTTGACCGCTACTGGATTTATTATGGCAGTAACAGAGTAGGGTCCCAGGTATCTTGGGTTAAAGGTGCGTGGTCCCTTTAGGGGTAAATATTTGGTGGATAACCAGACTTGATCTCCTATTTGGTATTGAGGGGCTTCCTTTCGATGTTGATCTGCTCCTTTCTTGTATTGTTCCTTGGCCCTTTGAAGGTGGGTAGTAGCTTCCTTGAAGGCTTGGGTGATGGTTGAATGTAGGTGGTCAACTGCTGGTGTTCCAAGATCCTGAGGTGGATCCAGGTTAGAGGTTCGAGGATGATTACCATACAAAAGAAAAAACGGGGTCTTTCCGGTTCCAGAGTGGACTGAGTTATTGTAAGCGTACTCGGCTATCCAAAGGATGTCCTTCCAAATTCCTCCTGTCTGTTGCAGCATGCAGCGTAGGTACTGTTCCAAAGTCTGATTGGTCCTTTCGGTCTGACCATCGGTTTGTGGGTGGTGACTGGTGGAAAGCCTCACATCAATTTGAGCTAACCGACAGCAACTCCGCCAGAAGTGGGAGATGAATTGACTTCCTCTGTCTGAGATTAAAACTGAAGGAAAGCCGTGCAACCGAACGATGTTTTCAAGAAATTCTCGAGCCAGGATTGCTGCTGACGGTAACCCCTTTAGTGGGATGAAAATGTGCCATTTTTGAAAATAAGTCTACGATTACCAGGATTGTATTGTATCCGGAACAGGGAGGTAAGTCGGTGATAAAGTCCATGGAAAGGGTATGCCAGGGATGAGGTGGAATTTCAAGTGGTTGTAAGAGGCCTGCTGGTTTTTCCTTAGGACTCTTGTTCTGGGCGCACACTCCACAGGACATGACAAAGTTTCTGATGTCTTTTCTCCAAGATGGCCACCAAAAGTGACGCTTGACCTTTTCCGAGGTCTTGGCCATACCCGGGTGTCCTTCCATTAAGGAATCGTGATAACAAGAGATGACTTGAGTTTGTAAACTGGTACAGGGTAGATAAAGTCGTTCCTTGAAGTATAATAAGTCGTTCTTTACTGTGAAGTCTTCCCCCCGAAGTTGCCATTTTTGTATGTCCGTTGGAGTTACAAGTTGTTTAACCTGGGTTTCAATTTCTTCAATGGATTGCATGCTAATCAAACCCAGGATTCTTTGTTCAGGAATAATAGGTACGAGCTCGGGGTTAACCATGTGTTCCTCTACTCCGATTCAAGAGAGGGCATCCGCTTTACCATTCTTATTGCCTGGTCGGTAGGTGATTATAAAATCAAATTCGGCAAAAAATAATGCCCAGCGAAGTTGTCTGGAGGATTGAGCTTTGGCTGATTTAAGATACTGTAGATTACGATGGTCAGTAATGACAGTGACTGTGTGTCGGGCTCCTAAGAGATAATGCCGCCAGGCCTTAAAGGCGGATTTAATAGCCAACAGTTCCTTATCGGTAATGGTGTAATTGATTTCTGGGGCTGATAATTTGCGAGACCAAAACGCCACGGGGTGCAACTGGTTGGTTTCTGGATCTCTTTGCGAAAGCACTGCTCCCATAGCAAGGCTGGAGGCATCGGTCTCGACGATGTAAGGTAGTTCCGAGGGGGATGTTTTAAAATCGGGGCGGAGGTAAATTTAGTCTTTAGCTCCTGAAAGGCTTGTTCTGCCTCAGTAGACCATTCAAAACGTTTGTTTTTTCTGAGGAGAGCTGTAATGGGTTGGACTACCCGAGAAAAGTCTGGAATAAACCTGCGATAGAAGTTGGCGAAGCCCAACATACTTTGAACCCCTTTTACAGATGATGGTGAGGGCCACTTGATTATTGCATCTACTTTCCTCGAGTCCATGTGAACTCCGTTAGGTGACAAAATAAATCCCAGAAATTCGACCTCAGTAACATAAAAGACGCACTTCTCTAATTTTGCAAAAAGTTTGTGTTTGCAGAGCCTCTCCAGTACTGCGGTTACATGTTTTCGGTGTTCTGCCTCAGAGGATGAATAAACCAGAATGTCGTCAATGTATACAACTACACACACATCAATGAGTTCACGGAGCACGTCATTCATAAAGAACTGGAATGCGGCCGGTGCATTACACAACCCGAAGGGCATCACTTGATACTCGAACAGTCCATACTTGGTACGAAAGGCCGTCTTCCATTCATCGCCCTCCTTTATTCGCACCAAATGGTAGGCTCCTCTGAGGTCTAACTTAGTATATATGCAGGCGTTTTTGACTTGGTCAAGTAGTTCTGGGATCAATGGCAATGGATACCTGTTCTTAATTGTAATCTGGTTCAGGGCACGGTAGTCTATACACGTTCTTAAGTCTCCCTCCTTTTTTGGCACGAAGAACAGAGCTGAGGAGGCCGGGGACTTCGAAGGACGGATGAATCCGTTAGCCAGGTACTGGTCCAAATATTGCCTTAGGTGGAGATTTTCAGGTTCAGTAAGGGCATAAATCCGACTGCACGGAGGAGTGGATCCGGGAATCAGGTCTATTTGACAGTCGTATGATCTGTGGGGAGGCAAAGAATTAGCTTGGTCTTTCCGAAAGACATCTTGGATTTCCTGGTATTCAGGAGGCAGTTGCGGACTCTCAGAAACAGTTGCAGCTAGTTTGGTGGAGAGCTGAGGGTAGCAGGTAGAAGCGCATTCTGGAAACCGGATTGTCTTTGCTCGCCAATCAATTTGAGGATTGTGTTTCTCCAACCAAGGAACTCCCAAGATGACTTGAAACTGAGGGGCCTTGATCACATCAAACAAGATCTTCTCTTGATGCCCATCTTGGCTTACTAACGTTACTTCCATGGTGGTGTGAGTTACGGGTCCGGAAGCTATTTCCGTCCCATCCACGGTGGTAATGACGTCTTTCACCGTCTTTGGACAAAGAGATAGATTCATCCTGGCGGCCAGCTCACAGTCCAAGTAATTCCCGATTGCGCCACTATCAATGTATGCTTTAATGGCATGCATACGATTAGGTTGTTCAGGACTCACGAGGACCATGGGCATGATGAAATGCGAGGTCAAAGAACTGGTTTTAACGCTCGGCAAGCGGACCTCTACACTTGCCGGGCGAGGTCGTTTCCCGGCTCAGAATTCTCGGTACCTTTATCAGACGCCCCTACTATCTTCTTCTTGGGCTTCACTGGACAATCTCGAAGAAAGTGCCCTGAGTTTCCGCAATAGAGGCATAATTGCAGTTGTCTCCTCCTTTCCCTCTCCTTTTGGGTTAAAGGTCCTTTTACACCCCCTATTTGCATGGGTTCCACGGAATCAGTTCCTTTCGTAGAACTTTGCGGCCTTGAAAAAAGTCGGGTTTCAAATCTGGATCGATCGGCTTTCCGATTCTGTAGTCGATGATCCAATTGCACTACCAGATCGATATATTCGGAACAGTCTTGTGGAGGATTTACCACTTGAGCCAGAACGTCTTTTAATTCCCCACGCAGACCTCTGTAAAACAGTGTGATCCTCTTATCCTCCGGCCATCCGGTTTCCACCACTAGTCTGTTAAATGATGCAATATAAGTCAGAAGATCTTGATTGCCCTGTCGTAGTGAAAGAAGTTCATTGTCCAAGGCCTGTCCCTGATAGTGCCTTGCGAACAGTTTCTCCATACTGGCTTGGAAGTCCTGGAACTTATGGAGAATAGGGTCATCTTGAGACACTAAAGGAACAGACCAATCTGCGGCACTGCCACTGAGATAAGAGCACGAAGGCCACTTTAGCCTGGTCCGTTGGAAAAGCGGCGGGTCTGCACAAAAAGTGCAAGCGACATTGATTGAAGAACACAGCAAACCTTTTTGAATCACCTGAAAAGCGTTCGGGCGGAGCCAAAGGTATATTTCCTGGTAGATTGATTTGTACCGGATTCGAGGAAGCTGGAGGAGCGTGGCCCCCACTTGGGGTTGGTAGAGGAGTTTGTCCAGCTTGGGCTTGCAGCAATTGTCTAGCCAAATCGTCTGTTCGCTCTTTGGAGACCACTAACTCCCTCCTTAGGGCATTTGTTTCCTGACGTGCAGCGTGTACTTCCGCCCTCAACTCCCCGAGTAATTGGGCCAACTGGTCTGTGTCTGAGGTTTCCATTGCGCCTGGGCGGGAATTTTGTGGTAAGGCTTCGCGTTCTGTAACGCTCACCTGGTTCCCCCGGAGGCGCAGGTCTTGATCTGGCGAGGATACTGTCTTCAGTGTTAGGCGCAGGGTTCGTTTTGCTCCCGCACTGGGCCCCCTTCCCACCAACAGCTTAAGCTGAAGAGAGAGATGTCTGCAAGGGTAAACCAAGGTATTAGTGTTTGGAAGGTTCGGAAAGTTCCTAGCCCCCTCTCGCCCTTTCTTTCCCCGTGGAACTGGGTTGATATTGCGCTTACCTTATATAGGTAAATGCCGGGCTCTCCATCCTGCGTCTTATGCAGGGGCGCTGGATCCAGTTGCTTCACTGGATGCGAGCTCTGCCTCTTGATAGCAGAGGATTTGCTGAGAGCGAAGACGCCGTTAATGCACGAGCGTGCCTTGTTAAGTATTAAAGTTCCTTTTGCCTTGTTTTATTCTCTTTCAAAAGTCTTAAGTCTGTAAAGTCTATGTCTTTCCCTTTTCAGAAGCTGTGACGATGAAGATTATCCTTCTAATGGCACGTAAGTAGAAAGACTGCACTAGCGCTGGAGAATGCTCCGTAATGTCTCTTTTGTCTTTGCAGGTGCTGAGGTGCAGCGCGAACAGATTGAAAGCGAGTATAACACAGGTAAGCAGTCTTGTAACTAAGCGTTACTAACCGATGTATCTTGCCTTGCAGGTGCCGGAATGCAGCGCGAGCTGAGTTGGAACGGACGTAACACAGGTAAGCTGAACTTGTAGTTGAATATTACTGACCGATGTTCTCTCTCTTTGCAGATGTCGGATGCCGGAAGAGAAGGCAGAAAAAGGCGCCTTGGATGCTGCCGTTGGATTAGGTAAGTAGATTCACTGCCTTTACTTTAGCCTAACCTGTGTCTTTGTTTTGCAGGAGCTGCAGAAGACTGAAGAAGACTGAAGATTGGATTCCAGCAGGTTATTTCGTGTTCACAGGATCTGGAGCTGGAGGTTTCCTGGAGCTGACACGGGGAGCGTCCTGCTGCAGATGCAGAATAACGCGAAGCACGTGAAACCAATCGGGTGTGGTTTAAATAGCCTTCTGTAGTGCTTAGGCGTCTCCTTCCACGGGCCCCACCCAGGTAAGAAAAGAGTTCCAGATTTCTAAAAGAGTTCCTGTGTTCTGCTTCCAGGGAGTGGTTCCTGCTCCACCCAGACAGAAAAAGTAGTTCCAGTCAGAGAAGGATCAGGAGACCAGTTAGCTGGTAAGTAAGCAGCATGGTCTGCTACAGGTAGGTCCACCAAGCACTCTTATCCAATATGAGCCCGGCGCTTCCTGTGCCGGGACCAGTCACCATCATGAGCCTGGCACCACTGGCGCCAGGACAAGGTCCAGAGGGTCCCTATAGGGACTGGCTGGTTCCTGGGATCAGAGTCATAGGCCTGCTTCCAAGGTCGTGGGGCAAGTCCTGACCCCTTGGAAGCAGGGATCATGACAACCTTCCTCCCTCTTTTCTAGCCAGGCCAGAATTCTCCTGCATTTCTCCCCCACCTCATACATCCTGGCCACTTCATCCAGTATGCTGCTTTGGCCTCGTTTGATGCCTCTGTTCTGTGGCAAATCGTTATCCCAATGAGATTCTTCCTTGCCTCCATAGTATTCCGTTCTAGATGATTCTTCTCTGCCATTACTACTTCTGCCTCCAACTCTAGCAGTTGTGCTTGCCTTCCCCTCTTAAAGACCCCAATAATGTGCATGGCTTTGCCCACATGACCGAATTATATGTCTCCTATAATGTACAGTGACTATCAATCATTACCACATTAACCTGAAAGTATTCCTTGGTTCCCTTGTGGAGTTGGTCAGTTATATCTAGAATTGTAAGGTAAAAAGCATTGAGTCTCCACCCTGATGGTTGTTTGCTCCCTATCCCCTTGATACTTATGATCAAAGGTGCATGGTCAGAGATGCCCTTGGGAAGGAAGCCAGTCGATCCCACCCTACCCGCCAATGTGTCAGGTAGCAGGAAGTAGTCTAGTTGTGAAAATTTGGCATGCACATTCGAGTAAAAGGAAAAGCCTTGCTCCCTCGGATGGAGGTCCTGCCATAAGTCCCTGAGCCTGGTGGCCTCAATAAATGTGTGTAGTTTAATGTGTGATGATCTATCCAGCTCTGGCTTGACCATATCATTAACATCTCCACCCACTATCTTTATGTCACCCCCATACTTGGCAAGTAATGCTTGTACTAAGTCAAGTGTCTCGGTCAGCTATTTTGGCGGGGCATAAACCTTTATTATGCAGAGAGATTCCCCCCACAACACACCCCTATGTACTATGTATGTGCTGTTCCTATCTTGATCTACCCTCATTTTCTCTAATGGCAACCCTTTTCATACTAGGATTGCTATTACACTTAATCCTCTAGGGTAGCCTGCATGATCCACCACTGAGTATTTTGCCCTCCCACAGGAAATTGTAAGCTGTTCCCGGCATGTGTGTTGGTACAAAGTTGGTTTTATGTCGGTTTTATAAGAGTTAAGAAAGTTAGCGACCAGACCTCTCTTAATCTTATGTGAGTCCATTAACATTCAAGGTCATACATCACAGTGTTTGGGGAATTGTAAAAGTAGATATACCTTGCATTATAATGTTGTCCTAAGTACATACACTTTGAACCACGCTATCGCAGTTTCCGAAAATGCCATCTTGGCTGCTTTTGCTCTCATTTTTGAGTTTTCATTCTAACCGTGGTGAACGCTCGCAAAGTCACTGCTTTGGAAGCTTTCCTAAAGCATGCCCCACACACAGGAATGTCAAAATCACTGAGCACACTGAACTCTGCAACAGAGAACCTTGAAGCAGTGGCACAAACGTAGCTAATCTACAAATTAGGTGCCATTCTGTCTTCCATGACTGTCTTGTTTTCCGCATCTAATTGTGAACGTGCAATCAGACCATTGTCTGTAAAAAACGGAATGCATGACAGGCTTTGTAAGTACATGCAAAAGATTCTCCACATGTTGCATGGAGTAGGTTGACACCGATAGGATATGCTCTATTGATAGCGCCTATGTATTAACGCTCACGACGGGTGTTTGAAACACCAATGGAGATGGGATCCTGCTCCATGTAGAATGGTGTACTGAAGGCAACCCCACACCGATTGCTGGGGGAGTCCACCAGCTTATTGTGGAAAGTCCAGTGTGGTAGGCATAGTGCAGGTAAAGTGGAAACAGGTGGAGCTTTATCTTTACTTGAGACTTCAGACACTAGAGACCTCCCTGGTGGAATAGGCACAGAAGGTTGACGTTTCACATTTTCAACATGCTTGTCTGTAGATTGTTCAGGCTTATACACCATTATAGTGTATGCGGAGGGAGAGAGAGAGAGAAAAATCAGATTAGTGCCATCTTTGTGAAGGCAGGCAGTTGCAGGAATTGTTGGGGCAAGGGCTGGCTGAAGGAAAAGTGACACAGACAGTGAGAGAAGGCAGGTAAATATACTGGGTTGCATGGACTGATCAGAATAAAGGGTGTATTGGAATATGATAAGGGGTCTCCAGTGAGATTAGGTAAACCCCTTGGGATCGGTACCTGGAGAATACTCATAACAACAAACATGCAGCAACATCATGGGTAGGACATGCTGATGAGATGGTTGTACTCAGTTTAAGGGTAAAGCTGGAGACCATATATTGAGACAGGTAGTCCAACAACCTAGACTATGACAACAGAAGTATTTCCCTTATCTGATCTTAACAGAGACCAACCCAGGGGTCACACTCTATATGGATACAGAGCTGAGACACAACAGTGTACCAATTTTTAATCAAGATGGAAAAGCAGAGTTGATAGAAATAACCAAGTACTGGATAGGATGAGATAAGAAGCAAAGGGCAGAAACTGTAGACAAAGGCTGTAGACAGAAGCTATACAAGCACAGTTTAGAAGGCCCACATGAATGCTTGTACAGGGGAAATCATAGACCAAGATAAAGAACAGGTATCATGGACTTAGGCAAGGAAAGTTGCCGCACATGATTTTGGACACCAAGCATTCTAGGAGTATCATGAAACTTAAAATATTAGCCATAGGAAAGGCAGCTGGTCACTGCCAACTCAGAGAATACATGGATCAGGAAACGCAGTGCACTAGTCATAGAGAAGACAAGAAGTTGCTGCCAACGTCATAGACAAGACAAGAAGTTGCTGCAAACTCAGCGAATGCATGGTTCAGAAAGCTAAGTACACTAAACAGCAGTTACTTAAACTATGGACAAAAGTCTTAGCAAGTAAAGCATGAAACCTGGACTGCAGAGCGACATAGAGATTAGCATTGCCAGAAACAAGTTGAGTGTGTAAGCTGGAGGGGCTCACAGCAAAACAAAATCTTGTAGAAAGTCAAAAAGGTAGCGCAAATACCTTCTGAAAAAGGATTAACATTAACCACGTACAGGACAGAAGCTGGAAAGCAGCTACAGAAAGTAGGTGTCAGTAGCCAAAAGCAAGATAGCATGACAAGGTTATATCTCTGCCGAAAGCAGGAACTCCAGGTAAAGGCACTTGATAGGATACATGCAACTCCTCAAAGTGAGCTTTTGAAGGCCTCCCAGCCCACAGCCCAACAGGCTGGAGATGATTGCAGCCTGAGGCAGCTGTGTCTAATTAAGCCCAGTCCAGGCTTCAGTAGTTTGCAGCAGTGGATTGTAATTAAGGCCTCTCCCTCTCTTGGTAGCCTAGCCTACATGAGCTTGTAACAGGGGAATGGAATCCAGGTCTCTCCAGCTTTTAGCAGCTTTTTGCAATAGAATGTATTTAGTTTGCCTCCCTGGTCCATTGCCTCTTAGACAGCATACATCTACCAGAATGCATCAGCTGGTTTAACGCAAACCCCGGAATGGAACATGAAAGTAGTTTGGGCCAAAGATGCAGCAGTAAGACAGGTAAATGAATGCCATGGTCGTTTGTGGGTTTTAACATGGAAGTTATTATATGATAAAGTCGATGAATGTGTGCATACAGTGGTGCTAGGTAGCAGGCAGGTAGATTCCTAACATTGTGTATAGGTCTTAAGACCCTCCAGGCAAGCCCAGGCATTGAGCATGTGGAAGAGGAAAGAGAATAAATGATCACTCCCAGATCAAGTGTAAATGGAGTCACTGCTAAATTTGAGTTCCAGCCCATTTCCGAGCAATATTTGCAAAAGGTACTCAGCCACTTAAAACCAACTAACTGTAAGGGGGAGGTTTGTCCTGCCTCAGTAGTCAAAGAATGCAGTAACCAACTTGCCCCCTCATTACTAAATTCATAAACCCCTCTTTTAAAGAGAGTGCTGTCCCTACCAACATTAAAAAAAAGCCTGGATCTCACCTCTTTTAAAGAAACCCACTCTTCACCAGAATGTGCCGAGTAGCTACCGGCCTATTACGAGTGTGCCATACTTGCTAAAGATTCTGGACAAAGTGGTGCAGCTAAAGATTGAGGAGTTCCTATCTAAACATAACATTCTGGGGCCTAAACAATCATACTCCCAACAAGGCTATATCACTGAGTCGACTTTTCAGGATCTTAAGTACAATATATTTGACATACTGGACAGAGGGACCTCAGCTCTGCTGATGCTACTAGGTTTGTCTGCAGCATTTGATCTTGTGGATCATGCCATCCTTGCAGACAGACTATGTCGCACAGCACACTTCTCTGTCAGAGCATCTAACTGGGTCCGATCATTTTTTATCTGATCGAACCAAAAAAGTTTTTTTCCAGGGCGCACTGGCAGAAGAATTCCAGGTCTCCTTCAGCATGCCGCAGGGCTCCTGTCTATCACCTACGCTATTCAACATCTTTATGCTCCCTTTGTTTCAACAACTGGATGCAACTGAGATCATTTATGCCAATTATGCTGATGATACTTAGTGCCTCATACCATTATAAGGAGATTACAGCACCGACTACAGTGCCCTAAACTGTATGTACGGTAAAATACAAGCATGGATGCCGGTCAATACACTAGCCCTTAATGACTCTAAGACAGAACTTATGGTTGTGGAAGAATATGGCCAGTTTGACATAGCTGGATGCCCGATCAAAACCCAATTTAAGGTCAAAACTCTTGGAGTCATTCTTGACCAAAATCTGTCAATGAAGGCACATGTAAGCAGTCTAGTCTCTGCCTCTTCCTACTACCTTAAATTGCTAGCCCAACTTTGCCCCTTTTTGAGCACTACCAAATGTGCTATGATTGCACGGGCCATCATAAGGGCCAAGCTCAACTATTGTGCTAGCCTGTTACTGGGGGTAACCAAAGGGGAACTCACTCGACTTGAGTTGGTTCAGAATAATGCTGTGCGTGTTGTAATGGGGTTGGGGAGGGCAGACCATGTCTCCATAGCTAGAAGGGCCCTGTACTGGCTACCCTGCACTGGCTACCAGTGAACAGCCGCATTCTGTACCGTGTGCATTGCATAACACATCGATGCCTCTATGACTTGGGCCAAGAATATCTAGCCCAACATCTCCATTTGCAGCCCGCACATAGGAGCTTGCGCTCTAACCACACCTCCCTTTTGGTGACGCAGTGTTCCAAACGCTCATATGTGACAAGGGAGTCCTTCCCACATGCAGCCCGGAGTCTGTGGAATGAGCTTCCGCTCAATCTGCGATCATGCTCATCCTTTCCTGTCTTCAAGAAGAACCTGAAGACAGTACTCTTTTGCTAAACTCCTAATTAGCAGTGAATCGGCCATCATCTCATGTTTCTTCTCTCATTGTTTTGTGTGTGTATGTTTTGTTTAGCTGCCCTATGCCCATGGTCTCCGTCCTATATAAATAAATAAACTGCACCAGGGTATCTTCTGACAAATGGAATGAAGAATAAAAAAACCCTTACTAGGAAACCCTTACCTTCTTATTTGAAATGAAGATTCCTGCAGTGGCTGTCAAGGAAACATGTATTCCCAATTCCAAAGTCTTACTTGCAGAGCTTGCTGCGAAAAAGTGTCACAGACAAATGCACGAGGGCCAGAAATGGGTCAGGACTAGGCCCTGGAGGTAAAAGTGGTGCAAGTCTGAAGCAAGAGCAAGTCACTGGCAGGACATGAACATCCCAAAGCTTTCCCAGACAGCAAAAGCCAATAAAACAATTGTGATGCATTAAAAATCCCCAGAGACCTGCATATATGTTGTCTCCTTCAGACGTGGAGAAAAGGACTGCATATTTGTAAATGATCTTATACGCGAGTTGTTGGTCCTTCAAACCAACGTTGCAAGTTTAGGCCCAACATTATTTCCATCCATTCTGATGTTTGCGGACGAGGCTGTCCCCATTTCCCTGAACACTGTTTGTCTAAAAAAGCAACTGGCTTGCTTCAGCAGCGAGTCTACGAACTCCAGGGGTTCCGAAGTACATCTATCCATAACCAAAACTATGGTTTTCCAGTCCCTGCGCAGCAAGTTGCGCAAATTATCAATGAGCATACGAGTTTCTCCACTTCAACAGGTGTCCAACTTCAACCAGCTGTCCCTGTGCTTCGCTGGTTATAGCAAATGGTGAGAGCAGCTCCAAAAATCAACTGCTTTCTTAGAAAGGACTAATGCCGCTCTTACAGGATTTGCATCGAAGCATATAATGGTGCTTTGGCTCCCTCGTTAGAAATGTAATGTCAATGCTCAGGCTGCGGCCATGTAGGATCCTGAGATTTGGGGTGATTTGGGGTTGCCGGAAGGCCACTACAATGGCAATTATTGAACATTCTTTCCTAAAGAAACTGTTGTTCTTGTCACAAAGTATACTGAATTCCTCATTGCACACTGAACGTAATTTAAAAACCATTTGAGCTGATCTTGAGATTAAACCTGTTTTCCATTGGCTTAGAGTCTGGGCTACCCAAATCTTGTACAGTACAAGGTGGCTCTTAAGGACTTAAGCGCACAGGGCAGGAGGGAGGTTTATCCCTGCCCTGGTGTCAGCATGTGAAAAGAAAATTAAACTCCCTAGGCCTCAGCCAACTGTGGCAGTACCCAGATTGCAATCCAGACGTTTGGTGAAGAAGGCATTTTACACTAAGGTCTTCACCGAACTGAAGGAGACCTGTGTATCTTCAGAATTGGGTACTGCATATTGGAGCATTAAGGATGGCTGCGGACCTGAGGAGTACCTAAACTCTGTTAACCCCCCCCCCTCTCCCTCAAGCATGTTCTCTATCTATTAGGTTCCGGGACACTCCATAACCGGTTGCATCACTGACTCCCACGTGGGATACATCAAAACCAGACCTCTATCCAAGTTGCAGACTTGGGGGCGCGGGAGGGGTTGAATTCATTTAGCATTTTCTATTTTTCTGCCTGAACTATGTGTCGTTTGGACAATTGTATTTAAAGTCTGCACTGTGTAATGCTAATCTGCATACAATGCCCGAGGCCAGGATACTGTGTAGATCCACAAAGAATATGTTAGTGGTTTAAACAGTGTCAACATTTATACATAGGGCCTAGTTAATGGGAGGCAGGTCTGTAAGGTCAGCAGGCATGTAGGATAGCACAGAAGGTCCCTGAATTTTATGATTTTGACTCTGCCTGTACTTTTATGTTGATAGATATGCTTGTCACATTATACCTACATTCACGACTGCTTAAACACTATAACCATTGAGCCCTTAAAATCAATATGTTGAGCGTGGTGGGTTAGTTATAGTGTTAAAAGCCACCTCTTTTCTTAACCTACACACTTTTAATTGTTATAAATGTACTATTGTAACGCAATGTGTGATAATAGATATATTAAAACTCATACATAGTGTCCAGCCAAAGAGCAGCAGGTGCATGAGTCGGGCAGGCACAGATAATTATATAGAGTTTGATGAGTTTTAGGACAGCAACTGGGATTGTATTTACAATATTGTTCGACAGGCCTACTATAAAATGCTTCTTATTGTGAATGCCCCAAAGACATTACTAAAACTTTTTAAATGTAATTATATTGAGATTAATGTGAAAGTAGCTTTGCCTAAAACCCTGTCTGTTTCGAATTGAAATATGTTTTACTTGTTTGGATATACTTTTATTAGCTGTAAAGCTTTTTGGAGAATAAAGCTTAACAATGAATGAATGAATGAATGAATGATCAGGACTGACGTTTGGAAGCACAGGCTGCACAAGGGCGCTCCCTGAGCAGGAAGTGTGCCTGCACATTGGCACCTCGTCTTTTTCTTTATGAATATGCTGCTGCCCGCAACCCTCCTTGTTCCCCACCTAGTAAGACGCCATAGACCATAAGTATGGAGGAGAGGGGATGGGATATTGAAGAGTTCTAGTTACAACGCACCTGTGCATTTTCGGCACACCAGCAATGCATAATCCATACTTTAGCATGAGGTATGGTGGGTTAAATAGACAAGCTCAAGACCGGGGACCATTTCCCTGACTATTGTGTGCATTGATTACACATCCCACAATCTTTGAATTGAGGTTTTCTTGACATGATCCACAGAGCCGATTTTGGTAAAAACCACATCCCATGAATCTTTTAGTGCACCTGTGCATTTTCAGCACATGTGTAACAAATAATCGATCCAGTGATGTAAGGTACAGTGTTTAAATAGACAAGCCACAGAGCAGTGAAATGGGGCGGATGAATATGCGGTTAACACCTACTGCATACACTCAGATGAGTATGCAAATAACGCCTCCTGCCCCTGCTCCCCACCAGTGCCCTCCAGGTGAGAAATGATACCAACTGAGACAGCCCTACCACCCCATGAGTCTAGGGATGAATGACGAGACAAACTAATACCGATTGCCAGAAACAATGCTTTAAACAATCAGTGTATATACCTCTGCCATAAAGAAGTAGTTTAGGTTGGACAACACTAGGTAGGGATCATAGTTAAGAAGTATGCTGTGTATAACACAGAGGGGAGGAGGTTTTCAGACTACCAAGAGAGGGGCTCACTACACTGATAGGGCAGAGGAAATTATAGGTGGGTTAGATCCTGAATGCACGGGCAGGGAAACCAACATATGACAGATGCACAAGACAAATGTAACATGATCATATGTGAATATAGGTTGCCAACATGGAGGTGAGAGAAGCGCAGGAGTACAATCTTTTTCTTAGCACAAAGGTCGCAAAACTCCTATAAGTTAGCAAGACCTCAGATGAGATGCTAAATACATAAAAACACTTTCATTTCAGTTTTGAATTTGCTCAGACAGTAATTTGCAGCATGTGCCAAGGTCAGACACACAGAAGCGAGTAGAGGGTGTGCAGGACGCAGAATAACAGTTCCCAGGAGACAAAGCAGTAGCCTTCCAGTAGCATTCCAAGTTAATTGATAGGAGCACAGACAGACATTGATGTGCAGGTGCACACGAATAGTATTTCAAAAGACTCTATAGAGAATAGATGAAGGGTGTCGCAAATGGTCACAAGGAATACAACATGCACATTAGAATTAGCTAAAAACTAATTTTTAACATGGTTCCCTAAGACATAAAGAACACCAGCTATTCCTTATAAGCCAAGTAGAGATAAGACATCTGTTGAACTCCCTAGCACACACACAGACACAAGATGATACACTAGGCCAAAAAGGAAGCAGATAGGGAACATAGCCTGGGAGTAATGGGAGTACTTTTTATTGGAATGATTGCAGATCATGGACTTCTCACCTCCCACCATATGTCTACATTATGTCTTGACGTCTTGTCAAAGTGTCCAAGGTTGGTGAGTAAATGGCCAACCAATAAAAAAAAAGTCTTGTCACACTGCCTACAATGAACAGAGCCTACGAATCAGGAATAATTGTAATTATGTAATGAAAGTAGTATTTGTAAGGGGCTGGGCCCAGGTGGAGCCATGAGATATGTCTAACCCAATCATAGAACTAACCCCTATGCATTCTTTATGTAGTTTGGGATATTAACCAATCCGAGATGCTCATAAGCTCTGTAATAAATATGGTGGTGTGATGTAATTAATTACGTATTTTTGATGTAAAAGCCGTTCACACTTATTGTAAGAACGAGAGCTACTTGCATGCTGTCCCGGACGCTATTCATTGTTTTGAATAAAGCTGGATTTTACAGTGCACTTTGAGTACTCTGTTACACACTACTTACCTCTGCATACTCCACATATTCCTCTCATGCTTAGCGCTTTCATACCTTCCACCTACCACCCACCAACACCCACTCTGCTCACACGCATAAACCATCACCCTACCCCACTACTCTTCGCAGTACTGAACATAGCACAGACTTAGCTGGCGCTTCACACACTACCATGATACCAGCACACGCCCCCACACTCCCCCCCAACTGTCTCACCAGACATCAAAGACTCAGAACTCACACTCACTCGCACTCAGCTGACACTTTCTCTCTCCCTCCCCACAACCACCACTCACAGGAACTCCAGACTCAGTTCCCGTACATCGATCAGACACCCCAAGCACTTACCCATGCCATTTACGCACAAAGACAAATCCACACAGCCCTAGCACTCTCAACACACACCCTCTCAGACCATGCCCTCTAACCTACCGCCCAAAGTTGACCTAACCAAAATGCGACCAGACAACAATGCACAATCCGCTGTCCTCAAATGTGCTCTGCTCAATGTCCGCTCTTTCACCGCCCATGCCTTGGAAATAAACAATCTCATACTCAGTCAAGACCTAGACATTCTAGGCTTCACTGAAACATGGCTAAACGAGGCATCAGGCCCCGCTATAACCATAGCTCTGCCACTAGGATACTGCATTCTCAGACAGGTTATGATTAGAAAAATAGGAGGGGGCGTAGCCTTAATCTACAAAGATACCCTATCAATGAGGTCCACACCCCATCCATGGGAGGGTAGCATAGATTTACTATCGGTGAAACTATCACTCTCACCAAATAACACCATCAATATCCATCTCCTTTACCGGCCACCAGGATCCATTGCAGACTTCCAGGAACACCTCACCCACATACTCAGCGACAACCTCAAACAATCCACTAACACGCTGCTCATAGGTGACCTGAATTTAGGCTTCAATGACCCCAATGAGAAAGCCGTCAACACACTTACCAAGGATCTCTCAAACCTAAGTTTCACTCAAAAAATTCTTAGCCCTACCCACACCAAAGGTCGCACTCTCGACTGGATTGTGGACCACAACTCTAACTCCTCTATTACGTCCAATGATGCTTTTCCATGGACAGATCACAACTGTATTCAATTTACTATCCCCGCAGCCCCCAGCAACAAAACCACCACAGCCGCCCCTACCACGCTATTTAGAAGTTCCAAAAAACTCACAGCTGATAATATCAGGCCACTCCTGAACGTCCCGTGCCTAGCACCGCCCTTTGCACAAGACCCTGTCATCCTAGCGGATATCTTTAGAGACACCCTCTCTAATGCAGTAAATGCTGTAGCTCCTCTAGAATGCAAGAAAGAAAAAAAGTCGTTCCACGCAAACTGATGAACTACTAACACTACGTGCAATCAAACGGCTTTCTCTCAAAAGGTGTCAATCTAGCCCATGTGACGACAATAGAGACAGCTTTAAATTGGCTGCTTTTACATATAAAGAAGCTATATTCTCTGCTAAGTCCAATTCATATAATCTCCGAATATCTAATGCAAACTCACAAACCAAAGAACTGTTGACCATATTTAAGGAACTCACAGCCCCCCCCCCACCAGTATAGACGAAATCATTAAGGACGAAGCATGGTGCACAAGTATCCAAGCGGCTATGCTTAATAAAATAGACCTCCTCCAAAATAAAATACAAGCACATTTCAAAGCACTCCAAAAACAAAAAAGACATACACAGACTCCGCCTGTTCATAAATTACAACACCTACCCACATTCTCCTTTGAGGATGTCACAGAACCTAAAGTTATAGACATTCTTAACACCTCAAACCTTTGCCTTGCAAGAGGGACATCTTCCCTCCAAAGATCATAAAAGACTGTGCAGAAGCCCTTGCACCTATTCTTACGGCCATCATCAACTCTTCATTTGCAACAGGCGTCGTCCCTGCCACCCTTAAAAAGGCCTGGGTGCGACCTCTCCTGAAAAAGCCTACATTAGATACGGCCCAGCCTAACAACTATGTGCCCATAACTACTGTCCCATTTCTTCTTAAAATACTGAAAAAATATGGCCCACAATCAGATTCAACTTCATTTGGAGAATAATCATGTCCTAGGAAAAAGACAGTCAGGATTCTGCAAAGGGCACGGCACCGAAACTGCCCTACTAGATCTAAAAAATCAAATTACTCAAATCCTAGACAGAGGAAAACCAGCTCTTCTCCTCCTCTTAGACTTATTTGCGGCATTCAGCAAGGTCGACCATAAAACACTCACCACTCACCTCACTCAAGCAGCACAATTCTCCAGTCAGGTGACTTCTTGGATTTCCTCCTTCGTTGAAGGAAGAGCAATGAAAGTTTTCTCAAACATAGCAAATGCAGCACCTACCACCATTTACTGTGGTCTTCCACAGGGATCCTGTACTGCGCCTACGCTTTACAATCTCTTTACTAAGCCTCTTTTTATAAGCTGGATGCACTTGGGATCGCATATACTAACTATGCAGATGACACACAAGTCCTCCTTCCACTTACAGTCTCATACGAGCAAGATGCGGCCACTCTTAGCTAAATCTACGCCACCATCCAGGCCTGGATGGCGGAAAACGGTCTATGCCTCAATGGAGATAAGACAGAGATCCTCATCCTGGGGCAAAAAACGACTCTAAACAAACTAGACAGCCTCTACTCCAATTTTAACATCGACAACTCCATCATCCCCGTCCTCACTGCTGTCAAAACTCTAGGGGTTTACATTGATTCCATGCTCTCCATGAATAAGCAAGTCAATGCTATAGCCTCCGCATCTTCCCTTAGCACCAAACTCATCAATGCTATTAAACCATTCCTAACTAAGTCCAACTGCCTTTCAATAGCCAGAGCCACCATTGGTGCCAAGATGGATTATTGCAACACCCTCTTAGCAGGCACCTCCACTAAAAACCTAAACAGATTCCAAATCACCCAAAACAATGCGCTTAGAGCAGCACTCAGCATCCCAAAGAAGAGACCACATCTCGCAAGTCAGACAGTCTGTCCATTGGCTTCCAGTCAAAGACCGCATTAATTTCAAAATCCTCACCACAGCACACAAATGCATCAACTATACGGCACCCTCCTATCTATCAGAAACCCTCAACAGAACCACCTTAGCCAGACGTACTAGAACACGCTACACCAACCAACTCATCATCCCATACATCAGCAGGGCTAGAGCAGGAGGGCTAGGCTTCCCGTACATAGCACCTAAGCTCTGAAACCTGAAAACAGTACTCTTCAATTAAATCGCACCCCTCATATCTACACACCAACATCACACCCTCATCCACCCTCCTATTCTTTTATTGTATATTGTAAAATATTGTGAATAATGCATGTATATAATACAAAAAGAATTGAGTATTGTTTTTATGCTATTGCGGCAAACTGGGCCCTCATTACACTTGGTAGCAGAGGATTGTTCTCTAGGCATTTTGCTGACTGTTGAGGATTCCTCACTGTATCCCCCTAGGACGGGAGGGCAGCCTGGAGAGAGTGGAATAAAGCACACCTGAGAATAGAGGTCGTTGATGCAAAGTCCTGCCCAGTATTGCAGGCTGCCCTGCTGGGCGTGGAGGGTGGAGCAGGCAGATAGAGGAGGCTCGGTTCCGAAGACCCTCAGAAAATCCTTGGATCTTAGTATAAACTGTGCACAGCAAAACTAGGGATTTGGTGTTTTTGTGTATTATTGATTTGTGACATATTTGAGATATTAAGAGATTGAAAACATCCGACAAAGGTCGGGAAAGGCCATGCAGTAAGCCTCTTTTAGGGGCAAAGATATACAAGAGAAGGATCCCCTGCATAATGGGAAGAAAGCTGTGTTGTTGATTGATATTAATGATTCTTGGCACCATTTATTTTGTTGTGGTATAGTACAGAGCAATAGAGGTGGTTTGTTGTTAGTAGAAGCGTGAATTTGTGTTGTTAACAAGGAAAAGTGGTTTAGGGAATGAGCAGTGTTTTTGTAGTGCTATTCAGGAGAGGGATTTTGGGACACGTGGTCTCGGAGAGAGACATGGGTATGTTAAAATTGTAGACATTTCTTTTAAGGAAGCAGTAGTAAAAAGGAGAGTCAGAGGTGAATGAGTGTTGAAGCAGTGTTAATTGACAATCAGTAAATTGTGTTTTACATTGTTTTCATGTCAGACTGTCACGGCTGTCACTCCTGTTCAGTTGTGCCCACGGCTCCTCACCTTTAGGGTTCTCATTTCGCACATAGAGCGGCTGGGCCATTCTATACGAGATGGAGATTGTTTGATTCCTTTCCAGGAAAGCAGCGTTTTCATTATTCACGCCGTTAATGTCACGTGTGCTATTTCTAATCACGTGATCTGCTAAGACCTATTTTGCAGCATTGTGGTCTTTCGCTTGCTGCTCCTGATTGAGTTGCTACAGTGTTTTCTTCTTCTTGAAGCTTCGTTCCATAAGAATCCAGCGGATCTGTTAACTTCAACAGTTTTTTCGGATTCCATTTGGGTCATTTGCCACTTGATCTTAAGCGGTACTTCCTTGATTTTTGCCTCCCGTCTCTGAAGGGAGACTTTGATTCCTTCCACTTCCTGTTTATTCAAAGTGGATCCTCGCTCCCCAGTTTCCGCGCTAAGCTGCTCTTGCATTGGCATTCTACTCTGCCGTCCTCTGAGACTCGCAGCAGCTAGCGTGCTTTCTTTATTTACTTTCAGCCGCATTAACACAGATACACGGCGGCTGCTCCGGTTTTCAGTATTTCAGCCGTGCTGACACAACGGCTGTTCCAGACTACGGGCCTCATTAGGACTCCGGCGCTAAACCATGGTGCTATTAGCACCATGGTCCATGCCGGAGTCCGCCATGGCGGAATGGGGAATTACCACCCCATTCCAAGGTTGGTGGGGCGGTAATTCCCCATGCCGCCATGGCCCTTCCCCATTCCCATTTTTGCCCCATAGGGCTCAATGGGAATGGGGAAGGCGCTAATTACGGCACCGTAAATTACGGTGCCGTAATTAGCTTCTAGGTCCCTTTGCGGGTTGGTTTTTTAACGCCTGCTAAAAGCAGGCGTTAAAGTGCAACCCGCAAAGGGACCTCATAATCAGGCGTTAAGGGTTTAACGGCACCGACACCTTTTACGGTGCCGTTAACCCCTTAACGCCTGGGTTGTAATGAGGCCCTACGTATCTTAGCCGCATTTACACAGCGGTTTCATTGACAGTCAAAGATCTGCAAATATAAAATCAATGAGCCTAATTTCCTCCTATTCTCTATGTTAGTGCTCCTTCTCATTCACAATGCAAGTTATTACCAGCATGGATTACTTCCGGAGAACTGTCTATATTCTGTTTCAAGGGCATTGGATACTTTCTACCGTCAAGAACTACTACACACTGGTATCCAGTCATTGCATCGAATAAAAAGCATTGAATGTCAAAAGCATTGAAAAAATTAAACGAATAAAAATCATTGAATGCATTTTTTTCAAAGGTAAAGGTTTTATTTGAATTATAATGGGTTTTAAGGGGTAAAAAAACAGGGGTTGAGGGGGAAAAAAAGAAAAAAAATGCATTCAATGCTTTTTTTCATTGCTTTTTATTTTAGATGCTAAGGCATTTGATGCTTTGGTATTCGATGCAATCACTATAAACCCTAAACACCAATTAACTTTCGCCTATTTTTACTTATACTAACCATCCTTCCCTGTCGTGGTTTTCCTCTGGAATTGACATGGTGTTTTATGTGACGGACTTGGTCTGAAGTTTACATACGCCAACAGGTTGGTGGTTACTTTATACTTCGTATAGTGATAGGATCCAACAGTCTGATTGTATACTGACATATTCCTTATTACTCTCACACCCAGGCGAGTGTTTTGTGTTTCCTGCTCTTTCCATTGATTCCTCCCTCCGACTGTGGAATAAAGACAGTCACAGAGTGTCATCAATTGGAAGGTCTCATTTTGACCAGATCGTTCTACTCGAGCCGTTTCTTGAATCCTCAAGACCAGGTGGCTGCCCTCATCACTTGTATCCTTTAAGGTGGTCGTAGACCTGTATCCTTTTGTTTATGCTCATATTGTGATACAGTGTTAAATCCATGACAGAATCAGAAGCCATGGAGGGTACAAATCCTTTGGTAGTCCTGACTCAGCTGATTGCTGACTTAAGGAATGAGATGATTATGGCTCAGGATACATTACGCAATCGCATGGACGTATTACAAGACACCATGCTTTCTTCCCTATAGGGGATGGAGATCCCAGACGCCCCTGTATCTGGTTCGGGGTTCCCTACGCCACAACATGAATCCGTCCAGTTGGTAATGCCACCACAATTCCCTTTGGCCCTAACTGAGCGGTTCACAGGTGATCCTAAGGCATATCGCATGTTTGTCAATCAGTGTCGCCTTCATTTTCTATGTCGGCCCAACTTATTCCCTGATTTGACTACTAAAGCCGCTTTTGTGCTCTCACATTTGGGGGGTACTGCTGCTGCTTGGGCAAATCGATTGTTGGAAACAAATAGCCCATTGCTTTATGATTGTGATGCCCTCTTAGCAGCCATAAGCAAGGTTTTTGATATGCGATATGCAACTCAAGCTACGGATTTGGAATTGTTGAACCTACAACAAGGCACCCAGTCATTATTGGCTTATATCGCCAAATTCAACCAGTTAACCGTTGAAACTCAATGGCCAGAAGATAAGAAAGCAGCCTTTTTCTATAAAGTCTTGTCAGAAGAACTGAAAGATGCCTTGTCTTTTTTTTTTTGTAACTTTCTTTATTGGTTTTACAACAATGATATGATAAGACATTACAAGACCTTGCACCGGTCAACGTGACCCCTTATCCCCCCTCCCTCCCTCGGAACGATCCCTGCTTGCTATTTAGCTCAGTTTCTTATTAGTTCTAATGTCTTCGTTGTTCGGCACTCGTGGCTGCTGTTGAGGAATCCGGTTGCTCGTGACAGTTTTGTATTGGTGGTGGAGACTGTGAAATCGTGTCGTCGTCTGCATTTAACAGGTATGCTATGTAGAGGCCCCAGATATCTGGGGGGAGTGCGTAAGTAGTTAATTTCGACATCTTAACAGTAGGTTACATCGTATAGCCACTGCTTTAGTTTTGGTGGCGGTCCTCTGCCCAAGTTGCAAGCTATTCGTCTGCGTGCCAGGACAAGGAGTAGGTTCGCCAGTTTTCTGGTATATTCTGGTAATTGGTTGGTTAGGCCCAACATGGTCAGTGTTGGGTCGGGATCCAGTTGCACTCCGATTATAGCTGAGATTTTCTCTAGGACTGCTGTCCAGAACGCTCCTATTTCAGGGCATGACCATGCCAGGTGGACAAAGTCGGCTTCCGAGTGCCCGCAGCGAGAGCAGGAGGCAGATATTGTCGTCCTCTGGGCGTGTAGTTTTACTGGAGTGAGGTAGACCTGATGGACAAAGTTGAAGTGAATTTGTTTGTACCTTGTGTTTATTGCCACCTTATTTGTGAGTCAAAGTATGTATGACCAGTCTTCGTCGGGTATCGTAATGTTCAGAGCTCTCTCCCACCTTGTTCGAGCTTTTGAGCAGCGAGAGAGTTTTTCAGTTAGCAGGGCTTTGTAGATATTTGACACCAGGCGACCATCACCGTGGGCTTGTATCACTCCATGGAGCAGTGGCCAAGTCGGAGGAGGGAGTGGAAATGTAGCAATGTTGGTCTGCATGGCGTGTCAAGTTCGGTAGTACATGAAGACGTCCAGGGCGTTGTCTCCACCTTTGTCACGGGCTTCTTGAATCGACAGGAACGTGCCGTTCGGAAACAGATCGCCCAATGAGTGGAATTGCAATTTCTTGGTCCAAAGCTGGAACACTTTTTCTGATGTTATAGGTATCCCTGGAATGCTTCTCACCGGAAGGAGGGGAGAGTATCTGGTTTGGATTCCATTTCTTTTAGCAATTTTCTTCCAAATCGTGTGCGTCGTGACCATTGTGTTCATCGGTGTTGAAGGTGTCGGTGGTTCGTTAAGTATGACTGTGCGAAGTAGATAGGGTGTTGCCAGCGCTCTTTCGATTTGCACATGTGGCCGGATGAAGTGTGTTGCATACCAATGGCTCAGGAACTGGGCTTGCGCTGCCCAGTAGTAGCCTCTATATCGGGTAAAGCCAGTCCGCCTTGCGTTATGGGCAGGATCATAATGCTGTGTGCTATTCGGGCAACCCTGCCTGCCCAGACGAGGTTGATTCGTTGTAAGAAGAATTTTTGCGTGAGTAGTAGAGGGATATTTGTGAAGAGGGAGAGTAGTTTGGGGAGGATTACCATTTTCGCTAGGGACACTCTGCCCCAAAGTGTGAGGGGAAGCGTTTCCATCTGTTCACTTTAGCTTGGATAGTGTCGAGTGTCATCTCGTAGTTGTCTTGCATGATGTCGGTGCTGGATCTGGACATGAGAATCCCCAGGTACCGGACCTTCGAGTGTTGCCAGTGGAAGCCAAAGTCGTCCTGGAATTCTTTGGTTGATTCTGTGAGAGCGAAAATTATCGATTTTGCATTATTGATTTTTAGTCCTGAGAAGTTGCCGAATTTGAGGACTGCTCACATCACCGGATTCAGGTTGTTGTGTGGGTCGCGAAGGAAGAGTGCTATGTCGTCAGCATATAGTGAAACCACCATTTTGTGCGGGCCGAAGGCGAGAACCCTGTGCAGATGATAAAGCCTTAGATCGGACGCTAGGGGTTCCATGACCAGGGCGAAGAGAAATGCGGGCATGAGTGGCATCAACCTTCTAGTCAGGATTTTTGCAAAGATTTTGTTATCAAAATTTATTAACGATACGGGCCTGTAGGAAGCGCAATCTTCCTTGGGTTTATCTGTTTTGTGTAGGAGAATGATATTCTCAGTGTAAAGTGTTGGTGGTAGTTGGTCTTTGGCTATGGCTTCTTCGTAGACCTGGAGTAGGAGCGGGACTAGAATGTCTGAGAACAATTTGTAAAATTTACCTGTTAGGCCATCAGGTCCTGGGGCTTTGGTGCTCGGTAATTCCTTGATGACTTCTAGGATCTCTGCCGTAGTGATGGGTGCGTTCAATGGCTCACGTAACTCGGCACTTGTCCAATATAGTTTGGTTGTATTTAGGTATTCTGTTATCTCGGTGGGCTCCCTGGAATAATTGGAGTTATATAGATTTTGGTAATATTTGCGGAATGTTTCTAATATATCGTCTTCAGAGTACACGAGGGTTCCCGATGTGTCCAGCACCGCTTCGACTGTCGTGGGTTTTTGTTCTGCGGTGATGAGTCTTGCAAGTAGTGCACCGGGTCGTTGCCCTTCGCCATACTGGCGGATTTTGTGGTGACTTGCCTGGAATTTGGCTTCTCTGTCTGCTAGTGTTCTGAAGGTTTCCAATTCTGCCTTAAGTGCAGCTAGTGAGCTTGGAGTATTTGTGACTGTTGCTGCTTGTTCAAGTGTTTTGAGGCGATTTTTGCATGCGTTTAATTCTTCCTTCAACCTCTTTAGGATTCCGTTCTCTTTTGCTAGGCACACTCCTCTGATGAAACATTTCAGTGTCTCCCAGAGTATTCCCGGCGATGCTACCGTGCCTTGGTTTGTCTCAAGAAATATGCTCAGTTCAGAACGCAGTTCAGTGGCAAAGAGTTGATCTTGGAGGGCTCTGTGCTTGAATCTCCATTGGGGTCTGGTGAAGTCGCTCCAAGATGTTGTGCACACTAAGGTGACCGCTGAATGGTCTGAGATGGACCTGGGGAGGATTTGGCACTCGCCCCATTGGAGTCTACCATGAGCCGACACAAAGATGTAATCGAGTCTCGAACTGGATTTGTGTACCCAGGAGTAGAAAGTGAATTCCTGAGAGTTACGGTGTTTGCTTCTCCAGATGTCAATGAGATTGTGTGCTTTGCATATTTCGGTTATTTGCCTACTCGCCTTGGAGCGTGGGGCGGTTGTCTTGTGTGTTTTGTCTATGCGTGGATCGAGCGGGGTGTTTAGATCGCCACCTCATATTATTGTGGCTTCCCTGTTTGATTCAATGTGGGTCTGGACCCAGTCGAAATTGTTGGAGCCATCGATGTTGGGGCCATAGGAGTTAATCATGATTATTTATTCCCCGTCTATGGTTCCGTGGACGAGCAGTGCTCTTCCTTCGGAGTCGCTCTGGGTCCGAATTAGCCTGAAATTTGTTGTTTTGTTAATAAGTATGGCGACTCCTCTTGCGTATGATGAAAACAAGGCAAAGTATCTGTGGCATCCCCATGTTTTTGCCCAGTGGTTTTCTGAGTTAGCTCTTAGGTGCGTCTCTTGGATGAGGGCCACATCAACGTTGTGACGACGGAGATAGTGTAACAACTTCCTGGTTTTGGAGGGCTGGTTGCCCCCTTTAATGTTCCATGTGGCTAGTTTGAATTTGCTTAGTGCTGCTGCGTTGTTTCTGCTGCTCTATTACTGTTTGGTGATTTTGGGTGCTTAAAGTGGCTTTTCTTGAGTGCATGTCGTTCCGAAAAAGATATTCGTATATTCGAAGTGGAGACGTTGGTCCCGGTCGGGTTCAGGTGGAGCCTGTTTTGGCCCCGGTCAGTGCACGTCTTAAACTGCTGGCTTGTTTCTTCTGGGAACTCTTCCCCCAACTTGAGTCCCATCTTCCCTTTTCCCCTCCCTGTCGGGCAACCCCCAACCCGCACGAAGATGACCCCTCCCTAGATAACTTTGTGAACAGTGCTGTGCTTGGGGCGCTGGTGCCCTCCAAGAAACACCCATCCCGAGGTGTATGTAACAGACTTTTGCTCATGTTCCGATCCCCCAAGTCGAGCTGAATGTGGAGCTTTTTTCAGGGCGGGTCGCTCCCGTTCCTCTCTCTCCCTCGTGGTCTAGGCATTTCACGTATTGGGCCGCATCCAATATTGTCGAGAAAGATGTTGGCTTTTTCAGCATGGAGGATGCGTAATTTGGCTGGGAAGAGCATTGAATATTGGATTTGTTCCTCCCGGAGGCGAAGCTTAACTCCGCCGAAGGCTCTGCGGGATGCTTGCACCGCCGGTGAGAAATCAGGGAAAATTTGGATTTTGTCACCAACTGGCCAGCCTGAGTATTAGGTCGCGGTCTCTGAAATTCAGCAGTTTGGCGATAATAGGGCGAGGTGCCGTTCCCGGTATTGGGCGATTGGTTGGAATCCTGTGAGCCCTTTCAACCACAAATATAGGCGATAAGGTGGTTGCTCTGAAGATTTCTTTGCATAGTTGTTCCACGAAGTCTTCCATTTTCACAGGGTTTTGTCGCTCTTTGATCCCTACCAGCCTAATGTTGTTGCGGCGGCTGCGCCCTTCTAAGTCTTCATTTTTGGCGACAATTTCTTTTACTTGGCGCTCTAGTGATGATACTTTGGAGGACAGGGAGGTTGCGTTATCTTCAAGATCGGAGACCCTCTGTTCTACGGTGTCTAGCCTCTCGCCATGTTTATCAAGGCGGTGTTGTATTTGGTCGACTTTGGATGAGAGGGTGTCAATTTTGGCATCTAGGTTGCCTATGCCTGTTTTGAGTTCGAGCAGTATTTCTCGTATGTGGAGAGATTGGGGGGGTGTTGATTCGGTGTCCTGTTCCATGCTCGATGTTGGCGCTATCTCTCGATTCATCTGCTTGGGAGTTTTGGCTATGGCCCCGGTTTCGAACATTAATTTTCGCTGCGATTTGTCCGTTTTGCCCATGCTGGTATGGTTTCTTTACTTTGCTGGGTCGACGGCGTGGCTCTCACCTCGGATGAGCGTGTGCTGTTTGGAGTTACGCCACTGGTTGTAGAGGGCCCACTCGACTGTCTTGGGGG
Organism: Ambystoma mexicanum; assembly: GCF_040938575.1. NCBI lineage: Eukaryota > Metazoa > Chordata > Amphibia > Caudata > Ambystomatidae > Ambystoma > Ambystoma mexicanum. The sequence goes on along the minus strand of NC_090937.1, from coordinate 344,267,869 downwards.
TGCTACTGGACTTGTGTGTTCTGATTCTGGCAGAAGATTGAGTGGGCGCCTCGCTGTTGGGTCTCAGAATAACAGCAGGAGCCTTCCTCGTGGCCGCCCCTGCCTCTTTCGTGGAGTTATCGCAGTGTTGGTGCGCTTGTCGTGGCCAGTTTTGGAGTCTACCAAGTCCCCCCCCGCTACGGTGCGGGCCCAAGCGGTGAATCCTCCTTGTTCGCTTGGCCGTGATCGGGGTACTGTTGGCGGAGCGTTTTGGCGTTGGTGGGGCCCAGAACGGTTTGGGTTTGGGGAGCTGGAGAGTTCGTAGCACGCTGTGGGCTTTAATGTACTTCCTCAGCCGGGCCAGATGGGCCTGGCTGGAGTAGCTGCGTGGGCCTCACGCCTGTTCGCCTCACGGGGTGTCTGACAGCGGTCTACGATGTTGGCGGAACGTTCGCTGGAGGTGGGGCTGGGGCCGTTGGGATTTTGAGGAGTCGGAGGCTTGTGGATCGTCACGGGCTCCAGCGAATCTCACTCCCACGGGGTCGGGCAGCCACACGGGAGCCTGCAGGCTGGGCCAGGGTGGGCGAGGTCGCGGCAGCGTTTCTCCTACCTGGCGCCGGCAGTGTGTCCAGGCTCTTTCCCCCTCCACTAGGGCTGAGTCTGGAGGGCCCCGCGAGTCGGAGGCGAACGGCGGCGCCCAGTCCGTCCGGAGGCCCGATGACGCAGGCAGGCCGGGCGGGTTCTCAGCTGCCTCTGCTATGCTCGGACCGTGGCTTTCGGGCCCGCCGCAGGCACCACCTCCAGGGGGCCTGGGAGCCATTCTCTTTGCTCGGCAGCCTGCACTTTGGTTGGGTCGGGGGGTGGTTGCTTGGGTAAGGATGTTGCAGGAGGATCGAACGCCCCCCGAAACCGTAGTGCGGCACTGTTACGGCCTTACTCCCACCGCCGCTGCGTTGACCAGGATGTTGGCGGATGACGCTGAAATTGGTGCCCGTCAGACGTTTGTATCTTGGGACACGATATCGTGACCTATGGAGGGGGGATTCGGGGGTGTATGAAGCTATTTTGCCAGGATCTTTCTCGGGATCGGTGCAGAGCTCTCTAGTGAGCTGCCATCTTGGACGGCTCTCTAGCGCCCTAAAGATGCCTTGTCTATGGTTCCAGTGATCCCCACAGGGTTCACTGAGCTTTTGGATCTCATCCTCCAGATAGATGCACGAAAAGCCGCCAGAAAAGACAAGAGAAGACCCAACATGCAATCTCCCATACGGACCGAAGCTCCTTTGGCGCCTTCCAGCAAGCCTGAACCTATGCAGATCGGGACTATTAGTGGTCGCCTGTCTACTGCGTAAAGGGAGAACCGACGAAAGAACAATTTATGCATGTATTGTGGTTCCTCTGACCATTTATTGGTGGTTTTGTGCCACAAAAAACCCGTCAAGCACTCAGGAAATGCCAAAACTCGACATTAGCAGGAGTCCCTGTGTCGGGTCTTAAACCGGACTCCACTAAAGTTCCGTCATTGGCTCCCATAGCGATCTCAGTGACTCCTTGCTTTGGTAATGATACTGTATATTCCAAGGCTATGGTGGATTCTGGAGCCAGAAACAATAACATCAATGTTACTTTTGCTAAAACGTCCTCTATTCCTATTGTAGCGAAGGCTAAATCTGAAACTGTGAACACTGTTCAGTATTGATTTCTGGTATGGTGACTGAAGAGACCATCCCTATTCGGTTGGTTTTGCCTAATGGCCATACCGAGGAGGTGGTTTTTGATGTGATTGCAGCACCTCAATACAAGCTGTTATGGGGATCACCTGACTCACGCTTCACAATCCAGTCATCGACTGGGATACAGGACAGATACAGTATCCATCTACCTATTGTATTGAACATTTCTTTCCAAACCATGAAGTAACCACAGCCACGCAGGTCCTTGCTTTTTTGGAAGGGTCCTCAACCATTAGTGCAGTTCTTCTAACTGGCTCACATGTTCCTTGTGAATACTCAGGATTCACAGATGTGTTCAACAAAGGTATAGCGGAACACATGCCACCCCATAGGCAATATGATTGCCCGATTAAGTTACTATCCGGTGCCAAGATACCAACGGGTCATGTTTACTCCTTAACACAACAAAAGGGTGTCATATTGAAGGAGTATATCGACAATGCTCTCGAGACGGGGTTTATATGTCCTTCACAGTCACCTGCTCCCTCAGCATTGTTTTTCGTCCCAAAAAAAGAAGGGGACCTCAGGCCCTGCATAGACTACAGGGCATTCAATGCAGTTACCATAAAGAATCAGTACTTCAGCATTTATTTACGAAACTGGATCTATGTGGGGCGTATAATCTTGTCCGCATTTGGGAAGGCGACGAGTGGAAGACTGCTTTCAAGATGCGTTATGGCCTTTATGAATATCTTGTGATGCCTATTGGCCTATGTAACGCCCCCGCCACTTTCCAGTTCTTTATGAACGACATATTCAGCGACATACTAGATCAGTTTGTCGTTATTTACTTGGACGACATATTGATATATTCCTCCTCGTACCAAGAACATGTTGGGCATGTGTCTAGGGCCCTACAAAGATTACGGGAAAACTGACTCTTTAAAAAGGCCGAGAAATGTGTGTTTCACATGCAGGAGGTGGAATTTCAGGGGCTAGAACATAACCAATAATGGCGTTCGGATGAGTCATTCTAAGGTCAAAGCCATATTGAACTGGCCTACACCTCATAATGTCAAAGCACTGCAGTCTTTCTTAGGCTTTGCAAACTTTTATCGTCGGTTCATCCGGTCATTTTCTAGGACGTTGGCTACTCTTACGGCCTTGACTAGCTCTAAAGTGCCTTTTTGTTGGAACAATGATGCACAGGTGTCCTCTGAAACTTTGAAAGAGGCGTTTACTATGGCTCCCGTTTTACAACATCCGGATCCTGAATCTCCTTTCATAGTAGAAGCCGATGCCTCTAGTGGTGCAATTGCAGCCATACTCTCTCAAGAATGCACAGACACTAATGAAGAACATCCATTTATTTTTTTTCTCGCAAGCTAACCCCTTATGAATGGAATTATACCGTTACTGAAAGGGAACTGCTTTCAGTCAAGGATGCGTTCCTGGAATGGAGGCATCACCTTCTGGGAGCTAAACATCAGGTGGTGGTTTACTCTGACCACCACAACTTACAAGTGTTCAAAACCATGAAGTGCCTTACAGCACGTTAGGCCCGGTGGCATGTTTTTCTTTCACAATTTGACTTTTATATTACCTATCGTCCCTCCAAACAACACGCTAATGCTGACGCTTTATCCCGCATCAATAGCGAAGTCATTGACTCACGTCAGGATCAATGTTCGGTTCTGGCTGATCATGTAATATGCAGTTGTTCAGCACAGCCATCACTGAAGTAGGAAATCCAGGGATGGGTGTTGCAGAATCCACGTGAAATACAAGATCTTAATCTAGATGTACAAAACAGGCTATCTTTCATACAAGGCGTTCTATACCAACCAACAGAACATACCCGGAATAGAGCTCTTCAGTGGGGGCATGATTCCATGGTAGCAGCACATCCAGGACAAAAAAAAACCCTAGAGTTATTGAAACGGTGGTGCTGGTAGCCTCTATGACACAGGATGTGATAGATTACGTCTCTACCTGTTCTGTGTTTATACAGTGCAAAAACAGTCCGGGAAAACCAATGCGTTTATTACACGTGTCGGGGTGATTTTCCCGGGGGCCGGCAGAGCCGTCCGCGAACCTCCGGGGCTGGGGAGGCCCCAACTCTTCCCGCCCCGGAAAGGAGTATGAGACACACCCAAGGGCAAGGTAATAACTGCTGTTTATTAGAGTAACGGCAGGGATACGCTCAGACGTATGCATCCGGAGAGGCTCTCGTCGTTAGTGGGGCTCGCAGGCCCTTTTTACAGCAGTATGACGCGCTACTTGCGTCACCTGGGAAAATCATCACAAAACCTATCGCCACTTCAGGTTGGTTCCCCGAGTGGTAGGGTTAGTATAGTTACCCTATGGGAGGAAATGTTAGTGGACCCTGGCGACTTTCTGTCTCGTGAGTTTGGCATCTTGTCAGTTCGGCTTGGTCATGTGTGGGGAGACCGTAGCTGGAGCAGAATTGTGAGCATTAGATTTGTGTTTTTCGGCTCTGATGGCTTGGCACTGCAGGTATAACCTTGGCGCTGGGAGCGCGGCATGTGGGTTGCAACATCGTGGCCTTGGCTATGAGCTCTCGTTGGGGGCTCGTTCTGCATGGCCTAGTTGGTGGGTGGCAGTACATAATCCATACTATGGAGGTCGCGGGGTGACAGAGTGTCATACGCAGCATTAGGTATACATGGTGGCGTCTTCATAGGGATAGGTAGCGAGAAAGCATCAGCAAGCATATACACGAGCTCTTCAGGCGTCTTGCGTTTCTGCGGTGCTGTAGAAGGCCTATGTGAAAAATAACAACGATGCATGTCCGTGGGTATGTCAGTCCGCTACGTCATAGCACTGAGTATATTCTTCGTTTGGGTTGATGTGTGAGTGACCGGTGTGCATGGTGGCACGTGTGTTCTTGTCTGTTGGCTGTGTCATCATGGCATCTCTAACGATGATAATTTTCGTGGTTGGTGTTTAATCGAGCTGGTTCATGGAGCAGGCGTCGGCCTGACCAGGGCGTGCTAGTGGGCATGCTCCTCTTATGTGTATGCCTTTGAAGCAGGATACTTTGTCATCTGGTAAGGAAGGGAATTGTTCAAACTCCTCTTGTGGGGGGTGCTTGGGCCTTGATCCCCTAGGCCATGGTCTGGATGAGACTAGGGGGAGGGTGTTTTCCCATTCTCCTACTTCAGTCCCCCCTCTGGTTGACTTGTCGACCACAAAATTATCCTTTTTCTTATCTCCTCTTACTCTCCATACTTTCGTTTTTCCAGCCAGGTGTCCGTAATGGTTGACATGATCTTCAAATGACCAATACATATAAACGCAGCCACCACCGGGTTTGCAGTAGACCCACTTTCCAACATAGCTCTTTGGGTTCCTTGGGTTTTCTACCTTCACAGATGGTGGGTCCAAGTGAGTTTCAAGTATTTTCTTGCGCAACCTTTCTCGTTCTTGTATAATAATGTCTGTGTGCTTGTCGTCTTCGGCTGGTAGTAGGGCGTGCATGCCAACCATTTCCATCATTTCATCCGTTGTACGTGCTTTTCTTGCTTTCCAAAACCTCATTCCTATTAACACTGCCATTCCCACTATTATGCATCCTACTATTAATTTTAGTCCATCTGACAGCCATGATGGCATCCATGACCATAAAAATGAAGACCAGCTGCCATCTTTCTTCACTCCCTTCCCTTCTTCTGCCATCTTTGAGTGCATCGGTGCAAGTTGTGATACTGCCTCAGTAAGTGTTCCATTGTCTGCGTCATTAGCAGGGGTGAATGTGCAACATGATTTTCCAATTTTTGCACAAACTCCTCCTTCCATTGCCGTAAGGAGGTCCAGCACACATCTATTTTGTAGTGCTACCATTCGTACAGCCCTCCATTCTTCTTTTATTGCATTAAATCCATTGACGGTGGAATTTATTGTCATCATTAGCTCCCATCAGGTTATTTGAAGCCATTTTGCATTTGCATATGCCTGCAGTCCTGGATGTATAATGGATGAGAAGAACATTGCTGCTCTGCTGAACAGTCTGTGTCCTGGAGGAATGTCACTGAGCGCTGTTTCCGATCTTCCCCACAGGTAGTTTCCCGTCAGTGGTTCTCCTTGTCTTTTCACTCTTGACAAGATGTCTGTGTCGTTTTTTTCTGTACCTTCTTCAATCGTCACAGATCTTCTCCTCCTTTTGTTCCCTTCGTCATCTTAAGGAAGTTGCCCAAGTTGACATGTTTCTGAGGCACAACCAGAAATGGTATGTTGACGTGTACCATAGTGCATATTCCATTCCAAGATGGTGGTAAGCTGTGGTATGCCTTATCTCTGGAGGCCCAATAGTGGTCCATTATAACTGCTGTGCCGGCACCCCCCTCAGGTATCAGTACTGTACTTTTACAGTTGTTGTTACTTCAAACATCAACATCGCCAATGTCTTGGTAGCACAGTGTGTGTGCAGTTAGCGGTAGTACAGTTATTGGGTCTTCGTCTTTCTCCAGCCATGTTAACAGTGGTACTCTCTTTATCCATTCTGTCCAACATTTGTGGTTTGTTTCATTCATTCTGTGCACATTTTCATTTGCGGATGTTACCATATTGCTCCCCACAACTCCCTCTGTCCATCCTTCATTCATGTATATCTTCCCATATATTACTATCAGTGGTCTTTCCCAGCAACCTAGTTCACCAGCAGTTTCGCTTGCATACCAATCGCACGGCAGGTATTTTAATGTCACTTTCTTTGTTTCTCCTTTCTCAGGACCATCCGTCACATATCGGAACCCTTGTGTATGTTGGTGGTAGCTATTGTACATCATAAGCATTTTGATGAAGTTATTTCCATATGTGTATGAGTCCCTTGTCTTCCAATGCAACGATACTACTGTCCCTTGAAATCTTCCTTTTGTTTGGAACATTGCCAGATATATCAGGCATTCTGCTGTCGTTGCTGACACCTCAGTGGCTACAAATATCTTTGATGCGCTCATGGCGTATGGGATCAACAAGCACACATAGCAGTTGTCCTTGGTTGTCTGCTTACCAACTTTGGACATGTGCTGATACCACATGTTGTTTGAGACGTGTGCTGAATCTGTAAGATATGTGTCAATCTGCCCCACAGTACCTTTCTGACAAGTTTTCTAGACACTGCCCCATTAAACCCACCAGAACACCTTACCTACACCAACTAAAGATCCCGAATTATAACCTAAAAACAGCAGGGGGCTCCAGTTTTCCAGTGCTCACAGCACAATGTTGGAACACCTTCCCCACTACAATTAGATCGGAAGCCGCATTCTGGCCATTCAGAGCCATGGTAAAATCATGGCTACTAGCCTAAACACCCAGATTCTCACCGTCATGATCTGCTAGCTGCCACTCTCCACCTGTAGTAATGTTTATTCTACCTACAGCATAGTCAGGACCAACCTGTAACCCGGTCCGCATTAGCCACTGTAACTTTTATTCCTCACCCCATATTCTCTGTACATACTTTTCTTTTCTTGGTATATTCTACTCTTGTATGTAAGCACTCAGAGCCTGGACTAATATACGCTCTGTCTGTTGTTATATGATGTTCGTGCAACGATATGTAACCCTGCTGTACACATGATTATGCGCCCAGTTACCTGAGGGTTCGGATGCGCTTTATAAATAAACTAAACTAAACTAAATTAAACTATTATCTGCATATGTGCTACGTTTAACCCTTTCCCTGTTTATTCTCGTTCTGCTTGTACCACTTGACACTGTACCTGTTGCAGCTGTGGTAGGGGGTAAATTAGTTTTAGGTGCAGCCATAACATGATAAGCATAGTGTGTCTGCCAGACAGAGGCAGCCAATAGACAAGTGATAAACAACACACCTATTAATTTTATTACAATAGCTAATATCACTGACATTTTCCTCTTGCCTTTGCTGCGGTCCTGCAGCTTATTGTCTTTGACGCTATAGTTGCCCGACTGAAAATTTCTAAAAATATGCATTAATTTGTTAGTTTTCTTTAATCAAGCTCTCCCTATCAGGTAGTCGTTTAATGCCCAGGCAAAAAGCTGTTCCCACGCTAATCTCAGTGACCTATCTCTCAGAGCTGGTAAGTGCTCGTGGAGATGTGGGAATGATTGTTCTATGGCCAAAATGAACATGTTGTAATACACACGCATCCTTCTCTTTTTTAAATATTTTGGTCTTTTTATAGCGTATACAAATTGGTGTGACAGTGTTTCAGGGGTGTTGTCGTCTGTGGGCAGAATTTACCCCTGGGCAAAACGCAACAGTAATTTCTTCACTTTTCTTTATACATAACAGTTGTGCGCGGTACCTGGATGTGCGAGACAAAAAGAGAAAGAAAACATGCAGGTGTCTACAAGTGTGGTGCAACGAGACAATTTGTTAGGCAATGTCCTTTATTTGGGTAGTAGCATGGGCGGGGCTGGCCGGGGCAGGGTTTTGTTTGATCTGGGATCTCATGACCATGGGGTGGGCTGTGGGCGATTGTCCAAAGTTTTTAGGGGTGTCTGTAGGGGCCAGGGGCAGTGTCGCAATTGTCTTTTGTTGCAGTTGCTGCTTTGTTGTCTTTCATTGTTGATGCTGCTGCGTTGGCCCTGTTGTCATTGCAAGGGCGGGTCTGATCTTTGTAGGGCTTGACATTGTGTAAATGGTTCCACACTTTCTTATCTCACGATTTTATAGCTCTAGGAGCTACTGCTTCTACCTGGTGGGGCCCAGTGAACCAGGGGCTATTCCACCGGCGGTTGAAGTTGTGCAGGAGGACGTAGTCCCCTTCCACAACAGTCCAGTGTGCTGGTTGTCCCTGTTCCTCATTTGTTTCTTCTTGTTGAGTGTTTTTCAACCGCCCCGCGTACGCTCGAGCTGTTGAGAGAGAGATAAAGGTGACACTAGTAATCAAGAAAGACACATATTCGTACATTTCATCACCAAAAACATTTGCAGCAGTATCATAATCGGTCATGGCCCTTGATGGGGGGGTTAGTGGAAGGTGCATCTGACATCCAGTCACCACCTCGTGGGGTGTGAGGTGGTGATCTGACCCTGGCCTATTCCTTAATTAAAACAGGGCCAATGGGAGGCAGTACAACCAGCTTTTCTTAGTTGTCTGCTGAATTTTAGCAATTTCTTCTTCAGGAGGCCGTTCAGGCGTTCACAAACACTGTTAGCCTGCGGGTGATATGCCTATGCAAACTTGTGTTTGATGCCAAGGAGTGCAGTTATGTGTTGGAACATTTCATTGGAAAAGTGCGGGCCATTGTCTGACCGCAACACTTCGCAAACCCCCTACCTAGGGAAGACCTCCCTTACCAGGAACTTGGCTGCTCTGAAGGCGTCTGCATGAGAGCAGGGTCCAGCCTCGATCCACCTTGAAAATGGGCATACCACTACAATCATGTATCTGTGTCCTTGACATATATTGATCATGTCAACGTAGTCAATGTGCAGGTGCAGAAAGGGTCCTTCTGGCCGGGGTATAGTAACTTTGATCACTTGCAGCGTGTGACCGGCCGTGAACTGTTGACAGGTTAGGCATTTCCTGATAAAGTTTGCAACATGTGAATTTAACTCGGGACAGAACCAGGCCTCCTTTATTCGTGCTGCAATCACTTCCTTTCCTGTGTGTGTGGGATGGTGTAGCTGAGCCAAGGCTGTTTTCAATAGGGCTAGGGGCATCACTACTTTGCCTGTATTATTCTGACGCCATAATGCATCTGTGGGGGACATTGTGCACCCTCTTTGGACCCATCGATCCTTTTCCGCCATGGGTGCTGCTGCCTGTAATTCCATAATTTGAGTTTCAGGGATGTGTGTGTACCCCTCCTTCATCAGCATCTGTCTTGCTCCCGCCCTCCCCTTATCTTTTTCTTTTTCTGGGAAGGTCCATATCTCGCCAAAATACACAGCATGTTTTGCATGTGCGTCTGCATGTGCGTCTGCTGTTTAATTACCTTTTGAGATAGGGTCATCCCCGTTAGTGTGGGCCTGACATTTCACCAGGGCTATTTCTCTAGGGTTATTAATTACTTCAATCAGTTCAGCAAGTAGGAGGGCATGTTATACTGGGGTTCCATCTGCTCTTCTGAACCCCCTTTGTTGCCATTTTATTAACCCTGAGTGCACCGTCGATGTGACGTATGCACTGTCCGAATATATTGTTACCCTTTTGTCATTGCTCTCTTTTTGTGCCAAAATTAGGGCCACTAGTTCTGCTGCTTGGGCTGAGTAATGTTGTGGTAGTTGAACACATTTTACTGGTACATACATCCAATCCTCTGTCAGCCGAACCACTGCTGCTCCTGTCCTTCTTACCCGATCACTCTGGTCAATTGTTGAGGACCCATCAATGTACATTCTCTGTCCCCCTTATAGGGCATTTTCCTCAACCTCTCTTGCGCTGGAGTACATTTCAATGGCCTGTGTGCAATCATGAGCGTAGTCACCATATTCAACTACCTCTGCTATAAATCTTGCTGGGTTTACATTACTGCACCTAACAATCGTTAATTCTGGTCTTGACAAAATAATCTCATATCCTGATGCCCTCTGTGTGGTCAATGTCTATTTGGGCTTGTTCAGTATGGCAAATAGGGCGTGTTCCACAAATAGTGTGGTAGGGCACCCCATTGTTATTGATGATGATTTTTCCACCGCAAAGGCTGCGGCGGCCAGGCTTTGTTCGCAAGGGAAGTGACCTAACATTACAAGGTCCAAGTGTCCGCTGTAAAATTCTACAGGCTTGTGCCCCATGCTCGTTTTTCGTGTCAGTACTGCCTTCGTTACTGCTGAGTCGCAATGTGAGAAGATGAAAAATTGGTGTTCATAGTTTGGAGTGGCCAGTACTGGTGCTGTTGAGATGTCGTGTTTTAATTCGTCAAATGCCTCTTTCATTTCTCTTGTCCACCCCAACCTTTTGTCCCCCTTCTGTGCTTCTCTGAGGGCCTCGAGCAGGGGTCCTATGTATGATCTGTAGTCAAAAACCCATGCCCTGCAGTAGTTGCATAGGCCCAGAAACTGCTGTAGTTCTCTCACTGTCTGTGGTTGTGGTGTGTTTGTTATGGCTTGTGCCCTTTGTAGTGCAATGTTCCTTTCATGCTGTGAGATGAGCTGACCAATATAGAGCACCCGTTTTTGCCAGTACTGTAACTTTTCCTTGTCTACCTTGTACTCCTTCCCAGCCAACACTGTGAGCATCTTTACTGAGTCCTTCCTACACCTCTCTTCTGTGGTGCTGCAGATGATGATGTCATCCACATATTGCAGCACCGTGCTCTCCATCTCAATGTTTCCCAAATCCATTTTTATCACTCTGTTAAAGATGGATGGTGACTCACAGTACCCTTGGGGCAGCCTTGTGTGTTTCCATTTTGTGTTGCGGTATGTGAAGCTTGTCAGGTCCTGTGAGTCGGGGTGCAGAGGTATCGAGAAAAAAGCATTTTTGAGGTCAATCAAGGTAAACCGTGATGCCTCTGCTGGTATTCCTCATAGTATGGTGGCTGGGTTAGCTGCTATGGGGTACTCTGCTTCTACAATGTAGTTCAAAGGTCTCAGGTCTTGGATAAAACGCCAAGACCCTCCTTTTGCTTTGCGTACAGGGTACACAGCAGTGTTGCATGGTGACTCTGATGGTACTAGTATACCATTGTTTATTAGGGCTGTTATTGTTTCATATATGCCCTCATCTGCCTCTTTTGATAGTGGGTATTGCTTCATTCTTGGTAGCATTGCTCCTTTTTTCAGTTTTATTTTTACTCCACCAATGCTTTTGATGCAGCCAACGTCATATGGACTGGTGGTCCACAGGGATGTTGGTACAGCTGCCATGTCTTCCTCGTAAAATGGCACTGGTGTGGGGGCAGGTGCCTCTAGTGCCATGGCCATTTTTTGTGCCACTTGCTTGTATGTTACCTTCAACCAGATGTTAATGCTCATCCCAAACACCATCTCTCCCTCTCCACTGTCGTCTGAGAAGAGCTCCTCATCTGATACCTGTGTAAGCCTGCACCCCTCTGCCAGTGCTATTACAGCTCTCCAGGCCCTCCCCTCCCTATCTTGGGCGTGTGCTGCAATGTAGTCCGCAGTAGCCATAATGCTCTTGATGCTTACTATAATCATTTTCCCCTCATTTTCACTTGCTGGTGTTTCTGGTCTGAATAGGTAAGCTGCTGGCCTCCTCCAAATGTTGCCCTCAATTCCAGGCAACCATGCTATTGCCATGTCTGTCCCATATTGGAAGAGGTCTCCATCTACTGGCTCAGCCCGGGCCACTGTTTGGCCACAGGACACCTGCAGTATAGGTCATGCTGTGAGCATGTTAATGGCTGGTGTAGAGCAAATTATGCCCTTCTCCGTGAAGGAGATGGTCATATTCAATCTGCTCATGATATCTCTTCCAAGTATGTTTACTGGTAATTGAGTACAGAAGTGGAAGAGACATGTCATGATCTCCTATAGATAAGGAGATGTTATCAGTGAAGGGAACCAACCCTCGAGCCCCAGAAAATCCTTGAGTGTGCATGGCTTCGCCTGACAATTTAAACTTCCCCTCCCTTATGCAAGACCTAGGGGCCCCAGTGTCAACTAGGAAGGAAACATTTTTGTCACCTATCGCCACCTGTATGCGTGGTTCCTCCGCAGTATTAGGTGTTCCTGATAGGATGGGACACATCAAAGACGTCTGTGGGCTGTCCTATTGTGGATATAGTGACTGACCGCTTCCTGTGTAAGGGTTGTGACCCAATATTGTCACCTTCCCTAGCTGTGTCTGCTGTAAGGGTGCATCAGTTGTTGATACTGCATTGTCCTGTATTTGTGTGAGCTGCTGTACCGGTTGTACTTGATTTTGTTGTGTTGCTATCACCTGTTGCTGTGGTGGTGTGTATGTTTGTATCTGTTGCTGTGGTGGTGTGTATATTTGTACCTGTTGCTGTGGTGGTGTGTATGTTTGTACCTGTATCTGTGGCTGTGGTTGTTGCAGTGGCGCTTGTTGTTGTGGTAGGCATTGTTGTGTTCCTTGTTGTTGTTGGTAAACTTGTTGCTCCCCCATAGGCCCTTGTTGCACCTGTTCTCCCCATGCTGCTTGGGTGGGTCTCATCCTGCAAGTGCGTGACATGTGTCCCACCATCCTACATATCCAGCATATTGGTGGTTCTCTGGCCTGCCATGGGAAACCCCCGTGTTGTCTTGGTATCCTTGCTGTCCATTTGGGTAGTTGCCCGGAACCCTCCCCCTTGTTGTTGTGTGGGCGGGCCATAGCCCCTCCCTTTCATCATGCCGCCCCTCCCCCTGTAGTTGTTTGAGTACCCATTTCCCATCTGCATATATCCTCCTCCTGCGTATGCCGTGTATGGTGGGGGCGGAGGCATCTGTTGTGTTATTATTTGTGCTGGCTGCTGTAATTGCGCCACCTGTTGTTGTGTTGTGTCTTGTGTAGCCGCAACCTGTGTGGGGGCGGGTGTAGTTATTAGTGCTCCTTCCATGGCATATTTTATTAATTTCTTCTGTACCAATTTTGCCTCCTCTGCCTTCCTATCTTCATCCTTTTGTTTCATCTTTTCCTGCCACATCCTGCAGTGGTGAACTATAGTTAGTTGTATTTCTGGCCAGGCCTTAACTTCCAACCCCACTATTTTCTTCAGCTGTTTTTGTACCTGCTCCAGGAACCCTTGTATTAGTATATGGTAGAAAATTGCTAGTGTTTTATCCCACGGCTCCCGCGTTTCCAGGCGCCACTTCTCCTGAATCTCCTGGATGTAATCAACAGGATCTTCATTCTCACGCATTTTGCGTGACGTTATTGCTCCTATGTCTGACGTGTCTGGGTACTGAACCCTCAATGCCTGCCACAGCGCGTGTCTGCAGTTGGCAAATGGTGCTCCATCATGTGATGTGTCTGTTATTGTGACCCCTGGGAAGCCCGCCCTTTTCCAGATGTCATCTGCAGCATCCCCCAGTATTGATATTAGGAGCCCCTTCACGTCCCCCACCGCTAGTTTTTGTCCCACAGTGTGTTTTTCCATCTCATATATCCACTTTCCAGCTCCTCCACTTAGTGATGTAAGTCTGCATTGTATGTTCTCTTTATCGGCATGCTTCCAGGGGACATATTGTGGTCTGGCACCTCCCCTTTCCAGAAGTGGCATTAAATTGTACCCTCTTATTTCCCCCAGTGCCCGTGGGGTTTTGTCAGTGTATTCATCCTCTTCCTCTGTGTCGGGTAATTCAGCAATGATAACAATATTACAGTGGTTTGTTCTATCGTCCCCTTCATCCTTCCTCCCTCTCCTGTTACCCTCTTATCTCACCGTGGGCATGCTTGCCCGTTCTTCCTGCCTGCGTCCTGGGAGGTCCCTAACTCTACCGACATATGGGGTGTGCACAGGGGTGGGTGTTAGTGGGCATGGTGTTAGTGGGTGTGGTGTTTGTACTGGTGTCGGTGTTAATGGTTGTGGCGTTCTCCTTGTTTCCTCTCTTACCTGTGCTTCTCCTGTGTTTTCTTCTTCCCTTCTTCCGCATTGCCATGGTGACTCGCAGTTAGTGCGTGTAATGTACAGTTTCTCTAAACTCTCCCTATTGCCCTCTCTTCCACTTTTTCCCGAACATTCTTCTTCCTCGCTGCAAAATCCATCAGCAAAAGATAATCCCCACTCTGTGCGTTTTCCCCCCACTGTTATCGTCCTTAAATCTATTAAGTCATCTTCCTTGTGCTCACCTCCTTTAACAGCTGCCCCCTGTGTTGATGTTGTAGCCACCTCCGAGTCCTGGCGTGTGTATGTTCTTACTCCGTGCTCCACTCTCCAGCTCCTCTCTCCTCTTCCTTCTTTCCCATTATTTCACCGCCTATTTCCGCTCGCTTTCTGTGTAGTTCTTCCATTACTTCTGCACTTACCTTCGCTAATATCCTCTCTTCTTCTTCCCTTCTCCCCCATTTTGCCCCTTCCCTTTTTCAATATACTTTCTATTACTTTACCTTCTTCATACTTCCGGGCGCTTTAAGATAGTATCTTCTTTTTCCACAGTTCCATTTCCCTACCCTTCTCTTCCTCCTTCCTTTTCATTTCCCGTTGCTCCGCACGTGACACCCCCTCTGCTATTGCCCTCATCCGCTCCTCCTCCTTCTTCCTTTCTTCTGTTCGCTCCTTCATCCTCGCCTGCTCGTCCCTATTCTCCTTTCTTTCTTTCTTCCTTCCTTGTGTTTCTTGCTCTAACTGTCTGATCAGTGCGCTTCGTACTTCTCTTAATTCAGCCAACCTTTCCTCCAACATTTCTTCCTCTACCTGTGACAGTTGGCCTTCTCTTGTCTTACTCACCTCGGTCCCTGTCTGTGTGTTGTCCATTTCTTCCTTGTTCACGTTCCTCACTGCTTCCTCTTCTTCCCCTGTTAGTGTCCCTCAGAGCTTTAGGAGCACCTGCGCTGCTATCCATTCATCTGGTCCTATGTTTGCCATTTTTCCCACAGTTCTCTTCTCGCCCCCTATCCCTGCCTGAGTTGTGCTTGAGTCTATCGTGTCCGTTGCCACCGCCCCCCTCCGGTAGCTATCTGTAGGAGCGTATGGTGGAGGGCTGCACGCGGGGTTTGAGTATCCCTCAGCAGCTGTTAATTGTTGTCTGGCGGCTTCTCTTAACTCTGTTACTGGGTACAACCCTCCTTCTTCCTTCTTTACTACTTTTGCCAGAGGCATATCGTCTGTCCCTTCCTTTTCCACCTTTGCTTCTGATACTGTAACCGATCCTTCTTTCTCCCTCTTGCCCTCTCCTGCACATAGTGCATTGCTGCTCGCCGTGCTCATGCCCCCTCCGTTCTCCTTCTCCTCTTTACCCTCCTTTGTTTCTTTGCTCCCTTTCTCCTCTGTTGCCCCTTCCATGGTAAACATTCCCATTGCCCCCGGCCTGGCTCCCTGCAACATCTTCCATAAGTTAAACATTTCTATATGGTGAGCTAATTTCTTTCCTTTGTAGGTGTTGTGTATGTATGTCAATAGCGAGTGTTGGGTGTATGAGTCAAAGCTGCCATTAGGCGGCCACGGTGTTAGTATTTTGTTGTCTGTCCCTTGTGTCCAGTCAATTCTGTACTTTATAATTTTCTCCTTATGTGGTGATAGAGACGTGCAAATGTGCTGAAGGGGCGTAGATAAAGCATTCCCTCTCACTCCAGACCCCGACCCGTAGTATGTGGCCATGTTACAATTTTCTTTTTCCCAATATCAACCTTTTTTACCTGGCCCCGTAAACTGGGGACTTCCGACTGTCTGCTGAAAAGTAATACAATTGCAAATATACAGTTCCTTCTCTTTTATTATTTTTTCCCCTTGATGTCACTAGTATGGCCCCCTGCGGCCATGGCGCACGATGCCCCGTGCGGCTGCGTTCCCTGTGTGGTGTGCTTTTACAGCTGCCCCACCTTCCCTTCTTCGTCAAACCTCTCCCTCCCCTTTCTCAACCCCCTTGCTGAGCGTAACCACGTTCTCCGTGCGCGGTCACCTCTCCCTTTTTCGCCCCTCCCTTATCGAGTTCTGGCGGTGTTCTCCGTGCGCGGCCTCCTCTCCCCTTCTGTCCCGCCCTTTCCCACTTCCTGTCCCCCGGCTACGCCTTGATCAACACAAGATGGTCGCAGTGTCCTAGACAAGCCCTACGGGTGACGTCACCAACTTCTGTAAACTATTACCGGTAAGAAACCTTTATAAGATCAAAGAGCACGTGATATGTTTTAACCCTCTTGTCCCCCGTAAACCCCACAGCTGTCTTCCCACCTCGCCAAGAGTGGAGGATGCAACAATCAATTATTTATTACAATCGGACTGCGCACACTGCGTCGCCTCGCGTGTGATACGCCCCCTCCCTCGGGGAGCTTAACCAGCCAATCGTCTTCCGCACTTGGGAACAAAACTAGCTACCTCCTGCAGAAAACTTCATCTACCTAACGTGCTTCAGCACTCAATTAGTAGGAATCCTCGTCTATTAATTGATCTATAACGTCAATGCATAGGAAAGCCACACCCCTCCCCTACAGGTGCCTGCGATCTGGACAAATCAGTTCCTTCCAACAACCACACGTGGTGCCTTTCGGCTCCACCCATTTTACTTCGTGGCGTGGTAGAAGATGGCCCTCGTGCCTGTCCTACTACCGCTCACTCGTCTATCACCACTTCTTAATCAAATCTTCTGCAACACACTGTAAACACCTCCCGCCACCCTTATCACAATTCCTCCCCCCTCCCACACAACATTACATTGCTGGTTGGCCGTGTCATACTCACCAAGTCCTCGTGAGCCGGGGCTGCTCGACCGTGTGCACCCCTGCAAAGCAGCTCGCCACCTCCCCACGTCTGGACAATCGCCAACCGCGGGCGGGATACTTCTCAAGTCGGCTCCCGAGGGCCAATATCCGGATTGCGCTGTACGGTCTTCTCGCAGTTCCGCGATGGTCCTGTAGTCCTCAAAAGGGGCAACGGCAGACGGGGCCGCGCTGCCGGGTTGCCTTGTTGCAAGAGGCCTTGGAACGATGCTCTCAGGGTAATAGACCTCAAACAGATCTCAGCAGTGCCTCCAACTTGTTGGGGTGATTTTCCCAGGGCCCGGCAGAGCCGTCCACGGACCTCAAGGGCTGGGGAGGCCCCAACTCCTCCCGCATCCCAAAAGGAGTATGAGACACACCCAAGTGCAGGGTAATAACTGCTGTTTATTAAAGTAACAGCAGGGATGCGCTCAGACCGTATGCATCCGTAGAGGCTCTCGTCTTTAGTGGGGGTCGCAGGCCCTTTTTACAGCAGTATGACATGCTACTTGCGTCACCTTGGAAAATCATCACAAAACCTATCGCCACTTCGGGTTGGAAGAAACTGGGTGAAGCAAATTTTGTGGCCTGGGGCCCTAAGAACTGGAACACAATCCCTCTTCCTCTTAAACAGTCCACGACACTGCAACAATTCAGAATACGTCTTAAGACCTTTCTTTTTGATGCTTAAATCCCCACCTGGTGCCGTAAGTTTCACTGGCTACCCCTCAGGACATATGAGTCGCCATGACCCATGGCGGCTACTCTCTTCTCTCCTTTCTGGCATTTTAGTGTTATGTGTTTGTATTCGTTCATGTAAGCGCCCTGAGACCTTTGGGTGAGTGATTGTGCTATATAAGAAACTCCTTAGTTAGTTAGTTAGTTAGTTAGAGTGCTAGGGTTAGTATAGTTACCCTATGGTAGGAAATGTTAGTGGATAAGGACGGGTCAGGTGGTACACTTGGGCTGTCCCTAACAGTTGCTACATCGGAATTGTTACAAGGGGACCCTTGGTGATTGGCTAAGAGTAATGGTATCAGTGATGAGCCCCCTGTATTCTGATTGGTTCTCCCGCAAGCCCCCAAGCCTGGGACCATCGCCGTTCCCAGCTCACGGTGTACCTGGCATTGGCAACAATGTGCAACTATGGAAAGGTTTGCTTAAGGGCTGGTGAGCATGTCTTTGCCATCGCTGTAGGTGTCCAACTTGTTGCTTCGTCGTTGCAAACTGTGTCCCAGACGTGGGACCCTGGCGACTTTCTGTCTCGTGAGCTTGGCATCTTGTCAGTTCGGCTTGGTCACGTGTGGGGAGACCGTAGCTGGAGCAGAATTGTGAGTATTAGATTTGTGTTTTTCGGCTCTGATGGCTTGGCACCGGCAGGTTTAACCTTGGCGCTGGGAGCACGGCATGTGGGTTGCAACATCGTGGCCTTGGCTATGAGCTCTCGTTGGGGGCTCGTTCTGCATGGTCAGCACTTGCATTTTTGTCTCGGGATGATTTTTGGTTTGCGAGGCTCCTGCCTGGGGACTCTTGCTTGCGGCCTACTTGGGCCTAGTTCGTGGGTGGCGGTACATAATCCATACTATGGAGGTCGTGGGATGACAGAGTGTAATACGCAGCATTAGGTATACATGGTGGCGTCTTCATAGGGATAGGTAGCGAGAAAGCATCAGCAAGCATATACACAAGCTCTTCAGGTGTCTTGCGTTTCTGCACTGCTGTAGAAGGCCTATGTGAAAAATAACAACAATGCATGTCCGTGGGTATGTCAGTCCGCTACGTCATAGCACTGAGTATATTCTTCGTGTGGGTTGGTGTGTGAGTGACCGGTGTGCATGGTGGCACGTGTGTTCTTGTCTGTTGGCTATGTCGTCATGGCATCTCTAACGATGATGATTTTTGTGGTTGGTGTCTAATCGAGCTGGTCCATGGCGCAGGCGTCGGCCTGACCAGGGCGTGCTAGTGGGCATGCTCCTCGTATGTGTATGCCTTTGAAGCAGGATACTTTGTCATCTGGTAAGGAAGGAAATTGTTCGAACTCCTCTCGTGGGGGGTGCTTGGGCCTTGATCCCTTAGGCCATGGTCTGGATGAGACTGGCGGGAGGGTGTTTTCCCATTCTCCTACTTCACGTCCACTACAGGTGCTGCACAAACCATGGTATATGATATCGGTGAATTTTGTGGTCGAACTTCCTCGGATCCAAGGGTTTGACACCATATGGGTCGTGGTGGACTATTTCACTAAAATATCCCTTTTTGTTCCTTGCATGGGAGTACCCACAGCTCCTGTATTGGCTGATTTGTTAATGCGGAATGTGTTCCAGTTTTTGGCCTACCGTTCATTGTAATCACCGACAGGGGTTTGCAGTTTGCCTCTCATTTTTGGAAAGCATTGAGTTCTGCTTTACTGATTGATGACAGGATGTCTAGTTCATATCACCCTCAGACAGATGGGCAGACAGAAAGGGTTAACAGTACCATGGAACAATACCTGCAGTGTTTGTGTCTCCAATTCCAATCCACTTGGCTCTCGATGCTACCATCTGCTGAATTTGCTTAAAACAATTCTTTGCATTCATCAACTGGTACTACACCCTTTTATGCACTATATGGGCAACATCCCAGGTCTGTTCCTCTGGATCCATAGCTCTCTATGAACAATCCAGCTGCAGCTAGTAACATCAGGGACCTCACTGTACTGCATGCCAAGACCAAACAGCATCTTACACGGGCCCAGGAGAGTTCAAAAGCCTATGCGGACGCGCATACAGTACCAGCCCCTACCTATCGTACGTGTATGAAAGTCTGGCTGTCAACCAAACACCTAAAGATACCCGGGAAAAGATTTGTTGGTCCTTATGTGGTGACCCATGTGATAAATCCTGCGGCGGTCCGCCTGGAACTGCCACAACGCTGGTGTGTGCACCCGGTCTTTCACGTTTCCCTCATTAAACCATGCTCTTCCATTACTAGATTACCTATTCACCCTTTGGCAGTTTCGGTGTGTGGTTCTGACGAGTATGAGGTGAAAGGCATCCTGGACATGCGTATGCGCTTTGGTAAGCCTTACTACCTAGAGGATTGGAAGTGTTACGGGCTCAAGGTCCTGGGAGCCATTGTCCAATATTCATGCCCCTGCATTGTTACATCGATTCCACACTAGAAGGGGTCCCTTTAGGGGGTGGTACTGTCACGCCTGTCACTCCTGTTTCAGTTGTGCCCACGGCTCCTCACCTTCAGGGTTCTCATTTCACACATAGAACAGCTAGACCGTTCTATACGAGATGGAGATTGTTTGATTCCTTGCCAGGAAAGCAGCGTTTTCCTTATTCACGCAGTTACTGTCACGTGTGCTGTTTCTAATCATGTGATCTTCTACGACCTATTTAGCAGCATTGTGGATTTTCGCTCGCTGCTTCTGATTGAGTTGCTATAGTGTTTTCTTCTTCTTGAAGCTTCGTTCCAGCGGATCTGTTACCTTCAACAGTTTTTTCGGATTCCATTTGGGCCATTTGCTGCTTGATCCTAAGTGGTACTTCCTTGATTTTTGCCTCCCTTCCCTGAAGGGAGACTTCGATTCCTTCCGCTTCCTGGTTATTCAAAGTGGATCCTCGCTCCCCAGTTTCCGTGCTAGGCTGCTCTTGTATTGGCACTCTACTCTGCCGTCCTGTGAGACTCGCAGAAGCTAGCGTGGTTTCTTTATTTACTTTCAGCCGCATTGACACAGTTGCAAGGCGGCTGCTCCGGTTTTCAGTATTTCAGCCGCGCTGACACAATGGCCTTTCCAGACTACGTATCTTAGCCACGTTTACACGGCGGTTGCATTGACAGTCAAAGATCTACAAATATAAAATCTACGAGCCTAATTTCCTCCTATTCTCTGTGTTAGTGCTCCTTCTCCTCTTTCACAGCGCAAGATATTACCAGCTTTGATTACTTCCGGAGAACTGTCTATATTCTGTTTCAAGGGCATTGGATACTTTCTACCATCAAGAACTACTACACACCAATTAACTTTCTCCTATTTTTACTGTGTTTACATGCGCACAGGACTTCATGGACGCTATCCAGTTGTGCACCAACCTGGTACTAGCGTGGCCCTCATGCCGTTCGCGATTAGTTTTCTATACTAACCTTCCTTCCCTGACGTTGTTGTCCTCTGGAATTGACATGGTGTTTTCTGTGACGGACTTGGTCTGAAGTTTACATACGCCAACAGGTTAGTGGTTACTTTATACTTCATATAGTGATAGGATCCAACAGTCTGATTGTATACTGACATATTCCTTATTACTCTCACAGCCTGGCGAGTGTTTTGTGTTTCCTGCCCTTTCCATTGATTCCTCCCTCTGACTGTGGAATAAAGACAGTCATAGAGTGTCATAAATTGGAAGGTCTCATTTTGACCAGATCGTTCTACTCGAGCCGTTTCTTGAATCCTCAAGACCAGGAGGCTGCCCTCATCACTTGTATTCTTTAAGGTGGTCATAGATCTGTATCCTTTTGTTTACGCTCATATTGTGATGTAGTGTTAAATCCATGACACAGCC
Organism: Ambystoma mexicanum; assembly: GCF_040938575.1. Classification (NCBI taxonomy): domain Eukaryota; kingdom Metazoa; phylum Chordata; class Amphibia; order Caudata; family Ambystomatidae; genus Ambystoma; species Ambystoma mexicanum. The sequence continues at coordinate 344,246,392 of NC_090937.1, read as the reverse complement.
ACTCCCATTGTTCATTTCTGCAAGTCACTTCCCAGATACAAAGATAAGACAATGAAATGCCACATTCAGTGGGTTAAAGATATGGCCAGCAAAACATTTAAGCCATGGCCTCAAGATGGTACTCATTAGAAAGAGTTGCTGCAACACATGTGCACATATTTACATGCCACCAATAATGGGAAACAGTTACGGGACAGATTAAGTATTCTCAAACTGTGGAAAATGTTTTAGGAAGAGTTGGAGGAACCGAGAAAGAAAGAATGGATGCTTAACCAGCATGACGAAGGGCGTACACCACCAATGCCTCCTCCTCTACCGCCTCCTCCTCCTCTTCTAACAAGTGTCCTGCCCTCGACTGTACAGGGACTATATCCAATAAAAGCTGCTGCAGGATATACCAACTCCAAATATCTGCCCCAGTGTATAGTGATGACAAGAACATAAGGGGAGAAAAAGTCAACCAACAAAGACCATTGTTGCAACAAGTAGAATATGACGTGGGACATAGTTTGTAAGCGAAACTAACAGAAGCAGAGGAGGAAGGTCAATGAGTGAGAGGCATGCAGGGAGAAGGGGATGGTACGACAATTGTATCAGACAAATGGATAGGAGGCCAAATAATACTCAAACTTGATGGAAAATGCATAGGTGTTTCTAAAGAGTAAGCATTAGAGGATGGAAAGCGACAGGAGGCAGACAAGGAGAGGAGGTTGGAGGAAGAGAGAGAAAGGAAATGTGAGGAAGAGAGCAAAAGAGAAAGAAATTAGGAAGATAGAGAAAGAGAAAGAAAACGAGAAGAAGAGAGAGAGGGAGGGACGCTGAAAGGAAGTTGATGACATGATTAGCAGACATACACTGACAGAGAAAGGAGAGACGTTACAAGAAGGAACAATGAAAGCTCCAGTAAGAGCAGGCGAAACAGAATAAGCAGAAAAGAGAGTTGGGGGGAAGTCTCTTTAAGGTATGGGAAGAGACGTATTGCAGGAGATAGTGAGTGGGACGTATGTGAGAGATCCCCTTAGATTTTGAGGAAGAAGAGGAGGATGAAGACGGGGACGAAGAGGAAAGACAGTCACAATGAAAGTGGGGACAAGGAAGCTATACAAGCACCTTCTACAAGTGCTCCTGTGGGGAGAGAAATAGATTTGATAGACTTGGAGGGCAGAGTAATAGAGACCATAAGGTATCCTTTACTCACAGAGAGATGTCCAATGAGTCCAGACAGGAAAACACCATATATAAATAAAGGGATCTATCTACCAGACCATAAAAAAGTTTGAATGGCAGCAACGCCAATGAAGATAAAGGGTATGGATGTGCCTGCACCGAAGTGGACTGACACAATTCCCGTTATTACAGAAAGGCAGAGTATTAGGGAAGATTTTTATTATGACCAAATTACCAACTGCATTCCACTGGGCTTTCACTCATCGTTATGGAGAAACTGACCAGTCAGTACTAGTAAGAAACTTTGTTTCTCTTAGTCTTTCGACTTTGTTGCCACAATCGGTAAAATGTTATCATTGCACAAAGTACATTACTGTGCTGCGTAATGGGGTCCTTGTGTTTTCTGGCCCTAGTCATCCACTAAGGATATTTTGGACAATGTGCCTCAGAGTGGACTGGTGGCAGCAGAAGCTTTTTCCTGTAATGATATAACTTTTTACTGAGCCATAACGTGCTTACTGCATTTAGCTCATGACTGTGGCTAGTGTCCGTCATGTCCGTGCCACGAGGTTTTTTGTCTACTCCTTTGGCCATTTTGTCAGTTGGCCTTCCCCCTGGTCTTTGTGACCCGGAATCCCTTATTTGGGGATGCAGTTGCCAAGGAAAGCCGCTTCTTTTACGGGCTATTGCAGGTCATGTGTGTGGGTACCCAGGAGGTGGGCTGGGACAGTCTGGTACCAATTCACACTACTGGTGCCAGGATGTTTGGTGTGCACAAGAGGGACCACTGCTGGCATGCATGAGTGGGGCAGATCTCCATATTTTGTATATGAGGACGTGTCCTGAATGCAGACCCACAGATCAGCAACAGGTCCAAATTGTCGTGTAAACGGAGCTAAGTATTCCAAAGAGACGAGCAGACCCAAGGACCACACGGAACAGCCCTGCTTACAACTTGATCTCAGAAGACCTGTACTGGTGCTTCAACCGCTTGGAGTGGTGGGACCAATAACTCTCGACACCTCCAGGTTGCCCTGCAAAAGAGCCTGTTCGGAAGTATTCCTGGGCCATCCAGCAGACTGTCCAGCTCGAACATTGGCACCCATGCAGGTGTGTCGTCACGTCAAGTTTTACCTCAAAACTTTGGGGAATCGTAGCTTGCACTGCAAAGCACTTTTTCACAGCTGCTTTGGACCACGAGAGAGAGGTATGCATCTGACTGCGAGAGTTGGGTGCTCCTGCATCACTCTGCAACAGTGACGGTTGCTGTAGGCCATTTCCCACATTCCTTCTTGAGCCCTGAGACCAGCTGCATTGGTGCTTCCATTGTTCTTCAACCTAGATGAGAGATATTGCTCCCTGTGTAAACTGGACCTGCATCTGCACCCGCAGCACCTGAGCACTTTGAAGTTTAATCAAGGTGGCAATCATACCTCTGGTGATCCTCTCCAGACCTGCCAAGCTTGGACCCAAACCTAGCTAAGGGTGGTGAGTACTGAAACCACTTACCCTGAGGTGACAGCACAGAACACCAGACATGATGGGGCACCTTTTAATAATTGCTGAGCCAATGTTTGGAGGGTACCCGGAATACAGTTTCCAGACAGATCAGACATGAGTGAAATCGTGACGCGAAAAATGGGGCTGTATTAGTACCCACCCGCTAACATACAGGATATAAAACAGAACTGGTGATTAGAAACAAGGGAAACATGGGACAAAAATACAACCATTTGCTATCATATTTTAAGTCAGGGACTCCCCGAAGAAGTACAGAGGCAACCAAAGAAAGTTGTGGGGATTGAGACAAAACCATGGCCCGAGATACAATTGAACATTGTTCATCACTGTCGATTAAAACAAGAGAAAGACAGAAATAAAGTTGAGGGGAAGGAAAAGTGGATGAACTGAAATTAGTACAGAAGACAAGAGTTCACAGGAACAGAAGCAAACACAGCAAGGGTGGAATGGCAATTCTATGGGAAGAGGAGAGTATATATTATCCCGGGGGAGTGGGTTTACACCCAGAGGAAGAGGGTTTGGGTTCCAAGCACCACAGCCAGGAGGGTTTAACATAGGACAACCATGATTTGGGGGAGTAGGACCACAGTGTTGGAAAACTCAGATACATTGCAAGGGTTTGCAGATATAGGGGGGGAATGCAACAAAACTGGAAGCAATTTGTAAAAAGAGGGGGGTCAGCATATCCACCGCCATATAGTGCTGCACAACAAGATTACAATGGCCAAGATTATACACTGGGCCTCATTACAAGTTGGGCGGTATCCCAGCGCTAATTGTGCCGGGGTACTGCCCAATGCAATGTGAGTTATTGCAACTTGGTCCAGCTCAATTTTTACGCTGGATCCCGAGTTGCGAGGGGCGGTAAATCCCCATTCCCCATTGGGTCCATAGGAGCCAATGGGGTTGGGTGGCGCTTCTACCACCGGCAGTAATTGTGCCAGCAGTAATAGCACCGAAAACTGCCAAAAGCAGGTGGTAAGTGCACATTTTTACCTCCAGCAAAAAGCTGGAGGCAAAACTGGCACCTACCGCCCAACTCGAGATTTGGCTAACCCATAAATGTGCCAGTAATAGTATTACAGCTGCCTTTAAGGACTGAGTCCAAACTTGTGGTGAGGCCCAGAGTATTTACCAGCACAGACACAGGCTCAGCAAATACAGCAAACACAGCAGGCAGTGAAGCTTCAAATGCAACAACCACAGCAAGCGACACAACCTTAGATACAGCAAACACAGGTAAAACCGCAAGTACGGCAGAATATAATAGCCCAGTGGGACTCAAACGTATTGCCGCAGGCACACCTGGTACCCATAGTAGGGGGTGTGGCAGCAGTGGGAGGGAATCCCTTCACTGTAAAAGGACTGAACATCTACTCACAATAGGACAGCCCACATAGCGACTTGATTTGCCCCATTCTATCGATTACCCCAGACCCAAAAGAGGAACCACCGGTGGGGGTAAAAATAGACGACAAGTCTTTTTGCTTCTTTGTTGACACTGCGGCAACGGGATTTTGTGTTAGAGAGGGGACATTTCCAATGTCAGGAATATCGATGGACCCACTGATTCTCTGGGGCTATTATGATGTTTCCTTTTATAGATAAATTGACCGTAACGATAGGAGATCATGAGATGGCTATACCATTATTATGTTCTCAAACAACACAGGTTAACATATTGGGGTGAGAATTGATGAGCAAATTAAACATGACCATTTTGTTCACTGAAGAAGGGATAATATGTTCAACACCAGGTATTCATTATGTGAATGTACAAGAATTCGGGAGGGAATTTTATAGCCAGAAAGCACAAGCAGAGGTGCCACTAAACCCAGAAGTGTTTCTACAAGTGGTGCTGGTATGACTTAACTGATGTCAAACTGTTTGAAGATGGTTATTCAGACAATGAGGTGATCTTTTATATTTGTATTATGTATCCGTTTCAAATACAGAATAGGGAGCTTCCCAAACAGTATTACTGGTGAAAAAAGTACCATCATTTTATCAGGAAGATTTGGCAAATGTGCCGAGTTCATTGTGGACGAGCAGTCCACACAATGTCGGCCTATTGAAAGGAGTAGGAGCAGTAAGGAGTTAACTGAAAAAGGTACCATTTAACCAATAAAAGAGTATCCCATGCCAAAGGAAGCTAATGAGAGTATCTATGAAACTATTGCTACCCTTTTTCAACAAGGGATTTTAGGGCCTTCAGAATCGCCATGCAGTACTGTCATGTACCCAGTAAAAATGGCAACATGAGGGTCCTGGAGGGTTATACAGGATTTACGCCCTTTGATTAATATTGTTGAGGCAGAATTTCCATTGGTGCCAAATCCAGCTACAATATTATGTAACATAATACCCAAAGCCCAATGTTTTACAGTGATTAACTTGAAAAATGCTTTTTTCTCTATTCCCCTGCATGAAGATTTGCAAAATATGACTATGTTTACCTATCGCAGAATCAGATTACAGCACAGTCGCCTCCCATAGGAGTACTGTGAATCCCCTAGTGTCTTCAATAGTGTGCTACAGATAGACTTGGGAAACGTATAGACAGACAGCACATGTATACAATATGTGGATGACTTACTAGTTTGCAGTACTAGAGAGGAACAGTTCAGGAAGAACTCAGTGAAACTATTGACAGTACTAGCTGACAAAGTGTGCAAAGTGGACAAAGAGAAATTCCAATATTGTCTGGAAGAAGTATTGTACTTGGGCCAGATAATATCAAACGGAGGAAGAAATGTGACCCCTGAAAGGGCAGAAGCTATTGCCAGAATGCCCCGGCCAAAGACAATAAAACAGTTGCAGACGTTTTTGGGACTCTGCGATTATTGCTGTGCATGGGCTGTGATTACAGCACATATGTTTGGCCTCTCTTAAAGGGACTCAAAGAATGACAGAAAGATAAAAGTGTTCTTGATTAGACAGGAGAAATGACAGATGCATTTTATGAACAGAAAAAGCAATAAGCACAGGTGTTAGGTATCCCAAATTATAATGAAGATTCTCTCCTGTTTACCCATTCAAATGGAATTGTGATGACGGCTGTTCCTGTGCAAAAAGCTTTGAAGGGCTACAAACCACTGGCCTTTTTCAGCAGGATCTTGGATCCCGTAAAGAGAGGTCATTATCCATGTGAACAAGCATTGGGTGCAGTAGCTTTTGCAATTGAAAATTCATCCAATATAAAGATGGGCTGTTCAGTGACATAATGGCCCTCATTACGATACTGGCGCTAAACCATGGCGCTATTAGCACCATGGTTGGTGCCGGTATCGTAACGAATCCGCCAATGTTCAATGGGGAATTACCACCCCATTCCAAGGTTGGGGGGGCGGTAATTCCCCATTGAACATTAGCCCTTCCCCATTCCCATTTTTGCCCCATAGGGCTCAATGGGACTTGGGAAGGCGCTAAGTACGGTACCGCAAATTGCAGTACCGTACTTAGCACCAAGGTCCCTTTGCGGGTCCCTACTTTAACGGCTGGTCTAGACCAGCCGTTCAGGTCGGGTCCCGCAAAGGGACCTCGTAGTAAGGCGCTAATGAGCTAACGGCGCCGCAGCCTTTTACGGCGCCATTAACCCATTAGCGCCAGGGTCGTAATGAGGCCCAATGTATCCAACATGCCCTTTTTGCTAATCTTGAAAATCCCAAAAGCACGTTGGCCACACAGAGAGCATTTGGCTATGAATTAATAATATCTCATCCATCGATCAAAATGATCAGGTGCCGCATAGTAAATCCTGCAACATTTATAGCAGAAGCAGTGTAGGTGGGAGATAATGTACATGAATGCACTAACTACACTGATTATTATGATGACGTGCCCCATGTAAAAGAAAACGCATTAGGAGGAGGCGTAATTCTCTTTGTTGATGCTTCATCGACGATCAATCAAAATTCTGGACAGAGACATAGTGGGACAGCAGTAATGAAGGCGAAAGAGAATGGAGAGTTTGAAGAGCTAGAAAGTGCAAAATTGCAAGCACATTTTTCCGTGCAGAATTGGCTGCCATGATTTTAGCATTTGAGGCACATCAGGAGAAGGCGGTAACAGTGAAGTCCAACTCTGCTTAAGTAATGACAACAGTACACTCAGGTCTGTCACGGTGGAAAAGGAGGGGCTTCCAGCGCTCAGATGGCATGCTAGTACAGCTTGCACCATTGTTAGAAAGATTGATAGAAGCTCTTGAATGTCCCTCAGCAGTACCCATAGTGAAGTGTGCAGTGCATAAAAGAGGTGTAGACATGATTTCCCATGACAATGATGCCACAGATGCAGAAGCCAAAAGTGCAGTGTATTTCCCTGAAATATTAGACATTGCAACTGCCCCAAACAAACTTACACATGCACGCTACATGGTGATGAAAGGAAGTTTTAATACACTGTCAGTAACACAGATTGTATAGTTGCAGGGACGCATGCCACAAGAAGAGCAGGAATTGTGGGAAAAAAGGAGGGCTCATTATCCCCCACAGTGCTAATTTGGCAACAGGACAGTACAGGGAAACCTGCCATGCCTGTAGAGTTGCTTATAGTAGCATTGGGACAATTACATTATTCAGCACACACTACAAGAGAGTGTCTTGCACCATCTATTCCAGACAACTGGTTTGTCCTGAATTTGAACGAGCATGTGGCTAATTTCATAATCAACTTTATAGTATGCCAAAAAATCTACTGCTGTTCATACATTAAGAATGGTCAGAGGAGCAATACAAAATCCTACTGAATCATTTCACCTTTGCATATCGATTATATGAGTATATACCAAAAGGAGGACTCAAGACTCACCGAAGATGTACGAGAACATTTTGACCTAGTTAGTTCATTACAGCCCCTTCCACTGTACCCTGGAGATTTAGTATGCTGTTGAAATTTCACTAGAAAGTGGCACAAGCCTAGATTTGAAGGACCGTACATGGTTGAGATAGTCACACCTTCGTCAGTAAAAATGAGGGGTAGAGCGGATTGGGTGCATTTAAATGACATTAAGAGATAGTGTGGAGAGGACCCACTGCCAAAAGATACAGAGCCACCAGCAGAAGACGTGTGAAGACCACAGATGAGAGCGATGACGACAAATAGAAGACCATGCGTGGGGATTTTCCACCGCAAGAGACAGTTCATGTTTTTTTCCTTTCCCCACAGACATCTTGTTTTATTCTGATTCTTTCCTTTTTTCGTGAACACTCATCCTTCTCTAGGAGCCTTGAAAATATGCATGATAGAGTTTTTACTCACCTTAAAAACATATATTGTTTTCAAAAGAAATGTCCTCTTATTTTTATATAGGTTTTTCTCACGACCACTTACTTTTCCCCCAAAATAAAGACGGAGACATGTATTTTGTAAATAATACCACATATTTTATCCTGTTGCCCAAATGGGCCTATTGATCTGGATACCTGCAGAATGTAGATTCTTTGGCTATAATTATGTTGGCATTCTTTTTTGCATCCTGTTGTTCTTATTTCCTTTATTGTATGGCAATGCAGCAGTTAAACAGTACGCATTGACGATAATACAAGCATAGGTCCTCAATTAACAACAGTTGGGATGATAACTGAAACGTCCCTTGAAGGAAGCACACATACTAAAAGATCAAAAAGAAGTGTTCAGGATGACTTGCTCCATATCACTAATAACATGCGGTACAATAGGATGAGAAAGGTGTGAAGGGAGAAATACAATGAGAGCTGCTTCATCTGGCTCTCATTTTTGATGACATTAGTGCCTCCAGAGTGTTCATAGTGACAGATGTACCTGCACACAGAGCACATCATTTGACACATCTAGCATTATGCACAAAAAGAGGACAGTTTCAGGGCAGATGGGCCACTATTCGGTGGGTGACAAAAGCAGACTAACCTTGTGAGGACAGTTTCATAAAGAAAACACACCTGATGATTAATGTTGCAACATAGCATAATGTAATTAAATATGTACTGTCAGGTCGAAATAGTGGAGATGTAAGAATAGAAGACCATGAACTGCTGCTGTGCACTGATTCCAAAGGGAAAGAAATACCTGGCTGCTGGAACAGTCCCCAGTTACACATAATGGTGGATGTATACACTGCTGGAGAATGGGCTCATGGAATGATGGGCTGTAAGGCACAAACACTCATAACGGCAATGATGGAGGTTGTGGAGAATTCCAATAGGGTGTGTCTCAAAGAGAGGGCTAAAGATTCTGGAATACTTAACTCTGTAGAAGATGAAGCAGGACCAGTACCAACCCCATTACCAATAAAAGATGCAACCCTGTGTTTTAGAAATAATGGGACAAAGAAAATAGCAGTGAGCAAAGGTTGATGACATGTTTTTGACGTACCAGGCATGAAGGTGTGAGGACTATGCTCTATGGTAGTAATAAATGCACCGGCTCTGGCAATTTTCCCCTGATGAACACACACAATAGAAAGAAAAGGTCTCTTACCGTAAAATGTACTCGAAGGGAGAATTACTTTTCTGCAAAATCAATAGAGGCTTTGATGGCATTCAAGACACACATAAATTGTTCAGCAGAACTGCAATGTTCTTTACCTCTTAACTTGCCCCTGGTTTGCAAGCAGTGACGAATGCCAAGTGATTACAAATAACCATGTGGAAGCTGTTGCAAGCAATAAATTCAACCATGAAGGGTGTTAATGCAATTAAGGAGGAGTTGAGAGCAGTAAGATTAATGACTCTCCAAAATAGTTATGTTCTTGATCTTGTCACAGCAATGGAGGGGGGCGTTTGAGCCAAAATAGGTTAATCCTCCTGTACGTACCGACCAACATTCGGTGAGCAGAATGAGTCCCTTACAGAGGCCTTAAAGACCTTACAGGAGCTGCACAACAAAATGGTGTCAGAGGTGGAGAAATTTGAAGATGATGACTGGTTTCATTATCTGTGTTCATAGATGCCTACCAGGTTGGTGAACACATTCAAAAATTACTGCCCATACTGGTACTGGTCCTGTCAGCTGTTTGTGTCCTGAAATGAGCACTGAATCAGTGTAAAAAGGTCAGCAAGAAAACACTGGAAATTACAAAAATAGTACATTTGGGAGGTCAAATGAACAGATATACTCAAACAGATGAATGGCCCCAATAGAACATCCCGTTGGACCACCTCGGACAGAGTTGTTGGGGTTGTCCGAAGTTGTCCCCATGATTGCAAGGTGTTCATGTTGCATGTGCCGTATTGATGACCAGGCATGGCACCAAACTGGGCACAATTTCACAAATTCATATGTATCGAGTGCAGATAATTATGGATGGGATATGTTACATATTGTTTCACTGTTTTTTAGAATGTATTCATATTAGATGTTCACGCACACAGAAAGATACAATATTAAAACTGTAAATGCAACATGAATACAATCTAAACACAGGGTGCTTTGCAAAAAATATGGTAGTTGGGGGCTCACTGGAAAAATGCATTTTAAAAAAAAAATGTTTTAAAGTTTTATTTATTATTTTTCAAACAAACAACCAAAATTAACTTGCCCCCGCCCCCCCCCCCACCCCACCACCCCACCACCCCACCACCACCGGAGACAGCCCTCAGAGTCCTCTGAGATATATTCATGTCCTAAACAAGTCCAAGATTCTTATTTTGTACGGGCACCATTGTTCCATGTAGTCCGTTTGCAAAAACTCCAACACCCTTCCCCAGTCTTTCTCAAAGGGATCAGAAGCATCCTTCAGGGTATAGGAAAGTTTTTCCATAGTAAGTAGGTTCCAGACCTTTTGCAGCCATCTGAAAGTCAGCGGGGGGTCAGGATGTTTCCACTTCTGGGCTATAGCTGACCAAGTGTTTTGTGTTTCCTGCCCTTTCCATTGATTCCTCCCTCTGACTGTGGAATAAAGACAGTCATAGAGTGTCATAAATTGGAAGGTCTCATTTTGACCAGATCGTTCTACTCAAGCCGTTTCTTGAATCCTCAAGACCAAGAGGCTGCCCTCATCACTTGTATTCTTTAAGGTGGTCATAGACCTGTATCCTTTTGTTTACGCTCATATTGTGATGTAGTGTTAAATCCATGACACAGACACTCCCATTGTTCATTTCTTCAAGTCACTTCCCAGATACAAAGATAAGACAATGAAATGCCACATTCAGTGGGTTAAAGATATGGCCAGCAAAACATTTAAGCCATGGCCTCAAGATGGTACTCATTAGAAAGAGGTGCTGCAACACATGTGCACATATTTACATGCCACCAATAATGGGAAACAACAACGGGACAGATTAAGTATTCTCAAACTGTGGAAAATGTTTTAGGAAGAGTTGGAGGAACTGAGAAAGAAAGAATGGATGCTTAACCAGCATGCCGAAGGGCGTACACCACCAATGCCTCCTCCTCTACCGCCTCCTCCTCCTCTTCTAACAAGTGTCTTGCCCTCGACTGTACAGGGACTATATCCAATAAAAGCTGCTGCAGGATATACCAACTCCAAATATCTGCCCCAGTGTATAGTGATGACAAGAACATATGGTGAGAAAAACTCAACCAACAAAGACCATTGTTGCAACAAGTAGAATATGACGTGGGACATAGTTTTTAAGCGAAACTAACAGAAGCAGTGGAGGAAGGTCAATGAGTGAGAGGCATGCAGGGAGAAGGGGATGGGACGACAATTGTATCAGACAAATGGATAGGAGGCCAAATAATACTCAAACTTGATGGAAAATGCTTAGGTGTTTCTAAAGAGTAAGCATTAGAGGATGGAAACCGACAGGAGGCAGACAAGGAGAGGAGGTTGGAGGAAGAGAGAGAAAGGAAATGTGAGGAAGAGAGCAAAAGAGAAAGAAATTAGGAAGATAGAGAAAGAGAAAGAAAACGAGAAGAAGAGAGAGAGGAAGAGACGCTGAAAGGAAGTTGATGACATGATTAGCAGACATACACTGACAGAGAAACGAGAGACGTTACAAGAAGGAACAATGAAAGTTCCAGTAAGAGCAGGCGAAACAGCATAAGCAGAAAAGAGAGTTGGGGGAAAGTCTCTTTAAGGTATGGGAAGAGACGTATTGCAGGAGATAGTGAGTGGGACGTATGTGAGAGATCCCCTTAGATTTTGAGGAAGAAGAGGAGGATGAAGACGGGGACGAAGAGGAAAGACAGTCACAATGAAAGTGGGGACAAGGAAGCTATACAAGCACCTTCTACACGTGCTCCTGTGGGGAGAGAAATAGATTTGATAGACTTGGATGGCAGAGTAATAGAGACCATTAGGTATCCTTTACTCACAGAGAGATGTCCAATGAGTCCAGACAGGAAAACACCATATATAAATAAAGGGATCTATCTACCAGACCATAAAAAAGTTTGAATGGCAGCAACGCCAATGAAGATAAAGGGTATGGATGTGCCTGCATCGAAGTGGACTGACACAATTCCCGTTATTACAGAAAGGCAGAGTATTAGGGAAGAATTTTATTATGACCAAATTACCAACTGCATTCCACTGGGCTTTCACTCAGTACTAGTCAGTACTAGTGAGAAACTTTGTTTCTCTTAGTCTTTCGACTTTGTTGCCACAATCGGTAAAATGTTATCATTGCACAAAGTACATTACTGTGCTGCGGAATGGGGTCCTTGTGTATTCTGGCCCTAGTCATCCACTAAGGATATTTTGGACAATGTGCCTCAGAGTGGACTGGTGGCAGCAGAAGATTTTTCCTGTAATGATATAACGTTTTACTGAGCCATAACGTGCTTACTGCATTTGGCTCATGGCTGTGGCTAGTGTTCGTCATGTCCGTGCCACGAGGTTTTTTGTCTACTCCTTTGGCCATTTTGTCAGTTGGCCTTCCCCCTGGTCTTTGTGACCCGGAATCCCTTATTTGGGGATGCAGTTGCCAGGGAAAGCCGCTTCTTTCACGGGCTATTGCAGGTCATGTGTGTGGGTACCCAGGAGGTGGGCTGGGACAGTCTGGTACCAATTCACACTACTGGTGCCAGGATGTTTGGTGTGCACAAGAGGGACCACTGCTGGCGTGCATGAGTGGGGCAGATCTCCATATTTTGTATATGAGGACGTGTCCTGAATGCAGACCCACAGATCAGCAACAGGTCCAAATTGTCGTGTAAACGGAGCTAAGTATTCCAAAGAGACGAGCAGACACAAGGGGCCTCATTACGACCCAGGCGGTAAGTTACCGCCTGGGCCGTGACTTTACCACCATGGCGTAAACTAACGTTTACGCCATGGTGGTTGGCGGACTTACCGCCCCATTCCGAGGTTGGCGGGGCGGTAAGTCCCCAATCCCCATTTACCCTTCCCCATTCCCATTTTTGCCCCATAGGGCATAATGGGAGTGGGGAAGGCGTTAATTACGCCACCGTAAATTACGGTGGCGTAATTTACTCCATGGTCCCTTAGCGCCATGGATTTTAACACCTGCTAAAAGCAGGTGTTAAATCCGCCATGGCGCTAAGGGACCTCGTACTCAGGCGGTAAGGGTCGGCGCTGTTTACGCCGGCGTAAACCCCTTACCACCTGAGTCCTAATGAGGCCCAAGGACCACACGGAACAGCCCTGCTTACCACTCGATCGCGGAAAACCTGTAGTGGTGCTTCAACCGCTTGGAATGGTGGGACCAATAACTCTCGACACCTCTAAGTTGCCCTCAAAAGAGCCTGTTCGGAAGTATTCCTGGGCCATCCAGCAGAATGTCTAGCTCGAACATTGGCACCCATGCAGGTGTGTCGTCACGTCAAGTTTTACCTCAAAACTTTGGGGAATCGTAGCTTGCACTGCAAAGCACTTTTTCACAGCTGCTTTGGGCCACGAGAGAGAGGTATGCATCAGACTGCGAGAGTTGGGTGCTCCTGCATCACTCTGCAACAGTGACGGTTGCTGTAGGCCATTTTCCCACATTCCTTCTTGAGCCCTGAGACCAGCTGCATTGGTGCTTCCATTGTTCTTCAACCTAGATGAGAGATATAGCTCCCTGTGTAAACTGGACCTGCATCTGCACCCGCAGCACCTGAGCACTTTGAAGTTTAATTAAGGTGGCAATCATACCTCTGGTGATTCTCTCTAGACCTGCGGGTGACAGCACAGAACACCAGACATGATGGGGCACCTTTTAATAATTGCTGAGCCAATGTTTGGAGGGCACCCAGAATACAGTTTCCAGACAGATCAGACATGAGTGAAATCGTGACACGAAAAATGGGGCTGTATGAGTACCCACCCGCTTACATACAGGATATAAAAGAGAAATGGTGATTAGAAACAAGGGAAACATGGGACAAAAATATAACCATTTGCTATCATATTTTAAGTCAGGGACTCCCCGAAGAAGTACAGAGGCAACCAAAGAAAGTTGTGGGGATTGAGACAAAACCATGACCCTAGATACAATTGAACATTGTTCATCACTGTCGATTAAAACAAGAGAAAGACAGAAATAAAGTTGAGGGGAAGGAAAAGTGGATGAACTGAAATTAGTACAGAAGACAAGAGTGCACAGGAACAGAAGCAAACACAGCAAGGGTGGAATGGCAATTCTATGGGAAGAGGAGAGTATATATTATCCCGGGGGAGTGGGTTTACACCCAGAGGAAGAGGGTTTGGGTTCCAAGCACCACAGCCAGGAGGGTTTAACATAGGACAACTATGATTTGGGGGAGTAGGACCACAGTGTTGGAAAACTCAGATACATTGCAAGGGTTTGCAGATATAGGGGGGGAATGCAACAAAACTGGCAGCAATTTGTAAAAAGAGGGGGGTCAGCATATCCACCGCCATATAGCGCTGCACAACAAGATTACAATGGCCAAGATTATACACTGGGCCTCATTACAAGTTGGGCGGTATCCCAGAGCTAATTGTGCTGGGGTACTGCCCAATGCAATTTGAGTTATTGCAACTTGGTCCAGCTCAATTTTTACGCTGGATCCCGAGTTGCGAGGTGCGGTAAATCCCCATTCCCCATTGGATCCATAGGAGCCAATGGGGTTGGGTGGCGCTTCCTACACCGGCAGTAATTGTGCCAGCAGTAATAGCACCAAAAACAGCCAAAAGCAGGTGGTAAGTGCACATTTTTACCTCCAGCAAAAAGCTGGAGGCAAAACTGGCACCTACCGCCCAACTCGAGATTTGGCTAACCCATAAATGTGCCAGTAATAGTATTACAGCTGCCTTTAAGGACTGAGTCCAAACTTGTGATGAGGCCCAGAGTATTTACCAGCACAGACACAGGCTCAGCAAATACAGCAAACACAGCAGGCAGTGAAGCGTCAAATGCAAAAACCACAGCAAGCGACACAACCTTAGATACAGCAAATACAGGTAAAACCGCAAGTACGGCAGAATATAATAGCCCAGTGGGACTCAAACGTATTGCCGCAGGCACACCTGGTACCCATAGTAGGGGGTGTGACAGCAGTGGGAGGGAATCCCTTCACTGTAAAAGGACTGAACATCTACTCACAATAGGACAGCCCACATAGCGACTTGATTTGCCCCATTCTATCGATTACCCCAGACCCAAAAGAGGAACCGCCGGTGGGGGTAAAAATAGGCGACAAGTCTTTTTGCTTCTTTGTTGACACTGCGGCAACGAGATTTTGTGTTGGATAGGGGACATTTCCAATGTCAGGAATATCGATGGACCCACTGATTCTCTGGGGCTATTATGATGTTTCCTTTTATATATAAATTGACCGTAACGATAGGAGATCATGAGATGGCTATACCATTATTATGTTCTCAAACAACACAAGTTAACATATTGGTGTGAGAATTGATGAGCAAATTAAACATGATCATTTTGTTCACTGAAGAAGGGATAATATGTTCAACACCAGGTATTCATTATGTGAATGTACAAGTATTCGGGAGGGAATTTTATAGCCAGAAAGCACAAGCAGAGGTGCCACTAAACCCAGAAGTATTTCTACAAGTGGTGCTGGTATGGCTTTCACAAATACAGGATAAATTGTTGAGATTATTCACAGAATCTTTGTTTAGACCATAGGTACCCAGGGACATAGTAGAAGGGCAGATTTTCACAATTTAATTAGAAGCAGCGATATTGAGAGAGGACAGAGTAATATTACCTGGAGATGATGATGGAGTATCTTGGCGCACAGTAATAGCGCTTGACTTGGCACATAGACTCACTGACTTAACTGATGTCAAACTGTTTGAAGATGGTTATTCAGACAATGAGGTGATCTTTTATATTTGTATTATGTATCCATTTCAAATTGAGTATAGGGAGCTTCCCAAACAGTATTACTGGTGAAAAAAGTACCCTCATTTTATCAGGAAGATTTGGCAAATGTGCCGATTTCATTGTGGACGAGCAGTCCACACAATGTCGGCCTAGTGAAAGGAGTAGGAGCAGTAAGTAGTTAACTGAAAAAGGTACCATTTAACCAATGAAAGAGTATCCCATGCCAAAGGAAGCTGATGAGAGTATCTATGAAACTATTGCTACCCTTTTTCAACAAGGGATTTTAGGGCCTTCAGAATCGCCATGCAGTACTGTCGTGTACCCAGTAAAAATGGCAACATGAGGGTCCTGGAGAGTTATACAGGATTTACGCCCTTTGATTAATATTGTTGAGGCAGAATTTCCATTGGTGCCAAATCCAGCTACAATATTATGTAACATACTACCCAAAGCCCAATGTTTTACAGTGATTAACTTGAAAAATGCTTTTTTCTCTATTCCCCTGCATGAAGATTTGCAAAATATGACTATGTTTACCTATCGCAGAATCAGATTACAGCACAGTCACCTCCCATAGGAGTACTGTGAATCCCCTAGTGTTTTCAATAGTGTGCTACAGATAGACTTGGGAAACGTACAGACAGACAGCACATGTATACAATATGTGGATGACTTACTAGTTTGCAGTACTAGAGAGGAACAGTTCAGGAAGGACTCAGTGAAACTATTGACAGTACTAGCTGACAAAGTGTGCAAAGTGGACAAAGAGAAATTCCAATATTGTCTGGAAGAAGTATTGTACTTGGGCCAGATAATATCAAAAGGAGGAAGAAATGTGACACCTGAAAGGGCAGAAGCTATTGCCAGAACGCCCCGGCCAAAGACAATAAAACAGTTGCAGCCGTTTTTGGGACTCTGCGATTATTGCTGTGCATGGGCTGTGATTACAGCCCATATGTTTGGCCTCTCTTAAAGGGACTCAAAGAATCACAGAAAGATAAAGGTGTTCTTGAGTAGACAGGAGAAATGACAGATGCCTTTTATGAACAGAAAAAGCAATAAGCACAGGTGTTAGGTATCCCAAATTATAACGAAGATTCTTTCCTGTTAACCCATTCAAATGGAATTGTGATGACGGCTGTTCCTATGCAAAAAGCTTTGATGGGCTACAAACCACTGGCCTTTTTCAGCAGGATCTTGGATTCCGTAAAGAGAGGTCATTATCCATGCGAGCAAGCATTGGGTGCAGTAGCTTTTGCAATTGAAAATTCATCCAATATAAAGATGGGCTGTTCAGTGACATAATGGCCCTCATTACGATACTGGCGCTAAACCATGGCGCTATTAGCACCATGGTTGGTGCCGGTATCGTAACGAATCCGCCAATGTTCAATGGGGAATTACCACCCCATTCCAAGGTTGGCGGGGCGGTAATTCCCCATTGAACATTAGCCCTTCCCCATTCCCATTTTTGCCCCATAGGGCTCAATGGGACTTGGGAAGGCGCTAATTACGGTACCGCAAATTGCAGTACCGTACTTAGCACCAAGGTCCTGGTCTAGACCAGCCCTTCAGGTCGGGTCCCGCGAAGGGACCTCGTAGTAAGGCGCTAATGGGTTAACGGCGCCGCAGCCTTTTACGGCGCCATTAACCCATTAGCGCCAGGGTGGTAATGAGGCCCAATGTATCCAACATGCCCTTTTTGCTATTCTTGAAAATGCCAAAAGCACGTTGGCCACACAGAGAGCATTTGGCTATGAATTAATAATATCTCATCCATCGATCAAAATTATCAGATGCCGCATAGTAAATCCTGCAACATTTATAGCAGAAGCAGTGTAGGTGAGAGATAATGTACATGAATGCACTAACTACACTGATTATTATGATGACGTGCCCCATTTAAAAGAAAACGCATTAGGAGGAGGCGTAATTCTCTTTGTTGATGCTTCATCGACGATCAATCAAAATTCTGGACAGAGACATAGTGGGACAGCAGTAATGAAGGCGAAAGAGAATGGAGAGTTTGAAGAGCTAGAAAGTGCAAAATTGCAAGCACATTTTTCTGTGCAGAATTGGTTGCCATGATTTTAGCATTTGAGGCACATCAGGAGAAGGCGGTAACAGTGAAGTCCAACTCTGCTTAAGTAATGACAACAGTACACTCAGGTCTGTCACGGTGGAAAAGGAGGGGCTTCCAGTGCTCAGATGGCATGCTAGTACAGCTTGCACCATTGTTAGAAAGATTGATAGAAGCTCTTGAATGTCCCTCAGCAGTACCCATAGTGAAGTGTGCAGTGCATTAAAGAGGTGTAGACATGATTTCCCATGACAATGATGCCACAGATGCAGAAGCCAAAAGTGCAGTGTATTTCCCTGAGATATTAGACATTGCAACTGCCCCAAACAAACTTACACATGCACGCTACATGGTGATGAAAGGAAGTTTTAATACACTGTCAGTAACACAGATTGTATAGTTGCAGGGACGCATGCCACAAGAAGAGCAGGAATTGTGGGAAAAAAGGGGGCTCATTATCCCCCACAGTGCTAATTTGGCAACACGACAGTACAGGGAAACCTGTCATGCCTGTAGAGTTGCTTACAGTAGCATTGGGACAATTACATTATTCAGCACACACTACAAGAGAGTGTCTTGCACCATCTATTCCGGACAACTGGTCTGTCCTGAATTTGAACAAGCATGTGGCCAATTTCATAATCACCTTTATAGTATGCCAAAAAATCTACTGCTGTTCATACATTAAGAATGGTGAGAGGAGCAATACAAAAACCTACTGAATCATTTCACCTTTGCATATCGATTATATGAGTATATACCAAAAGGAGGGCTCAAGACTCACTGAAGATGTACGAGAACATTTTGACCTAGTTAGTTTGTTACAGCCCCTTGCATTGTACCCTGGAGATTTAGTATGCTGTTGAAATTTCACTAGAAAGTGGCACAAGCCTAGATTTGAAGGACCGTACATGGTCGAGATAGTCACACCTTCGTCAGTAAAAATGAGGGGTAGAGCGGATTGGGTGCATTTAAATGACATTAAGAGATAGTGTGGAGAGGACCCACTGCCAAAAGATACAGAGCCACCAGCAGAAGACGTGTGAAGACCACAGATGAGAGCGATGACGACAAATAGAAGACCGTGCGTGGGGATTTTCCACCCCAAGAGACAGTTCATGTTTTTTTCCTTTACCCATAGACATCTTGTTTTATTCTGATTCTTTCCTTTTTTCGTGAACACTCATCCTTCTCTAGGAGCCTTGAAAATTTGCATGATAGAGTTGTTACTCACCTTAAAAACATATATTGTTTTCAAAAGAAATGTCCTCTTATTTTTATATAGGTTTTTCTCACGACCACTTACTGTTCCCCCAAAATAAAGACGGAGACATGTATTTTGTAAATAATAACACATATTTTATCCTGTTGCCCAAATGGGCTTATTGATCTGGATACCTGCAGAATGTAGATTCTTTGGCTATAATTATGTTGGCATTCTTTTTTGCATCCTGTTGTTCTTATTTCCTTTATTGTATGGCAATGCAGCAGTTAAACAGTATGCATTGACGATAATACAAGCATAGGTCCTCAATTAACAACAGTTGGGATGATAACTGAAACGTCCCTTGAAGGAAGCACACATACTAAAAGATCAAAAAGAAGTGTGCAGGATGACTTGCTCCATATCACTAATAACATGCGGTACAATAGGATGAGAAAGGTGTGAAGGGAGAAGTACAATGAGAGCTGCTTCATCTGGCTCTCATTTTTGATGACATTAGTGCCTCCAGAGTGTTCATAGTGACAGATGTACCTGCACACAGAGCACATCACTTGACACATCTAGCATTATGCACAAAAAGAGGACAGTTTCAGGGCAGATGGGCCACTATACGGTCGGTGACAAAAGCAGACTAACCTTGTGAAGACAGTTTCATAAAGAAAACACACCTGATGATTAACATTACAACATAGCATAACGTAATGAAATATGTACTGTCAGGTCGAAATAGGGGAGACGTAAGAATAGAAGACCATGAACTGCTGCTGTGCACTGATTCCAAAGGGAAAGAAATACCTGGCTGCTGGAACAGTCCCCAGTTACACATAATGGTGGATGTATACACTGCTGTGGAATGGGCTCATGGAAACATGGGCTGTAAGGAACAAACACTCAAAACGGCAACAATGGAGGTTGTAGAGAATTCCAATAGGGTGTGTCTCAAAGTGAGGGCTAAAGATTATGGAATACTTAACTCTGTAGAAGATGAAGCAGGACCAGTACCCACCCCATTACCAATAAAAGATGCAACCCTGTGTTTTAGAAATAATGGTACAAAGAAAATAGCAGTGAGCAAAGGTTGATGACATGTTTTTGACGTACCAGGCACGAAGGTGTGAGGACTATGCTCTATGGTAGTAATAAATGCACCGGCTCTGGCAATTTTCCCCTGATGAACACACACAATAGAAAGAAAAGGTCTCTTACCGTAAAATGTACTCGAAGGGAGAATTACTTTTCTGCAAAATCAATAGAGACTTTGATTGTATTCAAGACACACATAAATTGTTCAGCAGAACTGCAATGTTCTTTACCTCTTAACTTGCCCCTGGTTTGCAAGCAGTGACGAATGCCAAGTGATTACAAATAACCATGTGGAAGCTGTTGCAAGCAATAAATTCAACCATGAAGGGTGTTAATGCAATTAAGGAGGAGTTGAGAGCAGTAAGATTAATGACTCTCCAAAATAGTTATGTTCTTGATCTCGTCACAGCAATGGAGGGGGGCGTTTGAGCCAAAATAGGTTAATCCTCCTGTACGTACCGACCAACAATCGGCGAGCAGAATGGGTCCCTTACAGAGGCCTTAAAGACCTTACAGGAGCTGCACAAAAAAATGGTGTCAGAGGTGGAGGAAATTGAAGATGATGACTGGTTTAATTATCTGTGTTCATAGATGCCTACCAGGTTGGTGAACACATTCAAAAATTACTGCCCACACTGGTACTGGTCCTGACAGCTATTTGTGTCCTTAAATGAGCACTGAATCAGTGTAAAAAGGTCAGCAAGAAAACACTGGAAATTACAATAATAGTACATTTGGGAGGTCAAATGAACAGATATACTCAAACAGATGAATGGCCCCAATAGAACATCCCATTGGACCACCTCGGACAGAGTTGTTGGGGTTGTTAGAAGTTGTCCCCATGATTGCAAGGTGTTCATGTTGCATGTGCCGTATTGATGACCAGGCATGG
This sequence comes from Ambystoma mexicanum, assembly GCF_040938575.1. NCBI lineage: Eukaryota > Metazoa > Chordata > Amphibia > Caudata > Ambystomatidae > Ambystoma > Ambystoma mexicanum. The sequence continues at coordinate 344,225,222 of NC_090937.1, read as the reverse complement.
CACCAAACTGGGCACAATTTCACAAATTCATATGTATCGAGTGCAGATAATTATGGATGGGATATGTTACATATTGTTTCACTGTTTTTTAGAATGTATTCATATTAGATGTTCACGCACACAGAAAGATACAATATTAAAACTACAAATGCAACATGAATACAATCTAAACACAGGGTGCTTTGCAAAAAATATGGTAGTTGGGGGCTCTCTGGAAAAATGCATTTACATTTTTTTTTTTTTTTTTAAGTTTTATTTATTATTTTTCAAACAAACAACCAAAATTAACTTGCCCCCCCACCCCCCCACCCCACCACCACCGGAGATAGCCCTCAGAGTCCTCTGAGATATATTCATGTCCTAAACAAGTCCAAGATTCTTATTTTGTGCGGGCACCATTGTTCCATGTAGTCCGTTTGCAAAAACTCCAACACCCTTCCCCAGTCTTTCTCAAAGGGATCAGAAGCATCCTTCAGGGTATAGGAAAGTTTTTCCATAGTAAGTAGGCTCCAGACATTTTGCAGCCAGCGGGGGGTCAGGTTGTTTCCACTTCTGGGCTATAGCTGACCAAGCCGCAATCAGCAGGCCCATGAAGCACCTCCATTGCGACCTGTTCAGTTCTTTGGCCGTTTCATCCCTGAGACCACACAACCAGACCTGCTCCCCCATTTGTGCCACGTTTGCAAAGATCCCCTGCAGCTGAGCCTTTATATCGGCCCAGAATCCTTGAATCTTGTTGCAGTCCCACCAGATGTGCCTCCAGGTGCCTTTGCCTCCACACTCTCTCCAGCACCGGCTTGACACCCGCGGGTACATCCCATGTAGTCTCACCGGGGTTAAATGCCACTGTATTATCACCTTGACCTACATCTCCCTCATTTGGGCCGAGCGGGCCACCTTAGGAATTACGCCCCACAAATCATTCCAGTGCCCCCTGTTGATAGGCTCTCCCAGAGTGCCCTCCCATTTCACCATATATGACCAAGTTACCTTTTCCTCTTGCCCATTTATGAATCTGTAGAGTGTGGACACCAACTTCTTGGTGCCTGGGTCAGTTATTGCGAAGTTCTCGAACTGAGAGAGGCCCTGTGTCACTGCCTGTTCGATCAAGGGGGTGTCCAGCCAGTGCCTGAGTTGGTCATATTTGAATTTGTCTGAGTTTTTGATTTTCAGGCTCTCTAAGCAGGTCTCAAACGGGAGCACCTCCTGTCCCTCCATCATTTCCCCAATGTGTGTACATCCCGCTAATTCCCAGTCCCCGTAAGCACCCTTTCCCATTCCCAGGAGGAAATCTGGATTCCCAAACATGGGGGTAAAGGGGCCTGGCACCATTAATAGCACCCCGCGCTTAGTTAGCTCGTCCCACACGTCTAGGGGGGCTTTCATCACCGAGCTTATTCGAAGATTTACATGTCTATGCCGCTTTCTTTTTCACAATAGTCCCTCAGAGGAGTTCTGACTACTGTCCTATCTTGAGCTGCCCAAGCCTTCTGCTGTGCTTCCCCCATCCACTCGTTAAGTACCCACAGTTGCGCCGCCTGATAGTACTTATAACAATGTGGGAGAGCCAGCCCCCCTCACTTGTCGGGGCCGTTAGCACCGCCCTTGAAATCCTCAGGGTCTTATTCCTCCATATAAATGACGTGATTGCTTTGTTCAGTGCCCTGAGGAAGGACCTAGGGATCTTTATTGGGCAGGGTTGGAAATAGTACACCAATTTCGGGAGAATAGAAATTTTTGCGCAGCGATTCGCCCCCACCAAGAGATTGCCAGTGACCCCCACCTCTCGAGGTCCCGCTTGACCTTTCCCAACACCTCAGGGAAGGTTGCCCTATATATCTGGTCTACCCTGCTCATCAGAGAAACACCCAAGTATTTAATCCCTTTTTTTGCGCAGCTTAGACCTAGAGATGCGGCCACCCTCCTCAGTGCCTCCAGATCACCCGCCAATGGTAGGATTTATGACTTGCTCCTATTCATCTTTAGCCCCTCAATTGCCCCAAAGATTTCCATCTCTTTGATCACTTCCGGGAGAGTGCGATCGGGGTCTCCCATTACCAACAGCAAGTCGTCCGCATAGGTGATCACCTTATGCTGGATCCCCGCCATTTCTATCCCTTCTATCGCCCTCGATTCCCTTATTCTGCATAGCAGAGATTACAGAAAAATAGCAAACAATAGAGGTGATGGGGGCACCCCTGCCTAGTACCCCTTGAGAGCTCCACGTGCCCGTAAGTTCCCTCTCTAAGCAGGTCTCAAACGGGAGCACCTCCTGTCCCTCCAGCATTTCCCCAATGTGTGTACATCCCGCTAATTCCCAGTCCCCGTAAGCACCCTTTCCCATTCCCAGGAGGAAATCTGGATTCCCAAACATAGGGGTAAAGGGGCCTGGCACCATTGATAGCACCCCGCGCTTAGTTAGCTCGTCCCACACGTCTAGGGGGGCTTTCATCACCAAGCTTATTCGAAGATTTACATGTCTATGCCGCTTTCTTTTTCACAATAGTCCCTCAGAGGAGTTCTGACTACTGTCTTATCTTGAGCTGCCCAAGCCTTCTTCTGTGCTTCCCCCATCCACTCTTTAAGTACCCACAGTTGCGCCGCCTGATAGTACTTATAATAATGTGGGAGAGCCAGCCCCCCTCACTTGTCGGGGCCATTAGCATCGCCCTTGAAATCCTCAGGGTCTTATTCCTCCATATAAATGACGTGGTTGCTTTGTTCAGTGCCTTGAGGAAGGACCTAGGGATCTTTATTGGGCAGGGTTGGAAATAGTACACCAATTTCGGGAGAATAGAAATTTTTGCGCAGCGATTCGCCCCCACCAAGAGATTGCCAGTGACCCCCACCTCTCGAGGTCCCGCTTGACCTTTCTCAACACCTCAGGGAAGTTTGCCCTATATATCTGGTCTACCCTGCTCATCAGAGAAACACCCAAGTATTTAATCCCTTTTTTCGCGCAGCTTAGACCTAGAGATGCGGCCACCCTCCTCAGTGCCTCCAGATCCCCCGCCAATGGTAGGATTTCTGACTTGCTCCTATTCATCTTTAGCCCCTCAATTGCCCCAAAGATTTCCATCTCTTTGATCACTTCCGGGAGAGTGCGATCGGGGTCTCCCATTACCAATAGCAAGTCGTCCGCATAGGTGATCACCTTATGCTGGATCCCCGCCATTTCTATCCCTTCTATTGCCCTCGATTCCCTTATTCTGCATAGCAGAGATTACAGAAAAATAGCAAACAATAGAGGTGATGGGGGCACCCCTGCCTAGTACCCCTTGAGAGCTCCCCGTGCCCGTAAGTTCCCTGTTGATAGCGATTCTGATCGAGGGAGAGTTGTAATTCGCCCGCACCATTCCAAGAAAATTGTCCCCGAATCCCATCCGCTTCAATGTTTTGAATAGAAGTGACCATTCTATCCGGTCAAATGCCTTTTCGGCATCGACCGCCAATAGTGACGCAGGGGTGTTCTTAATTCCCACTTTCTCTATCAGGTGCATGATGCGCCTCAGGTTGTCATGCGTCTGCCTGCCTGGAATAAACCCTGATTGGTCTTCATGAATCAGATCGGGGAGGAGCGGGGAAAATCTTGTGGCTAAAATTTTCGTATAGATTTTAGCGTCCTGATTTATCAAGGCAATTGGACGGTACGACCCTGGGGATGCTGGATTCTTCCCGGCTTTGTGAAAGACCACTACCTTCGCCTCATTCATGGTTGGGGTCATGTTTCCCTCTTCTCTAAAGGTACAATCTGGTCAGAAATGGGACCAGCTCTCCTGCATATTTTTTATAAAAGGCCACTGTAAAGCCATCGGGCCCTTGCGCTTTGCCCGGTTGCAGCCCTTTTATTGCTTGGCGCACTTCCTCCTCCCTAATATTCCCGTCTATCTCTTCCCTATCCTTTTCAGATATCTGAGGCAGTTGAAGAGAGGTGAGGTATCTTTCCTGGTCCTCCCCATCAGGTCTCTCTGTAGGGTAAAGTTCTCAATAGAAGGTCCTAAACTCTTCTCCCATCCCCCGTCTTAGTGGTTAGTTTTTCCCCCTGTCTATTGTGGATTTCCCTGATCATCCCCTTTTGTTGCTTTGCGCCTAGCTGTCTCGCTAGTAGCTTATCCGCTCTATTAGCTTTAATGAAATACCAATGCCTGAGGCGTAGGAGGCACATCTCAACCTTTTTCATGCGCAGGACATCTAGCTGACCCTGTACATGCCTCGTTGCCCTCCTCATAGAGAGAGTTGGGTTTTTAATACATTCCCCTTGAATGTCCGCCAGCTTTTTCTCTAGTTCTCTTTCCCAAGCATGCCTCTGCTTATCTTTGGTGCTTTCATTGCTATAAACTGTCCCCTAATGACCGCTTTTAGTGCCTCCCAGACCGTGCCCAGTTTAACCTCGCCTGTGTCATTTATAGTTAGAAACTCCTGTATCTTCCCCCTGATATCTTCCCCTAAGATTGGGTCTCGTAGTACCTCCTGTGGCAGCCTCCAACCCCAAAGTCCCTTATTCCCATATGTTGTCTTCACATCAATCCACAGCGGGGCATAATCGGATATCGAGATCAGCCCAATTTCCATGCCCAATACTCTCCCCAGTATTCCCGCCGTTGCCCAAAAGTAGTCTATTTGCGACATTGAATTGTGTATTTGTGAGTAGTGGGTGTAACCTCTCTGTTGGTCGTTACGCGCACGCCATACATCTACCAAAGCCAAGTGATTTATTAATTGGCAGAGACGTTTCGAGGGTGCGCCCTGTCCTTGTTCACCTCCGAGCTCTTGTCTACTGCCGGGTGCCATGCCAAATTTAGGTCTCCCCCTAAGATTATCTCCCCCTCCGCAAATTCCTCCAACTTCCCCAGTGCCTCCCTCAGGAACCCATCCTGCCCCGTTTTTGGTGCGTATATCGCAGCTATTGTGAAGCGGAGCCCCTCTATCGTTAATTTTTTTAATATGTACCTACCCATCTTATCCGCTAGTGCCCCGTGGAGGATGGTGTACTGATTTTTGCGGACCGCTATCAAGACTCCTGCCTTCATGTCTTGAGCGTTGGACTGCCCTATCAGATCGTATCCCTTAAAATACAGCTTATCCTCATCTCGCAGCCTTATGTGGGTCACTTGCAGCGTTATAACATCACCTCCCTCCCTCTTCAGTAGATCCTCCACCTTTTTCCTTTTGACAGGGTTGTTAAGGCCCCTAACATTGAAAGTAAGGAATTCAAAGTTTCCCCATGGGCTTCGCTTCTTAGTGAATTAATGCAATCGCCCTCTCCCAGCCTTCTCTGAGTTACCCTCCGGCGTTCCCCTTTGTCCCCTCCCCTGCCTTTCCCAACTCTTTGCCCCCACCCTCCCCCTCTCCCTTGATCTCCTCCCCTCAACTTCCCCGAATATCCAACAACTAACCCTAGGAGGGACCAGAAATCTATGTGTGCTAGGGCGTCTCGCCCCTCGCTCCTGCCCCTCTGCTCACTCGGGTATAACTGTGCGGGGGATCCTAAACCCTGCATTTACCTCTGGAGATTCCGGATTCGAACTCTGCGGGCCTCCTCCGGGCCGCTATTTCCCATTTAGCTATCTACCACTGTAAGTTCTCGTGCCCACATTAGTCCCAGTTCTTTGGTTTGTGACCTCCTTAAGCCCCTTCACGAGCCCGCAGCTGGACCGGCTCCCCGTTTTCCCACTTTTTTCAAAGTTTTCTTGTTTTGGACCAACTTCCATCCGGACAGGTTTCTGCGACACTCCTCCCTTTCCTGTTGGTAGCTCTCCTCGTTGTTCTCTTCTCGGAGACCAACAACCTGTAGGCCCTCCTCACACGTCTGGACTCTCCTCTGCTTACCTTCCCACGAGAAAAGAAGGCCAAAAGGAAAGGTCCACTTATATCTTATGTCCTTAGAAATTAGCTCCCTGATCACCAGTGACATTCTTTTTCTTTTCTGCAACGTTACCACAGCAAGGTCCTGGTACAGTTGAATTTCTACCCCGTTCATTCGGAAGTGTTCGATGTCTCGTGCCTTCTTCAGAATCCTTCCTTTTCGTGGGTACGAAGAGAGGGCCACCAGCACATCTCTAGGACGCTCCCCAGGTTTGCCCGACCTCCTTGGGCCCACACTGTGCCCCCTGTCTATTCCCACTTCTTCCTCTTCTTGTGCTGCTAGTATGTCCCTGAAGACCTCCTGGACAGCAGTTTTGAGGTCCTTATCTAACACCGTCTCTGTCATATTCTTGATCCGGATATTCGACCGTCGCGAGCGGTTCTCCAAATCCTCACACTGAAGTTCCAAATTGTGGGTTAGGTTCACTAGGTGTTCTTGCACCTGTCCATTTTGCTGGGCATCCTCTTCGACACTATGAACTGATCTCTAGAGCGCGTCGGTCCGCTCTTCCAACTTAGACACATCTGCCCTTATCTCCTGCAGCGCCTGCTTCATGTCTTGTCTCAGGGTGCCAAATTGATCCTGCAACGTGGACATGAATTTCTCCTGCAGTTTCCCAAACCAAGACTGGAGATCTTCTTTTGTAGCGAATGCTTGTGACATGGGAGATTGCTCCGCTTGTGTCACCTCCTGTCCTTTCCCTTTAGGGTACGTCGAGGAATCTGTGGCCCACATCTGCACCAGGTTCGAGTCTTGCCTATCTGAGGTGGGCTGTGTTTGGGGCACCCCACCCTTACCCCGTGCTTTGGACATACTGTATGGGGTTGGATGTGGGCCCTCTTCACTCTGTTCTTTGGGCACCAGGTCGTGGCGCCCTCCTGTGGTCTCACTCCTTGTTATGAGGGGATGGAGCACTCCCCCACACCCCTATCAGGTTTTTAATATTGGACTGCTTTCTCTCCTTGTCCAGAATTAGTTTGCGCCCCACCAACAGGTGCTGTCCTCTGCTTCTGGGGGGGCTACCTTGCACCCCCCCTATGCCGTTGGGGGCTTATGCTGTCCCGCCAAATAGGGGCACTACGCACACTCTCCCTCTAGCGCTCTGGAGGGTGTCCACCCCTTGTTTCTGTGGGGGCCCTCCCCCTCTCTCTCTTGCCTCCGATGAGCCTTCACCTGCTCTTCTCTGCAGTCCGCTAAAGGGAGGGCTCAGTGATCCGCTCCACCTCCAGGTGCGGGGCCTCAAACGATTCTAGGCCCCCCCGCCGCTCCTCACCTTCCCAATCTTGCCTTGATGGGCCGCCGGAGGTTCTGCACTGGAGCCGTCCTCTCCTGACGTCCCCCGGGTCCCTGCACCTGCTCCCGCTGCAGGGGCCGGCCTCCCCTCCGATGTCACCAGTGCTCCTCCGCCCAGTCTCCCACTACCGCCACTGCTGCTTTGGAGCCGCCGGGGCACCGCACCGCTCCTCATTCGGACCGATGGAAAGATGCCGACGCGAGGGGCGCCTCCAGTCCCCCCAGTAGCTGCGCCGACCGCACTATCCCGCTTGGTGTGCCCCGAGTAAGGCAGCGGTGGGAGAGGTGCGCTGCCCCGCTCCGGACCTCCGAGGTCTGTACTCCTTGCTGCGGGGACCGCAGCCCAGCCGCTCCTCCTCGGTCCACAGTCATGTGAGTTAGCCGGCCATCAATTCCCCCCGTGGGGCTGATTCGCTGCTTTTTTGTGCACCTTTCTGGAAGCGGCCTGGCGGGAGAGACACCCAGTCACATCTCCATGCCGCGGCCGCCATCTTGGAATGCCGCATTTTTACTTTTAAACTAACTTTCTCAGGTTTTTAGATGGCAGAAGACGGGTAAATCAGTAAGTTTAACCTTTGCGGTTAGCTGCAGCACATACATTTTTAGTAACGGAAAGAAGAATGAGTCATCTAGTAAGATTGGTCAGCTTACAAACAGGATGAAGGTTTATGATTTAACAGTTCTGCAAGGGAACAGATGTTATCTCGCTCATTGTATTGAAGTCACGTAGAGGGGGTTGATCATTTGTTTGGGCTGATAATAAAAATGGGGCCCAAGGCCAGGGTATCCGGTGGTTAATTGTTTTTACATGTCGAAACCAGAGACTGTATGTTGTGGAGCAGTGGTCCGATAAATTTGTATGACTTCTGAAGCACCAGGAGTCTGGAGTAGTTTAGATAGCAATCAGTAGTTCAAAGAAGATCCTGTTTCTTCAGGCCTTCCAGGCCTTCCTCGTATTTGCTCAAATATGTGAGCTGACCATGTGCAATCAGACTTAAAGTTAAAGGCCCTAGGCCTGCTATTGCTAGTAATGAATTACGTTTCAATACCAATGTTTAACAATGTGCTGACGTCATGACCTACTATCGACGAATCCTTGGAAGAGGTGTGTTCTGAATATGATCTGAAGATGACTATCGAGATAGGACTGGGCAATAAAAATGCAAGACTTGGTGGGAAAAGTTGGGACTTCTTTGAAGAGGTTTGGTGGGGTGGACGGCAATAAAGTATTTGGGAGCGTTTAAACTGTTGCAAAACTGTATGAAAGATGTGAACTGATGTGGCATCGTTGAGACTTGCCTTAGTTTGGTCATGCAACACCATCTAACCGCTCACCGGAGATTTGTACAATATACTTGCTTTATGTTCAACTGTGTACTTGCTTCTTAAGTGGTGGGCCTGTTTGGGTTGAGTTGATTAAAGGCCCATCCGAACAGGCATTCGGAGACATTGGGGGTCTTCTGTCCACACCTGGCCACACCTCTCAGCTGCAAGATCTCACAACGGGGACCAGTCTTCCGTGCACAGTGAAAAAGAAGCCTGCGGATGCCATATTGGTTAAAGGTCCGCCTGGTCCCCAGAGATGTAGTGCAGTGGCCTGGCTGTATAGGACAACTTGATGAATCACCACATCGGAGCACCTCAGGTTCACATGAGTACATGTTCGGGGGTTTAAAACAAGGGGGCAATAGGGGTCAAAAAGGGGTTGTTTCTTTGATTAAGGGTGTTTTGGTAAGGTGGAATTGGAGTGTGGGTGTGAAATGAGTTGAGGTTGCGGGAATTGAAAAAGTGGATGTTTTGATTGAGTGGTTGAACTGTTAAGTGTTGTAAGTCCCCTGTATATATTTTTTACCTAGTTTGTTATTGTATAGGTGTGAGGCGGTACCTTACCCCACATGACCAGTGCGATGCTTGCCTTGATACCCTTTGTTTGCTTGTATGGTAGGCTGGAGCCCTCACCTGAAGGTGGGGTGGTATTTTAGGGTAGGTCCAATTGTAGATACCTTTCTGAAGTAGGGCTTGACATTCTTTTGTATGCACTGTCTGGAGCCCCTCACCTCGATTTTCTTGGTTAGTCGAAGTAGTGAAGGGAAACTTTCTGTAGTCAGAAAAAGGTGGTTTTGCAGTAGAGAAAATCATACAAGTGTTGAAGGGAGCGAGCGGTGCTGTAGTGGAAAGCATTGCGCCCCCTCCTAAGCTCAAGTGTGTCATGACCTACAGAACGCGCCCCTTTTGGACTTCCTGGTCCTTGTCTCAACGGGGCTTGCACTCCCTGGTACTCCCAACATGGCTGTCCAGCGTGAAACACCATCCTCGCTCGACACGTTGGATGTAGTGTGTTCTATTAATAGACCACGCCCCCGTGGCTCCGCGCGTCTCAATGCTATTGCGAAGTAGCGACCAGACGTGTGCTCCGTAGCTCGCGGTATTGCTTCCCTGATTCTGTCCCTACTAACTCCATTCCTAGTCCCTCTCCTTTCTTCTTACTTCCTGGACTCGTGTGCTGAGTAGTGCACTTTCTTAATTTCCCGGATTCCTGGATCGTTGCATCCCGGAACTTTGAACGCACGCTGGATTCGGAAGAGACTCGTGCAGCCTTATTCAAGACCCAATCCGCCCACAAGAAGGCATCGACCAAGAAATCCAGCAAAGATCGGACTCAGGTGAGAAGGGGGGAACTCCTTGACAGTTTGAGACGCCACCCGACCGAACTCGATATGGACATGGAAGCGGCCGTTCAGGACCTGATGCGTGGCATGCAAGAACTATCGACCGAGGTACAGAATCTAAAGGCGGAAAACGCCGCTCTAAAACAATTAGTTCTATCCCGTGATTCTGCCAGAAAAGAAAGAGTGTTGCTGGGCGGCATAGTTTACAAATACGATGGGTCGACAAAAACCCTTCGTGGATTCCTGGATTCATATTTGGTCCACTTTACTTTTAAGCCCTACTACTTTTCGACTCCCAGGGCTAAGGTGGGTTTCATAATTTCTCACCTTTCAGGAAATGCCTTAACCTGGGCTACGCCCCTCGTTAATTCCGGCGATGCTCACCTAGATGACTATGATGGGTTCATACAGGCCCTTAAAACCATGTTTGACCGCCCAGAGCAGGTCTATAGTGCCCAGGAACGCCTGTTAGACTTTCAGCAAGGATCCCAGGATATGCTCACCTTTGTAACCCGATTCAAGCAATTAGCCAAGGAAGCTGATTGGTCCCCTGAGGCGAGTTGTACCCTTTTCAGCAGAGGCATGAATGAGGAGATTAAGGATGAGTTGGCCAGAGTGGCTCGCCCAAATTCATTCCAGGCACTAATGGACCTTGCCATGCAAATAGACTTTCGTATCCAGGAAAGGAAGGCAGAGAAGAAGAAATCCAGAGGAAATCCTCTGAAAGTGTCCTTTGAGAGCACCACCAAGATGGACACAAACCCAGGCTCAGTCACTGAACCAGAACCCATGCAGATAGGAGCCTTCCGTCCGTGGACCTATATCCCCACAAGAAAGGATGAGAAGGATTAATACGGGGTTGTGCATGTATTGTGCCTCAGATAAACACTTGGTTAGGGAATGTCCTCTAGCCCCTCCTCGGTGTTTGGGAAATGCCAGCTCCCGATCCTAGATGGAGCAGAGCTTCGGGAGAGAGATGCTTGCTCCACATCAATTCCATCCTTGAACTCTCCTGGACAAAACAATTTGGTGATACTGCAGGCCTTCCTATCGCACTCCAAGAATAAGACCTATTCCATTTTGGCCTTGGTAGACTGCGGAGCTATGGGGATATTCATTGATCAAGATTGAGTTGTTAGTCATCACATTCCATACGAGACACGAAGCACCATGCAGCCGGTGGAAGCAATCAACGGAAGACCCCTCACTTCAGGGCCCATAAGCCTGCAGACTAAAGAGATCCAGCTTTCTATAAACCATCACCAAGAGCGGATTAGATTCGACATCATTAAGTCAGCTCATTACCCCATGGTATTGGGTATGCCCTGGTTACAGAAGCACAATCCGTATATCAATTGGACAGCAGGATCACTATTCCTAGGCTCAGAGTTTTGTATGTCTCACTGACTATTCCTGGATCCCTCCTTGACACCCCCTAAAGAACCACCAAGAGACCAGCAAACACCACTCATGGTTTCCAATATCATACAAGTCCCTGAGACCTATCAGGGATATGCAGATGTATTTTCAACTGCCATAGTCCAGGCCTTACCCCCTCACAGACCTGAAGACTGCGCCATAGATACAGATCCCTCAGCAGTGATTCCCTTCGGCAGAATGTTCATCCTTTCCGAACCTGAGAAAAAGGCCCTCCGAGAATACTTGGATACCAACCTTGAAAATGGCACCATAAGACCTTCAAAATCTCCAGCGCTGCTTCGTTGTTCTTTGTTCCCAAGAAGGACACCAAGGAACTCAGACCTTGCCTCGACTATCGTGGCTTAAATCAATGCACCCTCAAAGACCGGTACCCATTGCCCTTGATCTCGGATATCCTGGAAGCTGTGAGAGGCACCGTAATTTTCACAAAGTTGAATCTCCGGGGTGCCTACCATTTGATCCGTGTCCGGGAAGGAGACAAATGGAAAACCGCCTTTAGAACACCCTTTGGTCACTATGAATATCTAGTCATGCCCTTTGGACTAGCTAATGCCCCCGCAGTTTTTCAACATTTCATGGATAGGGTGTTCTCTGACATGTTATTCCTCTTCGTCATTGTCTATCTGGACGACATATTGATCTTTTCCAAGGACCTTCTAAAGTATGATGAACATGTAAAGGCAGTATTACAACGACTCCGTGAACACAAACTTTTAGCCAAACCCGAAAAATGCTTGTTTCACGTTACTTCTGTTCACTACCTAGGATTCATCCTTAGCCCAGAAGGAATTGGTATGGACCCTTCAAAGGTAAAGGCCATACTGGCATGGCCCGCTCCCACGTCTGCAAAACAAGTTCAATCCTTCCTGAGGCTTGCCAACTTCTACCGGAAGTTCATATCCACCTTTTCCGAGATCGTTCAGCCGATCGTTGCTCTCTTGAAGAAAGACATCCCCTTTATCTGGTCTACACCGCAAGATAAGGCATTCCAACGTTTAAAGGCAGAGTTCACGCAAGCCCCCATCTTAGTCCAACCCGACATAAATCGACCATTCCTAGTGGAAACGGATGCCTCTAACTACGCCATAGGAGCGGTGTTGATGCAGGAATTTGAGGATAAACTGGAACACCCCATTGCTTACCTTTCACAAACCCTGACTCCCAGTGAGACACACTACTCCGTCCAGGAAAAGGAACTGTTAGCCATCCGCCAATCCTTCACTGAATGGCGACTTCTACTTCTGGGTGCTAGACATCCAGTTCAGGTCCGCACGGACCATCAGAATCTTCAAATTCTACAGTCATTGGAGTGTAGGAACAGTCGTCAGGCGCTTTGGGCCTACTTCTTTGCCCAGTACCAGTCCCACATCACTCATGTTCCCGGATCACAAAACCTGATTGCTGACGCCTTATCTCGACATCCTGACTATGTAACTACTGAAGATAGGGCCTATCCTAAGATGTTTCCCCACACGATTTTTGTAGCTGAAGCAGTCAATCTCCTGGAAGAAATTCAAGTGCAAACCCAATCCTCTGATCTGTGGAAGGATATTTCAAGGAAGAATCAATGGAATCTAAGAGTCAAGGAAGGATATTTATTCAAGGACAATGTACTGGTCATTCCCACACAGAAATTACAACAAAGAATAATAAACCTCTGTCATGATACCCTTCACTCCGGACATCGTGGCATAACCAACACCCTCCGCCTCATACAAAGACAGTTTTGGTGGCCTGGAATGAAGACCGACGTACAGCAGTACATCCAAGCTTGTGATATCTGTAGTCAAAATAAACATGATAACAAGAGACCGGCAGGTCTTGTACTGCAACCTACACTGCCAACAAGGCCATGGGAATTTATTGCTACAGACTTTATTGTGGAATTACCACCTTCCCGAGGATACACGACCATCATGGTTACCATTGACTTGTTCACTCATATGGCTCATTTTACACCCCTGTGTAAGCTACCATCCTTGTCCGAACTTGCTGGAATCTTTCTGGAACACATATTCCGTCTGCATGGACTTCCTTCCAAGATCATATCTGATCGAGGACCTTAATACGTCTCACAATTCTGGAAACATCTCTGTCGCATTTTGGGAATCCAACGCGCCCTCTCATCAGGTTATCATCCCCAAACCAACGGGGCCACAGAACGTGCTAATCAGACCCTGGAACAGTATCTTCGATGTTTCGCCACCAAGGTTCAGGATGACTGGTCGCTCCTGATACCCGTGGCTGAATTCGCCTACAACAATTCCGATCATTCAGCACTTAAGACCAGTCCCTTTTATTGTAGCCAAGGTTTCCATCCATCGGTTCTACCCTCTGTTCTCCCTCATCCCACACCGGTACCTACTGTCAACTCCTGGATCGAAACCCTCATCAGCGTACACCAGAAGGCCAAAGAAAACATGGAGAAGGCCAGAACACAGACTAAGAGGTATGCGGATTCCAAAAGAAGACCAGGGCCTTCTATGCAATTGGTGATCAAGTCTGGTTGTCCTCGAAATTACTACCCCGACATCTACGGCCAAACAAATTGGCCCCTCGGTACTATGGTCCATTTCCCATCAAGGAAATTATAAATCCAGTCTCATACCGGATCAAACTACCAGACTCCTGGAAGAAAATTCACCCAGTTTTTCACACGTCCTTATTAAAACCCTACATCCAATCCTCCCGGAAATCTTGCAGACCCCCTCCTCTGCTGGTCAACAACCAACTGGAATATGAAGTGTCCCGAATATGCAACTCCAGGTATAAACAGGGTCAGCTTCAATACCTGGTTGAATGGAAGGGATATCCTCCTAGTGAAAGAACCTGGGAACCACTTTCTAATCTCAAGGCCCCTCGACTGCTCAGAAAATTTCACCCCATACACCCGGGCAAACCTGGAGGAACGGGTCTTCGGAGGAGGCATGCTGTCATGACCTACAGAACGTGCCCCTTTTGGACTTCCTGGTCCTTGTCTCAACGGGGCTTGCACTCCCTGGTACTCCCAACATGGCCGTCCAGCGTGAAACACCATCCTCGCTCTACACGTTGGACGTAGCGTGTTCTATTAATAGACCATGCCCCCCGCGGCTCCGCGCGTCTCAATGCTATTGCGAAGTAGCGACCAGACATGTGCTCCGTAGCTTGCGGTATTGCTTTCCTGATTCTGTCCCTACTAACTCCATTCCTAGTCCCTCTCCTTTCTTCTTACTTCCTGGACTCGTGTGCTGAGTAGTGCACTTTCTTAATTTCCCGGATTTCTGGATCGTTGCATCCCAGAACTTTGAACGCACGCTGGAGTCGGAAGAGACTTGTGCAGCCTTATTCAAGACCCGATCCATCCGCAAGAAGGCATCGACCAAGAAATCCAGCAAAGATCGGACTCAGGTGAGAAAGGGGGAACTCCTTGACAAAGTGGTGTGGATATCTTGGAAATATTGGCTGGGAAATGTGTTTGATAAGATGCTGTCTTCTGTGCATGAGTGAGAAGGAGAATTGGAATAAATAGTGAAGCGAGGCAATTGCGGTATGGATGAGTATGGTGAATGAGTGTGAAGTGCGACCAAGGAATTGGGTAAGGGTAAAAAGGGAGCTTTGGATGAAATATCTTTGTGCTGCAGTTTGGGCTTGGTATTAGATTTTTGTGAAACTATTTTTTGATAACTTGGGTTGGAGTATGAACCCTCTATTGAATCATGTGTGCCATGTGCTGCCTGGCTATAAGGCAAAAATATCATAGAGCATGATTGCGGGAGAGTACGGGGAAAATGATAAATTCTTGGTCTATGGAAGGATCCTATGATACAGGGATTTTGGACAACCTGCATACCTTTTTAACTATAAAGCACAAGGGCTCAAAGTTAGAGAAGCGGTTAAACATCTTGGAATTATGGAGGATGTACGGGAAAAAAAAAGTGGCAAGGGCCATAATGTTGAAATTGGAGGGGGAGGGCCGAAAAAGGAGGGTGCAGGAATTTCCGCTTCACCCCACGGCTATCTCTTATCACTCGCAGAGGGGTACACAGACCCTGAGTTCGTACCACCATTTTCCCCAACAGCTACTCCAGTGGTTGCAAAACGGACACAGGTAATGCCTCCATCAGTTATGATTTCTAAGAACTGGGATTTTGAGGAAAGTGAAAAGCTAACTCGTTCAAGGGTTAGGGCTACAAAGAGGTTGAGAACGGAGGGCGGGAAGGAGATAACTTCCCCAACTGCTCGGTTAGCAGATAGATTAAGGGTGGAGGAGTAAGAAAGAATGAGGCCGGTAGTCAGAAGCATTGAAAATTAGAGGGAAAAAGAGGTTGTGCCTCTTCCTGCTAGGACAGAGGATAGGCTGCAAAGAGTGGTAGATGCACAAGAGCAGGAAAAAATGAAGGAAGTGCTAAGGCTAGCAGAGGAAGAGGAGTGCAGCTACAGTGGCAAAAAGATGAAGAGTGGGTAAGGGATGTAGAATAAGGAAGGGGAAGACATGGGCAGGTTCTTGTTAGATTGCACAACTCAGTATTATGTCCCGTGGTCACACATGGACCGGAAGAAATTGATGAAGATACTCCCTTTACTCACTGCAGGGCAAGGGAAGTGGATTTATTAGAGATCCCAGGGATCTGAAGTCAGGCCTGGCGAGTACCATTTGAGTTTTATTTTCGGCCTGATGTGCTGCAGGAAGTAACGCCAGGTGCCATTGTTACGATTCTCTTAGAGGATGTAGTAATCAAGAAGAACAGGCACGGATGGGGATGAACGAGAGTGGGGCACAGTTCCGCACATCGATCTGACCATATCAATTTGGGCAAGTAATATAACCCGCAGGAAGGAGGGAAATGCCAGAGAGCTACCACAGTTCATTATACACCTCAGCCAGTCACAGATGGTATTGTTAACGATTGTACCACATATGAGGGAGAATAGGAAGAAAGGGTAAACGAGAAGTATGCCCTGGAGGCGGGTGAGGTGCTTTTTGTTGATGGATCTTAGAACATCAACCAGGAGATGGGTGAGAAGCATACGGGTGCAACTGTCATGGGTCTTGTGGATGGGGAGTACCGGGTCAGACTGAAGGGTTGGTTGCCTTCGCATTACTCTGCACAAGCGCAGACCTGGTGGCACTTATAGGGGTGCCAGAAATTTGTAAGGGGAAGGCAGTCACCGAATATTCAGACTCATCACCTCCGCCATCTATCTGGGGTT
This sequence comes from Ambystoma mexicanum, assembly GCF_040938575.1. Lineage (NCBI taxonomy): Eukaryota > Metazoa > Chordata > Amphibia > Caudata > Ambystomatidae > Ambystoma > Ambystoma mexicanum. Next base: position 344,208,761 of record NC_090937.1, on the reverse strand, counting down.
ATCAAGATAAAAAGCATAAAAGAGGGTTTAGGAGGTCTGACGGATCCCTTGTTCAGCATGCTGCGCTGCTATCCTGACTAATTGAATCATTAACCTGGCCAGTAGAGATAGTTCAATAGCTCTCGAAAGAGATGCTGCAGAAAAGGCGGGAAGGAAGTGATGTAATTTTCTTTCGGAGATTCCCATAAAATGGAAACCATGCACCAACACGTACAGTTATCAGCCCCGTACATTGCAGTCCCAGTGTTCCAGATAAAATAAATGCAAGGGAAAGCCCCTAGAGAAGAACAGGAGCTCTGGAAAAAGAGAGGATGTGCTCTGTTTTCCACAGATTTTCTTTGGAGGAAGGAAGTAACGAGGAAGGTAGTGATGCATGTAGATCTGCTTCTTTTGGCTCTAGAACAACTTCATTCCCCGTCACATACTTCTCGACGACAAATCACAGCAGAGCTCCAGGAGGTTTGGTCCATCCCTAACATACAAAAAAAGGGAGGTATGTAGATTTGCAGGGAATTGTGCAGTGTGCAAGGAGTTCAATCCTAAAGACACCATGAGGTCAGTGAGGGGTGTCTTGCCCAGGCCCTATGGTCCATTCAAGGAGCTCCACGTTGTTTTTGTGGACATGATAACAAGGTGCAGTACCTTCAAATATGCAATAATTGTCATGGCTTGTCCATTCTCCCGGTGGCTTGAAGTTGGTCCCTTATGAAAAGTGTTAAGGTTATATCTTTTCAGGTTGTGTCTTCTCACCAACAGGACAACAGGAAAAAACAGCAAGAATACCGATGATCAGCACAAGACAGAGCTTCCCCCCCGAGGACAGCGTATACATTTGCACCTTCGTACATTAATGGAACGAACAGCATTTTCATGGGCTGCACACATTGATCTACACCACTCCGGCTGCCATGAATGTGGAGGGCAACAAGAGTTGGATCCACCTGAAAGATACTCGAAGGGATACTGGCAGCCCTCCACCTCCATAGGACCAGACATAGAAGTTAAGTGAACCCTAGGGATTCACTATACGTTTCAGTACAAAGGGGGAGGTGCGAATGGAGATCTGTAATTTAAATAATGTGTGTATAGGAAAAGGAATATTTAAGATTGTAAATTGTCTAACAATTAATGTTTTTGTGTTTTTTTTTGGTCCTTGGGTCATGTCTGAAGATGAAAATCAGTTTGTATATAGAAAACTAAAAATTGTCTAATCTTATGAAGTCAGAGGAGAAAATGTTAAGAGGATGACGAAATGTTGACAATGATTTTATTGATAATGATAACGATAAATTAGATCCCACAATGAATGCAAATGGTTTTGCAGTTGACAACATATGGTATAGCCATATGAGAAAGGTGGGGAGCGAGAGATCCATAGGATATTGCTACATCTGCTCTCTCGTGCCCCATCTTCTGGCATTCCTAGGGTGTCTTTCCCGAGTGAGGTGGAGGTAGCAGATGCGGTATGTCTAGTGCACTTAGCCCTCTGCGGGGTTTGAGGGCAGTTTACAGAGCAGTAAATTCCAGCATCAATCATACGAAGTGACGATGATTGTTCAATGGGCGAGCGTACAGAACACAAAAATATGAGGTCTTTTCAATGAGTCCAATTTATCTTGGAAGGAGCTATTTTTTCTAAAAATTGATGGGCGCAAGGGGTGAAGAGTTGAAGAGCTGTAAGGATGAGCAGATTCTCAGAAGAAGGGATGGCACAAATAAACAAAGACTGTGGGACTGTATGGAGAAATCATATGCAGTATCTGATGAGGCTCAAAGAGTCAGAAAAACCTGTTAAGATACAGACACTTTCCCCATTTTTCTCTATGTTTTAAGGCTGATGGCATGGTGTCCATTGGCACAAATGGGAAATGCAGTTGCATGCTTCGTGTCACAGATTTGGTTGGAGGTACGGCCGCTCTTCTAGATAACTTTTGACATATGGACAGAATGCGTACAGGCAGTTGCCTCCAGCCTGGCAAAGTCTGTGCAGTCTCTCTACCCTGCATGTGCCTGTCCCTGTGATCCCTGAAAAGCACCTGATTTTAGTCTGTCCAATGCCTGAAATTACGTCACTGCCCACTTTGGCCCCTGTGCCCCTTGCGTCCCTTTCACGATTGTGTATGGACAAATCAGAGACTATGTTTAATGGAGAAAATCAGAAACAATGGCAACACAGGAAAATATCAAACTACCTCTCAGCAGCATCATCACAGGCTTTAGTAGACATTCCTGATCGATATCAGCTGTTTAGCCACACCAAAACCTTTTAGCCTCCGTTCTGGCACCTGGCGCCCAAGCAGCGGCCAATGTCAAATGGCTCCAGGTGACCAGGTATGAACTATTGCTCTTCATGAATGCTTCCAAGTTAGCGTTTAGTGCCATTAAGGAAGAGTTAAGGACACTTAGGCTCATAACTTTGCAAAATCATTACATACTTAACCTCTTGACAGCAATGGAGGACAGAGTATGCCGGGAAATCGGGTGCAACTGCTGCACATGTTCGCCTCCTAATGATAGAGAAAATGGCATGCTCAACAGAACTATTGCTGCCCAGCATGAACTGAAAGTGATCATGGAAACTGAGGCTGTGTTCACCAATGATTCATGGATTGACTCTTTATTCTCCTGGGTACCTCCTTGGTTAAGCCTTGTTGCAAGAATTCAGATGCTTATTATTGTCTTTTTACTTATTCTTTTTTGTTCTGTCCAGGTACCAACAGTTGCAGCCATGTTGACCGTAACCCTGTCCAATGCTAGGGCCACCACTAATTCATCCTATACGGGTAAACAAACTAAAGTTCTCTTGTTTCTTCCACCAAATGTTCATGTTTTTGTGGAATAGCAGGTAGATTGCTGAATGGTGGGGAACGAGCTGTGGTTGTTCAGTGGTGGATTATGCCCATATTGAGACTGATGTGAAAGATGGTTGTGGGGTTGTTCCCCAAGAAGATGATAATGATTTGTCAGTTAGAGTATTAACTTAAGGGGGGAATATTGGAGTGGTCAGGAAGTGTCCCCATGATTGCGAGGGGTTCATGTTGCGCGTGCCGAATGGATGACGGTGGGATGGCAGCAAACTGGGCACAATTTTGCAAATTCATATGTATCAATTTGATTTTGATTTTGATTTTGAAGGATTTATAAAGCGCACCAGACAGAGAAAACCGTTTTCGCCGCAGATGTTAACTACGGCTGAAGTGCTGGGATACAGAGGAAGAACAGGGGTAGAGTTCTAATTCCACCACTTTCCTCCTTATTTAATTAGGAAGGTTTTCAATTTCTTCCTAAATATTTCCAACGTTTCACACATTCTGATTTCCAGTGGAAGTTCATTCCAGACTTTAGGGCCAAAGGCTCCAAAGCTTCTGTCTCCTCTTGATACACATTTAGCTCGGCGAGTACAGATCAGGAGTTTATCCTTTGACCGTAAATTCCTTTTGGGACGATATGATGTAATCTTATCAGCCAAATACGCGGTTGCAAGCCCTTTCACCGTTTTGTAACTCCATACTGGAGAGAGTGAACAGCTGGATATGATGGTCTGACCATAATATTGGGCATGTTTATTTAAAGGTTACAACTTGTCCCCTAGTGGCCAACATATCCAGACAGTGCCCTTTATTATGAGATGACGCAGTTGTCAGCATTGCCAATCCATGATTATCCAAGATTTCTTTCAAAGCCATTGCATCTGGATTGGTCGAACTGTCCAACCAAATATTCCAGTCTCCAAGGCAGAGCAATTCCTTATATTTACTCTTGGTTAATGTCAGGTATAGATCCAGTGATTCCAAAAAGTTTCCTAATGGACCTAGAGGCCAATAACCAAATATCAGTTTTATAGAGGTGAAGTTGGACATTGTAATGGTAAAATCTCCTATTTGTGTCTCCTCTCCCCACTCCAGTTCCACCATATGGGAGAGGGTCATTGCTGATTTATAAATAATCACAATGCCCCCTCCCTTTTTCTGTTTCCAATCAAGTGCAGATAATTATGGATTGGATAGGTTACTTTTAGTATGACTGTTGTTTAGAGTGTATACATATTAGACATTAGCACCCGGCGCGGCAAAAAAAAACACTTACCTGTGGTTGGCTGGATTCTGAGCCTTACCTGATGGTAATCCTGATCACACAATGGCATTCAGCTCACTCCCAGCTCCGACAGCATTTTCATTCCAGCGTGGCCGCCATGGAACGGGAGAAGGGACTATGTATAGTCCCTTCTCCCTTTCCATGGCGGCCATTTTTTTGTTTACTTTTTTTTCCTACTTACTTCAGTGGCCACCATTGAAAGGGAGAAGGGACTACATGCAGTCCCTTCTCCTTTCCATGGTGGCCATTTTCTTTGTTTACCATGGCCACCACAGAAAGAGAAAAGGGACTACGTTTTCTGTCTGTGGCAGCCATTTTTAAAAACCTTTTTGTAAATTTTTTTCTGATGCGAAACGCAGCGTGTTTCACAGCCGGGGAAAAAAAAACATTAGGACCCCAGTCTAACAGGCCGGGTACTAATGGCAATAAGCCCCTCGACGGCAACCCATTACCGCCTAGGTAATGCGCCCAGGGCCTTTGTTAAGGCCCGAGCATAGCCCTAAGGGCATTACCTTAGGCAATAATGGCCCGCCATCTCTGGGCTTATTGCCACATTCACGCACTTAGAAAGATACAATATTAAAACTGCACATGCAACATGAACACAATCTAAACACAGGGTGCTTTGCAAAAAATATGGTAGTTGGGGGATCTCTTGAAAAATGCATTTTTACTTTTAAACTGGCATTCTCAGGTTTTCAGATGGGAGAAGAAAAGTAACTCAGTAACTTTAACTTTCACAGTTAGCTGCTGCACATGAATTTTAAGTAGCAGTGACATCCGTTGACGGAAAGAAGAATGAGTCATCTAGTAGGAAGGTCAGCTTGCAAACAGGATGGTTGTCTCGCTCATTGTATTGACATTGCGTAGAGTGGGAGTATCATTTGTTTGGGCTGGTAGTACAAATGGGGCCCACGGCCAAGGTATCCGGCGGTCAATTGTTTTTACAGGTTGAAACCAAATGCTGTATGTTCTGGAGTAGTGTTTGCATTAATTAGTATGTCTTCAGAAGCACCAGGAGTCTGGGTAGCTGAGATCACAATCAGTAGTTCAAAGAAGATCCTGTTTATTCAGGCCTTCCAGGCCTTCCTCATATCCGCTAACATATGTAAGTGGACCATGTGCAATCACACTTAAAGGTTGAAGGCCCTAGACCGGGTAATGCTAGTAATGAATTATGTTTCAATACCAATATTTATCCATGTGCTGACGTCATGGCCTACTACGGACAAATCCTAAGAAGAGGTGTGTTCTGAATATGATCTGAAGATGACTATCAAGATAAGACTGGCCAATGAAATTGAAGATTTGGGAAAATATGGGATTTCTTTGAAGAGGTTTCTGTACAATCATGTTTGGCGGGTGGACTGCAATAAGCTATTTGGGAGTTTTTTAACTGTTGCAAAATTGTATAAAAGATGTGAATGTATGTGGCATTGTTGAGACTTGGGTTAATTTGGTCATGCAACATCATCTAAACGCTCCCTGGAGCTTTGTACAATAAACTTGCTTTATGTACAACCGTGTACTCGCTTCTTAAGTGGTGGGCCTTTTTGGGTTGAGGTGATTAAAGGCCCATCCACACACAGATTGATGTTTTATGACATGCGTTCCAGAAGAGTATGTAGCAGAAGGAGGCAGCCTGAAAGGGGTCATGAAACTATGGCTACCAAGGGACGGCTAAAATGGGACAAAAAGAAGTGAGTGGGTGGTCGATGATTCGACCAGAGGGGGAGTGTGATGTTACAGATGAATATGCAGATAACACCTACTGCCCCTACTTAGATGTGTATGCAAGTACCACCTCCTGCCCCTGCACCCCGCCTGTACCGTCCAGGTGAGAAATGATACCAGCTGAGACAACCCTACAGCCCCATGGCTCTGGGGGTGAAAGACGAGACAAACTAGGAAAGATTCCAAGAGACAAGTCCTTAAACAGTCAACGTATAGGCCTCTGCCATGAAGAAGTAGTTTAGGTTTTGCCACACTAAGTAGGGATTAGAATTAAATAGCAGAAAGCATAAGTAGTGTGCTGTATGTAACACAGAAAGGAGTAGGTTTCAGGAATACCAAGAGAGGGACTCACTACACTGATAGGGCACATACAAGTATAGACAGGTTAGATGATGAGTACACAGGCAGGGGAGGGCCAAGACGTGTAACATGAACCTTTGTAACATGAACATATGCGAATATAGGTCACCAACATGGAAGCAAGAGAAGCACCGGAGTACAGCCATTTACTTTGCACAAAGTCTGCAGCAGACCTAGAAGTAAGCAAAGCCTCAGATGAGATGCTAAATACATAAAAAAAGTTTATTTCAGAAGCGCTGAAGTTGCCCAGACAACAGTTTGCAGCACGTGCCAAGGTCAGATGCACAGAAGTTAGTAGTGGTCAAGCAGGATGCAGAGACAAGCTAACAGTTCCCAGCAGCCGACGCATTAGCCTTCCAAGTTAATTCAATTAACAGGAGCACGATAATAGAATGCCAAAAGACTCCATCGAGAATAGATGAAGGTTGCCCCAAGCGGTCACAAGGAATATAACATGCACTTTAGAATTAGCTAAAACTCAATAAATATTAATAAAATAATTTTCCAACAGAGTCCCCTAACACGTGATCAAGACAGGAAGGACACTAGCTATTCTTTATAAGCCAGGTAAAGATAGGACACCAGCCGAACTCCCTAGCACACACACAGACACAAGATGGACACAAGGCTAAAATACAAAGGAAGTAGTTAGGGCACTTGGTCTGGGAATGATGGGAGTACTTTTAATTGGAATGATTGCAGACCTGGACTTCTCACCTCCCACCATATGTCTCCATTATGTCTTGCCGTCTTGTCAAAGTGTCCAAGGTTGGTGAGTAAATGTACTACCAATACAAATTCCTCTTGCCACACTGCCTATAATGAACAGAGCCAACAAATCAGGAATAGTTGTAATGATGTAAGGAAAGTAGTATGTGTAAGGGGCTGGGCCCAGGTGGAGCCATCAGATATGTCGAACACAATCATAGAACTAACCCCTATGTATTCTTTATGTAGTTATTAACCAATCCGAGATGCTCATACATTTTGTAAACAATATTGTACTTTGACATCATTAATGATGTATTTTTGATATAAAAGGCGCTCACATTTATTGTAAGAACGAGAGCTATTTGCATGCTGTCCCTGGCTGCTATTGTGTGTTTTGAACTGAACTGGGTGTTACCGTGTACTTTGAGTGTTCCCTTATTGAGTATTGTTTTTATGCTATTGCGGCAAACTGGGCCCTCCTTAACAGCGGTCTCCTTACCCTGGCTGTGATTCGTTCAGTCTCTACTGGCTCCTCTGTTATGTGTTGAGTCTCTCTCCCAGTGCGACCTCCCCTAATTTTCAGATCTGTTTCCTTTGGGAGGGCACGTTAACAAAAACGTTTCTCTCCCACCCACTCTATTTGTGGGTATGTGAATAAGCTGACACTGTCTTTCCTTGTGAGAAATAGCGTATATCCCGCATACAGGAGCCCACCAGGGATTGGCGGTCAAAGGTGCACAGCGTTTCAGGTAGCTACTCAGTCAAGCGGCACCTCCAACTCTATTAACAATTAGTAGCATCATGCCATTGTAATGATTTGCGGACAAGCCAATCATTGAGTTGCCTGTTGATGTATTTAGCCCTGTACATTTGGGCCGATAAATATGATGACGCTAGGATGTGGTGTCGGGAAACAGTTGGGGTACATACAGACAGTGGGAGGATTCCACTAATTAGGGCATTGGTGGAAAAGTACTCACTCCCTTGAAGGGAGAGGATGACTCTCCAAAAGGCTTCATAACGGTTATCTCTCTGAAATATGATAACCTGTTAGAGGCAGTGTCGAGTATGGGGATCACATCAAACAACAGAAATAGTGAGACCAGTGTACAATTATATATATTAGAGAATTATTTTATTTCCAATGTTTAATGCTCACAAAAGTGAACCAATTGTAATTATTTTTGAACAACTTGTCTTTGACATGTGTAGAAAGTGCAAAAAAGCACCAATCAAAAACAATAATTGAAGGTAGTCATATAAAACTCAGCGGCACACCACCAGTCCCCACAAATCCATCCACCAATCATATTGTATGTGGATCACAGCAGATGTAAACATCTACATTACACATCATGCATTTCTGATTCCCACGATTGCTTTATAAATGCATTTAGCGCTGAAGATGCAGTGGAATGACTGAATGACAAACATTGCACATACATTGGGCCTCATTACACGGTAGGTGGCAAGGAACGGTCATTACTGGCATGGCACTAATATGGTGTCCGTGTAGGAAGCAGCCCGCTAATTGTGTGGCATTACGAATACGTGGGCACAAGCTTAGCGCCATGCCGGTAAGGACTTTACCGCCATGCCGTAAAAGATCCCAAAAAGGGCCTTAGAGGCACCAAGGAAAGCGCTACTAGCACTTCCGCCGTCCATGAATCCGGCATTAGCGGTCACCGCCGCTAATAGCGGTGACCGTAAATAAGCAGAACCGGAAGTAGCGTCATCGCACAGGAACGGGAAAGACCACAGCGGCCATCTTTAAAAACACAATCCATTGCCATCCTCTGCCCCCAGGACCTGCAGCTACACCACAGCTCGCCCAAATCATCACTACAACCCCTGAGAATGCCCAAGGCTTTAAAAAAGGAGCAGCGCGGCAGCGCAAGGAGCGCTTCTCCAATGAAGAACTGATAATGCTATCAGACACACTTGCTGCCAACGCAGAGGTCGTGCTTGCAAATGACATGCGGCGTCCCGCACTGATTAAGAAAAAGGAGATCTGGGCAGAGGTGGCCCGTAAAGTCAGTGCGGTGGGCTCCACCCCCGCACTGTGAAGGATGTACGCAAGCGGTGGGACGATCTACGCCTCTGTGTACGCAGTATCCTAGCAGCTAACAGGAGCCTGGCAATGGGCACAGGAGGCGGAGGAGGATCCCCAATGAAGCTGCAGGAGTGGGAGGAGACCTGTGCCAGCACCATTGGGGTCGAATCCATTGAGGGAGTAGGTGAAATGGAGCGTGGTGTACCGTCATCGTCAGATAGAGGTGAGTGTCCACACAAAACACTGCACTGCGAAACATGAGGTAATCCCCAAATGTGACCCTGAAATCAGCTCATGGATGGGGCCATCAAACATACATGCACACAACCCTGCCCATATGCTGTGCACATCCCCACACAAACACATGCATGCAGCACCCCAGACACATGTCACCCAGACTCATGCATGTATGACCCACCCATCTGGCTAACGACCTGTATGGCCAAACATGAAGTCCAAATGCATACAACAGCAGCAACAACAACATCTGCATGATGCAGAGGGATAGCATCACCGATGCTATCCCTCTCTTTGTCCCCCACAGACTCACAATCTGACAGTGAGGAGCAGGACACTGCGACGCAGGCCCCACCTCCAAAGAAACAGGGCAGGGAAATGGAAGCAGGCACCATGGCCAGCACATCGAGGGGCACTGGAAAGACTGCACCCCCGCAGAGCGCCAAACCCACACAGCCACCCACATCACCAAGACGTGAAAGTCCACCAGATGAAATTGCAGCACCCACTCCAGCAATTCCCACCATGCAGGACCCACCTGCGGAAGGGACACTGTCCACCGCAAATAGCTCCATCGGTGAGGCAGCTGCCACGGCACCCTTGTCCGATGTGGAGGAAACGTGTATTTCGGCCATTGAACACCACACACCCAGCCCCCAGCAGTCAGCCCAACAGAGCCCACGCCCCACATCACATGCCAGCAGCCATGAGCAGTCTGGGGATGAATTTGTGGCACGGTGCTGGAGTCCAACGGTGACATCACCTGATGGTGGACACATGCCAACAGGTGCGGCAGGTACCGTACAACGCAGACACAGACGCCATGACATGGCCATCATCCGACAGCGCCAGGAAGACATCACTGCGCTGGTCGGCCAGCATGTGGGCAAGGCTGCCCTGGCGAGGGAGGAGTGCAGGGAACATGCCAAGGGCATCAAACAAGCCATAGAAGCCAGCACCAACCGCATTTGTGAGGAAATATCTGCTGTGAGGCAGGTCCTCACACGCATCGCAGACGGTATGGATAGGCAGAACCCCCCACCGGCACCGGACCAACCGAGCACCTCCTCCACTGCCAGCTCAAGGCAGACCAGCCCCCTGCGCAGTTCCATGCAGGCTATGCAGTGCACAAACTTGCAACCACCCAATGGTGGCAGAGGAGGTTGGAAGTAGGGCCAGCCTGATGTTGGTGACTCGTGTACTGCAATGCTGCACTGATGTGCAAGCCATGTTTGGCAGAGTTGTGGGAGGAGGGGGTAAAGGGTGTTTGGGAGAGTTGTGGGGGAGGCGGTAAAGGGTGTTTGGGAGAGTTGTGGGGGGAGGGGGTAAAGGGTGTTTGGGAGAGTTGTGGGGGGAGGGGGTAAGGGGTGTTTGGGAGAGTTGTGAGGGAGGGGGTAAAGGGTGTTTGGGAGAGTTGTGGGGGGAGAGGGTAAAGGGTGTTTGGGAGAGTTGTGGGGGGGTAAAGGGTGTTTGGGAGAGTTGTGGGGGGAGGGGGTAAAGGGTGTTTGTGTTGTCGGGTCCATGCACTTCATTTACTTACGATACTTAATACACACTGTTGACATGACGAATCACATGAGTGGACAATTTTCTTTGTGTATGTGTGTTTTACTGGTGGACAGAGCACAGTGTACATTTCACCACAAAACCCAGTGCCCCAATATCCACATCCATTGCACCCTCTTCATCCATGTGTATTAGAAATATTGGTCTATCAGATGCTGGCACACAGCACGTCCCTCCTGTGCATCGCCACCTGCATGATGTGCAGCCCCATCTTCTCCCTCCTCATCCTCATCATCATCCTCACCAGGTGGTTGCATTTCAATGTCAGTGGGCAGTGGCACATTCCGTCTGATGCACATATTGTGCAGCATGACACATGCATGGTGATCTTGGCCACCTTCTCATGCCCCCTTCTCATGCACAGGAGTGCCCCACCTGACCTGCTGAGGCACCAAAACCGTGTCTTTTAAAGGCCAAATGTCTGCTCACTTACCACACGGGTACAGGTATGTGCACGATTGTATTCCTCTTCGTGCCTGTTCTGTGGGTTCCGTACAAGGGTAAGGAGCCACCTCTTCAAGGGATATCCAGCATCACTTGCATGGGTGCAACAATGGGTATGTGTATGTAATTACATCAAGTGGAACTAGTACATATCACACAAGTCAACTTTGCATTGTGAATGACATCCACAAATCCCTACATGCATGGAGGTAATCAAAGTAACTGCAATGTGGGAAGGTGATGTAGTCCTTGCAAGTGTACATGCACTGTGCATGCCTATGGCAGTTATTGCCATGTACTAGGTGAGGTCCAGTCATTCGTGTCCTTTGGTCCTGGCACCGTTTGAACCACACTGCTAGTGAACTGCCATTCCAAACTTGATGTCCCCATGCAGGCATGCGGCACTTCTGTTGTGGTGTACGGGTGTGAATCAGTATAATGGCTACAGATGATCCCTTTGTATGCACTCAAGGTCGCATTTCTGTTGTGATGCTGTTCAGCGTACATTTCCATTGTCCATGTTGGCTGCATGTTGCTGCATTGTGTTGTAGAGGGTACGGTCTGATGAAGTGCGATTTGCATGTGGATGGATATGGCATGGTTGGGGTAATGGCTTCATTTCATTGTTGTGCAGCTTACTTCTTGCATGTGGTTTTCATGTGTCAGGTCCAGTCTGGGCTGCCTTGGGGGACACTGGTGTATTTCTGTATGGGCATTGTTTATCCTGTCAACTGATCTCAAACAGTTGGAGTATGCATCTCACCCCCCCCGCCAATCCAATCACACCCAGTTGGAGTATGCATCTCTCCCCCCCCAATCACACCCAGTTGGAGTATGCACCCCCCCAATCACACCCAGTTGGACTATGCATCTCTCTCCCCCAAATCTACTCCCCACATCACACTGCCATATGCTTGCCATGCTACTCACCAAGTAGCCACGAACGTTGTCCAGCATGTCGCTCCGTGTAGCGTGGTATTGTTGAGTTCCGCAGGACCATTGAATCATGGGTTGATCCGGGATATCGGGCACAACAATGTGTGATGATCTTGTTAGAGTCACATACCATTTGGACGTTGATGGAGTGGCATTGCTTTCTGTTTCAGTAGACTACCTCATTGGCATGTGGGACCACCAATTCCACACAGGTACAGTCGATGGCCCCGATGCAACTTGGGATGCCTGCCAGTGAATGGAAGCCAACTTTGGTGTTGGAGATCTCCTGGGCAGTCCCTGGCAGGGATATGTGTTCACTTGTATGCTTCAGGAGGGCATCGAGCACCTGGTTCAGTGTGCGTGAGAATACTGGTTGTGATATGCCATGCATCTGCCCTACCGTATGCTGGTAGGTGCCTGTGGCCAGGAAGTGGAGCACAGTAACCACCTTCAGTAGCGGGGGGGGATGGCAGTACGGATGTCTATGAGGCTGACGATGTCGTTGTGTATCATGTCCACGACGGTGGTGATGGTATCCTGGTCCAGACGGTACAGGGTGTGTATCTGCTCAGGGGTTAGGTTGAATGGACTGGCTCTGATCCTGGGGATTGGTGGCTGCCTCTGTGGTACAACTAGCTGCACTGGTGAGGCTTGCTGGGCCTGTCTCCCCCTCCTCCTCCTCCTGCGTCTCCTCTGTGCTGCCTGTTGTTGTTGCTGTTGCAATGCAATCATGTCCTCCAGCCCATGTAAGGCTACTGGTATTGGAATCATTTTGGTGTGTGAATGGGTGTTGGAAGGGGTGTGGTGTGCTCCTTTTGTGCTGGCCCAGTCTCCATTTCCTCCACCTGTGCTGATTGTGTGCACCTGTGGCAGTTGGGAACACTGCACATGGCCCTTTACGGGTGGTTCGCGATGCCGGTATTTCCTCCATGCCGGTATGGGATTTTTGGGCCTGCTGCATGCCGCTATTTGCATGTCCCTGTGACTTGTGATGGACTCCTATTTCTGCCATGCCGCTATTGCCTCCATGTGGAGTCGCGCGCCCGCGACCGTGCCGCTATTAGAGGCTCCGTTCAAAGCGCTGCCGCTAATAGCGGGTAGGCGGGTCGTAATTTGCAGGCGCTGTTAGCGATGCCGGTAATCCTTTACCGGCATCGCTTTTCCCTTACCGCCTACCGTGTAATGAGGCCCATTATGTTGCTATGTTTTTGTACTGCACTTAAGGACCACCGTAGTCATTTCAAAGCGTTGTATAGTGAATTTTTGTTTTCAGGGACAGTGAATTTGATCTCAACTAGAACAAGATCATATACAATACTTTCCTGAGGAAGGAGGAGAGAAGCCCTGGTTTGCTCATCATGCTTTTGATCCTTTAAAACATGTTGGCTCAAGTTTTCGAATGAACTCAAATTTTGCACGTGGGTCAAAATCTTAACATGTGTTTGTCGTACTAAGAATTACTTGGTTTCATTGGACTGTGTGTTACATGTTGGTGTGCAGTGTGTTTAGTGCAGTCATTATATTGACTTTTGAGCCTAATGTGCATCAATTGCAATCCTTAGTAAAGTAAATATCTGCAGATTATATTTTGGTTATGTTGATTGTTTCTGGTGCTTTAAACACATTATTTATTTCGGTGTTTATATCATCACTTCATTCATGTCATAGAGTGATGTTCTGTTTCTAAATACTGTTGTTGCGTGGATCCCCTTTCTCTGCAAAGTGAAGAACTGTATCAAGGGGAGCATAGGAGTAGCAGGGGAGGGCAGTAGTCAGAGCTGCGTGCAGTGCTGCCTACTGTATGGGGGAAGAGCGGTTGGTGCATTGATAGGTGTTGGAACCAATGCGTTGCAGCATTTTTGACAGCTGGGCTGACATTGTAATGTTGGTTCTGGGAGTTGTTAAGGTGGAGAGTGAGGGAGCGAGGGTTCTGGTCTGGGGTCCCACTGACATATCACAGGACTAGGAGTTCTATATTCGTAGCTCTTGGGGCTCCCACCTATTTACTATGAGGATGGAGCCCCAAAACATACAAATGCATATATTGTTGTATCTGTATTTCTATGAGTCACCGAAAATCAGGATGTGGCATCAAGATGGAGAACTCCTCACTAATAGACTGTGCATAGCCCCGGACAGCTGTGACCATTGATGATTAGTGAGGTTATATGACCCTTACTGCTGGACAATTGACAGTATATAAAAGCGATACAGAGGCTGTGGGTTGGTTGTATTGTGAAACCTTTACTGGGTTGCTTTAGAATCTTCCGTTATATAAGGCGGATTTCTAGAGGAGTTAGACGGCTTGAGTCCTTACTAACATGTCCGTTTTTAGTCCCTGTGTTGACTTACTGAATTTTAAACTACAATGTCTATTGTCCAAATGGGGCTGGTCCCTTGTAGGAAGTCACATCCTCTGCTCCTCAGGAACACCCCATTTGAGCTCTGGAACGTGTGCGGTGGAGTGCCTTCTAAAGTGTGCAGTCTAGCTTGGAGAGGAGTGCATCCCAGAGACTTAAGTGGTGAGTGAAAAGCGTGTTCTGCTGCTCGCACTTGACAGCTTTGATTGCCTCGCAGGTGTTCGGGATATACATTTCGTGGATTGTAATGAAAGCAGTTCAGATTGTATTGGAATTTTCTTTACAGATACCGTGGTGCGGTTTGCTCTCCTGCAGTGCTAATTCTGCAGCTTTGATTGCCTCGCAGGTGTTCGGGATATACATTTCGTGGATTGTAATGAAAGCAGTTCAGATTGTATTGGGATTTTCTTTACAGATACCGTGGTGCGGTTTGCTCTCCTGCAGTGCTAATTCTGGGTGTCTAAGCCCTATCTCTAGTCTGGTGGTGAGAGACCTCCAGATTTCCCACTTTCGGTTTTTTCTGGATAAGGTGACATTGTGAGCGCATATAGTTACCTAGTCAGAGAAGTATGTATGACATCATGGAAAGTGACACAGCCGTTTCTGTTCAGTGCTCCAATTTACATATGCCGGTTTTTGCTGATTTATGCCAGTTTATGCCAGTTAGAGGTTTTCTCTACAGCCTTGTTGGGGGTTGTGTAAAATCATCATTCATCTTTAATTTTGGTAATGAATTATGGACCCATGTGAAACATTAATATGGCTCCCAGTACATAGTAATTCCACCTTTGATTATGTTGTATTGTTTAATTTGAGATGGATACCTAAAAAAAACGGATGCTGGCTAAAAGCAAAGACATAGCTTTTTGTTCTGCATACATGAGTTTACATTGAATGGACCGACAAACATACCTAAAAAGGTAAATGAAGCTGAGGTACATCTCTGCCTCATTAAATACTGGCAGGTGGAAGCAATCAGATATCATTGGCTGTTCTGGATACAGTGCAATTGAGTGCCCCTCACCATGCACGCATTCCCTGTGTAGACCCCGGCTCCTTGAGAACTCTGCTATGTCTGGTGTCTCCTGTAGCACAGCTTGAAGCCATTACTTCCCTTTTCAACCAGGATGGCGATTTTGATTCATAAATCAAATCTAACAGGGAAAAATGATTGGAAAAAGGACTTCAAGTTTTTAAGCCTTGAGGGAGGGTGTCAGAAAGTTAGGGGGACAATAAATTGGGGAGTGGGAGGGATAAGGTGATAGCAGTGAGAAGCTGAGGGGGACATTAATTCATTTTTGGAAAACCTGAGCCATCCAGTGATGTATAGAGGAGAAGCAATTGGACATCCTCATTGAGAATTCTGGGGTAAATGAGGCGAAGGAGAAGGATATTTTGGTATCATCCACTAAGGAGTGGTAGGAGAATCCCAAGGAGGAAATACGTTTGCCAGGGATTAATGGGTAGAGCAGATGGACAATAACCAGGACTTGAAAGAGAGAAGTACGAAGTAATCCAGGTGAGAGAACTGTCCTGGACAATCATGTTAGGGAGAGTTAAAAGAAGAGACGGGGGTCAACTGTGTTGAAGGTCCAGGATAATGATAATGGAGGAGAGTTAGAAATGGTGAGTGGAGGAAAGGAAAGCATCGACAGAAGGTCAGTGCTGTCTCCGTGGAATGACAGCTGCAGACTCCTGATTCAAGAGAGTCACAGAGTTCCTTTCAACATAGTGATCCCATTGGGGGGCAGGTGCGTCAGGACTTTAGAATCATTGGGCATGAGAGATAAGGGACAGTAGTTCGACGGCAGATAGGGTCCAGAAAGAGCTTCTTGGGGATAGGAATACCGTGGCTACCTTTAATCATGCAGGGCATTTTCTCATAAAAAGGGAGTGTTTGAACAGGATAAGAGATAGAAGAAAGTTCTCCCAATATTTGTGGGGCAAATGGGTTAATCAGAATGCAGGATGATTGGCATTCCTGTGGATGGAGTCAGTTCAGAGGGTGAGGTGGGAAAACAAGTAAAGAATAGAGAAGGTAGTGGGGATACGAGGGATGAAGGGAGAGGGGGGTGAGAGGAGGGTAGATGGAGTTTTCACAGACCTTAGAGATTTTTGAGGAAAGGCAGCAGGCAAAGTAATTAAAGAACAGAGAATAAGATACAGTTTGAGCGAGGGGAAGGGTCAGCATTGCCTGAAGAGTATACAATGGTTTTCTGGGGATAGAGGGGAGAGAGGTGATAAGGTGTGTGAATTAGTTAGATTTAGCTGTGTCTAAGTTAGAAGTGAGTTCAAGCAGGGTCTACAGAAGTTTTGTTTTTGGAAGGGGAGCAGTGAAAGTTGTCTTGAGCCCCTGAGGGACCGATTCCTGTTGAAGAGACAGGTTGACTAGTTTAGTGATGCCCTCAACCAAGGTGGAAGAATGAATTTGTGCTACTAGGGCAGGGAGTACATCCACACTGGAACGGGTGGGCCTCAGCTTGTTTAGTAGGTGAAAAGCGTCTTCATTGAATACTCTGTTGAATACAGAAGTGGGACAAACCTGAATGACAGAGCATATCTCTATTGGCAAAGCTGCCCCCTACCCACTATGTAACCTTTGTAGCTCTTGGGAAGATCTTTCAGAATCCCAAGAAAAAAAGCATTGAACCTGATTCTAACTCAGCTAGATTAGATTAGGCAAGATAAAAGGTCCCCCGGTTAAACTGCACATTGACCTATCAGTACAGGCCGTCCCCCAACACCCGAGGAGAGTTGGCTTTCATCTACAGGCTGCCGTGTCAAGTGAGCTCAATCATCTCCTTGAAGACAGCATCATCAAACCAGCCACAGGACCAACCCCATGGGTCTCGCCACTGGTGATTGTGCCCAAGGAAGTGGGTCACCTGAGACTTTGTGTGGACATGTGGATGGCCAACGCCGGCATCCAAAGAGAGCAACACCCCGGACCACAGATAGAGGGCATGATCGTCCAACTCAACAAGGCTGTCCTCTTCTCCAAACCTGACCTCAACCAGGGGCATCATCAGATGGAGCTCGACCCTGAATCAATGGTCATCACCACTTTTTCAACTCATGACGGCCTCTTCCGCTACAAGCGCCTACATTTTGGCATCTCATCGGCATCCGAGATTTTCCATAAGGCCATCAGGCAGGTCATCAGGCCTGTGCGGGGGCACTAAACTACAGCGACGATATCATTGTGTTTAGAAAATTGCGTGAAGAGAATGACACAACCCTGAGTGTGACCTGCGCTGCCATCCAAGGAGCGGGGTTGACCCTCAACATTGACAAGTACTGCTTCAGTAAAACCAAACTTAAGTTCTTTGGACACATTTTTTCTGCTGAAGGCATGAGACCCGATCCTGACCAGGTCTCCACCATATTCAACCTTCAAAAACCAGGTCAGGCAGCTGATGTGAGATCATTCTTGGGAATGGCAGGCTATTGTGCCAGATATATCCCACACTACGCCACCATCACGGAGCCACTAAGGCAACTGCTGCAGAAGGAGGTCCCATTTGTGTGGTCACCTGAATGCCAAGTAGCGTTTGACACCATCAAACAGGCTCTTGCCGAACATTTGAAAATTGCCTGCTTTGATACGGATTGGCACGCCAAAAATTGTTGTGGATGCAAGTCCAGTGGGGTTGGGAGCCATAGTGGGCCAGACGAATGGGGTAGACGCACATCGGAGACACATCGTGGCCTATGCCAGCAGGGCGCTAACCCCACCCGAGACTGCACACTCGCAAGCCGAAAAAGAGAGCCTGGCAGCTGTGTGGGCGTGTGAGCACTTCCACAACTTCCTGATAGGGAAGAGATTCGCCCTTATCACGGACCAACAGGCTCTGTTGTCACTGTTCGGGAACCCGAGCACCAAAATGTCCCCCAGAATCGGGCGATGGGACATCAGGCTCCATGAATATGACTTTGAGATCATCCACCGTCCTGGGGATGAGAACAACCCGGCGGACTACCTGTCAAGACACCCCACAGGGAAGCCTGTGCCTAGACCTGGTGATACAGAATACATCAGTTATGTGACCGCGAACACACTACCCCCAGCTGTCTCGCTCGAGACGGTCGCTTCAGCCACAGCGGCAGACCCCTCCATGGCCCTGGCGATCAGCCTTACAGAGAACAACAGATGGAGAGACTACCGCTGTGCTGTACAGTCCCATCCATGGCATGCAGAGATGAGTTGGAGAGATTGGCCAAGGTGCATGCAGAATTGGCTGTAAAAGACAAAACAATACTCTTGAGAGGGTGCCGACTTGTCATCCCTGCGACCCTCAGGTCCGAAGTAATCAGGACTGCCATGAGGGCCATCGAGGCGCAGAAAAAGAGACAGCTTAGATGTCATGTGTGTTTCCCGTTCCTGGATGCCATGGCAGACCGGTGCGTGAGAAACTGTGCACCGTGCCAATGCACAGTCAGGGCTGAGGCTCTGATCCCACTCCAACCCATGCAGATCCCAGAACATCCCTGGGAGAAAGTAGCTGTAGACTTCTATGGGCCCATTGAATCGGGAGAGTATCTTTTGCTCTTCATTGATGAACACTCGAGATTTCCAATTGTAAAGAAGTCAACATCAATAGCGTTTTCCCATGTGGCAGCGATCTTCGATGAAGTCATAAGCGGGTGGGGACTCCCGAACACTATCAAGTCGGACAATGGTCCCCCATTCAGTGGACATGAGTTTGCAGCTTTTTCAGAACATATGGGTTTTACCCACCAGAAAATCACACCTCGATGGCCACCAGCCAATGGGATGGCGAAGAGATTCATGGCCTCGGTCAAGAAAACCCTGCAAAGAGCTCTCATTTGAAGGCAGTGACCCACACCAAGCTCTTTGTCGACTACTAAGGGGCTACCGCAACACGCCTCACAAGGCCACTAATAAGACTCCTGCGGAACTAATGATGAAGTACCAGGTTCGCACCCGCAATGTAAGACACCCAGTGAGCCAGCCGAATGTAAATCAGGAAGTCATAAGAAGAGACACCGAGCAGAAGGAAAGAACCCGTGTGGAGACCGACGAAAGGAGAGGAGCCAGGTCAAAAGAATTCCCTGTAGGGGACGAGGTATTGGTTCAGCAAGCCACTGTCAGGAAGACAGATCCCCGGTTTGCCCCAAATCCACTACAGGTCACCGCCGTCAAAGGAATGATGGTGACCGCCGTGAACTCTGAGAAAGAGATAACACGGAACATTTTGTTATTTAAACATCTTGTTAAGGATGAGGTTGAAAGGCCTCCACCTCCCAATCCGGACCCAGAGTCCAGGGATGATTTGTGGGTTCCACCAGTGGTGCTGTCCCGACATGTGGAGGCGATGGGCAATGGTTCTGAGCCTGGTCCCAAAGTTGGCTCCAGTGTCCACCCACAGCGAACCATCAGGAAGCCACTGCGCCTGGTCAAAGAATGCTGAGTGGATGCAAGGACATTTGTCCGGGGGTGTTGTTAGCGGGCTCATTGTCTCTTTAAGACAGAGACAGGCCCACGTGATCAGGGCCACATGGGCCATTATGTGGGACGAGGGAGGAGGCAGAAAGGGGAAGGGCAGTATCCTGTTGAATGCCGAATATAGAAGATGTGCTTGTTCCCTCTTGGTGCACATCCTTTATTTCAAGGCCGCAAGGCCGTAACACAAACTAGATTTGATTTATTCCTGGAGCATGCACAATTGGTGCTGGGTCAGAGAAATTAGAACACAAATACGACTGGAGAGCAAGAAAGGAGCTTTGCACTCTGGAAGACTTTATAACTTGGAAGCATTGAGACCGCTCTTCTACGGCACATATATAAGAAAAAGCACTGGCAAATCCAATAGCTGTAGCTTTGCAGAGGTAGAGGGTAAGCCTCTTTTGTCCTGTGGGATCTTTAAAAAAATGTTCCTCTCTACATTTTCAATGCCAGTCCAATAGGCTTTGCCAATGCTTGTTCCAAGAAGGCCGTTTGTTAGGCAAGCCTTTTAGCAATCTCTGTGTTGGTGAGTTTATTGTGATACCGCATTTTAGCAGAGAGCATAGCATTAGTCTGTGCTGGCCTTTGTATTTCTTTGGCCAGAATAAGTGGATCCAACAAAGTACAGTGGACAGAAGAGAGGAATCCTTTGGAGGGGGATTTAAAATGCTACACTTGAGATTTTTAATCTATGGCTAGGTTGTTCTTAGTTAGCTGCCCTTGTAATCCATAGACATTTGACCCTTTACATTCAATCCCTCAGAGTATTGGTAATGCTTTGGTACATATGGAGCTGGGGCTGTGTAGTGTGGCTGATATTGAGGCAGTTAACATGCTATAAAGAGTTGGTAACTAATGTTATGAATCAATCTGGTGGACTCCCATTGCCCGGGTTTAAGACCATCAGGGAATGTGCAAACATGTTGAATCTTCAAGCTGTTTGGTTGAACCCCATTGTCATTGATTACAAATGTAAGCAACAAATCAATAGTGCCTTCTCTGAGGAGATGCAAAACAAACCTCCAAGCTGTGTTTTCTGTCCGCCCCAGACAACTGTTTGTAATTCCCTTGCATTCGAGACAAACATTTCTTTCACCGGGAACTTTGGACAATTAAGGTGCCTGGTTATTGTAAGCCGGTCAAGTTGAACATCGAGTAGAGCGCTCGCTTTGACATCCGTGCAATCCCGGCGGGGCCAAACTCAGCCTTTCATCCTTACAAACCGTGGGTAATAATAAGCAGCGTTCGTAGCGTTATATAAGTGCCAAATTATTATTATTATTATTATTATATTATTATTATTATTATTATTATTATTATTATTATTATTATTATTATTATTGTCCCACGGCTGGTTTTGGGGCCAGGGAGCAGTGAGCCATCTCTATCGCAAGGACTGTCCCAGGAGCAGGATTCATAGTTTGGGGGAGCACTTTATGTAATAATCCAACAGGTCTGCAATTTTGAACATTAACCTAAAAGCTGTTGCATATAGAGACATTTTCTTGGTGGGGGACCTTAGCATTAGAAGCCTCCAGCTGAGTAGCAATGATGGATGCTCTCTTTTCCAGAACAGCAATCTTGTCATCAGATGCAGAGACCCTAGGCTCCAAATCCTCAGCTCTTTGCAGCCACCCCTAATGACCACTTTTCAGCTCACCCATATCACTTTCAGATCTTCTTTGGACCACCCTGAGCAATGCTTTTTGGTATCTTGGACACAGTGTCCAAGATAGCAAGTAGCATTTGCTCAGGGTCGCATAACAGCTGTGCTTCTGTCTTCTCCATGAAAACCCTGACGAAATACACTTCTGGCAGTCTTTAATGCCGGAGACTGCCCACATGACTAACCCTGATAGCAGTAATAGATCTCATCATGCAAAGATATCTAAAGGTTGGATGCTCTTCCAACCTAATACATGTCAGCTGATGATTAATGTGTACACTGCAGAAGAGCAATGGGGTACACCAACTTGCCACAGCTACATGATATACACAGAGGCCCTAACATATTCTGTGTACTGCCATGCTGCATGATGTATTTGACATGCAAATTACGTTGATATAGCCAGGCTGCTAATATATGTGGTGCCCACCTTTCAAGAAGCTGGTTGAATCACCCAATGACGAATAATGTGAAATGTCTAAACTCCCTCACTAACGTGACCAGAGGTTAAGATTTTGCTGAAGACACTAAAGCAAGTATTATACATTAATCTTCTGTATCTACTTTGCAAGCAACAAAGACAAAATACATGTTAAAGCTTTAACAAGCACTTTTAAGAGTTTTAAAAAACACAATGGGCCTCATTACGAGGTTGGAGGTAGCCATACCATTTTTACTCGCATGGCTACCCCCAAACTCAGGTCCGGCTCCGGGTCTTGCGAAAGGGGATTCTCGGAAGCATTCTGACCTCGGTGGGCCCGGTAATTCCCCTTGTGCGGGGCCCGTAGAAGGTACGTCCCCATTCCTATTTGACCCCCCATAGTGCTCAATGGGAATGGGGAGGATGGTAGCAGCGGTACCGTTCATAATGGTACCATTGCTACCATCCATTTCTGTTCGCAGGTGCCGCTCTGCACGCCTGATCTGACCAGGCATGAAGAGCGGCACCTGCGAGCAGAACTGGTAATGTGGCGGTATGGTAACAGCGGCGCTGGTAGCACTATTACCGCCACAATCTTAATGAGACCAAATGTATACAAAACACAGTTCTTTGCCGATGAGTGGTTATGAAACACGATCAGCAAATCCTTAGGTATCAATCGCCATAAATAGCATGATCATTAGTCCCGCATCCTCTCCTTTAATTCTCATAACCTTGTAGACATCTGTACTAAAAATCAAACTAGAAAGGCAATCTATCCAGCCATTTAAGACCACAGCCATGGGATACATTTAGCAATCTTCTCTGATCTTTGATTGGCTGTTGTTAGACGAACAATGTATATAAGATAGCGTGGGTGGGAGGAATAATGTATTCCCTGTGTCTTCAATCAAATCTACACTTCTGTCACATTAGTGAGGGGGTTAGTCATTCTATTACAAGATTGGAGGCTTCTTAGAATGCGCAGTTAGAGTGTCAGTACTACATTAAAGGCAGCATCATCATTTATGGTAAATGTCTTCAATGTAGACTCCTGTGATCAATCAGCCACTCTCATGATGTCTTCAATTCTACCACCCAGGAGACATCCTTTTGATGGTATGACACCATGAGACCAGTGTGACACAAAGGAAACCATTTCAATAGCTGCGTTCTTCATGAACCACAATGTGCAATGTGCCAAGTAGATGATGAAATCAGGAGGTGGGGTTGGGATGCTGAAGATGGTTGGAGGATGCCACTTTGTTTTCATAAAATGTAAGATATTGTACCACACATAATTATTCCTCCTCTTGAAAGGAGGGATTGTAAATTGAGGTAGCCAAGGATTTTGCGTGGTATGTACTAAAAAATGTACGCCTTCCAGAGAAAACACTCCATTATCAAAATCGAACACTTTAATGAAAGGAACTCTTCTATTGGAAGTTAAAACAAATTAACATCAGCAACTCGGAGAATCATTGTTTCAATGCAAGCCAATCAATAAAGTGGCAAGATTTAAACAGATGGAAAACTGACTTTACATCTGATAATTCTCAATATGTGGGTTTAGTAGTAATTGGACATTTAATAGAGGTACACCTCTCTTAACTAGAATGTGCTTACCTACTGGTTAACCTTTGACTAGGATATGACTTGCATAGAGGATTCATTTGAAACTGTTTATTGTTCTTATCATGAAGGCAAGTAGGATCATTGTAAGGCAGATACACAAGTTTAGGTTTTAAAGAATACATATTTATTGGGTATTGTTACACATGTGAGCCAAACTAATGGAAATGAAATCCAAAAACAGAATGGCTTCACGTGCATATTCACTCTTTCAGCCCTTGTGCTCAGTAGCAGATTATTCTACAGGTTCCTGTCCTGGGATAGCTCAAGATTTCTTACTCATGGCTTGGGGGGTTTCAATTGCCCCCAAGGCCCCCTGCACTTCTTTCATGTCTCGGAAGGCTTGTGGTTTAAGTCCTCTGCTTCTCCTTCTCAGTTCCAGGAAGACCCCTCTACTTGGTATCCAGTAGGTGACTTGTAAGTGTACCCACAACCTGTGAAAAGGTAATTTTGAGGAGTGGATGGTAGCAAATAAAACCCAGAGAGACCACAAAGAGGCCGACATACATAACCCAGTAGTAGGCATGTCTGGAATTCTCAGTTTCCCAGGGTCTACAAAACCTGGTACCCCTCTTGCTCCTCCTGTTCAATCAACTTTACTCTGTTTCTCTTCCACTTCATTCTGTACCTTCTTGATGCCTCTCCACTTGCTTGCGCCTCTAAAGTGGCTCTAATCAAATCACTACTCCCTGCTTGCAAGCTTTTGACTTGCCTCCTAAGCCTCCTCAATTGCTCTCCTGCTTGATAATTCCCTGGCCCATCCGTTATGCTACTCTCTTCCATAACTAATTCCCCATTTAACTCCTAACATCCCCTCCAAACTCCCCCTTTTTACTCTACTCCTTGAATCTTCTTCCAAATGCTCGTCCACCTCGCAATTGATATTGCTTCCAACCTCCTCATTAATACACACCTTCTCCTCTAAATGGATGTTACCTCCAACTCTTTTCTTAATACGCTCATTCTCCTCTCTACTGATTTTGCCTTCTACCTCCTTCTTAATACCCTGCTTCTCGTCTCCCCCTTTCCGCCATCTCTAAAACCACCTAACTTCAGCCTCCCTTTTATCCTTCCATGCCTTAGCCACCTGTGGTCTATATATCCAATCACTCCTTGCTTGCTAACTCCTTAACTCCAAACGAACTCACACAGCTTTATGAAATCACCAATTCCTGTTATAGAAGCTAAGCCTTCCATCTGAGCTGCTGTCCTTCCTAACAAACCCAGCTGAGTGCTTAAATCCTCTCCTGTGATTGGTGTAAAAGTATTGTCTTTCTGGAATCATCTGCAATAGATGCATTGCTGCCGTGGATCATAGCAACATGGGTGCACAAAAGGGGGACCAAATTAACGTGATTATTTTCCTGTACATACTCCCAAACGTTTTTTCACACACAAAAAGTACAACTGCAGTTTACTGCTGAACTAGAGAAAATGCTAATTCATTGCCTATTACACCCTCAAACTGAACCTAGCTGTCCCCACAGTGGTGTCCTGTCTCTAGATTGCGGTGATGTGCCGCCTATCTAGGATGAGGGGGCAGAGGTAGAGGCTGGCCCTATTTAGACTATGGGCTTGTGGCCAAGACCATTGGGTCCAGCATTCGAAAAACACTAATGTTTCTACAATACAATTGCAAACAATATAGTGAGTGCCTGGCTGCAGAGTATAAGCAGGAGGGTTATGATACTTGAATACACCTGCTTTTGTAACTCAAAATACTGCATTCTTTAAAACCACAAACAAAAACAAAGAAACAAAATAACTTGATAGAGGGTGACCTATTATCTGGTCGACCGGTTTCAGTGGCTGTAATAAGTGTTGTCACTTTCTTCCATATGGATGAGGGAACAAACTAATCGTGCTAATACGCCCTCACAGTGTCATCCATAACTATGAACATTTGAGCTTTTAAGGTCCTCAAAAAAGTAGCATCACCTATTCCAGCCAATGAAACCAGTCGACCATATAAAACGATGCACAATTAATTACTGGTTAATGTCCAAATATACTCTGATAAAGACACATCAACGATGTATCTATGGAAGCTGCTGAGGCCTGTCCAATGGTTATTGAAGTTGGTGTGGCAGTGACTAACATCAAATGGCTTTGTTAGAAAAATCGACAAAAAACAAAGTCTCATTCATTGACTAGAGAAAAGTGAATAAGAAGCATTCTGAATTGTTCAGGTTAAACACTAAACCCACTGCCTCGTCAGATGGGAAAGTATATAAGAGCGTAGACATTACTGAAGACCTTATCTAAGTTCTTGAACTTTCAACTAAGGCATCGAAGGAACGTGGAAATAAAGAAAACAAATAAGTGTGTAAATAGTCAATCTAAAGTACAGTAATAAGGTGTAAGAACCTTGTGGGGGTTTAAGAGAATTGACTGCATGACAGTTAGTAGGATATTTTGTAATAAGAAAACCCAACTATCTTGACTTCTACTGTCCTTTCTACCGAGGCAACTGCGAAGTCCCCTCTCCCCCCGCCCTGTTACACCGCCCCAGTTTATAAAGGAACCAGCAACAGGTTCTTCCTACTCAGAGGCATAGACCGGGCAGGGCCAGAGCAGACAAGGCCCACCCAAAATCTTTGAATGCCCACTCAGTAGCGCTGTGTGCGCATTTACAGATATTACTATCACTGCGGTGGGCCCAAATACATTAGCTTCAGACCCCACTTGTTAGACAATGCTGGCTATGCCTTTGTTCCTACTAAGAAATTCTTTTGTTACCAAAAAATTATTTTGCAGACAATGGCCATCATTACGACCCTGGCGTTAAGGGGTTAACGGCGCCGTAA
This sequence comes from Ambystoma mexicanum, assembly GCF_040938575.1. Lineage (NCBI taxonomy): Eukaryota > Metazoa > Chordata > Amphibia > Caudata > Ambystomatidae > Ambystoma > Ambystoma mexicanum. The sequence continues at coordinate 344,182,272 of NC_090937.1, read as the reverse complement.
AAGGTGTTGGCGCCGTTAAACCCTTAACGCCTGATTACGAGGTCCATTTGCGGCTCCCGACCTTAACGGCTGGTCTTGACCAGCCGTTAAAGTAGGAACCCGCAAAGAGACTTTCGAGGTAATTACGGTACCGCAATTTGCAGTACCGCAATTACCGCCTTCCCCAGTCCCATTGAGCCCTTTGGGGCAAAAATGGGAATGAGGAAGGGCCAATAGTAAATGGGGAATTACCGCCCCGCCAACCTTGGAATGGGGTGGTAATTCCCCATTTACCATTGGCGGAATCGGTAAGTTACCGGCGTTAACCATGGCACTATTAGCGCCATTGGTTAACGCCGGAGTCGTAATGAGGGCCAATATATCTGTTCATTATCTGCTTCCGTACAGGGCATAATAGTGTAAGGTTCCCTTGGCACTGTTTGACAAAAAACAAACACATGTAGGGGTGGTGCAGACATATTTAGTGGGACTTGATAATAGACTTGGATGGATTTTTTTAGTAAATTTAGAGCCACAGATTTCTAAAAGATGTATAGAAGTGTGTCACTCAAGGCACAAAACAATACAGAATCAAAGGACATGCTGACGTCATGTTGGCACAACGACAAGTGCCTCGAGGAGTTACATGCTTTGGCACTGCCAGGGTCAGTTTGGGGTATAAAATGGGCTTGGCCACCAATGTAAAAATAGTCCACAGTCACAAATAGCAGTTTGTTCCTTTTGTGAGAAACTGTTTGAGTAGTACCCAAAGTAGGAGTTTTGGTAAGATGTTTTTCAAATCATGCATTTTAAAAAATATGTGTTCAGTAACACTTGTCAAAACTATTAACTGCATGGGAAATAACTCATCCAACTCGACCCAAAGAAATTCCCCAAACTAGCATGTTGGGCCTGCTCTATTGGTGAGTCCAAGCCTGGACACTGCAAGCCAAGCAAGAGATCTCGGACCTAGACTGACTCCTACAGGTATATAACGGATACAGAACCCATCAGATGTGATTGCCCCCCTGTGTATTTTAATTTATTTCACCTCTATTGTTGACCCTATTTAGAGCCTTAGTCTTCCAAAAAGCATCCCAGGCTCATGTGTTTCTGTCTGATGCTACACAATACCTTTATTCTTCACCTGAAGTGAAATCTGGAAATTATGGTATTACCCAAATTGACCTTTTTGCAATTGACCTTTTGCACAATTGACCTTTATATTATTTTAGTTATTTTATATATGTATTGGGTTGGTTTTGGATTATAAATAATATAAGGGGATTGGGTGGGGGATTGCAGGGGGTTTTGGATTGGGTTGGGGGTTGTGGGGGGTTTCCCCCCGCATATATGTCCTAATTGACTTTCTAAATTAGGTCAATTCTCCCGAGGTCAATTCTCCCGAGGTCAATTGTGAAAAGGTCAATTAGTATACAACCGAAATTACACAACAGTGATATTGGCAAAATGGTGACAGCAGAACAGAGCTGAGTTTACAAGCTTGTTCTTTCACACATGCAAGCTGCATCGGAGGATAGCACAGCCTCCTTTGTGTTCATCCAATGGTTCCTGCAGCCTTTTTGCAGATACAGAAGATGGGAAACCCACCGGCGCTAGTCTCAATCGCTTGCAGAATTGTTTCTCCTTTGCGCCGGCACCTCCAATGCTTGCTTTCATATGCGGACCACAACATCACGGTTGTGTGCTCTCTGCTGCTTGTGCTAAGCTTTTGAGGCTCAGGGAAATTACAAATTCCCATTCACCTCGGGTCCCACAAGTCATCTGGGTCTTTTGCTGGCATCCTGGCTCTTCCTCCTGGACCATCACTGCTGCCTCCCCATCGCATATGGGTCTCCTGTTGCTCCTCCACACTCAGGCCTCCCTGTTGCTCCTTCTCTCTTAGCTGCTGGGTTAGTCTCTCATTATACACCTGCAGCCCCTTGACAGGCTGCAGGTGTGAAACCTTGATTGGCCCTGCCTGACCATGAATAGAGGGATATGCCTGACCCTCACAGTTCTTTGCAGGCATCTTCCTCGTCCCAGTACCAAAGGGGTGGAAAGAGGCAATCTTCATCACTCCCAGTTGCCTCTTCTTCGTCTCAGTACCGTCAGGAGTTGTATGTGGAGAAATGAAGGAAACTTCCTTAAAAGTTGGGGGAGGGAAAGATTGACTGTCATAAGAGAAAGGAGCATACCATATTTCACCCAAGGGTTCGCCAATCCCAATCCTCAATGACCTTCCACCCTGGTGATACTTCCTCACTTTTCCACCCCCAGGGTCACGATCCAAGAGCGATATCCTTTCCCTGGCCACCTGTGCAGAGGATCCAAAGGAAGTAGGAGTGAGAATAGCCTGAGGTTTCACCCAATCCTGAACCTCTTTTGTTTGGGTACCCTAGTTTTGTGATTCTCTTACCCTCTCTCCCATGCACCGTACCCCCTTCCTTCTATCTCATCTCCCACATCCCTCTGTTGTGTTTTTCTACTTTTTCATCCCTTTAAAGTACCAAATATGCTTTAGATTTCACTATTTGGACCCATTTTTCCAGATTTTCATGTACGAGAACCCCTCCAAACTGTTTTTAGAGGGGCTTGGTTTGCATGGATGTGGTAAAATGGGAGCACTTCAAAACACATTTCGAGGGCCACTTTTGTTTCCCAGTCTAACTCTGAGTGTTTCACAAGAGGACATTATAGTGGGTACTATGGGACCCTGACAGACTATTTACTTGGCATGATGGCTGCCCAGAACAAAATACTCACATTAGAACATGCTTCCAAACCATGAAAGGAGAGCCTTTATCTCTAAATCAGGTGTTGTAATGTTTGTGTGTCCCTGTGGAGGAGAGGGTTGGCTGAGGTCAGGTGAAGCCCGAACCATGACTAAAAGTCGACCCCTTTCATTAAAGTAAAAGGCACCTTAAGTCCATGATAATGCTTTTGAAATAAACCCCAAAACAGTGCATTGTGAACTATGAAACTGGGTCCTCTACGATTAATATTCCAAGGGTCTGTGGAGAAAAAGCCCCCTGCAAACAGCTAATAAATAGTATCTTTGGTTCTCATCCTGGGATCAGTGCATTGTAGTGAAAGTCCTCACTGGAACGCTAATTTGACTTGAAGTCAGCATCCATGAACTAGTCGCAATTCTCTTTGTTGCTGCCAGCAGGTCTGAGCTGCACATTTTAAATCCTCATGGAGTACGCCTCCACTTTGCAAGCAAGAGCACTTTGACCCTTGCTGGGGGCTGAGTGTCTTCCATCTGTCAGGTGGAGGATGGGTGCATGGGGTTGGCATGGCAGTAGTCCCAGTGGCGGCAAGCACAGGTGTGGTGTGGCTTTCTGGCCTCATTCCCTGATGTGTCATTTGCAGCATCTCCCTCTGGGACAGGCCCAGCAGCACCTGAGGTGGAAACATGTACTTTGCGTGCATATTGTCTGAATGTTCGCCATGCATAACTGCACGAGAGCATTGCACCGTGACACTACTCTTGTGGTCCTGACGTTATCTACGTGTACTATGGTGATTGAAGTCCATTTATCAGTTGGACCTGCTTGAGTTTGATGCTCCCATGCAGCAGTAAGTTGTGTGCTATAAAGCCAGGACAGTATATTTGGCATCCTACCCACATCCAGCCATATGGTCATGCTACCCATGAACATGGGTTCCCTCTGTTACACTCATGTATGTTGGCTTGCATTCAGTGTTGCAGTCTTGCTTCCTGCCTCCTTGTTGCAGATGTCATCTAGTCTCCCCTTTTCCAGAATGGGCCAAGCCTTCTCCTACCTTGGGGGCATTATCAGTATGGTTGGGCTCCACTTTTTAGGATTATTTCATTTATGTGCGTGGTTACTAATGTCCTACCCCGCTGCTTGAAGTCATATTACCTCTGTTCAGACTTATTGCATCAGAGTTTAGTCTGTTCCATATCCTCTTTCACTGTAGTCTCTTTTTGCTGCGTTCTTTTTGTTAAGGGTCAGTCAAAGAAACTTGCCTCCTTCATGTTCCTGTTGATGATAAATTACGCGGCCAGTTGTAAGATGTTTGAGGCCCTGTGCCGCAAAAGACTTTGAAGGCCCCCAAATACACGTATTTAATTACATCACCAGAAGGGACAACACAGGAAATGACATCACAAGGGGTGCCATCCATTTCTAGTTTTCAGGTGCACAACGGAGCGTTACACTAGCGAGAGTTACACTAGTGATAGTTAAACTAATTTTCACATAGTTCGGTATTCAATATACCGCACCTGAACAGTCATTAACATTATTGGAGCTAGACATATACAGGCCGATTCATGGAATTAATGTGCACCGAAAATTCTGGCGCAGAGGTGCCAAAACGTGCGATTCGCAGTAAAAGTGCGAAAATCGCAGTGCAACTGCGAAAATCGCAGGGAAACCAGCGCACATCGATTCATGGAAGTCCGTGCGCGAGAAAAATATTGGATGTGCGCTGAAAAAGTGCGCGGCGCACGCCGGAGCACAGGTCATCCAACGGCGTGCGCCACGGCCGCTGCGAAATTGCACATAGCGCGGCGCACATTACAAAAGTAGGCGGAACACGGGGCGTAACACTCGGAATGGGGAACAACGCGTGAAAATATGGGCGTCACGGGGGAAGTACAGGAGGCAAGTGCGCAGAACGCCCACACGCTCGCCTACAACTCGTATTCATGGAATCGAATAGGGCAAACCAGCGCACGGTCAAAGACGCACACAGGGCCAAACAAGTACGCCACAAGAAAGCAGGCGGTAGCGTCCCTGTGCCTGAAATAAATGTGCGCCAAAATGTGCGCTAACAAAAAGCACCCATATACAGCTATGATGAATGGTCCATACAGTGGCCCTCTAGGACAAATGAGGTGCAAAGGGGTACCAAAAAACACGGACACTCGCTTTGTGAAAAATAGCGTGTGCGTGTATTACGGGGTTCGCGGGAAGTTCCACACGCGATTGGCCTGGGCACGTGTATTCCGGGGTGCGCGTGAAGTTTCCCATGCGAATTAGCAGGTTACGTGTATTTCGGTGTGCGCGTGAAATTCCACACGCAATTTCAGCAGGGTACGTGTACTCCGGGTGCGCGGCAAATTCCACACGCGAATCCAGCAGCCTACGTGTATTTCGGGGGTGCCGGGGAGTCCCACACGGGAATTGGCCGTGTGGGTCCTCCCAGCTGTTCCCTCTACACCCTCCACGGCCCCTGCAGGCGGCCCACACCACAGGGGACTAACCTTCACCCCTGCACATGTCCCGCAGGCAGCCCATCCACCATGGCCATGCCCCCCAGCCAACCCACATGTCACCTTGCACTACTGCCCACCAACGCATGTCTCCCTGCACCCCCACCCCCCAGCACTGTAGGGCACCCTCCACCAGTCCCCCACTCCTGTCCCCCTGCACCCCCACCCCCCTGCATCCAGGGGCACCCTCCACCAGGCCCCCACTCATGTCCCCCTGCACCCCCACCCCCCAGCACTGTAGGGCACCCTCCACCAGGCCCCCACTCATGTCTCCCTGCACCCCCACCCCCCAGCACTGTAGGGCACCCTCCACCAGGCCCCCACTCATGTCCCCCTGCACCCCCACCCCCCTGCATCCAGGGGCACCCTCCACCAGGCCCCCACTCATGTCCCCCTGCACCGCCACCCCCTGCATCCAGGGGCAGCCTCCACCAGGCCCCAACTCCTGTCTCCCAGCACCCCCACCCCCCAGCACTGTAGGGCACCCTCCACCAGGCCCCACTCCTGTCCCCCTGCACCCCCACCCCCCTGCATCCAGGGGCACCCTCCACCAGGCCCCCACTCCTGTCCCCCTGGACCCCCAACCCCCTGCATCAAAGGGCACCCTCCACCAGGCCCCCACTCCTGTCTCCCTTTACCCCCACCCCACAGCACTGTAGGGCACCATCCACCAGGAGCCCACTCATGTCTCCCTGCACCCCCACCCCCCAGCACTGTAGGGCACCCTCCACCAGGCCCCCACTCATGTCCCCCTGCACCCCCACCCCCCTGCATCCAGGGGCACCCTCCACCAGGCCCCCACTCATGTCCCCCTGCACCCCCACCCCCCAGCACTGTAGAGCACCCTCCACCAGGCCCCCACTCCTGCCCTCCTGCACCCCCACCCCCCTGCATCCAGGGGCACCCTCCACCAGGCCCCCACTCATGTCCTCCTTCACCCCCACCCCCCAGCACTGTAGGGCACCCTCCACCAGGCCCCCACTCATGTCTCCCTGCACCCCCACCCCCCAGCACTGTAGGGCACCCTCCACCAGACCCCCACTCACGTCCCCCTGCACCCCCACCCCCCTGCATCCAGGGGCACCGTCCACCAGGCCCCCACTCATGTCCCCCTGCACCGCCACCCCCTGCATCCAGGGGCAGCCTCCACCAGGCCCCAACTCCTGTCTCCCAGCACCCCCATCCCCCAGCACTGTAGGGCACCCTCCACTAGGCCCCACTCCTGTCCCCCTGCACCCCCACCCCCCTGCATCCAGGGGCACCCTCCACCAGGCCCCCACTCCTGTCCCCCTGGACCCCCACCCCCCTGCATCCAGGGGCACCCTCCACCAGGCCCCCACTCCTGTCTCCCTGTACTCCCACCCCACAGCACTGTAGGGCACCATCCACCAGGCCCCCACTCATGTCTCCCTGCACCCCCACCCCACAGCACTGTAGGGCACCCTCCACCAGGCCCCCACTCATGTCTCCCTGCACCCCCACCCCCCAGCACTGTAGGGCACCCTCCACCAGACCCCCACTCATGTCCCACTGCACCCCCACCCCCCTGCATCCAGGGGCACCCTCCACCAGGCCCCCACTCATGTCCCCCTTGTTAGGAAAGATTTCGTAATTGTAGGTAATTTTCCTTCCATGTGGCAACCCCTAAACTTTTTGCTGTTGTTTTTCACCTTGTTCTTGACTTTGCCAGAGAAGTGCAGCCTTCTGCCGCACTCCTCTGGGCTTTCGCTCCTTTTCTTACGGGGAAACTGACATGCCCTTAAGACAGTCAGTACCGGGGAACGCTGTTTCCCGTAGTTTCTTCTATCATGTTGCGGCTTTCGTGCAACATGACACAAGAGGGCACTGTAAGCTAAGTTACAGCTCTCTTGGGTCTCTAGCCTTCTACAGGCCCTAGATACTCTTTTAGGATGGTATTTGATCGGTGCAAGTCATTCAGGGACTGGAATGGTGGCAGCGATCGTTTTGTATATTTTGAGCTCCTTTTGGCGTTCTGAGCACGTTTTCGCACTGAACCCAAAATGGTGGCCTGGCTCCCAAAATGGCCAGACCACGAGGCTCCTTTGTCCTGTCCACTGACCGTCTTGCTCCCTTCACCTTCCCCAGGTCGGGCGACCCGGGGCCTTCCTTATTTGGGCATGTACTTTCCCGCGAAACCTGGTTGCTTTTGCGGGCTTCTACATGTCGTTTGTGTGCCTCCAGGGTGTGGGCTGGGATGTCTGGTCCCAATACACATCCTGGGTGCCAGAGAGTCTAGGGTGGTGTGACTGCCTGGGACCACCGTGGTCCGTGATTGGTCCACGTATGGTGTGTGTGTTGATGAGCGGATCTCCCATTGGCTCCCCTCCGTTTTGGCGCGAAGGGAACCGTGGATAAGAGGGGGCTGGAAACACCACTACCATGTCGATCTCCTGAGTTCTCACGAACGAAGGAATACAGGAGCCAAGTATCCTGCAACCACGAGGCTGGACCGAGGAATCGCTGGTGACCCGCTAAAGGACTCCTCCTTTGCACTGCTGTCGTCCTGTGAAACCCTTTCCTCCTTTGATCGAACCAGAAGGCCTGTACTGGTGCTTCGACCTTTGGAATAGCAGGAACAGCTATTCCCGGCGACTTCATCATCTCCTGCCAAGTAAGCCTTCGGAAGCGTCTCTGGGCCATCCAGTTGACTGACCAGCTTACAAGGGGAGTCCTGCTCTGTAACCGCCGCCAGGTTGTGTTGTATCTCGAGTCCTTGTCACTCTCCCACGCTTCGTGCACTTGGCGTTCCCAGGTCTGAAGGGAGGGGTGTACATTTGGCTCAGATACACACGGCCGCTCCGTTGTCCTGCTGCGGCAACAAACTGTGCAGGTTTCTTCGATTGGGACGTCTTTTTGCTCTACACGACGACGAGGCATTCCCGACTCTTCTGAACCTGCCAGCTGCTGAAACTAACGTGGAGAAGCCTGGGTCTGCTTGCTTCGGGGACCGGTGAGTAGTATAGCTAGGATCTGGTCGCCCTCCTGCAGTAGCCCATTGCTTTTCCCCGCTGTGTAAAAACAGCACCCTTTTGTCCGTACTCGCGCTCTGCTTCTGCTCGCTGTGGAGGCTGCGCTTGAGTCGCGGAACCTGTTCTTCTTCTTTGTGCACTATACTGAACTGCCTGACTTCCTCCGAAGAGCTTCTCCTTTTGCCCGTTGGCACCGGCGTGTGCAGGTACTTTGAGCACAAGGCTCCACTCTTCGCAGGGCTCGGACTTCCATCTAGTTAGGTGCCTCTGAAGGCGAACTGAGTCTAAAGCATTATCGCACTGCCTGTTTTCCTTCCCTTTCAGGTGGATTACCCATTTCGTGCTTATAACGCTTGCGACTGTCGTATTTGTATATATATTGTGTTGATATGGTATGTGTTGGTTTAATATTGTGATACTGTGATTTTCTCGCTACGGTCATTGTTTTAAAGGCCTTAAAATAAATGTGTATCTATTTTTGATATAACAACTGTTTGGAGTAGTTTGTAAGCGCTCTTGCTTTGTGTGCTCACTGCGGGCTTTCAGTCACCCTCACCCCTCTTGAGACCTAGTCTTGACCGCCGCGATCGCTACCTTGATTGGTCTGGCTCGTCCAGAGGTTACCCTGTTCCAAGTAATTAGGTTGGCCTTCTGAACTTCTGCGCCACCAGGACAGAGTTCAGAAATCCGTTTTAACACCCCTGCACCGCCACCCTCTGCATCCAGGGGCAGCCTCCACTAGGCCCCAACTCCTGTCTCCCAGCACCCCCACCCCCCAGCACTGTAGGGCACCCTCCACCAGGCCCCACTGCTGTCCCCCTGCACCCCACCCCCCTGCATCCAGGGGCACCCTCCACCAGGCCCCCACTCCTGTCCCCCTGGACCCCCACCCACCTGCATCCAGGGGCACCCTCCACCAGGCCCCCACTCCTGTCTCCCTGTACCCCCACCCCACAGCACTGTAGGGCACCCTCCACCAGGCCCCCACTCATGTCTCCCTGCACCCCCACCCCCCAGCACTGTAGGGCACCCTTCACCAAGCCCCCACTCATGTCCCCCTGCACCCCCACCCCCCTACATCCAGGGGCACCCTCCACCAGGCCCCCACTCAATACCCCCTGCACCCCCACCCCGCTGCATCCAGGGGCACCCTCCACCAGGCCCCCAATCCTGTCTCCCAGCACCCCCACCCCCCAGCACTGTAGGGCACCCTCCACCAGGCCCCCACTCATGTCCCCCTTCACCCCCACCCCCCTGCATCCAGGGGAACCCTCCACCAGGCCCCCACTCATGTCCCCCTGCACCCCCACCCCCGTGCATCCAGGGGCACTCTCCACCAGGCCCCCACTCCTGTCTCCCTGCACCCCCACCCCCAGCACTGTAGGGCACCCTCCACCAGGCCCCCACTCATGTCTCCCTGCACCCCCACCCCCCAGCACTGTAGGGCACCCTCCACCAGGCCCCCACTCCTGTCTCCCTGGACCTCCACCCCCCAGCACTGTAGGGCACACTCCACCAGGCCCCCACTCCTGTCTTCCAGCACCCCCACCCCCAAGCACTGTAGGGAACCCTCCACCAGGCCCCCACTCATGTCCCCCTGCACCCCCACCCCCCTGCATCCAGGGGCACCCTCCACCAGGCCCCCACTCCTGTCTCCAAGCACCCCCACCCCCAGCACTGTAGGGCACCCTCCACCAGGGCCCCACTCCTGTCCCTCTGCACCCCCACCCCCTGCATCCAGGGGCACCCTCCACCAGGCCCCCACTCCTGTCTCCCAGCACCCCCACCCCCCAGCACTGTAGGGCACCCTCCACCAGGCCCCCACTCCTGTCTCCCTGCACCCCCACCCCCCAGCACTGTAGGGCACCCTCCACCAGGCCCCCACTCCTGTCTCCCTGCACCCCCACCCCCCAGCACTGTAGGGCACCCTCCACCAGTCCCCCACTCCTGTCCCCATGAACCCCCACCACCCTGCATCCAGGGGCACCCTCCAACAGGCCCACACTCCTGTCTCCCAGCACCCCCACCCCCAGCACAGTAGGGCACCCTCCACCAGGACCCCACTCCTGTCCCCCTGCACCCCCACCCCCCTGCATCCAGGGGCACCCTCCACCAGGCCCCCACTCCTGTCTCCCAGCACCCCCACCCCCCAGCACTGTAGGGCACCCTCCACCAGGCCCCCACTCCTGTCTCCCTGCACCCCCACCCCCCAGCACTGTAGGGCACCCTCCACCAGGCCCCCACTCCTGTCTCCCTGCACCCCCACGCCCCAGCACTGTAGGGCACCCTCCACCAGGCCCCCACTCATGTCCCCCTGCACCCCCACCCCCCTGCATCCAGGGGCACCCTCCACCAGGCCCCCACTCATGTCCCCCTGCACCCCCACCCCCTGCATCTAGGGGCACCCTCTACCAGGCCCCAACTCCTGTCTCCCAGCACCCCCACCCCCCAGCACTGTAGGGCACCCTCCACCAGGCCCCACTCCTGTCCCCCTGCACCCCCACCCCGCTGCATCCAGGGGCACCCTCCACCAGGCCCCCACTCCTGTCCCCCTGAACCCCCATCCCCCTGCATCCAGGGGCACCCTCCACCAGGCCCCCACTCCTGTCTCCCTGTACCCCCACCCCCAGCACTGTAGGGCACCCTCCACCAGGCCCCCACTCCTGTCTCCCTGCACCCCCACCCCCCAGCACTGTAGGGCACCCTCCACCAGGCCCCCACTCATGTCTCCCTGCACCCCCACCCCCCAGCACTGTAGGGCACCCTCCACCAGGTCCCCACTCATGTCCCCCTGCACCCCCACCCCCCTACATCCAGGGGCACCCTCCACCAGGCCCCACTCATGTCCCCCTGCACCCCCACCCCGCTGCATCCAGGGGCACCCTCCACCAGGCCCCCACTCCTGTCTCCCAGCACCCCCACCCCCCATCACTGTAGGGCACCCTCCACCAGGCCCCCACTCATGTCCCTCTGCACCCCACCCCCCTGCATCCAGGGGAACCCTCAACCAGGCCCCCACTCATGTCCCCCTGCACCCCCACCCCCCTGCATCCAGTGGCACCCTCCACCAGGCCCCCACTCCTGTCTCCCTGCACCCCCACCCCCCAGCACTGTAGGGCACCCTCCACCAGGCCCCCACTCCTGTCTCCCTGCACCCCCACCCCCCAGCACTGTAGGGCACCCTCCACCAGGCCCCCACTCCTGTCTCCCTGCACCCCCACCCCCAGCACTGTAGGGCACACTCCACCAGGCCCCCACTCCTGTCTTCCAGCACCCCCACCCCCCAGCACTGTAGGGCACCTTCCACCAGTCCCCCACTCATGTCCCCCTGCACCCCCACCCAACTGCATCCAGGGGCACCCTCCACCAGGCCCCCACTCTTGTCTCCCAGCACCCCCACCCCCAGCACTGTAGGGCACCCTCCACCAGGGCCCCACTCCTGTCCCCCTGCACCCCCACCCCCCTGCATCCAGGGGCACCCTCCACCAGGCCCCCACTCCTGTCTCCCAGCACCCCCACCCCCCAGCACTGTAGGGCACCCTCCACCAGGCCCCCACTCCTGTCTCCCTGCACCCCCACCCCCCAGCACTGTAGGGCACCCTCCACCAGGCCCCCACTCCTGTCTCCCTGCACCCCCACTCCCCAGCACTGTAGGGCACCCTACACCAGTCCCCCACTCCTGTCCCCCTGAACCCCCACCGCCCTGCATCCAGGGGCACCCTCCACCAGGCCCCCACTCCTGTCTCCCAGCACCCCCACCCCCAGCACTGTAGGGCACCCTCCACCAGGGCCCCACTCCTGTCCCCCTGCACCCCCACACCCCTGCATCCAGGGGCACCCTCCACCAGGCCCCCACTCCTGTCTCCCAGCACCCCCACCCCCCAGCACTGTAGGGCACCCTCCACCAGGCCCCCACTCCTGTCTCCCTGCACCCCCACCCCCCAGCACTGTAGGGCACCCTCCACCAGGCCCCCACTCCTGTCTCCCTGCGCCCCCACCCCCGAGCACTGTAGGGCACCCTCCACCAGGCCCCCACTCATGTCCCCCTGCACCCCCAACCCCTGCATCCTGGGGCACCCTCCACCAGGCCCCCACTCCTGTCTCCCTGCACCCCCACCCCCCAGCACTGTAGGGCACCCTCCACCAGGCCCCCACTTCTGTCTCCCTGCATCCCCACCCCCCAGCACTGTAGGGCACCCTCCACCAGGCCCCCACTCATGTCCCCCTGCACACCCACCCCCTGCATCCAGGGGCACCCTCCACCAGGACCCCACTCCTGTCTCCCAGCACCCCCACCCCCCAGCACTGTAGGGCACCCTCCACCAGGCCCCCACTCCTGTCCCCTGCACCCCCACTCCCCCCGCATCCAGGGGAACCCTCCACCAGGCCCCCACTCCTGTCTCCCAGCACCCCCACCCCCCAGCACTGTAGGGCACCCTCCACCAGGCCCCCACTCCTGTCCCCCTGCACCCCCACCCCCCTGCATCCAGGGGCACCCTCCAGCAGGCCCCCACACCTGTTTCCCAGCACCCCCACCCCCCAGCACTGTAGGGCACCCTCCACCAGGCCCCCACTCCTGTCTCCCTGCACCCCCACCCGCCAGCACTGTAGGGCACCCTCCACCACGCCCCCACTCCTGTCTCCCTGCACCCCCACCCCCAGCACTGTAGGGCACCCTCCACCAGTCCCCCACTCCTGTCCCCCTGCACCCCCACCCCCCTGCATCCAGGGGCACCCTCCACCGGGCCCCCACTCATGTCCCCCTGCACCCCCACCCCCCAGCACTGTAGGACACCCTCCACAAGGCCCCCACTCCTGTCTCCCTGCACCCCCACCCCCCTGCACTGTAGGGCACCCTTCACCAGTCCCCCACTCCTGTCCCCCTGCACCCCCACGCCCCTGCATCCAGGGGCACCCTCCACCAGGCCCCTACTCATGGCCCCCTGCACCCCCACCCCCCAGCACTGTAGGGCACCCTCCACCAGGCCCCCACTCATGTCTCCCTGCACCCCCACCCTCCAGCACTGTAGGGCACCCTCCACCAGGCCCCCACTCATGTCCCCCTGCACTCCCACCCCCCTGCATCCAGGGGCACCCTCCACCACGCCCCCACTCATGTCCCCCTGCACCCTCACCCCCTGCATCCAGGGGCACCCTCCACCAGGCCCCCACTCCTGTCTCCCTGCACCCCCACCCCCCAGCACTGTAGGGCACCCTCCACCAGGCCCCCACTCCTGTCTCCCAACACCCCCACCCCCCAGCACTGTAGGGCACCCTCCACCAGGCCCCCACTCCTGTCCCCCTGCACCCCCACCCCCCTGCATCCAGGGGCACCCTCCACCAGGCCCCCACTCCTGTCCCCCAGCACTCCCACCCCCCAGCACTGTAGGGCACCCTCCACCAGGCCCCCACTCCTGTCTCCCAGCACCCCCACCCCCCAGCACTGTAGGGCACCCTCCACCAGGCCCCCACTCCTGTCTCCCTGCGCCCCCACCCCCCAGCACTGTAGGGCACCCTCCACCAGGCCCCCACTCATGTCCCCCTGCACCCCCACCCCCTGCATCCTGGGGCACCCTCCACCAGGCCCCCACTCCTGTCTCCCTGCACCCCCACCCCCCAGCACTGTAGGGCACCCTCCACCAGGCCCCCACTCCTGTCTCCCTGCACCCCCACCCCCCAGCACTGTAGGGCACCCTCCACCAGGCCCCCACTCATGTCCCCCTGCACACCCACCCCCTGCATCCAGGGGCACCCTCCACCAGGCCCCCACTCCTGTCTCCCAGCACCCCCACCCCCCAGCACTGTAGGGCACCCTCCACCAGGCCCCCACTCCTGTCCCCTGCACCCCCACCCCCCCGCATCCAGGGGCACCCTCCACCAGGCCCCCACTCCTGTCTCCCAGCACCCCCACCCCCCAGCACTGTAGGGCACCCTCCACCAGGCCCCCACTCCTGTCCCCCTGCACCCCCACCCCCCTGCATCCAGGGACACCCTCCACCAGGCCCCCACACCTGTTTCCCAGCACCCCCACCACCCAGCACTGTAGGGCACCCTCCACCAGGCCCCCACTCTTGTCTCCCTGCACCCCCACCCCCCAGCACTGTAGGGCACCCTCCACCAGGCCCCCACTCCTGTCTCCCTGCACCCCCACCCCCAGCACTGTAGGGCACCCTCCACCAGTCCCCCACTCCTGTCCCCCTGCACCCCCACCCCCCTGCATCCAGGGGCACCCTCCACCAGGCCCCCACTCATGTCCCCCTGCACCCCCACCCCCCAGCACTGTAGGGCACCCTCCACAAGGCCCCCACTCCTGTCTCCCTGCACCCCCACCCCCCTGCACTGTAGGACCCCCTAACCAGTCCCCCACTCCTGTCCCCCTGCACCCCCACGCCCCTGCATCCAGGGGCACCCTCCACCAGGCCCCTACTCATGGCCCCCTGCACCCCCACCCCCCAGCACTGTAGGGCACCCTCCACCAGGCCCCCACTCATGTCTCCCTGCACCCCCACCCCCCAGCACTGTAGGGCACCCTCCACCAGGCCCCCACTCATGTCCCCCTGCACCCCCACCCCCCTGTATCCAGGGGCACCCTCCACCACGCCCCCACTCATGTCCCCCTGCACCCTCACCCCCCTGCATCCAGGGGCACCCTCCACCAGGCCCCCACGCCTGTCTCCCTGCACCCCTACCCCCCAGCACTGTAGGGCACCCTCCACCAGGCCCCCACTCCTGTCTCCCAGCACCCCCACCCCCCAGCACTGTAGGGCACCCTCCACCAGGCCCCCTTTCTTGTCCCCCTGCACCCCCACCCCCCTGCATCCAGGGGCACCCTCCACCAGGCCCCCACTCCTGTCCCCCAGCACTCCCACCCCCCAGCACTGTAGGGCACCCTCCACCAGGCCCCCACTCCTGTCTCCCAGCACCCCCATCCCCCAGCCGTGCGATTTGCCTGGGTACGTGTATTCCAGGGGTGCCCGGGTAGTCTCACACGCGATTCCATCAGGGTACGTGTATTATGGGTCCGCGTGAACTTCCACACGCGATACCAGCAGGGTACGTGTATTACAGGATTCGCGGGAAGTTCCACACGCGATTGCCCTGGGTACGTGTATTTCGGTGTGCGAGTGAAGTTCCACATGCGACTGGGCCTGTGAGAGTGGGGTACGTGTATTCCAGGGGAGGGCGAGAATATTTACTCGCGACTGGCCCTGGGAGAGCGTGTTACGTGTATTCCTGGGGTGGGCGGGAAGATTTACATGGTCGCCAACAACGCACCAAAAAATAAAAGGTCCAATCCTGAAACACGTACGCCAGCATGAAGCAGGCGCACGTCCCGCGCAGCATAAAACAGTGCGCAAACAACAAACAAGCTCAGACGCCAGGATGAATATACCGTTCCTAGCAGCAGTGGCCGTGGGATACCGCAGGAGGAGGAGAAGGATAGTCAGGGCCAGAATCTTCACACCCAGAACCAGCCTATTTGGTATGCCTGATGAGGTGCAGGTTTCCACCACACATAATACTCGACCTGGTCAGTGAGTGGGAGGATGACCTCACATCACCCACCCTGTGCTCCCAAGCACTCAGCCCCCTGGAGAAGGTCCTCAATGTACTGCACTTCTTGGCTACCGGATCATTTCAGCGGACAAGTGCCATAGTGGGGGTGGTGTCACAGGCCACGCAGTCACGGTGCCTACACCAGGTGTTGGCCATCATCACTGCACGCCCATCAGTCCGCAGGCACATATACCTACCCAGAACACCTGCAGAAAGGCAGGGTGTCAGCCAGGATTTCTACAGGGTGGCACAATTCCCCAAAGTGCTAGGTGCCATTGATTGCACCCATGTGGCTCTACGTCCCCCCAGGGCATCTGAGCACATCTATAGAAACCGCAAGCACTGGCATTCCATCAACGCCCAGGTAGTATGTGATGCCAAGGGAATCATCACCTCAGTATATGCCAACTATCCAGGGTCCACCCACGACAGCTTCATTTACAGGATGTCAACCCTAAACCGGGACATGGAAGCTGGGCGGCATGGCGATGCATTGCTGCTTGGTGAGTAGAAATGCCACAGCACACGCATGCATGACAGATACAGAGTAATGCCAATACCCCACTAATGATCCCCATCACCAACTCCCCAGGGGACAGTGCATACCCTCTGAGCACACACATGATGACGCCAATTCGGAACCCCATCACGCCTCCCGAGGTAAGGTACAACACAGCCCATATTGCAACATGGGGCATAGTGGAGCGCACATTCGGAGTGCTCAAGTCACGCTTTCGCTCCCTTGACCGTTCTGGTGGGCAGCTGTTATACGCTCCCCTAGTAGTGTGCAGGATCATAGTGGCAGCATGTGTCCTGCACAATGTTGCAACACCCCGGGGCCTGGCTGTGGACATGGTGGTGCCCCCACATCCCCAACCACATGCATGCCCGCTGCGCATGGGAGGGGAAAGGGCACGGGGTGATGCAGCCCGTACGCAGCTGTTGGCTAATTACTTCACATAGAAAGCACACCCATGTGGAGTGCACACAGCCCTGGCACATACCATCTGACAATCAATGATGACTCAATCTGACAATTCTGATGAATTAAGTGACAGTCAACTGTCAGAACCATAGCAGCCTGAGATTGTTCATCTGGAAGTGTCACAATGTGTGCATCCCTACCTACACAAACACCACCAATGCAGTGTCATCAAAAGACACACTTCCATGCAGCAAAAATTAATACCCACTTGCAAAATACAACATGAGAACAGTGCCATGTCACCCAACCCCTCCCCGGCACGGCCACACAACACACCATGGCATGTCATGCAATGTGAGAGCAAACAAATTAATCCCCACAACATGACCCAAGTGTCACCAACAACAGTGTCCCTAATGGAAACTGGCCACACATGAAATGCTCACAGTAATGCAGGACCAACAACACACATTACCAAATACTTAACAATAATACCAATCACCTACACAACCTCCAACCTACCATAAACATGACAGTACGGACCTAAAAAATTGGTAGCCTCACTACCTGATAATTCCAGCACTTCGAACACTTCCAACTATACAGTGTTAGCGCCACGCAAAAGTGTAGGTGCACTGCTTACAACATGGACTACAGTTCCAAAGTAGACCGCCTTGTGAAGACATGAGAAATGGACCTGCAAATTAGGAGGATGAGATGGATGCAGAGGCACATATCAATACACCATGCAGTGTACAATACAACAACAATGTGCACTAGGAATGTATACACAGTATTGACTACAGACTGCCCACACATCAAATGGGAGTCCAACGTCACCGTGTAAGTCAATGTCACTTGGGCACACCCTTTGCAAGCCCATGGAAACGGGAAGCAGGAGGGGTGTGTGTCACACAAACACAAGCAACTGACCCAAATTCAGGACAAGCCTGCATGTGCCCAGCCACAATACAGCGTATGCCCACGGGAGCCACACAAGGCAACACACTGTCCAAAAAATCAAGAATCAAAAATAAAAAAAAATAAAAAATAAAAAAACCCACAAAAATCAAAAATAAAAGATGGCCATGAATGGGCCCAGGGAGGGGGGGGTGGGGGAGGCCACCCAGGAGGTCCGAGGACAGGGTGCACACCAAAACCCACCTGTGTGGATCTTGCGAGAAAAAAAAACACCTCCATGGGCTCATGGCCTGCACGGCTACCCTATTGTGGGAGAATCGCTGCTGTTACTCTCCTCACCCTCTGCAGCTGCATCAGGAGGTGGTGGCACTATGGGAGGCAGCCCACGCAAAGCCCTAGTCTGGTCCTCCATGGCAGCAAGCATGCGGGTGTATAGGGTCTGGTTCTGGAGGATAATTGTGCGGAGGTCCCCATGCAACAACTCACGGGATGCCCGTACCTCCTCCCTAGTTGCCTGCATCTCAGCTGAGAGCGTACGTGTGAGCCGCTCCAGCTGCTGTTCTGTCCTCGTATTAGCTGAAGCCTCAAGCTCAACCAGAGTTGCCCTGAGCTGACGGAGTTCCACCCTCAGGGCTTCCCTGTGGCCCTGGGACTCAATAGAAATGGCTTCCCGCAGCGTCTCCAGTGCCGCCCGCCTGTCCCTGTTGGACGCCAACATGTCCTCCCTGTGTGACTGGCTAATGGAGTCTGTTGCCTGCTGTAGTTGTTCAATTAGCCTTTCTTGGGGGACAATGGAAGTGGCCACCCTATCCATGGCCTGAGCCATCATCTCAGTTGATGCTGCCTGTTGGTTTGCCATACAGTATATGGATTGCTCCCATGCGGTATTGCCAGGTGGCATACGGCCACCGCGTCGGCGGGCACCACACCTGTCTGGGGCAAGGCGAACTGCGCCTTGCTGTGCCGGCACTGCCTGAGGCTGCAGGACTGCATTCCCCCTCTGATGTGCTGGCCCAGGAACAGGATCAGATGTAGCGGAGTGTGACCCTGCATTCGTAACCACCAAAGGCAGACCTACCAACACTGACATCCCCATTGAGGGTTCTACCCCTGGTGCAGGTGGGTTGGACAGTACAGAATCCCTCCCAGAAACACTTACCTGAGACGGCACATAGGTCTCATCATCCGAATCGACACCTGAATAGAGCTCGGGGGAGGTGCACCCAGAGACACCCCTTGAGATGACGGTCTGAAGCAAGTGTGGGTTCTCACCCACCACCACACTACGTCCCTCACTGGTGCCCGGTCGGGCCTGAGACCCCTCCTGGGTCTGCCCCATCTCCACAACCCCAGCAGTATCAAGTGTGTCATCCCCTGCAAAGACATGAAAGAAAAGAAATGGGAACAGGCATTAGCACCATGGAACACAATTAGGGCTGATAAGCAACAGAAACAGTACTTCATTGACACATGTCCCACATGACTATAACCGTCCCATGCATGCACTGTCACTGCGTATGAAGGGGAGGCAAATGGCACACAAGATGGAAGACCAACAAATTTGCTGCATGCTGCCTAGCAGTGCCATCACACATTGGCCTGTGATTGGCATGTCCAATACACATACATGACACATGCCATCACACAGATGGCATGTACCCTAGACTGAGAAATGCCTAGTGAAAGTGGTGGAATGCAGACAATCAGCCTGAATGAACACAGAATGACATGCAACTATGTTGTGGCAAGATGACACTTCAAGGGCAACTGGCGTTAGGTTGGGCTGAATGTCTACTGTTGCCAGAAGGGATACTGCAACACCCAAATCCTGGTGCGCAGAATGTATTGGATGAAGCACATGGGTGACCCAAACCACTCAGGCACACACCCCCTCACCTGGCACTCAATCAGAAGCACTCACACACACACCATGCACATGGATGACACACACATGCATGTGCACTCACCGGACAATGCCTCGTAATCTGGCAGGTCTCCCATGCCATGGATCTGTTCCTCCGTGACGTAGGTCCCAGCAACATACTCATGTGGAGTGAGTTCTATGTCCTCTGCCGGAGACCCACCTCCAGTCACTAGAGTTGCGGCATGACTTGAGGCCAGCTTTTTCTTTGCCCTGCGCTTAAGGTCATTCCAGCGCTTGTAGCAATCATTAGCTGTGCGCCTCAAGAATCCAAGGGCACTTATGAGTTCCGCAATGGTCTGCCAGTGTGCCTGACGTTGTGCAGGTGTGGTCTTGCATCCTGCAGTAATCACCATTTCGCTGTCATGTGCGGACACATACTCCACAAGTGCATCAAGTTCGGCCTGATTGAAGCTGGGCTTCCTTGGTGGGGCGGACTGTGTAGCCGTGTCTGGGGCATCAGCCTGTACTGGACGAGCACTCTTCTTCTTCCGCTTGGAAGGTGGTGGTGATACTGAGTGTCCTACGCCGCTCTGGACGCTAGGGGCAGGAGCCCCGGTGGACTGTGGACTAGGAGTGTGGGAATGAAAACTCACCATGGGACTTGGTGCAGGCATTAGCTGAAGTGTGATGTAGTCAGGGGGAACGTCAGCAGGATGTACTAGGACCGACACTGTCCTGGCTGGGAGACTCAGAGCTGGGGTGGATGGAGCCACAGCTGCCCCTGCAGCCTCCCCACCCTGCCTACTCGGGGAAGCAGATGACATAGCTGCCCCTGATCCATGTGGGCTGGTGACACCAAAGTGCACCACCACACGTGGCCTAGACCTGCGGACCTGGAAGTCATCCATGGAGTCACCCTGTGCCAGGTCTGGTGCCTCAATGGGCTGGTCCAACAAGGGCTGAGCAGGTATGGTGTCAGCCACGTTACCCTCAACCAGGGGGGGGGGCATGGGTGTTCCTGACTGGTCACCCACACATGGGGGGTTAGGGCCCCCTGCAAGTCCTGGCAACGTCCCCTACCGTATCCACCACAGCCACCTCTTGTGGCTCGCCCACCTTTGCCACCCTTACCGCGTGCTCGCCTCCCAACCATGGCACTGATGTTGTTGTGCGTATGGGAGTTGCAGTAAACTATTGTCCTGGGCAATTGGGGGTCAAAGGGGTAGGGTACTAGATGGAATTCGTACCCTAGTGCTTTAGCAAGGCTGTATGTGGCCCCTGGGGGAAGATGACGGGTCACGCAACGCACAGGCACCCCGAAAAAAGGAGATAATGTGCACGCAACCCCTCCTAGACCACGTGCGTGGAAAAAAAAACCTGCACTACGCTGTGGCACCCAGAAACACAAAAATGAACGTATGCGTGTCACACGCAGCCTAGACTGACCTCTGAAGGGGTAGGCAACACACGGGGCAAGCACAGATGTCAAATACGTGCGCGACTCACCGTCTGCCAGGAAATATCGCGTGAAAAATACGTGCATGTGGGCGTTGGCAACACCCCGCCAAAAGAAGAATTGTACGCTGTCTGAGGAGACAGGACAACAGGAGAAGTGAACCCTGTTTGAGGAAACAGGCCCAGGAAAAAGACAAGAAGAGAAAAAGCTGTCAGAGGTAACAGGGAGTACGAACTTGGAACGCCGTGAAGTAAATCGCGTGTGAACCGACAAGAAGTACAGATTTCACCCACTCGCTCTGCACGAAAAGCATGTACAAGGAAATGGCATTCTACACGTACCTTTTAAAGATGCCCACACGTCCAGCGTCACTTCCGCGTGTACGCGCTAAGGCCCCATCCTCCAATTACACGAGCTGACACTCTGACGTGCAGTCATTGGATGTGTAACATGCACCCGTGTACAGGGAAATGCCCACGCATGCACGTCACAGACGCGCATAAGCGCTGGTGGCCTTTGGGCCAATGAATTCGCGTACGTGTGCTGATGCGCTTACACGCTAAGATCCTTTCCTCGAATTACACGCAGACGTGCTGGATTTTCACGTGCCAAATCACTCCGTATCAAGCTGGCCACGCGTAAGCACACGGAAGACCACGCTCCTGCCCAGAAGGCCGAATTACTGTCCCCCAGTGCCCCGAGCATGCCCCCACCTGCCATCTGCTGCTGCCTGATTGCCTGCTGCCCACGTGTCCTGCCATTTGCTGCCTGCACATCAGCCAGGGGTGCTGTTGCTGTGACCACCCCTGCTGGAACCGAAGACTCCCAACTGGGATTCCATCGCTCCACAGACCAGCCCCAGGACCCAGTTGCCCACCCACTCCTGCCTCTGGGGTTGTCATGTCGGGCACTGCAACATCTGGCACCACTGACAACCCCCGGCCATAGAGGCAGAGGGGCACCAGCTTCACTGCAACCGAAGTTGGTGTCCTGGTGGAGCAAGTCCTGGGGCAGTATGATGCCCTCTTCGGAAGTTTGCGCGCCGACAAGGAAGGACGGACTCGGATCTGGATGGACATCGTGCCTGCCATCAACGCGGAGGGGGTGGCAGTCCGACTATTCCATCATGTCAAGAAGCGCTGGGAGGACTTCAGGTCCAGGACCCTCAACAAGGCCCGGCGCCTCTTGAAGGCAGCGGATGCTAAGGGGCGCTGGGGCCACTTGTCGGACGATCAGATGAGGGTCCTGGAACGCATATCCCCAGCGCTCCAAGTCCAGGTCCTTGAAAGGCAGACCCGTCTGGAGTCGAGCGGTAAGTGTACATGCATCATGATTGTGTGCTGTGCGTGTGGTGATGTGCCAGTAGCGTGCAGGTTGCACATGTGTTTTTATGGGGCCAAGTATGGGGGGGGTGTACAGGGCCATGAGCTAACACATGCGAGGGCAGTCATGTGTGAGACATGGATGGTGCTTGTGTGTGTAGGCTTGCATGCCAAATGCAGTTGTGTGGGCACACATGTTTGGATGAATGTGTATGTAAGTAGGCATGTTCCTGATGTCACACATGGATGTTGTTTTCAGCTGCATGTATCAGCACTGTGTATATGTGCATGTGTGTGTATTTGACAAGGGTGCAACAGTGATGCAACATGGATGCATGTGACAGCGGGATGTCGAAGCCTGATTTGCAGATGTGACATGGATGCCAATCTGAACACTTCCACAGTTGGCAGAGGTGTACACATGCATGCAAGTGTGGTGGTGTGTGTGCATGTGTAGTGCACTCCCTGTGTTGCATGTGATGTCTGGCTCACCTTTGCCTGCTCATGCTGTTGTATGTGTATGGATGGTGCTGGCTGTTGCGATATGGCTGTGGTATGGCTCATGTGTGCGAGTTGAAATGACATGTGTGTTGGCGATTGTGATGCCATGTCTGAGGTTTGCCAATGCCACTCATGTACAACTGTCATGTGTGTATGTGTCCTGATGCCTGTGTTTTATTTCTCCCTGTCTGCAGCGTCAACTGATGAAGAGGGCAGAGAAGGTGCTGTGGAGCACAGCGGCGGGGATCGCACCGCCAGCCGGGGACACAAGGCCCGGCTCCCCTCCCATTTTGTGATCTCGTCGGGGAGTGAGGAGTCCGGTGCCGCGTCCCAGGTGGGGATTCCACTGGTGCTAGTGGTGCAGTGCAGGACCAGGGACAGGAGGCAGCACAGACCGCCGCGGAGGTGCCTGTGTGCAATCCTGTCCCTGATCCTGTCACTGCATCATCTTGCACCAGCAGGGATGCCTACGTCCAGACCCGTTTTCAGGCACGGGATGAGCTCACAACAACTGGCCTTCCTCTGCCTGCGGACGTGGATATCCAGGTACGGGTTGAGCCTGTCCTGACTGGTGTGGCGTTGCGTCAACGGGCCATGCAAGGTGACCTGCAGTCTTTTCATGAGGAGACTGCACGTCATCTCGAATGGCTTGTTGACCGTGTCGGCCTACTGGGACAGGTCGCCCAAGCCGGATCCCTCAGTTTGCTGCAGCTTGCTCCGACCCCGTCCTCAACTGAACACCCTGTGCGCCAATCGTCCCTGTGCCATCTTCCCACCCATTTGTCACCTGGGTGCCATGTGGAGCTGCCTCTGACGGTGCGACCAGGCTGGTGGAGGAGGCATCTCTGCCACAGTCGGGAGTCGGACGTCCAGCAGGGGTGGCCACATCAACGACTGCACTCCAGCCGGTGGAGGATATGAAGGCAGCAGGAGCCAGGGCACGGGCAGAGGCACAGCAGCAGCAGCAACGAGGTGAGAGCCATGATGGCTCGGGGCCTTCGACATCGGAGGGGCAGGCATCGGCCAGAGGGCAGGAGAACCCAGGATAGGAAGTGTCTTCCGTGTGGCAGCGGTTGGGCCACGCCATAGATGCGGAGCGGCAGTGGGCGGAAGAGGCACGGCTCACGATGGTCAGGGCGGAGAACTCCATGCGGAGGGCCCTGAGGCGGGCCGAGTGCCTCGAGGCAATCCGCAGGGAGTTGGAGGTGAACATGTCGTCGGCCCTGCAGACCCTCGGGGCCATGGAGGAGGACCGCCTCCGGGACATTGAGCAGGAGTTTGATGATGCCCTGGCCCGGAACATCCCGAAGTGAGCCGTCGGACTAGCCCGCTGCCCTTGCAAATAGTTCTGTAGTTAGTGTTAGGTTTCCTTTGCTTTTTTATTTTTTTTTGACCTTTTGGACAATGGGCCACATTTTTGTATATAGTTATTTTTTATTAGGTAGTCTTATTAGATAGGTTTCATTTCTTCTGTTGGGATCATGGACCCTGGATTGTTCGTTTGTATATAGTTGACTGTGGGATTTTTTTTTTTTTCATTTTGATTTAACCCATGGAGCAATGGTTTTTGGTTTTAATTTTACATTGGATTTACTTTTGTGAACTGTGACTTTGGACACCTTTCCTTTGGATTATGATTTGTGGTTTTACATTATTTTATGGACATGCTGCTTTTTGTTTTTAATTCACATTTTCGTTTGTTTCTTTTTGATTCCATTTATGTTGCTTTTGATACATATTTTTTCATCATACTTCAATGTGTAGTATCGTCTCATTGGTTTCATGCATGTCATGATATGGGTTTTGACATTCCCTGACAACCATTGTGTGTATGTGAGGGAGATGTGTTCATTTACATACTTGCCATTGGGGTTGTATCATGTAATTGGCATTTCTAAGTGGGTGGATGCAATACTTGGGTGGGTGTTTGGCATGTGGAGGCTGCCCATAAGGGCCAGGGATCTAGATTGTGATGACGTGTTGGCTGGGGGACATGTGTGGGGGCCTGCTGGCAGGTGCCCCACACTGCTGGGGGGTGGGGGTGCAGGGGGACATGAGTGGGACATGAGTGGGGGCCTGCTGGCAGGTGCCCCACACTGCTGGGGGGTGGGGGTGCAGGGAGACAGGAGTGGGGCCTGGTGGTGGGTGCCCTGCACTGCTGGGGGGTGGGGGTGCAGGGAGACAGGAGTGGGGGCCTGCTGGCAGGTGCACCTGACTGGTGGGGGGTGGGGGTGGGGGTGCAGGGAGACAGGAGTTGGGGCCTGGTGGAGGTTGCCCCACAGTGCTGGGGGTGTGGGGGTGCAGGGGGACATGAGTTGGACATGAGTGGGGCCTGGTGGAGGGTGCCCTGCACTGCTGGGGGGTGCGGGTGCAGGGGGACATGAGTTGGACATGAGTGGGGCCTGGTGGAGGGTGCCCCACAGTGCTGGGGGGTGGGGGTGCAGGGAGACAGGAGTGGGGGCCTGGTGGAGTATGCCCTGCACTGCTGGGGGTGTGGGGGGGGTAGACAGGAGTGGGGGCCTGCTGGAGGGTGCCCCTGGATGCTGGGGGGTGGGGGTGCAGGGAGACAGGAGTGGGGGCCTGGTGGAGGGTGCCCTGCACTGCTGGGGGGTGGGGGTGCAGGGAGACAGGAGTGGGGGCCTGGTGGAGGGTGCCCTGCACTGCTGGGGGGTGGGGGTGCAGGGAGACAGGAGTGGGGGCCTGCTGGCAGGTGCCCCTGACTGTTGGGGGGTGGGGGTGCAGGGAGACATGAGTTGGACATGAGTGGGGCCTGGTGGCGGGTGCCCTGCACTGCTGGGGGGTGGGGGTGCAGGGAGACAGGAGTGGGGGCCTGGTGGAGGGTGCCCTGCACTGCTGGGGGGTGGGGGTGCAGGGAGACAGGAGTGGGGGCCTGCTGGCAGGTGCCCCTGACTGGTGGGGGGTAGGGGTGCAGGGAGACAGGAGTGGGGGCCTGGTGGAGGGTGCCCCACAGTGCTGGGGGTGGGGGTGCAGGGGGATATGAGTTGGACATGAGTGGGGCCTGGTGGAGGGTTCCCTGCACTGCTGGGGGGTGGGGGTGCAGGGGGACCTGAGTTGGACATGAGTGGGGGCCTGGTGGAGGGTGCCCCACAATGCTGGGGGGTGGGGGTGGAGGGAGACAGGAGTGGGGGCCTGCTGGCAGGTGCCCCTGACTGGTGGCGGTGGGGGTGCAAGGGGACATGAGTGGGACATGAGTGGGGGCCTGCTGGCAGGTGCCCCACACTGCTGGGGGGTGGGGGTGCAAGGGGACATGAGTAGGACATGAGTGGGGGCCTGCTGGCAGGTGCCCCACACTGCTGGGGGGTGGGGGTGAAGGGGGACATGAGTGGGACATGAGTGGGGGCCTGCTGGCAGGTGCCCCACACTGCTGGGGGTGGGGGTGCAGGGCGACATGAGTTGGACATGAGTGGGGGCCTGGTGGAGGGTGCCCCACAATGCTGGGGGGTGGGGGTGCAGGGAGACAGGAGTGGGGGCCTGCTGGCAGGTGCCCCTGACTGGTGGGGGGTGGGAGTGCAGGGAGACAGGAGTGGGGGCCTGGTGGAGGGTGCCCCGCACTGCTGGGGGGTGGGGGTGCAGGGAGACATGAGTTGGACATGAGTGGGGCCTGGTGGAGGGTGCCCTGCACTGGTGGAGGGTGGGGGTGCAGGGAGACAGAAGTGGGGGCCTGGTGGAGGGTGCCCCACAGTGCTGGGGGGTGGGGGTGCTGGGAGACTTGCGTTGGTGGGCAGTGGTGCAAGGTGACATGTGGGTTGGCTGGGGGACATGGCCATGGTGGATGGGCTGCCTGCGGGACATGTGCAGGGTAGTCCCCTGTGGTGTGGGCCGCCTGCAGGGGCCGTGGAGGGTGTAGAGTGAACAGCTGGGAGAACCCACACGGCCGATTCACGTGTAGGACTCCACGGCACCCCCGGAATACACGTAGGCAGCTGGATTTGCGTGTGGAATTTCCCACGCACCTTGGAATACACGTACCCTGCTGAAATCGTGTGTGAAACTTCACGCGCAACCAGAAATACACACACCACGGACAATCGCGTGTGGAATTTCCCGCGCACCTTGGAATACACGTACCCTGCTGAAATCGCGTGTGGAAATTCCCGCGTACCCCGAAATACACGTACACAGGGCAATCGCGTGTGGAACTTCCCGCGCACCCCGAAATACACGTAACCAGGGCAATCGCGTGTGGAACTTCCCGCGCACCCCGAAATACACGTAACCAGGGCAATCGCGTGTGAAACTTCCCACGCACCCCGGAATACACGTACCCAGGGCAATCGCGTGTGGAACTTCACGCGAACCCCGTAATACACATACCCTGCTGATATCGCATGTGGAAGTTCACGCGGGACCATAATACACGTACCCTGATGAATTTGCGTGTCAGACTACACGCGCACCCCTGAAATACACATACCCAGGCGGATCGCACTGCTGGGGGGCGGGGGGGTGGTAGACAGGAGTGGGGGCCTGGTGGAGGGTGCCCCTGGATGCTTGGGGGGTGGGGGTGCAGGGGGACATGAGTTGGACATGAGTGGGGGCCTGGTGGAGGGTGCCCCACAGTGCTGGGGGGTGAGGGTGCTGGGAGACATGCGTTGTTGATCAGTGGTGCAAGGCGACTTGTGGGTTGGCTGGGGGGCATGCCCATGGTGGATGGGCTGCCTGTGGGACATGAGCAGGGGAGCAGGGTAGTCCCCTGTGGTGTGGTCTGCCTGCAAGGGCCGTGGAGGGTGTAGAGGGAACACCTGGGAGGACCCACACGGACAATTCACGTGTACTACTCCCCGTGCACCCCTGCAATACACGTGCCCTGATGGAATCGCGTGTGATACTTCCCGCGCACCCCAGAAATACACGTACCCTGCTGAATTTGCAGGTGATACTTACCGCGCACCCCTGGAATACACGTGCCCTGATGGATTTGCATGTATTACTTCACACGCACCCCTGATGTACACGTACCCAGGACATTCGCGTGTGAAACTTCCCGCGAACCACTGAAATACACGTTCTCCGCTTGGCTTTTGCTGTTTGGCAGCCCTGTGGACTGGTCCAGGGTTAGCACAGACATTTGCGATGAATTGGGAATTTTGATGGCTTTTCCTTGCACGAGGGCGTTCTTGGGGGCGTAACTGGCGCTGCTGCAGGGTCGCTGCGCCACTCTGCGCCACGGCTGGTTTTGGAGGTTAAAATCCATGAATACGCTGTGCGATGAAATGGATTTTTTCGCACGCGGCTGGCGCAGTGTATCGCACGGGGACACTGTGCACCAGCCGCGTGTGCCACTTTTGTGTGAAATTCTATGAATTACCCTGATAGCCTCTTACACTATGATTGAGGCTTTTTCAGAGAGTGTATGCTATAGGTTGAATCGCCTCTATAGACTCACTTTTGACAGATAAGTTACAGGAGCCAAATGTATTTCTTAAGCTTACCCACTGTAGTTAAGTGGATAAGCTGAGACTTCAGCCTACTTTGCAATTAGTCCAGTGACTATCTGCATATCTTCTCAGTTCTGGTTTGTAAAAATACATAATAAACCAATCTGACTAATATATACATCCTCAAGCTTTACACTGCCTATTTATAATGGAAGTATAAAAGTAACAGAGTAACAACTAATGTAAGACTAAACAAGTTCTTCTTGGTTCTGCAACTTAATCTGAAGCCTTAGAGAATCACAATTTGTAGCTTGGAATTTGGGCAAAGAAAACGGGAAGTTCTTAAAAAAAAAGCTTTTATGTCTATGACATCATGGAGCTGAATTAGAAAGTTTGAAAATGGGCGAAGATGCAATTTTCTGGCTCCATTTAATTGTCATGAGAGAAGATGCTAAATTAGATGACTTGCTGCCATTCACAACTGAAAACTGTCTGCCCCTTCAAACTGGCATTAGGGCTAGGAAAAAGCCTTAACGTGTCTGTGCCTTTGGAGGGGCCGCCCCTTCGTCAATTATTAATGGAAGCAAGTCCTCGATTTTACAATGACCACTTGGGTGATGAGACATGATGGGGCTTCTGCTACGGAAAGTCCCCACACAGCTCCACCAGTTGAGTACCGAAATCTGCATCGTCTCTCAAGGCGCCTTCCCTCATTCTCCCACCTGGATGAAATGATCTGAGAATGCAGCTGCAAAGCCAGTGGGACCAAGCACGTGCTACTTCCGCTGTCCAGTTCGGCCATCCACAGTGCATATGACTGTGGCGCTGCCCGTAATGACGGGCTTGGCGTGACGTTGCACGTCGCCGCCGAGTTTATAAATAAAGGGGCGTTCCCGGCCGCGAGGAGAGCGACCGGGAAGCCCGAACCGAAAGGCTGTGTGTGTGTGTCCTTTCAGGTGGGGGGGCTTACGGGCATGCAGTGGGGGCTCAGGACCGCCCCCCAAAAGTGGCGACGAGCGAGTGTGGATGCACGGGCCCGGCGGTGCAGGCTTCCGAATTTTTTCTGCATGAACGGAGCGCCTGGATGCTCTGTCTTACGCAGTGGCTGCGGCTCGTACACACGGCCGGCGGCCATTTTGTCTGATAGGCCGCAGATGTTCTCCGAGCTCCGATTTGGAGGGGGAAGTGAATCCGGGCCAAATTTTTGGCAATTCTGCTTGCAGGCAGCATGATCTGCACACCCATGGTTGGATTGTGAATTTGTGGTATCTTCTTCATCCTCTTCATCATCGGAGAAGGCTGTGATTGAGAGACATTCACACCTGCATGCTTTGTTCCTGGTCCTTGGAGCTGGTGCCCGTCCCAGGTGAGCTGTCAGGCTCGTGTTGTGTACCTGGTATCGGATTTGACTGTTATATGCACTCACACTGTGGATGGTGAAGGGTGGCTGAGTTGCGGCCTCCAGGACAACTGGTGGGGGTGCCTGTGCGCTCAGACCTATGTTTGACTCTGAAGATTTGGATGACGGGGCAGGGGCTGCGCCGATTCCTCAACAGCCTGGGAAGCCTCCAATAATTTCAATGCAACAGCCGTTACCGGCTCCACAGCTGCCCTTGCAAGGACCTCCCGCAGTGCTGCCAGCTGCCCAACCTGGAATCTCCATCATGGCTCAGGCGAGAGCACCTGCGGCCCACGCTGCTCTGCAGCCCATTCCGGAATTTGACGCATCGGGGCCACCTTCGAGCATGGGCCCCCGGTGGAGGAGATGGATGAGTCGCCTCGATATGTATTTCAGGGCCTCTCAGGTGACGGACGATGACAGCAGAGTGGCCACCATGCTGTATTCCGCAGGGCCTGCGGTCCAGGAAATATTTTAATCCCTCACACCTGCTAATGCCTTCTATGATGCGGCCAAGGCGGCACTCCTTGCACATTTCCTCCCCCTTGCTAATGTGGACTATGAGAGATTTGTTATGCTGTCGGCCAAACAGAAGGATGATGAGACACTGGACACCTTCTATGGTCGTTTGCGCCGCCTCTCCCTAGGATGTGCGTGGACGGACGCGGAAGACATGATGCGCACGATGTTAATCCAGGCATGCTCCTCCGGCAAACTCAGGAGGCAGGTCCTGAGAGAGCCAGGCATCACTCTGCCCCGCATACTGGAGCTCGGCCGTTGCCATGAGGAGGCAGAGGCTCGGGCCAATAAGATGGAGGCAGGATCCCGGTCAGTGAGATCGGAGGAGGTGTGCGTCGTGTGGCGAGGTGGCAGAGGCATGAGACGTCCTGGTGGAGGACCCCGTGACAGGGCAGGCAGAGCCGGGGAGTCGTGCCAGAAATGCGGGTACGACCTTCCTCACCCGACAGAATGTCCGGCGGTGGGAAAGACCTGTGGCAGATGTCGACTGGCCGATCATTTTTCAAGGGTATGCCGTGCAGCCCTGTCGGTGATGGTGCCGAGAGGCCAGGCACGGACGTGGATTCCACGCCAGAACCCGCCGCCGAATGTGGCCCAGGTAGATCAGGGCGAAGTGGATCCCCAGGTAGAGGGTGCCGAGGAGGAGGACGAGGAGAACATCTTTTTCGTCTCGAGCGTGGAAATCCTGAAAAGGAAGAGCCGGAGACAGCCCAGATGTGTGGTGGAGGTCAATCACTCCCCAGTCCCGGTGCTCGTGGATACGGGGGCCTCCGTCAATGTAATGGCCAGAGGACATTATGACACGCTTGAACCCCTCCCAGGTCTGGACACACCGAAGGCTCGCATATTTGCATTTGGAGGGCTGGAACCGATACCACTGGATGGTGCCTTTGTAGCCAGTGTTGAACATGACGGCTCACAGATCAAGGCTCGCTTCTATGTGACTCCTGTGAGTGACAACACCCTGCTCAGCTGTGCCGCTGCCGAGGCCCTGGGGATTGTCAGCTTCGCCTATTCAGTCTACATGGAAGACATCAATGATCTCCTAGACAAGTACGCAGCACTCTTCAGTGGGATCGGGAAGAGGACCAGCGAACCAGTTCGGCTTCACATTGATGAGTCGGTCCAACCTGTTGCCCTGAAACACTGTAGGGTACCGTTTCATCTGAGAGAGCAAGTGGACAAGGAGCTGGACAGTTTGGTAAACCTGGACATCATCGAAAAGGTGGAGGGCCCGACCCCCTGGGTATCTCCGATCGTGGTGGCCAGAAAACCTAAGCAACCTGATTCGGTCCGCATCTGTGTCGACATGAGGCTCCCTAACAAGGCAATAAAGAGGGAGCGGCATCTCACACCCACGATCGACGACATAATTGCGGAAGTACAAGGGGCTCGGTTCTTTTCGAAACTGGATCTCCGAGCAGGTTACCACCAGGTCGTTCTCCACCCCGAGTCCAGGTACATAACAACGTTTACCACCCACCGGGGGTTGTACCGATACAAGAGGTTGAGTTTTGGAGTGTCATCTGCCCCAGAGGTGTTCCAGAACATCATCAGTGGTGCCCTGGCAGATCTCGAGGGCGTCCTCAACATCAGCGATGACATTCTGGTGTTGTCGAAGACAGAGGTGGCCCATATGAGGAGGCTGGAAAAGACCCTGGAACGGCTCCAGTCACTGGGCCTTACCCTTCATAAGGAAAAATGCGAGTTAATGCGCACCTCCATTGAATTCTTCGGTTTTGTGTTCAAGGAGGGAGGGGTTTCGCCCGATCCAAGAAAGGTCCAGGACATCAAATCGGCACAACCTCCCGAATCGGTGTCTGATGTGAGGAGTTTTCTGGGGATGGTGACCTAGTGTGGACGTTTCATCCAAAACCTCGCCTCAAGGTCGGAACCACTCCGGGCCCTGACGAAGAAGGAGTCAACGTGACACTGGGGCCCACTTGAGCAGGCCGCTTTTGAGGACGTCAAAGCTGCCCTCACGACGGAAGACACCATAGCATTCTTCGACCCAGCCCTGGAATCAGAGATCGTTGTTGATGCAAGTCCTTTTGGCCTGGGAGCCGTGCTAACTCAGGTGGATCGCAACGGGGGAGTTTGCCCCATGGCATATGCCAGCAAGGCACTCTCAGACACTGAGCAGAGGTACTCCCGGATCGAGCGGGAGGCCCTTGCGGTGCTGTGGGGCTGCAGACATTTTCGACTCTATGTTTTGGGTCGTCCAGTGACGGTGGTAACCGATCACAAACCGTTGCTTCCAATCCTGGTTGGGTCATCGTCAAAGCCACCGGCAAGGATTGAGAGGTGGATGCTCGCCCTCCTTGAGTATTCCGTTACCCTGGTGTACCGGCCCGGGGCCAACAATGCGGCGGACTACCTCTCCTGCCACCCGGGGGTGTGCGGGGGAGAGGGGCATGATATCTGCGAAGAAGAGGCTGACAGCCATGTACGGATGGTGGTGGAGGCGGCCACACCAAACGCGATGCCGCTGGCAGAGCTGGAGGCCGCGGCGGCCCAAGATGAATGTTTTCAAGTACTGAGGCACTCGATGCAACACGGCTCCTGGAAGTCCGTCCTCGAGGCTGTGGCCGGGCAGACACAAGAGACCAGAACAACACTTGAACAGCTGTGGAAAGTGAAGGACGAGTTGTCGTTTTCAGAGTCGGGCCTGCTGCTCCGGGGTGACCGGATTGTCATCCCCCTGTCAAAAGTGAAGGAGGTCATCACTTTGGCACACCATGGACATCAAGGCGCAGCCAAGACCAAGGCGCGGCTCCGATTGAAGGTCTGGTTTCCTGAACTAGAGAAGAGGGTTGATGACTTTGTAGCGGCATGCGTGTGGTGTCAGGCAGCCTCTCCTCTGCAACGGGAGCCGGCAATAGAGGTGATGCCCCGAGGCTCCCGGCCTTGGGAGGTCGTCCACGCGGACTTTGGATCGACGTCGGTGGTCACCCACTTCCTGGCAATTGTTGATGAGTACTCTAGATATCCAGAGGTGGAGTTCGTCGAATCCGTGGCGTTTGAGCATGTGGTGGTGGCGGTGGAGAAGATCTTTCCAGCCCACGGGTTTCCCCACACCCTGTGCTCAGACAATGGGGCTCCTTTCCAAAGTGAGCGGTTCTCCGAGCTCATGGAGAGCTGCGGGGTGCAGCACAGGAAGGTGTCACCGCTGTGCCCCCGAGCCAATGGCGATGCGGAGAGACTCATGCGGACTCTTAACAAGACATTCCGAATCGCCCAGGGACAGGGTCAGCCCCTACAACGGGCCCTGTACCAATTCCTGCGCGTGTATCGAACCACCCCGCATGCCTCAACTGGAGTGGCTCCTGCAGAAGCGCTGTTCAAGAGATGCCCCCGGGGTCTGCTACCCGAGGTTGTGGAGAAAGAACCAGGAGTGATTGATAACCAGCGGGTTGCAATGGAAAGGCAAGTGAGAATTGACCAAGAAAACCTGCGAAGGGGTCTCCGGCCTCAACGGCTTGAGCCGGGAGACAAAGTTCTAGTCCGCAACCGACACCTCCATGGGAAACTCTCACTCCCCTATGAACCCAAGCCTTTGGATGTTGTGGCTGTCAAGGGATCCATGGTGACGGCCTCGGATGGGCGATCTGCCGTCACCCGGAATGTGAGCTTCTTCAAGAAACTAGGTGATCCCCGGACTGAGACTCCGCCTGAACCTGACCCACCAGAGGACCCCGATGATGGAGATTTCCGGGACGAGGTCCCAGACTCCCCAATCCGGGGAGCCGCGGCTGAGGGACACCACGGGCCGGAGGTAGGCAGGAGGTACCCCCAGAGGGCTGGGCGAGGGAAACCTGCTTACCTCAGCGAGTATGTTCTTGGACACTTAGCCAGTAAACTGTGATGAAGGGATCCGGGTGGTTGACAATAAAGGGGTGTTGGGTGTGCAGTGGTGGTTTATAGTGTAGCTGTGTGTTAAAAGTTATTATAGTTAAAAGTGCCAGTGTTGTGGTTCCTCCCGAAAAAGGAGGAGTGTGGCGCTGCCCGTAATGACGGGCTTACGCGGCGGCGTGACGTTGCACGCCACCGCCGAGTTTATAAATAAAGGGGCGTTCCCGGCCGCGAGGAGAGCGACCGGGAAGCCCGAACCGAAAGGCTGTGTGTGTGTGTCCTTTCAGGTGGGGGGGCTTACGGGCACGCAGTGGGGGCTCAGGACCGCCCCCCAACAATGACCACCGATTCTGTGTCACTGGGCGGACTTTAAGCAGGCCTGATACCTGCCAGTGTCCTCCGGTGCAGGCTGTGCAGTGGCCATGTGGTCTGGAGGAATAGCAACCACTTCGCTCCACCACAAGCCCAGCTACCGGGTTGCAAGAAACAGCATAGCTTTTATTTATTTTGCCTTGGTTACATACTATTCCAAAGTTACGTGTGGCATGTCATGCAATGCTTCCTAGTGCTTCAACATCTGGCTGTCCTATGATCCAGTTCTCTGGTTGTCACTGGTGGGTGCCACTCCCGCAGCCACTCCCCCAGCCATTGTTGGGATCAGAAGTCTACATCTGCTCCAGAGCACTTCATCTGAAGATCTGTCTTCATATACTCTGCAAACCAGGCTACACATGCATCCTGCACTCCGAAAGTGTCCAGACTCGTGCCGTCTGCCTTTCGGCGTTGACACCACCGAACAGCCATGTTTCTTGCTGGATCACCTAAATGGTCAGCCTTGCACCAGTGGGAGTGGGAGAGTGTCGAGGGGTGCAATAGAAATCGTAGGGATTTTAAGAATTCTAAGTAGTCCTCTTGTGTCCCTTCTCCAGCACCCCGGGGATCCTAACCATGCACCTCTAAAGCTGTTCCCCTTACACACCTTCCTAGTCTTGTAGCCAAGGTTAGTCTCCAACTCCCATTCTTCATCCTGAGAATTCTAAGCCAATCACTCACCAGGAACCTTGTAATCCATTCCAGAGCACTCTTGAGAAGTGCATCAGTTCCACTGCAACCACACGTGAGTCCACAGGGCAATCTAAGCTGCCACTCTTCAACATTTAACTTTCCAATAGAAAAGGTGCACATGGTGTTCGTGGCTAGTCTCCACGAAAATGGATCCATTCACAATACTCTCAAAACGCTTCCTGGGAAAGTGGAACGTTTTTTGAAAGGGTCCAAAGCAAGGATTCCAATACCTCAACCCACTAATCAGCCCTTACAACTACATAAAAGTATGTGTCTGTGGCACAATATGCAATTTTGAATCTTCCGGTGCCAGAATGATTTAATTGGGAGTGTCAGAGGCAGAGGGATTATTGCGATAACTCCCATGTTTGGGGACGGACAGGGATGGCAATGGCACGTCAGCCCAAACTTAAAGCTAGGGCAAGGGCAGGCAGACATTACGGCCCCTGTCAGCCACAGTACTGAATGTCGTGTTTATTGCTATAAGCACCCCGAAGCATCCTCTGTGGAACTAAGTGCATTTTTTCTTTTTTCTTAGGGAAATGGTCTCCATATGTGATGTGCATGCCCAATTTCCCTAAAAATAACTATAAAACAAGATAACCATCATTGAAAA